>NC_134531.1:45424384-46641268 GCF_050624435.1 Tenrec ecaudatus | reverse complement strand
TGCATGTATATCATATTTTGAGCAGGTGTTAGTCCTACGTTTTGTTTTCTATAGTGTGGGTATTTTTCACTATGTTCAGTAGTGTATTTATATAACCAGCAATATCCAGCTTTGATTTTCCTGAAAACCTGTGGAAATCTACAGATAGTTTCATCTTAAAATAGCTTTGGCCATTAGCATTGCCAAGCCACTGACTTTTTGATGTCCCTAAAAGAAATTACAGGGAGTTGGGGAAAGTGTTTGAAAACTCAGAGAAAATTTTAAACCCATTTACTAATGAAACCAGAACTTTTGCGAGACAATATGGTCTCTAAAGTCTTTAGCGTGTTGGTAGAAGTGCCGATGTCCTACCTTTTTGAGTGGCATGAGGAAATTGTAGTGAAGATGCTAAACGCGATAGTAGCTGACAATAGAAGAGCGTGGAGTGGGTGATCAGTTGGCCATTAACACTCCTTGAGAGGCTGCCTCTTTCTTCTGCCAGCTTTTACAAAAGGAAATATAAACACGACTGAAGAGTTGTACACATTAGGCTGAAACCTTTTTAAGATTCTGAGAACGTAAGACACAGAGAATGGTCTGGAAAACAAAACACTACAGAAACCATATCACACAATTATTAAGTAATCAAAAACTTTCTAGTATACTCAAGACTTCTCTTCCCCTTCTATTGCCATTCAATGGAAGTGGCCATCATGGCTAATGAACTGCTATGAGACAGCATCTTAAAAAAGATACTGCCTTTGCGAAAGACCTACGTGTGCCTTGGAAAGGTAGTGAGTTAAGAGAAACCAGCTGAGACACTCAAGTGACTTCAAGGTAATTTAAATGTAATAAAATAGGCATGAAATGCTCTAATAAATGTTCTTAAGTAAGGCGTCCGCAGCTTGACATTTAAAGGTTTGAAGTAGAAAAACCATCTATTTTTCAATGCATCAGAACACGAGGCAGGCTCAAGTGTAGTCCATGTGAAGCAGCCTGAGCAGCGTCTGCATGTGGGTAATGTGTTAAAAGGCGGAAGGAGCACACTGTACAATTAGAACAGGGTTTTCATTTTCATTGGTTTGTCAGAGCGTATTTCAAATATTTAATTTTTTATGAGAAAAATCCTGTCAGCTTTTCTGTCCTATGGGCCTCACTTTGTAGATTGTTCTAAGGTGCAGTAGGTAAGTCCTAAAGGTTCTATAGATAGAATGAAAAGAGCCAGATCTTAGAGTGGTTTGAACCTCAGTTTTCAGACATTTTAGATGATTGTTTTCAGCCCCCAATTTTAATATTATTAGCTCTCTTCACATTCCCAATGCCCTGTTTGTTTATTTATTTATTTTTGTGCAAATGAATGAGTAGAATCTTTAGGATCAATGTCATTTTCTTAAGTGCTAGGATAAATATAAAAATATTGCTACTTGGGTTTCAGGTCAGACATGCGTGGATTTGTCCTGAACAAAACATGTTTAGTCGTGATTTTGTGATGAATGGATGCGGGTAGAAAGTTACCTCAGTAGTAAACTTGCCATAGCCTCGTTAGGATAGCACCAAAAAAGATATGTCTGGTGTCATTGGGGAAACATTTTTTTTGAGGTCAGGGCTAATTTCAAATGTTTAACAAAGTTCAAGCAGACAGCTTTCCAAAGTTCTGATGCCTTTGACTGACCCTTATATAAAGTGAATCAGCATCTAATGAAATGAGGGAATTAGGAACCTCTAAACCAATTCTTAAGTATCTGATTACTCTTTTACTTTTACATTCTTTGCTGTGAAAGAATGTTTCAAAAAGATCTCCTCTAGTGACTGTAACTCAGTGTAAGAAAGACCGAAGTTCTTGCAGCTGGACCAGTAGGGTAACATCATGATAAATGGAGAATAGGTTGGAGTTGTCAAGGATTTTGTCTTTGATCCACAATCAATGTTCATGAAAGCAGCAGCCAAGAGATCAAAAGATGTATTGTATTAGGTAAATCTGGTGCACAAAACCTCTTTAGAGTATTGAAGAGCCAAGATGTTTCTTTGAGGACTAACCAAGCCATGGGATTCTCCATTGCCTCATATGCATGTGAAAGTTGAGCAGTAAATAGGGAAGACAGTGGAAGCATCTATGCATTTGAATTGTGGGGTTGGAGAAATATTGAAAGTACTGTGGACTCCTACAAGGAACAAATGATCTGTATTGGAAGAAGTCAGGCCAGAGTGCTCCTTAGAGGCAAGGGTGCAAAGACTTCTTACATGCTTTGGATGAATTGGCAGGCGAGACCAGTCTTTGGAGAAGGACATCTTGGTTGGTAAAGTGGAGGGGTGGCATACAAGGAGTAGGCCCTGGATGAGATGGATTGACACAGGGGCAATATCAGCAGGCTTGGGCATAAGAATTAGTTGAGGATGGCACAGGACCATGCAGTGTTTCTTGTTTTTCCCCTCTCTGTAAGCTGGAGACTTAGACTTTAAGCACATCATTGATTTCAGGCTACAGCTTAATGGGTAAAACATTCACCACACTGTTAAAAGTTCAACGTTCTATATTGACCAAGGCATTATTAATCAAACAATTGATATTGCTGTCAGAATTATTCTTCGTATTTAACAGGAATCAGGTAAGGAGAGTGAGAAATAGTCTCCATAATTTATAAGGAGACACACTAGAGGCACAGAAACTTAAAAGAAAATAAGAGTTTGTGAAATATGGGGTTATCATTTGTCAAACAATATGGAAGATAGTGGAAGGCCCAAATTAAGCTGTAGAGTATCTAGTCCAATAAAGTCTCTGGCAGACCCCTTTAATCACAGGGAAGAGTCTCAAACGGCTTTACTATCAGACCGAGATGATTGTAAACTTGATTAGGGTGTATCAAACCATGGTTGTGGTAGTTACATAATCTGTGGTCAATTTGAGGTTTAAGAATGAAGGGGTGGAGTTTAGCCTGTCAATCACATCGCAGCTTGAGGACCTCATTTGAAGGTGATAAATAGCTCCTTGGGGCGGAACACAGGCTCACTTCCTGGGAGACATTGCAGTTGAGAAGCCACATGGAGACAGGCTGATGGCAGGCAGACCCTCAGAGCTGAGGAAGTCACATGGAGACCCCTGCCAGTGCTGAGATACTTATACCGCCACTGGATCCACAAGATGTTCTACCCACTGGACTGTGATTGTCCTGCATTTGACATCTTTGCATGTGCTTCATGAGTCTGAAGAAGAATTTATAGATTGGTATCAGACATATGGGCTAAATACTGGACTTATGGACTTGCTCTGGACTGGGCTGGGATGTTTTCTCAATATTCACTTGCTCTTGATTATAAAGCTCTTTCTTATATACATATGAGTGTCTATGAATTTATTTCTCTAGCCAACCCTAACTAACACAATGGTATAATACTTCGTCAGTTGACTTCTCTCTTGACCCAACCTGAATTTTCTCTAGGTTCAAATATTTTTCAATTGTTCCCTGACATAAATTTTTTCTTGGGCTATTTAAATATTGTCGGTGTATTTTTCTTTCTTAGTCTTTATTTTTTAAAATTTTTGTAATATGATTAAAATACTTTTATTAGGGGCTTTTACAGATCATATCACAATCCATACCTTCATCCAGTGTGTCAAGCACATTTGAACTTATGCCGCCATCATCATTTCAAAGCATTCTCTTCCCACTTGAGCCCCTGATAACAGCTCCCATTTCTTCCCCTCCCTCCTCTGCTTGCTCTCCGTCACAAACCCTTGATAAGTTATTGACTGTTCTTTCCATATCTTATGTCACCCTTCCTCTGTATGCTTACGTTATTTTCTTTTTTCTGTTTCGTTTTGTATTTGTTTCATATTGTTTCTCGTAGGTTTTCCAGTTTGTGAAGTACAGAAGGAGTGGCTGCATGGAGAAAGTAACTGATGCAGTTGTTTATTGGGGACAAGGTTTGGGAAGGTGAAGGGGATTGGAGAACCAAGCCATGAATGACAAAGGGGGAAGGGAACATTAGAATTGATTATGATGATGACTATACAACTTTTTGGAAAGCAAATAATTATGGAAATATATGATTTGTGAATATTTTATCAAAATAACTACTAAAATGTATAAAAAAACCCAAACTGTACCAATGGCTACAATGGGTGGAGGAGAAAGAATTTTTGCTTAGGGGGCATTGAGGTTATGTTAATATTAGTGGAATAATATGGATAATGACATCATAATGGTTGTACTACATGAAGATTATAATCAATGGAACTGAATTATATCTGTAGAAATTTTTGAATCAGAGAATGTATTGTTGTGTATATTTTTGCCACAATTAAAAGATAATTACATGGATAGCAACGAGTACAAGGAAGAAATATACTAATATTGGTTGAGGTAATGATTTTACACTCCTTTTGATATGATTGAACTACTGAAATGCATGCTATGTAGCTGAAGTGCCAATAAAACTGTTAAAAAGTAAAAATATGGGGTTAAATAAGTATTTTTAACTCCATAAGAATGAGCTATCACAACAGTACTGTTAGAATGACTGACCTTTAAAAGGCAGACCACATCAACGAGTCACAGGACCGTGGGGCAACAGGGACCCTCGATTGTTACTGGACAGAATGAAAATGGAATTATCTATTTCAAAAGAAAGAATTCTAGCTTTTGCAAGACATGCATACTCCCATTATATAACCATGCTTTTAGATTTAACCAAATGAGTTGCAAAATTATGTACACACCAAAATCTGCTCACAAATGCTTATAGTAGCTTTATTCATAGTTGCTAAGACTAGAACAAAGTTTCTAAGTGACCAAAATGTTTGTCAGTAGATGAATGGGTAAACTCTGTTTTATTAAAACAAGGAGATATTATATTAGGCAGGGTTCTCTAGAGAGACAAAGCCAGGACACTTATGATTATATATGTGAGGATAGATTTATACAGTGAGAAGAAATATAACAGCTAATTAGTCCACTTAGTCATACAGTTAAACTCACTTTCATGGGACAGTTAATATACTGGAAGTCCTTCAACTCATGTGGGCTACTGGTTCCACGGTCAAGGAAGCAGACAACTTCCCTCAGGCGAGGCAAGCAGATTCTGCCAGCAGGCAACAGACAGCAGAGTGGGTCAGCAACCGTCAGTAGCTCAGGAGCTTATGGAGGAAGCTCCTGATGGAATCTGGAACTTAAGCACTGCTGCCAGGATCCACCAGCCTCAAGCTCAAGCAATGCACACACCAGTGAAGCAGGTCTCCAATGAACCTTAAGCTCTAGCAACACAATCCAAGGCTTGGCTGGGCCCATAGGTAGTGTAGCACACAGGTTGAGGCCTAGAACTAGCTAAAGTAGTAGCACACTGGCCCGGTCACCAGGAAGAAGAGGGAGATGAGATACTGGTGTCATATTTATAATTGGTCATCCTCCAATTAAGCTGGGACCTGACCAAACCTGCCCACATGTTCCCATTCGTATAGTTGGCACAATAAACCCAACCATCACAGACATTTTTCGGATAAAACATTTGATCTCTCAGGGCATAAAAAGATATGGGGAGAAATTGCATTGTACCAAATGAAAAAAAACTAATCTGAAGAGGCTAAAAACTTTATAATTCCAAGTATATGACATTTTGAAATAGATAAAACAACAGAGAGAGCAAAAAGATCAGTTTTAGGGTTTATAGGATGGAGACAGGAGGTAGAGGGAAGGATCAATAGGTGAATCTCAGGGAAGGTTAAGGGCACAAAAATGATTCAATATATTACTGTAATGTTGGTTCTGTCATATTATGCACATATGAAAGCTATAGGAATATAAAGCACAGATTGTGACTGCTTGACTGTTAATACAGCGTTAGTATTCAGTTAATAGTAATGTATGAATAAGAAAACCCCCAAACTCACTGCCGTCTAGTTGATTCCTCCTCCTAGAGATCCAGAAGTACTGCCCCTGTGGGGTTATGAGACCATATGTATTTATAGGAGTAGATTGCCCACACAGCACTTACAGTTGCACTACTTTGTGGTGGAAACAGTAGTCAACCACAGTGTATCCAAAAAAAGAAAAAAATCGAGCCATTGAAAATAACCCAGATTGAATAATGGAGTTCTTTGAAAATAAAAACAGTCCCAGAAATAGTATAAATGTAATTTAAAAGAATGTTGTTTAGGTCCTATCAAGAGATATGAGTAATTCATGGAAGCAACGGAAGAAATTGAAAAATAAAAAATCACACTTCAAAATGAATCCCAGAAAACAAACAATATGATAATACAATTGGGCAATATAGTAAAAGACCTGAGGAATGGAATGGATGAAAAGAAAGGCTGACTCAGTGAACTTGAAGACAATCCCTCTGACCACAGCCTACAAGAATGAGAATTCATAGAAGAAAAATCCCTCAGCATCACAAAGGAAAAGAAATACTTTTACAAGAAGCCGAGAGACCCCAAATTAGATCAACCCCAGAAGAAAAAGATCTTTCTAGACATCAGCAAAACTCCCCAACGTCCAGGTATCAGGGAAAATCCTGTGGGCTAGGAAAAACAGAAAAGTCACCTACAGAGGAAAACAAATAAGGACAAGCCTGGCCTTCTCAGCCAAAACTATGCTGGCAAGAAGACAATGGAGCAACATACACCAACTTTGAGGGGAAAAGAAAAATCCTGCCAAACAAGGATCCAATATTCAGCAAAAGTATCCTACAACTATGAGGGAGAAATTGAAGTATTGCCAAACATGGAAGAACTAAACAATTCATAAAATGAAGACCAGCATAAAAGAATGCTAACTAGATCACTGTAGGTATGTATCTTGAAGGTCACTTTGCCGAGGGTGCCTCACATCAGCTGGAATCAAATTGTTAAAGGAGGGGAAGAGGCTGTTGTCAACTGAATGGTTGCCACACAAAGCTATGATGAGCCCCCCCACCCCCCACTCCACTGCCATCCCCACCCTGCCAAGATATCAAGACAGGTAGACAGCCTCATCAGAGGCATGAGAGATTCTGACGGGAAAGTCAAACCAGGAGAGGGGAAAAGGAGCATACATGTGGGGGAACACAAATGCATGATTGTTGGTGGGAAAAGTGGGAGATCTGATCTCCAGGTAGGAAGAAGAATGACTGAAAAGCTTTGGGGGACCCTAGGACTGGAATGCCCCTGACCGGCTGCACCCAATTGACCACATTGGCCCAGACTTCTGGGCACATCCTGGGGACCCAGGCCAGGTGCCGTGGAATGCTGGGACATTGATTCCTGGATCTTCAGGGTGCACGGTATGCTTTGGAGGCTGCATCAGTGAGATTTGATGGTGAAAATCCAGTGGCGAACTGGATTCGACCTCAGACACACTTTTAACCTGAGGACTTATGGCTGAAAATTCATGATGTCTAAGGAAGCAAAAGATTGTCGAACCAAGATTGTTATACTGTTGGCAGGTGGACAATCATGGTCTCTCTACAACAATGCCTTATAGGCTGCACTAAGATATAGATTATTCCAGCAAACCTGTGACTGAAATTCTCAGTGGACATTATTGTAAAATCTCCCTGACAACCCACTTCCATTGTTTGTGTAAATAGCATCCAGCTACAGCAGGATTGATTCTGTACAAGTGAATAATTCAGGCACTGCAGTACGGAGTTAGCCTAGCGTGACCTAGCATCCCTCTCTCAACAGTGCTTTAAAAAATTAGTGCCAGTGGCTAATCAAAGATGATATTAATGGACGATCTTTATGCCCCAGGGCAATGATCGATGACTCTCTACCATAAATTAACAAGGAGGTTTTGAAAGGGAGCCAAAGGCAGTCCAAAAAAGACAACAAACAAATAACAACAATAACAACAACATTCCCAGAGATCCAGGAACGGGTTTTGGACCCACACTATATCCTAGCTCCAATTTAATAACAATTAGTTATTACATCATGGCCCTGCTCAATACTTGCCCTAAGGAAGGGGACACAGAAGCTGTGGGTGCTATAGCAAAGTATGGTGAAGAAATTAGACGGTGCCCGCCTATCAAATAAAATAGCTTCAGCAGGCCTACAGGCTTGTTTCCAAACAAGCAGCCGTCTAGTGAGATGTCAACTAAGTACACATGGAAGAAGCACACTAACATAAGCGACTGAAGGATTGTAAATCATATAGTCTGAAACTAGAGGAGGGAATACTATCAGAAACTGAATTGTGCATATCCAGCGTGCAGAAGGCTATAGATGACAGTTGGAACCCAGGATATATTTGTGGGATCTATCTAGGAAATAAACCTCCAGTGATTTCCCTTTATCCATGGTGGAGGGATGGGTTTGCTAGTTACCGAACATGGTGCAGTGGAGAGATTACTATAGAAGATCACAATGATAAATCTGACTTAAACGGTAAAAACTTATCTGTTGATCTCCCCTCTGATGCACATTCGGCTTGATGCACATTCTGATTTTCAACATTTTCTGTATTTTTGGTTTTTGTTTGTTCATATTGGGGTATAACTCAGATGTATGTGGTCAATGGAGTGACTCTCTTGAATTTTTGCTATATATATTTCAGTATGTGAAACCAAGGATTGATGAACATATAGGTACAGCAAGAAGAATAAGGGTTTCTAGGGGGTACAGTGGTGGTGGCCGTGGTGGGGATAAAAGGGAGCTGATAAAATGGAGTTCAGGAGGGAAAAGAATGTTTGAAAACTGATTGTGGTAGTGATTGTACAATACTGCATGATGTAATTGAACTATGAAACTATGTGATTCTGCATTAACTTCCAATTAGATTTTTTTAAAAAGAAATTGGTTCTTTAAAAGGATAAACAAAGTTGAGAGACAATTGGCAAACTTAACAAAGGGAAGATGCAAATAATTAGAGATGAAAAGGTTGGTAACCCGAAAAATTCAAATAAAATAAAATGAATGATAACACAGCACTATGTAAAGGTGTATTCCAACAAGTTTGAAAACCCAGAAGAAAAGAACAAATTCCTAGAAATACAGCATAAACTCAAATTAATTCAGACAAAAGTAGAAAAATTCAACAGATGCCTAACATAAGAAGAAATACAGCATTTCATCAACAAACTTCCAACTAAGAAAAGAAAAAAATGTACCAGGACTAGAAGACCCACAATCGGCTATATTGAGATGACCGGATTTTGCTTGCTGAAGTCAAAGAGGACTTTGGAATGCTTACTGAGCTAGGCCAGGTCGACTAGAGAAACAAATCCAGGGATACTCATATATGCATAAGAAAGTTTTATATCAAAGAGTATTTGTATATCAAGAAAACATCTTAGCCCAGTCCAGTTCAAGTCCATAAAGTCTGCTATTAGCCAGTAAGTCAGATCATAGTCTATCAGTCTCTCTTCAGACTCATACAGCACATGCAATGGTGCCTAATGCAGGAAGAGCACAGGCTGGTGGGTGAAAAGTCTTGTGGATTCAACGGTGGTGAAAGCATCTTAGTGCTGGGGTGGGTCTCCATGTGGTTCCTCCCGCTTTTGGAGTGTCTAACAGCAGGAAAGGGAAGCAGAGAGAGAAGGGGTGTGTCTCGCCTCCAGGGAGAAAGAGCAAAAAGAAGTTCCCAGAATCCTCATGAGAAGGCCATGCCCACAAAGAAGCATCATCAGGCTGTGACAAGCTAGATTCAACCTCTATACTTATTTATCACATTGACAAAAAATTGTGTAATTACCACACTCATTGATGTTGATCAAAGACTACAGTTTTCATTATGGATTATGCACCAACAGAAAGAAAACATAATTCTCTCACCTAGAAAATTAAAGCCACAGATTTTATTTTACCTGTATACACAGTCAGTGTCCATGGAATCATCGGTCCAGAAATAAAGCACTGTAGTGTGTTGGAAAAACCTGCTGCGAAAGACCTTATAAAGTGTTAAAAAGAAACGATGTCACTTTGAGGACTAGGGCGCCTTGACCAAGGTTACCACGGTGCTTTCAATCACCTCATATGCATGCAAAATATGAACATGAGTCAGGAAGACAAGAGAAGATGCTTGCCAGCTAGTTCAGGCCACACAGTAGTAAAATTAGGATTTGGGCTAAGCCATCTTGCCTATGAGCTCCCTCTTTACCATGATGATATACTGTTCTCTGCTAGAAAAAGAAAAAATAAGAAGTGGTCACCATCCCACCTTTCTAGAGCTCTATAGGTAAGTATACAGGTGCATTTGATTTCTACAGAATGGAGGTGTGGATAGAAGTTTAGAGCCCGGAATTCAAAATCTTGATTCAGCCACGGGAAATTCATGTCGCATTTCACGTACCATCATCTAGAACAAGGGAATACAATAGAATCCACTTCATGGTGTTGAAATAAGGGTTAACTGAATTTATAAGTGCCAGGTGATTCCCAATATTTACTATACAGTATTGGTGACACTTAGGATGTATTATTATTTTCATTTTGTTTTCCTAATCATGTTTAAACTTTGGACTTTATGGTGTTGTGTGATGCATACATTGTATTGTTGAGGACTGCTTGAGACTACCGTTGTATCATGACACCACAACTGTGCTTTGACCACAGCCTCTAGCATAAATTAAAGGCAACCAAAAATGAGGAAAAGACACAGTTTAATCAAGGATAACGTGAGTTCCATAGACAGATGAAGAGAGAGTTAAAATATTAAAAAATATATAATCACATAAAGGGGAGATGATATCAGATAGTTCAAGAAGAAAGACAATACCCCACCTCCCCACCCCTGATCACAAGGATGGACATGTAACCACACTCCCACCCCCTCCAGGGGAAGAACAGCAGAAACCATGGGGGAAGGGAGGCAGTGGTCAGTGTGAGATATGAAAATAATGAGGGAAGGATATTATTTATATCTCCATAGGGAAGGAGGGACCAGACTTCAACCTGGTGTTCCAAGATGTGAATGCAACATACCAGTGTGTAGTGTAGCAACGATGAAAAATACAACTTTCCTCTAGTTCTTTAATGCTACCCGTCCCTCTTGCTGCTATCCTGATCCCAGTTCTACTTTACAATTCTGGCTAGACCAGAGGATGTACACTGGTACAGATAGGAACTGGAAACACAGGGAATCCAGGACAGATGATCTCTTCAGGACCAGTGCTGAGAGTGGTGATACTCAGAGGTGGAGGGAGGATGGGGTGGAAAGGGAGAGCTGATTACAAGGATCTGCATATAATCTCCTCCCTGGGGGACGGACAACAGAAAAATGGGTGAAGAGAGACATCAGACAGTGTAAAATATGACAATATAATAATAATGTATAAATTATCAAGGGTCATGAGGGAGGGGGGAGCGGGAGAGAGGGGAAACTGAGGAGCTGATACCAAGGGCTCAAGCAGAAAGCAAATGTTTTGAGAATGATGATAGCAACAAATGCACAAATGTGTTTGACACAGTGGATGTATATATGGATTGTGATAAGAGTTGTATGAGCCCCCAATAAAATGATTAAAAAATACAATCACATAAAGGGGAGCTGATATCAAAGAGTTCAAGAAGAATGACAAGTTCCCACCCTCCTGATCACAAGGATGGACACATAACCATACCCACACTCCCTCCAGGGGGAAAAAGAACAGAAATCATGGGGGAAGAGAGACAGCAGTCAGTGTGAGATATGAAAGTAATATTAATTTATAACCTATCAAGGGGTTATGAGGGTGGGCTAGAGAGGGAAAAAACAGTAGCTGATACCAAGGGCTCAATAGAAAGTAAATATCAAGAAAAAAAATGACGGCAACGTATGTACAAATAAGCCAGATACAATTGATGTGTGGATTGTAAGAAGAGTTGTAAGATCCCCAAATAAAATGATCTTTTAATGAAAATGTGTTGAAACTTCTGGTAGCAATTGTAAAATTATGCTTGATCTAACTGAATTATGGATTGTTACCTTGTCTGTAAGAGCTCCCAATGAAATGTTCTGTAATTAAAAAACACAATCCCCAAAGAAAAAGAAATACAATATATGATGTTGATATTGAGCCTACTCCATCTTCAGCCATAGTAAATAGAACATAATGGAAACCTTAACTCCTCTATACAAACATTCATTATAGTAAAACCTTAAAAAAATTAATCACTGCAATACAACTATCCTACTAAATTGGACAAAATCTATGAGATCTCAAGACTGAATTGTAGCAGTCCTCTAGGTTCTGCCAGAAAAATTAATTCCCACTAGAAAAACAAATACATTTTTTCTTTTTCTAAAGATCCTTTTTGCTTACAAATTGAGAAATTAAAATAATGATTGCCAATGGGGGTGGGGATACAAAAATACTTGTAAGTTGATTTTTTTGGCTGTAGTATTACTGACTCATGAATTTCAGGTGAGATTTTACTAATATATTCACATTCCTTAGTTTCCTTTTCTGACTATTTTATTTTTGTTTTAAGTCCCTCCCCCTTCTTTTAGCTTCCCACTAATTTTCACAGCAGTTGGGTGACTTTTCCTCCTTAGATCAAATTGTTTCCTGAAAAATTCTTCCATATATACCCAATCATCTCTTAAATCAATTCTTATAGGCTGAGCTGCTCCAGCATGATATTACCAAGTACTGTTGGTGTGGTCTTAGAATTTCATTTTTTTGTACCTTGAATTCCTAATCAACTGTGAAGTTTTATGTGAGGACATAGTCATGAATTATCACAATAAGTTGCATTAAATAAGGTAGATTTTAATAATTATTTTATACTATGAATATTTGTAGAAGTTACCTAATAGCTATATATTTTAATGTGGAGATTGAGAATACTGATCTCTTAGGAATGATTGAATTGGAAGCACCTTGGAGTTACCTGGATATTGGAGACATTCAAGATCTGTTAGTTTGCTTACCTTTTTTCCTAGAAGGAGAAGATTAATATAAAAGATTCTCCATGTTAATGGAAACCTATTGAATTTTCTGGGTCATGATATTGAAAGAGTCACATATATATGCATTCCTTGAGAAGAAAAAGGAAGTTTTCTAATTCCTGAGCTATGCATTTCCCATTAACATTTTAATTCTTTAATCCATAGAGGAAGCCAGGGCTGGCTAATAATATAATAGAAAGTTAATCTATAAATCTTCTGGAAAAAATACATTGCCTCTGCAAGAAAATATTGTTAAAAGTACAACCATATTTTCAAAGTAAAATGAGAACTTGTTTTATGTATACCATTCTGCAGAAACTTAAGACTCAGACTGAGCAATTATTTTAATTTCTCCCTTATTAATTTTAAAATGGACCTCTGGATTCAAATGGCCTGATAAACTCAATAGGGACTATATGATATGAAACCAAAGGGCAGAGCTTATGCTTTTTTCATTGCTACTTTTAGAACAGCGCCCCCCCCCGAACTTCAATGCTTCATTATATAACTACTCTTGCTTTTGTTTATCCAAAGCAACAACGATATATCTGAAATCAAAGAGAACTCGACTGCTCTTGTTGCCAATGCATTCTGAATACGAACGATGGCAAGGGTGCTCTCTCTCTTTGTCTTAGAACTTCACCTGTGCTTTCGACATGAAGGCGGTGCCCTTGGGAGACAGCCTCAGAGAATGAAGTTTCTTGAAATAACAAAACACCAGGGGGAAGGAAGACTCTTTGAAACGGGTGTTGCTGGTTTTCTGTATCATTGCCATTAAAGGGGAGTCTTACTCATACTTGTCAGCCCACAGTAGGTATAAAATTAGCAGATAAATGAAGAATCAGAAGGGAAAAAACATCCCTGGAATGCTAAAAATGTATCTTCATAAAAGGATCTCTTTCCTTTAACAACACTTAGATGTTAGTGACTGGGACCGCCCACGGGTGCCAACTCCTACTGAAAGCTGACTGTGAATCTTCATGGGATTTTCCACCTCATTGAAATTCCCTTTACCCGTGTCTTTACCCTCTGTGTCCTTCTTGTTTCCATTGCTCACCTGGCAGTGAGTATCATCCTAAGAAAATAAAGTAAGTGAGCAAATCCATGTGAGAAAAATACAATAAATATCTGACAGATACAGCACAGCCATGACAAGCATCTAACGGAGTAAAACTAATTTCTATTTTAATTTTGTATTTAGAGTTTCTGCATCTGTATTGTCAGCTGGATCTTGGCCTGGATTCCCTTGGAATTCTGCGTGTGATCTGTGCGCCAGTACTGTCAGCATCACCGTCACTGCGGAGCGTGTTTCGAATGCAGGCTCCCAGGCTCCTTTCCAGGGAACGGAATCAAGATGGGCAGGTCTGCAGCTCCCCTTGGGATGCAGGCACATGGTAACGTGAAACGCGGGGTTCAGCCTGCCTAGAAAGTGATGTAACAAGTTCTCATTCTTAAGTTTGAACTTAAGCTAGAAACGAGCAACATTTTAAAATGTTTTATTTTGTTCAGTTTCAACGTTTAAATTTGATAAAGCTTCCTTTTTAATGTCACTTAAGTGAGGCTAGACATATGGCTCGTTGCATAGAGTCGTTCCGTTTTTAATTATTTTTGGCACTTTAAGATACTGTCCATTTCCCTGTTTTGCATTAGATATCGCTGTTGAAGTCTGAGACAATATACGACAACTACTGTTGTTATTGTTGTTAGGGGCCATCAAATCCTTCTCAACTCGTAGCAACCCTGTCGTCAACCAAACGAAAGACTCACTGCCTGGTCCTGCTCCATCCTCACAATTGTTATGTTTGAACCCATTGTCGCAGCCATTTTGTCAATGTGGCTCTAGGAGGGGTTTCCTCCTCCTTAGCTGACCCTCTGCTTTACCGAGCATGATGTCCATTTTCCGGAACTGGTCTTTCCCAATAACATGTCCAAAGCACTTGAGACAAAGTCTCGCCATCATCACTTTGAAAAAGCATCTACTCTACTTCCACGACAGACTTGTTGGTTCTTCCAGCAGTCTCTGGTACTTTCGATATGCTTACCCAACATCATAATACAAACGCATCTTCATCCACTAGTAGCCTGCCCCACTGAAGTCACACCACTGACATTGGACTAGAAAGTTCAGTTTGTTTTAAATCGCCTGCCTCTCTATTCGTAATAACCACGATCTTTGGCAGATGGTTTTGAGTCTGCTTTTTCTTTACATTTCTCTAGCCCCTAGCCTAGTCTCATTGGGATAACTGACTGGTGAGTTATATCTGGCTTCCCTATTGACCAAAGACAGCGGTCAGATATGCCTCCAGGTATCATCCTTCTTTAGCTGCACTGACACCAACCGGTCCTCGCGTTGAACTAAAAGACAATACTCACGATGAAGGAGGTTTATTAGGAAAGTTAATAAATTGTCACAATCAGGGTAAGAATGCATTTATTTGTTGCACAGAAACACCTCTTCTGAGCCAAGAACCAGTCAATCTCTGTCCACCGTCTCTCAGCCACGTGTTCCCTTGGCCTCTGCCTCCCTCCACCAGGAAGCCCATCAGTCGCTCTGTCTCACAGTGCTACTGTCTTGGTGCAGCAAGTCTTGCTCTGTCTCATAGTCTCTGTCTCTTGTGCCTCCGGTCTCAGCCTCTGCCACTTCTACTCCTGGATGATTTCTCTCTGCTCCTGGTTCAAAGATGGTTCGACCTTATAGCCCGAGGGTGATGAAACAAACATCTGATCAATTCCTTCTTTGTGTTACACATGTCCGTCAATAATTTGGTGAGAGTTACAGAGGCAAGGGTAGAAAAGTCATATGAAAAATTTCCGCTCCACCGCACTCAAATCTCAACAAATCTCTTGACGCCCCAGTCCCACCGGGTTTTGTCATTTTCACTTTTGATAATTTAGAGCAATTTCCAAGGAGGTAGGTCTGTGGTTCTCAAGCTTCCTAATGCTGCGACTCTTTAATACCGTCCCTCATGTTGTGGTGACCCCCAACCATAACATGATTTTCGTTGCTGCTTCATAACTGTAATTTTGCTACTGTGATGAATTGTAATGTAAATATCTGATGTGCAGGATGTATTTTCATTGTTACAAATTGAATATAATTAAAACATAGTGATTAATCACAAAACAATGTATAATTATGTATTGTGAAATATTTATTTCTAATGACAAATAAATGAAATTTTGTCTTGAAGCATGGTGTAGCATGGGTAACAGTCTTACTAGAACAAAATAAACTACGTTGCTATGTTTCGCAACAGTATGGGTAAAATGTCAATGCCAGTGCGAAGGTTGAGATATGTGTTTTCCGATAGTTTTAGGCGACCCCTGTGAAAGGGTTGGTGAACCCCCAAAGGGGTTGCGACCCCCAGGTTGAGACCACTGAGATAAGTGTAGAAGAAAACCAGTCCTGTACCACATTAATAAGGATTGCTTCTCTAATGTGTTTGGTACGTGTTAGGCTGGATGGAAAGACAAGAGGATGATCCTTCATAGAACTTCTCAGCTCCTTAACGCAATACTCTTCAGAGTGTGGCTCACCCTCCAGAAAACGTTCTGGAGCAATTATGAGACTACCGTAAGTATACAAGTTGAGAGTACGTGCACAGCAACTTCTTTAGCAATTTGGTACCGTTGCAATATCTAAGCACAGCATGCTCTTGTGGTTAGTTTCCATTGGCTCAATTCTGACCCAGGGATGCAGAGTCTAACTCTCCACCGAGTCTCCAAGGCTGTGACCTTGGGCAGTAGATTGCCAGGTTTGTCTCTTGAGGCAATTCTAGTTAGGTTTGAACCATCGACCTTTAAGTTCGTAGTCAAGAGCTTAAGTGTTTACATCACCTGGGGATGCTTCATAATGTATAAAAGGATTTCATAAAGAAAACTAAAACACTGTGCGTTGTTAGCCCCACAGCAGAGCACAGCACACAAATAGAATATCTGCGCTGTTACAGAAGGTCAAATAGTAGAGTCCAGTTTAAATATTTTTCCCTCCAAGCTGAGAAGCTCTTAACAAACTCAAAATTTCATGAGGACTTCCACTTATTTACATTTTTATAACTCTAAATTATTTAGCATATAAGAGCTGAGTAAAAGGCTATTGCTTATGAGCTGAGTGTTAGTAATCTAGCAGTTGTTTTAGGCTGCATGTTCAAATTATATTGCCTTCCCACATCATTTCTTTTTTGTATCATTAAGGTGGCTTCTAGCATAAGAGGCTCAAAATTGCCAATTAATTAAAACTATGGCCCAGTTCCCGTCAGCTGTGTCTGTAATGCTGATTGCGCTCTGCAGCTGGGCGAGCGTCACCCTTGACTATCAATCTCATTTCAGAATGCGTTGCCCAACATTATACCTCTTAAATGTGCAGCCTGATGATCTAACCAACCAAACACCCCCCACCCCAAGCTTACATTTTTCAATAGTTTTATTTTTGGCATGCAGATGTATACCACATTTAATCTTTTTTTGAGAGCTCTTTGCAATTAATTTTTCTGATTTCGACTCATTTTATTTCACAATGGAAACATCCCTCTGATCTTGCTGCTCCAGAGAGGATAGCCAAATCAGGCCGATCTGGACGGGGGTCTTTGATTGTGGGCTCTCTGGATCTCTGCCAAGAGAGGCCTCCAGAAAGGAAAGCCGTGAAGGCTGGTGAGCAGCTTATGGTGATTAGGCCAAGGCCTGCAGCACCTTTGCTGTCAGTTGCAGTCAGAGGCTCCGACTCAGAATGACCACACACGCGTGGCCTAGTCCTGCGCTCTCTTTCTGATCGAGGGTATCCTTGCGTCTGCTTTGCAGCCACTGTGCATGTGTAGAGGGAGCCCTAGTGGTACAGCGTGTTACAAGTTGGCGTCCTCGCTGCAAGGACAGCGGTAGGAAACTGCCAGCAGCTCTTGGGGTGAAAGAGGAGGGGTTCTCCTCCGGAAAAGACTTACAGTCTCAGTAAACCTACAGGGGCAGTTCTCCGTCCTATAGCGTCGTTATGAATTGGAATCTACTGGATGGCAGTGGGTTTCTTTTTATTGGGTTAGTGTATGTTTAGGGCCTTTCAATCAAGGGCACTCATTTTCTGGCTCTATATCAAGAACACCTCGTGGTGAGCTGTCAGGTTTTCATCATCTGGGTTTCAGAAGTATTTCTTCAAGTTTTTCTTCCTAGTCTGTCTTAACCTAGAAGCTCCATTAAAACCTGTCGACCATGAAATACTGCTGAGATAGCTTCCAGGACATAAAAATGCACAAGCTACCACTCTAGGCAAAAACCGACAGGCTGCATCAGCACTCTGAAGTAGCTTTAGTTCTGCAGGAATCGTCACTGTTGTGATCTTCCAAGGACTGTTAGCATCCTTAGGCTCCTTAGTGAGAAATACAGCTTCCAGAGCCCTGGTGGCATCGTGGGCTGCCCATTGGGCCTCTAATAGCAAGAACAGCAGTTGGAAGTCACCAGTCGCTCCACAGGAGAGCGATGAGTCCTTCTGCTTCCATGGAGATGTACAGCCTCCGAAATCCACAGGGTCCATTCTGCTTTGCCCGGTAGGGTTGCTGTGAGTCAGAGCACTTGATGCCAGTGAGTTTGGCTTTGAGTCTGAACTTGAAACAAAATGGCTCAGGGTCGTCTAAGCCTCCTGCATCTTGACCATGGTGTTCTATTTTGAACAAAAAGAATCTGATAATGATACCTTTCTGTGGCTATTTATATTATTTGAGAAGTTTTGGCATATATAAGCCTTATCTCAGCATTTAGATTAATTCTAGCAGTAGCTACAATTAGGGTTCCTCTGATAGTTAACAACAACAACAACAATAATAATATAAAAAACCAAATTTAGAGATTTCTATTATTTCTTGCCTCGGCCAGGTTTTCCAGAAGCAGAAATTTCTGGAGGTAAGTAATTATTGAATAAAGTGCTTCCAGGAGAAACTAGTAAGAACATGGGACAAAGAAGACGCAAGTAAGGAGCAGTTTGGGGAATCTGAGAATGCAGCCTGAGCTTGTTAGCAAAAGGGATTCAGGGTTTAAGTTGAGGTCTACTCCAGAAGTGAAGAGTGATTGACTCACCGGTTGGGAATATGCAAATGACAGCCCAAACGGATGCCATTACATGGATTCTGACTCATCCAAGCCCACAGGACAGCGTCGAACTGCCCCAGTGAGTTTCTGAGAGCACAACTGTTAGGGACGCAGAAAGCCTCCTCTTTCTTTCCGGGAGCAGCCAGGGAATGAGGGACTTCATGCTGTTCAGCCCAACGTTGAACTGCTCAGCCACCAAGGCACTTGAAAATGGCATCGTCAGGCAAAGGAGACCTCATCCCTGCAGATCCTCCTAGTGGGAAGTAGGTGGTGAGGGCGGCAATTCGAAGGGAAAGCTGAGTGAAGGAGAACGAGGCTAACCAGCCTTCTCCTAAACCCAAACCAATCCAAACTCAGGGTCATTGAGTCAATGTTGACTTATAGAGACCCAGCCCCTGTGGGTCCTGAGACCGTAACGATTGATGGGAGTGGAAAGTCCAGGCTTTCTCCTGGAAGGCTGCTGATGGTTTTGAACTTTTGAACATGCGGATCGCAGCCCAGTGCACAACCACTACACCACCAGGGCTCAACCTGATCCTAAGCAGTCCCATATCTAGAATCCAGCAAAGCTTAGATTCCAACCAAGTTTTTTCTGATTCTGTAGCTCAAGAGCTTTTAACCACTATGCTGTAATGTAGCATAACAGTGATCAGCTCATAGGCAACTAAGATAGCAGAGTCTCTGTAAATTATGCCTTATGAGTTTTGATGAAAATTAAATAGGGAAGTATAGAAAGAGACAAGAAAGTCATCTTGATTTGTTTTGAGAGTTGTCAAGCCCTCGGAAGCAGGAATTCTTCAGAACTATCCTGTACCCAAGGCTTGCTCTCTCTCTCTCTTTCTATGTGTGTGTGTGTGTGAGAGAGAGAGAGAGAGAGAGAGAGAGAGAGAGAGAGAGAGAGAGAGAGAGAGAGAGAGGAGAAGGTGTACACTACAGGAAAATAGATGGAAGCTTGATGCAGGCAGAGTGTGGTCCTTGGTGGCATGGTGGTTAGGTGTTGGACTGCGGAACCACAAGGTCAGCAATTTGCAGATACCAACTCTTCCTCCACTGTTGTAAAGAGTTAGTTACAGTCTCAGGAACCCATAGGAGAGTTCTACCCCAGCCTATAGGGTTCACTATGACTTAGAACCAACTTTATGGCAGTGAGTGAGTAGCATAATAGGCCTTTTTCAGTAATGGAACCAGCTATTACTAAAAAGAAAAAGTTACCCACACTTTCGCATAGTCAGGAATGTCATTTGTCAGATGTTCCAGGTAATATTGGACTCAGAGATTGACTTGGAATGTCCTCTGATTTTCTAAAATGAGGACTGATTTGGAGGAGCAATTTGACTTGTTATGTTGTCATTTCCAGGCACAAATGTTATGGTTACATTACAAATATATTCATTTGCTTTAATGCAAAGATCAAGTGTGCAAGCTTCCATTTGAAATATGAAATTTAAAAAGAGTCAAGTGCTCTGCCTACTCTCCATCAACTTTCCCATCACATCTGCTCTCTTGTAATAAGCAAATGAGCAAGGAGACAGCGTGACTGCCGCATTAGGGAACTGAGTATGTGCAAATGTCCTCTAAATTGCTTAGGATAAATCTGAACCTCAGGAAATTGAAGCTAGATGGTTGTGAAATAAAGTTTAAAGAGAACTGAACATCACTGCAGAGTACATGGCAATAAAATTGAGTCAAAACAACTCGAAATAACGAATCCAAGACAGACACATTCAATAATTAATCATTCCATTTAAGAGGGAATGGTATTCATGGGCTATCCATGAGCATTTTGATTTAGACCTTCAAGATTTTCAGACTGACACTGAAGATCTTAAAGGATTTACATTTTATATATTGATTTTAAAAGCATCAGGAATCTAGAAAAAGACATCTTTGTTCCTAAAGGAGGCTTTCTTGTCTTTTTGAAGTGGGGTGACACATGTAAACAGTCAATGAACAGTAAAATTAGTTTGCCAACATTATTGGAATAATTTTTATCCTTTTGAGCTACTTCAGGGTAAGCAGAAGAAAGTGCAGAAATGAACAATTAACTGTGGTTTTAATTAACTCAGTCTATGGGTTAAATATTTCCCATTCCCTTCATGAAAAAAATGCTTATCAAAATTGTCTTAGTAATAAGCTTGATTTTGGTTGAGAGACTCATTTGGTTCCTTAATCTTGCTGTATTTCAATCTCAGCTTCCCTGTTTCTTTCAGGCTATACGCTGCTTTCAAGGCAGCCTGGTTTTCTAGTCTCTAGTCCTGAACCAGGGCGTGAAGGTCAGAGGAAGCACTTGGGAGTACAAATTCTCAGGAGGGTCTAGTCTCGTAGAGGTATAATACCTCCCCACTCGAGAGAGGTGTTAGTTCAATAGTCTTCTCTTCCAACAATTTATTTGATAGGCAAGATGTCACAGGCTTTGATGAACCACAAATTTGGAATCAATTATGAACAGCTAATGCAGACATATTTCTCTGTCCAGAGAGGCCCCTGACTATTGGTGCTACAGGAGAACCTCTTGGCATAGGCGCTGTGTAGATGCTGGAGCACCACTGTGTTAGTTTTTCTGTCTCCATTTTTCCTTCTCCCACAGTTCTGAAGGAAAGACAGCCATCTCTGATGAGAATAAAGTGAGTCATTACAGAAGTTCACATTCCAATATAACATTTTACTCGCCATGATTCAACTAGATGAGAAATAATTGAGAATAATGTATTTTTTCTTTCTGTTACCTTTGTGTCTACTAATAGCATCTGACCTCATCTGCTTCCAGGATCCTTATAACATCATTCCAGGGTAGCAGTTCTAAGAGGGAACCCAATTATACAAGGGTTGGAGTAAAACTCATGAATAACTGGCCATAAGTAGATGAGGAAATTTTGTTTGTTAAAAGTGAAGACGTCTTGAAGGCATTACTGATGAAGCTCAAAGCCTGTACTGTTCATTTTGAATTACACCTGAGCGTAAAGAAAACAAAAATCTTTATAACTAGCTCAATACACAGCATCATGATCGATGGCAAACAGTTGAAGTTGTCAAGAACCTTCTTCTATTTAGGTCAACAATGCACATCCATAGAAACAGCAGATAAGCAATCAAGACATATCGCACTCAGAAATGCTGCAAAAGTTGCTTAACGTGATAGAAAGCAAACATGCCGCTTGGACGACTAAGGCACCTCTGACCTTCGCCCCGAGCTTTTCAATCACCTCATTGGCCTGGGAAAGCAAGATCATGGAAATTGAAGATGTAAGGAGAATCAACATGGTAGAATTACGGGGTTGGTGAAGAACGTAGAATATACATTGTGTGAATTGCTAGAAGAATGGGGGGGGGGAATCCTTCTTGGAAGTTTAGCCAGAATGTTCCTTAAAATTGTGTCTGATGAGCCTGGGGAGGCTTTGTCTCGTGACTTCGAGTGCATCATCAGCAATGACGAATCCCTAGGAAAGGAAGCACTTGATGAAAACAGAGTGGGCAAAACGAGGGAAACCTTTGGGATGAGTTGACACAGTGGCCCAACTATGGGCCGTCACAAACCCAAGATTGTGAGGATGCCACTGAGGCCACCAGGAGTGGAGCTGGCTGCAGGGTAGCCGGGACAACAGTCGTGCTGCGCATGCCTGCTGGACACTTGCGCGGGCGCTCAAGAGCTCGCTTCGGAGAGTGGTGCCTGCAGACTTCCACATATTTGTCCCATCCCCACCTCCTTCTCTCAGGAGCCCCCCGGCCCTCAGCAGCCCAGGCCTGGCTTCTCCGGTTACAGTTCTCCCCATGTGTCAGTGTTCCCTTCAATTGTGTCCTGGACGTTCCGTTTCCAACAGTCTACGCTCCTTGTCTCCTCCTCTTCTTATAATTAACACGCGGTACTTACGGAAAACTGAGCATGTGAGAAAATGGCTGACAGAGGAACAAGCCTTTATTTAGATCCTGGACTCGAATTCAATTTCTAGTTTCCTCAAAGTTGAAAAATAAATTTTTGTCCTTTAAAACCACCCAGGGTGGTATTTCGGTTGTACCTGCGTGAGGAAACTAAGACAGCCTAGAATCCTTTTTATTTAAAGCAAACAAGCGGCCATCTAGCCCAGAAGCAACCGAGCCCACACGGAAGCAGCACACCAACATAGGTGACCATGAAGGACAGAGGAGACCAGGTCTCCAACATCAAAGGTAAGGTGGTGGTGAGAATCACATCACCGTGAAATAGGGGGAGTGCATGATGGGGACCCAATGCCCACCTGTAGAGAGCTGAACACCCTTTCCAGAGGGGTAGGGAGGAGGAGATGGGCCACACAGGGTTCAGTGTAACAACAATGAAACTCAAAACCTTCCTCTAGTTCCTGAACGCTTCCTCCCCTCCCAATCATCATGACCCCAATCCTACGTTGCCTTGCGGACCTGGTTGTACCAGAGGATGTACAGCGGTGCAGTGGGGATCTGGAGGCACAGGGAATCTAGGACAGACGAACCCCTCAGCACCAGCGGTGGGAGTGGCGACACCAGGAGGGAAGGGCATGTAGAAAGGGAGAACCGATCTCGGAGATCTATGTGTAACCTCCTCTCTGGGAGATTGTCAAGGGGGAGGCGGGTGAGGGGAGACGCCGGGGAGTGTAAGATAAGATATAATAATTATTTATAAACTATCAAGGGACCAGGGGTGGGATCGGGGAGGGAGGGGGATGGGGGAAAAAAAAGGGAAACCGAGCTGATTCCAGGAACCCAAGTGGAAGGTGAATTATGAGAGTGACGAGTGCAACGAATGTATAAGGGTGCTTTGCTCATTTGATGTATGCACAGATTGTGATAAGAGCCTTATGAGCCCCAATAAAAAGATTAAAAAAAAAAGAAAGAAAATGATTAGGGCAAAAAATATACGGATGTGCTTTATACAATTGATGTATGTATATGTATGGACTGTGATAAGAGTTGTATGAGCCCCTAATAAAATGTAAACAAAAAATAAATTTAAAAAATAAAAAAGAAATAGGATCTAGTTACGTTCCTTTTCTTTTTATGTTTGTTTCCAATTGCTTTCCACTCAATTCTGACTCACGCTTCAGTCACCGACTCCTTCCATCTGGCCCTGTGTTCTAGGGCTGGAGCGAGCGAGCGGCCAACTGAATTCACTCTTACAGCTCTTCTCCAACCAGCTCTGGCACCTCACCAACGGGTCATCGCAGAGAAGCCTCGCTGACAAAACACCCCAAGTTTCTGAAGTCGCCCAGACGCAGTGTTCTTGCAGCACTGGCTTCCTACGAGCGTCAGGGTGAGATCAAGGGAGCTGATTAAACAATGACTCTATTTTTCCCGTGGAATCACTTCCCTGAGAATCAGTGGGAAGTGAATTACAGGCGAAAAAGCCTGCAGGGAAAGTTAGTCTTGATTAGACATCACTTTCACTGACCACTCCAAGGGAGCCCAGTGCGCAGCAGTGGTGGGTGCTGACACAGAGAATCGGAGCCAGGAGTGAGCTAGCGCTGAGGGGAAAATAACCACAAATAGGAACTGGGCATTTTGCTCATATTTCAACAGAGAGAGAGTTCAGGAATTCACTCACAGGTAGATATGGGCAGGAAAATACAAACTGCGGAGCATATGGCCTCACAAAAAGTTGCAGGGTGTTCAGTGTACGGATGGTATTTTTAAAAACCATTTTCTACTTGCACCGAAGAACACTTGATTGCACTGATGTTCTGTATCTATGATTATTGCTCTAAGATATGAGCAACGAACACATTTACAAAGTAAAATATTAAATTGCCGCTTCAGTGAAACATCTTGTCTTCTTCTCAAAGGGAATTTATTTCTATTCTCTATTTCTCCTGACATATCACAAAGAACAAATCTTTCAAAACACACAGGGATTAGATCGTACTAAATTTGGATTGCATCGTGATTTGGATTTCTTTTTCACACAGCATTGTTTATGTCACCCAAATTAAAACTACAAATTTAACTACACGATTTAACTAATTCATATGGAATGGATTCAAATTTTAGACTTTTGTTAGTTCAGCTAAATATTCCATTGTGTCTCTTTTCAAAGAAGCAAGTGAGTCTCAAGGGGAAATAGATTCAGTGTTTGAAATAGCTTTGAAAATGGGTTGGGGATAGTTAATCAGGGATAATCATGGAGTTTGACTCATAGTAGGAACTTTATAATGCTTTCCAGCTTTATTCAATCATTGTCCCTTAGTTTACTGTTGCATGAAAATAGTATCGCTCCCTCAGCTGATTTATCTGTATTTTATAAAATACCCGATTGTTTTATCAGCCAGTTTATAAAAACTTACTGACTCTTTACTATGATCAGTCAGCCAAGCTCACCCATTATGATGAGTCTTTTCTAAGTCATCAGTATCAGAGGTGGAAAGCCATTCCCAGATCAATAATCAGATCAATGATACTAAACCGTTATATTTGTAGAGTGCTTTGTTGCTTAGAAGACACTTTCTTTCACAAGCCTTATCCTATTTAAGGCTAACAGGAGCTTTGGGAGATAGGCACCATTTACATTTGATACAAGAAAGTAAGCCTCGGGCAATCATTGGCCATCCTAACCGGAAAAGAGAGGCCCCAGTGACAGGGTGGCAAGCAAATGCACAGCTGGTAACAGGAAGATTACGGCTTGGGACTTAAGAGTTGCTCCAGGGAGAAAGATGTGTCAACATGCTGTCTGGCAAACTTTCCTGCCTCTGATACCCTATGGGGACACGTTACTCTGACCTATAAAGTTGCTTTGCTTTTTGTTTGATATGTTTTTCTAACCCATTAAAAATAAAACCAAGAAAGGAATAAAACAAGACAAAACCAAAAATCCCCCCAAATAACCTACCCATACTCACTGTGGTCAAGTCAATTCTGACTCATAGTGACCCAACAGTAGAACTAGCTCTAGAGGTTTCCTGGACTGTAATATTTTTAAGGAAGGAGAAAACCTCATCTTCCCCCCAAATAAACAGTAAATGATGGTTTTGAACTGCTTTCTCTGCAGTTAGCATCCCAGTGAGGAGCCACGATATCACCATTGAGAATGTTAAGACGTCAAGTTGGTTCCAGCTCATGACAACCTGTGTGCAACAGACTGGAACGCTGCCTGGTCCTACGCATCCACAGTCGCTCTTCGTCTGAGCCCACTATTGCAGCCGCTGTGCCAAGCAATGTGGGCAGGGCTTTCCTCTCTTGTGCTGCCCCTCCACTTTGCCAGGCATGAGGTCTTTCTCCAGATCCGGGTCTCTCCCGATAAATATGTAGACAAGTGAAAAAGAACTGAGGCTCAAAATTTTGGGTTCCTTACTCCAAGTCCATGGTCCCCAAATATATTTTTTCTCTCTTAAAAAAATTGTGATTTAGGCTAAGGTTTACAGAGGAGAGCGTCAACTTTATATTCATTAATTATCAATTAATAAATACAATCAATACAAATTCTATTTCAACTCATTCATTTCAATCCCTTCAATCTGTCACTGCTCATCAGACTTTCTTACAGGGTTTCCTGTTTTATTCCTCCTTCTTTCTTAATCCTCTGTCCTTAGGAAAGTGCATCCTTTTGAAATGGTTTATTATTTTAACATGGGATTCAGTTCCGTTCCTGACGTGAAAGGTGACTAGGAGCCACAGCCATGGGGTCCCACACATGTCCAGGCAGCATGTCCATGACTACTCTATTTGACAGTTTGGAGTTCTGTTGCACATATTTCTCCCCCGCTATTCAAGAGCTTTTCATGTGATCCTTAGCAAAGCAGGTGGCAGTGGTAACCAGGTAATTATTTCTGAATTATCGTTGGTAAAGTTTAACTTGCATGTGATATTGATGATGTTGTTTGATAGTTTCTACATTCTGTTGGGGTACTGTTCTTTTAGGTGGACGCACATTTGAACCTTTCCCAGTCAGTTGGTCAGGGCAAATTTCTAAGCATGGACTAGTGAGTGCTTCTGGTGCTTCATGAGTCTGTTGAAGCACTTCAGTTGGTATTCTGTGAACTCCTGCAGCCTTGCTTTCTTGCTAATACCTTCAATGCCCATTGGCCTGCTTCCTGAAATCGCATTGGCTCTTGGTCGTATGCTGCATCTTGAAATGGTTCTATGTGGAGCAGTTCTTTTTCATCCAGTGACCCAATATATCACCTGAATCTTCTTTTTATGCTTCCTATCGTGCTCAATTTTTGTTCATGGAATCCTTAAATATCGCAACACGATGCTTGAATTATTTCTAATTTCTTCCAGTTTAAGATATATTGATCACGTTCTTCCTTTTGGGCTCTCTCATTTCAAGTCTGTGCATATTTCATCATAATACTCTGTCTTCCCTCTGACAATTTCTGGTCAGGTCTTTTGTTATATAATTTCCTCCTTTTGCTTTTGCTATTTTATGTTCAAAAACAAGTTTCTGAGTCCCTTTTGAAAGCTTTTGATAGAACTCTGTTCTATCCTTTTTTCCCCTACCTTATTCATAACGAGGTCACGCATTCTGATTAGCTTTTGATGGATAACTGACACTAGTTGAGGTGAAACATGCAAAACAAGAGGCAGTTGTTGAAAATTTTTGCTCACCTCATTTCCTGATTGAATTCGCTTTGAATTTGGTAGCCATTGCTTCAGCAATCTGAGACTTTATTCCCATGATCACTCTTTGGCTTAGCATCTATTCCAGAAATCTTGGAGGATTGGGATTATCTTCTACATTCGCATTGGACCAATGTGGAAAATAATCTGAGGGTAGGAGTCTACTGACAGTGGTTTCTATGGGAAGAGTTTTGCATTGTACGGATGGTCATCCAGAGAAAATATAAGTTGTTGAGTGAGTGAATGAGTAAATCAAAAAGAAATCAGGATTTTCAGCACAATGCATTATTCTTCTATGAAAATCCACCATCCAAATATGTGTGGTCTGCAATAATGTTAAAGTGCTTTTTCCCAGGTAAGTAAAATACAAGCTAACACTGAATTTTGCTTTCACTTTACACCGAGCAATATTTTACTAAGGAAGTTAATGACACGGAGCTGTATATCTGAGTGAAATTATAGCAGCGGAAAGGCTGTACTTTATAACAAAGCATAATAAAATCATAGTGGTAGTTGGAGAAGGATTAAGCACTAATCACAGTACATTTTTTTAATTAAAAGGAATTTGGGAACTGGATGAAAAACTTAGGGATGTTCAGCAAGCTAGTGATCAAAGCCAAACATTAAATTAAAATGTTTTGTATGAAATATGAATCTGCTTATGCAGATTATCCTGCTGAATTATTCCACCATCTGCAGAATTCATGCCTTTTTTGGGGGGACTCATTTGCTACAAGTAGCTTATCAACCATAGCATATTAACATAAATAAGAGATTCTTGTGTGACGATAGGCGAAGTCAAATGAAAAGTCAGACCGTGTTGGAAAATCGTAGAGAAGCCGGCACTTTTTGCCCCATGCATTGCAGCCCCAGTGAGACTGTTCCCTGAAGACATTCATCAGTGTTCTAACAAACTAAAGGCAAATGGCATATGGCATATGTGAATATGCTCTTCTTCACTGAGCCAGTTCTAATCTTGATGGAAGTTAACAGGAAGTCTGTTGAATGAATAGTTTGCTAACAGCGGAACGCTAGAAATACTGTCGTTGAGAATATAAGAAAAGCATATCTTATTTATGACACATTACAAAACACACCTTTTAAAACCTAATTTCCACAATGTGATGCTTGTGTTGTGCATTACTCGACATGTCACCTCTTCGGATTTTATTGATGTGGGCAAGCTCCTAGAAATGGAAGGCCCATTTTGGGGTCCTGTGATCTCTGTCTCTTTCGTTTGGGAAAACAACATGAGAATGTTTGGGAAAAGAACGTTAAGAATATTTTATCTATGTAGCGATTCAGCTTGTTAGATAGCTCATGGACATGCATCTCTGTGTGTTTATTTGAGAAATTAGCAACAGAAGTTCTTTACGATTTAGAATTCCCTTCATAAAAAACTGAATCTGTTGGTAATTTACATTTGAATGTAAATCCCCTCTTGATATCAAAACTAGCATTCAGATTGAGGATTTGCACAGTCAGAATTCCATAGGAAGTAATAGAAAACTAGAGGGCTAGAGAAAAAGCATATCACATGTAGGGACACTGCAAACAAGATTTGAAGGCTGTTAACAGTGAAATGATTCTTGCTTTGCATCTTTTCAGGTTCTTGAAAGAAGTTGGTGCTTGCTTGCCTTGAGACATCTCCCAGTTGGAACCTTTAGTGTGAGCCCCTTTGACCGATGACTGTTACCACTTATATCATCAAAAAAGATAGTGGGTGGCAACTTCTTAGGGGAAAGGTTGCATTTTAAATACATAAATGTCGCAGACAAAGCAATCAAGGAAGTTTGTTTCTCCGACTATTATAGAATGGAGACTTCTGTCAGCATCAGAGGGGACGACTCAAGTTAGTAACATCTTAGAGTAAGATGCTGGGATTTTGAAGGCTTGATTATTCTTGGCAAGTCTAAAATATCTGTGGACTATTCAGACCTGTGGTAATGACGATGAGCCCCATAATCAGGTGTGGGGAGGGATGAGAAACTTGCCTGGGTCATGTCTGCTGTTGTCTGTGACTATGTTTCATCAATAGTTGGAGAAAGACTTAAGCATGGGCACAAATTCGTTTTCTTTCAGCAGGTTTCATGACATGAGAAGAATGCCAAACAATGAAACTCACCCCAGATGGTGACCCGAGGCCAGGAAGCCAGCACATGAAGGAGAAGACTGGCAATCTGTGAACACAACCCGGGAACCAACTCCAGTGGGAGTTAAATCAAACTCTTTTTTTAAAAAAAATTACTGAATTTAAAAATAATATAATTGGCTTAAGAGTTTTAAAATTTCATATAATTGTTTTACTCAATTTACTTTGATTCTTAAATTTACTAGGAGAACAATGGAGAAAAAAATTGGAGCTATGAGCCAAAGGCTCAAAAATTGGGGCTAATTAGAATGCTCAGGACTATAGTTCATCTATGGCCATTGACGACCCAGAACCACACATGGAAAGAACAGACTGTGTCAGCAACCCCTTTCTCGGTGCAAAGTATTCTAAGCCTAGAGCAGAGTAAATAATACTTGCTCACATCTTAAGAAGACTGCACCAAAAGCTGCCAACAGTACAGCAAGGGCTGAATTAACATCCTGAATCAGGAGAAGAGGGTCCTTCCTATATGTCAAGGGATCCTCTAATTTTACTTAAAGGTCTATGTCAACTTTATTTCTTAAATTTTGAATATCCTGAAGTTCTTAAGGACCATTACTTGAGTCTGGGTGAGGAAGTCTCCACTTTTCATAGTTCAGTGACACAAATAGGTGACAGGAATGCTATTTTATTAGTTTAGCACCTTGAAGATGTTTCCCTAAAAACATGATTTTGAAGAGTAGTAAATTGAGTAAAGCTCTACCATGAATCTCACCCTATGGGAAATTTAACATGGGCATGTATGTGAAACTCAATATCTGGAATAACATTCTACATGTAAGTAGCACCTTAAATCTCTCGAGCCAGTATACCTGCTCACGGACTGCAAGATGTATTTGCTTTTGTGGCAACCGACACATCACAGTCTATAGAGTTTTTCCAAAGTCACTGCCATTGAGTCAGCTGTGACTCGTGACCATCCTCTAGGGAAGGAAGGAACTGCCCCTGTATGTTTCCAAGATTAACTGCTAACAGAGATAGAAAAGCTCCTCACCTTTCTCCTGAGGAGCAGCTGGTGTGTTTGAACAGGTGACCTTGTGGTTAGCAACCCAACCCATCACCACTATGCCATAGAAGTTATTAGTAGAATAGTAATAGACCTTGTACCTGAGTTAGTAACGCCCCCCATTAGCCTGTTATAAATGCTGCACAGTTGTTTATTCAGCTATACTATATTTTCTTAAAATGTGTTTTCCCCCAAAGGGGTATAATTCATAATTATAAAGATTTTTCAATTTATGAAAAGATAAGCTTCTCAACAGATTATGAATTGCAACAGCAAATGCCATAAGGATATATAGGAATTAAAGCTACAGAGAAGAAAAAATTAAATATAAATGGACTATTGGAAACATCTCAATAATCCGAGTGTCACAACATATAAAATATTTTGTTGTTTCCAACTGGTGCTGGATTTTCATGTTCCAAAGGCACATGACCGAGTAGAATGTGTAAATTCTAGAACAGCATCTTTGATATCACGTGTGGTAAAATGTTGCTGAAGATCAGTCCACACCAGTTGCGGCAGTACAATGCCAAGGACTGCTGGACAGTCAGGCTGCAGTCAGAAGAGGAAGTAAAGCCAGGCCTAGCCTTGCTGACATCAGGTAGATCTTGGTTCGAAGCAGCAAACACCAGAAGGAAGTTTACTTCACTGACTATGCAAAGGCATTTGATTGTGTGAACTGTAACACACTCCGGATGGCTTGAGAAGAATGGGAATTCCAAAACACTTCCTTGTGCTCCTGACAAAACTGAACCTGGATCAAGAGTCAGTTATGCACACAACACAAGGGGCTAGTGCATAGTTAAACATCGGGGAAGGTGTGTGGCTGGCTTGTATTCTCTCACCGTACTTATCCAATCTGAACGATGAGCAGATAGGGCCAGAAACTGCACTAAAGGAAGATGAGCGCAACTTCCGAGCGGGATGAAGGCTGTTGACCGGCAGCGTGCAGAAGACACCGTATGCTTGCTTAAAACAAGGCGCACCCCCGAAGCGCTTACTGGCGAAGCTCAAGGACGGCAGCCTTCCACATGGACTGCAACTTAGTGTAAAGAAGACCAGAATCTTCGCAACTGGACCCAGATTTGGGAGAAAGCAGAGACTTTCGACTTCCCTTGGAAAGTCTTGGAAAGTCGCAGGCCTAGTTTGACCCCCACCCTATAGCATCGCTAGGGGTTGAAGTTGACTTAAGGACAGGGAGATTTCGTTTGGTGGAGTGGAAGGGCAGCAAGAAGGACTGGCACAGTGGCCGCACCCATGGGAGGAACGTAAGAACAAGCGTGCGGAGGGTGCAAGGTTGGGCAGTGAGTGTTTCATTCTGTTGCGCTAAGGGTCGCTATCAGTTGAACCGATTGGACAGCGCTCAGCAACAACATAAACTTAGCAGGTCCTCGACACAACTCCCCCTTCCCTTCTGTAACCACTAGAAGGCTGATCGGTCACCACTACTGAGTCGATTGATTTTAGAGCATACATTTTAGTGACAGTCCGCAATATTTGTCCTTTTGAGATTTGCTTACATCCCACAGCGCAATATTTTCAGGGTCCCACCATGCTGTACCATACATCAGGACTTTTCTTCCTCTTTACGGCTACGTAGGGCTCTATTATTATGTGTACCCAATATTTTGTTCACCCCTTTGTGCTTTTCCACCTCATGGCTGCTGTGCTGCCGTGAACGTTGATGTACGTGTGTTTGTTTGCATAGCGGCCTTCAAGATAAATCCCCATGAGTGGACTTCTGGGCTCAGCAAGCTAGCTCTGTTTCTCTTCTTGAGGAACTACCAAACTATTTTCCAAAATGATGCTGCATTTTGTATTCCCACCAGCAATTGATGTGGGCTTCTCTATCTTCCCATCCTTACCAACATTTATTTCAAACAGTAAGAAAAGTATTTTTTAAATTTTGAACTTTTAAATTCATTGTTACTACTGAGTCAATTCTGACTCAGAGCAACAAAATGAAAGTCTGCCCCGTCCTGTGCCGTCCTCACAATTGTAAGAGTTTAATACCTGGGAAAACAGAGTGGGAGTAACATGGAAGTTCAATTCTGTCTGCATATATATTTTTTAGAAACCTGAAACTGTTCTACAAACGAAAGTCTATCAGAAAATGAAAGCTCTTTCTCTTGCACGATAAAAATAAATGAACAAACAAAAAATAATCAATGTGTTTTAATAATTTATTTTCCTTCCTAGGAAAAATGTTAGTGAAATAAAAATCCAATAACAGTTACTTCTGGGTATTTTTCTGCAAGTGCATTCATAGTCGTGGAAGGCGATAACTCAGCCTGGAGGGGGGACTGGAGAGGGGGGTTTGTTTCTTGTCTCCTCGGCGCCAAGTGGTATTCTCAGGGCGAAAGGTCTGACATCTTTCATTCATGCTGTTACAAACTTATTGTCATAGCCCATTCACTAAAACCATTATAAAGAACAGCTAAAAGTAACGATTTCACTTTTAAAATCCCCTAAAATTATGATTCTAAAAAGAAACTTTGAGAAAACTGAGGATATTTTGCATTTTAAGGATTTTTATTTTCTAGATAACACTGTTTTTAACAAACAATGACCATTTCTTTCTGCAATCCTCTCAATACAGAAGCAAACACAGACAAAAAAGAAAGAATTAGTTTATGGCTTTTAAAGCGATTCTTTCTTACAGTTGTCTGATAATGGGGAAATTCACTTCAATATCATGACCAATCAACTCTTGTCTTTTCAACCTGGTCATCAGGTTGAAAAAATACTTTTTCATTTCCCGTTTTTGCATCAATGTAGTTTTTTTCCCTAAGAAATTAAGCTTCATGTGATGACAAAATAAGGTATTTTTTTTAGTTATTTTAGAAATGTCATCCCTTACTTTGCGAGTCAAATATACACATGCATTTTAAAGAAATCTTTCAGAATTAATCCTCTGTTCATATTTGTTTTTTTTTAATTTTATTTTTTAATTTTATTTTTTTTAATTTTAACAATTTATTAGGGGCTCATACAATTCTTATCACAGTTCATACATATACATACATCAATTGTATAAAGCACATCTGTACAGTCTTTGCTCTAATCATTTTTTTCTCCTCTTTTTTTACATTTTATTAGGGACCCATACAACTCTTATCACCATCCATACATATACATACATCAATTGTATAAAGCACATCCATACATTCCCTGCCCCAATCATTCTCAAGGCATTTGCTCTCCACTTAAGCCCCTTGCATCAGGTCCTCTTTTTTTTTTTTCCTCTCCCTCCCCTTTCCCCCCTCCCTCATGTGCCCTTGGTAATTTATACCTCGTTATTTTGTCATATTTTGCCCTATCCGGAGTCTCCCTTCCCCCCTTCTCTGCTGTCCATCTCCCAGGGAAGAGGTCACATGTGGATCCTTGTAATCAGTTCCCCCTTTCCAACCCACTATAGACAGTGCTTACTCACTTCTCTAAACAGAAGATTGAAATGTTCTGATATACTGCATTGATATATTAGAACTTAACTATATCAATAATGATATTTTAATGAAAAAGAGAATCACCACACACTCATCATGAAAATATCATGTTTTGGGTCAGGTATACATTATTCTTCAAAGTGACTTTTTTGCTTTTGAATGCTTTAAAGAGCTCATTTGCAGCACAGTTGCCCAAGACAAGTCCCCATGCTGTTGCTATGGAGGCTGACTACAGACCCAGGTAAAGTGAAATCCTTGCCGCCTTCAATCTTTTACCCTTTTATCATGATGTTGCCTTTGAATCTGGTTGTGAGGGTTTTTGTTTTCTTTCTGTTGAAGCATAATCCGTACTGACTGCTGTTGCCTTTGGTTTTCGTCAGGAAGTGGTTCAAAGCTTCCTCACGCCCTCCAGGCTTCCTCTAAGCAAGGTTGTGTCATCAGTAGATCCCAGGGTGTGGAAGAGGTAATGACCATAGTTAGAGGGACTCAAAGATCCATCTTTTTCTCTTTTTCCAGTCTTCCTTTGCTTCGAGGTGAGGAAACAAGCAAGAAATCATGAATAAACAGTAAAAAGGATATATCAATTAAAACAATGGAACAGAAAAGATGCAAAGTAAAAATAAACAAAATTAGATATGCAAGAAAGAAAAAAAGGGAACAGAAATGAAAAATCTTATAAAAAACAAAGGAAAGAAAAGACAGGGGCGGGGCAGGGGTGGGGTGCGGAGGGGCGGGCATATAAAGAAGGGGAAGGAAAGTAAAAGTTGGTAAAAAAACAAAACGAAACATGGAAAAGAGAGCTGGCACCAGACCCAGAAGGCTAAAACCTTCAGGTAGCAGTGTGAACAGGTTATATCCTGTGACCGACAGGGAGGACAGAAGGCGGGTGGAGAGGAGACTGCTCAGAAGGTGTCTGGGATTACAGTGTTTAAAGGAAGAAGTTTGTGTTGACTTAGCAGGTGGCTGATGGTAGGATGTTTGTTCCGGAAGTAGCTCTTTACAGGCCCAAAGGGCAGCTGGGGCCAAGGCAGCTTGTTATGAAAGGCATTCCTGCCTGCAAGGAGTGGTTGGGTAGGACACCTGTCTGGCACTTCAAGTCTGTTGATCTGGGCGACAGGAGTATGCACTGAGGGAAGTGCCCGGCACCCAGTTCATGAGAATGTGCCCCTCATCTTAGGAGGAGTAGGGATTGTGTGTTTGAGTCAAGGGCCGCTTGGTGGAAGCGGATGAAGGGAGGGTGACCACACTTGTGGTCACAGGAGAAGGTGGGGAACAAGGCCGATGCAGTCTTCTGGGCACCAGCCGGGGGCGGGGGGGAGGGCTCCTGTACTGCCCCAGGTGAGGGGAGCTGGTACCTGATGATACCGTGGACTGAGTGCTGGGCTGCGGACTTCAAGGTCAGCAGTAAGAAACGACCAGCTGCTCGGTGGGAAAGAAGAGGTTTTCTACTCCCTTACTGATTTACTGTCTCAGAAGCATCAGGGACTCTATCCTTGAGAGTCACTGTGAATTGGAATCAATGGTGGTAAATTAAAAAAAAAAAAGTTTTAATTCAGATGAGTTAATTTGTTTTTTAAGATCACTTTATTGGGGGCTTTTACAGCTCTTAGAACAATCCATACATGGATTGTATCAAGTATATTTGTACATATGTTGCCATCATTATTGTTTAAACATTTACATTCTACTTGAGCCCTTGGTATCAGCTTCTCTTTTTACCCTCCCTTCCCACCCACCCTCTTGACCTCTTTATAGATGAATAATTATTGTTATTTTCATATCTTACACAGACCACTGTCTCTCTTCACCCCATGGTTTCTTCGCCCCTCCTCTCCCCATCTCACCCCTACCCTCCTGGTATCGCTACTCTCATTTCTGTTCCTGAGGGGTTTATCTGACCTGGATTCTGTGTGTGTCATGAGGTCTTATCTGTACCTGTGTAGATGCTCTGGCCTAGCCCACAGTGCAAGGCAGGATTGGGGCCATGATAGTGGGGGGTGAGGATGCCTCAAGGAACCAGAGGAGTATTGTGTGTTTCATCAGTGCTATACTGCACCCTGGTTGACTCATCCCTTTCTTAGGACCCTTCTGTGAGGGGATGCCCATTGTTTACATATGGTTTTGAGGTTTCTGCTCGGGCCCTCCTTGTTCTCAACAATGTTTTCTTGTTTGTTTGTTTGTTTGGGGCTTCTGATGCCTGTTATACAATCCCATCCACAGCTCATGATCCCACAGGCTGGTGTGCTTCATCTGTGTGGGCATGTTGCTTTTCTGCTAGATGACTGACTGTTTAACTTCTGACCTTTAAGACCCCAGATGCTGTATCTTTGATAGAGCCAGGCACCATCAGCTTTCTTCATCACAATTTGCTTATGCACCCATTTTGCCTTCAGCAATTGTGCCAGGAGGGTGAGCATCACAGAAAGTCAGGTTGTTAGAACAAAGTGTTCTTGTGTTGAGGGAGGTCTTGAGCAGGGGTCTAAAGTCCATCCACTTCCTCAATATATTGACATATAACTATGTGTAACTATGGCAATATCTCTATTTTTATGAATTAATATATTTACATAAGAGTACACTTATGTTTATACTCCTATAAATAGCTTTGCTACCTGGCTCTTTCCTCTGTTTCCTTTTACCTCCCTCTTTTCCCACAATCATGCTCACCTTTTTTCTGCCTCTTAGTAATTCCACTCAGCTAGATTGCTGTTACTCTAACACCCCCAGGATTTCTACATCCTTCTCATTGTAGATTTTCATTCCCTAGTTGTTCCTCTGTCTATGGTGCTGTTTGCTGATCGCTCCCTTTCCCCGCCCCACTTCCTCCCCCTAAGTCCCTCTGGAACCTTCCATCCCGTTGCTTTCTCCTTGGGCTTGCCTATCTTATACAGGTAGGAAAACCAACAAATATGTAGACAATACAAAAAGAAAAAAAGAAATAGAATATATATACTAGCAAAAGAAAACAAAAAGCATAGATAATTCCAGGGCTGTCCCCTGACCTTTATGACTATCTCCCTACCTGTCACACAGGGGTTCTGGGAACAGCCTCTTGTAGCCTAAAGTCTATTTTGGGGACTCCTCGGGGGCTTTGCTTTGCTCCCGTTATTTTGCTTTGCTCCCGTTGCTGATCTAGTATCTTCCCCCTTTTTGGTTTGCCCCACTGTGGGGGGTTCAGGTTGGACTCATTCCCCACCATGTGTCCCCACTGTAGCATAGTTTTGTTTTTTAATCCCAATCCAATGTTGCTCGCAAAAGTGCTGTGCTGTATCAAGCCAGCTGATTGTCTCCATTTTCATCTTTTAAAAATTCAGTTTTTTCTTCTCGTCAGTGATTCACTGTCCTCTCTGCTGAAACTCAGGAGAGTCATTCACAGCTGCTTTATTTGATCTCCCCTAGATTTGCTGTGGAAACTCTAGGTAGCATTTCTGCCTTGTGTGCTGTCTTATAGTAGTCCCCACCTTGAACACTTAAAAGTGCTTTTTTGCATCATTTTTTGCCCAAATCTGATACAGAGTAATACAAGGAACAAAGAATTAAATACTCGATTCTGTTCTATATATAAATGTAGAAAATACAATACTATAGGAATTCATTTGCTGAAGAGAATTCATAGATAGTTAGCAGCACAGTGACAGGGAAATGCTGGAATTCAAGTTGTTTCAGAAGAGACTATGAACCGAGAGCTATCATTGCTAATGTCATATGGGTAAGAGCTGAGAGTAGTGAGTACCACAAAGGTATTTATCTGTGTTTTTTGACTAAGCAAGAACGCTTGGCTGTGTGGATAATAACAAATCATAAGGGATATTTCAAAAATGAGGATTGCAGAACATTGCCTTGTGCTTATGAGCGACCTGTATACAGCAAGATGCAACAATGCAAGCAGAACTAATGGATGCGTGCTTTAAAATAAAGAAAGGTGTGTATCAGGGTTGTATCCTTTCACCATGCGTGTATATTGAGTATTGAAAAATTATCCAGGCAGCTGAACTACATGAAGAAGAAGGCAAGGTGTGGATTGGAAGGAAACTCATTAACAACCAGCGATATACAAATCGCACAAATTTGGTTGCTGAAAATGAAGAGACCTTAAAATACCACGGTTGAAGATCAAAGACTACAGCCTTCGCCATTGATTATACCTCAACATAATAAAAGCAAATGGGACCAACCAGCAGAATCACAGAGATCTGTGGCTTCCATTGTTCTCGCAAGCATTTCCTCAGTCAGCTGAAAGTACCTGAACATCATTCTTCTGAATTCCTTTTGTTCAGAATACCCTTTTGGATATGGTTGCTGTTCATTTGCATATACGGTTTGTCTTATTTGTGTGTGATGCATGTGTGATGTGTGTGTGCGTGTATATGTGTATGTACCATGACTGGCTGTTGTTTCTGTGGCATCAGGGCGCAGCTTTAGGGAGAACTCTGGGTCACTGGGGAGTAGTTGGCTTTGTTTAGTGGTGCCTCCACCCTCAAATGCATTAGCTAAACCATGTACGGTTTCCATTACTATTGTAATTTATTTTATTCTTCTTAAAACTACATTAATTCTGGGATTTTTCCTAAATTCTATGACATTTGAAAAATATCCAAAAAATATTATTTTGCAAATTTTTGCATGTATCTTTGTCTCCTTTCAGGAATAGTGAAGGTGGATCACACTGGCTAGTAAAATATCAGTTGTCAGTTATGTGGACCAAGTCTCCATTCTTATAGAGATGACAATGAGACAAAAAATTAGATTATCAAATTATCTCATTCTCTTTTAAGTCCCATTATACATATGTATCCTTTATTAGGCCTTTTCTGTTAAGGACAATGAAGAAAATAATATAAGTATATGATTTTATGTGAAGAAATCAAACATAATTTATGAAAAGTAAATGGACATGTATATTTTGAAGACAAGAAACATCTTATTTCATTTATTTGTTTCCTCTACTGCTTGACAAGATACCATGAGTAAAATCATTATTGATAAATGTTTGTGAAACAACAAAATAGTTCAATAATAAATTAGATATGCCAATTTCTACTACAACAACATTTTCAATGTATATTTCTTATTTAAAGTCAGTAAAGAGTTGAACAACGATTTAATGCATTGATGTACTTATTGTCCTTGTTAAGACATTATGCAATTGTTGTTGAGTCTGTGCTCACGCACAGTGACCATGTTTATAGTAATATGCAACACAGGCAGGTCCTGTGCCAGCCACGCAATTGTTCCTATATTTGAGACCATTGGTGTGGACACTGCTTCAATCGATTTCACGAATGTCTTCCTCTTTTTGCTGAGCATCTACTCTATCAAGCATTATTCCTGTCCTCATCCAGGGTCTGGGACTGCCTCAGAACATGTCCAAAGTAGGTGAGAAGAAGTCTCCTCATCCTTCCTTCTAAGGAACATTCCAGCTGTACTTCTTCCCACTCAGATACATTTTGGAAGCCCAGGACATATTCAGGATTCTTAGCCAACACCGTAAATCAAAGGCATCAATTCTTACTGAGAGTCTTTATTCGTTGCCTAGCTTTGGCACGCATATGATTTGCCTAAAAATATCCTTGCTTTGGTCCGAAGTACTTTAGTCTTCAAAGGAGCACGTATGGACTGGAGCACTTTTAAGAGCTCTTTTGCAGCAGCCTGTGGACCCTGCTGGTATAGCGGGCTGCACATTGATCCCACATCTTCCTGCGCGTGAGAGATGAGGCTTTCTACTCCTATAAAGACTTCCAGCCCAGAAACCCACAGGGGCAGTTCTACTCTGTCCTATAGGGTTGCTATAACTCAGAATTGTCTGTTATTGTTTTGTTGTGCAGATTTCCCCCTAAAAAGTTTTATTGGCATATAGTTAACCTATCATACCATTCAATAGTTCAAGCACATAAGAAGAGTTGCCCAAGCATCCCCCCAATCAGTGTTAGAACATTTTCTTCACTCTTGCACTCATCGTTACTCGCTCTCTATTTTCCCCAGCCTCCCCTGCCAGACGCCCAAGGAACTATTAATCTATTAACCCAGTTACTGTCCCTATTGATGTACCTACCCTGGATTTCATAAACAGGAAAACATTTAAAACAACAACAACAAAACAAACTAACAACAGTAACAGAACAAAGAACATTCTCAAGCAAAAGGAAAGCAGAAAATATTAAAAACTAGATCAAATTTAAATGAATCCTAAGGGAGATTAAATGATAGGTTGCTAAATTCTAACCTTACGACTTCTGCAGCAATCCCCTTTCCAGTGCAGTCTGCATCTCAGCAAGGCCATGAACATTCCTGGTCCATGGTCAGAGGGGATGCACTGGGTGCTTAATCCATGTCTATTTCCCCCCTTTTAAATTGAATTAAATTTTTTAAAATTGAAACCCCTTTACAATGGGTCAAAAGGGAGATCAAATGATAAGACTTGACCTAAGGACTTCTTCTAGACCTAACTACAAAGTCACCAGTATCGACTTTGCCGTGCTATCTGTCTGATAACAGGAATATGTACATCCGTAAATATGACTGGGGAGGATGGGATTCACGGGAGGCTTAACCCATGTGTGGACGCTGCAAGTGGACTTTTGGGCTTCTTCCACTGTCATCCAGTGGCTACTGGAAACCAGGTGTTCTCAATGTAAGCTCTGATACCATTCCCTCCTTTAGATTTGGATTATATTATTTACAATTCTTGGATCACCCATGCTGGTGTGCTTCTTTCTTGTGGATTTAGTTGATGCTTCACTTAGATGGCTGCTTGGTGAAAACAAGACTTTAAGTCCCCAGAATAAACCCCCTATGTTTTCTTATTGTGGATAGCCATCCAGTTCCGTCTCTATGTTTGCTATTGCACTGATTTCTTCAATGGTTTCAATGTCAAGGAGGTTGAGCACCAAGCATGCCTTATGAACTAATTATCCTCAGATTGGGGCTAAATTAAGTGCAAATCCCAGATCCATTTATGCATGTAGAGTTTATATATGTCTCTGGCACACCTTGGAGATATGATTGTCATTTTATGTGAGAGAACATTATTAATCATCCCCTGGGACATCACTTCCACTGCCATGACTCAATGCTGAATCATAGCAACCCAATAAGGCAGGGTGGCACTGCCTTTGTGAGCCTCACCACCTGCAAACCTTCACAGGATTAGAAAGTCTCGTGCTCCCCCTGTGGACCTGGCTGATGGTTTTGAACTGCTGACCTTGCAATTAGTAGCCCAATGGGTGCCACTGCCTCTTACTATTGGAAAAAAGAAAGTATACCAGTATAGGCCAGCTATGAACTGCAAGGCATGCATTATTGACTTGTACAGATTAAACTATTAAGTAACTGGACACTATAAACATAAACAACAGAGGCAGGGTTGATGATAGAGCAAACCTTCCAAAAATATTTATTCAAAACAGGAGGATCATGTCTCCCACACTAAAACCTGTCATAATGAAGCAAGAAGGGCATCAAAATAGTAAATGTAGTTCTGGCTACTATTCATTAGGCATCGTCAAGGCAAGAGATTTAAAACCAGGTCTAATGTCTGTCAGTTCTATGTCCTTGGGGTAGCAGTTACCTGCTTCTCATGCTAGTGAGTGTCAACCTCAAAGTACAAGGGCTACAGGTGAGTTTGAGGTCAAACTCAGCTCACTTTGTGGGGTTTTCACACTGCGTCCTCTGGTGTGGCCTAGGAAGGATGCTGTGTCCCTCAAAAGAAAAGAGTCTAAAGTCCCTGTTGTCTACAGCACATAGACGGAATCATTAGGCCTACATAGAAAGTAGGTCAAAAGTGTCAATCTAGGATCCTACTACCAGGTATATTTCCCTCTTGTGTTCCAAATAAAACTAAAGAAATTAAAACAAAACCAAACCCACTGCCATCAAGTCAATGCTGACTCACAGTGACACCCTGGGGGATTCTGAGGCTAACTTCTTACAGAGTAGAAAACCTAGTCTTTCTCCTGCAAAGTTGCTGGTGGTTTCGAACTGCTGACCACATCACCACCCAACTTGTAACTATTGTGTCACCAGACTTTTCGCCTGTTAGGAAGTTATTTCTGCCCGTTTTCCTACCACGAGAGATGCGATTACCTTCTCCGAGACATCCATGCCCTGCTCTACTTCATCGTGACTTCCATTTCCAGTAAACTTCCTTATCACTCTGTCCGGAGTGTCTCCTGGATTGAGGTGAACTTAGCACAGTTTTGTCTGGCTGCAATTGAATCCGCTCCTCCCTCTTTCCAGAGCTGGAAAAGCTGACCCCAGCAGAGGCGAGGGCTCCTCTGCTGAAGTGGTTTTGAAGATGTACATTTAGAAGGGGTGTTAGATTGTCTCACAGACTCTAGGCAGGCTCTCTGCCAATAGCAAGCCTCTCCCTTGTCTCTTCCCACAGATGTAGGTGAACTCGTCCTGTGTATTTCACTTGGTGAAGGTCCATGTGCATAGTCACTTACTTATGTTGTTAAAAAGAGGTATTTGAAATTAAGACTCGTTTGTCTTGCACAGTTTTATGTGATCTCGTTTCTGTTCTATTTTACAACTACAGAGCCTTCTTTGGTTGCAACGGCACATTTCAATTGCATGTTTGATCAAGTTCATATTGTAGAAGTTGATAGAATTCTTCAATTCCTTATCACCGGCTTTAGTAATTTGTAAATTTGAATGATTATATGAATTCCTTTTCCTTGTAGTCATATAGATTTGATCTATAAGTGGCTGCATTTTACTTCAGTTATGTGTTCAACTAATTTTTAGTGACTTCCAGTCTTCCTAGATTCATACTTCATACATGAATCTAGAGAATAATCTAGGCATAATCATGTTCTAATTGGTAATGGCTGTTTGCAGCTTTTTCTCATCTTCAGTCATACCTCATCAGCAGATGAAGGTCTTGGCAGTTTTACTTGCTCCACATCCAACTCTATCCAACTCTTCGATAGTATTTTGAATGTCTTCTAAACTGAGTGTCTCTTTCAATGCTCTGTGATATTCTTAAGGTCTCTAGTGCATAAACTTTCACAAACGGACAGGCTCTTTCCTCTTCCTTGTCTGTTCTGAGTTTAGAGACCCTAGTGATACCATTGCACCATAAGTGACCCTTGTGGTATTTGAAGTGCTGGTAGCACAGTTTCCAGCATGACAGAAATAGGTAAGCCACTACACAGAGACAGTCCTTGTAAAAAGACATTAGGAAGAGCAAGTGGTAAGAAGAGAGTCACAGCTGCACTCTTTACAAGGTTTAAACGTGAGACCATGGCCTTCACAGAAGTAGCTGGCCAGGTTATTTCCTCCAAAGGAGTGGTGGGTGATTTCAAACCCATAACCTTTTGGTCTGCAATTGAGTGCTTATCGACGATACCACCATGGTTCCTTAGACTATATAGTAGCCACCCAAAATGCTTCTGCTGTGATTGAGTCTGTTCTGACTCCTAGTGGACCTACACGACAAAGCAGAACTGCCTCTGTGGGGTTTTGAGGCTGCAAATCTTGATGGGAGCAGAACAACTCTGCCTTTCCCCACTGGGGGGGCTAGTGGATTGAATCTGCTGACCAAGCATTTGGGTTAGCAGCCGAAATGATTATCTCACCAAGCCATCAGGGAAAAGAACACTGAAAGTGAAATTCCAGTCTTAGCCAAAATATTATTCAAGTGTTTTTAGATATTGTAGATAAAAATAATTTAATGAATTAGATAATTATACTGATAAAATGACAAGCTAGATTTGCCACAGTATGGTACAAATCAAATTAAAGTACATGGAGCATAAAGAACTCAGAAAAAAATGATCTAAAAAGGCCCTTCAAGGAAATAATTTGCATTTACTTAGATGGAGGACAAATGAACCTGAATGAAGAAAGCAGAAGCAAAGAGCCTCAAATGAGTCAAAAATATTTTAGCAAAATTTTAAAGTATTAATTTAAAAACTTGAAAATAAAAATTCAATAATGATCAATGTTAATACTTGATTACATGCTAGAATGACAATTAGTTGGCAATGCACAGTAGAAAGGATAAAAGCATTCCAAAAGAAAAATCATGCTGTTTTTGCTTTTCTTAGGAAGGAGATACTTATATTGAATAAATATCACTCTCTAGAAAATGTTGAAACCTGTTCTGTGTTTAAATATATTACAATAATTTAATAATTGTTTTAAACACTAATATTTATTAGAAACATGATTCTAGGGAAAGGCATAACGTTCAGGGAAGGTGTCTTGGATGACTAACTAGTGATATGATTAGCTATCATAATATAAAGAATGACTACTGCTACTTTACTTTCCATGAAATTTATGGTCAACACATGTAAAATACAAAGACAATAGAGTTATGCTAGGTTCAGTTGAACTAAATTAGTGATTCATGCCAATTTAAGCCCTGATGGAAGATATGATATTTTCTTAAATGTGCTTTGATACAGTTGATAACATTCTTGATCATGTGTTTCAGTAAATTTATGCTTCCAGAATTAATCATTAGTTCACTGTTGTGTTTCCCAATAATTTTTTTATTAATCTGTTTGTTGCTGAAATTAAATTTTTTTTTCTCTGTGTGGTGAGGTGAAATTTCTTGATATGGCTCCTCTAGTCATGTTTTTGTATCTTCCACCAAATGGCTGTGTGAGACTATGTATAAGAAATATGTAAATGTAATGAATTAGATGTGACCTAAGAACATCACCATGAGACCATGTAAACAACTAACCCGGGGATCAGTGGGTTCTGCCATTCCATAAGGTAAATGAGCAAACCTTCTTAGTAGCAAGATGAGAGAAGGTCCTGTGACCACCAGGAACAAATTGTCACCAGTGGAGCCCCTGGGTGCTCCCTGTCTGAAGTGGGAGAGGCACAGAGGCATCACCGGCCACAGCCCCGACATCAAGAGAGGGAGCAGAGCCACCACTCCGTGAGCAGTGGCAGAGTAGAAAAGCAACACAACTGTGAGCCAAAGCAGTGCGTGTCCTGGATCCAGAGCCAGGAAGGGTCCGATGGACTGTAGCAATTGAGAACCAAAGAGGGATAGCATGCCAGAGAAAATAACTGAATCTTTAGAACCTGTTAGCTCCCCTAATACATGCCTTAATTTTGATGAAGATCACCCAACAATGGCTGTAGCCGTTTATTGACAGGGGACTGCCGGAGGTTCAGGCCAGATTGAGAAGAGGATGTCGAACAGAGATATCATTGCTACAGATACCAGATCGACCTTGGCTCAAATCAGAGAATAACATAAAATTGTTTACTTGTGTTTCATCGACTATTCCAAGCCATCTCATTGTGTGGACCATAATAAATTATGGATCAACTTGAGAAAAATGGAAATTCCAGAACCCTTGTTATGCTCACGCACAATCTGTGATGGATCAGGACACAATTGTGTGAACACAACAATGGAATATTGCATGGTTTAAAATCAGGAAAGGTATGCAAAAGGGTTGTATCCTCTCACCAATACTTGCGCAATCTGCATGCTGAGCAAATCATCAGAGAAGCTGGCCTGTATGCAGAAGAATGTGACACGAGGGTTGGAGAAAGGCTTATTAACAACCGTGATATGCAGATAACACAGCCTTGCTTGATGAAAATGAGGAGGACTTGAGGCACTTGCTAATGAAGATCCGGGATTGTATGTCCTGTGTGGATTCAGAATCAATGTAAAGAAGGCCATAATTCTCACAATTGCGTCAATAGGTAATATCTTAATAAGGGGAGAAAGTTTGAAGTTGTCAAGAGTTTTGTCTTGGTTGGCTCCACAATCAATGCTTATGGAAGCAGCAGTCAAGAGATCCAAAGACACATTGCAGTAGGTGAATCCATTACACAAGAACTCTTTAGGGCAGTGGTTCTCAACCTTCCCGATGCCATGACCCTTTCATACAGTTCCTCATGTGTGGTGACCCCAAACCATAACATTATTTTTGATGCTACTTCATAACTGTAACTTTGCTACTGTTATGAATCAGACAACACTGTGAAAGAGTCACTTGATCCCCAAAGAAGTCATGACCCACAGGTTGAGAACCGCTGCTTTAAAGTATTGAAAAGCGTGGATGTTACTTTGAGAACTAAGGTGTCTTACCCAATCCATGGTATTTTAATTGCATCATATACATAGGAAAGTCGGACATTGAGTAAGGAATACTCTAGAATGGTTGCGTTTGAACTGTGGAGGTGGCAAAGAATACTGAAGCTATCATAGACTACTAAAAGAACAAATCTAAGTGCCTAGGAAGATGGACAGTCAGTGTGCTCCTTAAATGCAAGGATGTCGAGACTTCATCTTACATACTTTGACCATATTGTCTGGAGAGACCAGTCCCTGGAGAAGGGCATCATGTTTGGTAAAGTGGAGGAGCAGTAAAACAGAGGAAGGGCCAACAAGATGGAATGACACAATGGCTGCATCAATGGGCTCAGACATCGGAACAATTGTGAGGACGGAACAGAACCACACACTGCTTCCTTCTGTAGTACACTGCGTTGCTGTGAGTCCGAACCATCCTGATGGCACCTAACAACAACAACATCCGAGAAGTAGAGTGCCATGAGAGCAGTGGTTGGTGTTAGAACAGGGTAAAGGAGGATGGAGGGTGGATGCGTGTCTGAGCACTGCCTTCTGGTATTTGGCCTTGATGCTACGGAGTTTGATTTTTCTTCTTTTGGTAGCCAAAGGAAGTCACATGTGGCCCACACCAGGTTTTCACTCTGCATTTGTCTTCTCCATGCTTCAACGATATGCTGCTTTGCTCTTTCTGAAATAAAACACTCTTCATTAATTGTTAACAAGTGGAGTTTGAGTAACCAAAAACAATAGATTCTGGTTGTAGATCAACAAAGGTAAATAGAACAGCTGTCTGCTACTGTTTGAAGGAAAATCTGTAAAAATACATTAGACTTGTGAGTGTTGGTCCATAGTATAAACAAGATTAATGGCCATCTAGCTGAGAAGCAACAAAGCCCACATGGAAGAAGCACACCAGCCTGTGTGATCACATGGTATCGATAGGATCAAGTATCAGGCATCCAAGACCCAGAACAAAAAATCATATCATTGAGAATCAGGGTGAGTTAGTTAGTTTATTGTGCCAAACTGGCTGACAAACACATGTGGGATTAATGAAGGGCAGAGGAATAAATGGCTTGGTGAACCTCGCCTTTCTAGTTCTTGGGTTTCTTGCTGTGTGATGGTTGCACCAGGGTGCTGCTGCCTTAGCAGTTCTCTGCTTCAGCTTGCAAGGCTGGGGAACCGATTACAATGATCTACTTATAACAGAAAAGTGGGTGAAGGGAGATATCGGTCAGTGTAAGATATGAGAAAATAATAATTTATAAATTATCAAGGGTTCATGAGGGAGGGGGAGTGGGGAAGGAAGAGGGAAAATGAGAAGCTGATACCAAAGGCTCAAGTTGAAAGAAAATGTTTTGAGAATGATGAAGGCAGCATATGTACAAATGTACTTAACACAATGGATGGATGTATGGATTGTGATAGGAATTGCATGAGGCCCCAATAAAATGATTAAAAACAAACAAACAAACAGATTATTTGTTGAACATTACAGAGGAAATGGATTCAGGCTCAATACAGCTGGCTATTGGAACCTCTGTGAGAAGAGTCATCCTCAGTATATATCTAAAGAAAGTCCATTCGGGAGATACAGTGAATCTCTAAACACCAATAGTCTTCTTCCTTGGGTTGAAGTGGGACTGCCAAATAGATCATTCTTTTGTGACAAAATGACTAGCCAATATAGTGATCTTGAAAAAGGCCACTAACCACTATACTTATGGGTTGTATTAATATTTAGTGGTGTTGTAGTTACATAATCTTTGGTAAATTTTAACAGATTAAGAGAAAAGGCGTAATTTTAACAGTATTAAGAGTGAAGGCGTGGAGTTTAGCCTGTCAATGAAGTCACAGCTTATTGACCTCCTTTGGAGCCATTAAGGAGATAAATAGCTCACTGGAGGCAGGACACAGGCTCACTCCCTGTGAGACATTTCCATTGACAAGACACATGTAGCTATGTTAGAGTTCTGGAGCTGGAGGAGCCACATGGAGACCCCTGACAGTGCTAGATGCTTATATTGTCACTGGATCCACAAGACCTTCCACCCACTAACCTGTGATCTTCCTGTATTTGGTGTCAGTGCATGTGTTTCATGAGTCTGGAGAGGAATTTATAAATTGGATTTATGGACGTGATCTGGACTGGGCTGGAATGTTTTCTCAATAGTCAACTGCTTTTGTATATAAAGCTCTTTCTGTTTTTTAAAAACCACTTTATTGGGGACTCATACAATACTTATCACAATACATACATACATCAATTGTGTAAAGCACATTTGTACATTCATTGCCCTCATAATTCTTAAAATATTTGCTCTCCACCTAAGCCCTACACATATGAGTGTCCTCTAGTCAGCCCATACTAACAAAATTAATTTATACAATTCAGTTACATTCATTAAAATCATAAAATAATTTTTAGAGCCTAATGGGACTCCACTTTCCACTTTTCCTTGTGGGAACATTGCTTAAATTACATCTTATTATTCCCTTGCAAGACATATATGAAGACAGTTTGTGTCATTTAGCTTTTTATCTTCCATGAAGTCTAAGAGTACTTGATAGGTAGAAAATTATTAATGTCTATGTTATTTCCTCTAGAAACATGCACTGAGCATCTCCTATAAACTTCATGTTTGGTCCTGCGACATGAACAGAAACAAGACAAAGCAGTCATTCTCAAGGATATGCCAGTATGATGTCAGGAAAGTTTAAATTAAAAACTGGAGCAGAAGACTGAATGAAACAAACTGAAGGAGCAGGATGATATGGAAACATGCTGTTTTAATCAAAACCACATTGGGATGTCCACAGGAGGCTTCCATATGTAAATGCCATTTGAAAAAAGACACTAAAATGGGCCAATAAAGCCTTTCTGGATTAGTGAATGGCGTTAGCTTAATGTTTTGGGCTCAATGTTCCATAATCACCAGCCTTCCCCTAATTGTACCTACTATTCCAGTTCTAAAATGTGTGCATGTTACTATGCGCAGGAGCCCGGGCGGCGCATTAGCACTCAGCTGATGGAGAGACCAGCTGCGGCAAGCCGCCAGTCCTTCGGCTGAGAGGAAGACGTGGCCTTCTGCTTCTGTGAAGATGGACAGTCTTGGAACCCCCTGGGCAGCCTAGTCTGTCCTGCAGAGTCACCACCAGTGGCTCTGGTGACATAGCGAGCTATGCGTGGGCTGCTAACCACAAGGTTAGCAACAAGCTAGTCCACATGTAAAGACTGATTTTTGCTTTCTCTCTATAACATGGACAGCTTCAGGAACCCCTGAGGGGACTTCTAGTCTGTTCTATAGCCTTGCTAAGAGTCTACATTGACTAAAAAGCAATAGGTTCGTTTTTGCTTTAATATTGAAACTTAGTGTCTTAAGCTGGGTGGAGCTTTTATATATGCACATATGGAGATAAATGTATAGATAGAAAATGATAGACAACGGCTCACACCATTAGAGAAGAGGGTATTTCCAAGTTCAGGCAGGTTCCAAATCAAATGTTAAGCTGAAGACTTCTAACTCAAGTAGTTCTATAGACTGTCAAATACCAGATCAGAAGGAAGATTCTAGGCTGCTGGTGGTGAATCTAACGTCAGCAGATCAGGTGGCAGGCTTCTGATGACTGCCAGCATGGGCAGATAATATGGCAAACTGTTGGCTCAAGTCCAAAGAATCAGACGTCGAGGAGCCAGGTGCAAGATCCAGACGCAGGAGAGAGCAAGTAAGCTTGTCCACAACCTCCTTTGTTGCAAGCAGGCCACACCCCCTGAGGGAAATGTCAGGGGAATTCATGCATTCCACTCAGCCTTAATACTGCTGCCTGTATCAATTAGAAATCGTGTTAATTCCTACTTTGGAGGATATATATATATATATATATTGAACTATATATATATATATATATATATAAATTGAACTCTATGGCACCGGTGCCATAGAGTTCAATTTTACTCACAGGGACTTTATATGGATTTTCTGAGGTTATAAATCTTTACGGAAGCAGGTAGCCTCAACTTTCTCCCTTAGAGCAGCTGTGGGCTGGAACCATTGACTGGTCTTTTGCAGCCCAATGTTTAAGTGATTCCATTAGGGTTTCCTTCACAGGGGATTTGGAGGTCTTGATTGCCAAACCACTGAGAGTCCTGCTGCAGCCAAGATGAGATAAAACCTATTCTCAGAGAGTTTATATAATTTCTTCATCCACCCGGAGCTGTTAGTAGTACAAACTAGCCTGAAACCTAGGTAATCTTTCAATAATCTGCTCAAGATTTCACATGTTCTTGTAGTTGAAACTAGATAAAACAAAACAAAAAAACCCAATATATGACTTTTCATGGTACTATTATTAATCCACAGAGTTGAAACTAAGAAGGCTCTCTAGAGAAGCAAACCAGTGATGCTTATAGAGGTCTATCCATAGTGTGGTGTCTAACAAGAAAATGGCTCACACAGTTGAAGACGTGGACAAGGGCCAAGACCATGAGTCAGAAGTTAGCCTGGAGGCATCTTAGGATTCATGTAGCTGAAGAACAAATGAACCCAAGATCTGTAGGCACATTACAGGCTGCACAAGATCTCTTTACTCAATAACTCAAACTCATTGCCATCAAGGCGATGCTGACTCCTGGTGATGCTGTAGAATAGGGTAGAACTGCGCTGCCAGTTTCCCATGCTGTAACTGTTTATACACATAGAAAGCCTTGCCTTTCTCCTGAGGAGAGGCTAGCAGTTTCAATCTGCTGACCTTGTGTGTTGCAGCCAAACGTGTAACCACTACCTCAACAGGGCTGCTAAAACCACTGTAGAGTATTGACGGGCAAGGATGTTACTTTGAGGGATAAGATGCTCCTGGACAATGTCATGGTATTTTCCATTGCCTCATGTGCATGTGAAAGTTGGATGTTGTATAAAGACCAAGAAGAATTGATACATTTTTAATTGTGGTGCTGGTGAAGAATTTTGAAGGCAACATGGACTGCCAAGTTCAAATAAATCTGTCATTGAAGAAGTAGGGCCAGAGTGCTCTTCGAGGCACATAGGGTGAGACTTTGTCTCACATACTTTGGACATGTTGTCGGGAGAGCCCAGTCCTTGGAGAATGACATCATGTTTGGTAATTAGAGGGCAGAGAAAAAGAGGAAGGCCCTCAACAACAAGATGGATTGACACGGTGGCTGCAACCATGAGTTCCGGCATGGGAACACTTGAGGAGGGGGCAGGACGGAGTTGCATTTCCTTCTGTTGTGCACAGCGTTGCTATCAGCTGCAACCAACTTAAGAGCCTCTATCAACAGCAATTAATTTTTGTTACTGAAACCTAATAATTGTGTTAGGTTGAGTTGTCTAGAGAAACAAAATCAGTGTCATTTATACATTTGTAAAAAACAACCTTCTATCAAGAAGTAATATTTTTTTTTTATCAAGAAGGCATCTCAGCCCAGTCCAGTTCACATCATGTATCTGATTCTAGCTGAAGCCCTCTTCAGTCTCATGTAGTTGAAGGTTAATGGTGCAGAAAGGTGAAACAGGAACAGGGAAATCACAAGACAGTGGATGCAGAGTCTTGTGGATCCAAGGTTGGTGGGAACACAGCTGGGGTCCCACACTGGGTCAGCCCTAGACATACAGAACAGTGATGGTAAAGGGCCCAAGAGAAGTAACCAACTTGGGAAGCAAGTTCTCATTGTCTCTTTTTTTAAAAGACCACACCCACAAGGAGATGTCACAAGGCTACCACCTGACTGACAAGTTGTACTTCGTCTTTGCGTTTTCACACAGGTTCAAGTTGATATAAAATCTAAACACCACAATGGGCTACTAATCAAAGTCAGTTTCTTCACTGACACTCTCTGCAATGTAGGTGGCTTTTATAAATGTCTTATACCGTATATGCTTGTGTATAAGCTGAGTTTTTCAGCACATTTTAAATGCAGTTTTGGGGTAAAATTAGGTGTCTCAACTGATACTCAGGTCGGCGTTTACTCAAGTATATATGGTAATTCTAATAAATGTATAATTTTACAAATGTATAATATTATAAATTATAATTCCATAAATGTTTTATAATTTGGATATCAAGGTGAGACAGAGAATTGCAACCATCTTTAACCCAAAGGTAAGGCAAAAAAGAAAAATCTTGATTTTTTAAAAATATCTGGGCATGCCTTAAAAAAAAAATCTGGGCATGGCATTCTCTAATACTATATCTTCCAAAGCACATACCAAAGTTAATGCCTGTGTGGAGTGATCTTCCTTCTGAACTTTGAGAAGAACTGTGCTAATTAACTTATTATATTTTCATTAGAAAATTACTTTACATTTTCTTTTTTCTGGTAAGTAGATTTTCTAAGAAAATAATATATTCTTAATTTATTAGAATAATTTAAATGCTTTATATTTTGAAGATTACAATTTATGCCATTTAAATTAATTTTCTTGTTGTTTTGGGATTACCACTATATTTCCCACCTTAAAGATGTTAAACTCGGTAATTCCTTCAAATATGCAATAAAACATCACAAATCCATAGAAAAACCCTATTACAAAGACATGCATTTGCAAAATGTTGCAGGAAATATGGGGGAACACCACACCATATTATGTAATATGTTGCAGGTAATTATGCAACAATGATGTAATAAAATGTTGCAATTGCACACCAATTATGTAATAAAATGTTGCAGGCAATATGGTGGAACACCACACCATATTTTCCAAGGTAAATAATTCTATTCCCAGACATTTGGCCAAGGGCTCAGGAAGGCAAAGGATGGGCTGGCAAAGGCCTTCTCCACCTCTCCCACGGGACCATTCTTCCCTGGGCACCACTCCACCCCCAGCTTTCACAGGATTTCTTGAGACTTAATATTCATAACTCATGAGTCTCTTACCAATTGTTGCATGGCAGGAGCTGTGGTTCCTCAAAGTCGAATCCTGAGCCAGTGACTGAAAGTTTGCTGGGTGGAAACCACCCCAGAAAAGGCTCCGCAGGAGAAAGGCCTGGGTTTTTTGCTGTGGGAATGGAGACACAGAAACCCCTCTGGGAGAGTCCGACTCTTCCCCTGAGTTTCCAGGAGTTGACAACCAATTTGACATCACATGACGACATCACTCTTAAATTGAAAACATTTATGATAAAACAGCCATGGTTTATATTCCTGTTACATTTTATTCTCTCAAGTACATATAAGTTTTTCAATAAAAAGTCCTTACAGAAATTTTAGTACATTTACTAGCTTGTTAAAAATGGGATTGTTGTAACTCTTTGGTGTTTTCAGAAAATGCCTTTGTAGCATACTCCATGCATAGAAGATATTCCATAACTGGCTGTCTGCTTGATTTTATTTATTTATTTTTGTCTGGGGTTCTTTCACCTCAAAATTATGTTTCTTGGTGTTGTCAAAAGACGGCTTCTCTCACTTAGGAAGAGGGTAAATAAGTCATGTTTCATAGAACCATATCATTCGGCAAAACTATACTTGAGCCACTAAATAAAACTTAGCTGATACTTTGCAATATGGTCCAGCAAATATCTCTAATACTGTTAACTATTTTTAGATGCATTCAAATAGAGCAAGAAAGTGGTTTCAATACTTTCAGAGAAAAGTTAATTCACAAAGGAAGTTTATGTTTTATGAAGCTTTCCTGAATTACAAAAATTAAAGATGGAAGGACCCATTAGGTCATTTAGTTCATTCCCCTAAGAGCACAGAATGGCTCCCTGAAGAAGAACACGCAGCAGGGCTTTTCTGGAAAGGAAACCTTCAAGTCAACTGCAATTGAGATAGTACATTTGTCATTTATGCACAATAAAGGTATTTCTCCACAGATATGAATACTACTGGATATTTTAACGTTTGGCTAGAGCATTAATAAAGTGATTAGCAATAAGTCATGGGGGCATTTTCTTAGTGAACTTCCTGATGAAATAAAAAGCTCCTTAGGCAATCAGCTCAGAAGGAAATGAGAGTGAAGCCTACTTCGTCTTCCTAGGCTGCCCAGGAAGCCCTTTCTTCTTTGTCTCAAAAATACCATGCTGGTGTTCCACAGGTCGTTCAAAGGAGGAAGCATCACGGAGAGGAATTTCCTCTTGTTTGAGTGTAGTTTTCAAACAAGACTTTTGAAAGTAAGTGCTTGAACTGTTAATTGTATTGAATCCAGTAGGTCAGCTGTGCAAAAACTAAAGTTCTTAAAAACTCAAAATAGTGACCCTCTGTGGGTGTCTGAGACCGTCCCCGTGCGCGTGAGCAGAAAGCCCCTCTTTCTCCAAAGGAGCTGCAATCACGGGGATCACGCCTCAACGTGTAACCACCATGCTCACTAGGGCTCCTAAAGTCCTTAAAGGCTTCCAAGTAGTTTGTAATCTCAAAATGCTTCCCCATCCAACTTTCCTGGCGACTAAAATTTTAACTATAAAATTCATTTCATTGACTACCAGCCTTCAGATGTTTCATGGGAATGAAACCATTCTGAAGATCATACATCTCTTAATCTCTCTCTACAGATGCACGGTGCTCATCAGGGTCTCAAAATGTTAAAAGCCAATCATCAAGAAAGCTGAATTTTGTGGAAGCCAAACATTTGACTCAGATAGCCACTGCCCCGTCCCATGATCATTTATAAACAATCATGGGAAACACTTTTCAAAACATGGAATTAAATTTATGAAGATTTTTACAGAGTAATAAATACCTTGGGTAAGGGTCACAACAGCAGCTGTCCATGAGACACAGAAGATGTATTGTGAATGGATTTTAATAGGTAGCCTTCTAAATAAAGAACTGAAGGATATCAAGGTGATTCAACGAGTAGTTTTGGAGCATGGCTATTTCCAGAAGGTCTTTATTAACGAATACAATTTCTGTATATCCATAACCTTTTCATGTGGTTTGGACATATCCTTGGACAGCTATCTCCTTAGACTAAAAGAGCCTTCCAGGATTTCTCTTTATATATGTGTTATTTTGTTTTTATTTAGTTCTTAAATTATGACGAAACTGCAATTGACAAGTACCGGTAGGTCTAGTTCCTAATTTTAACCTCTGTTTTTTCCTTTAGGACAGGCAGGGGTGAGAAGATAGTCAAACGGGTTCCCTTTTGTGTCCTTTTTAGCAGTAACCTCTGAGTACCACATGCAATGTCATTGTGCAAACAATACATGAGTGGGGGAAAGATAGTTTTATATCTCCGTTCAAATGTATCTATGATTAAGTACTGCTGTTAATTGTTGTGGAGCTGGTTATAAACCCCATATACAATATAAAACCCCATATACAATATACAACCTCATATACAATACACAACTCCATACAAAATATACAACCCCAAATAAAATATACAACCCCACACACAATATACAACCCCACGTACTGTAAAAGAAAACAGTTTGGTCTTGCACCGTCCTCACAAGCATTGCTGTGTTTGAACCAGCGGTTACAATCCACAGTCATTGTTCTGTTGGGACCCATTGGTACAGGTTCTGTGGCAACCTATCTCATGCTCTCCTATTAGTTATTTTTGCTTGCTCTATTCCAAATATAATGGAGTTCTTCCTGATGACATGTGTAAAGTATGTGAAACGAAGTCTTGCCAGCTTTATTGTCCTGCTTCCGATACAGATGTAATTTTCCGGGGCCCATGGCACAGGCACTATCATCACCACCATAATTGAGCTGCACCAGTTCTTCATCAATTTTCCTTATTTATTGTTTTGTTCCCACATGCATATTAGGTTATTGAAAACACCACAGCTGGCATCGGGAACTCCTTAATATTCAAAGTGACCTCCTTGCTTTGTCACAGTTCACAACGATCTTCGGTGATAAAGTTGCCCAATGTGATATTTGCTTTGATTCCCTGACTATTGCTTCAATGGGCATTGATTAAAGATCCAAGTAAAAAGACATATTTGAATATCTGAATTTTTTTCTTTATTCATCATAATTGCTTATTGGTCCAGTCATGATGATTTTAGTTTAGCTTTTCCTTTTGTTCTTATTCGGAGTTGTAGTTCATACTGAAGGCTATAATTTTTCATCTTAATTAATAAGTCCTCTTTGTTTTCATTAAATGAGGTTTTGCATCTGCATATCACAGGTTTTTCATTCCTCCAAGCCCAATGATTAAAATATAAATTCTAGAACTGAGATATAAGAAGTAAGGAATCTGTGATACTAAAAGAAAAATATAATACCAACAATATAACAAGTTATGTATAATATGGAAATCACTTAAATTCTTATACAGCAATATCCTGAACTATATAACAAATATACCCAGTTCTTAGAATATGTGAATATTCAATTACATAAATAAATTAAAATTCATATAGTTTATTAATTAAATTTTACCCCTCTGGTCAAGCTGGAATAACAAGGACTGGATTTACCTAGCAAACAGAAACAATCAGTGATAGTAGAAAAAAGATAAAATGTAAGAAGTGACACAATATTTTCAAAACAAATGACCATAATTTCATTATACAGGAACAAGTAAGGTGACTTCCATAATTGTCCTTGCTTTCTACATTTATGTAGCTTCTAGGCTGCACTCCAACAATGGACAACAAACTGGAGTTTGCTGGAGACTTCCAGAGTGGAAGAAACGGGGCTGACAATCTAGTGAGATCAAGAGAACAAAAGTATGAAGAGGAAAGCATTTTAAAAGTACATTTTAAAAATAGTCAGATTGATAAGAGACCATCCTCAAATATTTAGGAGATTTATCAGCCCATGGATGTGCAGAAACCACCTAAGGCTTAGAAAAGACCTGAGATGAGTAGAGAGAATAGTATCACACAACACTCAGATGGGTCCTACTTCTACCAGTTCAGGAAAATTCATGAAGCAAGGACATTGAGTTGAGTATTCAGTATACCTTGCTCAGGAGGAAAGTATAATTGGCCCTAGAATGAATATTGTTTGGTATGTATAAATAAAGGAGGGTGCAGAAAAATATTTGGGAATAGCTAAAATGAATGCAAATTTAATAAAAAAAATAAGGCCATAGATTTCAGGAGATCAATGAATTCCAAGTAGAAAAGAAGGTGAAAGAGCAGCAAGACAAAAAAATGAAATTGCTCTAAACCCAAGAGAATGTCCATCTCTAAGCCCCTAGAGAAAATGACGTGATACCTGCAGAGCAAATTGCTCCCTAGAAAACTGCTCATGAGAAGACAGTGAAACAGCATCTTCAGAGTACTGAAACAGGAACTATCAAGCCGAAGTTCTAAACCCTATAGAAAAAAGTAATAATTTTCAAGCAAATAAATATACAACTTGGGAAAAGGTTTATTAGTAACCCGAGATAATCACATGACCCAACCTTGATTGCAGAGAGTGAGGAAAAACTGTAGCACTTGCTGATGAAGAGCAAGGACGGTGGTCTTCAGTCTGGATTACACTCAATGTAAGGATTACACTCAATGTAAGGAAGACCAAAACCCTCACAACTGTGCTCATAGGTAACGTGATCAATGGAGAAGAGGTTGAAGTTGTCAAGGATTTTATCTTGCTTGTATCCATAATCAATGCTGAAGGAAGCAACAGTCAAGAGATCAAACGACACATTGCTTTAGGTCAATCTGTTGCACAAGACCTCTTTAGAATGTTGAACAGCAAGGCTGCTAATCTGAGAACTAAGGTGTGTCTGACCCAAGTCGTGGAGTTTTCCATTGCCTCATACGCAAGTGAGAGTTGCATGTTGAATAAGGAAGACTGATGCATTTGAAATGGAGTCTGGAGACGAATACTGAAAGTACCCCGAACTGCTAAAAGGCAGTAAAGTGGAGAGGCACAGTATATTTTGGAGTGTGTAATGTATATAAAAAGATCCACATATAATGGTCACAGTATAAATAAGAATACTACACATGAAGTGAAGTGGTATAATATTACTTGAAGGTGGGCTGCTAAGTTAAAAAATATATACACACTACACAGTTTAACTAAACAGCATAACAAGAAGTTCTAATTGATATACCTAAAAATAGAAGTAAAACAGGGATCATAAAAATATTCAGTCTAACAGAAGCCACCAGATGAGGAAAAGGTGAACAAAGAAGATATGGTATCTATGAAAACTTAATACAAAAATGATAGATGTAAACTTAAGTATATTAAGAATTACAATAATAGAAATGGTTAAATATTTAAGGATAAGAAATTGTTAGGTCAGATTATAAAAGAAAGACAAAGCTGCTTATAAATAAATTAAAAATAGGTGAATGGTAAAACATCCTATCAATATTCACAATTAACTTAGAGTAGCTATATTAAGAAGACACAGCAGAATTTAGACCAAAGTATGTACTTTGTCATTGAGGTGATAATTTCTTTATTTATTTTGACTCCAACTGCTTTTATTTCTGGCCAGCTTGTATCTCTCGAAGGGGATTCCAGCTGAGTGTCGCGCAGTCACCACCAAGCAGACGCCTCCACGGGAGGCCTTGTCATCACCCACACAGCTCTCTCTGGGCTTCTGGGATCCAGTCTCTGTCCAGCAGTTCCAACCAGGAGCTCAAAGCATAGGTACCAGCCTGAAAGTGCCCTCAGGGTTGGTGGAAAGCACCTGGGTAAAAGTCTTGAAGAGCCCAGCACCCTTGGGCCGCCTGGTGATGAGATCCATGGCTCCTGTGTTGTTGGGACTGGGCATACAGACCTCCTTCGTGCAGTGGACTGTCCCATCTTCTAAGGCATACAGGAATTCTTCCGCAGCCCCACACGGTCTCCCAGGTGCCAGTGGAATTTGTGCTGAGTCTCCAGGATGCTGTCAGCATGAACATAGTGCCCTTCCATTTTCTTGATGGCAAAGTGTTTGTCTGGTGACTTCCCACCAAGGTTTGGGGAACTACCCTCTATCTCCTTGGATGTGTACCTGACAGCTAGAGTGGGTGCCTGCACGGGGCTCAACAGCGCAGCAGTCTGTGCCCTCAGTGCCACCACTGCCGGCGCCATGCTTGCTTGACACCCGAGACGATGATTTCATAATGAAAATAGAATTCGTTTTTTAAAATCCTGAACAATTCTGCACTTTATTGGAGAGTTTCTATATACATGAAACAAAAATTGATACAACTGCAAGGTGGAATAAATTTCAACACATTTATCTCAGTAATTGATAAAATAAGTAGGGAGAAAATCAACAGGGATGTGATGGAATCGAAGAACATTATGCCGATAGTTAGATTTTGTGTCCACTTGGATGACCCAAGATTGTCAGTGGTTTGGAAGATGCAGAAATTCCTCATGATGTGATTGAGCACAATGTAATTGGCTCCACCACAGGATCTGCTTTGAGCAGTAAATTATTTGTAAAAAGATTAGAGTTGGGTGCTCACAGTCCCCATGCAATCATTTGAGGAGAAGTTTGCCTGGGGCTGTTCCCAATATGCGTGAACATTGTGGAAAAGCTTGCTTGCTATGTAATGAGTTTGAATCTTGCATCTGGTCCATCCACCTTTGGTTCTTTGGACCTACGCCAGTGGCTTACCATCTTGCCTGTCCACCAGAGGAGTCAGCCCCTGCCTGCCACCTGACCTGCTAACCTTGCTTTTGTTCACCTTTGCAGCCACAAGGACCTGCTGTCCTTGGATCCATTAGTCTGTTCTCTTCCTGACTGTCTTAGATTCATTAGCTCCTAAGCTGTTTAGGTCTGGAGAAGACTCCAGCCTGGTATCTGACCCACCAATTTGGAACCTACCCAGACTTGTATCCTGCCGACACTTAGACTTTCCCACTGCTCAACTGTGTGAGCCATTTTCTTACTATTTCTTGTCTCCTCCATTGGTTTTTCTTCTTGAGATAACCCCGCCTAAGACGCCAATTATCCACCAACTTAACCTCATTAATAATTATAACATACGCCAACTCAAACCATCAGAATATACCTTTGGATTTTTAAATTCACCTAGAGCATTTTAAAAAATGTAATTTTGAGCAATGCAGTTTTGAACAATTTAGATTTCATTTATTATTAAGAAATTGTAATCTTTACTTTAAAATTGGTAGGTAGCATTTTAAAAATAAAATTAATGCATAAGCATTTATTCTGTTTTACTTGTTATTATATAAATTAAGTCTTTTACACTGCAGTTACTTTGGGATTTTTAAATGCGGTATCTATGAAATTTGGAAATATGCCCAACTTTAGAGATATGAGTATTTCAGAGGTATGAAATATTTCAGAGGTAAATATGCCTAATTTAGGGGATATTTCAAATATGTGCCTGGACTAACAAAAAAATGAAAATATTTCAAGCCACATTAAAACATGTCAAAGTAGCAATAAATATAGAATATTATCATCTAGTGAGCTCACTCAATAGATTGGGAGAATTCTTAGTCCACAAATATTAGAAGGACTAATAACTTGGAAAGTTATAAACATTATTTAAAAAACCCTATTTTTGCAAGTGCCCTTAATTTATTAATTTTAATCAATGAATTTTGATTTTTAAAAGCCACATAGAATATGTCTCTACATTCTTTTGTGACGTACTGACTGCTGTTTTTAATGAGGTCTACCCAGTAGTTTAAGATTTAATAGCATCTTCTTATCTGCCGCAGAGGTTAAACGGGGAAATTTGGCATTAACTTGAAAGAATCGAGGAGAATAGGGGAGTGAACATATTTAGAATTGGGTTGGTCTTCATGCCACAAATCAGTTTAAAAGCAAGCTTTCCAAGTTGCTCAGAGGCAACCCCCTTTGCTGAAATTTGCCTGAACTGCACAGCTCAGCCAAGAGCAGGGGGATGGCCCATTCTTGTCTTCCTCCACTTCCCCATTTAAAAACCAATCCCGTGTCCCCCGTGTAGTTTGTACATGTTGAACAGGACAGCGCTCAAGATTCTTAGAAAACCTTGTGTGCTACATTACATAGGCAGTTATATTTGGTCTTCTGTACACTGTGTAGGTCCTCACCAAAATCCTATGTTGTCAATGCTATATCCCTATTTAAAGACACGGACACTGAGGCATATTAAATTTTATGTCAGCTCAGAAACTCAAATGTAGCACAGACACTTTGCCAACCTGTGTGGGGGTCTACCAACCTGTGGGTAGCAAATCAAATGTTCTTTTCACAACTTAGCATTCTCCGCCTTGAATAATTTGTTGGGGGAATGTTAGCTAGACAGAACTGGGTACAGGGAGAAAGAGGTTGCTCATGAAAGGAATAAAAAAACAAAAGGGAGGTGGGGACACCCCCCCCCATGCCTCCCTAGCACATAGGAAGGTGAAGGGTAGAAATGACGTATTTCTTTATCAATGGTAGTTTCTACCTCTATCTTTGCCAATGAGTTGATGTTGACTCCATGACCCTGTAGGACAGGGTAGAATTGTTCCTGTGAGTTTCCATGCTGTCACTCTTATGGGAGTAGAGAGACCCATCTTTCTCCCACAGCGTGGCTGGCAGTTTCATACTATTGCCCATGTGGCTAGCAGCCAAGCCCATGAGCACTATGCTCCCCAGGTCCCGTGGAAGGGTTGGAGGTACTGAAAGGGTGTGGGTGGGAGGGAGACAGGATGCTCACACTACCCACACAGTGGCTGAAGTCACCCTTGGTTTGGGTGTCTGGCTTCAAGGACACATGGCAATCTCTGGGGTGAAGGGGTGCATGTACCTAGAAAAGGAAAGCCAGCCATAGCAGATGACCCACTGAAAAACCTGCCAGTGACGGAAGGTCTGTCATTAGCTGAATAGAAATCTGGTTCTTCCTGCTGAGCAGCCAGTCCTCAAACTAACTAACGGGGAGCCCTTTGACACTGCACACTAAAGTCACCCCTTCGATAAACTTACTTTTTATGTTCAAACCTTTTCTCGGACTCTGGTCCAAAGTTGTCTCTCCCCCGAGTTCTTTCTTGCAATGGGGATGGGGACTAGAGAGGCTCAACCGTGGAGTAGCCTCCTGGTAACAGTAATGCCATGTTTTCTCCCACTGTACTTCCACTTTAAATGGGCTGTAAGTCAACCGTCTCTGAGCGAAATTCTCCATCTGTGACTCGCTAATGACTTCATGTACTCTTCAGGGTCTTCATCAGAATATATGTTCTTGAATCAGTTTGGGGGCTCTGTTATCCCTCCATGTTGATATTTTAGCATTAATAAAGAAAACACTACAAATACAAGGGAGATTTAAAAGGTCTATGGAAAAATGGAATTGAAAGTTAATGTAATGTTTCCACAATCTTTTTGAAGTCCCTCATCGATCTGAGGTTAACTGTTACGTATTATTAGTGAGTGAATCCTAAGAATACAAATAGTCCCCAGTTTCTTAAAAGGTCAGTTTATACACAATTCCTCAGAGGCAAACTACCTAATAATTAAGTTAGGCATAAACTTATCTGTTAAACCCATGTGAAACTGTTCATCACATATTAAAAAACTAAGCAAAAGTAAGCCTTTGCGTAGCTTGATTACGCTATTAAGTACTGTCAATTTGAAAAGAGGTGTTGATTGTGGAAGAAATCACTGTGGTGTTGGGAGAGAGGTGGTTATCAGCCACACCTAGGAGCAGAAGCTTTGGTGCAAAGGAAAAATGACAAAAGTAAGCACTAGTAAACCTGTGCTTACCTTGAGCACTCAGACACTGAAGCCACCACTTATTCTATAAAGTTATATAAACGTTCCCTTGTTTTGAAACCATTGAACCAACCAAGGTAACGACTTTTTACCACACTCCATGTGCAGCTTTTAAACCATGGACAAGGCTAGCCTAGCCTTTTCTTGTACCAGACAAACAAAAAACAGTGGGCCCACTTCATCCCATTGAGTTTATTCTGATTGAGAGCTATCCTATGAGAGTTGCTGGTGGGAAAAGTGGGTGCAGGGAGGATTTGGACAGAGAATGTGTGGAGCCCATGATATCTTAGGGCTACATTTCCAGACCCTCTTGCTAACACCTGAGGACGTTCCCATGACAGTGGAAGGTCCTGTGACTCATCCACACAAACTCTTCAACCTGCTGGGTGTGCATGACAGAGACAAGAAATACCGAGGCCAGCCTGCAGAAAGGTAAGGATTTCTTCATCTTAGGAGTTTCTTAATAAAATTCTCTTGAGATGCCCTGTGTCTTCCAAAGGTAAATCGTTCTCGTGGTATGAAAAAACCTAAACCCCAGAGACAGTTTTAACCATCTTCCTATGGGTTAGCAACTGAATGCATTGTCCTCTGCACCACCAAGTTCCCTTCTTACACTAACGTTAAACACAACACAATTCACTGATAGGGCGTCAATTCCGATTTCTGAGCGACCAAGTTGGACTGCTCCCCAGGGTTTCCAAGGCTGGAAATTCAAGGAGATTGCTCCATCTTTTTCCAAACATGGTGAGTTCAAACCACCTCCCTTTCAGCGACCAGCCCCACACTGAACACTCTGGGCTGCCAGGACTCTTTCATTTTGAAGCATACTGCCGTAATCAACTATCCTACTGGTCAACTGGTCCATTGCAGCTCACAGCTGCCCTATGGACACAGAGTTGCTTCCTAGAATTGCCAAGGCTGCAAAGCTTTACAGAAGTAGACTGCCTCGTCTTTCTTCCATGGAAGGACTGGTACGTTCAAATTGCCAACCTTTGGGCCAACAGCCCAATACTTAACCTACTGTGCCACCAAGGCTCCTTCGTACCCTCACTCACTGCCATAAGCCCATGTTGACGCTCAGTGATGCGATCGGAAGGGATGCAGTCCGGAGAGTTCCTGAGACTGTGACTTCTGATGGAACTTTCTTTCTTCGGAGAGTTGTGGTTCGGAACGGCTAATCTTGTGGTTAACATGTAACCACTATGCTTCCAGGGCTCCTTCTTCGTACTCTAGAACAAGCTTAATAAGAATCTTATGGATTCAATTCCAATGACCTACAGATTCATAAAAAATGCATCTTGCTCTTACTCTGAAGACTGCCTGTACTTTGCCCTGTGGCCTTTTGGGTTATGGTTGGAATTTTCTAACAGTTACATGAATAAAGTATAGACAATTGTCTCATTTTCCCTACCTTAGTGTAATTATGAGATGGCTGGTTGGCTGATCATTCTTAATTCATTAAGATTGATTTAAATAATTCTAATAATTATATGTTGAGAACAGGAAAAGCACTTTCGTTTTCTTCATCCACTTTCCAAATAGGTATGCCCGTTGATTATCAAGAACGGTATACGTGTACATCATAAATTTTTGAGATGCTGCACCTGGCCCTGTTTCCTCCGCTTGCATCTCAGCCTTTTTCCTGGGCAATTCTGATCCTCTTCCTTTAATGAATGTACCACCAATTAATAAAGATGCTTCCCCCAAATAAATATTTTCCCTAAGTGGATGCTTTTGAAACACCAATAAATAACCTTGCTATTTAAAATTCTCATAACAAATTTATGACAGGCAAAAATGTACCATAAATTATAGATACTGATCATTAGTAATGTATGGACTATCCAGTGTCAGACATATGAAATCCAGGGTGACTTAAAATAGCCTAGTTGCTGTGGCTGTATTGTGTGCTCACCGCACTGTAGGCATATTAAATATCTCGCTTTCAATTCCATAATATCTGACTCGGAGGAATTTTTTCCCCATTAATAAGCGACTTGTAACCACGATTGCCCTTCAAGAGTATCACAAGGATAAGAAGCTATTAGTTTAGGTCAACTGAAGCTGGGTTTCAATGGGTTAACTGGGATCATTGCTCCTGAGACTGGTCAGATCCTCAGACTTCACAGCCCTGGCAGAGGCTGGCTCCGTAATAAGTCTCACATTACATGTGGATTAGATTTGTAGAAATCCTGTAACTCAATAGGTACCTGCCTATTCTCTGCTGGCGTCAGCCTGCCTGCACTGCTTTGCTCTCTAGACATACCTGGCATTCCACCCATGCCTCCCACTTACTAAGTGAATGGGGTCTGCCCACCAAAACATTGGGGCATTGTGAAGGAGGAAACCCCTGCAGACAAGCTGAGTGTGAAGTTGGGTTTACACTACAAGGCCTCCTGGGCGTTCTCTGAAAACGCACCGCACCGGCTACACTACCCTCTTCTAACTTCCCTCCGGAGGGAGGCAGAACAGCCATTGCCAGGGATTTGTAGGTAGAATGAAGTTATACCCCACAAGGTATAATGCTGACTGCGTTTTCCGTCTCCAATCTTTTTCTCCTCCAACCCCACCTCCTTGACCACCAAGTGTCCCCTCCCTGGTCCTCTCCGATTCCACCTTCAACCATGTACTTTTACAAACATGTTTACACACAAAGGTGGGAAAACAAAACCAAGCACAGCAAAAAACAGGCTTGGCACTGAACCCTGAAACAGTCAGTGCACCGATTTCTGGGAGCTGTGCCAAACGCGATCAGCACCGTTATTTTAACACCTATCTGTACTTCTCCACACAAATCATTCATGAAATAATTAGCATACTACCTTGTTAAGAATCTAAAAAAAAAAAAAAACCAAAAGAAACGAAGGTAAGGTTTTCATTCAGGAAGCACATCAGATTGTTTAGCATCTTTTTCTAATTAAGCATTAATCCCTCCCAGGAAGAATGAGTCACTCAAGCAAGTGAACTTTCAAAGATAAGGGATTTCTCTTTTGTAAACGGCAATTAACAGCTTTTAAAAGCCAGCTTTGCTCTGTTGTCCCAGCAGCTGAAATGATTCTGATGATTTTGCACCCACTCCCCCTTATACAGCTAACCAACTCAGGAAACGCAGACATTTATGACATCATGACATGAGCTGAGAAGTAAAACAATGAACAAACCCAAACAGAAAGCCTTGCATCATGTTGCGCGCGCGTCTGTCCTTCTTGCAGGAGCTTTGCCAGTGTGTCCAACAGCAGCCCCTTCGAGGGTGACACCATGTGGCATCCCGTGTTGCAGTTTGGGGTCCGTCTACCTTCCACAGGTGCAACGCGTATTCTGACAGTCAAGTGTAGATGCATGCTCTAATTATAAGCACACTTTGTAAAATGTAAAGATCAAGCTTATATTTACATTTAGAAGAAGTTTTAGAAGCATCATAAAGTCCTACAGTTTTATATCATTCAAATATTTATTTAAATTTTCAGTTGCCAACTCAGGTATTGCATGTTTTCCTCACATGTACATACAGGCATATAAGAGATATTGTGGGTTCAGTTCCAGACTACCGCCATTAAGCAATCATAACAATAGATCAAGTCACACGGTTTTTAATTTTTTATTTTCCCACCACACAGAAAAGTTACATTAGTCTTGGTGTCAGAGTGGATCTAATCAGCATGGGGATGCTAGCAAAAAATGGAGCAGTACAAACCCACTAGCCTCACTGTAGGAGAAAGATGGATTGTCTGCTGTTTCAATCTCAGAAACTTTTTGTAAGATCGCTGTGAGCTGCAATCACCTGGGCAGTGGAGTTGGATAGGCTAATAATGTCCAATAGCATTCTGAAAATTTTTGAAATCGTGTGACAATTACCAAACAGTGACCCAGAGGCATGAAAATTTGTTCCACACAGGGTTGCCACAATCCTTCAACTTGTAAAAACAAATAAACAAAAGAACACAATGTACGTGAACACAGCAAAGCAAAGTGGAATGAATGGAGGTCAGCCCAAACATGCATTGAGCATTTGTGCTCTCTCCCAGGTAGTTGGTCATTCATAGATGAAAACAATCAGGTTCTAAGTGGGTTCTGACACCAATATTCACTCTTACGGCTTCTTTGTGGGAAAGCCCTCAGGCATCACCATTGTTGACGACTAAGGAGTCCTTGAGCCTAGGCTGCGGTGGTGGCGCAGAAGAAAGGTCTGGAGATCCACATCCAGAAAGATCAAAACGACCGAGTAACAGTAGGTCATCTGAAAAACAAATGGGGGAAGGAAACATATTATTCTAGTTTAAAATGGAGAGAAATGCTGACTTACTTTACATATTGAACATTTTAAAACAGTCTATCTTGGTTACTTCAAATAGAAATTTCACCTGTGAATGAGCTTCATGAGCTCTTAGAGCTGCAAGGGCTTTATCGCATAGTAATTTGATTTCTTTACTTTTCAGAAAATTAAACTGAAACTCAGGAGGCAAAGTGCCCTATCTGTATTTAGTATTTTATGTGTGTTGAAGCTTCCTTATCACAGCAATTAATCATATATTTCAACACATTTGAAAATTTGCTGCATATTTTGAGAAATTACCTATATATTAAAGACTGCAATTTGTCCTCAGTAACCTTCTACTTCATTACTGAATGGGATTAGCACATAGAAAGCCATACAAACCCAACCTAGTGCAACAGTGCATGCATGCACAGTGCTGCTGGAATTGATTTAATGATATTTAGCATTGCATACATAAATCTGACGGCTTAAAAATGGTTACACTTACATTGTGCTATACTTATCAAGCTTTGTGTTTGCCTTTTTAGAAATAAGTTGTTTAAAACTACATTGAGAAAACTATAAATTCCAACATACAATTATATGGAAATAGGCATACCAAACCCTTCAGTACAATCTGAAAGCAACTATGTTGGCTATAGTTTATTCAGCCAATGATTATTGAGTTTATTGTTATGCTTGCTATTGTGTGGGCAACAAGAATATGGGATATTACAACTTTTCTCTAAGTTAACAATCTATCTTGAGTAGATGGAGACTATTACTACTATTACATTATAAAGTTGATATTTGATGAAATGTCAAACCTTTAACTTTGTGAAACATTAGATTAGGCATTTAGAGAAAGGAGACGTGGTGAGAGAGGCTCTCATCAGAAGGTTCTTAGTAAGACATTCCCCATAAGTCAGGCCTGAAGAACTGCGTCAGATTGTATATTATGTTTATATTTTTCTCGGAGATTTGATGATAGCATACATATCTAAGATATCAAACGTATATTTCTAAACACCCACACACAGTTTTATACGTATGGTTCTAGGGTTCGGCTACACCTATAAGATGTTCCTACTATCTTTCCTGTTAATAATGTACACCTCCTTAGTTATTTAACTCTTCTAAGGTCGGATTGAAGACTCAAGTTCTTCATCAATTTATCAAAAACAACTTCATTCATTGTGTTCCTTTTCCTAATCACTCATAGTACAGAGTGGATAAATTATTATTATTTTTTACACAGGAAATATTTTGAAAAGATAACACATCCATTCCTTTGATAGGCATTTCTTCCTCAGTACAAGTGTCTCGTGAAACCTTTGGAGACAGCACCCCTGAAACAAACGATGCTCCAGAGGAATCGGTTCATCATGAAATGATCTATGAACAGATGGGTGCCAGCTGGCAGGGAGGATTATAGGAAGTAATTAAAAGAATGGTCTCAAGTCTACCTATTTATCACTTATTTAATATGCACCTTGAAGAACTGATCGTCAGAGATTTGATGACAAGAATCCGGGGTTAGGGATAAACCGAAAATAAACCCACTGATGTGACCTTATATGGAAAGAGTGGAACTGCTCTGCCAGGCTTCCAGGAATTGGAAATTACAAAAGCCGAATGTCTCCTCTTTCTCCAGAGAAGTGACTACTAGGCTCGAACTGCTGACCCTGTAGTTAGCAGGCTAAACAAATAATACCATGAGGGAACCTGGTAATCTAACCAAGTCAATGAAGTTTTATTTACTTTTTACATTATTAACAAAAGAGAAATGGTACTCTTTAAAGATTTTTAAGATTTGGAAAGAAAAAGAAGTCAGAAGGGGGCAAACCAGAACTGTGAGGTGGATGCTGAAGGATTTCCCATGGAAACTTTCTGTGGTCACCTGGGTTGTCTAAAGAAATAAAACCAGTGGTACTCATATATCTATAAGAAAGAACATCATCGCAAGATATAACTTTATATCAAAACATAGCCCTGCCTAGACCAAATCAAGTTCACGGGTCTGATGCTAGCCAGAATGCGTCAGCCTCCTAGAGCAGAAAGGTGAATGGGGAAGCAGGGATTCACGGGTCAGTGGGCGCAGAGTTGTGTGGATCGAAGGTCAGGAACATGGTAGGAGGCTGACAATTTGCTGTGTTGTCAGCCTGTGGGGGACACCTGCTCCAGACACGAGACCCAGGACCCAGTCCAGCAGGGAGGCTAAGGAAAGAGAAAGAGGATATCTCCTCTGAAAAGCCCACACCCCCAAAGAGGCATCATCCAGCAACGACCTGATTGATAGTTTGGATTCTACTCCGACACTTTCATCCAAGTTTAAGAAGACTTAAATTTGCCTGTTGATTTCCCATGGGAAACGGCCATGGTTTGATGAGAAAAACGAGGAGAGGCATTGCCGTGGTTGAAGACTGGGTAATGATGTTTTCCTGTGAGTTTTTCTGCTAAAGCTTTGGTGACATTCTCAAAACCCTCTCATAATAAGTAGGTATTAGCATTCATTGGCCCTCCAGAAAAGCAATAAGCAAAAGGCTTAAGCAGCCCTCCCAAATTTGCCAGAACCTTTAATTGATTGACTTTTGCTTTGACTCGACCATTTACACCTTTTGGTAGCTATTGTTCTGATTTTGCTTCGTCTCCAAGATTGTACTATTAAAGCCATGTTTTATCTTCTGTCACACAGTTTATAAGAGATGCTTCAGGTTCTTGGTCTCATTTATTAAAACATTTTAGTAAAAATTCTGCTCTCTCAGATCTGGGCACAAGTTCTCTCTTCCCAAAAGTTTTTTTCCTTGTATTTTCTCTTATTTTTGATATTTGTAATTTTTCAAAACTTTTATTGTAAATGGACTGAAGAGTCACAGACCAGATCATCAGTTTTACGTTCAACAATCGATACGTATTTGTTTCATGCCATTCATTGCCATACCCTCAATGTACCATCACGCATCTTCTTTTCTGTTTCCTGTTTCTATCCCTCCTTCTTTCCTAGCCCTTGGGTAAAGTTTGCATTTTGATTTTTAATGGTTGATTATGCTAAACTTGTTTATCTTACTTGTGTTTTTGTTTCCCATATACAACTGTCTAGTTTTAAGCTGAACCCATTGAAATGCCTTTGGAGTTTGCTATTGTTTCTGGTGTTAATCTCTGGTCTTAATCAGTCAGGGCAACAACAGCATAATTTTTTCCCTCACATATTAATATTCACTGCCTGCTCTTGGGGACTTCACCTTTGAAATAGTCTCCTCTCTTTTTAAAATGAGGTATTGATTTATAAACTACTGATTTCATTCTAACATGTTCCTCACAGACTTTTCATAAAGGCAGCTATTTCATCATTTTTCACCCAAGCTTCCCCATACATCTGATGTGTTCTTCCTTCAATTTTAGCAGAATTTCACTATGATAGCAGCTTTTATTAAATTAATGTTTGATTTTCAGTGTCCCCATCAAAGTATACCCTGTTCAGACATGTAATAACCAGGTAGTAGAACTTTACATGGGTGCAAAAATATTTTGAATTTCATGCATAATTTTTGTAAACATACTGTCTATGAATTTTCGAAGATCATATATATATATCCCTATAAGTCAGAATGGACTCAACAGCAAAATATGTGTATGTTTGTATATATACATATATGTATGTGTACGTATATTTATATGTGTATATATGTAGGAGCCCTGGTGATGTAGTTGTTATGTATTGGGCTGCTAACCACAAGGTCAGCAGCTTGAAATCACTAGCTGCTCTGTGGGAGAAAACTGAGGCTTTCCACTCCTGTAAAGAGTTACAGTCTCAGAAACCCACAGGGCAGTTCTATCCTGTCCTATAGGGTCTCTAAGAGTTTGAATTGAGTGTATGGCAGTCACACACACACACACACACACACACACACATTCATTACTCTTTCATTCATTCTGACTCACAGAGACCTTCTAGAGCAAAGAGGATCTGCATCCTAGGGTATCCTGGGCTGTAACCTTTAAGGACATAGACACACTACCTGATCTTCATCCTGCAGAGCGGCTGGTAATTTTGAACCCCAATCCTTCTGTTAGCAGTTGATCCTTGATCTATATACAGGCTTCATATTAGTACAGTTACGCATTCTGGAATTGCCATACTTCTTATGACGTCTATTATTTTTTGTGATCCACGGTGTCAAATGCCTTTGGGTAGTTAGCATATGTTCTGACATCAGCAATGATGTCTATGTCTCTTCTTACACATTCTCTTCTGTCTCTGACTTACATTTCTGCAATGATTTTTAAAATACTTTTAGCCATTTTACTTGTAGGTGATATTAATGATGCTGTTAGATACTTTCTGCATTCTATTAGATCAATTTATTTTGGAATGGGTACAGATATGGAATTCATAGAGTGTTGGCCAGGTCTTATATATTCCTTTGCATTGAAATAAAGAGCTTCCAGAGCTACATCTATTTAGTTTGTTGGAACATCTCAATTTGTATTGTATCAAATCTCAAAGTTTTAATTTTGCTCATGGAGTCACTGTATCTTGGATTTTTTTCATAATCACTATCAGCCCTTGATCACATATTGCCTCCTGAAAGGCAAGTTGACGCAACCAATTATTTATGGTACAATAGCATTGTATATTTTTCTATATTATAGCTCAAAATGTGAATTTTTTCTTCAATTTATTCAACTTGAGAAATGCCAAGCATGTTCTCTCCATTTTCTCTTTTAATTTCAGGACTTCACAAATTTCATTTTAATACTTAATTTTCTTGACCTCTGATATCTTCTGCTCAGATCTTTTACTTCATCTTTGTTTTTTTTCCACTTAGTTTAGCTACTTTATGTTCAAGAGACAGTTTCATACTTCTGACAACTATTTTGATCTTTTCTTTCTTTTCTGTTTTTTTGTTTAATTTCATTTGTTTTATTGACATATAATTTAAATATGACAATTCAATGGTTTAAAAATATTTTCTTCCCTGTATTTTAAATGATTGCACGATATCCTTAATGTTATTCCGCAACTTGTTCAGACTGTGGTCACCACTGATCAATGCATCAAATCTATTCTGGAGATTATATCTAAATTAAGCAGAATATAGTGAAGCTCATATTTCGTTCTTGTGGATTTGCTTTCATTTTCTTCATCTTTAATTTGAACTTGAATAGGAATCATTGATGGTCTCTTCCTTGGTGAAACAAACCTTATTCTGAGTGAAAATATTGAGTAGTTGAGTCGATTCATGTGTATTCTACCCAACAAGAACATGTTGAAAATTTTTATTTACAATACGTAGGTCCTTTATTTTACAGAATTCTATCATGAAATCTCTGGCATCATTTTTTGTTAACAATATTTGGAAATATTTTCAAACTCTGCTCTTCTTTGTTTGTTTTCAACATTCTCATTCTAATCACGAGAAGTTATCGATACATTTTATTGTGTGTTTTATACATTTCAGGCTGCAAAAGTTGATAAAAACTGTAACTTCCTCACTTTTGCCATCAATGTTTAATATGAAATTTTAAATACTACTCATGTTAACTGGTCTCCCAAATATTATCCTATCACTGGCAAAATGTCCTCAGGAATAGATCTTGACTATTTCTTGAAAACTAATACCAGACCATATCTCTTCAATTTTCCAGCATAAACTACATGATCATCTTACTCTAAAGGGCCTACACTGGTCTATTTTAGCCCATTAACTCTTATGAGTTCTATTTCATTTTCAATATTCATACTGTGTTTTTCCATGTTTTAATTACTAGCGGATGTTATTATTTTGAGCCCTCCCACATCATCAATGAAGATCACTAAAAGCGGACACCATTTGTTCGTGAAAGTTAGCTTGACTTTGAGGAGGCAGCTCTTCCCCAGTCACATCGTGAGTAACTTCCAACACCTTCCAGATTTATAGCAGACAATCTTTTGCTTATGTTCATAAGGTTTTCACTGGCCAATCGTTAAAAAATTAGATAGCTAAGTCTTTTTTCCAGGCCTGTCTTTACCTGAAAGAGTGCTGAGACCTGAGCCCCAGTGGTGACTCTAAGGGTAGTTGAGATACTGAGAACATAGAGCACAGCAACATGCAAGCCACCATAGTAGGACAAACTGACAGGTGAGTGGAGCAACTGTGCATAGGACATGTTAATATTGACAGTTGTGATGTTGCATGCTTTTTAAATTTTCATCTTCTTTATTCATTAAAATGTATTACTAACAAAAAATAGAGATGAGTGAAACTGATGTGCCAGGGGGATATACCAATTTGGGTTGTTTTCATATATTTCCTAGGATTGCAATACAAGCTATGCCACAGTTTCGTTGACCAGTTTATAGTATAACCAATGAAAAAGTTGCTGAGTGCTATGCTTAATTCAAACATTAGTTAATAATATAATAACTTGTGCAATGCATATAGGGTTTCAAATGAAAGCTAACCTCAATACATATTTCATCAAAAGAAATCTTATTTACATATTCAAACCTAGTCCATGAACTATTCCTTCAAGCTTTGGAAGTTTATATCTATGCCAATTCTACAAATGTAGCGTACACTTCCAAGTGGGCCTATTGCCGTCACAGTTTTTGCCTTTGGAAATATTCTCCTATTTCAATACAGTCATTGAAGAAATACTGTCATTGCTCAACTATTTGAAGATTCGGGCAAACTTCTTCACTTTAAGCTGGGACCCTGATTCTTCCGGAGAATATTAAGTTTTGGGAAATAGCCAGTTTTGAAGCAAACTCACTAAAATAAAGAACCAATTAGATGAGACCAACTCAAATAAAAGTAATGATTTTAATTACAGCAACTTACTTTTGCCATTTTCTCAGTTTCCTTTAACAGTGGAACTGGACATACATGCATGATTTGACCTTAATGTGCACAGAGTTTAAAGGAAGAATGTAATTCTTACCTCAAAATGTTAAATATTGCACTTGTATTATTAAAGCACAACATCTATTTAGGTGTAAAGATCTGGTAGAGTTTTAAAAGTCTGTTGTTATTGGGTACCAACCTATAGCTACTCTATGCACAACAGAGTAAAACACTGTCCAGTTATGGAACATCCTCACAAGAGTTGCTGTACTTTAGAACATTGTTGCAGCCATGGGAACAATCCATTTCACTGAGAACCTTATCTTTTGTCGCCCCTCTGTTATGACGTATGATGTTCTTCAGGGACTGGTCTCTCCTAACGACATGTCCAAAGTATGGAAAACTAAGTCTCTCCATCCTTGCACCTACAGAGCTCTCTGGTCATACTTCTTTTAAGAAACATTAGTTTGTCTGTTTAGTAGTCCATAGTACTTTCAATATTATTCACCAGCTCCACAATTCAAATGCATCTTGGTGGTCTTCAGTATTCCGTAGTCAATGTCCAACTTTCAAATGCATATGAGGTAGTACCATAGCTTTGCTCAGGCACATCTTAGTCCTCAAAGTAATATTCCTACTCTTCACTACTCTAAAGAGGTGTTGTGCATCGTTTACCTAATGCCACAAGCTTGTTGATCTCTTGACTGCTGCTTCCAAGAGCATGGATTGTGGAACCAAACAACAAAATTCATGACAACTTCAACCTTTTTTCCACTTATCATGATGTTACCTAATGGTCCAGTTGTGAGGACGTTGGTCTTCTTTACATGGAATTGTAATCAAAACTGCACTTATTGAACTTCATTAGCTCATGCCTTAAGTCCCCCCTCAGTTTCTAGAAGCAAGATTATGTCACCTGAAAATCACAGGTTGATAATAAGCTTTCTTCTAATCCTGATGCTGTGTTCTTCATATCATTTAGCTTCTCTGGTTATTTGCTCTGGATACAGATTAACAAGTCTGGTAAAGGGATACAACCACAATACACATCTTTCCTAATTTTAAACCATGAAATATTCCCTTGTTCTGTTTTCACAATTGCCTCTTGATCCATGCACAGGTTCCACATGAACACAATGAAGTGTTCTGGAATTTTTTATGATACACACTGTCAAATGCCTTGGCATAGTCAATAAAATACTAGTAAACACTTTTCTGGTATTCTCTTCTTTGAGCCAGGAGCCACTTGCCACCAGCAATGCTATCCCTTGTACTACAGCCTCTTCTGAATCTGACCTGAAACTCTGGCAGCTCCCTACCAATGTATTGTTGCAATTGTTGTTGAATGATCGTCAGCAAGATTTTACTAGCCTGTGATATTAATGATGTTCTATGATTTGTGCATTCAGTTGAGTCACATTTTGAAGGGATGGGTACAAACATGGTCAAGTAGCTGTCTTCCAGATTTCCTGGTATCGATGAGTAAGTGCTTCATCAGCCTAGAAAACATTTTAATTCTTTTTCCAACTTTAAAAATTAGTACTCGATAATATTGCCTCATATTGGTTGTCAGATTAATTTGTCTTTCTGTGAACATCATAATTAGACTTTTTACCTAGTTGCACAGATCTTCTTAAGAGTCAATACATTGTATGAAGGTGATAATTTTATAGAATATGCTATTAGAAGTTATATTAACCTAATAAGTTATAATTTTTTAACATTATATTAGGGGCTCATACAACTCTTATCACAATCCATACATATACATGCATCAATTGAATAACGCACATCCATACATTCTTTGCCCTAATCATTTTCAAAGCATTTGATCTCCACTTAAGCCCTTTGCATCAGGTCCTCTTTTATTTTTCCCTCCCTCCCCACTCCACCCTCCCTCATGAGCCCTTGATAACTTATATGTTGTTATTTTGTCATATTTTGCCCTATCCAGAGTCTCCCTTCACCCCATTCTCTGCTGCCCGTCTCCCAGGGAGGAGGTCACATGTAGATCCTTGTAATTGTTTCCCCCTTTCCAACCCACTCACCCTCTACCCTCCCAGTATCGCCCCTCACACACATGGTCCTGAAGGTATCATCCACCTGGATTCCCTGTGCCTCCAGCTACCATGTGCACCAGTGTTCAGCCTCTGCCCTATCCAGTCCTACAAGGTAGAATTTGGATCATGGTAGTTGGGGGGAAGAAGTATCCAGGATCTGGGGGAAAGCTGTATTCTTCATCGGTATTACATAGCACCCTGACTGACCCATTTCTTCCCCCAAATCCCTCTGTGAGGGGATCTCCAGTGGCCAACAAATGGGCTTTGGGTCTCCACTCTGCACTTCCCCCCTTCATTCACTATGGTGTGTGTGTGTGTGTTTGTGTGTGTGTATGATGCCTTATACCTGGTAACTTTGGCACCTCGTAATTGCACAGGCTGGTGTGTTCTTCCACGTGGGCTTTGTTGCTTCTGAGCTAGATGGCCGCTTGTTTATCTTCAAGCCTTTAAGACCCAGACACTATCTCTTTTGATAGCCAGGCACCATCAGCTTGCTTCACCACATTTACTTGTTCACCCGCTTTGGCTTCAGCAGTTGTGTTGGGAGGGTGAGCATTGTAGAGTGTCAATTTAATAAAATAAAGTATGCATGCATTGAGGGAGTGCTTGAGTAGAGGCCCAAGGTCCTTCCGCCACCTTAATACTAAACCTATAAATATAGACACATAGATCTATTTCCCCATCCTCCTATATATATTTGCATGTACATGTCTTTGTCTAGACCTCTATAAATGCCCTTTGACTCCTAGCTCTTTCCTCCATCTCCCTTGACGTTCCTCCTGCCCTACTACCATGCTCCATCCCCACCTGGGTTACAGCTATACGTCTTCTTTACATAACCTTACCCTTGATCATTCCCTACCAGGTCTGCCACTCCCCCCTCACCACCATTTTGGATCCCATGTTGTTCCCTTGTCCCTGTGTTTGTTAACACCACTTCCTTACTCCCCCCACCTCCCACTATCCCAAGTACCCCCGGAACTGTCGGTCCCGTTGTTTTTCCTCCAGATAGTTCATCCAGCCTGTCTTATTTAGACAGACCTGTGGATACAATAACATGCATGCAAACAAGACAGAGGAAAACAAAGCAATAGTATACAACCAGACAACAACAACAACAAACCACTGACAAAGACCAAAATAAAACACATTAAGAAAGAAAAGCTTGTAGTTAGTTCAAGGATCGTTTGTTGGCCCTTAGGAGTGTTTTCCAGTCCAGTCTGTTGGGGCACCACGCTCTGGCCCAAGTCCACTTTCAGTATTCCCTGGAGACCTTGCCACTCCATTCCCTTGCTGTTCCGCTGCACTCCCCCAGTACTTTGCCTCATTGTAGTGGGATCAGGTCAGGTGCAATTCGCACACTGAGTCTCCGGTGCTGCCCCCTGTATCGCCCTTGGTCACTGAGGGGCATCATGTCTCATATTGGGGAGGGCCATGTTGTTCTCTCTGTGGACTGGCGGCTCTAATCAGGAATATCATCGTCACAGCCTGGTGGGCCTGGCTGTGCGCCACTCTCTCCTCCTGCCCCTTCATCTGCTCCCATGTGCTCTGATCAGATATGTCCATCTCTCGGAGCTGCAGAATCAATGTCGTCCTTTGAAACAAATTCTTCTTGGGGGAGGGGCAGGAATACACTTAATTTTTGGTACTGGGACCAGCCTCCCAGACCTCTCCACTGGTTCTCTACTCCACGTCGGGATGTTGGATTCACTCCTTGCAGCACTGGGTTGAAGTCTGGTCCCACTTTCCCTGTGGAGATATAAACAATACCCTCCCCTTGGGTGGGTTAGTGCCCCATGCCCCCACTCCCCTTTTCTTCCTTATATTCATCCTTTTATTTTCCTTTCCCCACCTCCTCCCCTGTTGTCTACCAAGTGCATCCCTGGTTTTGATCTGGTCTCTGCCAAACTACTCAGTCTTCACCCCAAAAATGTTTGTATACAGTAGCTTTTTCCCTATGCTCCTTTTGCATTTTTTTTAATACTTACTTCAGCAGGCTCATGTTGTACTTGTCCTTTTTGCCTGACTTACTTCGCTTAGCATGGTTTCCTCCAGTTCTTCCTATGACGCTATGTGCCTCATACGTTCATCACTGCTTTTTAGTGATGCGTAGTACTCCATTGTATGTATATACCACAGTTTTTTAATCCAATCGTCAGTTGATGGAAATTTGGGTTGCTTCCAGCTCCTTGCAATTGTGAACTGTGCCACAATGAACATTGGAGCATAGATGTCTGGCCTTGGTTTGTTTCTTGCCTCTTCTGGGTATATGCCCAGTAGGGGGATGGCTGGGTCATATGGTAACTCTACTTCCATCTGTTTTAGGTATCGCCAGATTGATTTCCATAGTGGCTGTACACACCTACAGGTCCACCAGCAGTGGATGAGAGTTCCTGTCTCCCCACAACCCCTCCAATACTTGTTGCTTTCTGATTTTTTGAATTGGGCTACCTTTGAGCTTGTCAGATGGTACCTCATTGTTGTTGTAATTTGCATTTCTCTTATGGCTAAAGATCGGGAACATTTTCTCATATGTTTGTTGGCCATTCGGATTTCTGTCCCTGTGAAACTTCTGTTCAAGTCCTTTGCACACCTATCAAGTGGGCTATTAGTTTTTTTCTTTTTGGAAGCTAGCAGAGTATTGTAGATTTTATTAATAAGGCCTTTGTCTGACGTGTAATTGCTAAAGATGTTTTCCCAATCTGTGGACTCTCTTATTACTCTCTTGGTGAATTCTTTCGATGTACACAAGTGTTTTATCTTCAGTATATCCCATTTGTCAATTTGTGCCTCCTCTGTGTTTGTGTCCTTCCCTATTTCTCATAGCCTGTGTATTCCCTGTGCCAAAATTCTCAATTTGGTCCCAATTCCCTCATTGATGGCCCTAATAGTTTGGGGTTTAACTTCAAGGTCTGTGATCCACCTTGAGTTTATTCTTGTGCATGGAGTGAGATAAGGGTCTTGCTTCATTTTTCTGCATGTTGATATCCATTTTTTTCCAGCACCACTTGTTAAAGGGGGCATCTGCTTCCCATTTGATATTTTTGGGGCCCTTATCAAAGATCAGCTGTGTGTATGCTGATGCCTTTATTTCTGGGTTTTCAATTCTTTCCATTGGTCTGAGTATCTGTCATTGTATCAATACCATTCAGTTTTGAAAACTGTGGCTGCATAGTATGTGCCAAAGTCAGGTAAAACAAGCCCTCCCATGGTGTCCTTCTTCTTGAGGAGTTCTCTGCTAATTCTGGGCTTCTTCCCTCTCCATATGAAGTTGGTAATCAATGTTTCCATTTCTTTGAAGAAAGATGATGGTAATTGTATTGGGATGGCATTAAACTTATATAGTGCTTTTGGCAGAACTGACATCTTAACTATGTTAATTCTTGCAATCCAAGAGCATGGGATATTCTTCTATTTGTTGAGGTCGCTCTTGGTTTCTTGTAATAGTGTTCTATAGTTTTCCCTGTATAGATCTTTTGTTTTTTCAGTCAGGTGTATCCCTAGATACTTCAGTTTGTGTTTGGCTATTGTGAAGGGTACCACCTTTTTGATCTCTTCTTCTGTGGTCTTATCTGATGTGTATAACAGTGTGACGGACTTCTGTTTGCTGATCTTGTATCCTGCCACTCTACCAAACTCCTCTATTGCTTCTAGTACTCCCCTTGTGGAACTTTTGGGGTTTTCTATATATAAAATCATATCATCTGCAAATAGCAATATTTTCACCTCTTCCTTCCCCTGACGAATACCTTTGATGTCACTTCTTTGCCTTATGCTGTTAGCTAAAACCTCCAGCAGGGTATTAAATAGGCGTGGGTACAAGGAGCATCCTTGTCTGGTCCCCTTTTTCAGTGGGATTGTGTTAGTCTTTTCTCCATTGACTATGACTTTGGCTGTTGGTTTTTCATATATAGCTTGTATTGTCTTGAGGAACGTTCCTTCCATTCCTTTCTTCGCTAGTGTCTTAAACAGGAATTGGTGTTGGATGTTGTCGAATGCTTTTTCTGCGTCTATTGATATTATCATGTGGTTCTTATACTTTTTCATGTCAATGTGACGAACAATATTAATGGTCTTTCGTATGTTGAACCACCCCTGCATCCCTGGTATGAATCCCACTTGTTCATGGTGAATTATTTGTTTTATATACTTTTGTATTCTGTTGGCTTGTATTTTGTTAAGGTTTTTTGCATCAATGTTCATTAGGGATATTGGTTTGTAGTTCTCAATTCTTGTGGAATCCTTGCCCAGTTTGGGTATCAGAGTTATACTAGCTTCATAGAAGGAGTTCGGGAGTTTGCCATCTTTTTCTATGTTCTGAAGAGTTTGTGTAGGATTGGTGTTAGTTCTTCCCTAATGCTTGGTAGAATTCTCCAGTGTAGCCATCTGGTCCAGGGGATTTTTTTGTTGGTAATCTCTTGATAACCTTCTCTATTTCTTCTATTGCTGCTATGGGTCTGTTGAGATTCTTGATGTCCACCGAGGATAGTCTAGGGAGGGATTGGTTTACCAGGAATTTGTCCATGTCTTCCAAATTGTTGAATTCATTGGAGTACAATCCTTCATAGTACTGTGTAACTATACTTTTGATTTCATTAGGGTCTGTTGTAATGACCCCTCTTTCATCCCTTATTCTTGCTCTTGAGATTTGTTCCCTCCTTTCTTTGGTTAGGTTTGGCAATGGTCTAGCGATCCTGTTTATCCTTTCAAAGAACCAACTTTTAGCTATATTAATTTTTTCCATAATTTTCTTATTTTCCCTCTCCTGGTTCTCAGCCCTGATTTTTATAATTTCTTTTCTTTTGCTATTAGTAGGGTTGTCCTGCTGACTCTGCTCTAGTTTTTGTAAATTTTGTGTCAGCGTATCTATCATGATTCTCTCTTCCTTTCTTAGGTGTGCTTGTATTGCTATGAACCTTCCTCTGATGACTGCCTTTGCTGTGCCCCATAAGTTTTGGTACGTCGTGTGCTCATTTTCATTGGTTTCGAGAAATTTCCTGATTTCGTCTCGGATCTGCACCAGTATGCACTCCTTTTGCAGTAGAGAGTTATTCATCCTCCAATCATTTGCTCTTATTTTCTTTGTCTTACTTTTGTTGATTTCCAGTCTTATGGCACAGTGGTCAGAGAGAGGGAGGTCTGTATTATTTCAATGTGCTTAAATATATGTAGATTTGCCTTATGCCCCAACATATGGTCTATCTTCGAATATGTGCCACGGGGACTTGAAAAGAAAGTGAAATTTTTTATATTTCGATGAAAAGCTCTGTAAATATCTATCAGATCAAATTGTCTAATTGTGGAGTTTAGCTCTCTAGTCTCCTTGTTGAGTTTCTTTCCCTGTGGTCTATCTTTCTCAGTGAGTGGTGTGTTGAAGTCGCCCACTGTAATTGTCGAGTCTGTGATTTCTTTCTTAATCTTTTGGAGTGTTTGGTTGACGTATTGAGCTGGTCTCTCATTCGGGGAATATATGTTTACAATGCTTAGTGGTTCATTGTCTATGATTCCCTTGAGCATTATATAGTGTCCCTCCTTATCTTTTTTTATGGTTTGCACTTTGAGGTCAATTTTATCCGAATTAGGATTGCAACCCCTGCTTTTTTTTTATTGCTGTTTGCTTGGAAGGTCCTTCTCCAGCCTTTGATTCTCAGCCTATTTTTGTCTGTAGCCTTGAGATGTGTCTCCTGTAGGCAGCAGATTGATGGGTTGTGTTTTCTAAGCCATTCTGCTAGTCTCAGTCTTTTAACGCCTGAGTTCAGGTCATTGATATTCAGGGTTATTATCTCCATCTGCAGACTCTGTGATGTCATTTTATACCTTTTGTGTTGGAAATTTTCCTACTTTCCTTTCTCATTAGTGTGTGTATCATTCTTGACTTCCTTCCATTCTTAAGCCATTGCTATCTTGGGGTCTGTTTTCTCTTTGTTCCCCTCTGGGTAAGGTTGTTCTATGTGACGGTCTCTTATTTATGCATGGTGAGTGTTGTTCTTCTGCCCATACTGAGTCGCCGTGAGGATCTTTTGTAAGGCTGGGTTTGTTGTAACGTAATTTTTGAATTTTTCCTTGTCTGGGAAGACTTTAACTTCTCCATCAATCTTGATTGATAATTTGGCTGGGTAGAGTATTCTTGGATTTGCGTTGTTTTCCTTCAATTTTTGGAATATGCTACTCCACTCTCCTTTTTTTTCATAGTTTCTGCTGATAGGTCTGAGCATACTCTTATGTGGGAACCTTTATATGTGACTGCTTGTTTTTCCCTAGATGCTCTCATGATTTTCTCCTTTTCCTCAAAGCTTGAAAGTTTAACTATTATGTGGCTTGGTGATTTCTTCTTGGGGTCCCATCGTGCTGGTGTTCTTTCAGCCGCCTGGATGGTTGCCTGGTTTTCATCCATTAGTCTGGGGAAGTTTTCCTCCAAGAATTCTCTCGCTATTGTTGCAGATGACATCTTTGTTGTGTCTTCCTCTGGTAGGCCAATAATTGTAATGTTGTTCTGCTTCATAGCATCAGACATAGCTCTTAGGTTTTCTTTGGCTTCTCTTATGCTCTTATTAGATTTTTGTTCACGTTTATTAAAGTCTGCTTGGCTGTCCTCCAAGACACTGATGTGGTTCTCTGATTCCGCCAATTGATTCTCAAGGCCCGTGATTCTGCTATTGTTTTTTTCGTGATCTCCTCACTAAGCTCCTGTATTTCCCTTTGGTTTATGGCGTTTATCTTCTCTATCATTTCACCCTTTTTCTGTATTGTTCCCCCATATCCTGTATGGCTCCAAACAGCATTCTGAGAATTTCTTTGTGTGGCATCCCAATGTCTGCTTCTTCTATGTATGTTGTCATGTTCAGGACATCTTCTGCCTTTGCCTTTAGTTTCTCCTGTTTTTTCGTTGAGGTCGTTAGGGCTGATGGCTGTTTGCGTTGTTGTTTTAGAGGGATCAGTTGCCATATTCTAGGCTCTCTCTGGGAGACTTATAGGAATGCTTCTTTGAACTGCCTACAGCTGATTTTACTATGGGATTAACCCACCACTTTATCTTCCTGTGGCTTCCCTATCAGGGGAGTGCCCCAGATGGCAGGTCAGTTGGCCACCTGTGGTAGTGTTGCAGAGGCTGGGCTGAAGTTCCTGCTATTGGTTTGAATGTTGATAAGTGTTGGCTGAGCTGCCTTATGTCCCCAGGTACACAGGCAGGAACTCCCTGGTAAGAAGTAGGGGGAGTATCCCTTGGAGAGAAAGCAGGCCTTTCCCTAGCCTTGGGCTATCTATGGAGGGTGGAGCTCACCTAGCTGGGTGTGGCCCAGGTGCAAATGCCCTAGGGCAATGGGAGTGCCCCGTAGGTCCGAAATGGTGTGTGAGAGGGCAGGGTAGGAGTAAGGAGGAGGAGAAAAATTAAAAAGTAGGACCGCTTAGACTGTGCAGGGGTATAGGGAAGTGAGGGAAGCAAAAGCAACTATGTAGCTGAGTCCACTCCCTGCCAGTGGACCTGCAAGGGCTTACTCCCTGCCCCAAGCCCCAGCGGCAGTCTGCAGCTGAGCCACAAGAAATCACTAGAAAGCCGCTGAGCAGCCCTTAGTGGGGGAACAGAGAGCAGAGATGTTAACAGAAGTCCCAGTGTACTGAGCCCTGATCCCTGCCCGTGGAGCTGTGGGGGTTTGGGTTTAGTCCCTGCTCAGACCATGCGGTGCGGCAAGCTGTGGCTGTGCCGTGAAAAAGCCCCTGAGCAGCCCTCCAAGGCTGTGTGGGAATATAGAGCACAGACGCAAACAGAAACAACAATGTAGCTGAACCCCATCCCTGCTCGTGCAGCCACAAGTGTCCAGTCCCTGCCCTGAGGCAGGCAGGGGAAAACTGTGGCTGTGTTGAGACCAAGCCCAGCTACAGGCTCCAAATGGTCCCGGCTCCGGCAGATGCAGTGGCTGGGCCAAGGTCAAGCCCCAGCCGGCTTCCACTGAGGTAAGCCAAAAGCCCCCAGCCCCTCACAACCCCGTGGGTCTGTGCCTACTTATCTTTATGATGCGCTTCCTGCGATCCAGCAGCATTGAATTTCCCTCTAAGCAACTCTCCTCGGCTGGATTCTGCGGAGTCCCTCTGGTATGCATCACTCCTTCGCCATCTTCCCGGAAGTCCTCATAAGTTATTAATTAACAAAATGTTTCATCCTGTGAAATAGTAATCAAAGTACATTGCAAAAGGTATTGAAGACCCAAGGTGAGGGAAGTCGCTGGGGAAAGATGAAATCTGAAACACATACAATTGAATAGCATTTCTTCCATGAACAAATGATAACCTCACACAGAAACCTTGATTACGTCAATCTCTGGCCAAGGCTAATTGTTATAAGAAAAGTGGTGGTGAGATAAAGTTTATTATGCCTAACTGGCCGATAAACACACGTGGCATCAATTGAAGGGCAGAGAGATAAATGGCTCAGTGAGCCTCGCCTTTCTAGTTCTTGGGTCTGTTGCTTTCTGATGATCGGACCAGGGTGCGGTTGCCTTAGCCAGTTCCCTGCTTCAGCTGGCAAGGCTCACGTCTTGTGAGACATCCCTGAGGAGAAGCCACATGGACCTACTCCGATGCCGCCCTGGGTGCTGGAGCAGCCGTGTGGGGACCCCTGCCAGCACTGAGATGCTTACATGTTCACTGATTCAGCTTTCCTCCTACAATTGGCATCATTGTGTGTGTTTTGTGAGATGGAGGAGGACTTTGTGGATTGGTGTCGGACATTTGGGCTAATGTTGGACTTGTGGACTTGGGCAGCACTGGGTTGGGATCTTTTCTTGAAGTGCACTTACCCTTTATATAAAAATCTCTCTTATACATGTGAGTTTCTGTGGATTTGTTTCTCTACTGTACCCAGACTAACACAGGTGGAAAATGTGTTTTAGAGAAAAAAAAGTAAATGCTTTGCATGGTTAGTCAGTCATGAATACTTCATAGACTCTACTTCTTCATGCACAAAAGGTTTGCATCATTTACTATTTATCATTGATAGTAATAAAAGTGGCTAATCGTAACAGTCTTTAAAAGTCAGGGGCTAAAATAGATCCGCCTATAATTCATCTAGCACTTGACGTGAATGGTACATTTTTTTTAGTTAGAGAACAATACTATCCATTCAAGAAACCCCGGTGGCACTACAAACTCTAGGGAGCAAGCAGTTCTCCTCTTTCCTCTATGATCACTGTGAGTCGGTGTCGAAGGAGCAGCAGTGAGATGAGCTTGAGTCCTGCAGTTTTAAAGAGACGTTCAGGGGTTGTTCAAGGGTCAATGAGTGCTCAAGGACAGGCTGGCAATGTGAAGGAACTCGGCAGCTCTGCACTGCAGAGACCTGGAAAAAATGACAACCTACCCAACCTATGGGATGGGTAAGCTGTGTCACAAGGATCGTTGAGAATCAAAAACTGACTCTATAGCTCCGAACAGCAGGAACTATAGGTTTATTTCAAAATAGGATCCTGCTTGAGGGAATGGGCACGTGTTATATTTTTAATAAGTTCATAAAGTTAAGTTTTCTGCTCCAGTTTTCCCTAATTCAACACTTAAACATAAATCTTGTCAATTTAACAATAATAGCATTACATGATCAGAAATTTAGAAACCTATTCCTAATTCTACCTCTCTAAAGAGGTCAGTTACCATACTAATACTTAAGAAATCTAGTTTCTAACTTTCTTATAAATATATTATTTAACTTATTTTAAGCCCAATGTTAATACATCAAATCAGCCTTGCCACTGCCATTTACTTGATTTGAATCACAGCAACTCATTGGTGTGACTGAAGCTATTCATGGGAGCAGAGAGCCTCATGTTTCTCCCGTAGTAGAGGGCCTGGTGGGTTGGACCACGCACCATGTGATTAGAACCCCATCGAGCAGTCCAGTGCCTGGTCCACAACACCAGCAAAATTCACTGATAGAATATATTAGGCTAATTGAAACATTATTGCTACCAGGTTTTCAGTTTATACATGCACATGTTTATTGAACATCAAATATCTTTAAACATGACCCTGTGGTTAATGGATGACACTAGCCAAGTTCTCTTAATATTCCACTTGTCTTAATTTCATTTTGATGCCTTCAAAACATTTTAAAAAATAAGTCTAATCAAAACAGTGACTTTCAAGGAGATATGCTGGCCTAGTTAATTTCAAGGCAGAGGGTCAGCTCGAAAGGCTTTATGGACTTTTTTTTTAATTCCTAAAAGTTAATCTTGATAGATTTTCTTGAAGGACACAAAATAGTCACTGGGGTTTATTATGAGCAAGCTTTAAGAAAATTGGAAACCTCATTGGTAAAAAACAAAGGCAGGCAAGTTGTGCCAAGGAATTTCTTCCCGTCATACAAATTCATTCATTTTTTCTTAGAGTGTAGCCAGAGCTACCTTAGAAAATGTAATTGAAAAAAAAAAAAGAAAATGTAATTGAGAAATCTCAGCACATCCTCTCTACTATCCTAGTGTTGCCCCCTTCAGACTTCTTTTGATTTCCAAAATTCAAACACTTAAAAGAAAGATGATTTCAGTCCTTTGAAGATGCCAAAATGAAAATTTTGAAGTGGTGGAAGTGAAAGTGCACAGACTCCTGTGGTAAGGTTACAGAAATAAAACTTGGACTTCAGAAATGTATACGCCTAGATGGAGAACATTTCGAGAAAAAGTAGCTCCGCATTTTGACATTTTCATTTCATAAAGGTTTGGACAATTTTGTAGCAATAACTTTTTTAATATATCATGGTCTTTTGCTAAGATTGCTCTTAAAATCATATTATCTTCACAACCAAGAACTGCAATGCTTTTTAAAGTTTCTATGAGATAGACATTGTTATCTTAGCTATTGGAACGTCAGTTCGGATGCTTTGCCACCCGCTTAAACATCATCAGGACCTGAGGCCCGGTTTGACCCTGTTCTTACAATCATTGCTGGGCTGGAGCCTGTTGTTGCAGCCACTGTGTCAGTCCATCTCCCCCAGGGTCCTCCTCGTTTTTGCCAACATTCCTCTATATCAAATGTGCTGTCCTTTACTAGGGACAAGTCTCATCTGATAGCATACCTCATCCTCGTTTATAAGGATAATTCTGCTTGCACTTCTTCCAACACGTTCTTTTAGAGGTTTATGGTGCAGTCAATGTACTTCTGCAACATCATAATGAGAAGGCATCATTTCTTCTTTGGTCTTCTTTATTCATTGTCAAGTTTTTAATATGCACATGAGGTAACTGAAAAATATCCTAGCCTGAATCAGGCATCTATTAGTCCTTAAAGTGACATTTTTGTCTTTTTCACATTCTAAAGAGCACTTTTTGCAGATGATTTGCCCAATGCAATAGTTAGCCTCATTTCTTGACTGCTATGAATCCAAATAAAATTTTAATCCTGAAAATTCTCATTATTTTTTTCCAGTTTATCATCTTATTTATTGGTTCAGTCCTGAGGCTCTTTCTTTAAGCTGAAATGCAATTAATACTACAAACTGTACTCTTTAATCTTCATCAGTAAATGCTTCCATTCTCTTTGCTTTCAGCAAGGTAGGCTGCTCATCTGCTCATCACAGGTTGTGAATGAGTCTTTCTCCTGTCCTGATGCCTGTTCTTCATATAGTCAAATTAATAGAGCATTTAAAAAGTATCCCTACAAAAAGTATAGTATACTATATAATATAGTCACACCACACGAGATGTATACCTAGCTAATGTGTAGTCACACATTATGTATTATGAGATTCATACAGATAGAACGGATTCGGGAAGAATTCAGTGACTGAGATTGATTCTGGATTGGCCACTGTGTAAATATGAACACATTGTTTAAGCTCATTAACTCCCAGTGTCCTGCAACATAAATGGGGAAATATCTACTCAGAATTGTTTGGAAACTAAATAAAAATGTTCGCATAAGAGAATACAGTATCTCAAGCATGAGAAGATCTCAGTCAATATTAATTAGTCCAAGCAGCCAGGTCTTCCATGACTCAGCCCACAGTTCCTCTGTCTTTATCATGCTGAGAACCCAAGAGTCAACGCAATGATAAATACATGCCTTAATCTCCATAAGTTCTATACATGATTTACGGGGCTGCGATGATCGCAATCAATATTTCATGATTACTTTATGATTCATATTCTCTCAGAAATACATCAGCTGCTTTCACTGTGCTGGGTTGTCTTTTTTTTCTCCACGCTAAAAAAGATTGACAAAGAAGCATTAGAAATCTCCACCCAAAGTGTTCACATTAAAATGCTGATTCCCTAAATGCTGAACCACATGACTTGCAGACACTCAAGTAAATTCAAAATATCTAATTTGTTTCTCACCTCTTAAGAGGACAATGTTGACATGCATAATCTCCCCTACTAGCATCGCGCACATATATGCTTAACTTTTCTAATGTGCTTTTTGAGGGTCTTTGTTATTTCAGCTTGTTTGTTTATGAGTAAAACTGAATGAGATTATTATGCATTAATCTTATTCCAAATGTTAATTTATGGGTTTCACAAGATCTGTTTTGCTTTAGAGCTCAAACAATATTTTTTTTCCTTCTCAGTAACTCAGTGGCTCATTTCCCATGGCTGTGCCGCGCCAAGGAACTTGAGTCACTATTAGACTAAGAATTCTTAATCCATGTTGTCTGCGTATCGGCTAAAAATTTCATCCTGTGCCAGTTAGAGAATGGCAATGTAAATACACACACATACACCTATTATAAATACGGTATGCAATTGTGAAATAAAAACAAAAATTTCTACATTAGTATGCAGAATCCTAGTTTCATAAAATAATTTAATTGTTGGTGTTATCAAGCTAGGGTGGTGTATATATGTTGTAAATATAAATGTGAAAATAAATTCCAGCACATGGATTATATTCACATAGTTTGAGAATGGGTTTTGTAATAATATTAAGAACAAGCTGTAATAAAAGGTGCACTGGGCTTAAAATCTAGTGTTCATAGATTTAATTGACACCTGCCACTGGTCTTTTTTTGTTCCGTGCTGCTTATTTTTAAAAATCATTTTACTGGGGGCTCATACAACTCTTAACACAATACATACATACATCCATTGTGTCAAGCACATTTGTACCATCATCGTTTTCAAAACATTTTCTTTCTACTTGAGCCCTCAGTATCAGCTCCTCATTTTCCCTGATCCCTCCCCACCCTCTCCCTCATGAATTCTTGATAATTGATAAATTATCATTATTTTTTCATGGCCTGCACTGACCGACATCTCCCTTCACCCACTTTTCTGTTGTCCGTCCCCCAGGGAGGGGGTTATATATAGATCGTTGTGATCGGTTGCCCCTTTCTCCCCCCACCTTCCCCTTCCCCTCCTGGTATTGCTACTCTTATTGTTGTTCCTTATTTTTTGTTTTGAATTTGCCTTCAGTTGTAAGATTGCTTGAAGTTTCCAACTCATCTCTATTTGATTGGGACTGTCCTGGCTTGCAAAGCTAAAGGCCAATATCCAGGGGAACTTTTCAATTCCAGAGAAAATGAACATAGTTAATTGTTTCATAAAAGGGAGGAGGCAGGGAAGGTTGGGAGGAGAAGGAGGTAGTGACTTAGATAATAATGGACTGCAGTACTGAAAACATTCAGTTCTTGCATCTGGAGTAATTGGGTATCTAACGTGATCCCTAAGTAAGTACTACCCTAGAGCATTACTGGGTTGAATGATGTACAACATCTGTAATTCTGGGACTAAACTTTCCTAAGCCTCCATTCATTTAAAGCCACCCCAGAAGATGTTAACTTGATAAAAGAGAAATATTGGCCAGCACAGATTTATCTGCTTTGAGGATTATACAAACATCCCTTTTTATGCTTCATCTGCTTCTGTGGCCTATTCTGTTTCAACTAAATATGACCTTGCTGTGTTTCTACCTTTGATCTCACTGTTAGCAGGCAACCTAGGTGAACTCCTACTTGCATTTCAACTGACCTGACCACAGTTTAGTTTGGTTTCCACGTTTGAAACTCTGTTTTGATGCCTGCCTTCTGAATAAAGCCCACACCGCAGCTCCTAATTCCTTTACCCACTGCTTGCCTTCCCTCTTCACCAGGAATTGTCAGGTGGAGTACGGAAACTTTGACTTACATTTTTAGAAAGCAACTGGGTTTATTGAGAAGGGGCCATTATTTCTTTGGTGGCATTATTGTAACGATTTCACACATATTTTCATCATGTGTTCTTTTCCCATATCATACAAAATGTCGATTATTCATCCAATTCCCTAACATTTTATTTATTACTTTATTTGGCTTTGTTGAATCCATGGCGTGATGGTCAGAAGGTCAATGAAGATTCTTCTTTTTATTTTAACTGATTTCTTAGACAATTTTAATCTCTCAAGTGTTTACGAGTGCTATCAAGTGCTGGACTTCCATGGGGTAAAGAGGCCTCTGATAAAGATTTCCACACAATGTATCCACCTGTGAAATGCTACCACCCCACAGCGTGTGCACCTGCACAGTTTATTGGCATCCAAGTAAACTCAAAAAGCGTAATTTCAATCTTGTCTATTTAGAGGACAAAATTGATCAGCAAAACCTTTCAACCCTGCTCTGCATCACAAGCATAAATGCTGGCATACAGTGGACAGGAAGGTGAGCGGTCCTGTTTTGAGGCTTTAAATTATTTGGCTAAATTATATTTGAAGGAGAGGATAACGGTTGTGAAATGGGGTGAGATTAAGATGCATCAATTTCATTCCACATGTTAATATGTGGATTTCACAAGATGGTAGGACACGAGATGGGCCTTAGCCATTGCTGTCCCAGAGAACTAATCCTATCACAGAGCAGAAACTAAGGTGAATGATCAAAGAGACATGAGGTCACTGGTTAATAAAAATATTATGTTCTCTAGGTGGTATTTGTGTGATTTCTCTCTCTCTCTTTACTTTTTAATTGGTTGTGTTTCTTTTTTAACTTTAAATATATATTCATAATTTTGAATAAGTATTTTATCTTTTTCTTAAGCAATGTCCTTCCAATTATATGTGCGTTGCTCACGACAAAACCTTAATCCACTCCTGCTCCCTAAGGAATAATATTAGGAATGCGTGTTAATATCTACAACAAAATCACCTGGCTATATTAGGAATTAATCTGATTTCTCAGAAATTAAAAAGATGATTGGGCTTTAGCAGTCATCCAGGTTCATCATAGTTTCATAGCATAAAAAGTAGTTATTTCTGTGGCTTGAAAAGAAGACCCCTTGTTAGTTTCTCAAATATTTCTGATTATTGATATAGCTGTTACTTCAGAGAAAGCTTTGTTGTGGTCATCAAAAAATATATAGCTTTACCCATTCTTCTATCAGTGGTTTAAAGAGATTAATATGAAAAAGATAAAAGGGAGAGATTTTAGGTCATTCCTAAAATTACACATTTATTAAGTTATGAACTATGTGCTCTATGAATAGTTCCTATAATCTTATTTAACATTTTGTGACATATTTAAGACTGGAAAATTAGACATGCTACCATAATCTTTCTGACAGCTACCTGGTTCCCATGCATAACACCACTGGCTCCTTGCCCAACGCAGCTATAGTTGAAAAAAAGGTCAAGAACTAATTCAGGGAAATGAAAGTAAAAAATGGATTACAGCCTGCAAATTCTTCTGAAAATTTTTTTCTTTTTCCCCAGCAATAATTGGCTTTGAAAAGGGGGAAAGTGACTTTGTACTTGTTAAAAATGCTTAAGAGATTGTCCAGTGTAAGGTAAGCCACCTAACCTCATTGCCATTGCTTCAATTCTGGATCATAGCAATCCAGGGCCATTTTTCTGAGGCTATGAATGTTTACCAGAGAGGATAGCCTCATCTTTCTCCCTTTGAATGGGGGTGTGTTTGAACAACCAAATGAACAGTGAGCAGTCCAATACTTACCTGCAATGCCAGCAGGACCCCTAAATCGCCTAAGTGAAACAAATTTAAAGTGACATCACAAAACAAATTATTTTTCATGACCTGTGTACATCTCACCTGGATTTTGAGATATCTTAAGGACAGATGTGATGGACTGAGCACTCATGACAGGAGACCCGGTGAGCTGTGGGACGGTATCAACAACATCACACATGAAGAAAGCATACAGTCATTAAAAGGTAGGCAAGAAAGAAAAGATCAAAGTGGATATCAGATGAAACTTTTAAACTTGTTAATCATAGAATAGATAAGTAAATGGAAGAATTGATGAATAAGAGCTGAATAAAACATTTCCAAGAGCAACTTGAGAAGACAAAGTATACTTTATAATGAAATATGCAAAGACCTATCAGAAAACCAAAAAGGAGGAACTTGCTTAGCATATCTTAAACTGAAATAAACAAAGAAAAAGTCAATCTTCAATTTGTAATTTTGAAAAATTCCTTGGAGAAAATATTGAAAAGTGCAGGAAGCATAAAAAGAAGATGGAACAAATGCATAGAGTCCCTGTACCAAAAAGAACAGGCTGACATTTAACCAATTATTTCAAGAGGCGTCATATTATCAAGAATCAATGGTCCTAGAGGAAGAAATCCAAGCAGCACTAAAGGCATTAGTCAAAAATAGGGCTCCAGGAATTTATGGAATCCCAGTGGAAATGTTTCAACATGCTTATGAAACATTGGAAGCTCTCACACATGCCAAGAAATTTGGAAGACACATTCTTGGCTCATTGACTAAAATGGATCCATATTTTTATCCAGTACAAAGAAAGATGACTCCTCTGACTGTTCAAGCTGTAGAACAATATCATTGATATGACTTGCAAATAAAATTTTGCTGAAGATTATCCAACAACAGTTCCAACAATTGACAGGGAGCTTCCAGATATTCAGGCTAGATTCAGAAGATGGTGTGGAACAATGAATGTTAAGTTGTAAACGAGGTGCTTTATGCATACTTCCTATAATCTTACTTAACATTTTGTGACGTATTTAATACTGCATAATTAGACAGGCTGACATCAGAAGGATCTTGGTTGAAAACAGAGAATACTAGAGAAATGTTTATTTGTGTTTTATTGACTATGCAAAGGCTTTAGACCAATGGTTCTCAACCTCCGTGATGCCGCGACTCTTTAATAACAGTTCCTCATGTTGTGGTGACCTCTCAACCATAAAATTATCATTGATTCTTTATAACTGTAATTTTGCTACTGTTATGAATTGGGCAACCCCTGTGAAAAGGTTGTTGGAACCCACCCAATGGGGTCGCAACCCACAGGTTGAGAACTGCTGCTTTGGATTTGTGGACCATAACAAATTATGGATAGTTTTGAGAAGACTGTGTGGTGGGTACATAATTTCATATCAGTTTGAAGATATATGAGTGTAGGGGTCAATTAGGTCACAGCCTGCTGATGACTCCTTGTGGACATGGCTTTTTCATAAAGAGGGTCCTGGGAACCTCCCCCATCGCTCTGCCTTCATTTTCCTGCTGGCTGAGCCTGGTTGCTGCCAGAGCCCTGGATGTTTCCACCACTATTGGATCCATACAACTTTGCATCCACCGGCTGGTGATATTCCTGGATTCTTCATCATTGCATGTGACTTTGTGAGTCTGAAGAGAATTTATAGACTAGTAATGAATTTGTGGACTTAAGTTGGACTGGACTGGGATGTTTTCCTGATATACAATTATTTCTTGATATAAAGGCCTTTCTTACATATATATGAGTGTCACTCTATTTGTTTCATTAGTCAATCCGGCCTAAAACAAATAGGAATTCCAGAACACTTGATTATTCTCATGTGGAACCTGTATGTGAATTAAGAGACAGTCGTGTGAACAGAACAAAGGAATACTACATCCAGGTTGTACCATTTATTAATTCTATATGCTCAGCAACTAATCAGAGAAACAATTATATGAAGATGATATGTCCAAAGTTTACAAGAAAAGTCTTGGAGGAAGGTTGATTAACAATATAATATGCAAATGACACCGGTTTGCTTGCTAAAACTGAGGAGAATCTGAAGCACTTATTGACAAAGATCAAGGCTCACAACCTGCAATATGGATTTCAAGTCATTGTAAAGAAGACCAAAATCCTCACAACTTGACCGATAGGTAATATCATGGCTAAAAGAGAAGAAATTTCAGTTTGTTTTGTTTGGATCCACATTCAATGCTCACGAAAGTAGCAGACAAAAGATAGAAGGACACAGTGCATTGGGTACATCTGCTGCACAAGACCTCTTCAAAGTATTGAAAAGCAAGGATGTTAATTTGAGGACTAAGGTGTTCCTGACCCAAATCCTGGTATTTTAGTTGCTTCATATGTATGTGAAAATTGAATAAGGAAAACTGAAGAAAAAATAATGCATTGGAAAATATTTTGCTGGTGAAAAATATTGGAAGTACCGAGCACTCTGATAGACCTGGGACCGTTGACTGTTGTTCTTCTGGTTTGCACTGGGATGCGAAAGAATACAAAGTCCCTGCGCTTTCTGGCTGTCTTTGTGGCGGGTCCAGATGGAATGAGGGATTACAGAGCAAAAAAAAACTCTCTCTATATATAGATATACAGATATATCTATATCTGCCATCTGTATCTATATATTGGAAGTACTATGGACTGCCAAATGAACAAATAAATCTGTCTGGGAACTACAACCAGAATGCTCCATAGAAGCAAGAATGGCAAGACTTGTCTTGTGTGCTTCGGACATGGTATCAGGCGAGACCCGTCTCTAGATAAAGATATCATGCTTGGTTGAGGGGCAGCAAAAAAGAGGAAGGCGCATGACTAGAAGGATTGACACAGTGACTGTGACATGGGGCTCAACATAAAGCCACTTGTGGCGATGACGTAGGACCAGGTGTTTTGTTCTGGTTTGTGTAGTGCCACTGTCAGTCGAGACTGACTTGATGGAATCTGCCGCCACCCCACCAACATCCAGTTAGAATAAATACATAAAGGAATAGGAATAAATTCAGATGAAATACTAACACAATAAATATCTATTTGTACATATAAATAAAATTGTAAAGGACTCATATGGAAATAATTTTCTTTAGAAAGTGATACCTGTTCGAATGCCTCCAAGCTTGATCTCTCCAATTCTCAAACAGCAGTGTTGATAAGAAATCTGTTCAGTGTTTTTAACTTTCATCATAACTTTGCTCAATAGTTGAGTGGAAAATCTGACTTGAAAAACCCTGTGTGGACCAAGAGTATGTCATGTCACCAATTGAGTCTCACAGAGCACACAAAGGGGTGACACTTCATTCTAAGCATGACTCTTGCTCAGATAACATATAGTACTTATGTGAGAGCATTAAAACGTTTATTATTGTGCTCTTTTTGTACTTTATCTGTATAATTTTGCAATAGAATCATAATCTGTAGAAACTATAAAAGGAGCATAGGTGTGGTGTTTGGCCTCCTCTGATTCATAAGGAAGTAGGAGAATCAAACTCCTAACTATGAGGTGGAGGTGAAACATCTCTTCACTATCCAAACTTACTTTTTTTTTTTTTTAACCAATTTAGAAACCAATCACCACCCCCCAAGGCACTCTGCTTTACTGCTGGGTTTGCAACTCCACTACAATGGCCACATGGTATTCAAAAAGAATACTCATGATTATGGAGTCAGTCAGTGACAAGTAGGTTTATTGTGCACCCTGGTCAGTAGGTCCTATTGAATAGGAACATGTGGGATTAATCAAGTTGCAGTTTGATTGGAGGGCAAAGAGATAAATGGCTATGTAATCCCACTCCCCTCTCTCTTGCTCTCTGGTGATCTGACAAATGTGCAGCTGCTTTACCTAGTTCTCTGCTTCAACTTGTGAGGTACACTATTGGTGGGACAAGCCAACCCATGGATCTTGTTGCTAGAGCTTGAGGTTCCATTGAGACCTGCTTTGTCATGCTACTGGTGTGTACATCACTTGAGCTTGAAGTTGGTGGATTCTGTCATCTTGCATTGCTTGAGTTTGGTATCCCAGCAGGCCTGCTTTGCTAAGCTCTTGGGCTGCTAACTATTGATGACCTGCCCTGCTGTTTGCTGCCTGTGAGTGGACTCTGCCTGCATTTTCCGAGGGAAGACTCAGCTGTCTGCTTCCTTGACTTTGGACTTAGCACCTCTCATGAGTTGAAGGACTTCTGGTATATTAACCATTCCAAGGAAGTGAGTTGAACTGAGCCCTCTGTACTGCTGTGTGGACTAATTAGCTGTTATATTCTTTTGTGCTGTATAAACCTATATATACATATATGCTGTATAATATATATAAAGTGTCCTGGTTTTGTTTCTCTGGAGAACTCTGCCTAACACAGAGTTTATTAGTGAAGTGAAAATGTTTCTTCAAGATTAGGCATGTTCAGCATACAGTCTTCCAGACAGGAACATCTCTTCTTTACCTTGCCTGCAGGCACCTCTCCCATCTCTTAGCCATCTGGCTCCTTGGTTTCTGCCCTCAGAAAAATGTAACAAGTTCTATTTGGACTTTTACCAAATTCCCAAGGGATGCCACTCTCCTTATTTTATTTTATTTTAAAACATTTTATTAGGGACTCATACAACTCTGATCACAATCCATACACACATCAATTGTGTAAAACACATCTGTACATTCTTTGCCCCAATCAATTTCAAAGAATTTGCTCTCCACTTAAGCCCTTTGCATCAGGTCCTCTTTTTCCCCTCCCTCCCTTCTCCCCCCTCCCTCATGAGCCCTTGATAATTTATAAATTATTATTTTGTCATGTCTTGCACTGTCCCACGTCTCCCTTCACCCCCTTTTCTGTTGTCCGTCCCCCAGGGAGGAGGTCACATGTAGATCCTTGTAATCGGTTCCCTCTTTCCAACCCACTCACCCTCTACCCTCCCAGTATCTCCCCTCACACTCCTGGTCCTGAAAGTATCATCCATCCTGGATTCCCTGTACCTCCAGCTCCTATCTGCACCAGTGTACATCCTCTGCTCTATCCAGACTTGCAAGGTAGAATTTGGATCATGGTAGTTGGAGGGGAGGAAGCATTTAGGAACTGAGGGAAAGTTGTATTCTTCATCGGTGCTACATCGCACCCTGACTGACTCATCTCTTCCCCTAGACCCCTCTGTGAGGGGATCTTCAGTGGCTGACAAATGGGCTTTGGGTCTCCACTCTGCACTCCCCCCTTCATTCACTATGGTAAGATTTTTTTGTTCTGATGATGCCTTATACCTGATCCCTTCGACACCTCGTGATCACACAGGCTGGTGTGCTTCTTCCATGTGGGCTTTGTTGCTTCTGAGCTAGATGGCTGCTTGTTTACCTTCAAGCCTTTAAGACCCCAGACACTATCTCTTTTGATAGCCGGGCACCATCAGCTTTCTTTGCCACATTTGCTTATGCACCCATTTGTCCTTGGCGATCATACTATGGAGGTGTGCACCCAATGATATGATTTTTTGTTCTTTGATGTCTGATAACTGATCCCTTTGGGACCACATGATCACACAGGCTGGTGTGTTCTTCCATGTGGGCTTTGTTCCTTCTGAGCTAGATGGCCACTTGTTTATCTTCAACCCTTTATGACCCCAGACACTATCTCTTTTGATAGCTGGGTACCATCAGCTTTCTTCACCACATTTGCTTACTCACCCACTTTGGCTTCACCAGTTGTGTCAGGAGGGTGAGCATCACAGAATGCCATTTAATAGAAGAAATTATTCATGCATTGAGGGAGTGCTTGCGTAAAGGCCCAAGGTCCTTCCGCCACTTTATTACTAAACTTATAAATATAGGCACATAGATCTATTTCCCCATATATATATTTGCAAATGTACATGTCTTTGTCTAGATCTCCATAAATGCCCTTTGCCTCCTAGCTCTTTCCTCTATTTCCCTTGACTTTCCTCCTGTCCCACTATCATGCTCCGTCCCCACCTGGGTTGCAGCTATACCTCTTCGTTACCTTACCCTTGATCATTCTCTAACAGGCCTGCCACTCCCACCTGAACACCAATTTGGATCCCTTGTTGTTCCCTTGTCCCTGGGTTTGTTAACACCACTTCCTTACCCCCCCACCTCTCCCTATCCCATGTCCCCCCAGAACTGAATAGTCCCGTTGTTTTTGCTCCAGATAGCTCATCCAGCCTATCTTATTTAGACAGACCTGTGGAGATAATAACATGCACAAAAACAAGACAGAGGAAAACAAAGCAACATTACACAACAAAACAACAACAACAAACCACTGACAAAGAACGAAACACAACACATCAAGAAAGAAAAGCTTGTAGTTAGTTCAAGGATCATTTGCTGGCCTTTAGGAGTGTTTTCTAATTCAGTCTGTTGGGGCACCATGCACTGGTCCCAAAGTCCACTTTCAGCATTCTCTGGGGCCTTGCCTCAGTCCATAAGGCACTTGTCTCTAGCTTTATGGATTAGCAAGTCTGCTTCCCCAATAAATGGCTGGCAACATGCCACTCTGGCAAGCAAGCCTGCTGCCTGAAGATTCTCAGGCTTACCTACTCAAGGCTAGGACAGAGCCCACTGCTCTGTCTCATGCTCTGGCTCTTTGTTCTGCTGCCTCCACACTTAGGTCCTCTTCCAGTGTGATAGCTGTTTCCTAGAATGGGCAGGATCAGGTACAAAAAGTTCAGGATAAGAGGATGCACCACATTCGTAGCTTTTCGTTCTTTTTTTTTTAAAAGCATTTCATTGGGAGCTCTTATAGATATTGTTACAATCCATAGTTCCATTAGATCAAGCATAGTTGTAAAATTGCTGCCATTATCATTTTCTGTTTTGCTTTTTAAAAAATTATTTTGAAGAGTTTTGTTGACATATAATCCATACATCATACAATTCAACAGTTCAATCAGAGTAAGAAGTTTTGTAACTCATCACTACAATCAAAGTTAGAACATTTTCTTTCTTTTTTCCCCAGTTTTACACATCTGTATATATATATTTTCTTTCTAGTTTTTTTTAATACTTTTATTGGGGGCTCTTACATGTCTTATCACAATCCATATATTGACTCAAGCACATTTGCACGCATGCCTCGATTATCATTTTCAAAGCATTCTCTTCCCACTTGAGCCCCTGCTATCAGCTCCCTATCTCTTCCCCCTCCCCACCTGTCCTCCCTCACAAACCCGTGATAAATTATAGATTGTTTTTTCCATATTTTACACTGTCCTCCATCATCCCTCACCCACTTTTCCATTATTATTCATTACCCTGGGAGGGGCTTCTAATTGATCCTTGTGATTGATTCCCCCTTTCTTCCCCCACCCTCCCCTAATCTTCCTGGTATCTCAACTCTCCTTGTTGGCTCTGAGGGATTTATCTATCCTGGATTCCCTGTCACAGGCTCTTATCTATAGCAGTGTGCATGATCTGGTATATTCTGATTTGAAAGGTAGAATTGAGGTCATGATATTGGGGTGAAGGAAGCATCAAAGAACTAGAGGAAAGTTATGTGTTTCATTAAAACATATTCTTTCTTCTTGAATTCCTTGACATCAGCTTTCTTTTATTCCCTTCCTCCCCCATCCCACCACCCCCTCAACCCTTAATATTTTATATATTATTTTTGCCATAATTTATACCTTCCACTGTATCCATTCACATAAAATTTTGATGTTTGTTTCCCTTGAGTGGAGTTATATAATCATCATTGCTATCAGCTCCCCTTTCTCTCCTCCCCTCTCCCCCCACCTCCACGTTCCTGTATCCTCAGCGAATCATTACTCCCCTTACTGTGTCTGAGAGGTTTATCTATCTTGGATTTTATGCATCGAAAGATCTTGATTGTACCCAGGTACATATGCCAGATTAGTGAGGTAAAAACCATGGCCACAATAGTGGGAAGAGGACATTTTAAAGAAACAGAGGATAGTTATGTGTTTCATCAGTGCGTTACTGCCTGCTGGATAAATTGTTCCTTCCATATGACCCTTCTTTGAGGACTTCCCAATTATCTTACAGGTGGGATTTCGCTCTCCACTTTGTCTATGTTCCTTCATGTCAGGTTGATTGCTTCTTTTTGAACTTCTAATACCTCTTCCCGTCGACTCCTCATGATCACACAGATTGGTTGGTGTACTCCTTCCATGTGGCCTTGGTGCTTCCCTGCTAGATAGCTGCTTGTTTAACTTCAAGCCTTTAACACCCCAGATGTTGTATATTTTAATAGCCAAGCACCACCAGCTTTCTTCATCACATTTGCTTATGCCACATTTTATCTTCAGCCATCTTGTCAGGAAGGTGAGTAACATACATTGCCACATTATTAGAACAAACCATTTTTGTACTAAGGTTTAAGGTACTGAGGTAGGATTTAAGTAGAAGCCCAAAGTCCATCTGCTTCTTTGTTATATATATATATATGTATATATATATACATACATATATACACACACACATATATATACTCAGATAAATACACATATCTTTATATATATCTTTACATATAAGCATATCTATATTTATTACAATATATTTAATTTTACTCTCTTAAATTTCCTGTATTTCTGTTTTCTCTCCTGCTGCCCCACTATCATGTCAACCCATTGTTCACTTCTCAGTAATTCCTCTCGGATACCTCTCAATTGATCAAACATCACCTGGTACAGTACTCCCACCTCACCGTCAATTTTAGAACCCTTGCTATTCCTCTGTCCCTGACATATTGGCTCACCACTCCCCTCCCCCCATGTCCTTCTCTCCCTTTGCTCTACTATCTCATCCCCAGAACCATCAGTCCCATTGCTCTCTCCTTGAGATTGCTTATTCTGTTTATCTTATATAGATAGACATCAAGAAGGAAATACAAAATACAAAAGCGTAGTTCCAGGTTTAACTGCTGACCTTTGGAATATCCCCCAACTAGTTCAGAGGAGGTGCCAAATACTACCCCAACCCCAAGCCCCAGTCAGAAGTCTGCTTTTGTGATTCCTCAGGGACTTCATGGTTTTGCTCCCATTGCTGTTCTGTTGTATTCCCCCCTTGGTTTGTTCCCATGTGGGGAAGTCAGACCAGCCACACTCCATGCACTGTATCTTCAGTACTGACCTGTACAGCACTGTGATCTAGGGAGGAGAGACATCATGTCTCAAGCTGGGGCCAACTCTGCAGTCCTCTCTGTGAATCAGTTGCTCTAAACAGGAACGTTGCCCTCAGGGTTTGATGTGCCAGAATGAGGTTCTCTATCTCTCTCTGTTTCCCTCTTAGTTTTCTCCCAGGTGAATGGGACAGACTGGCCACGCTCTCCAGACTGTGCCTTCAGACCTGTGCTCTGTATCACTGTCATCTAGGGAGGGGGCATCATAAGTCAAGCTGGGGCCGGGCTTGCCATCCTCTCTGTTAATGGGCTGATGGGTGTAGGTACATCACTCTCAAGGACTGGTGAACCAGAATGAGGTCTGCTCTCTCTCTTTCCTGTGAAAATATAAACAATACTGTCCCCACATAGGTGGGTTAATGTCCTGCTGTCCCGATGCCTTCTTTTTTCTTTCCTCCTACCTCTGTGGGCCTTTAAAGGCATGTGGGAGGAGGAAAAGATGTCTTTCAGCCCCAGTGATATCTGTACCTTTTTTTGTCTTCTCTTTATTTTTGATGCATATGCATCCTTTGGTTTGGTCTAACTGCTGCCAGTGTACCTGGACCTTAGCTGGGAAACTATACGATACGTTATTTGTCCTCTAGTTTCATTGTACTGTTTGAACTTACCTCAATGGACTCATGTTCTACTTCCCCTTTGTGTATGACTAACTTCACTCAGCAAAATTTCCTTCAACTCTTTCCACGAGATGAAATGTTTCATGTTTTCATTGCTGCTTTTTTGGGATGCATAATACTCCATTGTGTGTATATACCAGAGTTTTTAATCCTTTCATCTATTGATGGAAATTTACCGTGTATACTCATGTAGAAGCCAAGATTTTCAACACAAAAATGGGGTTCAGCTTATACACGGGTCAGTGGTACCCCAGCGAGGTGTAACATCTCGCGGGTAATTGCCATTCCTCCGCTGTTCATTCAAAGCCCCACTGACACTGAACGGCTTTGAATGTGTGTTTACTCACATCTAACCAATCAGAGCTGTCCTATGACGTGGACGGCTTCAATTCGCAGAAGCACCCATAGTGATTCACCTAGGCAGCTGAACTGGTAAGGATGTGTCTGTGACTGCGCTCTGTCTCTCCCCTCTGGTCTCAATGCTAATTCACATCCTGCATTTCCCACCCTAGGCTTAGACTCGAGTCAATCAGTTTTTCTGGTTTCCCAGGTAATAATTAGGTACCTCGGCTTATACTCGGGTCGGCTTATATTCAAGTATGCACGGTAGCGTTTTTTCTATTTCTTTGCAATTTTGAACTATGCCGCTATAAACATTGGAACACAGATGTCTGGTTGTAGACTGTTTCTTACCTCTTCTGAGTATATGCCCAATAGGGGGATTGCTAGGTCATAAGGTAGCTCGATTTTAATTTCTTTTAGATATCACCAAATCACTTCTACAGAAGCTATATGTATTTAAAAGACCACCCGCAGTTCAGGAGAGTTCCTGTCCCACCACACTCACTCTAACATTTGCTGTTTTCTGATTTTTTGAATTGGGCTATCTTTGAGGATGTTAGGATATATCTCATAGTTGTCTTAATTTGAATTTTCCTGCATGGCTAATGATCTGGAACATTTTCTCATATATTTATTTGTAACTTGGGTTTCCTTACTTGTGAATCGTCTGTTCAGGTCTTTTTCCCACCTCTTCAGTGGGCAATTCATTTTTTTCTTATTGTAGGCTTGCAGAGCTTTATAAATTTTAGTAATAAGCTCTTTGTCTGATATGACATTGCAAAATATTTTTTCCCAGTCTGTGGGCTTTCTTACTACTCTCTTGACAAAGTCTTTCAGTGAACACAAGTGTATTATCTTAAGTATGTCTCACTTGCCTATTTTAACTTCCTCTGTGTGTGCATCATTCCCAGTTGGGGTAAACTATGTGTTCCCTGTGCAAGGTTCTTAGATTGGTTCCAATTTTCTCATAGTTTGGGGTTTTACCTCGAGGTCTGTGCTCCACCTTCAACTTCTTCTGTGTATGGAGTGAGGTAAGGGTCTTCCTTCATTTTTCTACAGGTTGATATTCAGTTCTTCCAGCACCATTTGTTAAATGAGCATACCCTTCCCATTTGATGCTTTTGGGGCCCTTATCAAAGACCAGTTGCCTGTATGCTGCTGATTTTATTTCTGGGTTTTCTGTTCCTTTCAATTGGTCTGAGTATTTGTCATTGTGCCAGTACCATGCTGTTTTGACAACTCTGGCTGTATAATAGGTTTTAAGGTCAGATAATGAAAGCTCTCCAATTTCATTCTTGTTGAGGAGTTCTTTGCTAATTATGGACTTCTTCCATGTACATATGAAGTTGGTAACCAGTTTTTCAATCTCTTTTATAAAAAATGCTGGTATTTGTATCAGAATGCAAAGAACTAATATAGAGCCTCTGGTAGGATTGACATCTTTACAGTATGGCGGCTTCTGATCCATGAGCATGGGATATTCTTCCATCGTGAAGGTCTGTTTTAGTTTCTTGTGCTAATATTCTGTAGTTTTCCTCATACAGATATTTTTGGGGGGTTTTTTGGTTAGGTATATCCCTAGATATCTCAATTTATGCTTGGCTATTGTACCAGGTACTGTCTTCTGGATTTCTATTTCTGTGATCTTATTCAACGTGTATGTCAATCCAATTGACTTCTATTTGTTGAAAGTGTATCCTGTAATGCCACCAAATTGCTATATTACTCACAGCACTCCCATTTTGGAGCTTTTGGGGTTTTCAATATATTGAATCATATAATTTTCAAATAATGATACTTTCACTTCCTGTTTCCCCAGATAAATACCTTTGATATACTTCCATTGTCTTACATTATTACCTAGGACCTCCAGAGGATGTTGAATAAAAGTGGGCACAAGGGACATCCTTGTCTGATCCCCTTTTCCAGTAGGATTGTTTTCATCTTTTCTTCATTGACTATAAAGTTGGCTCTTGGTTTTTCATACATAGCTTGTATTATATTTAAGTAATTTCCTACTGATCCCATCTTCTTGAGTCTCTTAATGAGGGCTGTCAAATGCCTTTTCTGTGTCTACTGATATTACCATGTGGTTTCTGTCCCTTTTTTGTCAATGTGATGGATAATGTTAATGGACTTCAAGACATTGAACCATCCATGCTTCCCTGGAATGAATTTCACTAGGTCATGATGAATTATTCATTTTATACACTTTTGTATTCTATTTTCCAGAATTTTGTTAAGGACTCTTGCATCAATATTTATTGCAAATATCAGTTTATTGTTCTCTACTCTTATGGAATCACATCCACTCTTGCTATTAGTGTTATACTAGCTTCATAGGATGAGTTTGGGAGTTTACCAACCTTTTCTATGCTCTGCAAGAGCTTGTGTAGAATTGGTGTCAGCTCTTAGCTGAATGCTTGGTAGAATTCTCCTGTGAAACCATATGGGCCAGGATTTTTTTTTTTAGTTGGTAGTTTCTTGATAACCTCATCTGTTTCTTCTTTTGCTATGGTTCTGTTCAGGTTCTTGACATCTGTGTGGGAAAATCTGTTTTTCAAGCATTTGCCCATGTCTTCTAAGGTGTTATATTCATTGGAGTACAGACCTTCATAGTACTGTGTAATTAATCTTTTAATTTCATTGGGGTCTATTGTTATTTCCCCTGTTTCATCCCTCATCCTAGCTATTGTTGTCTGCTCCTTCATGTTTTTGTTTGCTTGTTTTGTTAGATTTGCCAACAGTCACTTGGTTCTGTTAATCCTTTCAAAAAAAACCAGCCTAAGTGTCTGGACCTCTACCTGGGATTTATGCATTAAGGAGTTTATCCTCTATGCCCATTTTACTTTTTAAACTTGTCTCAGTTCAGTGGGCTCATGTTGTACTTGTCCCTTTGTGCTTAACTAACTTCACTTAGCACAATTTCCTCCCACTCTTTCATTGAGACAATGTGTTTCATGCATCCATCACTGCTTTTTAGGGCTGCATAGTACTCCATTGTATGTATATAGCAGAGTTTTTCAATCCATTCATCATTTGATGGAAATTTAGATTGTTTCCAATTCTTCACAATTAGAACTACACTGCTCTGAACATTGGAGTGCAGATGTCTGGTCTTGGTCTCTTTCTTACTTCTAGGTATATGACCAGTAGGAGGATTGCTGGACCACATGGTAGTTCGATTTCCATTAGTTTTAGGTATCTCCAGATTGATTTCCATAGTGGTTTGGTGAGCCTACAGGATCACCAGCAGTGGATGAGAATTCCTATCTCACCACACCCCCTCCAGCACTTGTTGCTTTCTGATTTTTGAATTGGGCCATCTTTGAGGGTGTTAGGTGGTATCTCATAGTTGTTTTGATTTACATTTCCCTTATGGCTAATGATCGGGAACATTTTCTCATGTGTTTATTGGCCGTTTAAATTTAGAACCATATTGAATTTCTGTTCAGGTCTTTTTCCAGAGTCCACAGTGGGCTCCCAGAGTATTGCATATTTAGTAAGAAGGCCTTTGTCTGATATGTCATTACTAAAGATGCTTACCCAGTCTGTGGGCTCTCTTATTATTCTGTGTTGCAAAGTCTTTCATTGTGCACAGGTGTTTTTATTTTCAGTCTATCCCAATTTGTGCTTCCTCTGTATTGGTGTCATTCCCTGTTTTAGAGAACCTGTGTATTCTCTGCATCCAAGTTCTTTGGTTTGTCCCAGTTCCCCCATTGATGGCCCTAACAATTTGAGGTTTTACCTCGAGGTCTGTGATCCACTTCAATTTTATTCTTGTGCATTGAGTGAGGTAAGGGTTTTGCTTCCTTTTCCTCCAGGTAGATATCCATTTTTCCCAGACCACATGTTGAAGAGGGTGTCCAATTCCCATTTAATATTTTTGAGACCCTTATTGAAGATCAGTTGTCTGTATGCTGATGTTTTTATTTCTGGATTTTCTGTTTCTTTACATCGGTCTGAGTATCTGTTGTTATACCAATACCACACTGTTTTGACCACTGTGGCTGTTTAATAAGTGTTAAAGTTATGTGAAGCCAGCCCTCCTACTTGTCCTCCTTCTTGAGGAGTTCTCTGCCAATTCTGGGCTTCTTCCCTCATCATATGAAGTTGGTAGTCAGCTTTTCCAATTCCTTGAGAAAAGATATTGGTATTTATATCGGGATAGTGTTCAATTTATAGAATGTCTAGGGTAGGATTGACATCTTTGCTATATTGAATCTTCCTATGCAAGAACATGGGATATACTTCCATTTGTGGAGGTCACTTTTGGTTTCTTGTAATAGTGCTTTTTAATTTCCTTGTACATATATTTTGGGTTTTTGGTTAGGTATATCCCTAGATACTTCAATTTGTGCTCTGCTGTTGTGAAAGGTACTGCCTTTTTGATCTCCTCTTCCATGATCTTGACTGCATGTATATAGCAATCCAATAGACTCCTATCTGTTGATCTTCTATCCTGCTACTCTGCCATATTCCTTTATCAATTCCACCATTCCTCTTGTGGAGCTTTTGGTGTTTTCAATATATAAAATGATATCATCTGAAAATAATGATAGTTTCACCTCTTCTTTCCCCATATGAATGCCTTTAATGCCTTTCTTTCCTTTATGTTGTTAGCTAGGACTTCCAGTATGATGTTGAATAAAAAAGGGGACAAGGGGCATCCTTGTCTGGTCCCCTTTTTCAATGGGAATGTTTTCATATTTCTCCATTGACTACTACATTGGCTGTTGGTTTTTCATACATGGCTTGTATTACATTGAGGAATTCTCCTTCCATTCCTATCTTCTTGAGTGTCTTAAACAGAATAGATTTGGATGTTGCCAAGTGCTTTTTCTGTGTCTATTGATATCATGTGGGTCTTATCATTTTTCTTGTCAATGTGGCAAATAATGTTGATGGACATTCACATGTTGAACCATCCCTGAATCCCTGGAGTGAATTCCACTTGGTCATGGTAAATTACTCATTTTATATACTTTTGTATTCTATTGGCCAATATTTTGTTAAGGATTTTTGCCAGGGTGTTCATTAGCGATATCAATCAGAAGTTCTCAATTCTCATGGGATCCTTGCCCACTTTAGGTATCAGTGTTATATTAGCTTCATAGAAAGAGTTTGACAGTTTGCCTTACTTTCCTATCCTCTGGAAGAGTTTGTGTCGGACTGGTGCCAGTTCTTCCCTGAATGCTTGGTAAAATTATCCCATGAAGATCTGGCCTGAGCGATTTTTCAGTTGATAATCCCTTGATAACCTTATCTATTTCTTCTATTGTTATGGGTCATCCATCTGGAATAATCTAGAGAGGGATTATTTTTCCAAGTATTGGTCCATGTCTTCCAAGTTGTTGAATTCATTGGAGTACAGGCCTTTGTAGTACTGTGCAATTAACTTCTTAATTTCATTAGGATCCATTGTAATTTCCCCCATTTCATTCCTCATCCTGGAATTGATGTTTTTTTCCTTCCTCTCTTTGGTTAGGTTTGTCAGTGGTCTATAGAGTCTGATAATCTTTTCAAAGAACCAGCTTTTGCTGCATTGACATTTTTGCATTATTTCTTGTTTTCCCACTTTTATCACTGCCTTGATTTTTATTATTTCTTTTCTTTTTCTATTGGTAGTATTATTCTGCTGACTGTGCTCTGATTGCTGGAGGTTTTGTGACAGACTATCAATCATAAGTCCCTCTTCCTTTTTCCTGTGTGCATTCATCACGATTAAGCTTCCTCTGATAACTGCTTTTGCTGTGTGCCAAAGGTTTTGGTACGTTGTATTGTCAGTCTCGTTGATTTCTAAAACTTTCCTAATTTCATCTCTGATCTGGACCAGTGTCCACTCATTTTGCAGTAGGGAGTTATTCCTCCTCCAATTGTTTGCCTTTGTTTTCTTACCCATCCTTTTGTTGATTTCCAGCTGTATTGCCTAGTGTTCTGAGAGTAAGGTTTGTGTTATCTCTATGTGCTTGAGTTTACTCAGGCTCGATTTGGGCCTGAGCATGTGGTCTATCTTTGAGTATGTGCCATGCATTCTTGAAAAGAATGTGAATATATTGCATTTGGGTGAAGAGCTCTAAAAATGTCCATTAGGGCAAGTTGCTTAATTGAGAGCTTAGTTATGTATCTTTGTTTTGGCGCTTCTTTCCCGGTGATCTATCTTTCTCGGAGAGTGGTGCCACCCACTGTGACAATCACATAATCATCAACTTGGGGAAAAGGTGGAGTCTAGCCTGTCAATCAGGTCATAGCTTGATGACCTCATTTGGAGCCAGAAGGAGATAAATAGTTCACTGGAGGCCAGGTACACACACTGGAGACATCGTACTAACAAGACACATGGAGCTAGAGCTAGAGCCCTGGAGCTGGAGGAGTTACATGGAGACCCATGCCAGCGCTGAGATGCTTACACCGCCACTGGATCCACAAGATTTTCCACCCACTAGCCTGTGATGTTCCTGAATTCTGTGTCATTGCACGTGTTGCATGATTCTGAAGAGGAATTTATAGATTGGTATCGGACATATGGGCTAGTAACATACTTATGGACTTGATCAGGACTCTGCTGGGATGTTTTCCCAATATTCAACTGCTCTTGTATAAAGCTCTCTCTTATACACATATGAGTGTCTCCCTCAATTTGTTTCTCTGGTCTACCTGGACTAATACACTAACACTACTATGTTTGTTGACCCTGTGATAGCTTCTTTCATCTTTTGGAGCATTTGATTGATGAATTTTGCAGGTCTCTCGATGGTCGTGTATATATTTATTATGCATACTCATTCTTGGTTGACTGTTCCATTGAGCATTATACAGTGCTCCTTCTTATCTCATATTGTGGAATGCACTTTGAGATAAGTTTTGTTAGAGATTAGGATCAAAACCCCTGCTTTCTTTGAATTGCCGTTTCCTTGGTATATATTTTCACCATCCTTTAATTCTTAGCCTATTTTTGTCTGTGAGTTTGAGGTGTTTCTCTTGTAGACAATAGATAGAGGGGTTATATTTTGTAAGCCAGTCTACTAGTCTGTCTTTTAATGGGTGAGTTCAGTCCATTGATATGCAGAGTTATTACATCCAACTGGGTACTTGTGCTGTCATCTGGTTTCATCCTTTTTGTGTTGGGTTTTTACCTATCTCCTTTCTTATCATTGAGTTGTGTGTGCATGAATGTATGTGTGTGTGTGTGTGTGTGTGTTAGTAGTCTTCTATTTGTGCTCGGTGCATATTGTTTTTCTGAACACAGTGGGTCAGGACATATTTTTTTATAGAATTAAAAAAATTTTATTCTGTCAGATTTTCTTTTTCTGGGAAGACTTGTTTTTCTCTGTCGATCTTGATAGAAAGTTTGGTGGGGTAAAGGGTTCTTAGGTTGGTACTGTTCTCTTACAATTTTTTGAAGCTGTTGCTCTACTCTCTCCTCTTCTTCCTGGTGCCTGCTGATACGTCTGAGCATATTCTTAATCGAGTAACTTTATAGGTACTGCTTTATTTCCCCCCACTGTTATTATGAAGTTCTCTTTTTTCCTCCAAGTTGGATAGTTAGCTTTTATTTCTTGATGCCAGCAAAATTCTCCAGTTTCCTATTTGTCAGATGCTCATTTTAACTTAATGGCTGGCAAACTGACCAATCCCTTCATTAGCCCTTCACACACCTCATTTGCATGGCGCCAACAATTCGTTTGGTGAGAATTGCATAGATACTGTTAGAAAGGCCATGTTAAATAATTCAGTGCCAAAGAAACAGAACAATTTTTATGAATGACATAAGATTTTGAGGGTCTGAGGAAGGTTATAAGTATATCAGATTAAAAAATTAGAAGTCTGGCAATAGTAAATATTGCTGATATATTTGGACTTATGATTTATTGCATAGCTCATGGGAATGTAAATTGGTATGATTTCTTTGAAAAACATTTAAATAGCTTTTAGAAAATTGGAAGTATGGATTATTTATTTATCCAAAAATTCTATTGTACTTAAATCAAGTCTAAAATGTCAAACATGTCAAGTACAAAGATTTATATTGTAGCATTGATTACCATTGTGAAAAAATGGTATCAACTCATATACTGAGAAATGATGAAAAACCCCCAATCCAAATGAAAAACTCAGCAACAGAAACAAATGAATAGATAATTAATGTCTTGAAGTTATTAAATAAGGATTTAAAAGAACTATAATTAATTCATTTAGGAACATAGATATTGAAATGGAGAATTTCACTACAGTGCTAAACTCTGTAGTAAAACAAACAAAGCCCATAAAAAGAAATTGTGTAATTAAATATACAATAGCTAAGATTAAGGCTTCAAATGAAAAAAAGGCCTTGAAGAATAGATAACACGGAACAGAACAGAACTTTAGCAAACAAAAATATAGGCCAGATGAAACAATTCAGAATTAAGTCAGAGGGTAGAAATGATGAAAAATGTTCAAGGGGCACAAGATGTAAGTGAAAACAGGTGATAAAGTATAATGAATACGTTGTTTTTTAGTTCCAGGCAGGGAGATGGAGAGGACAAAAAGGCAATCTTCCCCTAATATTCAAGAAATTCTCCAATGATAAAACAGGAACTAGACAAAGAACCATAGTGACACATGTGATAGCAAGTTGCTAGAAACCAAATTCTGTAAAAATTCCTGAATGCTGTCCCGGGAAGATGTGGGGAAAGCACTTTATCTTTAAATAATCAACACAATAGACAATAGGCTTTCCAACAGAAATGATAGAAGCCAGAAGATTGGACTTTTAAGGTGCTGAAAGGGAGAACAATTAAGCAAATAAACACATAAAAGCCTCTTCACCTGAAGATTTTAAGCCTATTGAAAATATGTTTCAAAATCAGAGTAAAATAAAGATGTTACAGAAAAAAAATCCTCTAAACTGAAAGATCATCTGTAGATCCTTTCTAAAATACCAAGAATTCTCCATATTTAAGACATAGTAATTTGAGTTAATTGAGAGGTATTAATGCCAATATTTTAGACTGATTCTGTTTTCTAAGTGTAGTTTCAAACCAATGTTTTCTCTCTTTTGTATTGTTTAGTTTCTAATTTTATTTTTAATCACAATAGTTTATATAATGGTTACAAAAATTTATAAATAGATATAAATAAGTAAATTTTCTCCTTTTCTAATTCTCTTAATCTCTCTGAGGTAAAATGTTCTAATCTGGAATATTCATTTTATTAAAAGTATTTTGGAATATTACTATTATGTTCAATATGAAAATACATGCAGAATTTTAAGATCCCACTTTACTATAAAATGTTATTTGCTACTCTAAAGCAAAATATTATGAAATAGCATTAAAATAATTTTAGATGACTTGATTTATATATTGTGTTAAAATGGGGAAATTTGTTTCTGAAATTTAGAACTGATATTTTTTATGTAGCAGAATAGTTAAGAATTAGGTGAAGAATACTTTCCAACTGCACTGTGCTAGTCATGTGTTGGCCAAAAGCTAAAAGTTTCAGGCAACAATCATTTAATATCCCAAATTCTGCATTTGAGAAGCAAATAAAAATTGCAAAAGAAAAAGCAATGTTAATCTTGGTAGATTTTTCTTCAGTGGCCCAGAAAAATATTTTTCTTCATAGTCCTCAAACAACATTCTCTTTTCTGTGTCTTCTAAATTTCAACAAGACTTCCATCTTGATAGATTACTTCCTTGGGCAACTCCCTTGTAAATCTCAAACTTTGCAATTTCTTTTTCATTTTACCGTGGGGTGCTTAATGCAAGGACTTTGACTTATTATTCATTTTTATCCCCAGTGCTTAGCCTTATGTCTGGCATCTAGTAGAGGTTGAATAAATAAATCCAATCCAAAAGGGGAGGGGAATAAAAGGAAAAAAGATTTTTAGATCCAATTCCAAATCCGAATGAGCTATGTGTTAAGAGCAGGATGATATAAGCACTACTGTGCAGAAACTAAAAACTAAAAAACTGTCATGCACTCACCTGTTCATGCAACAAGAGCACTTCAGGAGCTCATAAGAAGGCTTGCCGGGAATAAATAAGGCTTTACAACATGAGTTGGATGGACTTAATCTAAGTTTTGCCGTTGTTAGTTGCCATGTTGTTGGCTCACACTCAAGGTGACTTTGTGTATAAGTAAAGGGAAAGGTGACTTTATGGATAACAAAGCACAAAGCTCTGCAGCAGCTTCATGTTGCAGTCCATTTTTACAGGTGTTGGGTTAATCCATCTCATTCAGGAGTTCCCTGGTTTTTGCTCTCTACTACAGTATACTTAGGTAATATTAAACATGATTAGATTCTTTTTAGCAAACAGCATCCTTTGGACATGCCAGAATTTCTGTCTGTAAAACATACGAGTAGTATTTATAGTTGCATTTTCCATTTAAACTCAGATTTCAGGACCCAAACATGTCAAACCTCATCGGTATAACTTCTCAGATGAGCCCTTCTTAACCAAACTTTTTGTCTTTTCAATCACATTTTAGATATTAAAACAGTATTGTTTTATTTATTTTATTCATCTTATAATTTTGGAAGTGGCATTAAAATTGTTAGTTTGCTTAGGAGGTGTGTGTGTTTACCATCGGTATCATAAGTCTTAATGAAAGTGTTCGGTGTCATTTCCATACTTTATATTTATTAATCACACTCAATAGGACTTTCAAGGAATTTTACAAAAATGTGACCCATTAAAAATCTAGAACGTCTTCACGATAGAGTCAACTGATTGAAAAATCAAACCTGTAAAACTGATTTTGGTGATAATTGTACAACTCTTCTAGATGTGATTGAATTATTGATCATATTATATGTAAATTATGTTCCAATAAAACTGTTTTAAAAGTCAAGAACAGAATTTCACCCTAAAAGAAATATATTTTGATGGTTTCTGGAAGTAGAGGGAAGTCAGCCTAGAGGATAGACAACTTGGCTGAAGGTGAAGTCAATACAGAAGGAGGGAGATTAGGAAATAATGATGGATGCAGGAGAAAACACTGACAGGTTTATATGGGTTAAAGGCAACTGAAGCAAATCCTACACAAAATCCTACAACCGTGGGGATGTACAAGCAGAGGCTGAGACAGACATCCCGGGGGAAAAGGTGGGAGAGGGAGATTGGGAGTATAGCTGTGAGGTTTGATAGATTTGACAGAGACTATTGGCATATGTATATTTACTTCTGATGCAAATATAGCCATGAGTGTGGTGGAGCATATAGGGACCATGAAAACTCATAGACATAGGCAAACCCCTTGAGTGAACAAGTCGCTGAGGCTGGGGAATCAGAATCAGTCTCCGAGGACGCCAAGGTTAGTTGGTATAATGCAGGTTACAAAGACAACGTCCTCTACCCTAATTGCTTGTAATGATGGGGTTCCTAATAGCTCAGGAGAAGTCGTTGAAAGTCCAACTATTGGTCCCCCTCCATCCAGGAGGAACGCAAATCAACAGACACATGAAAACAGTTAGTCCAGGGGACTAATGTATCCCATGAGCATCAGTCTTCACCACCCTGAAACCAGAACTAAATGCTGCTTTTTGCTACAACTAACTGAGCTGCAAAAGACCACAGTAAAAGTTCTGGGTAGAGTAGGAGAGAAAATGTGGAACAGAACTCAGAATCATAAAGGAGACCAAGTTTACTGGTGGCATAAAAACAGGGGAACACCCATGGCTATGGCCTTTCCTCTGTTGGTCTGAAAGTTAGACATTGACTAAGGAAAATGGAAGAAAAATTAATGCATTTGCATTATGGTGCTGGAGAAGAATGTTGAAAGTACCATGGACCGCTAAAAGGATGACTTCATCTTTCTTGGGAGTAGTTTGGCCAGAGGGCTCCTTAGAAGCAAAGATGGCAAGATTCTGTCTTATATACTTTGGACATACTGCCAGGATGGAGTAGATTGGCAAGAAAGAGAGGATGGCCTTCAAGGAGATGGATTGATACAGTGGCTGTAATAATGGGCTCAGGCTTAGGAACCATTGTGAGGATGGCGCAGGACCAGACAGTGGTTCATTCTGTTGTGCGTAAGGTTGCTATGGGTCCCAATAGACTTGATAACAACTAAAAACAACAAAAACTAAAGGTGTGAAAGTGAAGTCAGCTCCACATTAGAATATCAACCATTTAAGATCTGTCGGCATTACCGAATGGCATAGTCCAGCGGGATAAGGAAGGAGGAGGAATGGAAACAGAAAACACAGGGAAGAAGTGAAATAAATAAGCAAAAATAGTACATTGAGGGGGTTGCAATGGATGAGTTAATTCAGAATGTGTAGGAACATGTTGAATGTATAACCTTGTTCTGCCCTGTAGACCTTCACCTAATTCGCAACTTAAAACTTTAATTTTTAATAACTGCTGTAAAGACCATTATTAAAACAATTTGGTAATCTGAAGTTTGGACTGAGTATTAAATTTCCCATTACTAATCATTTATCCATATATAATAACTGAATGCAGTTATGTAGAAAATTCTTTCTTAGTGTTTTTTTCTTGAATGATACATGCTCAAATATTTAAGACGAAGTGTCATAATTTCTGCAACAAACTCACATAGTACAAAAACTATAGACATGAAGATAATAAAAAAGTAAACCTTCAGTCATCTTCCAAAAATAAACATATGGTTCTATAAATAATTTAAACTATCTTAACTAAAAAACTAATTTTTATTGTAATTTAGAATCAACACATTGATAATTAGGAGGGAAAATAACATTATTTTAGCATCTTAGAGAATAAGTTATAATTAATTAATCTTCATTTAATTCATCATTTAGTCATGGAATAGTTGCTTGCTTGAAGTTTTTATAAATTAATATGAAGTAGAGGAGAGGAACACAGTGGAAATATTTGGGAGCAGCCTATGATCTAACTATTGGACAGCCTGGAAATGAGATGGAAAGGGATACTGGGTTATATCACTGAAGGCTTTGAACATAATAGGTAGGAGTTTGTCCTTATTTCTCACCCAGTTAAGATCATCAAAGATTTGTATTCCAGAAAATAATGCTTAGATATATGTTAGAAAAGAATCTGAAAGGAGTATTGACATAATTGATGTTGGAGACACTGGGAAGAAGGAGATCTATAAGAGGTCCTTACAACAGAACTACACCTGTTTATGAAATACCGCTAAATTCCTGCCTATTTGACCCTAGTAATTCTACTTAAAACAGACATATGTAGATTTCCACCAGTGCCACATTTGTTTAGCTCACATGATTATTAGCTCATTAAAATAGTGCAAGGGGTTTTGCCACTGAAGAAACTGAGACCCATGAGTGATCCCGTATTGAAGAAGACACCAGTAATAAATCATGAAGACAATGAATGGAGGCAGGAGAGACAGTAAGATTGAAGAAGCATGTTCAGGGAAACATCCAGGGGAATGAGTTGCATGGACTGAAGCCAGGGAAGGACTCATACAGGTTATATTTATTTGATAGCAGGCATGGATTCAAATATAATTTGCTGGTTGCTTAGAGTGTTCAACTAAAATTTCCAGTACCATTGGTAGTAGGAATTATAGTAACACAGGTTTTTAACGATTCTGTTTTCGGAGGCTTCGTTGGTGTTGTTGTTTGTTTATCTGTTGGTGTATTTTGAGGTGAGTACAGAGAGTTGCTTGAACAAATGCACTTCATCAAGTTGCTGCCTCAAGAAGTCTATTGCTTGCTCTTGTGAGCCCCAAATTTAGCGATTGTCGCCCTCGCTTTTAGAGCATACAGAAATGCTTGCTATGAATTATACTGCCCATCGGCTATTTGCCTCTAACATATACATGCTTTCTCTAAGTTTCCATATAGTAAGAAAAACAGATGAAATATTAGGAAGTAGGGTATGCCAGCTGTCTTGTGGCGAGTGTTCCACCATAGGAAGTCAGTATTTGTCAACGAAAGTTTTACATTTCAACACAGAAACAGGGGATCTGAATTGACTGTCCTTTTAAATCTAGGAGGGAAGGCCTAACTCTACCACTTCCTGGGTAGGTGAATATTTTCACCAAAGCCTACTACATGTTTTGGTAAACTCAAGCCTCCATATTTGTCTTGCCTTTGGTTAAATCACTTCTACTCGGCTTTCCACAAGCATGCTTATTTATAAATCGTAACGAATCAGGGGAAACGATGGCACGGATAAGAGTTGGTGGGAGCGACTAATTGTGAATGCCACTCAGGGTTGGAACCAGCTCTCTGAAAACCAGTGCACTCTGAAATATGCAAGATGGAGCCACACAACATTCGTACTTCAGGCTTTTAGCCCCTTAAGTCACATTTTCCCCCTGCAAACGTGCCTATTGGCCGAAGGAAAGTTTAGTGAATCAGGCTTTAAATTACTTCTCTCAGTAATTGTTGACACATGTGTACTTTACAGCATTAATTTATTTCACCATGAACCCAGTGTTTATGAACACACAAACGCAGATTTATAGTATGTGAGAATAAGAACATTTTTATTTCGTATTTCAGATTTTGAGGCCAGCTAGATTAAAAAATGTAAAATATATTAAAAAATGGTGTAACTGTGTCTGGTGTATAACCCTAAGAACTTTAAAGTGTTACTTTTCATGCAATTTAGAAATGCTATTAATTTTCAGTTAAAGGACATTAGAACATATGTTTGAAATGCTGCGGTGATTTGAAGATCTCAGATCTAAGGTCATGTTAACAGACAAGATCTTGAGCGATCACAGGAGTAAGTTATGTTTTTAGTAATGAGGCTCTCTCCCACTGGCTGAGCAACACACACGTTTTGCCTGGTGCTTTGTAGTTCCTTCATGTGGATTCTCTCATGTGGCCATCTCAACAGTGATCTGAACCAGGTACTGTTAATATTCTCCTATAAGAGAGGAAGCCACCTCAGCCAGGCAGGTTGAATGACATGCGCAGTATCCCACAGTTAACAAATGGTGCAGGATGCAGACTTAGGCAGCCTTTCACCAGAGACCGGATGGCCAACCACCAAACTTTCTTGTTAGAATCGAGTCTGTTCTTCCCAGTGAGTTTATAGAAGATAAATGTTTCTTAATCACTTGTTATTTCTTGGGAATGAACAACTTATTTGATATCCATACATATAAACTGAGACTGAGGGAAACTAGAAGTGAATTGGATTAGATTATAAAATAGATTGGACCCACATGAACAAAGATCACAGAAGAAGAATATTTATGGATTTGTTGCAGGGCCCATTCATCTCTTGCTTTATCCTCTTTGTCCTTGCATTTCTCTCTTTACTTTGCCATCACGCTAGAGGAATGAATGGATAGTATAGTAAACTGTTGGTGAATTCTTACCGAATAAGCTAGTCTGTGCTAGGTCAGGGGTCAAGGGCAACATACAGATGAACAATGATGCTTGTATCTTACCCTTAACAGCATACGTTCTAGCTTAGAAGCAAGATAGGAAGCAATACAAGAGAATAAATGAAGAGTCAGTGTTAAATTATGGAGCCCAAATATTAAATGCATAAAACCTCATTTTTAAAAAAGTTTTATTTTCCTTTGTTTTAGAAACATCCCTGTACACACATTTAACATTTAAAACAGCAAAAACATTTAAAATTTAACATTTAAACAGCCAAAACTATTCCCGTTGAATAGATTTCAACTCATGGCAACCCAAGTATGTTACAAGCAAGAACTATTTCATAGTTCTTTCTCTGCTACAGTTTTTCCTGGAAGATAATTGCCAAGGCTTTCTACTGTGGGTGCACCTCTGGGTGGATTTGAAATAGCAATCTTTAGGTCAGTAGCCCAGTGAAAGCCTCGCACCATCCAGGATCATCCCTACCCCACCATCCAAGGCCACAAAACATTGGAGTCGAGAGAAGGAAAAGGTGTAGGTCAAAAGTAATGGCGGGAGATTTAAACAAATAGAAATCAGAACCTGGTTTTAAATATGACTTTGCCCATATTTATGAGACAGTGAAGATACTCACCTGAATAGAAGGAACAGTTCACAGGGAGAGAAATTTAGAAAACAAATTCAAATACTGGAGTTAAATAATTGAAGAGGACTTGAAATTTTTAGCTTAAACAAAATGTAATTTAACTGCATCTAAACCTACACGGGATTGTAGCTAAGAATAATCTCTTGTATTTCCAACCAGTGACTTGAGCCAAAGATATTTTCGCTCCCATAGGTGGCTAAATATCATTGTAGTCAGGTGAAGTATGAAAGCATCGCAAATTAATTGTATGCATGAACTTTGCTCTCTGCCATTTCTGGGAGTAAATAAAAACACTTAAGCGTCATCGACTTCATGTGCCAGCTGGCTCGGCCATCTGTGCTTCTAGGTACGTGGAGAATGTGAGTAAAGACTCGGGGGTGTTTGCAGGGAACCCCCTTTCTTTTTTGGTCATCAGCTATAGAAACAAGTGAACACTCACCTAGACTGCCCAACCCCGGTATGGCAAGGCCATCTGCAGAGGCACCTATTTGCCAACTCCAGGAGGATTCTTCCTTCTCTCTTGCATTCCTGCATTTCCTTTCATTTTCTTCCCGCGTTGTATCCTGACTACGGTTGGAGACTCTCCACCCATCTGCCAGAATAAAAAATCCCCAACCTTAAATCTAAGACCAAAGTTCGTCCTATTACTCCCATTGCTTGCTTGGATAACGAAATGAGGCCCTTGAATTCTTAGCTAAGGGTATGAAAGATGTTAGAATGCTTTTTGTCCTTTTAGAGAGGCTATATCTCTGAAATATAGATCATCATAAAAGTATCCCTAATGTGGAAATTATTTGTCTGGTCTTTTAATGGGACTGCAGTGTCTTGAACCCAGGAAGGGCGTTTCACTGTGAAAGCACTTTATAATTGAGCATTTAGGGCTGCTGGATTTCTTTTCATGCTTTTCCCGGAGGCCAAACTGCAAAAGCTATTTAATCCAGTTATTTGACTTTTTCTCTCTCATCAATACAAGAAGCAAATTGTTAGCATAAATGACTTTCCTTAACAGACATCTTGCCGCCCCCCCCTTTTTTTGCCAAGAATATGTCCATCTAGTAAAGGCCATTGTATAGCCACTTTAGTGGGCTTTCCTGTAATTCACAAGGTTGTGGGGAAACCTGTCCCTGTGGCGTCTGCGCACCTTTGGAGCTCTGAAGCCCATTCAGTTGAATATTGCGATTGGTATTATTGCAGTACCAAGTCACTGCTATGCAGGCGTTAGACCTTTTATGGTTCTGGGATGATCGATTCTCAGACTAGCTCTGCAGACAGCATCTTCCTCCTTTAAACACAGAGAGCTACAAGATCTTCCCCTGCCAGCATGTCTAAGCTTGCCATTTCACTGCTGCCGGGGGAGGTGCTTGAGGCAAATGGCATGACTCATTACCGTTCCCTGAGTCACATCTATTTATCAACAATATAGAAGGCAAAAAGTACATGTTTCTTCCCCCTGAATGTCCAATGATGTTATTCATGCACTACAGGGCAGCTCCTTCAATAGTGTCGCAGCACTGAAGCAGCCACTAGATGACAACTTACACACACAAGGATGGAAGCAAAGGAACTCACATCAGTGGAAGAACTCCACTCCCACCAGAGGGAGAGGAGAAATCAGAGTGGTGGACGGCAAACTTTTACGTGTATGTGTGTGGGGTGTGTGCAGTTTAAACTATGGAATACAAACTGGATGATCTAAACTGTAAATGCCCAGCTCATCTACAATTCAAAAATTGCAAAAATAAAAAACCTCACCCAAGCACAGTGGCCACATGGACTTCTTGAAAGCAGGAACGACTGTCGTCGTACCTCACGGACTCATTGTGTCCGGTGTAAGGTTGCCGAGGTGGCTGCTCTTGAAGGCAGCAGCCAGTCTCGTCTTGCGCCTACGGAGCGGCTGGCAGGTTTGAGTCATCAACCCCGTGGCTAGCAGTCCAGTGCTTACCGCTAGGGCTCCCTAGCCTTTCCATATTCCTCTGCCATTGACTTATCGCAACCCAGTACAGATGGTTTGCGAAGCCGGAACTCTTTTAAATTTAATTTATTTGAAGCCAGAAATCTTTATGGGAGCAGATCGCCTCCGCTCTCTGTCAGAGCATCTGGTGGGTTTGAACAGCTGAGCTTGAGGTTTAGCAGTCCAGTGCTCATTGGTTAGCACCATGACAACTCCTACTCGAGCACACGGAACTGAAGGCTCTCATTTACAGACAAATGGGGAAGTAACATGCCCGAAAGTCTCATTACAAGTCATTTAAAAGCATGTGTATCTAAAAGTTCTAGCAGTTAAATTAAAAAAGAAGAAGAAAGGGAAATGGAGATTGATGCTGCAGTACATCCCCTCTGAGCACACACCAGGACGTGACTAGCGCTGCTATTGTCCAGAATGCATTGAAAAGTGGATGATTAAAAATATCACCAGGTTAAACTCATTATTATACCTTATCATGGGATTTCCTCTCTGACCCATTTGAAAATGTTCTGGTTTTTAAAATATGTTTTTCAACTGTTTTTTTCTTTTGTATTGTTGTTAGCTTTTTTGACTCTTGGTTTTGTATTTTTTGTGTATATGAAATCCAGGATTGGTGAATCTATAGAAAGTAACTAAATTAATTGCTCCTTAGGGGTACAGCAGGAAAGGTTGGGGGACACAGGAGAGCAATAACAAGAAGAAAGAAAATGTTCTAACATTTATTGGGGTAATGATTGTACAATACTTCGTGATATGAGTGAGCTATTTAATTGTGTGATTTTGATTTCTGTCCCCCAAAATCCAACTATTGAAAAATAATAAAAGCATGTCTATGCATAAACATACAGACATAATAGCATGGAGCAAGTTTGATCATATAAGACTATTTTAAAATATAGGAATTCCTTTATTTTCTCAGTCTGATCTAAAGTGCATAAAAATAGTTGCATAGAAAATGAATAACAAATAAAGTTAACTAAATGTTACCAATGGCCATCTTTGTGATCACGATTTTCTTATTATTTTCCTCATTCAATTGTTTAATCAATGATTATTTAATATTTTCATTTTGAGAAAAAAAACTTTATTAAGACAAAATAATTTTTGATAGTGAAATGCCTTGAATGGTGAAAAAGTGCTGCAATGTTAAATGCATATAAAAATCAAAGATAAATTTGAATTTTAAAATGTCTTTTGGACTGTCATAATTAGCTACACTTGAGTTGCTTCCAACTCATAGTGACCTATGTAGAATGGAATGAAATACTTCCGGGTCCTGCACCCACCTCACAACTGTTCTTAGGTTTGAGCTCAAGATTTGACCAATGTGTCTGTCCATCTTGTCAAGGGTTTTCCTCTCTTTTGGAGTAGAAGAGGTTTTCTTTGCTTAAGGATATGAAGCCTCAATATTGGAAGAAGCTCAAGTATAAAATACCAGATTGGTAACCACCAGGCAACCAAAGGGTTTGTTTGTTTGTTTACTTGTTTATTTATTTAATGTCTTAAATGAAATCGTGTAGGTAAAAAGACCGAGGGGAAATGTAAAATGAATTCTCTTCTAGAAGAAAAGCCTCCAGAAGTTAGGGGAATTTGATCACAGATGTTTATCACCCATTTAAGAAACAAACGCAAATTCCCCAATTTCACAACTTAAAAAAAATCTACATAGTTCTAGCCAACGATTTAATTTTTTTTCTGATCCAATTAAATTCATTTTAGTTCGAATTTACATACAATACCCACTTGCTGAAAACATACTATGTGCCTGGTCCAGCGGGAGATGCCGGAGTCAGAGGAGCCTAAGAGAGAGGGGGAAAGCAGCAGGGCCCTTGCACTCTAATGCTGCACCCGGTGTCCTCGGATGTGGCGAGTACCAGAGGAGAGGAGCAGGAGACTCAGGACAGACCCGACACCTGGCTGGGCTGTGGAGTATCTAGGAATGGTTCTTCCAGGAGGTGATGTATGAGTTTGTATTTAAAGTAAGAGTTCCGTGACAAATGTCTTCATATGTGTGTGTAAGCATGTATGTGTAGTGGGGCAAGAGATGTAGGATCGGCTTTGAGGTTGAGGGAGGCGTGATGTGGAAGAATAGATGATGACATGGGATGTGTTTAAAAAGCAAAATGACCTTGATTTGGAACAGGTTCAGAGTTTGAATTAGGGAGGAAAAGAAAAAGAAAACCAAGGTAAAAAAAGCAGCTGAAGATGGAGAGATATTGCAGGGTGCAGAAATAATTTGCTCAGTTCTCATTTAAGAAGTCTCCTCTGATGGTAAGAACGCTACTTTCTGAATTGTATTTAAATATTTTTAACATAAAAAGTAAAAATTTAAATAAAAAGAATTCTAACATAATTGCATATTAAATTAAGTTTTCTAAGTATATAATTATGTTAAAATTCTTATTATTTCTTTCAATTAGCCTGCACCCTCTCCTACATTCTAATTTTCTTCTAGGAAGGAGCTGGATTTACATGCTTTACTTGGAAAACGGAAGAGCTGACCTTGAAGGGGAGAAACCTGGGAAAACCTCAAATGACAGTGTGTCTAGATGACAGGGACCAGTTCCAAGCTGACATCGAGGTTACACAATCTGTAAGGCTGGACATTCAAATCCACCAGCAGCTCTGTGGGAGAAAGACAGGATTTCTACGTCTGTAAAGATGGACAGTTCTACCCGTCCTTCAGGTCACTTTGAGTTGGTATTCACTGCAGTGAGCTTCTTTGGTTTTGGAAGGGAGGGTTAGAGTCAGTGTCAGACCAGACGACTCAAGTTCTGTAGTCAGCATTACTGAATTAATTGTCCATGGAGAAACTCTTGAACTGGTATGTTTTGTTCTGTATAGTCTCAACAATTAAAAAAAAGAACAAGAAAATAATCAAAATTCAAAAGTAAATAAGTCAAGTGTTTCGGTTACTTGTTATTAAAAAATAAAACAAAACAATACCTTGGGGGACGGTGCTGGGGGGCGGGGGGGAGAGGACAACATTTTGCTCCTGAATGTCATCAGAAGCCCTGGAGGTACTGTCACGTAATCATTGGGGCGCTAACCACAGTCACCAGCTTTAGGTAGGAATCACTGTCAGCCCCAAATGGAATGACTTCTTAGCTCTGGCTTGGGCTCCATTTGTCCTCAAAAGAGGAATGTGAGTGACCTTTGCTTTATCACTCCCTTCTCTCCTTCCCTTCCCAGTCTCGCACCCCTTTCTTCCTTTATCACCGTTTTCTCCTTCCTCCTCCTCTCTTCCCTCTGTGTTTCTACTAAACATCCATCGCTTATGATGCGACCTCTGTTCGTGGGTTTAAAACGTAACCGGAAGATGAAAAACTGAATGGATAAAACATATTAAGGACGTAATGCGGGACACTATTGCATTGAGTGCTCAAAGGAGCCATAAAACATTTGAATTCTCTTAAGTTCAGTTCTAAAAGAAGCACTGGCGGTACATAAAATCGAGCCTTTAGGTTGCTGTCTGTAAGCTTCGCGGTTCAAACTCGCCCGCGGCTCTGACAGAGAAAAACGAAGCTGTCTACTCCAAGAAAGGTTCACCGCCGGTTCTGCCCCCACAAGTCGCCAGGAGCCGGAATTGACTTGATGGCAGTGGACAGTGGGTTAATGTTTGTGAGTGGAGATTGCTGGAAATGGTGAGAATGGATTGCGATGGACTATATTTGAATTCCGGGTGGGGGCGTGGTGGCGGGAGATAGATTTCTAGCAGAAACAGCTTTCTAAGCCCAGGAACAACCATTTGTACAGCCCAACAGCATTTTAAAACCTTGATAATGAAATCGAAAGACTTGGAAGCAGGAGACAAATATTTCAAATGGGTTTTCTGTGGTGATTAGAAGCTATTCATGGTGGAATTTGTTTTCTGAGTATTTTCTGATTATGCCTTTGAAGGATAATCACAAAAGAAATTTGGCTTGAAAATATTTTAATTGTTTGAAATTGCTATTAAAATTTTTGCCTTATGAGTTTGATTTTATTTACTTTAGCCATGTAATCAATGGATATATTTACCCAATTAACTTGTGACTTTTTAGTATTTTACATGAGAAGCGTTATTAATTTCTTCATTCAAATAGTATTTATGTTCTCCTAATTATTAAATGCTACAAAACTGTTTCTTCTGGTACTTAAAACAAATGTTCTGATAACAAATGATCTTAGAAGTCTAAGATATACAAATTTTAAAATTCTACATTTCTATAATTATTGCTTTCAAGGTCTCTTAGTATCTTGAATCTGTTTTAATGATAACATACTTTGAATGGAGCATATAGATTTATGCTCACTCTGCTGATTTTCAGAGTAATATTGCATTCCAAAACAGGCTCTGGCTGCCTTTTGGAATACATGCTTAGCAAACCCTAACCTTTATTCATAGAGAAAATTTTAATTATGGATCAGCTCACTTGAAAACTTTAGATAACACTATTAAAATGTATTCTCCCCAGGGCAGGATTTTTTAGCCTCTGCATTGCTGACATTTGGGGCTGGATGGTCATTTTGGTGGGGGCCTGTTGTGTACATTGTAGGATGCTTGGCAGCATCTGAATCTCTTCCTACTATCTACCAGAAACACTCTCCCAGGTGTGAGAAAGAAAATATCTCTGGACATTGGCAAACATCTACCTGCGAGCAAAATTCCCCCTGGAGAAACATTGACTTTGGGCTACCCTTGAAGAACCCCCAGCAACTTCAGCCTCGAAAATTCAAGACAGCAGCTTTGATCTGACGTTTGGTTTCATGTGGCCTGGTAACCTTCGGGCATTAAAACTTGATATTGAATTTCCTTTTGCTGCTGCCTCGAGGAATAAAGATTTATGAACTTGGACTTAGTAAGTCTGCCATTTCCTTTCTTTTGAACCATCCTCTGAGTTTATGAAGTCTACCACAAACCATCTCATGCTACGTTGGGACCTCGCATCATTAGAGAAGAAATGAATGCTCTTAAGATTAAACTTATTTTTGAAACCTTCCTTATATTGTTTTAATATCTTATTCCAAGGACTTAGTTTTTATGCACATTTTAATTATCTGGAGTTTTTTTCCTTTTAAAAGACGGCAAGATAGAGCTGCTTGGTTAGAACGGTGCTATTTGGATTTATCTTTCTCCCTTAATTGACCAGCATGATTTTATTCAGAGACCTATAAGCCAAAACTATTTACAAGTTGTTTTCCTGCCTCATGGAACAAAAGGTTAAGAATTTGACTGCTATTCAAAAGGTTGGTGGTGACACGCACCCAGTAATTCCATGGTAGAAACGCCTGGTGATCTGGTTCTTTTAATACGAGAGCCAAGAGCAGTGATTCCGCCCTACTCTTTCATCGTAAGTCAGAACTTCAGAACTGCTTCGATGGCACCAATGACCACCGACATGCAGTGTTTCCTACAAGCACAGATGGATGCAATGCGCTTCAGCGACAGTGTGCTCTGAGATGGAGTCCACTCAATGGAAAGGGGTTAGCACTGTGCAGCAGGACTCTGATGGCACAGTGAATTGTGCAGTGGACGGCTAAACAAAAGGCCCCTGGCTTAAACCCACCAGCTGCCCTGCACAAGAACGATGAGTCGGCCGACTCCCATGAAGAGTTGCAGGCTTGGGAACCCTAAGGAGCCGTTATACGCCGCCCCACAGAGCCGCTGTGAGGAGGGATCCACTCGGTGGCAAGTGGTTTGGCCACTGTTTTTGACAAGCCACGTCTGAACCTCTGTATGCACTGAGTCTCACATCACAAAAAATATAATTAGAAAGAAACATATATGGCACAGCTGCTAATTGTTTGCGGTGCGTGTGAGCACTCGTTTCAATTTCACACGTCTTTAAACACTGTACGGAAGCCCCCAAAGCTTCTGCATCTTGGGATCTAGATAATACATGATGCTTTACATATACCAGAAGCGATTTACGTGCTAATATGCTCACTCTGATTAGGCACACTTCAGAATATGTCTAATTTAATTGCTTACTCTATCAGTCGTGTCGTTCTTAATTCTGAAAGCAGAATTGCTCTTCTCCCCCACCACTCCAGAACTCACTACCATCCTGCAACCTGATAATTTGGTGAATACTTTCTTAACACAGCAAGAGTATTATTTTTGGTTATTTTATTACTATGTTGTTTTCAAAAGAATTTTTATCTTTTTTTTTTTGAACTAAGGAAGTCCTATGTTTCTAAGCCTGTGGTCACGAGGGAAAAGATACGCTTAGTTTCCTTTCTGTAATGGATGCACACTTTAATCTTACTCTACTTCTCTTACTGTTTATGTGCGATCTCTTTCTAATGCAAGGAATTTCAATATATCTAAATAAAACACAACATATGCATGTATATTTATATATCAAACATAAACCAAGCTATCAAAAGATAATTAGGTGAGACATGTATGTTTTGTCATAATTAATAATCTGTCAATTGGCTAGATAAGAAAACTCCAAGGGTTAATGTTTGGCTGGGCTGCCAGATACCGTGCCAGTGAATTTTTCTAGCTCACTCCATTAATCCAGTCAGCACAATGGATCGGGTTGGAGATGTGTCTCCATAAATCACTCTGAAGTGCTGGGGGTAGGAGGATCGAATTAATCAACACTGTCATTATGTTTGACTTGTAGCTGCCTGACTGTGTTTGGGATGGAGATTCCGTGTATTTAACCCACATGCTCTTAAACAGATCTCCGGCGGTGGTGTAAAGTTTAACCCATTTGCAGAAACAGCCCACCACTCTGATTCCACCATATTTTTCAGCAGCAATATGTCTTTTAAAGAACTGACCCCTCATTTCTTTCAGTTAATTTTCCATCCACCATTCTAGATCCTGTCCTGTCATTAAAAAAAAATATTTTCTTCTTGTTTGACTGTTAGTTCATAGATGAATGTCAGGGCCAAAGTAAAAAAGCTATCTTAAAATATTTTTTCTCATTAGCATGTTATCCCACTTTAAAACTAGAAAGAGGCTCTGGATTTCATCATCATTAAGGAAAATCTATTCCTATTTTTTTATACTACTCTTGAATTTTTCTGTTTCTCTGTCTTATATTGTCAAATTCTGTTTTTTTCCTTTTTCTTTTTGATGAGTATCCTCTAATGGAGCCATTATTTTATAGTTTAGAAAATAATGTAACTAGAATATCACACATTATTGCAAAGGCCTATATCCAAGGGAAGATAGCTAATATGAGTTTGGGTAGAATTTAGATCTTGGTAACTTGGATTATCAAGAAAATATGGAGGATAAAGTACACAATAAATAGATTGAGAACGCCTCCTGACAAAGATACCCATATCTTTTACTAGTTCCCAGATAGTGTAAAATTATAACTTTAATAATTTATGAGATACTATAAAATTATAATGTTTTCCCACAAGAATGTGCAAAAATGTCATGTACATTGTTTTATTAATCTTGTAAAAGTTATTTTTTGTTTGGGCTATTGCAGATATTTCCCAATAGACATATTCTCCTTGACAAGAGTTTGGGGTGGGGGAGGGTTGATTGTCGAATAAGAAACACTCATTCTAATGATATTCTAGCTTATGAAATGCTTTCTGAAATACTCTGGTGTTTCTTAAGAATGACACAATCTAATTTTTTGTTGTTTTTGTTAATAATTTTTGCAGGGGCTCATACAACTCTTATCACAATCCATCCATCCATCCATTGTGTCAAGCACATTTGTACATTTGTTGCCATCATCATTCTCAAAACATTTGCTTTCTACTTGAGCCCTTGGGTATCAGCTCCTCATTTTCCCCTTTCTTCCTGTACCCCCTACCTCACAAACTCTTGATAATTTATAAATTATTATTATTTTGCCATGTCTTAAACTGACTGACATCTCCCTTCACCTACTTTTTTCTTAACAACGAATGTATGGTTGTTAAAAGTCGTGTTTATGAGAAGTAAATATGATGATAGGTGCACGAGGTCTGATAATGTTGAATAAGATAAAATTAACAAGGGGAACAACAGAACAACACATCAATTTACCTTATAAAAGTTACCCGTGAAACAAATTATATAGTTCATGTGCTGGAAAATAGTTGTGAAATCTGTTTTATGATAAAGCATAGTATTCTGAGTCCTAAATTGAAAATAACATGCTGGCATTTTCTGTGCAGTTAGTTTTAACTTTACAATGGAAGCTTATGTTTTATTAACATTTATAGGTAATATGTTATTGTTAGGTGCCATCAAATTGGTTCTGACACACAGCGATGCCATGCATGACAGAATGAAACACTGCCCGGTCCTGGGCCATCCTCACAGTTGTTCCTATGCATAAAACCATTATTGCAGCCACTGGGTCAATCCATCTCCTGGAGGTCCTGCCTCTTTTCCCTGCACTTATACTTTACCAAGAAACTATATATTTCAGATACAAATATATATGTAAGAAAGCATTGATCTATGGGTTAGATATTTTATATACATTTAAACATTAAGGATAGTAATCTATAATATTATACCAGAAGTATTATTTGACATTTTGATTGAAAAATTTTATATAAAACTCTATTTAAAAGCTTTGACTTTAAATGCTTAATGAAGTCCAACAGTTAGGCAGATCTTACTTTTTTCTTAGGCTTGGATGGGCTCCAGAGTTTATTCTGCTCCTTGTAATAAAAGGTTATTTGATTACTACGATATTGATGAACTATCTTTTCAAGTGGTGAGTATCGTTCTATCACCATCTGATTAGAATTGGAAGCCCAGATGGGCAAGTTATATGAATGACAAATTTATTTGTGATTATGAAATAGAAAAACTCTACATGATGAATTTGGAGATTTAACCTCTCATTCAGAAGTACTCTCGTTAACTAGTCTAACAGGCCTTACAGGGGGGTGCCAGAAATTGAGGCCTGATTAAAATAAAACACACCCAGTAAGGTCACCACTCCCCTACGATCAGAAGATCAAAATCCATAAGATGCGTTTCCTCACGTCACAGAAGGAAATGTTCTACAGATAACTGTAATTTTTTTCAAGTGTGAGTTTTATGGTGACTTTCTAGTAAATAACTTTTATCTCTCAGTAAATATATGTAAAATGAGGAAGCATATGTCAGACTTTTAAGGATCCTCAAAAATATCTAGTCAAGTAGCCCAAAGTATGCACACTTTATCATGGTGGCTGAGCTACAGGTTTTCGAGAGGAAGATGCTTTCAGAGTATCTCACAAAGAAACAAATGTGATATTTACAATTTTATATTTATTAGAATTATGATGCTTGCCATGACTTTCAAAGTTATGGTGGAGAGAGCAGAACTGCCAGTTACTATGAACTTTTGTCCTAGAAACTCCAGTTTCTAACAGGAGGCTGTGCAACCTTTTCCATTTCACTGTGTTTCAGATCCATTTCATTTTGTTCCTGCAGTAAGCACAAGATACTCCATGAGTCTCTGAGTATAATGTAGAAATGAAATCCATCCGGCTGCATTTCTTAGCAGTTCTCACCTATATACAAAGGTAATTTAAAATTCTTATTGCTGCAACCTCATGATTAAACAGAGACCTATATATACATTTTTCTTAAAGAAAAAATAATCATAAGCCATTTGTTTTCCATTTTAACTGAAATTTCATATTCTTGAGATTCAAAGAAAGCTATATTGTCTAAAGTGAGCACTTGGTATGATCATTTTACTTTTCTAGTAGGCAAACCATGTTTGGTTCAATTAAGTAACTTTTATTACATTTAAAATAGTTTAGCGTTTCTTTCTGATTCACCAGATAAAATAGATTTAGGAATCTACTTATTGTTGGTGTACCAGTGAAGCACCCAGCAGCTAACCAAGCAGTAGTTTGACCCTCCTCTCGCTTCCCAAGGAGGAAAGAGAATCAAAGTCATATTAGTAGAAGACTGATTCCTATCAGACATGCCACCACCTTGCTACCTCCTGTTCCAATTCGGACACCAACCGTACCTCCCACCACATGGTGCTTCTGTGCTGGGTGTGCTAATTCATTGAAATGACCACTTAGAACTCACGGACCCTACTCTGGATTATGGAGTCTAGTAAAGAAGTTAACAGTTTACAATTCAGGATAAGAAATGCTTAATGTATTTGGCCAGGTTAACTAGAGAAACAAATCCAGGGACACACCTATATGTATAAGGAAGAGCTTTATATCAAAGAGCAATTGTATATTGAGAAAGCATCTGAGCCTAGTCCAGATCAAGTCCATAAGTCCGATATTCACACCTATGTCTGATATTAGTCCATAAATTCCTCTTCAGACTCACGTAGCACATGCGATGATGCCAAATACATGAAGATCACAGGCCGGTGGGTGAAAAATCTAGTGGATCTGGTAGTGATGGAAGCATCTCAGTGCTGGCATGGTGCTCCTACAGCTCTCTGAGTGCGTCTCCTCAACAGGACGATGAACCAGAGAGAGTGCGGCCCACCTCTGGGTGGGAGGAGAGGAAGTTCCCAGAATCGTCATGAGAACGCCACGCCCACAAGGACATGAATGACAGACTAGACTCCATTCCTATACCTATTTATCAAGTTGACATGAAATTATGTAATGACCACACTAAGCATGCAGCTCTTTAATCAAAACAACTCCCCTGTGCCTGTAGATACACCTCTTTCTGGTGCTTGAAATTTCAGCCATGCAGCGACTTTGGCCATTGCCCTGCTCAGGTGAGTGTTACAGAGTCCCTTTCGGGCTGCCAGTAAATGTCCAATGGCCACCCCACTTAGTCATAAACCTCATTTCGAAGATGATCAGTTGTAGCCCCATGGATCACTAGATCTCCCCTAATTAAGTGGCTAGACAGCCCAGTCTACACGTGAACCTTCTACCCCAAGGGACTCAGTTTTACTCCATCCGTGGGCAAGGACCCTACCACTCTTTTTCATTCTCTGGCTCTTGATGCTACTGCTCTGGCTGCTCTACGACCCCAGCTGTTTCCTGCCTTAAGAAGATTCAGCCCTCAGGATTTCAGAGTCTAAAAGATATCCTTCAATCCTGGCTCTCCTTTTTGGATGATAGTGAGATACCCTCTTCTTGCTTCTGACCTAGCAGCACTGGCCAGTCTACACTATTTGCATAGTCTCACAAAGGCTATGCTGTAAGAGCCATCCAGGTGAATTCCTCCACCCCAATCTTCTTAAACATTACAATAATACAAAGCAAAAACATTACAATAATACAAAGCATTAACACACAGCAGCAGTGATCCCTGAAAAAGGGAAGAGTTCATGAGTGGGAAGGAAGCAGAAAACAGAGGGTAGGAGATTGATTTTAGAGACAGGGTTCCCAGGTGGCCAGTGGTGAGAAGGTCATTTTAAGGGTAAGAAATAGTGATATCACAGGCAGAAATACATTCCAAGCAGTCCGGCTCGAGTGACATAAAAAGTGTGAGATAATGACAGAGAGCAAAGTTGAAGCAAGATTGAAAAGAATGCTGAATTCCAGCCAACGTAGTTCAAAGTTACTCTATTAACCATGGGTATCCATCGAGTGTTAATAATGAGATTATAAATAAACAATCCTTAGGAGAGATAATTTCATGCCTGTTCAACAAGAATGGAAGCGTAAGAAGCATGAACACAAAACGAACATTCAGGAGCGACTGGAAGAGGAAGGTCTTGACCGGGAAGTGACAGAACCCTAGAATCAAATGGTGACAACCGAAACTGGCAAGAAGAGAAAGGTTTGAGAGGATCTGTGAAGTGATTACCTTTCCACCTTCTAGCTAGCAGACAGTTACCAAGTCTTGTAGCAGGTAAGAATGAGGCAATCACAGACCAATAACATACGATAGCCTCTTAGATTGAAAGTTGGACACTAACAATATTGTTTAAATTAAGAAAGTCACGATATAAAATGATTTTTAATAAATAGCAAATTTGATTGGCTAAACAGTGATTTAGAGGGAGCAAGATGGGCCTTTCTATCCCACAGTTACCGTCTCAGAACTAACAGGGTCAGTTCTCCCCTGCATTATCATAGAGTTGCCAAAGCTGACATTAACTAGATGCCGGTATGTTTTTGTTTTTAATTTAACTAGTGATTTAGAAGTGATATGGGAGAATTCAATTTTTTTTCTTTATCTTATGATATATGAAGTCAGCTTGGGATCTTTGGAATTGTTTCATTATTTTGATCAATGTGGAAATCTAATCTCAAAATAAATTTTAAAAATGCAAAATCCAAAAAGAAAGAAAGAAAGCTTACTGCTATCAAGTCCATTGTGAATCATAGCAACCCTACAGGACAGAGGAGAGCTATCCCTGTGGGTTTCTGAGATTGTACAGATGTAGGGCAGTAGAAAATACCGCCTTTTCTCCTCTGAGTGGTTGGTGACTTTGAACTGCTGCCTTTCCAGTGAGCAGGCCAATTCATCACTCACTGTACCACCGGGGGTCCTTGGAAGTCAAATATTGATTTCAAATGTAACTGTATTCTAGGAATTTAATCATTTCAGTTAATAATTTAATTGATGAAGCGATCGTTGTTATTTATCCACCACTCTGTGTGTGTGTGTGTGTGTGTGTGTGATTCCGTACCACTGGGTAGATTCTGACACATAGCTACCCTGTATATAGCAGAACAAAGCATCCTTGCAAGGATTGTGATGCTTCATCCCATGGTGGCAGCCACGGTGCTCAATCCATTACTGTTCAGAGTTGTTTTTTTTATCGACTATCTACTCTACCAACTGTGATATTCTTTCATATATGGTGACTTGGTGGCACCATGGATTAACCTTTGGATAGCTAGCCTCAAGGCTGGAGGTTCAAATCTACCAGCTACTCCAATACTACTCAAATCTACCAGCTACTCCAGCTACTCCAATAGAGAATTATAAGGCAGTACTTTACATAAAGATTCACAGCCTCAGAAGCATAGTAGAGCACTTCTACTTTGTTTTACACTGTCAATCAGAGACATGATCATACACATACACTCACATGTGTAGACACATGTGCTCATAAAGCTTGTGGGAAAATGGAATAGCAAGATAACAGAATTTTTCCTGGAAATATTTGAAGCATGTGCATATGTTGAAATAAAAAGTTAATAATCATAAACATATTTCCATTGTTTTAGTGTGTAATAGTACTGAAAATAAATAGCATATAGTCAACATTATAATGCACCACTTTTGATGATTTCTTACTGTTCTTTTAACTTTTCAAAGTACTTACTTGCTCAGTGTTCCACAGTTTGAAAGTTACTAGTTACCAGAAGGAATTAACAGATGTCTATTACCACAATTTCAAGTTTACATTTGTGATCTTAGAAAGGACCTTTCAGAATAAGACAATTTGGCATTTACCAGGGGTGGTGTTTTCACATGAAGATGACCATAATGGATCATGATGGAACAAATAAAGTTATTCTAAAACTGAAGACTTTAAACACATACACACAGATTTCATTAAGATCAAACATTGCTGATCTTTAACCAGAAGGAGCACACTGACCTGAGTTCAGAATGCTTTTGAAATGGTTTTCAAACGATTTGCTCTGTAACCATAAGGAACTGCAGAACGGATCTCTCTTATATTTTATAGGCACAGTATGCTTTAGGCAAACATACTAAAGTCACAGACTTTTACCATTTGTAGCAGAGAAAGTTCTTGGGTGGTCCTGGGGGAAACCTTGGGCAAAAAGCATTACTGTAATCCAATCTGTGTCGCAAACCATCACAGAACCGGGAAGAGGGAACAAAAATAAAAGGATGGAATTCTCCATCCTAAAGCGGGCAAATACTTTGCTATCAATAAATCTTTTTAACAAAATATAAGGATTGTGACATTAATTCTATTTCACTGCATTATTGTTGAAAATGGTATGTTGGATTGTCTAATTTGAGAGGAGAAATGAATTTCAAAAACCCAATTCTTAGAGGATGCCCCAAGTAATGTGCCCTTCCCAAGGCCTGGGCAAATAACAGAATCTCCCCTGAAAAGAACTTGTAAATCATCCTGGCTCTTTTCTCTTATTTTGATCTAAGTTCTCAGCACTGACCGACTCCCAATGGAGTGAATTTGGACTATAGCGATCCTATAAAGGGTTTCTGAAACCCTAAGTTTTGATGGGAGCAGACAGCCCGCAGGTGGGTCGGGACTGCTGACCTTGGGGTTAGCAGCTCAACCCCTAACCCACAGCGCCACCAGGCTCCTAACAGGAGAGTTTCCTTTGAAAATGATGGGATCAACGTTAAAGGCTCTTGAAGGTAATTAGTTGTTTGCTATTCCAATTTAGGGGCTACCCTGTGAATTCAGTGTGGACTTTAAGGATTGACTGCATATTTACCGGGGGGGAGCTTCTATTGAGTAATTGCATTCCAAATACTAGATGTTTTCAGTCATTTCATACATTCACACACCTATTTATTTATTCATCCCTTCATATAGAAATTCTCTCTAATACTTATGATAAAATAACCATACAATGATCCCGTTGTTTAATTTTAGATGCTGTGGGGAAAACAGAAAATGTTAAAATGGACGCGATCCCTTCTCTCACAGAGTACACAAGGGTAAGAAGAAAATAGCAATTAGTAACAGAATTTAAATAAAGAATGTGTGACCGATGACAGAAACCATAGGAATTAGCGAAAGAAAACTGCAGTCTGATGCCTTGTTACACAAACAGTTGTCATAATTGCTGTTATATTTTGTGATGTTGCTTGTATATCATCTGAGCAGTCAGCTTTATTTTTATTATTTTTATTGCAGATCTCTACACAAAATAACCAATGAACGTGATTTTTAAAGGTTGTGTTTACATATGAATAGCTTATGGCTGAACTTTAATTTTATATCAATATTATCCTTAGAAATAGACACGTGGGGAAAGAAAGAATTTCTTCCCTAATGAAACAACAATGTTGTTAATGAAAATTGTTAGTTAAAAAATAGCAACTTAGTAGTTTCCTTTTAAATCCTTATAGCTAACTCATTAATATGAATAACTTAACCCTAAACTTCTCTTTATAAACAGTGACATCAAGATACAATATTTGTAGTTCAAAGGAAGCAGGGAGAAGATGGGGTGATGCCAGCTACTTCGGAACAAGAACACTCTTTCTGTGCACGCTGGGTTTTCTTGTGTACTACTGAGTTCATTCCCCCAACGGAAAGCTGTTTCATGAAAACGGCAGCAGAAGTGTCGTCTAGTCCCTGACATCTGTGCACACACGCACGCCAGTGGCAGGCGCACCAGCAATAAGGGCCCTAAAGTAGGCGAGAGGTCTGGACACATCATCTGGTACCTGTTATAAGTCAACACAGATCCAGTGCTAAGTGGTTCCACAGATTGCACCAAGCGAGGAGCAACCCCCAGGAGAAAAAGCCAGGGCAACATTGCTCAGAAGATGTGCAGAATTGTGGCAGTGGTCTCTGTTAGCGACACTGATGGGACTGATGACAATTAGGAGAGAGGATTTAGAATGTGAATGGGGAGCAATTCAGCTGCTAAAATATCCATCAGCAGACTGTGGCCGCAGGCAAAGGCCCCTGCTGTCCTTTGCCTTTCCATCCATACTCAGAGATGGGGGGGGGGGGGGTTTGAGAGAATAAAATTAATTTATATGCTTCATCATAAATTTTCAGGCTAATGATTGTTGGCGAAGAATTTGAAGTGGTCATCTTTGAAAGCAGGGTTGGTCCCTCTAGCTTTAAGAAATGTGAGCGATCTCATAACACGGGGATAGTTCTCCAGGTTTACAAACATTTAAAATAAAGATCCACTTAGAAGGCATCAGACCATGCCCTCCTCCTTCCTAGTGTGACTTTATACAAATCGCGGGCAATGTCACAGTGCGGACCGTCTTGATAGTCATGTTGTCACTTCAACTAATTTGGGAAACTTTATCACGGGTTCTATATGGAGCCTTCCCGCTGTATTCACTGTTGTTTATCATAAATTAGTAAGCATTTTGCAGCTCACACATTTTGCAGAGATGAAATTTAGCGTAAGGAACTTGATTTATTTTTATCCGTGTATCCTTTATTAATATCTGTAAGGAATCCTATGATTAGTCAGATTTTTAAATATAGTTACAAACAGTACTACCACTGAGATTTATCAAAGAGCTGGAAAAAAAAAGACAGGGGAATGTATAAAATGCAGAAATTTTCAAAAGACAAGATTTTACTATCGTGTTGTCTCTGAAATGGAAAAGTACTAGATATTTTGTCTTTATGTCCTGGAAAGAGGAAATATTATGCCAGTTTAATAGTGATTTTTTATCCTTTCTTATACATGAGTGTGAGGGGGTGCGCAGCCTTTAGAAGTACCCTCAGAAACGCATTCTCAGGTCATCTTGTCTTACATCTCAGAACAAAAGTACAACGCTAAAACTCACGGATGGTTTTCCCTCCAGTGTCCAGTGTTCGGTGCTCAAAAGTTCAAGTTAGAATAATTTTACTCAAGTTTCCACACATTTATGGTTTTCAAAAATAAGAATTATATGATGTGTTCTGTTGGCTATGTCATAAAAGTGCATTTTATGAGACTATTTGTTAAAAAACAAAAAAGGAAGCGTTGGGAATTTATTTTCAAAACTTTCTTAGCTTTCATGCCAGATGTAGGATCTAAGTTAAAGAATAGCAAGATTTCAATCACACAATATATATTAAGTCTTAAACACATAAAACACATTTTGCGAGGACTACCTTTTATTCCAAACTCATGATTCTGGTATATTGTGCCTAATTTTCTGTTCGATGTGCAGATACCAGCCTATGTAAAGAGTTTAAATGTAATTCAATAGAAATAAAATAGCCCATTCAATGAAGGATTCTGTCAGGCTGCCGTGATTTTTTATTGTTGCTACTCTGTATGGCTAATTATGTTTACGAAGGAAGCATCAAAAACAACTTTATCACAAGAATTCTAAAATCACACAAACTTGCACCTGAGAAGAATTTTCAATAGGAAAACAAAATCAGGGCAGCCTCAATCATGGCTTATTAAATTACAGCTGGTCCCAAACTGTTTGATATTCAAGCAGCTAATTAGCAATGGAGATCGCTAATTCAAGCGCTCTGCTTTGATCTTTTGGTTCACCCAATATTTATTGGGTTGATTTTTAAAAGAATGGAGAGGGAAAGTATCCTGAAAGCTGAAGGGACAGTCTGAACAGTAGTTTACTTTAATTTACAGACTTGTGGTACTTAATATATAATGCAATAATCTTCCCGGTGCCATTTGTCATTTGGACGCTGCCACAGATGATAGCTTAGGGCACTGCATCTGTGCACAGATCTGGCAGGAAATGGTCTAAAATCTTGAACAGCTGAGCATGATGTTTTGGTGTACTTGGAAAATTCAACCTCTGCTCCAGAGGTCACTGCATGCTTCTGTACTGACAGCCCAAATTGTTAAGCATGTGACTAATATGCATACAGAACACTGGCTGCCTGACGTCTGCTACAAGCTTGATGGCTGGTTAGAGGCTAGTCTTAATTTTATGTGACAATCCTATGGAGGAAGTACTGTGTGGGTGACTAAATGGAGCATATTGATGTCCCACTGGGTGTAGCCCCTGTTGTTTTGACAAATTCTCCTTAGCATTTATCAATCAGGCCTACAATGGGGAGTGTGCTGAATATCTAATTCAGACATGCTAGTCAGGGCTAATAGAGCAAGATAGCATGTTATTCAATTTGTACTTGTTAGCGATGTCCCACTGTCACTGGGCAATTTACTTTCACACTTCACAAATGAAAAGAGAAATTTGCTGGGCTTCAAACACTTACATGAGTTACAAGCAAAATTTTAATTAGCATGTCATTACAGCAATAATTCATTGCTTCTTTGTAGTTTTCTTAGCATACAAATTGCACTTTTCCTATTTTAGAAGAGATGTCCTCAAGGCTTCCGAAACAGGTAATAATAAAGCCAGTTAACAAGCTATACCATACAATGCATATTGATATTTTCTGTTTGTGAAGTTTTAAATACTTCCTTAGATATCGAAGTAAAATCAAATTGAGTTCTGAGATTTGGGTTGTTTTTTTTTTAAACTTCTTAAAAACGAGTCCATCAATCTAGAAATAATTCCATTTTAATATTGTTATTTGCCTATTTCAATAAGTTCCACCACATTTCAATTTATTCCTAAAGATCACCCAGGTTGGCACACTGCAGAAGCATCCTTCTGAAGACCACAGTCAAAAGAACTTGACGGGGAGTCTTGAGACGTGCTGTAGACATGCTGTAGATGTGCCTTCCTTTCCAAATAAACCGTGTTTTCCCAACTTTGAACAAGACAGTAGCCTCTGTTTGATGCCAACTGCTTATAGAGAATTTAGTAGAAGCACAATTTTTGGTCTACCAGCAAATAAAAGGCATTCAGATAGGGGAGCAAAGGGGAGGAGATGGTGGTTGGTCTCCATGTGTGTCCTCAGTCTAGCATCCTCACAGTACGAAAGTGAACGAATGAACTCCAATAACCAAGACAGTGAGAATCAAAGGGGCATTGCGAGTATACAAAATAGCAATTGTAAGTGGATTAAAATGTAAGTGGAATAAATAATTTCCACAAAATCTTGAAATATCTTGAAGAATTCAGATGTTTTAAATCTCTTCAAGTGAATCAGCAAGTCATGTATTAGGGTTAGTAAAACAATTGTTACTACTAGACTTCTAGTTCATGTGTGCATGCCTTTATTCCAAACAAAACATGCTTAACCATGCCTGTGCTCAGTGGATGGATGCAGACACGTTCTCTCAGTCATGCTCTTGTTTGATGAGTTTTGTGAGGTGCCTTCAAAATTTGTTTGGGTTAAAACAGTGACTTCTGAGGGGACCTGCTGGGTTAGTCAATTCAAGGGATGGAAAGTCAGCTTAGAATATGATACCAACTGGTTTGGGGGAGGGATTCTAAAGAACCTGGCGTGATGGATTTTTTTTGCCAAAGAAATGCAGGATAATATGATGCTTATCAAGAACTTTAAGAAAATGGAAAACCCACAGCCCAACGCATAACCACTATGCCAACAGCTCACCTTAGTACATTCACATGGTACAATAAATTAAATCCAAATTGCATTATAAAAAGAAACGACAAGAAAGAAAGCAACTGGAGAACTGCTCACGTTAGAGTCCGGCTAGACTAGAGAAACAAATGCAGAGACATTCATATGTTGAAAGAACAAAGAACATATGTGTGTAATATACAAAGAAGAATTGTATATTAAGAAAACATCGCAGACCAGTCCAGATCAAGTCCCTAACTCCATATGTTGATATGGGGTTATATAACCCCATATGTTGACACTAGTCCAAAAATTCCTCTTTAGACTCAAGCAGCCATACAATGATGCCAAATGCAGGAAGATCACAGGCCAGTGGGTGGAAAGTCTTGTGGATCCAGTGGTGGTGGAAGCATCTCAGTGCTGTTGTGGGTCTCCACATGGATCATCCAGCTCCAGTGCTCTGGTTCTACCAGCATAGCTCCATGTAGTTTGTCAACAGGAAGGTCTCTCAGGGAGTGTGTGTGTGTGTCTTGTCTCCAGAAAGCTACTTATCTCCTGTGATCTGATTGACCGGCTAGACTCCACCCCTTTGACAGGAGATTATGTAACTGCCATGTTGCTTCATAGAGGAAAACAAAAACTCAGGGAAGTTACGCCCAGAAATCATTTTTTCCCATCATGACAACACACAATCTTATTGCATTCACCCTACAGCTCTAATGCTGCCCCTTCAGATTTCTTTCTGTTCTCCAAACTGAAAGAATATTCACAAGGAACATAATTGAGGTCTCTTGAGGATATTATACTCGGCATTTTGGCAGGGTGTAAATAGAAGAGTGAAGAATTCTTCAGGAGAGAGTTAGTGAGATGGAAACAGGCCTTCAGAAGTGTATAGACCTAGATAAAGGCTATATCAAGAAACAACATCTTTGCATTTTAACATTTTGTTTAATAAGAATTTCTATAAATTTGTAGCCAGACCCTTTGATTTGCCTCTGTCTTACCCAATCTATAGGAACATGCCAAAATGACTAAAAATTTCCATCTAGTTCCAAATACATACAAATATGACTTTCTAACATTTTCATAGGAATAAAGTTATGTGAGAACCTTGCATAAAAGGTTGAACAGAATGCCTTGTGCCGTGTTTCTGCTACATATAAAGTGTCAGGGTCATTTTAACACACCTTTAGATGTCCTTCACTAGTGATCATGGTGCGTGGCTCCTAGCAAAAGCTCAACACACAGTTGTTGGGGGAAAAAGAGAATAGATTAATGAAAAAATATGCTAAAGAAAAATTATACAAGAATCAATTCAAAATTACAACTTCAGTTTTCCCTTATCCAGAAAGAAAATTAAAAATGCCTTACGTCTGCAGGAATTCAGAACACTCCTTATGGAAATTAAATATTTTTTGGGGAAATATCAGACAAATTGAGACTGTGAGCAATGTCAACATATTAATTTTTCATTAATATCTCCTAGTTTATAACTTAGAAATAACTGCCTTTTACAAAAATGTATTACATTTTATGTGCCATAGATACATATAATGTGTTCTGTAAAAGATTTTGGCCATAGAGGTTAGACTAATAGCAGACTAATCAAATGATCATTATAATTAAGATTTCAAAAGTATATATATTATGTGTATAGTATTGTTAACATTGTCCTTTATATTTCAAATTGTTCATTGTGTTTTTGTGTGTGTACATGTGTTTGTGTGTAAATTATCTACAACTGCGAACATCAAGTTTTTCTTAAAAAGACTAATTTTGGATCATAACAGCAGTACTTTTTCTTAATACAATTTGTGTAGAGAGGATCTTGAGGCATTTAAAAAGCATGGCTCCTAACAAGAAGAATTATGAAAGGGTTAAATGAGCATACTTGTCTTTGATCTCTTAAGTAAATTTCATGCAAGATAGTGATGCTAAATGTTCTATACACATACTCACATATATGATAACTTGGAACTTCCACTACTGTCATAGACAGATAGATGTGTGTGCATATGTGCACACACACAGATACATATAGAATGATATGTAGGCTTCTTTCGTTTCCTCTCACCACACTAATCTAAATAGCATTGAAATCACAAAATTAACATCTATTTATTGATTTTTAAAGCTTTTTTTGCACTCCACTTTTTCTACTACATCTTAAAGAAGACCAAAAAGTGGAACATTTTTTCTAAAAACTGAGATGATCTCTCTCCTAGTTATCTAGTACTACAATAGAAATATCACAAAAGAACGAATTTAACAAACAGAAATCTATTCTCTCACGGTGTAGCAATCTAGAAGTTCAAATTCTGGTGCCAGCTCTAGGCTTTCTCTCTCTCTTAGCTCCCAAGAAAGGTCCTTGTGACAGTTAGGTTTTTTTGTGTGCCAACATGGCACCCATAAGAGGTATGTTGGAGTCCAGTCTGTCAATCAGGTCACAGCCTGTTGGTACCTCTGAGTGGCCATAACCTGCTCATGAGGAGGATCCTGGGAACTTCTCTCTCTGCTTTACCTTCCTGCTGGTGAGCTACGCAGAGACCTAATAAGAGCCTGTAATGCTTCCACTGCCATTGGATCCAAGAGGCTTTTCACCCACCTCCTGTCATCTTCCTGCATTCTCCATCATTGCATATGGCTGCGTGAGAGGGACTTATGGACCAGTATTGGACTTGTGGACTTGAGTTGGACTGGCCTGCAATGTTTTCTTGAGATCCAATTACCGCTTGACACAGAGGCCTCTCTTACATGTCTATATGACTATTGCTGGCTCTGTTTCTCTAGTCAGCCTGGCCTAACACAGTCCTTAACTCTTTTCCACATGTGTGGGCTTGGAACTTTGTGGATCTGCAAATGTCTGGTATCAGTTTTACCCTGGGTCCAGGAAGTTCTCAGCAGCAAGTCCAAAGGGTTCTGACTTCATTCATCCTTCTTCATGTCAGTCAAATCCCTTCTTTCTGCTTGCTTCTCTCACTTTTCAGCCCCGTGAGATAAAAGGCGTGACTTGAGTAATGTGGTGGAGCCCAACTTGAGCATGTGAGTGAGGGTGGGGCTTACCTCGTAGTCTTATATAACTGTGTCTCAAGATATAACTCACCTTAATCCCACCTCATTACCATACATAATTGAGTATTTACAACAATTTCATCAGGTCACAAGATGGAGGATAAGCATACAATACCAGGACTAATTTTCTAGTCAACACATATTTGTGGGGGACACAGTTCAGTTCATGATATTCCACAGAGACTTTTATAATTCTAATTTTGAATTATTATTATATATATTGGAATATTATTATGACTGTCATGATATTATAATATGCTATATAATATGATAGGATGGTTATATTGTTAGATGCGTCAGGAAACAAAGATAAGTATAGGCATGGTTTAACACATGTAAACATATTATAATGCCAAATAAATGTGTCTTACACATGTCGTCCTTTAGAGGAAGAGGAGAGGAGTCTTCATCCAGTTGAAATAGTAGGCTACAGTTGAGTGACTAACCCCAAGGTCTGCAGCCTGAATTCACCAATCGCTGGACAAATATGTGGCTTTGACCACTTTGTGGCTCTCTATGCCTGTGGACAGTGAACAGATTTAGGAATCTACAGAGGCTGTTCTCCCTGTCCTATAGAGTCACTATGCTTTGGAATCAACTTGATGAAGTGAGTTTGGCATTTAGTCTGCTTCAGGTAGTTAGGAAGGTTGAAGAATCTTCCTTCAAACTCTTAAAGGGTTGTTTATTCTTTTTATGATAGATTATGCTTCCATGACTTTTGATTTAATTATAGAGAACTCAGGTATGTTCCAAAGATAATTTTAATGGAAGATCAACAAACAGAAAAGAAAAATATGGCAGTCACATTTCCAAGCAAATTTCATGTCGTCCTGTTGTTCGGTGCTATCAAGTCGGTTCCAACTCACAAGACCCTGTGTTAACAGAAGGGACACCGTGTGGTCTTTGCCCTCCTCATAACTGTTCCTGCGTTTGAGCCCATTGCTGCAGACACGGTGCGAACCCATTTCACTGAGGGACTTTTTCTTTTTCAATACTCCACTCTACCAAATATGATGTCCTTCTCCTGTATTGGCCTGACAACATGTCTGAAGTCATGAGACAAGTCTCCCTAAGCCTCTAAGGAGCATTCTGGTTTCACTTCTCCAAGACAGATTTCTTTGTCTTTTTGACAGTCCATGTTACTGTCAATAGTTTTAGTCTCAGTTTAAGTGCATATATATTTTCATTGATCTTCCTTATTTACTGTCCAACTTTTACATGCATATGAGATGATTGAAAATACCGTGGTCAGGTAAACTTTAGTCCTCAAAGTAATATTCTTGCTTTTTCAACACTCTAAAGCGGTCTTGTGCAGCAAATTTACCCAAGAAAATGCATCATTTGATCTCTTGACTGCTATGATTTCTTGACTAATACGTTTCATTAGCACTCTTTTTTTTTCACTCTTTATTTAGATCTTGATATATAAATGGTTTTAATGTACATATTTTCAAAGTAACAAATAATAAAATAGATATTAATAATCTTATGACAAAGGCATCTGAGTGTGCATCACAATAAACTATGAACAGGTTTGGGAAGAAAGGGAACTTCAAACATTTCATTGTGCACATGGACAACTCGTACATAGATCAAGAGGCAGTTGTATAACCGAAGAAGGAAATCTTGTATAGTTTAACATCAGGAAAGGTGTGTTTCAGGATTGTATATTCTCACCATATAGTTTTCAATCTGTATGCTGAGCAAATCATCAGAGAAACTGGCTTATATGAAGGACAATGTGACATGAGGGTTGGAGGAAAACATAGCAAGCTGCAATATGCAGATGACACAACCTTGCTTGCTGAAAGTGGGAAGGGGTTGCAGCCTTCAATCTGGATTACAAGTCAATGTAAGGAAAACCTTGACCAAGAGGTAACATCATGATAAATGGAGAAAAGTTCAAAGTTGCCAAGGATTTTGTCACAATCAATTCTCATGGAAGCAGCAGTCAAGAGATCAAAAGATACACTGCATTAGGTAAATCTGCTGCACAAGACTTCTTTAGAATATTGAAGAACAAGGATGTTACTTGAGGGCTAAGGTGTGCCTGACCCAAGCCATGGCATTCACCATTGCATCACGTGCATGTAAATGTTGGACATTGAATAAGGAAGACTGAGGAAGATTGATGCTTTTGAATTGTGGTGCTGGAGAAGAATATTGAAAGTACCATGGGCTGCCAAAAGAACAAACAAATCTGTCCTAGAAGAACTATAGCTAGAGTGCTTCTCAGAGGCAAGGGTAGAGAGACTTCATCTCATGTACTTTGGACATGTTAGAAAACACCAATACCTGGAAGGGACATCATGCTTGGTAAAGTGGGGGGGCAGCAAAACAGAGAGAGGTCCTCAACAAGATAGACGCACACAGTGGCTGCAACAATGGACTCAGACAAAAGAATGGTGAGGATGGCACAGTAGTGGGTGATGTTTTATTCTGTTGTAAATGGGCTCACTGTGAGTCGGAAACAACTGAATGGCATCTAATAACAAGCACAACATGAGAAAGATCCGAAAGGTATGTTAGATATTTCTCCCTAACATTCATATTCAATCCATTAGGACCTATAGATTTTACCTTTAAAATACATATGAATATATTTAAATTTCTCCACAGTCATTTTTACCTCCCCAATACACGATGTGAAATCTCTCTTCTGGGCTACTATGAGAGATCACCTTTTAGACTTCATGTGTATTTTATTCAGTGAATCCCAGCCTGCACTCCCATTTCTAACTCATTTCTCAATCAAACCAAACCAAAGCCATTCATGTCAAGTCAGACTTCCTACTAACTGAACAGGACAGAGCAGAGCTGCCCCACGTGATATCAAAGACTCTCACCTTTCTAGAAGCAGAATGCTGTGTCTCCCTGCCATGGGGTGATGGGACCGTCAATCTTGTGGTTGTCAACAGAGGGATTTAACCACTGCACTAGCAGGACCCCTAACCAGTTCCTACTTGTCCCTTAAATCTTTGCTTAGGGGACACTTCCTCTGTCCATGCCTTCCTATGACTGAATTGAGTGCACCTTTGGAGGAGTCTCACCATGGACCTATGTGTAAGCAAATAGATCATGGAAAATACCTGAAAGATGGGGGTGGGGCTCAAAAATAACTGCAAAAATGAAATGGAAAGGTAATGGAATTTTTCCATGAGCTTTTTGTGTGACTAGAGGTCAACAATAAGGAAAACACTGGGGCAAGGAAAGTTCAGCAAGGCCTAAGCTCTTCTGACCCTCCCTCCAGTCAAGCCTATTATCCTTGCCCAAAGCCAAGCCGGGAGCCCTGCTGGCATGCTGGTTTACGTGTTGGGTTGCTGACTGCAATGTCAACAATTGACAACCACCAGCTGCTCCCCTGCAAAAGCAGTCTTTCTACTCCCTTAAAGAGTTACAGTCTGGGGAGTCCACAGGGTAAATTCTTCTCTGTCCTATAGAGTGGCTATGGGTCAGTAAGTAAAGCCAACCCAAATGATTTAAATAAACATGAGAGGTTACTTATGACATGATTTCATGACATAGTCACCTCCGCCAGCCCTTCCTCTCTTGCCTCTTCTTCCAAAATAGAGGGATTAGGAATCATGACAAAAACTAAGAAAAAGAGAGGTTGTACTTATTATAATTATTTGCATCTTAAAGTTTGTGACTATAATTATTAAGAAGATGCTTGTAATTTATTATTCTCTCTCCAAGAGGTTTAATCACATAAATTTAAATTTGTTCTTATTATGAAATATATCTACATCTTCAGATTAATATTTCTTCTGCATCAATAAGATGCATCATATTTATCCCCAAATATTAAATGATGAAAAAATTTTAAGATATTACTTATAGTAAAGTACAAGCCAGTAGTATTTATGAAATAATTAAAAACAATAACACCAGAAATAAAAATCTGGGTATATCTGAAATGTTTACTTATCATTGTAATCTGTAGCTAGAAATTGTTAGATAATGATAGAAAAGTTTGAAAAATTCTTATGATGAGTTACATCTTACATAGGAAACTAATTTCATCAAAAACATAGAAAGTTATAGTTTTGAGGTCAAGAAACAATGCATTATAATTTTAGAAAGTAAAGAATGATACTTAGTAAAAAATTACTTTGATTGCTTTTAATAAAAATTATGATAGAATACATTTATGTAAGGTGAAACAATTTACTACTGAAATATACATTAGAATAGTAAGAGTATAAACAAAATCTTTAACTTTTCAAATTGCTTTTCATGTGACTATATTCTTTTTGTTAATAATAATTTGCTTTAAAGTACTATCAATTAAAGTAAACAACCAATATAAAATGTAGTTTAAAATGAAATGTTCCTAGTCTTAAAGTGTGCTTACCAAGCTATCCAGAAATAGCTGCAAATTTGTTAGCAAATAATTTTCAGACCATAATAATTTTTATACCAGTTGCTTATTAAATAAATATTATGCAAAATATACATGAAAATAATGTGAACATGAAATCTGACAGGTACTGAGGTAGCAATAATAGTGAAAATAAACACATATTTAATTATTGATGGTTGTAATGAATTTAATTGGGTCCTCCTAAAATACGTGTTGAATTCTCAACCCCTGTATCTGTGAAGGAGCCTTGGTGACATAATGGTTATGCATTGGGCTATATAGTCTGCAAGGTCAACAGTTCAAACCACTAGCCAGCAGAAAAAGGGGGCATTCGACTCTTATTAATAGCTATAGCCTCAGGAACTCACAGGGCCAGTTCTACCCGGTCCTGTAGGGTTGCTATGAGTCGGCATTGACTTGAAGGCAGGGAGACTTGAGTACCTTATTTCGGGAAACGGGTTCTTTGTTTGAAGATATTGAGGGGTCCTAGTGGTGTAATGGGTTACCTGTTGAAGTGCTTACCAAAAGGTCAGCTGTTCGAAACCACTATCCCTCTGAAAAAAAGATGAGGCCCTCTACTCTCATACAGATTTATAGTCTCCAAAACCCACAGGAGCAGTTCTGCCTGTCCTGTAGGCCTGCTGTGAATTAGAATCAACTTGATGGCAGTGAGTTTGAAGACAGACTGGAAGTCACTGGGTCATAGATCTACTCCAATTTGAGTGCTATCTTATCAGAGGGTTGAGCAGAGAGAGAGTCACAAACCGGGAGAAGATGCCCTGTGAAGGCAAAGCATATAACATGTCTGTAAATGATTGAAAACAATTCCCAGAGCTCTCAAGCTCTCAAGACAGAAATAGACAAGGAAACTTTCTCCTTTAGAGGACACACGCGCACTCACACACACACACACACACACATGGAGCATAGCTCTGACAAAGCTTTAACTCTGGACTTCTGGCTTCCATGATTATGAGGAATACATTTCTGTTCATTACAGCCACGCACTGTGGTTTTCTAATACGGCCTCACTTTGAGACGTTCAGAGCCGGGCTGCTAAGGGAAAGTCCATGGTTTGGACCACCAGCTGCTTCTTTGGAGAACGCTGTGGCAGTTCGATTTCATAAAGATTTCACCCTTGGAAACTCAATAGGCAGTCTGACCTGTCCTTCTGGGATTGTTATGACCTGAGATAGACCTTACGACAATGTAGGAAAGTAAGGCAATGATGGCAGGGCATTATTTTATAGCCCCAAACCAAAAATGTTGCATCAGATCATCCAACAGCACTTGCAGCAGCGCATCCCAGGGAACTGCCAGGAGTGAGTTCAGGTTGGATTCAGAAGAGGACCTAGAGCAAGGGATAGCGTTGCTGTGCCGGGTGGAACTTGGCTCAAAGCACAGAATACCAGGAAGAGCTTTGCTTGCGTTTCATGGACCGTGCGAAGGCCTTCGACTGTGTGGACTGATAGACTGTGCACAGCCTTGAAAAGAGGGGGATTCCAGAACACCTTACTGTGCTCCTGGGAACTTGTACATGGATCAAGGGTCAGTTGTGCAAACAGAACCAGGGAATCAGTAAGGTGTACTCACAATACTTGTTCAAACTCTATGCTGAGCAAATCATCAAAGAAGCTGGATCCCATGAAGAACAGCGAGGCATCTGGGTTGGAAGAAGGTTTATTAACCATCTGTGCTGTGTGGATGACACAGCCTTGCTTGCTGAGAGTGATGAGAAATTGAAGCACATGCTGATGACCAATAGGTAACACCACGATGAATGGAGAAAAATTTGAAGTCGTCAAGGATTTTGTCTTCCTTGGATCCACAAACAACGCGCATGGGAGCAGCAGCCAATAGGTGAATAGCTGTACTACATTAGGTAAATCTGCTTCACAAGACCGCATTAGAGTATTGATGAGCCAGGTGTTACTTTGAGGACTAAGGTGCACCTGACCCACGCCATTGTATTCTCCATTGCAGCCCATGTGTTTGAGAGTTGGACATTGAATCAGGAAGACTAAGGAAGACTTGGTGCATTTAAATTGTGGTGCTGGAAAAGAGTATTGAAAGTACCATGGACTGCTAAACGGACAAGCCGATCTTTATTGGAAGAAGTAAGAGCAGAGTGCTCCTTAGAGGCAAGGATGGCAAGACATTGTCTTATGTACTTGGGACATATTGTCAGGAGAGACCCGTTTCTGGGGAAGGACATCATATTTGGTAAAGTGGAGGGGTGGTGGAAAAGAGGAAGACTCTCAAGTAGATGGGTTGACACAGTGGCTGCAGCTGAAGCGCAGGAACAATGGCGAGGATGACGCAGGACCGTGCGGTGTCTCATTCTGTGTGCACGGGGTCGCTATGGTCGGGGCTCACTCACTGGCACCTAGCAACAGCAACAAACCAAGCATCGTACTCTTCTGTTCACTCGAGTTAATGTGTTTTCTTCCTTAAACGCCAGGAACTGCTTGTTGCAGTTTGGTTTTAGATCAAGTTACACATTCACATAGATCACATATTAACCACACAGTACTCTAGTGTTCCTGTTTTACTGTTCATGACCTTGTTGTGATTGGTTGCCTTCAGCCCATTTTTGACTCACGGTAGGCCCGTGCATGCAGAGCGCGTAAGTGTTCCCCAGATCTTTCAAGGCGATGACGGCTCAGAGGCAGGTCACCAGATGAGACCCGACCCTTTCAGCTGGTCATTGACTGCTTAACTGTTTGTGCCACTTTTGAAAAGCACTTATAAAAAATAAGATTAGTAGCTGATTGGAGGAATCTCAACCATGGGCCATATTAATCTAGTCTCTTGATTTCTACTTCCCTATGGGACCATTTTTTAACATATCTTCTTTTTACAGATAAGGAAGTTGAGATTCAGAGAGGACGCTATTCATGTAAGATCACCAGGTAATGAATGGTGAGGTTCGAAATTGGAACACAGGCCTGGGAGCTCTCTTGAATCCACCGCTTCCCTGGAAAGCTTACAGCTTACGTATTTTGTCCTGGCCTTCTTCAGAGCTCTGCAGGAGATCGGGTTACCCGCAGTTCTGATGTTTACTGCTAAGAAAACTGCAGTCAAGTCCTAAAGCAAGGAATCAATGTTATGATTCCTGCCTCTGGTCTTTCCGTCAATAAAATGAGTATTTCGTCCACGCAGAGCACTACTCTTGGCGGTCTAGATGATGTGGAAATTAGTATTATATGTATGGCTCTTGGTCTCTCGGGTCTCATAGGGTCTAATAAACACTTCGGGAGAAAAGATCTTCTGTGTGTAAGGCAAGTAACCAGTTGAGTATTTTTAGTGGCAAACAGCACAAATGGACTCTGGCCAACAGAAACTAAAAAAAGAAGAAGAGACATGGAACAACTAGGAAACCTCAGGAACATTTTGTCAGCCCTCACAATGGGCAGAAATGTCGCAGTTCGAAACCCTAGCAGTTATGCTCAATGGGTACAATCCAGCTAGGACTTTTGATGTGTTTGGCAAAGAACCCTGGTAGTAGAGTGGGTTATGAGTCTCATGAGTTGGTCTGCTGACTACCAGGTCAGCACTTTAAACCCACCAGCCACTCTGTGCGGAGTAAAAGCCCCAGAAACCCAAATGGGCAGTGTGACTCTGTTCTAGGAAGTTGCTCTGAGTCATAATCGATTCATCGTGAAATACTTGACCCTTCTCTGTAAGGGTAGTGGTTCAACTCCACCAACAGCATCATGACTCTCAGAAACTCTCTTACGGTGAGTTTATAGTCTACCTCTAGCATTGCTCTGAGTCAGAAATAACTTGATGGTGCACACCTACAAAGCAGGTGCTCAGCAGGCTTCCTGACCACATGTCGACTCACGCGTGTCTTGGATACTCGTGGGGCAGTTTTACACTGTCCACTGTCAGCATGGACTGTCCAGTAGTGAGTTTATTATTTGCGATTCTTGGATCACACAGGCTGGTAGGCTTCTTCTCTGTAAACTTGGCTATCTTCTCACTTAGATAACTGCTTGCCCCACAACAGGCCTTTACAACCCCAGACACTATTCTTTCGGATAAGAACCCCATCTGATTTCTTCATTACACTTTGCTATAGCACCTCTCTCTTCAGTGATCTCTTCTTGAGGGCAAGTATGAAGTGGGGCCATGCCATAAGGTACACTTGGTCTTAGATTAGGGCTATGGTTAAGTGCAAGCTCCAAATCCATTCATATATCTATGATTGACATACGACCCTGGCTCACTTTAGAGACATTGTTATCATTCTATTGGGGAACATTATAAGCCATCCCCATGGGGTATATGGCCATTCTATTGCTAGTGGAACACTTATTTGATGTTTGAATCTTCTCGGAACACATATGAACCAGGACCATATGTAATTATGATAGTAACTGGGTTCAAATAGAGAGAGAAATGGCTCAAGAGGAATGAACTGCCATCTCAGCAGTGCATACGTCCAGGACAGTCCACAAAGAGAGGAGATTTTAGAGGAATCTTAAAGGACAAATTGTTCTTCAGCCAGGGGAATTCTAACTATAGGAATTCTAAAGGTCTGCAGCAGGATAGTCCTGTGGAAGGCCCACTGGATGGATACTTTTTGCCCTACACCCTTTGTTTGAAGCGTCTCTTGCCTAGAAGATTTGTGTCCCGTCGGCCTGCAGTTCCAACGTTACTTGACTTCTTATACGTTTTTCAAGCTTCATGTGAGTTATGTATTTCCAGAATATGTCCGGAACAGCAAAAGCCGAAATATGTCCTTTCCCTCTGTGTTCCTCTGAACTCGCATATCTTTCAATACCCTCTGCCTACTATTCAAAGTATTATTTGTTCACTTTTGTTTTCTCCAGAAGTTAGGATAATTCCCAGAGCAGTCATTTAGGAGTCCCTGAGTTGTGCAAATAAATAGCTAAGGTCGTGGCTCAGAATCAAAAGATTGACAGTTCAAAAATCACTCAAAGATGCTTCAAAAGAAATGCCTAGTGTTTGTTCTGCTGAAAAATCACGTACATTGAGCACCCTCTGTGCAGCTCTATTCTGAAAAACAGGTGAACCCCGTGAATCAGAATTTGCTCAATGACAACTGTTGTGTTTGTTGTATATCAAGTGTTTAGTGGTTTTGATTAGTCCATTGTTTAATTAACAAATGAATACCCAAGGAGACAATCTGGCATAATGCTTATGAGTGTGATCTGAGTTCAAATTCTGTTTGTGCTACTTTTTGGTGTTTAAACTTGGGCCAGTTATTTAAACCTCAATTTTGTAAAATGGAGAAACTAACAAGCTTAGCAGTACACATGGATGGTAAAATGTGAGATATTTATCATTCCTGACACATGTGAGGTGTTGCTAATGTCCATACTGTCGTAGGCTATGTGCTCTCAGCCTGTGCACATGGGTAGCAACCAATAGGGGAAAATACAGTATAATTGGAAATGTTATAAAAAAAAACAAAACAACAGACACCTTGTTGACAAGCAAAATTTTATATAAATTTAAAAAAAAAGAAAAAAAAACAGACAAAGGACAGAATTTCCCTTAATGAAGAAGGGGCAACAGTGAAGACCGAGAGGCACAGCCAGGCCTGTACAGCAGCCCCTGTATTTGTTGACAGCCGAAGGCAAGTCTGCTCCTATGACCAGAAGCTTATGTGCTTCCTGGAATTTGTAATGAGATTGCCAGAAAACACTGACCCAGTTGCAAAAATGCATCCCTGCCACCCCTGCCACTTTCTCTTCTGAACTGTGTCCCCCTCCACTGGACGTCCTATGTAGATATACATATACAGACACACACATACGTTTATATATGTGAAATTATACAGCTCACCTTTATAAACTAGTCATGAGGAAGATCTACAAGTTGCCCCCCCCCCCCCACACACACACACACTTCAAGTGGACATGAAGTTGTGTGACTACCACATAGTGTAGCAGGTTATGCTTTGGGCTGCTAGGTCACCAGTTTGAAACCACTCGTTACCCAGTGGGGGAATGATGAGGCTTTCTCCTCCTCTAAAGATTCACAGGCTCAGAAACCTACAGGGGCCGTTCTGCCTTAAGAGTCACTATGTATTGCAATCAACTCAATGATAGTGAGTTTGGGGCTTTCAGAAATAAACCTCTGCTTTTCACTAATTAGAATGCTTTCATCTTTCTTATCTGTGGGGGAAGGTCAGACGCTTACATCCTCCCAAGGGCAGTTAGTCACCAGACTAGAGTAGGCCTCCTCGCTCCTTGCTACTGGGGACAATAAACTATTTCTCCCTGAGGCCTGTGATCAAGCTTTCTCACCCTACCAATAATGATCTCTATTAGTTGAGTCAGGGAACAGGCCAAACTGACTCTGTGACATCCAAAGTTAAATTATCCGCCCATTTTATCACATGTATACCCCAATCCCTCCTCTCCCTATTGCATGTATGTCCCTAGACCACCCCCTCTCATTACTGTATAACCTATAGCACAACCCCTTTCTGTGACGTTTGTATTCACCTGTAATTAGGGGGCTTGAATGTCCCCAGAGAATATAAAAAGCCGGGGGCTAGCATTAAAAGCGGCTCTCCCTCCACGTGGACCACCAAGCGGGGCTGAGGTGAGCATGCTACCATGAATCGTGTTTGACTCCATTTCTTTCAATACTTCTATCTCTCATGCTCTCTATAACTTTACTATAATCCTTACTTATTATCGCTGTACAATTGCGCCTACCGGACCCGTAATGATGTGTTAGGGACTGGCTTCCCCTGATACTTATCTTCTTTGTAGATGTGGTTTGGATTCAGAAATAGGAACTTTTATACAAAATACATATTGAAGTTGCTACAGTAGAATCCCTAGTCCACGCTTACAGAATAACCATGGTAAGTAACAGTGATAATGTATTTTCATTAACTGGATTAGAAATAGATATGAAGTAGCTTCTCCTTGTCCTCCCTCGAAGTCTCCTCAAGCCCTATGAAAAGCCAGTTAATGATTTTGGGAAATGTTGATCTAGAATGGCGTGGATGCTGCTGGGTAAGAGTTGAACTACTAATCTCAAGGTAGGTGGTTCAAACCCACCAGTCTCTCTGCAGGAAAAAGATGAGATTGCTTGCTTCTGTAAAGATTTATAGCTTATATAGTCAGGTTGACTAATGGTAGAGGTTTGGTTTTCTTTTGGGTTGACATATCTACTAAGGAGCTTGGTGGTCCAGTGGCTTAAGTGCTCAGCTGCTCATCACCATTTCAGTGATTCTAACATAAGAGCCTCTCAGGGGTGGTTACAGACTAGGACGCTCTGTAGGGCATTTGCAGGTGGTCACTCAGTTACTATGAGTCGCCGTTGACTCAACCGCACACAACAGCTGCACCAGTACAAATATCCTTCATATGGACCCAGGACCCAGTAGTTAGGAGTTGGTTGGTTATAATTACATTATGTATTACATATGAAAAAGAGGCAACTTTTCAATGGAAGAAGATATGATTATGTAATAAAATCCAGTCTCTGACATTGAGTAATCTACCTGTATATTTTCATTGTCCACAATTTTTATGTAAATATGAAGCACCTGGCTGTGACTTACCCTGCTGTAATACCACCGGAAGTGTGAAGATTTGGGCAGATTAAATGTATCTAATGATAGGAATTTTAACTATTAAGGAAGACAGTCTCACTGAGTGAGGCTCAGTCATATAAACTGATAATAATATCTAGTGTAGGTGTCAGATGCTTTAAAAATAACATCACAAAATTGAAAGCAAGCTTGGATCCTTCTAACAAGGGCACAAAATAATAATGTTCATTTTTACCCAGCATTGGTGGTTTTCCTTTTGTATTTTTACTACTCAAGTTTGCAGACTTTGGCTTGGTTGGGTGAAGAGTTTGAACATAGAGCTCATTTCAAAAAGAATCAGCAACATCAGGAAAGGATTGATCATCAAACAATAAAGAACCCTACCCCCGAAAGCATCACTTCGAGAGGAAAGCATGTTGGGAGTTGAAGGTGGCTGCCCACCTGCGCCTCAAACCTTAAAAGAGAAATGAAGATAACTGGGGTGTACGGTGCCTTTCCCTCTTCAAAATAAAATTCTTTGCAGCGCCCAAGACAAATGACACAAAGGGGAAGGGCAGTGATGCAGATTGGATAGGCTCACAGAGTAATTGAATTAAGGTTTGTGTGCCACATAGAACCACAAAGCAGGTCCGTGGCTCGGGCCTGCTGAATAGAGGTGGCCGGCCTGTCAATAAAGACCCTTTAAACTGGTTAAATGCATCATAAGCGTGTGCAGGGAGCTTTCTAGCTAACAGGTGGCTGAGTAAACCTCAGCTGGTGCCATACAAGGCTGTCACATTGACCTTCTTTAGGATAATTTCAGCCCTCTTTAAAAAAAATGTTACTGTACTTGCTGTGGTGGAAACAATTTAGGGATGAATAATTTCTTTTGGTCCCTAGCGGCACCGGTGGCTCTCTCTCCCCCCTCTCTCTTTTTGCCTAGCTCACTCTCTCTCCCCTCCTCTTTTCCTTGGTCTGGCAACTGAATTCACATAAAGGAACTGTGACAACAGCAAGCTGAAAAGCATAGCTGGTGGGAGGATTAAGTATATCATTGAAAGGAATTATGTTGTAAATGACTGGGAGGGGTAGGGGCTTCTGTTCCTTGGTCCCATCTGGTCCTTAAAGAATACCTTGTTGTAATTACCCCCAGATGGTTTGTGCTACACTGGGGTCTGGACAGCCAGGTGCCACCGTGTCCTGCTGAGTGTGATATTCATTGCTGCATGCAGTGACAAAAATGGACTTTATTGAAACCTAATTTCTTCCAGGGCATTACACAAATATGAAATGAACCTAGCTCATGGAGAGAGAGCTTTGTTTTCTTTAAAAAAAAACCCAAAATAACCCCGAGCTGTAACAGTCACACCTAAGACAGAGTCGCTTGGTTATTTTATTTTTGTAACAGTTATCCTAAAAGGAAGACGCAAGGCCAATTTGCAATGTGTGCTGGATTTAATTCACCATATCTAATTAAGGGCAGTAGTTCACATCAATGTCAAGTTTTTATTGTTTTGCTGCTTGCTGGTTTTAAAATAATATCTGTCAAAGCTTTCTATGGCCATACATTGAGAATTTTATGATTGAAATTAACATTAAGTAAACTATACTATATTCAACCCATAAACATATTTAGATATTAGCAAATATTTATATACTATAACTCAAAACATCTCATTCACTACTATATGCGTAACTGGTTTTTTTAAGAAATGAATTTTAGCATTTTTCTGAACTTTAAGAGTATTATTAATAAAGAAAATGAGAAGATGAAACAACGACTTCTAAAAAGTAGCCTCCATGATGTACATAATATTGGAATTTTACAAATTTGTGCTCAATTTAACTTTCTACCGGGACATTTTACTCTTAATTTTAATATACTTATATAAGTTAAATGCAGCAATAACCCAAAAAGCCACAATTGTATAATTAAATTCTATTCAGATTATTTTGTTCTAATTCACATTTAGAATCATGTGGATAATTCTTATTTAGTATGTTGCACAAAATATCATTTGGGTCTTGCCAAATGTAAAAACACAATTTTCATTTATGTCATTTCTTTCTTTTTGCATCTATTTTACAATTTTATTAAAAACACTCAGGCTCAGTTTAAATCATGAATTTTTGAATGTAGAATTTTTGAATGTGGAAATCAAACTTGTGAATTTGTTTGAAGAACAGAACATGAATGTACCTGGTGTTCCTTTCTCCCACGCCCCCCCACAAAGTTATAAATATTTACAGTAGTAAGAAAATATAAACAGGATTTATTACTCATATAAGAAAGTAAAATTTCCCTTGAAATATATCTGAACAACACATGTAAATGTATGAAAGCGCTGTGTGAAAACAACAGCAACAAACATTTCATTGCACCTAATTAAGGAGTTAGAGACATAGAAAAGCCATCAAACAAAGAAATTCGTTTTCAGGATGGAAACTTACGTGGTAGGAAAAGGTGTTCTGTGATACTGAGCTTGGTCAATGGAGAAGAATAGGTTTTGTGTACTTCATCAATAAAAATTTGAAGTCTAAGTTTTCTCTCTATGAATATAGTTCCCATATTCTGTCCACGTTCCATTGTAAGTTCAAGGCAACGGAATTCTATTAGATGAGTGATCTATTTTCATTACGCAGAAAGACAATGAGATGAGCTGAAAGAATTCTTAATGAGAACCAGACGTTGTGGCTCTCCTCTATTTGGTATTCATTTAAATGATCTGAACATTAACGCTTGACCCTGAAAAAATGATTGTAAAGAAGTTTGCTTGTGGTTTTTAGTTTGGTGACACTGGGGGGACCCTAGAAAGATCAGGGAGACTACAGTGGTCCAAGCATTCACGATCAGCCACTAGAATGAGGGTAGGTTAGATGGGATGAAGCAGAAAGACAATGTGAGAGAAATAGAGATGATGGATCATAGCAATAATTTGGCTTAAATTGAATTCTTAAGAGTAGTTTCTTGTTTTTCATTAATATTTTTGTCTCTGTCCATGAATTTTGGTAAAGTTTGGTAAATATTAATTGGAATGTGTGTTGTTTTTTAAATGACTTTTCTGATGCAGTTTCTTTCTTCTATTTCATCACCTTCATGGAGGTGAACATATCCATGGAAAACTACTCCCTTAATACTAAGCAACTGGTAAAGGGAATTTGAGAAAATTGATATAGAAGATAAAGAAATATCTATGCTTTCTTTCCTGATATAATTAATTTTCAGATTTCATGATAATCAAACTTCAATTTTAGATAATTATTGGACAAATTATGTGGGTGTTAAAAATCCTATTTAAAAATATTAGAATACCAAGTTACTTTGTAGCTAGTTGGTGTAGGCTTTGGTTGACTTAATAGTCTTCATTTAGTGTAATGTCAATATAATAGTAGTATAGTCAACATACTTAAAAATATACAATAAGGCATGTAACTGTCTTATAAATGAAATCTGATAAATGGAAACTAAAGCCACAGCTCATTATATTTGGGAAGGGGAGATATAATTTGTGAGTCATTCGGCTCATCATTTTTAAAACATCAACCTTCAAGTCACGCATTATCTGACATATCTTCATAGAAAATGAATAAAGAATTGAATCAGTAAGGGTTTTTAAGATTTACTACATTGAATAACTCTTCTGGCAACAGTGTGGTAATATTAAAACATTTCTGGTGTTTTCTTCTTAAAACATCACCATTTTACTCTCACCCTTGAATGGTCATTTAGCTCAGCATACAATTCTGAGTTGATGGTTGTTTTTGCTCAGCCTTTGAAAATGTAGTTCCAGGGTCCTAGTTTATATTACTGCTGGTAAATAATTTGTTATTCTAGTGTCTTTTTTCTTCAGTTATAATGCTAACAAAAATTTATTCTGGAATAATATATAGAATTATTATGAGGATAAATGAATTAAATATGTACATGATTTATTATAAGATTATATATTTAATTTTTTAAGTGGTTTAAGTACAAATAAGACTTAATATTTTCATTTTAGATTATTCACATGAGATACAAATGATAATCCAGAGTTATTTTAAAGACAACAATTAATGTTTTTGTAATGAATTTTATAAAGTATTTTCAATATTAATTAAAAGAATATCTTCTTGTTTCTGAGAGGAGGCTCAGAGTTTCAAGCCTCTCCACTCTATGGTTCTTGTCCAAGGAACAAAGTTCAGATCATAGTCACAGAAAAAGTCAGTTTATTAAAGGGGATGAAGGACCCTACTCACTCACTCACTCACTCACTCACTCACTCACTCACTCACTCACTCACTCACTCATTGCCATTGAGTCAGTGCCAACTCTCAGTGACACTCTAGGACAGAGGACAACTGCCCTTGTGGGTTTCCAAGACCCTTAACTAGTTTAAATGGCCAGGCAGAATATAGAGCCAAATCTTATATGATTGGTGGACCTCCTACTGTGGGCTGGCTTTCTGGCTAGTCTTTTGCCATTGGCTAGTATCTTCTCCAGTCACTCCAGACTTCAAGCGGTGCCTTGTCTTAGACCTAAAATACAGGTTTATTTCATCATCGGAGGAGTCTTAGTGACAAAGTGGTTACTTGTTGGGCTTCACTGCAAGGTCAATTGTTCAAACACACCAGCCAGCTCTTTAGGAGAAAGAAAGGGCTTTCTACTCTTGTAAAGAGTTCCCATCTTGGAAACACACAAAGGAACTTCTGCCCTGTCCTACAGGGTCACCATGAGTCAGAATAACGATCTTGTCTTCCTTTGCCCAGCCTTTGCTCACTCTGTTCGCTTCTACTGATGAGGAAAGGCCACTTCCTGCTTTTCACCTTGCTTTGGGCCGCAGAGGTATTTATGGGCCCCATTCAGGCCATCACCACCTCTTTTCCCTTTGCCAGCATTTCCCCTAAGAGATACCATACACATTCTTTTGGAAGTCAAAAGCAGCACCCTCTTTTACCCCAGGCGCCTCACTCACCAGACCTCACTCCATGCAAGTTCTTTTTGTTTCTGTGAATGCAGCCGGGGGTGAAAGGGCAGCGATTTGATGACTTACAAGAGGTGAAAAAAGGAGGGAGATGCTGTCAGCCTTCCAAACACAGGAGTTTGAAAACTGATTCCAAGAATGGAATCATAGATTTGACAAGTGTATTAAGTGCAATGGAGAGTGCCTTGAAGGTGATAAGGTTGTTGTGTAAAAAGACAAAAAAAATTTAAATACATTGCTTTGAAAATTCCATTTTTTGGGGGGGTACTCCCTCGTTGTGTGTGTGTGTGTGTGTATGCGTGTTTGGATAGGTTTTTATTGTGAGAAAGAATATAACAGCTAATTAATCCACACAGCAGTATAGGGGACTCAGTTCAACTCACTTTCATGGAAGAGTTAATACACTGAAGGTCCTTCAACTCACCTTGGCTCCTGGTCCAAGGTCAAGGAAGCAGACAGAGGAATCTGCCCTCAGGTAAGATAAGCAGAATCAGTTGGCCCATAAGCAGCAGATGGCAGGGTGGGACAGCAACATCTAATAGCTTAGCAAAGAAGGCCCAGATGGAGTCTCAAGCTCTAGCGATACACTCACAGCAACACAATTCATGGGTTGCTCGGCCCGCAGGGAGTTCATCATACGGCTGAGACAAAGGATTAGCTTAAGCAGTCGCTTGGTCTTATCACCAAGGAGAGAGAAGGAGGCTGACTTCAGAAAGCATTTATCTTGGGTGCCCTCCAATCAAGTTGCGACCTGATTAAACTCCTCCCACATATTCCTAGGGAAGCCTAGTTGGCATGATAAACACTACTATCGTGCGCATTAAAACACAAAGTCTGAATATGAGTAGGAGAATAATAGAGGAGAGCGTCAGCAGGACCCCCATGACCAAACATCTGACCAGGAGCTCCATTCCTGTACAGCTTGGGCCTGCCATGCTCATGCTCGCTCCAGAAACCAATGAATATGATCTTGAACATGTCCTGTTTCGTTTACCCAGAAACAAGCATTCTTCCGTAAGCACGGCACAACTTCCATTGTCAGCATGTCTAGGCCCAGCCAATTCTGGAGAAAAACTGCTGCTAGGGAATTGTTCTGCACCTACACGGTCAGCAATGAATCTGTGATCCGGATGCAAAATCGTGCTAGTTTGGAAGAAAGGTGAACAGATCTAGATAGCTAGCTAGCTAGCTAGCTAGCTAGATAGATAGATATCTCCTGCAGAGACCACTCCAGTGGTTCTGGGAGCAATCCCTGCAAAGCTGCCGGAAAGCTGATCCCTAATAGAAAGGGGAGCAGGGGCCCTGCTCTTTTGGACATTCTATGGGTGATGCTTAAAGCAGCATTGGCAACTGAATTAGTAGACACACTATATCCCAGAGTCTGAAGTCTGTCCAGTTAGTTAGCAAACAGTGATATAGGGAGCTTCCACAGACAAAATAAATTCCCTTTTGGTGAGAGAAGTGTCTCAAAATAGAGCATGTGGTTGAGTGGATCTTCCTTGTTCAGTCCCACCCAGAGGTATATTTCCCACCGTGAGTGCTAGCAAAGGATGCTGCCCTTAGGGGCAGCAGCAAGGAGTGTGTTATGAGTAGAGTTGTCATGTAAATCTTCCCCCAGCATGACGTGCCTGGTAGTGGGAGTGAACGCTTTCCCCTTTGAGCTTCTAATGTCTATTTTAAAGAGACAAGTTCTTTCTTTTCTTGTCTGTCTTTTAAAAAATGCTACACACACACACACACACACACACACACACATGAGTGAGCTTCAAAATGATCATGGACAATGCATTTTATGAAAAAATAACTAAGCACGGCTCTAAACATATTTTTTGCACCCAAATAAACTAGTACTAATTTGTTACAACGTGTGTTCATAGGAGGGGGGAGGTGGGAGGGTACCTGGAACGGATTGCGATGATGTACACACAACTCTTTTTAAAAGCTACTCAACTATGGACGTGTATGATATGTGAATATTTTATCAATGAAACTTTTGGGGAGAAATCTTGCAGCGAGTAGGAGGGAAGCTGTTGGTAGCGCAGGGTGGGAGGAGTCCAAGTGAAACCGTGTCTCTGGTACTACTGGATGTGCCATTTAAATCAGTGAGTCACTTCGCACTCACCCAAGGAAAGGGTTTCAAGGAAACTTTCATTTCCCCTAAAGCTGCGCTGCTGCCTTCTGAGATTTCTACTCTGGAGCCCAGCCCAGAAACATCAAATGCCCACTGGGAGGACGGCCTAGGTGGGGCAAGGCTTCCTCCTGTTGCACCTACAAGTGATGATGAGTTGGAACCAACTCGAGAGCAACTTAACAACAGCAACAACAACAACAACAGAGACTTCACACGATTTCTCATCTCTCACCCATTGATAGCTAACTACGTTCTTTCTTTCTTTCTCTCTCTCTCTCTTGCTTTCTTTTTGTTTTTTAAGAGATGGGGTCTCGCTATGTTGCCCAGGCTGGAGTACAGTAACTATTCACAGGCGCGATCCCACTACTGATCAGCATGAGAGTTTTGACCTGCTCCGTTTCCGACCTGGGCTGGTTCACCCCTCTTTAGGCAGCCTGGTGGCCCCCCACTCCGGGGAGGTCATCATACTGATGCCGAACTTAGTGCGGACACCTGATCGGCATAGCGCACTGCTGCTCAGAACTCCTGGACTCAAGCGATCCTCCAGCCTCAGCCTCCTGAGTAGCTGGGACTACAGGCGCGCGCCACCACGCCCGGTGCCAACTGCTTTCTAAGACATGAAGATTTAACATAACACACCCATTCATTCTCTTTATTTGGCCAGACCTAGTTAAGTCTTTTTTTTTCTGCTCTAGCACTTTCTGACATACCAAAAGCCCATTCTCTAAAATGCTACCAGACTAATTTCCCAAAGCACAAATCCCATCAATGTTTCTCCATTAACAATGAAACAATGTGACCTTGGCTATAATTATTTAAACAATCAAATGCCATTCATAATCATTTGATCAAAACCAAATTTTCTCAATTATTTCCTACTACTCTTTAATACACTGTAGACCATTAAGCTAAAGTGTTTACCATTGCCCAAACAAGCCCAACATTCTTCATCTAATTTGGTGGATTTCTTTATCCTGGGATGCCATTTGTGATTTGTCTGGGATGTTGCGCTTGCTTCAGCATCCATTTCAACTGTGCTCTTATCTAGGGTGCTCATCAGACTCCTTCAACTTAAATAAGTCATCTTCTCCTTGGAACATCCATGGAGCATTCTAATGTCAGTTTTCAGACTCTACTCTTTTGATATTTAGCCATTTTTATCCATACCATCTCTCCTATTCACTTGTAAACTGAAAACCTACCGTATATACTCGAATATAAGCCAACCCGACTATAAGCCGAGGCACCTAATTGTTACCTGGGAAACCAGAAAAACTGATTGACTTGAGTATAAGCCTAGGGTGGGAAATGCAGAAGTTATTGGCGAGTTTCACTAATCAAAACAAATGAAAATAAAATTACTAAAAATTGAGACATCAGTGGGGTAATGTATTTAAATATTTATTTTAAATAAAAACATGAATAAAAGGACAACAGGTCATTTAATATTAGTAAACCAGCACAGTAAGTGGAAAATAGGTTCAACAAAAACAATAAGGTATCAACATTGATACCTTAAGAGTACTATTCCCTGAGCTCGATCAGCAACCAAGCTAAAATGTATAGAGTTAAAATTCTTCAAAACAGGATTCCTCCTCATCATCCGTATCCGAATGCAGAGCTTCAGCTGGTGTGAGGTCATCATAGACGCTCTCCTCACTGAGATTGCCGTCATCACCATCACTGCTGTCATTTTCATACAAAGCACAGTCTTCACTGCCATCCATAGCATTACTAATACTACCACTGATGTGTGTATAAGCCGAACCCCAGTTTTTTAGCACATTTTTTGTGCTGAAAAACTCGGCTTATACATGAGTATATACGGTATTTAACCTTGTGTTACAAATGGTCATTCTGTTTCATAAATGCCAAATAAACAACCCAAATATGTGTGAATAGGATCTCCTTTGAGCATTAAGAAGGATCGGGTTAAACAGAGGTTATAAATATATCAAATTTATGGTGAAAATTGGGTAAAGAATAATAAAATCACTAATTTTTAAAAAGTTATTGATAGCAGTTTATTTTGTAATGTCTTATAAACATATTTCCCCAAAAGAAAAAAGGCAACACAGGACTTATATCAGCATAACATTATTTTGTTTTGCTGTCCAAATAAAAATATTAATTTATTGCATGTACAGCATAAAACTAATATATCCAGCTAATTATACTTGTGAAGATATTTTAAAACATGCTATATCTTTTTAAAATTATTGTTAGTTCAGATTTAATACATATATCATATCATTCCAAATTCCAGTCGCGTCAGGTAGAATGTACAAAAGCTACCACAATCAGTTTCTGAATATTCCCTTTCTATATAGACCCTTTGACATCGTCTCGCTTTTACCCCACCTCCACAACCGTACCCCCTCCCCACAAACCCCCGTTCTACTTGCTGTGCCCGCAGGTTCATTGGTCCTGGGTTTCACATACTGCAAAATGGAAAAGCGTAAACACAGCTTCAAGAGGGTGCCCTCCACTAACAGAACACCTCTGAGATACACTCTGATTCGAACAAACAGAACCAAAGAAAACAATACAAAGCAAAAGTAGAGAAAATTTTGGAAACCAGACCAGGTCCAGCCTACATCATAGGCGGGATCTACTGACACAGTTTTAACTGTTCAGGTCAGATTTATGCCTTTGATCTTCTATGCTCCTCTCTCCCAAGCACTCTGTCTCGTGACCACTGTTCTCCCTTCCCTCAATTTTAGATAGGGGGCATTCCCCGGAGGCTTATTTCCTAAATAGTTCCACAAATGAATCTTGGACTCCCACTGTCCATCGCCTTCTGCACACTGGATTCTCACAATTTAGGCACTGATGCTGGTCCCTCCTTCAATGCCAGGTTATATGGATTCCAATCCTTCGGTCCCTAATGATCGTGTGCTTCTTCCAGGAGGACTTCGTTGACATCTCACTTAGATGGCTGCTTGTTTGGAGACAAGCCTTTAAGATCCCAGATGTGATTTTATATGATAGTCAGGCACCATGTAATTTCTTTGCTACATTTTGCTACAGCAGCCATATCTTCCCAGCCATATCTTCCGTGTTCCCTTCCTGAGGGTGAGTATCAACTAGCGCTATGATGTAAGAACTTATTGTTCTAAAGTTGGAGCTAGAATTTAATGCAAGCCCCAAACACATTCCTGGATCTGTGCGGTATTTTTTAATTTGCTATAACTTGGGAGTTAATACAGATGTCATAGCCTTCCATAGTTCATACACATCAAACAGAATTGTACAATTGCTTCCATAATCAGTCTCAACACATGTTTTCCTTCCTGGACTTCTTGACATCATCTCCCTCTTATATCCCCTCTCCCTTGCAACCTTTGCTCTAGTTCCTTCCTCGATGGGCTCAACATCCCTGGGGTTCATTTACCGAAGAACAGAGAAACAAACAACAGCCTCAAGAGGGTGACTGCCGATGGCGATGCACCTCTGAGATACAACCTAAAATGAACAGGCATGAGTAAAATATAACAGAAGGTCCATCACAGGATTGCCAGAATAATAACTATCTTAGTACAGCATGCAGGGCGCTGATGTAGCAAGACCTCATACATCTCTCTTGGTACAGCTGTCTTCTGCTTCCTCAGACACCTTGTATTTCCCACCAAAGTCCTCAGGTTGCAAGTGTGTCTGAGGTAGATCCGGTTCACCCAGTGGAATTCCCATATGCGGTCTTAGCAATGCAACCTTTGGAGCAGGCTGAGTACACCAACGTTCCAGGAGTCAGTGCTCCAGTGTTCCTCAGCCCGGGCCTGGGTTCCCAGGATACCTCCAAATGCCCTAGGTCAGTTCTGCCCACACACTGCAGTCCACTGAAGACCCTCCCCACCTAATGTTTCCAAGAGCATCCTCAGTGTCTCCTCCACCCACCTGGAGGTCAGCCTCTCCTTCCTCTCCCCTCAACAGACGTGCACTGTGTTCCCCCACATGTAACCAATCCCTCTCCTCTCTTCTGCACTGCCCCTTCCACCAGTAGACCTCTTCCCATTGACAGGACCGCCTTGCTACCGGGGGAGCCCATCCACATGGCTACCACTCAGCAGACAACATCCCTGAGCCCCGCCCCCCACCCAACCACCCCCACCCCCATCCATCCGTCCATTTGCTCCCAGCTGTCATGAGGCGCTCTCCAGCCCAGTGACCTACACTAGGCTTACCTGGAGGGGATGATGTGTGGATCATTGGCATGGGTCTGACTTTTTACCATGCTCTCTGGTCCCTGGCCAGAGGACTGACTGCCTTCCAAACTTGCCTGCTCTGCTGCTTGTCCCAACTGCAGTGGCCCATACAGTATTTGTACTTTTGTGTTTGGCTACCTTCACTCAGCATAATGTCTTCCAGATTCCTCTACGAATTAAGGCGTTTCGTGATTTCATCACCGTTTTTAAGGGATGCATAATATTCCACTGTGTGTATGTACCAGAATTTTCATCCACTCCTCTGTTCATGGAAACTCTTCCGTTTCCAGCTTCTTGCTATTGTGAACTGTGCTTTAATGGACATGGGGAGCAAACGTCTGTTTGTGGTGTGGTTCTTATTTCTTTTGTGTATATGCTCAGTAACAGTATTACTAGATCAGATGGTAGTTCCATTGTCATCTGTTTTGGGATCGGCAAAGCGCCTTCCACAGTGGCTGTACATATATACAAGTGCATCAGCAGCGGATAAGAGCTCCCATCTCACCACCCCTTCGCCAACATTTGTTGTTCTCAGTTTTTAAAAAATTGGGCCATAGTTGTGGGCCTTACGTGGCATCTCATAGTTGTTTTAAATTGTATTTCCCAGATAGCTAATGGCCAGGAGCAGTTCCTCATGTATTGTTTAGCCATTCCAGTGTCATCCTTTATGAAAGGTCTGTTCCAGTCCTTTGCCTACCTTTTCAGAGGGCTGTTAGTTTTTTTCCCTTGTAGGCTTGTAAAATTCTCTAGGTTTTAGACTCACTCACTGACTCACTCACTCTCTCACTCACTGACTCACTGACTCACTCACTGACTCTCTCACCGACTGACTGACTGACTCACTCACTCACTCTCTCACTCACTGACTCACTGACTGATGACTGACTGACTGACTGACTGACTGACTCACTCACTCACTCACTCTCACTCACTTACTCTCTCACTCTCACCACCCACTCCCTCAGTCAGTGAAAAAAAAAAATCTGTAGATTTTAGTAATTAGACCTTCTTCTGTTATGTCCTATTTCTAAATATCTTTTCCCAGTCTGTGGGTTTTCTTTTTATTCCTTTAATAAAATCTTTGAAGGACACAAACATTTTATTTTTAATAGGTCCCATTCATCTAATTTATCTTTCATGGGTGTGTTTCCTTTGTTATTTCTGATAGCCGGTGTATTCCCTAGACTAGGGCTTCTAGCTTTGTACTAATTTTCTCATTGGTGATCCTGATAGCTTTGGGTTTTAAATTTCAGTCTTGAGTTTGTTTTTGTGCATGGAGTGATATCTGAGTCTTGTTTCATTCTTCTGTAGATGGATACCCAATTTTTCCAGTACCAATTATTGAAGAGGGCATTGCCTTCCTAATTAATACTTTTTTGGGATTTTGTCAAAAATCAATGTTTTTATTACTGGGTTTCCTGTCTTGATCCATTGATCCAAGCATCTATGATTGTACCTGTATTAGGCTGTTTTGACAACTGTGACTGAGTAGTAGGTTTTGAGGTCGGGGAGAGCAAGGCTATCTACTTCATTCTTCTTCATGAAGAACCCTTTGCTTATGCTGGGCTTCTTCCCTTTCTACATGAAGCTGGTAATTAGTTTTTCCACTTCTTTGATGCACGATGATGGAATTTGGATCAGGATTGCTCTGAATTTGTAGATTGCTTTAAGTATTATTGCCATTTTCACAATATTGAGTCTTGGAAATCACTGATATTTTAAGAAAAGTTTATGGGGACTATTCCCTACATGAAGATGAAGCTTATAGGGGTAGACCACCACGGTCAGTTTAAAAATCATTTCACTGGGAGCTCCTACAGCTGTAACATCCCATGGTTCAATCACATCAAGCAGCGCTGGACAACTGCTACTACAACCAGTTCAACACAGTTTCTTTCTTCTTGAACTCCTTGATAGCAGGTGCCCTGTATCCCTTCTCTTCCCCACCCGCCCCCTCCAGGAACCCTTATATCATTGTTGTTATTATTTGCCACATCTTACACCATCCACTCTATCCTTTTACATACAACTCTGTTATTTCCTCTCCTTGAGGGGGGTTATACAGTCACCAGTGCTATCAGCTGTTCACCCCCGCCCCCCCACTCCCCCACCCTCATGTCCTGTTCCCTCAGGAAACCATTACTCCTGTCGCTGTTTCTGAAGGGTTATCTATCTTGGTTTTCTTGTTTCGAATGGCCTTAATTATACAACTGAACATACACAAGTCCAATTTGATTGATGAGGCAAAATAAATAAATTCTACCTTACAAATCGGATTAGACCAGATCATGCACACTGCTACAGATAACACAGGGAATCCAAGATAGATAAACCCCTCAGGGCCAACAAGGAGAGTAGAGATATCAGGAGGATTAGGGGAGGGTGGGTGGGGAGAAAGGGGGAATCAATCACAAGGATCAATCTAGAACCCCCACCCAGGGGGGAAAATAACAGAAAAGTGGATGAGGGACAATGGAGGACAATATCACATATGGAAAAAAATAACCTATAACTTATCACGGGCTTGTGAGGGAGGGCAGATGGAGGAGGGAGGGGGAAGAAATGGGGAGCAGATAGCAGGGGCTCAAGTGGGAAGAGAATGCTTTGAAAATGGTGATGGCAGCATATGTGCAAATGTGCTTGACACATTGGATGAATGTTTGGACTGTGATAAGAGACTGTGATAAGAACCCCCAATAAAAGTATTAAAATATATAATAGTACGGGGAGGAAATATTAAGGAACTACAGGATAGTTATGTGTTTCATCAGTGCTATCCTGCACCCTGGAATTATCATCCCTTCCAGGTGGCCTTTCTGAGAGGAACTGTCCAATGAACATGCAGGTGGAGTTTTGAGTCTCCACTACATCCCCACCCCTTCACATTGGTTGGGTTGCTTGTTTTTGAATTTCTGATACCTTTTCCCATCGACACCTCATGACCACACAGGCTGGAGTGCTTCTCCAAAGTGGGCTTTGTGGCATCCCTGCTAGTGGCCACTTGTTTGACTCCAAGCCTATTAAGACCCCAGACACTATATCTCTTAATAACGGGACACCATCAGATTTCTTCACCACATTTGCTTATGCGCCCATTTTGTCTTTAGCAATCATGCCAGGAAGGCGAATATCATACAATGTCATTTTTTTTAGGAAAAAGAATAAATTTGTGCCTTAATTGGATAGAAACAATGAGTAACCAAAGAATCAACAGTAAACACTTTTGTCGTTTTTGTTGTTGTTAGGTGCTGTTGAGTTGGCTCAAACTCATGGTGACTTTCTGTACAACAAAATGAAACACAGTCCAGTACTGGGCCATTCTAACATTTCATTTTGTGTTTCAGCCATCAATGCATCCACTGTTCAACTCAACTTGTTGAAGGTCTCTCTCTTGTTTGCTGCTCCTCCAGGTTACCAAGAATGATGTCCTTTTCCAGGGAATGGTCTCTGCTACCAGCATGTTGAAAATACATGAGACTAAGTCTTGCCATCCTTCTTTGAGAGAATTTTCTGGCTGTACTTCTTACAAGACAGATTTGCAGTCCATGGTACTGCCAATATTTGTCACCAGCACCATAATTTAAATGCATCTATTCTTCCTCAGTCTTCCTTATTCAATGTCAAGCTTTCACATGCTTATGAGGCAATTGAAAATACCATAGCTTGGGTCAGGCACACCTTAGTCCTTAAAGTAACATCCTTGCTTTTCAAGCCTCTAAAAAGGTATTTTCATTGGGCCTCTATTCAAGCACTACCTCAATGCAAGAACACATTGTTCTATAAAAACAGCATTCCGTGATGCTCACCTTCCTGATATGATTACTGAAGACAAAGAGGGTGCATAAGCAAATGTGGTAAAGAAAGCTGATGGTGCCGGGCTATCAAAAGATATAGCATATGGAGTCTTAAAGGCTTGAAGATAAACAAGCGGCCATCTAGCTGAGCAGCAACAAAGCCCACATGGGAAAAGCACAACAGCCTGTGTGATCATGAGGTGTTGATGGGATCAGGTATCAGGCATTAAAGAACAAAAACTGATATCATTGTGAATGAGGGGGAGTACAGAGTGGAGACTCAAAGCCCATATATAGTCAACTGGACACCCTCTTCATAAGGGTCGTGGGGAGGAGATGAGCCAGTCAGTGTGCAGTATAGCAATGATAAAACATACAAATTTCCTCTAGTTCTTTAATGCTTCCTCCCCACCCCAGTATCATGACTCCCATTCTACCTTACAAATCTGGCTAGACCAGAGGCTGTACACTGGTACAGATAGGAACTGGAGACACAGGGAATCCATGATGGACAAACCCCTCAGGACCCATAATGAAAGTAGTGACACCAGGAGGGTAAGGGAAAGGTGGGGTAGAAAGGAGGAATCGATCACAAGGATCTACATATAACCCCCTCCCTGGGGGATGGACAATAGAAAAGTGGGTGAAGGGAGATGCCAAAACAGTGTAAGACATGACAAAATAATAATAATTTATAAATTATTAAGGGTTCATGAGGGCAAGGGAATGGGGACAGAGGGGGAAGTGAGGAACTGATACCAAAGACTAAAGTAAAAAGCAAATGTTTTGAGAATGATGATGGCAACAAATGTACAAATGTGCTTGACATAATGGATGTATGTATGTATTGTAATAAGAGTTGTACGAGCCCCCAATAAAATTATTAAAAAAAGAGATCTTTTGAAGCACATTCACCCAATAAAAACACATACTTTGATCTCCTGACATCTATTTCTATGGGTACTGACTGTGAATCCAAACAAGACAAAATTCTTTGACAACTTCAATCTTTTCTCCAATTATCATGATATTACTTATTGGTCCAGTTGTGAAGATTTTGACTTTCTTTGTCTTCAATTATAATACACAATGAAGGCTGTCATCCTTGATCTTCATCAGCCAATGCTTCAAACCCTCTGATTTTCAGCAAGCTGTGTCAACTGTCTATCTCAGGTTAGGAATAAGACTCCCTCCAATCCTGATGCCACATTCTTCTTCATAGAATCCAGCTTCTCTGATAGTGTTATCAGCATACAGGTTAAATAAGTGTGCTCAGAGTACACAATTCTGATGCATACCTTTTCTGATTTTAAACCATGCAGAATTCCTTTGTTTTGTTCTTAGAACTGCCTCTTGATCCACATACAGGTTCCACATGAACACATGTGGAAAAATTCTGAAATTCCCATTCTTTTCCAGACTAACCATCATTTCTTATGACTCACATAGACCAATGGCTTAGTATAGTCCATAAAACAGAAATAAACAATTCTTTAGTATTTTTTGCTTTCAGCCAAGATATATTTGACATCAACAATGATTTCCATCTTCTTCTGATGCTGCCCATATATCATTCAATATTTTTGCCCATAGAATCTTTTTTTACTTCTAAACTCTTTTAATTTGTCATGATTCTTTTAAAATTTATATTGGAGTTCATCACATCTTAAATTTTGTCTCAAATCTAAGCTTTTGAAGAGAACTTATAAAGCCATTTAACATTTACCCTATTTAACCCCTTGTCCTCCCCTCTTCTCCGCTGGTTCAGATTCAATGAGAAGAAAAGCATTTTCATTGCATCACTCTGACTTTGGATAGGTGCTTCCTATCTTAAGTCTGATACATTCGGTCCTTTCTTTAAACACTAGCTAACGTTTCGTGTACCTTGTACCCTGCATTCATCCTCATCCTCATAGATGGTTATGTACTACCTCTATTTAATCCACAGACAGGAATAGGTACATCCTAAGTAATTGTCAAAAGCTATAGCCTTGAATTCACTGTTACTTAATGTTCATCAAATATTTGTGTTACACATTTGAGAAAGATTGCCTGAATGAAATATAGTTCATGTGTTCCTACAGACACCAAAAAATTTCATCAGCATGATAAGCCACACAAGCAGAAATACACACATCTGGACCATATGGTTTAGAATCTTGTAAAAGTTGCTTTTATAGACTGTAATTTGGCATTATGTCATCATTGGCCGCTGCTAAGAGCCTTTATGAGATAGAGCCTTTTAAAACCCATTTAATGCGTGCATGTTGTTGATGATAGTATATTGCTGTCTTCTGGAATACCAAGGAAGAGAAGGTCTGTAGTCTTAGCACTTGAAATAGATTTGTTTTATTTTCCTTCATAGATAATGTGAATATTATAACTTATCATGTTGTCATTTTTGCCTCTCTTCTAGAAAGCTCTCAGGATAGTTTGTGGCTATTTTAGCAAATGTACAGGAAGGTACCTATGCATTCTGTGTACCCATACATACTTTAGTATAAAGTATTGAAAGTACCATGGACTGCAAGAAGAACAAACAAGTCTGTCTGAAAGAAGTACAGCCAAAATGCTCCTTAGGAGCCAGGATGGCAGGACTTTCTCTCACATACTTTGGACATGTTACCAGGAGAGACCAGTCTCAGGAAAAGAACACCGTGTTTGAGAAATTAAAGTGGCATTAAAAAAGAGGCAGAACCTTGAAACAATGGATTGACATTGTGGGTGTCTCACAATGGGCTCAAACATACGGATAATTCTGAGCACGACACAAGACCAGCACGAGGAAGCGTTTTGCTCATACACAGGGGCACTATGACTCTGCACCCACTTGATGGCATCTCACAACAATATCTGTTCTACCTTTTGTTCTCTTAAATTTACTTCCTTATCAATTTTTCTTTTCTTTAAGACTGTAGCTGTCAAGGATTTCATTTTACTTAGATTCATAATCACCACATATAGAGGGAGCAGTCAGGAATTCAAATAATGCATTGCATTGGGAAAATCTACTGTAAAAAATATGTTTGAAGTTTATAAAGCAAAGATGTCACTTTGAAGAATAAGGTGTCCCTGATTGAAGTAAGCTATATTTAATCACCTCTCCTGCATGTGAAAGTTGGACAATGAATATGACAGGACAAATGAGGATAATGAATCTTAAATATACCCTGGACTGCCAAAAGGGCAAAGAAATCTGTGTTGAAAGAAGTGTGGCTTGAGAACTACCTTGGAGTTGGGATTGGCAGAGCTTTGTCTCACACACTTTGGGCATGTCACTAAAAGGCCAGACCCTGGAGAAGGGCATTGTGCTTAGTGAAGTGTAAGCTCCATGAGAAGAGAGAAAGCCCTTCAGTGAGACGGGGGATGGCCAGAGTGGCTGCACCACGAGTCAACATGTAGCAAAGATTTTGGGGGGCCGTGCAGGACTGGGCAGTGCTTCTTCCTGCTGTGCACTGGGTGCTATGGATTGGAACCGATTTTAGGGGACATAACAACATCCAAATTGTTATTTGCTTTCATTTTAATCTCTCGTGCTCTTGAGAGTCATTGATAATATTAACTTTTGATACAATTTAGATAAGATGGATTTCTTTTTAAGTGCATTAACTGGCTATATTCTCTCAATACAATCATGTCTTTGATGCTACAAATTTTTCATCCACTCTCTTGTCCCCTCCTTCTGAAGGCCACTCCGCTATTCTGCTTTCATATCATCTATCATTTTGTGTTGCCTTCTGGAGAATTTTATTTGCATTTACTTCAATTAACTAATTAAGTTTTATTCTATTCTTCCCACTGTACAATGGGTTTATTTTAATTCTCTCCTTTGTCATTCCTAAAATGTTGTTATTACTTTTTATAGCATCATGTTTCTGCAATGGCTTTGTTTTTTGTCTCACTGCAGACTATTTTAAACATTTCTACCACAAAGTCTCCTCATCACAACAACTTTTATCTCTGGCTGTTGGAGTGAGGCTCTGATTCTCCTGTTTGGCAGCTTAATTCCTAGTGGGCCTTGAAAATATTTGCTCAGCGTCCACCATCATCTAGAATTCTGTATGTCTCACCTATTCTCTGGCACACGTAACAGTCCTTATAGTTTGTATTTACCTCTGCTTTTTCACTGGTCACTCTTTGGGGTTTTTTAATGCAAGGCCCCCAAAGGTGACTGCAACTTAAACCGTGTGTTCCAGTTTCTCACAGTCTTGTTTTTCTTCCCGGCCCTAGCGGCCATACTTTCTTTCTCATTGGGTAGGTCAGTTTTTCCCAAGTACCCCTTGAAACTGTGGATTCTGTTTGATTCCTGGTCACTCAACTCCAGTTTCTTGCAAGCTCAGGCACTTAATTGAGGTTCTGTGATGAAGTAGAGTTAAAACTTGCCTGCAGTTGTTGAGGCCAACATTTCAACCTAATCTGTTTCTAAGGTGTGCAGCCAGAATTCCAACACATCCCTCTCCCTTGGACTTTCCTCTTCATCTGGTACATGAAACATTGTAAGCTAAAAAAATTTTTGCAATAAAACATGGTTTTTATATTTCACTGATGTTTTATATTTTATGTAGCATTTTATATTTTGAAGTTGGAAAGAAGATATTCTGTTTCAGGTTAGCCAAACACACTAAGAAATTCTCTTGGCTTACTTTTTTTTTTTTAGAGACTATTGCTTTTTTCATATGATATTAACGTCCATTGCTGATCTGTGTGTTTTACATACAGAGAAAGTGAAAGGAAGAGAAGGGAGAGAATAAACATACTAGGAACGGCTTTACATGAACTGAAAGCTCTAAAGGGGGTAAAAGACACAAGGACCTATTTTTAATATTTTCGTTTTTTTCTTGTATCCTGAATACGAATATTACATTTCACTGTAGCCACATGTAAAAAGCACCAGTGTTAGATCAAAAAGCCGGACCAAGGTGCCAAAAGAGAATTCCCATGTTCTTTATGTTTTTACTATTTCCGAGACTATATTTTTTGAGTTGCTACAATGGCTGAGATGCTTTTAGTCATAATCCCCGTGTCAAAGGTTTTCACATATTTCACAGTTCTCACAGAGCCGGTCCTTACCCAGGAACCGAGAACAGAGCAACAATTCTCTACTGCTCGAAGGCTGATGCTAACTCTCTAACTTGAGAGGATGTGGAATAAAACATACAAAGGAAATTTTATTTATTCCAGAATATAGACTATTATAATGCACATACTGTAAATGTTCCCCGATGTGTATTTAAAGATTTTTCCAAATCCAGGATGAAATATTCTTTCAAATTCATAACCTAGCCTCTCTAAGGAGTAGATTCTTTTACCTTGTTAAATGGATATAGTAAAACCTACTTGGGAAGTTTTAGAGAGAATTAAATTTGCTGCCAGGCTTTCTAAAGTGGGTTGCAGATCTGCCTGTCTCCCAAATCATCATTTACTACATTTAATTGACTGTCATCTGATGATGCCAGGCTGTTATCAGACACTGCGTAGGAGGTTGGTGCAACACATCTAGCATGTATTAAAAGTTCGTCAAGGACTAGCCACGTTGTTACTACAATGTCCTGCATGAGCTGCGCGCCAACGTTAGATACTTCATTCTTCATTCTGACTTGTTACAGGTACTGAAAGCATGCATGGAGCATAAACTTTAAAATATATTCAGCAAGTTCCCTTCCTCACAAACAAGGAAAGTATAAGCCTTAATCAATAAACACTATTCATTTAGAAATATTTTCCAATGGTGTTACACTGTTTGAACGATCACTCCTTATTTATACACAACCACAGGCAAATAAGATGTTTAATATAAATACATCATATTTCACACACCTAATTCTATTTCTTAAACAGCTAGTTTTAATGGAAATCTTTCTCAAATGTGTTGCAGATTTCCTTGCTTCCCAACACTCTATTTACTGCATTTAAACTACTGTAATCTGATGATGCCAGGCTATCAATAATTAGATTTGTGGATATATATGTATATATATATACACATGGTTTTTAGTCTATTTGTCATTCACACCATTATTTCTGGACCTTTTAGTCAGACCGTTAAAGCAATATTGTGCAAACTGAGGGCAGCGGGATAGAGGAAGAATATAGGATAGAAATTTAGGGGATATTGTTTCTTTCTTGTCTGTTGGGAAAATGTCCCATTGGGAGAATTTAGTTAGCTAAGGCTGACAAAGCAGGCAGGGACTCATATTGAAAACTGGAAAGCCCCTCGCATTTCCCCATTCTGCTCAGTGTTCAGGGTAGTCCACTAGACCTCACTGTGAGCTATTAGGAATCAGAAGCTATATCTGTAATAACCCAGGTGATTCTGATGCAGATTGTAGACCACACTTTAAACAACACCTTTCTGATTATCTGGAAGAGTTACTAAAATGATGCCCAAGCTAGCATCCTTACTCTGATGCTTGATTTGGGTGGTGAGGTGACTTGTGTACTATACAGAGCATGTCAGAGCTAGAGATGACCCCGTGGGAAGAGCAACAGATAATATGTTTGGTGACTCTAGTATTTTATTTCATTTTTGGATCTTAACTTCCTCAGCTGCAATTAAGTTAACTTAGAAGCTAACTTATCTTTAAGATCCCCACAGACAGTGGATTATTATTTTCTAACCATCATCAGTCCTTGTGACTCCTGGAAAATAAGTATTTCTTGATGGGTCTGCATAAGAGAGGTATGAGAAGATACTAATAGGATTCTATGATTCAGCTGTGAGTGATTGTTAACAGGATTAATTGTGAGCACCATCATGCTGGATGTTAAAACGAGTTATCTCAGAAGCAGGAAGTGTTTCACTCCCAGGAAGAGAGAAAAACCAGGAGTGGTGTGTGTCCTTTGGACCCAGAGATCCCAGTGCATGAAACTACAGCTGTGAAACTAGATGAGCAGAGGAGTGACAAGGGAACAGAAGCAACACAGAACCAAGAAGAACACAAAACAGAGAAGATGGAAATCCTTTGAGCAAGTAGAGTTAAATGTCTTTAGGTAGGAGCATCCACGCTTTTAATTGGGGGAGCCAGTCTAGCTCACCCATTGGAGCTAGAGCTGAACACCTTTGGGCATTTATTGGCAGCCATGAAAGAGCTTTGTATCATTGCAGAAGCCAGGGACATGGCTGAGCAGAGGCAGTTGAATAATTGCATTCTGAGCATTTGTAACTTGTTAACTTCCTTGACAAACCCAATCATCATAAGTATTGTTTGTGAGTTCTATGTGGCAATTACAATAATGTGTGTGTGTGTGAGAGAGAGAGAGAGAGAGAGGGAAGGAGGAGGAGGAGGAGGAGGAGGAGGAGGAGGGGGAGGAGGAGGAGGAGGAGGAGGAGAAGAAGAAGAAGAAGAAGAAGAAGAAGAAGAAGAAGAAGAAGAAGAAGAAGAAGAAGAAGAAGTAGTAGTAGTAGTAGTAGTAGTAGTAGTAGTAGTAGTAGTAGTAGTAGTAGGCTGGAGAGTGGGACATGTTCGACTTCAACCACGTGGAGCTGGTCTTTGGTAAGGTTAATACAGGGTTGGATTCTCCATGCTAGAAGTTGGATGCTATCTACCACCTTTACAGAATCATGTTAAGATTCTTCTTTAAACAACCCACCACCTATGTAGAGAACTTTTCCAAGTGTATCTTATAGCTAGCAGATAATACGATCAAATTATATAATTTGTTCTGCATCTATTTTCCAGAGTAATTTTACAAATAAAACCACATCTCCAATTATCCCCTACCATGGCCCCCGTTTCATTAAGAATCAATCCAAGTTCCTTAGGGTCACTTTCCCTTACATCTTATTTACTATCCTTCGACTGCACTGTGTTTCATGTTTTTAAAGTGCACCTTTAAAGATGAGAATTTACTGAACTCTGAAAATATACTACTCTCAGATTTCTCCGTGGCTGTACTTCAGGGCTTACATAGAATGTCAACTCATCAAAGAGCCTTTCCAACTTATTGGCTGAAGTAGTGGAACCCATTCCTGTAGTCACTCTCTCCCCAAATTAGCCTTCTTTATATTTCTTATAGCACTTATCATAAGATATTATTTACTTCCTTAACTATTTCTACTGTGTCTGACTTCCTCTTTTAGGAAGTAAGACCATGAGCACAAGACATGTGTCTTCCTTACTTGCCAATGAAACACTAAAATTTAAAGCAATTGTATTAGTCTGGGTACTTTACAGAAACAAATCCACAGAAACTGATATGTAAGAGAGAATTTTATATAAAGGTTAAGTGCACATCAAGAAAACATCCCAACCCAGTGCTTCCCAAGCCCACAAGTCCAACATTAACCCATATGTCCAACACCAATCCACAAATCCACCAATCCTCCTCTATCTCACAAAACACACACTATGATGCCTACTACAGGAGGAAAGCCAAATCAGTGAACATGTAAGCATCTCAGGGCTGGCAGGGGTCTCCACACGGCTGCTCTAGCACCCACGGCTGCATCGGGGTAGGTCCATGTGGTTTCTCCTTGGGGATGTCTTGCAGGAAGTGAGCCTTGCCAGCTAAAGCAGAGAACTGGCCAAGGCAGCTGCACCCTGGTCCGACCATCAGAAAGCAAGAGAACCAAAAACCGGAAAGGCGAGGCTCACCGAGCAATTTATCTCCCTGCACTTCAATTAACGCCACATGTGTTTATTGGCCAGATTAGCACAATAAACTTTAACTATATCAGCAATGCTTGAAAAAAATGTAAGCTGGGAAGACACCAAAGGTGCTTAAGCACTAAGTTCAGTGTTAAACACGAGTGTTAGGAGCATGAGGTTTTCCAGTTCTCCATTGCACCAAACCCTTTAAAAATAAATCAGCCCTGGATTTATTTTAGATTTTTGGAAAACAATATGGATTTTGGGTGGGGGTGGTGTTGATGCCATCTTCTTGCTGCAACTCACACTTGCCCTCCATACAGCAGAATAAAACATTGCCTGTCCTGCACCAACCTCACATTTGGTAACGTTCAAGTCCATTGTTGTAGCCACGGTGTCAATCCAGCTCATGAAGTGGCTTCCTCTTCTTGCTGATGCTCTACTCTACCAAGCATGGTGTCTTTTTCTGGGGGCTCTGTCTCCTGGTATTATGTTCAATGCAGTGGTGGAATTCAAATAATTTAACTGGCTTGCTGCCCTCATGACCATTTTGACAAAAATAAAGACATACTGAAATGTACTTTATTATTTCACACAGTTAAATATGAACAATAAAAGAGGTACACAAAACTAGATTATGTAATTAGAAAGAGCTTTAAAAATTAGTGAAAAAATTACCTGACAAAAGCAATAAAACTGTTATTTAAGATATTTCCATATTCTTGGTTGGCATCCTCACTTGCAATATGCTGAAGTAACAAACAAAAAGGAAAAAAATGTACATCATCAAAAGTATACTGAGTTTTGTGAAATGAATAGCTCTTATAAGCATAGTTCCATCTAATTATCTATACCTATGAACAGAATGAATATTACTGAAGGTGCTTAGGGCATGCTGTTACATAGATGAATATTAAAAAAGTATACTGAATGTAAATGCCTACTTGTGTTAGACAGGTTCTCTAGAGACACAAAACAAAACCAGAACACTTATGTGTGTGTGTGTGTGTGTGTATGTTGTATCACGAAGGAATATAACAGCTGATTAGTCCACACAGCAGTACAGATGACTAAGTTCAACTCACTTCCTGGGACAGTTAAGATACTGGAAGTCCTTCAACTCACTTGGACTGCTGGGTCCAAGGTCAAGGAAGCAGAAAGCTGAGTCTTCCCTGGGGCACTGCAGGCAGTCTGGCCACAGGCAGTAAACAGAAGAGTGGGTCACTAATAATAAGCAGCTCAGGAGCTTAACAAAGCAGGCCCAGATGGTTTATAGAATTCAAGCAATGCAAGACAATAGGATCCTCCAGCCCTAAGTTCAAGTGATTTATACATCAGCAGCTTGGCAAAGCAGGTCTCAAAGGAAGCTCAGGCCCTAGCAACACGATCCATGGGTTGGCCGTCTCACAGGTAGTATAGCTCACAAGTTGAGGCAAAGAACCAGCTAAAGCAGCCACATGCTGGCTCGATCACCAGAGAGCAAGGGGGCGTGGGGTGGTGGCTTGTGGAACCATTTATCTCTTTGCCCGCCAAACAAACTGAGACCTTACGAATCCCACATGTTCCTATTGGCCAAGTTGGCACAATAAACCTACCTATCACACTATCCAATCTTAAAACCGCCTTAAAGAGAACCCTGATTACAAATGCCATTTTAACAACTGGTTCTCCAAACTCAACAGAAAATTTGGTATCAGTTCTGCTGAATGGTGACTGAATCCCACCACCTGTTCAAATTACACAAGAGGAAATCTCACCAACTGTGCTTGTAAGATGTTCTATCTCACAACATCCTCTAATTTGTGAGCTAGTTCTCATCCATTCATTGCAGTGGCCATGCAAAACCCACGGACAATGCTCAAATTAAAGGATTTATTGTAGAAGTTAATAGGTTACAGTTCAGGTGTGAATACTCAGGATAAAGTTGTTCAGTAATACATCTCACAAAATTTTTTCAGGGCTGCTAATTAATGTGTAAAGGGCATGCCACGCCACTGTGACTATCAACCTGAAGGCATCCATCTCCAACTGTGTAGGACAGCAAACACAGTTCCCAGAATTAGGTGCCCAGAGATGCCCCACTCCATATGCCAGCCTCCTGCCCCCAAACACGCAGTTTTACTTGCCTTGTGCATTGAGAAGTCTTATGATCTGGCTCCTAGCTATGTGATGCTGCTATTCTTCCCTCCTCTCACGTCAAAAGTGTCTTCATAAATTAGATGGTGCCCGACTATCAAATGAAATAGCAGTGCTAAAGGCTTGTTTCCAAACAGGCCGCTATCTAAGAGAGATGTCAACTAACTCCACATGGAAGAAACACACCAACATTAGTGGCCCAAGGATTGTAAATTGTATAATCTGAAGCCAAAGGAGGGAATAGTATTGGAGCCTTAATTGCGAGATTCTGGTTTGCCGAAAGCTATGGATGCCAATGGAAGCCCAAGATACATTTGTGAGGTCTACATAGGAAATAAGCCCCTGAAGATGTTCCTCTATCCATAAATGAGGGATGGGACTACACTGGTTACCAAAGAGCATGCACTGGAGACTGAAATGGTAAACTTGAATGGTTAATGTCTTGTCAGTTGATTGCCCCCAATACACGTTGAGCCTGATCAGGGTTTCAGCATTTTCTGTTTTTTCATAGTGGGGTTTATCTCTAAGGTGTTTTATTCAAGGGTAACCCTCTTGAATTTTTATTATGTGTTTTCCTGGTTTTTGGTATATGAAACCCAAGATTGATGAACCTATAGACAGAGGCAGCAAGTAGAATAAGCATTCCTGGCGGGTACAATTGTGGGAGGGGTAAAAAGGAGCTGATATCAAGGAGTTCAAGAAGGAAGAGAATATTTTGAAATAGATTTTGGTAGCAATTATACTGTACTGCTTGATGTGATAGAACTATGGAACAATATCTGTTTTAGCTCCCAATAAAAAGATTTTGAAAAAATAATGTGAGGGTGGGAGAAAGGTGTTGAAAGTACATGACTAGGCTTACGATAGCGCATAAACATGTTTTCAGATTGGTTGTTGGAATTGTGGTCTGTTTCGCTAATCTCTAGGTATTCATAAAATTGCATTTTAAGGGAAAATGTATAGTACATTAAAAGGTCTTAAATTTTGGCAAGCAAAAGTCTAGAAAAAATTTTTAACTAAGGAAATATATAGTCTGTTCATTAAAAATATTACAATGTCAAACATATATACCTTGGAAATTCAAAATAAAAAATTGTATTATAAAAATTTCAAAATATATTTTCCTGGGCCAAAGAGGTTTACTGCTCAGGGATCTTGGGATCCAGAGGACTGGCTCCACGGCTGGCTCTTACTGGTAGTTAAATTCTGTCCCTGCTGCTGCTCAATGGCTCATTTTATATGCAACAGAATGACAATCACAATGAAGCCTGTTAAAAACAGCTCACAGCTGAATCCTATCAATATCTCCCCCTACCTTCTCTTACCCAGACCATCAGAAAAAGATCATTTGGTAGGAGTTATAGATATGTGGCCAAGAGGAGCCCACATGAAACAATTGACTACCACACAGAAACATACTGTACCTTTACTTCTTCCAAGACAAACTTGTTTCTCCCTTCAGTAGTCAGAGATACTTTCAATATTTTTGGCCAGCACCATAATTCAAATGCATCAATTCTTTTTAGGTATTTCTTAGTGAACAAATGTGGATAAAGTATAAATCCTGACACACATCTGTCTTAAATTTAAACCATATAGTAGTATTCCTTTATTCAGTTTGTATAATGAAACCTTGGTCCACGTAAAAATTCCACATGACCACAATGAAGCGTTCTAGAATTCCTGCTCGCGACAATATTGTCCATAGTTCTATGATTTGGGCTTATGTCTATGGATAGTAAATAAAACACAAGTAAACTTCTTTCCAGTAGTCTGTCCTTGAAGGCAAGAACTATCAAATATCAGCAATGACAACTCTGTTATCAAATGTCAGCAATGATATTTCTTTTAAATCCAGATTGGATTTCTGGCAGCTCCTTGTTGATTTACTACTGCAAACTTTGTTGAATAATCTTTAGAATATTTTGCTTGCATGTGACATAATCATATTGCTTGATAATTTTTATATTCCATTTGGTCACCTCTATCTGCAATGGGCACAGCTATGGATCTCTTCTTGTTGGTTGGCAGGTCTTCAAAGTTTCCTGGCATAGACAAGGGAGAGTTTCCCACACTTCATCCGCTTACTGAGGAACATTTCAGCTGGTAGTCCATTACTCCCAGGGGCCTCATTTGTTGCTAATGCTTTTAGTACAGTTTGGAATTCTTCCTTTCGTACCATCTGTTCTTAAGCACATGTCAACTCTTGAAATGGCTAATGTCCACTAGTTCTTTTGGTACAATAGCTGTGTTGTCTTCTTTAAATGTATATTTCCTACATCATTGAATAGCATGTTCATTGAATCTTTCATTATGGCAACTTTTGTCTTAAGTGTTTTTCTTCAGTTCTTCAAGTTTGAGACACACTTAGTGTGTCCTTTCTTTTTGGCGTCCTAACTGAGTGTCTTCTCACATTTCTGTATTAATACTGGCTTTGTCTTTTGAGCTGCCCTGGTGAATTTGTTGTTCAGCTCTTCTACTTCATCGATTCTTCCATTTACGTTAGTGATTCCAAGACTCCATTTGCTTTAGTGACTCCAAATTTCAGAGTCACTTCTGACACTGGCTTTGTTCTTTTCTCTCTTTCCTTACCGTTTCATGACCTGTGCTCTGTTGATGTATGATGCTCTTGATATTATCCCACTCCTCGGATCCTCTATCAGTAATAGTAACTTCATGAGATATATTCTTGAGCTATTCTCTAAGTTCAGGTGGGACATGCTTAAGGTTGTATTTTGATTTTGTGGATTTCTTTTACTTTTTCTTCAGCTTCAACCTGGACTTACATATGTGCAATTGATAGTGTAGTCTATAGTTAGTCCCTGGTTTCATTTCCACTGTTGATATTGAGTTTCTCCAACTTCTCTTCCCACACATGTAGTCCATTTGATTCCTGTGTATAATGTCTGGTGAAGTTCACATGTATGGGTGTCATGTATGTTGTTTAAAAAAAGAGGTAATTAGAATAAAAAGTTTGCTCATGTGATCTCTAGTTTTATTTCTATTGTCAAGTCCATATTCTCCAACAGTTGACCTTCCCTGGTTACTTGTTATGCCACAATCTGCAAGTCATGAGTTCAAAACCACCAGGCTCTTGGTGGGAGAAAGACCAGGCTTTGTACTACCATAAGCAGAGTCTCCAACACTCACAGGGGCAGTTGTACCCGGTCCTACAGGATGGCTTTGAGTCAACATTGACTCAGCGGCAGTGAGATCCTTCTTTATTTCTAATATTGCATTTCAATTGCCAGTAATTATCAATGCATCTTGATTGCCCGTTTGATAAATTTCAGACTGAAGAAATTGGTAGATTTTTCAAATGCTTCATCATTAGCTTTACAGGTGGGGGGTCTAAATTTCAATAATATTATTGACTAAATTTCTTTGTAAGTATATAGATTATCCAATAACAGAGTGCATTACAGTTCAATACAGATTGAACTATACAAATGCTAAATACAAATGTTCTTTTTGACATAGATGCAACGCTGTTCTTCGATCTGTCATCACTGGCCTTTCAGGTCATTTTTAATGAACTCTAATTTTCCTAGATACATACTTTGTATATTGCATGATTATTAATTAATACAATCAGTTATTTGAAAGCTGTTGTTCTTGTTGTTAGGTGCCGTTGAGTCAGTTTCTACCTAGAGCAACCCCATGCACAGCAGAACAAAACATTTCATGGTCCTGCACCTTCCTCACAATTGTTCCCAAGCTTGAGCCCACTGTTGCAGACACACTTAGATCCATCTCCTTATGGGTATCTTCTTTTTCACTGCCCTCTACTTTACCAAACACGATGTTTTTCTCCAGGGATGAGTCCCTCCTGACAGCATGTCCAAGGTATATAAGACGGTCTTGCCACCCTTGCCTCTAAGGAACACTCTGGAAGTACTTTTTCCAAGACAGATCAGTTTGCCCTTTTAGCAGTCCATATTACTTTCAGTATACTTCTCCAGCACAGCAATTGAAATTCAACTTTAGGCTAACTGTAACCACGTCTTTCCATACTCAGCGTTAACCCTGGATTCACAAACTGTTTAAATGTCATGCCAGTCACTTGAACATTAACAACCATTCCTTCTTCAAGTTCCTTTTGATAATTAACTTTGTCTAATCTCCTACTATCATAGTACATTTTAATAGAATGATCTCTTTCTTTGGTAAGAAATATAGGTTTTTAAAAAGTAGTTGAACTCATTTTTTATCTATATCCTTAATTTCCAAGGAAAATATAATTTCTTATGCTAAAGTCCAGGTATTAGTTGAATGTTTGTGGCTGCATCTTAAATATTCTCAGTTTGTGATCACCCTTGCTATGATTTCTTTACTGTCACATAGCTTGATAAATTTTCACTTAACTCTGCTGACCCTTCTAGATTCCGTACATGTCTCTCTCTTTTGCATTGTCAACTTGCTTCAAGGAATGATCAGCTTTTATAGTTTACATTTGCTTTTTAAGTCTTTTCCATCTGGCTTTGACCCAAATTCTTGACTTTTCTGTCAAGCCTACTGTTTTTGCTTCACTTTAGATCCTCCCAGGGACGCTGTAACATTTGAAGTGTATAACTATAGTCATGTACTATAGATTGATTGTTTATTTCAATCTTCACCACAAATTTTTAAGTTATATTTGATTAACCCCATTTTATAGTTGAGAAAATTGATGGTTAGAAGCATTAAGACAAGATTAAAACTGATGAAGTCAAATTTGAAATCAGTTCTTTCTGAAATGTAATATTAATTCTTAAAAATAAGGAAACATAGAAAGGAAATAGGGGAGATTAGTTATATATACAAAGTGGCAGCAAAAGTTCATGAAAAAAATTCCATTATTTTTTAATTCAATTTTCCCATAAAGTTTTTGAAGTCAGCTCATATTACTTTCTGATTGCTTGTTTTTATAATGGGAGGACTCAATACAAACAGTATTTATCGTGTCAAAGTTCTTTCGGTGATCAATACCGAGAAAATATTGATAAGAATATGTAACATCATACTTAACAGTTTGTAGGTTTAGGGAGGGTTGACTCAATAACAACTTGGTTTTGTTTGTTTTCTTCTGTTTGATTTTGAGCAAGGTAAGTTAATGGGTGACTTTCATTTTTGAGATTTTCAATACTTCCTAATTATTATGTTCTATTCTAGTATTATACACCAATAAGGAAATAAAAAATGAAATTTCTCCACTCATTCAATACATATCACCACCTGATGAACTGACTGCACCTGCTCATTCCTTTTCATGGCCTTCATGAGCTTGTAAGCAAGTAAAGCACATAAAATGCTATGGAATAACAAATAAAATAACTGAATCAGATTTTGATTGAAGCAAGAATATGTATTGGAAGAATTTCTATCTAAAGATAGTCTTGAAAATTTGAGAGAAATGAGTCAGTTTAAAGAAGGAAGGAATACTCTAGATGTTTAAAAAAAAGCCAGCTTAAAGGGGTCTTACAAGTCTTGCTAAATACCTGCCTATCATTTTGAAGCCAGTTTATGATTTAATTGGGTGTTGGAATTGAGATGGTTAAAAGTCATGATCAGATTTGATTTTAGACTTATTAATCAGGATGCAGAGAGTTGATATTAAGTTCAATTGCCTATCAGAAAGAGTTATGTACATTTTTCAATATGTCAGTAGTTGAGACCCACTTGAAATCAAATAAACACCAAAATCAAGTTCAATGGTATAGAGTTTACCATATATAGAAGGGTGTATGTATGTGTGTGTGTATGTATGTATGAATGTGGACTGGCATGGTATAGTTTATTCTCAGTCACTCACCAAATATTAGAGGCTAATATCCACAAAGAGATGACTGAGAAGAAAGGCTTGGTGATTTTTGAGCACTTAAAAAAAATTGTGGCCATTACAAAATCTATGGAGCACAGCTCTGCTTTGATAAACATGAAGTTACCATGCATCGGGATTGACTCGTGACAATGAGTTTGGAATCTATTTATCTACATCTATCTATCTATCTATCTATCTATCTATCTATCTATCTATCTATCTACCTACCTACTTATCTATGCTGGAATCAGCTGATGCATATTCAGCAGAGTGAAATGTTAACCACCCTTTGCAGCTTCATATTCAGTGACATTATTTTGACAACTTGATATTTGTCATGCTGAGAGTATATACAACATGGAAATTAAAAAATACTGTAAAATGTGACTTTTCCTTTTGCAGGGAGATGATTGTTAATCATTTACCAACACATCACCAATAGAAGATGGAGGCAAGACTGGATATGGAGACATAGCAATTGGTTCTTTTGATAAAAATTCAGATGTGATATGGAAAGGCTTAAGATATTTCAGTTGTAGAAATACAGAGATGTCAACTGATTGGATTTGTTGATGATAATTTTATCAATAGTTAAAAAAATTACTCTAATTAGCTTCTTTGAACTAGTAGGTCTGTAATGGTGTTGTCACCTATAAAGCACATACATGAGAGGGAAGCCTAGCTAGTTGGGGGCACAGGGACCAGAACGAGAGGTATAGACATATTAGATATGAGGCAAAGCAGGATGACCCCTTATAAATGTTTTACAGCCATGGAATATAGAGCACAAAGTTCAGAAGAAAGTGGTTGGGGCTGTAGGTACAGAGCTGGGCTTCATCTACTCATAGATGATATTGAAGCTGTTGGTCATAGGGGATCACCAGGAAGATTGCAATTGAGTGAAACAAGAATATGGTATAAGATGGAGCTTTGTCATATCTTGCCCTATTCGGGGTCTCCCTTCCCCCCTTCTCTGCTGTCCCTCTCCCAGGGAAGAGGTCACATGTGGCTCCTTGTAATCAGTTTCCCCTTTCCAACCCACTCACCCTCCACTCTCCCAGCATCGTCCCTCACTCCCTTGGTCCTGGAGGTATCATCCACCCTGGATTCCCTGTACCTCCAACCCTCCTATGTACCAGTGTACAGCCTCTGTCCTATCCAGCCCTGCAAGGTAGAATTCGGATCATGGTAGTTGGGGGGAGGAAGCATCCAGGATCTGGGGGAAAGCTGTGTTCTTCATCGATACTACCTCACACCCTAATTAACCCATCTCCTCTCCTTAGCCCCTCTATGAGGGGATCTCCATTGGCTGACACTTGGGCCTTGGGTCTCCACTCTGCACTTCCCCCTTCATTTAATATAATATATATATACATACATATATACATATACACATAAATACACATACATACACACACTTATATCTTTTTTTTTTTTTTGCATGATGCCTTATATCTGGTCCCTTGGGCACCTCGTGATCGCACTGGCCGGTGTGCTTCTTCCATGTGGGCTTATTTGTTTCTGAGCGAGATGGCCGCTTGTTCACCTTCAAGCCTTTAAGACCCCAGACACTATCTCTTTTGATAGCCGGGCACCATCAGCTTTCTTCACCACATTTGCTTATGCACCCATTTGTCTTCAGCGATCCTATCATGGAGGTGTGCAGTCAATGATATGATTTTTTGTTCTTTGATGCCTGGTAACTGATCCCTTTGGGACCACTCGATCGCAAGATATGACAAAATAACGAGGTATAAATTACCAAGGGCATATGAGGGAGGGGGGAAAAGGTAGGGAGGGGGGGAAAAAAAGGAGGACCTGATGCAAGGGGCTTAGGTGAAGAGCAAATGCCTTGAGAGTGATTGGGACAGGGAGTGTATGGGTGTGCTTTGTACAATTGATGTATTTATATGTATGGATTGTGGTAAGAGTTGTTGGAGTCCCTAATAAAATGTAAAAGAAGAAAAAAAAAAGAAAATGATTAGGGCAAAATATGTACAGATGTGCTTTATACAATTGATGTATGTCTATGTATGGATTGTGATAAGTGTTGTATGAGCCCCTAATAAAATGTTTAAAAAAAAAAAAAAGATGGAGCTTTGAAGAAAACCAATCAGATGGTCAGTCAGAGGAAGAAGAGCCAATAGGATCCAGTAGGGACATGGTCAGAGAGAAAGAAGAAAAGGCCCAATTGAGAGATGTCACTGGAACTAAGGATAGGGAGGGACTCAAGGAAGGAGCAGCTGTGTAAATGCTGCCAAGATCTAAAACCGTCTGCCTGGTTTCAGTGGGTTCGGAGTTGAAGGAATGGTTCAGTCTTTCAAGATTACCTAGGCATAGAGAGATCCCAGAAGAATCCAAGGGCGATTCCTTGTTCCTATTGTTTATCTTCATCATTTTTAAAGTTGGAGAGAGTGCAACTTTAAAGTGATGAACTTTAGTCATTGAGAAGTGACAGGGGGGAGGAGAAGGAATGAGAGAAGCTGCTCGGAACACAGGAGGTGGTGGGTTTTAGATCGCAGGAGAAGAGATAGCTCTAAGCTAGACAAAGGATGTATTCTCAACACTAATTGGAGGGAGGAAGAACATAGGTTGGCTATCTAGGGGTAAATTGTGAGTTTTAGGTCAGAAAGTTGAAGTTTGGAAATTTATATTTGCTTAGTCTCATAAAAGGCAGATAATTTTGTTTTAGGTAGGATTATGGGAGAGGCTATCAGGAGAGTTGTAAGGAGATTTATGACCTTTAGAAATAGTTGCCGAAGGTAAGAGAGATAATGAGGAAACATATTTACACGAAAGAAACCTCAAATTGCAATATAATTATGTAAAATTTTGCTAAAAATAATTCAAAATGGCTATAACAGTACATTGACAGGGAGAAGCCAGAAATTCAAGCTAGATTAAGATGTGGAACAAGAGATATCACTCAATATAACAGATGGATCTTGGCTAAAAGAAGAGATTACATAAAGATGCTTACTGGTGTTTTATTGACTATTCCAAGGCATTCAGTTATGTGGATAATAACAAACTATGGATAATATTGTGAATAGTAAAAATTCCAGAACATTCCATTATGCTCATTTGGAACAAGCTACTGAATAGTTTAAAATGAGGAAAGGTGTGTATGGGGACTGTATGCCTATTGAGTCTCCTCTTTCTCCCACACAATAGCTGGTGGTTTTGAACAACTGATATTGCAGTTATCAGCCCAGCACAACGACTAGATGGCAGTGAGTTAGGTTTGGTTTTGGAATGCAGAGCAAGTCAACTAAGAATGTTGACTCTATGCAGAAGAACCCAGGATCATGATTAGAGAAAAGCTTGCTTACAACTTGCAATATGCAGATGACATCACCTCGATTGCTGGAAGCAAAGACTTTAAGCACTTATTGATGAATGTGAAAAACACAGCTTTCAGTGGATTATAATGCGCTGTATAGAAAACAGAAATACTCACAACTTGTCCAGTAAACAATGTCATAATAAACAGAGACAAGACTGACGTGCTCAAAGATTTTCTTCTACTTGGATCTACAATCAGTGCTCATTAACTGAAGCAGATTAACGAGCAATCAAAGGACATATTGCATTAGGTAATTATCCTGAAAAGTATGCTTTGAAGAAACATAACTTTGAGGATCAAGGTGAACCCAACTCACACCGTAGTTTTGTCCAGTGAAAGCTGGACAATGAATAAAGAAACAGAAGAAGAACTGATGCATTTGAGTGTCAGCGTTGGCAAATAATTAGAATATAATTAGAATTATGTTCCATGGACTGCAAGTAGCAAGAACAAATCTATTTTGGAATAAGAACAGACAGATTATTTCTTGGACGCAATCTACCGGGTGAAATTTGATCTCTCCTACGTTGTACATGTTATCAGAATGGACCAGTCTCTGAAGAAGGACATCATGTTTGATAAAGTTGATGTTTTTAGGTGCCATCCAGTCCATTCTGGCCTACAGTGACCCTGTCTGTGCACAACAGAACAAGACACTGCTGGCTCCTGACTCATTGTCACAATTGTTCCTGTACCTGAGCTCCTAGGTGAAGCCGTGGAGTCAATCCACATTGCTGAGGGCCTTCCTCATTCCCCAGCCACTCCGCTTTAGCAAACGTGACGTCCTTCTCCAGGGACTTGTCTCTCCTGACAACATGCCCAAAGTGTGTGAAATGAAGTCTTGCCATCCTTGCTTCTATTGAGTGCTCTGTTCATACTCCTTGCAAGATAAATCGGTCTGTGCTTTTAGCAGTCCAGGGTAATTTCAACATTCTTCTCCAGCACAATTCAAATGCATGGTTTCTTCTCCGGTCTTCCTTATTCAATGTCCAACTTCCACATACAGACGAGACAGCGGAAAATTCCATGGCTTGGGTCAGGCACAGCTTAGTCCTCAAAGTAACATCCTTGCTTCACAATATTCTAAAGTTTAGAGTCTCATGCAGCAGATTTAGCTAATCCAATTTGATACTCTGTAAAGGCCCCATGCAGTAGATTCTCCGAATCTAATTCAATATGCTACGGAGGTCTTGTGTAGCAGTTTTACCTAATTTAATTGATAAAGTCGAGGGTCAGCAAAAAAGAGGATCTTCAAGGAGAGGGAGTGACGCAGAGGCTATTAGGGAGATGGACTACCACACTGGCCTCTAATGGCAGTTGTGCGGACGGCACTATCTTGGCAGTGTTTAATTCTGTCGCACATAGGGTCACTAGGTCAAACCTGAGGAGACGGCCCCTAGCAGCAATATTCAGGTCGTATTTTTTCCTTTCCATATAAAGTAGAGCATTAGTTTTTCCATTTCAATAAAAAGTTCAAGCTGCACTGAAGGCATTTGCAAAACTCAAGACTCCAGGAATTGATGTAATACCAATTGAAATGTTTCAGCAAAGAGAGAGTGCTAACAGTACTGACTAGATTATCCCAAGAAATTTGTATACTTGGAAGACTGGTCGAGATCCATATTTATGGCTATCCTAAAGAAAGGTGACACAAAAGAATACAGAAATTATTAAACAATATTATTAATATCATATGCAGTTAAAATTGTGATGAAGATGATTTCACTACCACTGCAGCTATGCATTGGCAGGCAGCTGCCAGAAACTCGACGAGGTGCAGAAGAGGACTTCGAAAGAGAGATAGCAGATGGATCTTGACTGAAAGCAAGGAACACCTGAAAGGTCCTCCTTGGTGTTTTATTAACTATGCAAAAGCATTTGAGTCTGTAGATCACTGTGGACAACATTGTGAAGAACAGGGATTCTAGAACACTTCATTGGGCTCATGTGAAACCTGGCCGTGGTCTATTGTAAATGACATTGCTTCCTTGAGCTCTCTTTCTGAACACAACATACTTCGAAAGAACCCAATTGATTTTGTATGTTGGTGTTGATCTTTTACCCTGGAACATTGCTACATCCTTCAATTAGTTCCCGTGGTTTTCCTATGAAATCTTTACGGTCTTCCCTGTATATGATCATGCCGTCTGCAAATAGTTTTTCTTTTCTTAATTGAACACCTTTTATTTCTCTCTTGTCTCATTGCTCTGGCTAGGACTTGGTGCAATGTTGTATAAGAAGAACGATAGTGGGCATTCTTTTGTCAGTCTGATTTTCAAAGGAAGGCTCTCAGTCTTTCTCTGTAGAGTATAATATTGCCTTTTGGTTTTACATATGTGTCATTGATGTGACTAGAGGGGTGTGGGGGGTGTTGACCTCACCATGTGGAACTACTAGAGAGGATACTGAAATGACTGCCCATAAAATTTCTGTACATGTTTCAGCCTAACCATTCTAAAATAAAAAATATCCTTGTATTTGTTTACAATAATAAACATGTACTCATAAGCCTAGCTAACATGTACAAGATACCTGCAAGATCAAAACTCTATGATAATGTACTTTTTGAACTTTCTAAAGGCTCTCTGGTAGCACTTTGAGTACGCCTTGGATGGATAACAGCTGCAAGGTCAGTGGTTCGAAACTACTAGCTGCTCTGTGGGACGAAAGTGAGGTTTTTTTTTCAGTTTTTGAAAGAATTTTCAGTTTGAAAAACCCATATAGCATCACAATGAATCAAAATCAACAGGATATAGGTGAATTGTTTTTTTTGAGGGGTCTGGTAAGAACTGTCGTCATTTCCCAATTATAATACTTCGAATCCAGTGCTTTTGACTGTGCCTACCACAAGCACAGGCTGTTTTGTTTGTTGCTGGTGTTTTCAGAATTATAGCTTTTATCATTTCTTTGGCATTTGACTACAATATTATGGTAAGAAGTATTTATGGATCTATATCCATAATGTTTGTGAGAATAGTGTACTAGTTCAAGGATAAGAAGGAGACTAAATTTTTCAAGGTGTCTCGATTACTAATATGTTCTAATGTTTTAATCCAATATGGAAAGATTTTATAAGATAATCTTGTTCGTATTTACAATCTAAGATATGATACACTTAAGCAATTTATAATACATCTATTATATATCATTCTATGACTAAAATTGATAAGCATTGATAAGGATTCTGAGTGGCATGGTACAGGAAAAAGTCTACGTCAACAGGGTGAGGTGTTGACATCATGAATTACTCTACTAGGTATTACTCAATCTTAGTGGATGCCATTGATATATACAAGTGTAAGACTTAAACTATTACTTCTACTATTCAAATTATAGTATATATGGGCTCATTTGACGAAATAAATGTTTTAAACATATCTCTAAAATTACTTCTTAATACGTCTCTTTAAAGTGTTGAAGAGTAAGGCAGTCACTTTGAAGATTAAGATGCACCTGACCCAAGCTATGGTATTCTAACTTGCCTCATATACATGTCAACATTAGACACTGAATAAAGAAAACCAAAGAAAAATAGAATGCTATTAAATTATGGTGCCTGTGAAGACCATTCAAAGTACAATGGACTGCCAGAAGAACAAGCAAATCCGCCTTGGTAGAAATCCAGAGGGATTATCAGAGCAAGGACGGGAAGACTCCATCTCACACACTTTGGACATCTCCTTAGGAGGGAGCAGCTCCTGGAAAAAGAGATCCTGCTCAGTCAAGTTGAGGGTCAGCAAAAGTGAGGAAAACCCGCACGAAGATGGATTGACACAGTGGCTGTAACAATGGATTCAAACATAACAGCAATTATGAGGATAATCCAGGACCACAGAGTGCTTTGTTCTGTTTTGCAGGGTGATTATGAGTCAGAACCAAGCAAAAGAACGGCTTCCATGAGAATCTACTAGGCCAGTTAAATTCAAGGTAGAGAGATCAACACAGATTACATGTATTTTTTTTTTTTGTCTATAGCAGCGGTTCTCAACCTGTGGGTTTTGACCCCTTTGGGGATCAAACAACCCCTTCACAGGGGTCACCTGATTCATAACAGTAGTAAAATTACAATTATAAAGTAGCAACAAAAATAATTTTATGGTTGGCGGTTACCACAACCTGAGGAACTGTATTAAAACGTTGCGGCATTAGGAAGGTTGAGAACCACTGATCTAAAGGGTTAATCTTGATAAGTTTTCTCAAAAGACATAGAATGGTCTCAGGTGTTTACTATGAACTTTTAAGAAACTTGAACACGGCATCAATGGGAAAAAAGACAAGAAAGTTGTGTTGAGCAATTTTAATTGATTTTTCTTGTATCTATACAAACATTTCTTTAATGTATTTACCTTTCTATGTGGAGTATTCTTTTGAGTAATACTTGCAAATCTTGTCTTGAAATTTCATTCATTTTTAAATAACAACAGTCTTCTACAAGGAATTCTTGATTTGTGATTATGTGCATGCCATATACATACAGGAGGGCATCAAAAGTTCTTGGAAAAGTCTATTATCTTTTAATTCCATTTTCCAATGTACTTTTTGAAGCTCTCTCATATGTCATTCCATTGACTAGTGTTTATAGGGGAAATCCACATGGATTCTTTGGACAGGTCCTTGTTCTATAATATGGCATCTTTGTTTTAATAAATTCACAATTCTCTGCTTGGTTTTGGTTTTTATTATTCTTATTAGGATATAGTATGAAGCTGGCACTTTAAAATTTCCTTTAAGTGGAGTTTTGTAGCTTCTTTCATTTGCAGATTTGGTCCTATCCTCAGGTCTGGGAAATTCTCTCTGATTATCCCAGAAAATTGTTTATTGATTTCAGAGTACTCTGGAAACCAATCATTCTACTTTTGGACTTTTTAACCAAACTCCACATTTCCATTTGCATTAGTTTGCATTTCTTTGTTCATTTCTCTTAATTTTCTTGATATTTGGTGAGTTTAATTATTTTATGTTCTAGTTCATTTGTTCTGCCTTTGTCTATACAACTTAACATTTAAAATTTTTTTCAACAGTTTTATTGGCAAATAATTTACATATCATATAATTCAATCATTTATTCATATTATTGAGAATTATACAATCATCTATACATCAATTTTAGAGCATTCCCCCTCATCACATATTTTTAAGCAAATTAATTTTCCATCAAATCTAGATCTTATCTTACTGATTATACACAAAATACTTTTAATATCATATTGCAAATATTATGCTATATGGTTGAGTATAAAGTTTCATGTATTCTGAGCAATTAATAAAAATATAGCTGATTTATACCAACTTTATCATTGACTGTTGATCTTGCTTTATTCTTGTTTCAGTAGGTCTCTTTATTTTTTAGTTTCATTTTCTTTGTTGACTATTTTGTTCCTCCATTTGTTTCCTGATGTCTGCCTGCTTACTTTCTATGTGTTTTTTTTAAATTAAAAGATCATTTTTTGGGGGGTCATTCCATGGATCGTGAGCTCTTATCTCTTATCTATACCTGTGCACATGCTCTGGTCTAGCCTGCAGTGAAAGGCAGGACTGGGGTCATGATTGTGGGGGGTAAGGAAGTCTCAAGGAACCTGGGGAATATTGTGCGTTTACCGTGACTGGTTGACTCATTCCTTCCTTGTGACCTTTCTGTGAGGGGATATCCCCCTGTCTAGAGATGGGTTTTGAGTCTCAGCTCCAAACCCCCTCATTCTCAGCAATATGAATTTTGTTTGCTTGTTTCTTTGTTTTGGATCTTCTGATGCCTGTTACCCAGTGCTGTTGACACCTCATGATTGCACAGACTGGTGTGTTTCTTCCATGTGAGCTTGTTGCTTCCGAGCTAGATGGCCTCTTGTTTATATGCAAGCCTTTAAGACCCCAGACACTATATCTAGTGATATCTTGGCACCAAGAGCTTTCTTCACCACATTTGCTTATGCACACATTTTGTCTTCAGTGATTGTGCCAGGAGGGTGAGCATCACACAATTCCAGTTTGTTAGCACAAAGTGTTCTTGCATTGAGGGAGGGCTTGAGCAGAGGTCCAAAATCTGTCCACTACCTCAGTGTAGTGCCATATAAATATATGTACCTAGGCTAATACCTCTATTTTTACGAATTAATGTATTTACATATGTACACACCTATGCTGATACCTCTATCCATAGTATTGCTTCCTAGATCATTCCTGTTTCCTTTTACCTTCCTCCTGCGTCACCATCATACTCACTCCACTTCCACCTCTTAGTAATTCTTCTCAGCTAGATTGCTGTTGCTCCCATACCCCAAGGATTTCTACATCTTCCTCGTTGATATAATTCCCTAGTTGTTCCCCTGTCTATGGCGTTGATTGCTCGTTGCCAATATGCTCCTGGCTGGCTTCCATAGGAGAAACTTGTGTTGTTCATGTTGTGCTTCTTGAGTGATACTTCTTCTCTTGTGATTGTGTGTGTTTTAGTAATTTTTGTTGAATTTGGACCATTTGGTTATTTATTTACTTAAAATTTTGTTTTCTCCTTTTTGTGGGATTTTTTTTATTGGACTTACTGGTGGAAGTGTGACTAATACACAATTGCCAACCCAAAGACTAGAGTTCACCTCACTAGGTACTCTTCAGGGGAAATATGTTCACTTCTACAAAGACATAACCCCGGAGCTCTCATGGGAAAGCTCTGTTCCACTCCACAGGTGTCTATAAATCAGAATTGTCCCAATGGTAGTGAGACTGGTATCTTCTCCTGAGAACCATTGGAGAACACTACTATTCTTAGATTTTTACCAGTGCTAATTCAGAAGTTCTGGATGTCTGCTCCCTGGATTCAAAATGTGTGTGTGTGAGGGGAGTTTTCACTGGCTGCAGATGTTGACATAAAAAGTGGGGCTCAACTCTCCCATAGTGAAGATGTGGTTCCTCTGACTTTTCCTCATGGGTACCCCTACAGAAGCTCTCCAGGGTCTCCAGGGACCTGCTATGGGCAGAGAGCCAGCCACATCCCTGTGTGACTGTCTAAGATTTTCCCTGCTGTTCCTCTCAGTCCTAGTGCCAATCTATCTCCATGACCTCAGTGATATTAACCACTCTCTCCCAGCACAGTACTCTCCCTTCTCCCCCTCCCAACTTCATAGAGAATTCCTATAGAGAATGTACACCATCTTTCTTAAAACTTTGGGTTACATCTTCCTAAGATTAACTCCCTTTCTGTATTTGGGATGTTGTTCAATCCTGTCTAAAAATTGACACCAAGGATCTTGTGCTCCAGATACAACCAAATAGGTTCTCTTAGGGCGTTGCCCTCCCTGTCCCTGCTTTTCCTGGGTTCTGGACTCATCCCACCTCTTTAACACCTCATTTTCTGTTACGAATCTGAGATCTCAGTATGTGCTTGCTTTTTGGTCAGTGGATTAATTTCTGGGGGAGTGAATGGGAATATCTACTCACATCTTCATTTTGCTCCAACTCAACAACTAAATTAATAGATTGACATTTTGGTCTATAAATTGATCTACTGTTAGGCTGGCTAATTTGTCTTTATACACACTGTCAGTAAGATCAAGAGTTGTATAAAAACAGAATCCGGTCTCATCTCTATACCCCAGTACTTCCTTAGACATTTTTTCTGATCAGAGATAAAATCCTGAATATATAATTACCCTAAAATTATATTTAACTTTCTTGAGTTTGTGGGTTTATCACATGTATTTATTACTGAATTTTTACAATAAAGTATAAAGTATTATTAATGAAGTTTTAAAAAAATAATTCTTGCTTTAGACAGCTTAATATGGATTCTAACTTAATTTAAAAAGAGTAATATCTACTTCAAAAATAATAATGTAATGATCTTTAATAAATCATATTATACCTTGTAATTTAAACATGATTTGAAGCATATCAATAAAACGTTCATCACCTTGCCTACTGTTGTAAAGTTGCCTAAAAGCCAATGATACACAGGTCATAAAAATAAGAAGAATATTAATTTTTTATCTTGGGAAAGAGAAGATTGACTCATTCATGAAAATATAACTATATATCACTCCCTGCTAACTGTAGTTTTAAAATCTGTTCTTCTTGTTTCTTTTCTGCTTTGTATAGTGGAATCCATTTTGAGGAAGTCAGAAAAAGATAAATACCATTTTCTAAAATTATTAGGATTACTTAAGGTGTCTTTTTCAATTTTACTTATCTTTCAATATAAAGATATTTTATGGTAAAAATGACTTTGGAGAAAGAAAGATTAGAAAGGAATAGGGCCAGTTTTGCCCATTTATAAATGTGACTAAACAAACACCAAAGACATGATGACAGACACATTAATCATGTCTTTTCCTTGGACAGGATTATTTAATTTTTTGGATTTTATCTATGAAATATATGAATGGTCAATTAAATATATTATTCTAGTTAACATTTACATTTAAATGAATACTTTATAAGTTTAAATTATAAAGTACAAAGCTATCTCTATTTCACTTCCTATTTTATTTTAATACAATCCCCTCCATAATAGTTGATAGCTTTCTCAAATATAAATGTTTCCTCTGTCTCAGCAGTAAATCATATTTCTAGACTTTTATTAATAAATAGAATATGAGGGCTTCAAAATGTTTGAGAAAAATGGGATCAAAAGATAATGGAATTTTCCACAAACTTTAAAAACTCCCATTATATGTTAGGAAATGACTACTTCAAATTTCTTACCCATGTTATTGTGTTGTCACAGTTATAGATGTTTTGAACAGAATACCAACCTGTGGATATGACAATTGCTAGTCATGCTTATGTGAAACATGCAACATTCTTCTTAAATGCACCTGTGGTCTTACCTTGTGATCCTCTTAGGAAATGTAGAATAACTGTTCTATATTGGAGATTCTAATTTGAATTAAAAAAATGTTCCTAATTTTTAATTGGATTATTTAATCCTCAAAATTTTAAGTAAAGATTTTCATGATCTTTTGTCCATTTTCCAGTCTCCACTACTTGCATTATTTCCAGGAAATTTCAGTATATCCTGCATCACACATATCAATGATTTCCCATTCCACATTAACATTTTTCTTGATTTTATGGATTGCTTTTTTATTTTGTGTACTTCAACTAACTGCGGTAAATAATCTATTTGTTTCAAAGGAATAATGTACAATGTTTAAACAATGAATGTTTATGCAAACCCATGGCAAAATGAATCAATAAAAACAAAAGCAAAACAAAACAACAAAGGGTTGAGCTATTTTCCAGGTAACCGCACCTAATTATCATTTGATGTGCATATACATGATAATATTATCAAAGTAACCTCATTTTAAATCAATGAAATAATGACACATTTGAATATTCAGAAAAACATGAATTTCAAAATATTCTTATAATGCCTCTAGTAAATTTATTTTAAAATGAAAATAGAGGAGGGGGGTATTCTTTAAGGGAAGAGGCTGAGGCATCCAAGTAGTTACATAGCATGAGAAACTCAAATCCTTTTGTAATAGAGAGGGAAGAAGTGGTATGTTCAGACTATATTTTAAATGTTCCATTTTAGAACCCTTTAAGGAAATTCAACAATGGAAAAGCATTAGCACATGTCATAGAAAATCCCTGTCTCATAATATACTTCAGCAGTTGAAAGAATATTTTGTTTAAAATTTGTTTCAAATTCAGTTTGATTCTATTCTTTTAGTTTCAATTAATGAAAAACATGTTTGCTAGGAACAGTATGCTGAACTTTTATATAAATAGCATTAAAGCATCTTTTTAGAAATATGTATCACACATAAAATAATGTATAGTGTATTGTATAAGTAATTCAGAACTCTCCTATGGCTCTATCTTAAAAGGAAGCCCATATAAAAGGTAACTTGTTTTCAATTCTAAGTGTAAATATGGCTTTGTGAGGTGGTTTATTTTTTAAAATATTGTCAGTTTTAATTCTTTAGACCTAAAATACCTAATAATTTTATCCAGACAAAAGATTTTTGTTTAAGAAAATTACTAAAACAGGAATGGGTGTGAAGATAAAATGGGTGCATAAGTAAGTGTTGTGAAGAAAACTGATGCTGATCCGCTATAGAAAGATATAGTGTCTGGGTTTTTAAAGACTTCAAGATAAACAAGTGGCTATCTAGCTGAGAAGCACCAGATCCCACATGGAAGAAGCACACCAGCTGTGTGATCATGAGGTGTCCATGAGATCAGGTACGAGGCATCTAAGACGCAGAACAAAATCATATCCAAGGTGAATGGGGGTGGAGGGAAGGTATGGAGTAGAGACCCAATGCTCATCTGTAGACAATTGGACACCTCCTTACAGAGGGGTCACAGGGAAAAAAATGAGCCAGTCAGGGTGCAGTATAGCCCCGATGCAATACACAACTTTCCTTTAGTTCTTTGGTGCTTCCTTCCCCCCACTACCATGACCTCAATCCTACCTTACAAATCAGATTAGACCAGAGCATGCACACTGCTACTCTGCAACACAGGGAATCCAGAATGGATAAACCCCCTAGGGCGACCAATGAGAGTAGAGATGCCAGGAGGATTAGGGGAGGGTGGGAGGATTAGGGGAGGGTGGGGGGAGAAAGGAGAATCGATCACAAGGATCAACCTATAACCCCCTCTTAGGGGGACAAACAACTGAAAAGTGGGTGAGAAGCGACAGAGAACGATGGAAAATATGAAAATAATAATGTATAACTTATTAAGGATTCATGAGGGAGGGTGGGCAGGGGAGGGAAGGGGAAGAAATGGGGAGCTGATATCAGGGGCTCAAGTGGGAAGAGAATGGTTTGAAAATGATGATGGTGGCATATGTGTAAATGTGCTTGATACACTGGATGAATGTACGGATTGTGATAAGAGATGTAAGAGCCCCCAATAAAAGTATTTAAAAATAACAAACAAACGGAAATGGGTGGTATGTTTATATTTCAAGAAAGGTAGCAACAATAAAATATAAAATCAATTATACATTTCCTTCACTTCTTATAGTTTTATATAAATATTTACCTCAAAACATAGGTATCTTAAATCATTTATTCAATTCTGAATTCATGATGACTTGCACCTGAAAGGTTTCTTTGACATTTCCTGTGTTTGCTAAAGAACTATAATCAGAACCACCACCATCTTAAGTAGATCAGTTTAGTGTCCTGGTGTATATTATGGTTCACTGAGAATGCGCCACGGAAGATGCAAAAACAACAATCATTTAACAAATCAAGATTATCCAACTCATTCCTGCAGCGTCCCCTTCTCAGGTATTTGAGAAACTCCCTCAGATACCAGCCACATAAAGCTAAAAACAATGGATTCATTTTAATTTGGCATCCTTAAAAAAAATCTGTTGGCATATAATTCACATACCATACGGCTAAGCGCTCAATCACATCGAGGAGAATTGTGCAATCATCGGCGTTTCAATTTTGTGACATTTTCTTCCTTCTGATAGCCCTTGTGCTTAGCTTCTCCATTCCCTTCCCTCTCCACGTCCACAGCTCTGCATAATTATTAATCCAATTACTGTCTCTCTATGTGTGCCCATCCTGGATTTCAAATAGAGCAAAACGTACAAAACCAAATGTGAGGGGAAAGAATTCACCACCACCAACAATAACAACAAAATAAAACAGACAAACCACTATCAGAAAGACAGCAAATAATATTGAAAATTGGACGAAATTTAAAATGGGTCAAAAGTGAGATAAAATGATAAGGCGTTCCATTTTACCCTCAGTACAGCTGCCATAATCAACTCTATAATGCTCTCTGTCAGGGTACAAGGCCATTCACATCCGTGGGCTTTCGTTAGAGGGCCTTCCTTCACCAGAGGCTCACTCCATGTGAGGACCATGCAGAATACAAATTCTCATACTGTTCTCCCATCTGGATTTGAATTTTATTATTTCCAATCCTTGGATCACATAGGCTGATGTGTTTCTTCCATGTAGACTTAGTTGATGCCTTACTTAGATGCCTATTTTAAAACAAGCCCCCAAATCCTACGCTGGGAACCATTTGATTTCTTCACCAAACTTTGCTTCAGTGGTTTCTTTATGAGAGCGAATATTGAGTAGGGCCATATCATAAGAACTAATTGTTCTTAGATTAGGGCTACACTTAAATGTGAGCCTAAAATCCATTCTATCTATGATTTATATAAGTCCCTGCTTCATTTTAGAGATATTATTTCATTTTACTGGGGAAAATTATAGATCATCCCTATGGTGTATATGACAATTGTATTGATAGTGTCACTAGTTTAGACAATGCTATAGAACTTAAAACACTATTGAGAAAAGGAAATTATATATGTATAGGTCAAATTTTTAGACTTCAACATGAATATGAATTGTTGACTTATATAGATTAAAAGCTTAAGTGATTGGGTACTATTTAAATAAACAATGAGGACTGGGGATAGGGCAAAATATTCAATAACAGTCATTGAAAAAGGTAGACCCATGTCTGAAGAACCCACATATGTTATAAAAAAATCAAGGACAGGATGAAAACACTGCATACGTGGTAGTTCCGGGTCACCCTATCATGGGTACACTCAAAGCAAAAGATTCAAACCAAAAGATTCCAAATCCAATCCCCACCAATTCCATAAACTTGGGATAGCAGTCATCTGCTTCTTCTCATACTAGGGTATTTTCAGCATCAATTCCAAAGAAGCATTTCAGTTTCTTAAATCTATAGGTGAATTTAAGGTAAAGTCTACTTTGCTTAGTTTGGTTTCCAAATCAGATCCTTTGGCGTAGCCTATGAAGAAACCTGTATCCTTTAACAGAACAGAGTCTAAAGTTCCAGTTGTCTATAGCACATGGCCTGGGTCATCAAGAGCTGGAGAGAAGTTAAATAAGAAGTGTCCAATTAGGAATATAATTCTGGGTGAATTTTCTCCCCTTGGGCTCTACACAGGTACTGTAAGCTCCATGTCAGTTTGCAACATGTGGTTTAGCGACCAACAGAAGTGTAATTGCCTTTACTGAGACAGACATCCCCTCCCCCACCTCTTTACCTGCATTTTCAGTAAAGTTCCCTAATCATTCTTGTAAGAGTGACTGTTGATTCAAGGTGACTGTAGAACAACGTTATAAGGCAGGAACCGATTAGACTTTTTCCTCTCCATGCATTTTGAGAAACTCACCCCAGCTGAGGTGAAGCTTCCTCTCTCAGGGTGGTTTTTAAGCTGTACGATCAGAGGGTGATATATGGTTTGTGGACCCTACTCAGGTTCACTATCAAGTTGCTTGGGAGAACAATTTCAAAGCTTACATGACCTGAAAAGAGAAGAATGCCTTTATCTTGGTGTTTATAAAGTAGTGGACTTATACAATATTTGTCCTTTTGTAATTGACTAACTTCAATCAGCCTAATGGTTTCCTGGTCCATTCATGTCACGTGGTCTTTCAAGATTTCATCACTGCTTTTTGAGGGATGCTTTGTGTTCTGTTGTGTGTATGTACCAGCATTTCTGTATCCATTCTTCTGATTTGGGCTGTTTCTAGCTCCTTGATATTTTGCTACCATGCTGCAATGAACATGGGGAGGCCATACATCTTTTGTGTTCTGCCTCATACTTCTTTGAGGTGTATGCCCAAGAGAGGTCTTACTAAGTCATGTAGGGTTTCTATTCTCAATTGCTTTAAATAGTGACATATGTTCAACTTTCACATGCATTTGAGGTGATTGAAAATATGATGTCTTGTTTCAGATGCTCCTTAGTCATCAAAGAAACACCACTGGTCTGTCAGTTGGCCATAGTGTGGTGGCTTCGGTGTTGCTGTGATGCTAGATGCTATGTCACGGGGGTTTCAGGTATCAGCAGCATCTCCCAAAGTGAATGGGTTTCATCAAAGCTTCCAGACTTGAAAACAGACCATGAAGAACGAATCCACTGCCCATTTCAGAGGAGGTAGCTACTGAAAACTTTAAAATTATTAGTATTTATATTTTTGTTTCATCACATCTAAGCCCTAGTAATAGCATCTTTGTTTCAACAAATGAGGATGTACTGATACTCCATTCTAAAAAAGTGTTAGCGAATGATTTTCCTGTCTGATTCTCATGATTCCCAAAGGGCATAGAGTAGCTTAAGACTGCATGAGTTTTTGAAATGCCCCAGACTTAGAGAAACATGGAAAAGGTACATTGTAAATGGACAGCAATACTAGAGTGTGCTAAGGACATAGAACATAACTTAGTAATGATACATTGATTTGACAAAGACACATAGTAAAGTTTATTGAGATCAAATAGCTTTTCCAACGTCACGAGGATTAGTAGGTGGCAAATCAAGCCAGAAGCTTGTTCTACAGAACAGGCCCATGGAACACAGTTTATACACAATCAATGTGCATGGAAGCAACAGTCAAGAAATGAAGAGACATATTTCCTTTGGCAGATCTGCTATACAAGGCCTATTTAAAATGTTGAAGAGCAAGTATATCAATTTGAAGACTTAGATGTACCTGACCCAATCATGCTATGCATATGGAAGTTGGGCAATGAATAAAGAAGACACCTGATGAATTGATGCATCTGAACTATGGAAAATAATATTGAAAATACCATGGACTGCCAGAAGAACCAACAAATCTTCACTGGAAGAAGTATAGCCAGAATGATTTGAGCATATAAGGAGGAATCAGTCCCTGGAGAGGGCATCATGCCTTATAGAGTGGAAGCCAAAGAAAAGGAGGAAGACCCCCCGTGTAGTGGATTGACACAGTGGCTTTACCAACATATCAGTGAGGATGGCACCAAACTGTGCTTAGTGCAAATGTGGTGAAGAAAGCTGATGGTGCCCGGCTATCAAAGATATAGCATCTGGGGTCTTAAAGGCTTGAAGGTAAACAAGCGGCCATCTAGCTCAGAAGCAACAATGTCCACATGGAAGAACACACCAGCCTGTGTGATCACATAGTTCCAAAGGGATCAGTTATCAGGCATCAAAGAACAAAAAAATCATATCATTGGGTGCACACCTCCATGATACGATCACTGAGGACAAACGGGTACTTAAGCAAATGTGGTGAAGAAAGCCGATGGTGCCCGGCTATCAAAAGAGATAGAGTCTGGGGTCTTAAAAGCTTGAATGTAAGCAAGCGGCCATCTAGCTCAGAAGCAACAAAGCCTACATGAAAGAATTACACCAGCCTGTGCAATCACGAGGTGTCTAAGGGATCAGGTATAAGGCATCATCAGAACAACAAAAAAAAATCTTACCAGAGTGAATGAAGGGGGAAGAGCAGAGTGGAGACCCAAAGCCCATTTGTCGGCCACTGGAGATCCCCTTGCAGTGGGGTCTACGGGAGGAGATGAGTCAGTCAGGGTGCGATGTAGCAATGATGAAGAGTACAGCTTTCCACCAGTTCCTAAATGCTTCCTCCCACCCCCACCCCCACCCCCACCACTATCATGATCCGAATTCTACCTTGCAAGTCTGGTTAGGCCAGGGGGTGCACATTGGTGTAGACAGGAGCTTGAGGCACAGGGAATCCAGGGCGGATGATATCTCCAGGACCAGGGGTGTGAGTGGCAAAACTGGGAGGGTAGAGGGAAAGTGGGTTAGAAAGAGGGAACAAATTACAGGGTTACATGTGACCTCCTCCATGGGGGACTGACAAAACAAAAGGGGGTGAAGGGAGACGTCAGACAGGGAAAGATATGATAAAATAATAATTTATAAATTGTCAAGGGCTCATGAGGGAGGGAGGAGTGGGGAGAGAGGGAGGAAAAAAGAGGACCTGATGCAAAGGGCTTAAGTGGAGAGCAAATGCTTTGAAAATGATGAGGGCAATGAATGTACAGATGTGCTTTACACAATTGATGTATGTATGGATTGTGATAAGAGTTGCTTGCGCCCCTAATAAGACGTTTAAAAAGAAAACAAAAACTGTTGTACATAGTGTTACTAGAGTTAAAGTAGACCCAATGTAACTTAACAACAACAACAAAGTATAAAGCTAAAAGTAATTTTATCATAACTGAAACCCGTAGGTAGTGAAGGACCTCATTTGCCCTTGCATTTGTTCTCCATATGTCTACCAGGAACTAAAGTTTAATTAATGTTATTTTATTAGACTATTCAGGGCTGGGGTGGGGGGAGAGCATCATTAGTAATGTGTTACATCTAAATGAATGGAAATGAATACAATATCCAAGGTAACAGTGTAAAATGATTATAAGAGGGATTAATAACTAACTCTATTAAATTTAAGCCTTGATGTCTCCAATAAGAAAAACAGTAAGAAAAACGTAAATCAAAGAAGCAGGAAAGAATCAACCACTGGGTTGAGTAAAACCAGGAGAACTCTGTTGTGAAAGCTAAAAGAGGACAGTATTTCCAGAAAGAGGGAGTGGTTGACTAGTGAAGATTGTGAAAGTGTGTGTAACATAAATCAGATGTGGTCATAGATAGGTTTCTGGGTGTTGCTGTGACCTTCGCTATGGTTGCTTCAGTAGAATGATGAAGCTAAAAATCACTGTGATGAGTTGAGCTATGTGAGGTGAAGACATGTAAATAGCTAATATAGGCATGTAGTTTAAAAGCTAAACTGTGAAAAGGGGCACAGAGAAATGGAGTGATGGGTGCAGAAAAGAGATGACATGTTTATGTATGATACTAGATTCTAGATTATACTTACATGCTGATGGAAATTGTCTGGTTAAAAAGAGAGAGAAAGGATAACTAAAGAAACAAGAGAATGAATGAAATTCAGGAGGAAATTATGAATTTGGGTTTGGTACTGGGGAAGAGGATTATCAATTAAAATAGGAGGAAGGAGCAGGAAATCTTGGATTATAGATTTGGTTGGGGGAAAGGTGAAGTATTTTCTATCAAATGGCTTTTGTTGTCAATAAAATATGAATGGGCGCATCAGCTGATAATAGTAGAGGTGAGAAATGTTTGAGAAGATAAAAGAATATTTAAAGTCATCTTAGAGGCCAGGAAAAAATGAATCTATACTATAGGAACACAGTAAGATTGTTTTACAGACTGAGTGTTAATTTGGTCTGAGATTTAAGGGGAATCAGCTCCATAGGGTGACTTTCTCCGCAACATTCTACTGTTTTATTATGTAGGTCTGGGAAGGGCTCAGTTTTAAGTATTTTGCACCATTTAGGTTTTTTTAGACAAGCAAAATCATCTGAGAGAAGTCAAGGAAGTAGAGAGGGGACTTGGGGGGTCGAGTGAGAACAGTCCATCTGAAAGTTCAGGATATCCAGAAGTGAGCATGAGGGCAGCAAGGCGTGAGAAAAGAATGAAGATGGGAAAGTTGAAGGGGCGGGAAAGTACTGGGAAACCTCGATAAGGTAGAAGGATAGTCATACGCGTGAGGCTATTTAAGAAAACAGGCTAAGAATAAAGTGTTTGAAATCATAGATAGTAGAGTCAAATATCTGTTTATAACAAGGGACAGGGTTTGAATATGAGACTTAAGCAAACTAAAGCAGGAGATAAAGATGAGGCTATGGAACGGAGACATTAATGTTTTGTTGTTTTATCTCTCTGAATTTTCAAGTAACCAACAAAGCTGACAGTGTTGAAAGAACAGTGAATGATGGTGAGGTGGGAGATAGAGAATGCTGAGACCTGACTGGAAGCCAGTAAATTGATTCAGATGACATGATCTTACCTGACTTAGTGCTTCCTGCATGGAACTTGCTAGTCAGATGGATATGCTGGTATGTTAAAGAGGAACTGTGATAAACAATCAATCTAGGTTTAAGAGCAGACAAGAAGACTGTGACTCCAGCTTTGTCACCCTGGTAGTTCTGATGACCCATGGAAGTTTCTTTTTCAGCTTCCTTTATTTGTAAATGGTGGTAAACCAGCACAATACGGACAGCTGTGAAACTCCATATAGAGGAATCAAACATGCCTGGGACATTATAAGTCTTTAATAACACATACTTAATAAGCATGTCATCGGAAAAATAATGCTGTTAAACTCTATTTTTAAATTAAAATCAACACCTCAATTTCTATTTGTTTGAAATGACAACATTGAACTGAAGGATCAGTGATGCCTCTTCACTCGTATTGTCTAAGCTGCAAACATTTAGCCCTGTATTGGTTACTACACAGAATATGTCAAAGTTTGAAAGACAAAATTCCTGCCTGTAGAACTCTAAATGTAGAGTACTGCAAGATTCGGTCATAAAATTAAAAAAAAAAAAACAAATACAGATTCACTACCATTGAGTCTACTCCAACTCATAAAAAGCCAAGAGGATAGAGTAGAATTTCCCTTTGTGTTTCTAAGGCTGTAAATATTTATGGGAGCAGAAAGCCTCATGTTTCTCCTGTAGAGGAGCTAAAGGATTTGAAGTGTTGACCTTATCAGTAACTCCCCAAACTATTATCCAGGTCAACACTTTGTATTAATAGAGTAAGAATCTTAGTGCAATTTTATATGTTTGTGAACAATGAACTCAAAAATTCAATATTATAAACATGTAGAAGGAATAAAACTTGAAGATAGCGCAACATAGATGAATTTTTAGAAGCAGGCATAGGGAAATACATAGTAAAATTTCAGGAAGAAATAAATAACATTTTGATATTGACTAGGTATAGGAAACAATGAATAACAGGGAACGCAAAGCTTAGCTTGGTGGTAAGAATCAGGGAAGTGTCCATGCAAGACAGTGGCGACTTCTTTCAAATTTATAAGGACATTCTTCAGAGGAGCAGCTGGCGGAGAATGTCAGGAACTTGATATTTTCCAGAGTCAAACTTGAGAATTTGGCAAGATAGTAAATTTGTGTTAGACCATAAATAGAATGTGTCATGTAATTACACTTAGAGAGATAGCAAGGTCAACTTGCTAAAATTGAATACTGTCTGAAGGGAAATGGACTGTAAAGCCAAAGGAAGAGAGTTATAGCACAGAGAGATAGGAGACACATCTATACATTATTCAATACAGATTAGTAGTTGGAGGGGGGCAGCTGGGTTGAGAGTTTGAAAAGTGGATTGACTCATTTTGTTGGACATTTTAATAAATAAGCCTAAAATATTTTGAGAGCATAATAGTAGCTAAATGAATAAGACCTGAAGACTGTAAGTTCTTGGGCTTAATGTTCAACTTCTAGGAGTCTCAGTTTCTATATCTGTAAAAATTAGACTGAAAAAAGTACCTGCTTCAGATTTAATGAATTTCAACACAAATATTTTTAGAGTATTTGGTTGGAACTCTACCTTTTTCTTTTCAAAACTATTTTATTGGGAATTAAACCAGATATCATATCACTCCATAGTTCATCCACATCAAGCAGTATTGAACAATTGCTACCATGATCCGTTTCAAAACATTCTTTCCTTTCTGAACTTTTTGACGTAAGCGTGCTTTTACCACCCCCCCCCCATCACTGTATCCCCCACTCCCAGAAACCCTTATTGTACTTGCTGTCCCTACAGGGACATCAATCTTGGCTTTCATATACTGAAAAACAGGAAAACACGTAAAAAAATTCAAGACGGTGGCCCCCAATGATACAAAACATCTGAGATGAACCCCAATATGAACAAACAACAAACAAACAAAAAATGCAGAAAATATTGAAAGCCAGATGGGACCTAACGTGCATCTGAGGGGGGATCAACTGACAAGGTTTTAACCGTCCAAGTCAGGTTTATCATTTTGATCTCTACAGTCGGTCTCTCCAATGCACTGTCTTTAGCAGCCACTCTCCTGCAATCCCTCCGTTATGGATGGAGAGAAACCACTGCAGGCTTATTTCCTATGTAGTTCCCACAAATGCAGCTTGGCCTCCCGCTGTCATCCCGAACCTTCTGTGAACCAGCGTCTTGCAATTTAGGCTCTGATACCATTCCCTCCTTTGATTTCAGATTATATAATTTACAATCCTTTTGTTACTCTGAGAGGAATTACTAAAACTTGAATGAACGCTGAACATGATAGTGGGACAAGAGGAAAGTAAAAGGAAATAGAGGAAAGAACTAGGAGGCAAAGGACATTTATAGAGGTCTAAATATAGGCATATACATATATAAATATATTTATATACAACAATAGGGAGATAGATCTATGTACTTATATTTATTTGTTAAGTATTAAGGTAGCAGATGGACATTGGGTCTCTACTCACGTACTCCCTCAACACAAGAACAATTTGTGCTAATAATCCAGCATTCTGTGATGCTCACTTTCCCCATGTGATTGCTGAAGACAAAATGGTTGCATAAGCAAATGTGGTGAAGAAAGCTGATGGTGGCCAGCTATCAAAAGATATAGCATCTGGGGTCTTAAAGGCTTGAAGATAAACAAGCGGCCATCTAGCTGAGAAGCAACCAAGCCCACATGGAAGATGCACACCAGCCTGTGTGATCATGAGGTGTTGATAGGATCAGGTATCAGGCATCAAAGACACAGAACAAAAATCATATCAATATGAAGGAGGAGGGTGGGTCGGAGCAGAGACCCAAATCCATCCGCAGACAATTGCACAGAGTGTTAAGAATGAATTTTTTTTAATTGAAGCTAGAGTTTAGTCTGAGCCCCAATCCATTCCTGGCTCTATGTTTGTTTATTTATATTTTTAAAATCTGCCTTTGGCTCCCTTTAGGACCTTCTTCTTAATTTATGGTGGAGAATTTTATTGATCATCCTCCTTGGGAATAATGATCTTCCACTAATATTATATTTTATTAGCCTCTCATACTAATTTTTAATCCCTGTTGAGAGAGGGATATTGGGCAAATACAGACTAACTCCACATTGTAGTATCTGAATTATTCACTTGTAATTAATCAATGCTTTCATGACTGGATGCTTTTTTATTTTTTTAATCATTTTATTAGGGGTTCATACAACTCTACCCTCACCATTCTCAAAACATTTGCTCTCTACCTAAGCCCCTGGCATCAGCTCCTCATTTTCCCCTCCCTTCCTGCTCCCCCTCCCTCATGAGCCCTTGATAAATTATAAATTATTATTATTTTATATCTTGCCCTGTCCGATGTCTTCCTTCGCCCACTTTTCTGTTGCCTGTCCCCCAGGGAGGAGGTCACATGTAGATCCTTGTAATCGGTTCCCTCTTTCCAACCCACCCTCCCTCTACACTCCCAGTATCACCACTCACACCACTGGTCCTGAAGGGATCATCTTCCCTGGATTCCCTGTGTTTCCAGTTCCTATCTATACCAGTGTACATCCTCTGGTCTAGCCAGATTTGTAAGGTAGAATTGGGATCATGATAGTTGGGGGGAAGGGTGAAGGAAGCATTTGAGAACTAGAGGAAAGTTGTATGTTTCATTGTTGCTGCATCACAATCTGACTGGCTCATCTCCTCCCTGAGACCCTTCTGTAAGGGGATGACCAGTGGCCTACAAATGGAATTTGGGTCTCCAATCCGCACTTCTGACCTCATTCACTATGATATGATTTTTTGTTCTGATGATGCCTACCTGATCCCTTCGACATCTCATCGCACAGGCTGGTGTGCTTCTTCCATGTGGACTTTGTTACTTCTGTGATAGATGGCTGCTTGTTTACCTTCAAGTCTTTAAGACTCCAGATGCTATATCTTTTGATAGCCGGGCGCCATCAGCTTTCTTCACCACATTTGCTTATACACGTATTTGTCATCAGTGATCCTGTCAGGGGTGTGAGCTGACAATGATATGATTTTTTGTTCTTTGATGCCTGATAACTGATCCCATCAACACCTCAAGATCACACAGGCTGATGTGCTTCTTCCATGTGGACTTTGTTGCTTCTGAACAAGATGGCCGCTTGTCTACCTTCAAGCCTTTAAGACCCCAGATGCTATATCTTTTGATAACCAGGCACCATCAGCTTTCTTCACCACATTTGCTTAGTCACCTGCTTTGTCTTCAGCAGTTGTGTCAGGAAGGTGAGCATAATAGAATGCCAATTTAATAGAACAAAATACTCTTGCATTGAGGGAGTACTTGAGTGGAGGCCCAATGTTCTTCTGCTACCTTAACATTAAACCTATAAATATAGGCACATAGATCTATTTCCCTATCCTCATATATAAATATTTTTACATGTGTACGTGCCTTTTTTTAGACCTCTATAAATGCCCTTTGGGCCAGACGCTCTTTAGACAAACAATGAGGGTTAAGTGTTAGGGAAAGTTTGTAATAATATTCACTGAGAATGCCAGACACAAGTTTGCTGGACCAAATATATATCTATGTGTATATATATAAATTCTAGGAAATAGGGCATTGACGTAGCAAGACCATGTTTGCTGCCAACTGACAGTTCAATAAACTTGGTACAAACTGTTTTCCACTTCTTCAGACACAATGAATTTTCCATCTTAAGTTCTCAGGTTACAAGTCTAGTCACCCAGTGGATTTTCCACATTGGTTCTCACTGATACAGCCTCTGCAACACGCTGTGCTGTGTGCCTTGAAGATCCAGGACTCATTGGCCCAGTGTTCCATGGCACCAAGTCTGGTTCCCCAGGATGCACCCAGAAACCCAAGAGAACGTGGCCCATCGGTGCATCCCAGGAAGGACAATGTCCCCCTAGCATTCTCAGTCATTCTTTTCCCAAACTGGAGGTTATTCACTTTGTATGATTAGCCATCAACTTATGATCCTAACTACAACTAAAATGACTGTTGCAGACCTTGAGAGTTTATATATTTACTCCAGAAACGCTCCTGCAGCCATAGCTCTAAGGAAAGGGTGAAATGCATTCTAAAGACACTGAGTCTTCTAGCTACCATCCCACAGCTGGCAGGCTGGACCACAAGCTCCTCTCAGGACAAAGCGTGGCTAACTAGTGCATAGACATAAAAGAAGAGCCAGAGGAAAATGACAAGGGAATTACAGAGCAGCAACATAGCAGAATAAGCTTGAAGAGAAAATTAGCCAATCAATCAAAGGCTAAGCTAAAATAGCAGGACATTAGTCAGCCATATGTTGCAAGTAATGCTGTCCAGCTGAAAATAGTGAATGGATGGTCATTGAAAGAAAAATCAGAGATGTGGAAAAGCCCAGAAACCACTTTTTTCATATTTTATTCTCATCTTTCAATTTTACATAGTAAAATTCATTAAGTAGGTTTGTAGGTACTATTTTAAATATTGTTTGACTTTCAAAGGATTTATTTAGTAACCTATTCAGAGAATACTTCTTCTCCTGTAGTTACTTAGTCTATAATAGAAAGTAATAATGCAGGTGACCAAGACAGTCTAAATTGCACCTGCAAACACAAGCTCTCAAGGTAAACTGAGTACCAAACACACTGCCATCAAGCCAATGCTGACCCATTGCAACCCTGTAGGACAGGGCAGAGCTGCCTCTGTTAGTTTCCAAGGTAACAAAGGTAAAGAAAATAGAGGAAGTAAAGTACACCACATAGAATTCCAGACTTGCTCTTGACTTAACTTAGGCTTTTTACCCTGAGACATATCTAGGATATCGCGGGTTTGGTTTGTGCCCAGGGCGCCACGTGGAATGAGGAGCCATGAGCATTTTCTAGTAACTATTGTTATTTCTATTAACTGTTGGAGATCATTCAGCAAGTTACAACTAATTTTGTCATGTTTGAGTGTCTCCGTGGATCAAGGCAGACTGTGACATCTTGCTCTGCTCAGTGTGGAAAGAGAAGAAACTATTAAAAATGACGTTGAGCACTTGATAGACCAATTTTCATCAGTGTAAGCCAGAAAGATGCACTTGTAGTTTTCATGCCATGTATGAAGTAAAAGATTAATGAGCTTGACTTGTATTTTGAGTGGATATCATGGCAGATATATATAAAAATGGATACAAGGTGTCTGCAGAGGGGCACAATTTCAGTGTTTGCTGTGAGTGCTCTTTTCCATACATAAGCTTGTTTCTGCAGCTGTTTTCCAATTCCCAAACACAGTGTAAGTCTGTGTGTGGAAATAATCCTCTCTCACAGTATGTAGCCCCAGTTTTAGTCACTCACAACACTGTTCTATTAATGTCCGATCAGACTATTATTTTGCTGAGAATAATAGTATTCCATAAGAGCTAAATGGATTATTTCTTTAACCACTAATCAAATGTGTCCCAGACTTAATTAATAAGAAGTGAAGGCAACCAGCTCCTGTACATGATAGTCTTAGTGTCGATATAACTCATCGAAAGATCACATGGAGAGTTGATTCTTCTAAATATGCTTTAGAATAACATATTGATCCTTTTATATTGTAGCTTGGTAAAGAATAGAAAATTGTGCATGATTATTCAAACAGCTTGTACTGAAAATCACATGAAATAGCCTTCAACAGGTCACAACAAATTTTAATTTACACTATTTGATAAATAGGCTTGTAATAATTTTGAGTGATACAATTGATTTGTAGACCTACGAAGCTGATTCTTTTGAAGAGCAGTGCAAATTATCGAAGGCATTTTTAGTCTCTCTCTACTTGGATATTGATTCATTTCTATATAACAGAGGAAAGAAAATTGTCATTATGGAAGCACTGTTCATTCTATTATAAGTAGAGGACTACCAGCATTTCTATTATTAACCCCTATTGTCACGGGTTTATGATCTCAGCAGTAGGCTTGGCATGGATGAGACCTCCTCAGGAGCACATTTTTACCTCATGTTTCTTAAGTCATTTGTCTATTTATGAATCATACAATTGCCAGAAATGATGTGCACTCAAATAGGCTTTTGATTTTCAATCACTCTGAATACAGGTTTGTGTTTTGAAATGAGAGTAGTAAGTACAAAATATTCTAAATTTATTTTTACAGTTTTGGTTCATTCCTTTCATTTGATTAATTCTCCAACGTGTCTGTTTACAGCCATGGTTTAATATAAATTAACCAAGCCTGCTTTCAAGTAATAGGATCACTTCACCCCTGTTAACAACGAGCACAGATTGTTGGGTGGACAAGCCAGCTGTGATGACTGGTATTGATTGCCAGCCTCCCCAAAACATTGTGGCAGTTTCCTTATCCTATCAGGTATTGGTGCAAACCTAGAGCATTCAGTGTAATTTCGAACTTCTGGTTCATATATATTCCAAACAACAAGTATTGACTTCTTAAATAAATAGCAGTGTGTTATTTAAAAATTATTTAAAACTATTTCATGTATAAAGATAAACATGAGGTAGGCATTTTATATATAAGATATTGTATAAAAGACACATGCATGTACAGTTATATGTGTGTGTGTGTGTGAGTGCATATGTCGTCAGGTTCTGTTGAAGTGGTTCACCTTTTGAAACCCCATGTGAAACAGACAGGGGTTCTGATGGCATGGTTGATGATGCATTGAATTGAGAACCACAAGGTCATCAGTTCAAACCTAACTTGGAGATTGGTCAGTTTTGTCATTCCATGACTTGGTATACAAAGGAGTCGTTTTTGAAAGAGGAAGAAGCATCCCAAGACTATTAGATAAGAAGAGCCACCAACAAAACTTGTGCTGGAAAAGATGTCATTTACATTTGAAATACCAGCAGAGTCACCCATGGTGAGCCGTTTTGAGCAGAGTTTCCAGACTAAAAACCAACAATAAAGAAGAAATAACCCATTTATTTATGAGGGATTGGACATTGAAAATTTTATTAAAAGAAGCAAAAAATTGTCAGAGATATTATCAGAAGATGAGCCCCTCAGGTTGAAAGGCACTGAAAAGATGACTGAGGAGAGCTTCTGTGTTAGTCTGGGTAGACTCGAGCAACAAATTTATACACTCGTATGTACTTAAGAAAGAGGTGTAGATACAAGAGCAATAGAATATTGAGAAAACATCCCAGTCCAGATCAAGTCCATAAGTCTGATATTAGCCCATATGTCCGATACCAATCTATAAAGTCCTCTTCTGTCTCACAAAATACATGTTATTATGCTGAATGCAGGTCGATCACAGACCAGTGGGTAGATATTCTTTGGATCTTGTGGCCTTGTAAGCATCTCAGCGCCAGCAGGGGTTTCCACGTGGTTTCTCCAGCACCTAGGGCTGCATCAGGGTAGGACCATGAGCCTTCTCCTCAGGAATGTCTCAAAGGGAGTCAGGTTTGTCAGTAGAGTATCTCACAGGGAGTGAACAGAGAGAAAGTGTCTCCCGCCTCCAAGGAGGAATACCAGCGTTTTCCCAGAATCCTCGGGGGGAAGACATGCACACAGAGGTTGTGTCATTGGCTGTGACCTGATTGACAGACTAGACTCCACCCCTTCATTCTTAATCCTCTCATGTTCTGAATTGACACCAGATTAAGTAACTGCCACAGATGCCTTCTCTATGTGTAGCTGACCATAATGATAAGAATGGAGTAAAGTGTTCAGGGCCTTTGTTTACTGATGGGGTATAGCTCAAAATGAGGAAAAATACATCGAAAACACCTATTAATAATTAGAGCTTGGAATGTATGAGGCATGAATCTAGGAAAATTGGACATTATCAAATCTGAAATGGAAATAATAAAAATCAATATCTTATGCATAAGTGAACTGAAGTAGACTGGTATTGGCCCTTTCAAATGAGAAAATCATATGGTTTACTGTGCTGGGATGACAAACTCAAGAGGAATGGTATTTCATTCATCAATTAAAAGGACATTTCAAGATCTATCTTGAAGCATAATGCTGAACAGCATAATAAATATGTGCATATAAGGAAAGCCACTCAATACAATTATTGTTCAAATTAATGCACCAACCAATACAGCTAGCTATGAAGAAACTGAAGAATTCTACTAACTTCAAAGTCCAAAAGTGATGAAACATGTAATCTAAAAGCAGTCAAGATCCGTCTGAAATCAGCAATGATATAACTTCTTCCACATCCTCTTCAGAATCTGGCCTGAACCTCTGTCAGCTCCCTGTAAATATACTTCTACAACTCTTGCCAGATGATCTTCAGCACCCAACAACAGATGATAATGAAGTAAAGGAACTGAACACAAAATTCCAAAGGGAAGCTAGAGAAAGTTAAGTAATATAAGGAAAACCTAGAATTATAAAAGAGAGAGAGAGAGAGAGAGAGAGAGAGAGAGAGAGAGAGAGATCATGCATAGCATATCTTAAACTGAAAGAAATCAAGTCACAGTATTGAAAAATTCTACGGGTAAAGTATTGACTGATGCAGGCAGCATGAAAAGAAGATGGAAAGAATACAGAGTTACTATTACCAAAAAGAACTAGCTGGCATTCAACAATTTCAAGTAACATATGAACAAGGACCAATGGTACCAATGAAAGAAGGTCACACTGCACTGAAGGCATTAGCCAAAAACCAGACCCCAGGAATTGTCGAACTACCTATTGAAATGTCTTGAGAAGCTGATGGGCAATTGGAAACACTCGCTACTTTATACTACGATATTTGGAAGACAGCTATTTGGCCAAGTTACTGAAAGAGTAACTATGAAGAGGTACCCCCCCAAAATCAGAATTTTTTTCAAAGCTACGGATTTCAATTTTTAAAATTTTTTATAAAACAACCTTATCACCTTCAAAGCACTCTCCATTACACTTCATACATTTGTCACATCTATGATTCCATTCCTGGAGACATTTTTCAGCTTCATCTGTTTGGATGACTGACAGCACCTCCATCGTTTTTTCCTTCACCTTTTCTATGTCATCAAATCGCTGTCCTCTCATGTCCCTCTGCATTCTCAGAACAAAAAGAAGTCACATGGAGTGTGAGTGAGGTGAGTGGGGCTGTTTTTTGGTCCCAAGCTGGCACACTGAGATGGCTGCAGTGAGCAGGTACATTGCTGTGGTGACAAAACCAGTCCCCAGTCTGTCACAAATCAGACCATATTTTGGTTACATACTCTTACACAATCTTTTCAGAACCTCTAAATAGAAAGCTTGATTAACAGTCTGACCTGGTGGAATGAACTCTAAATGTACTGAGAGTCAACATTTTTTTCCATTCAGGAAGTTGATGGACATCCAGATCGAGATTTGTCATCAACCATTATTTCTCCTGTTTTGAAAAGAGAAAACCACTTGTACACATGAGTGTCTCCCAGAGTACTGTTCTTGTAAGCTGTGTTCAACATCACAACAGTGTCTGTGGCATTTTTCCCAAGCAGGATACAACATTTCATAGCCGCATGCTGTTCTCTTAAATTGGCCATCACACACACACACAAAAAAAGAGGTTTGAGTGAAACTGCTTTTATGAAAAAACTCACTGTGACCAGAGAAAACCTTTCCAGGCAAAGTCACTGTGTCCATTAACTCTGAGTGAGTTGCTCAATGCTCACCTAGTGAGGAAAATGCTCATTATGAAAGCTCCACCCCATCCAGCACAATTCTGTGGATTTTTTGGCACCCCAAGTATGTATTCATTCCAAACAAAGGTGACTCAAAATAACATATTCTAGAAAAAATTCTAGAATAATATCACATGCAACTAAAATTTCACTGGAACACTTGATATACTGTTTATCTGCTCTTATAATGCAATCTTTTTGAAAAAAAATTTTTTGTCATTTTTCAAAGCCAATGATGGCTGAATACCTGACAAAGTAGTCCTCAGTAAATATTTGTTGGTTGACTGAACGAATTGTGACAGGTGAAAAATGGGCGTGAAAGGGGCTGCTTCCAGTGTATTAGATTGAGGCTCCTGAATGTATTGTAATACTTTCACATAAGACACAATAAGAAATGAAGCCCATTTTGAAGAAACATTATAGCTTATGTTTTAGTATTTTGTAAGTTTTGTTACATGACTAATTTTCTATTTTATAAGGTAAAATGAAATGTTACCATTAAATGTTATTATTAAAAGAGTATTTTATGGCAACATAAGTACCTTATTCCAAAGAAGCAGACATTTTTTTCCCATCCCGTTTTATGTTAGGCACCCAGGAAGAGTTATAAGGAATTACGTAGGAATCCCTCTCACCAGTCTTAATGATAGCATAGGCCCTTTTTCATGAAAAGTGATTAATTGATCAAAACTATTTTCAATATTTTATACAAACATGAATCATTCTGTCTTTTATCCTCCCTTATTAGAGAGCTACCTGATTCTACTTCTAGGATCAACTGCCTAGGCCATATTTGAAACACGGATTTGATTCAAATCATCTCGAGTGTTATATATTAATTATAAAAAACATACAGATTCCATTGCCTTCAGGTTGCTTCCAAGTTATGGTGATTCTATGTGTTTTAGAGTAGAATAAGACACCAGGAGATTTTCAATGACAGATCTTTCAAAAGCAGATTGCTTCTGGGTAAATGAAAAACTAAACTTCGGGGTAGCTGGAGGTCAGTAGCATTTGTGCCACCTGGGGTACTGTTACCCACTATAGAACCCTTACAATTTTCCTAGCTAAAGGTCTACCATGTATTTTCAGGTGTTGGTTTATATTAATACAATGTTTTTATGCAGTGTATTTTGAGACAGGGATCCTGGTCACCCAATGGTTAAAGTGCTTGGCTGCTAACCAGAAGGTCAGCAGTCCAAATTTACCAGTTGCTCTTTGGGAGAAAGATATAGCAGTTTATTAGACAGATTCGTGGCTTTCATCCATCCTCTGGCCAGGGACCAGACAGCCTGGTGAAGAGGTGGACCAGTGGCAATGTACCACAAGGCATTCGCTCCAGGTAAGTACAGTGTATGTCACTTGTCCAGAGGGCACCTCTTGAGGACAGCTAGGATCAAGCGGATGGGAAATAGGGTGAGGAATGCTGTCTGCTGAGTGATAGCCACGTGGCTCTGGGGTGAGGGCTCCTGGAGAGGGAGGTGGCCCTGTCAGATGAGGCTTATTGATGGGAGAATCAGCACAGAAGTGGGGAGACAGAATGGTCAAGTTGGTGGTGGTGGTGGTGGGGGGGCATAGGTGCATGTCTGTGGAGGGGAGTGGAATGAGGGCTAACCTCCGGGTGTGAGGAGAAAAGACTGAGGAGGCCTTGGGAACATGAGGGAGGGGAGGTCTCTAGTGGCATGCCGCAGGTAGACAGAATTGACCTGGGGTATCAGGGTGTATCCCAAGGACCCAGTCTGTGTGCCGTAGAGCACGGGGACAGAGAATCCTGCATCTTCTGTACATGACATGTTCCAGAAGCTGCATTGGTGAGATCCCCAAAGGGGACCCATCTGGGTGAAAGGGATGCCACCTCAGACATATTGGTAACCTGTGGACTTAAGTGGACAAACACATAGTGTCTGCAGAAGCAGAGGACAGTTATACCAAGAGTGGAGAACTCTTGGTTGGCGGACAAACAAGATCTTGATACATCAAAGCCCTGTAAGCGGCATTAAGAGATGTATTATTCCTGCATCCTGTGCTTGCCATTCTGTTATATTTTGCTTATGCTTGTGCACATTAGGATGTATCACAGAGGTGTGCCGCCATTGGGGGTCGCCCTCTTGAAGCTGTGTTATTTGTTTCTCAGATTTCAGGAAATAAAACCGAGATGTTGAGCCCGTAGGAAAAGAAAACATAACAAGAGTTTGGGAAGTATGGGGCTGGGGTAGATAAGAAAGAGATGGCATCAAGAAGCCCAGGAAGGAAAAGTATCTTTGGAGACTGATTACAGAAACAATTGTATAATTATGTTTGACATGATTGAGCTATGGAATGATATGACCTATGTTTTAATTCCTAAGTTCTAGTAAAAAAAAAAAAAGCATAGGTCCAGTAACGAGTTCTGGGTGCCCACTGAATCCTAGCTCCTACTTAAGAATAATTATTTCATATATCATGACTCTGTTTGATACTCACCTTCATTGAATGATCACTGAAGATAAGGGTGGTACAGCAAACTGTGGTGAAGAAAGTGGATGGTGCCCGGCTATCAATCTTAATAGTGTCTGCAATCTTAAAGGCTTGTATTGAAACAAGCAGCCATCTAAGTGAGGAGTCAACTAAGTCTTCCCAGAAGAAGCACACTAACCGTGTGGTCCAAAATTAAAAATGACAAAATTCAAATATGGTGTAAAGAAAAATATCAGAGCTAAAATTATGAACACACAATTGGTAGAAGGCTATGGAGGACAGTGGGAGGCCCAAACCCATCTGCAGAATGTCTAGTCAGGCAGAGCTGCTGGTAGATCCACTCTCGCCAAAGACAAGAGTCCCAAACAGCCTCACTTTCAGGCAGAGACCATTGTAAACTTGATTATGCTGGATCAAACATGATACTTGGTCAGTTATCCTCCCTTTAGACACAACCCACATTTGTTCTGGGTTGAGATGTTCCATGACAGAAATTTTTGAAAGTTGAATTTTGAATGACAGAAATTTTGAAATTTTTGAAAAATTTCCTTGCTTTTTGAAAGTTGTTGGGAGTTTTCTACCTCTCACATGTTATTTGTAATTTTCTCTTTATATTAATATTATTTTATCCTTACCACTTTAGTGCAATTTTTATATTGTTTTCTGTTGGGTTTACCAGCTATAAAGCACAGGAGGAGTGAATGTATAGTAATAAAAACTGATACAAGGTATTATAGGGAATGCAGGGGTGGGGGATGGGTGACATGGAGGGAAAGGAAATTTCAGGAGTAAATAATAAAGGCAGGAGGTGGGGAGGGAGCCCTAGAACTGATCATGATTGCACCACTCATTTTAAAATTGATTTACCCCTGGAAGTGGGGTGTGGGGGGGCGGGGGCTAGTAGAATGCTCTAAGGTAAATGTGATGCTGATTGTACAATTCCCCTGATATTGTTAAATGATTGAAGTATTCAATTGTATTATATGCAAATCATATGCCAATAAAACTGTTGGGGGGCACGATTTCTGGCCTTGGAAACCATATGGATAATTTCTACTATGTCCTTTTGGTGTGGGGTTACTATGGGTGGAATCAGCTCAATGTCAGTGGTATTCGCATTTTCTAATTTAAGAGTAGGCCTTCAAAATGGTTTTTACTGATTCAGTTATGGCTGATTAAGTGAAATTAAAATCGGACTAAATTTGTAAAATATGAGTGAACAAGAATAGGCAGAATCATGAACCTTAGTAACTAAGCATGTCCATTGCATTGCAACCAACTCTCTTGACCAGCAGAATCCAAAATCCAACTGACCCCTTTTAAGTGATGGCAACGGACAGTGCTGCTTTAAGTGTGTAGCTCTCCACAGGTCTGGCAGCAATCCAAATTACACAGACAGTAATCCAAATCTCCTGTACCAGAAACCTGAGACGTTAACTGTGCCTCTTCAGAGTGCTCCATTCCAGAGCTTTGAGTTGTAATTTTTCATATTCTGGTTGTCTGTCTACTTTACTCAAAATTTAAAATTTTGATCTGTCCCGATTTGCCAGCATTGGCCAATGCGTGCACAGCAAATATGGTGAAGAAAACGGATGGTGCCCGGATATCAAAAGATATAGCATCTGGGGTCTGAAAGGCTTGAAGAGAAACAAGTGGCCATCTAGCTGAGAAGCAATAAAGTCCACATGGAAGAAGCACACCAGCCTGTGTGATCTTGAGGTGTTGATGGGATCAGGTATCAGGCATCAAAGACCCAGAACAAAATATCATATCAATGTGAATGAGGGAGAGTGTTGAGTGGAGACTCAAAGCCTATCTGTAGACAATTGGACATCCCCTTACAGAAGGGTCACAAGGAAGAGATGTGCTCGTCAGGGTGCAGTATAGCACTGATGAAACACACAACTTTCCTCTAGTTCTTTAATGCTTTTTGTCCTCCCCACGATCATGAACCCAATTCTACCTTACAAATCTGGCTAGATAAGAACATGTACATGAACGGGTACAGATAAGGGCTGGAAACACAGGGAATCTGAGACAGATAAACCCCTCAGGACCAATAATGAGAGTAGTGATACCTGGAGGGGAAGGGGAAGGTGGGGGAAGAAAGGGGAAACTGATCACTATGATCTACATATAACCTCCTCCCTGGGAGATGGACCATAGAAAGGTGAGTGAAGGGAGACATTGATCAGTGTAAGACATGGAACAATAGTAATAATTTATAAATTATCAAGGGTTTGTGAGGGAAGGTGGATAAGGAAGGGAGGCGGAAAATGAGGAACTGCTACCAAGGGCTCAAGTAGAAAGAAAATGTTTTGAAAATGATGATTGCAACAAATTCACAAATGCGCTTGACACAGTTGAAGGATGCATGTATTGTGCTAAAAGTTGTATGAGCTCCCAATAAAATGATTAAAAAAAGAAAAGAATACAGTTCCTTGAAGTGCTTGTATATACATTATTCATGCAGTGAAATTTTTCTGAATTTATCTGTTTTAACTCAAAGCTCTTAAATGAACAAGTGCCTTTCAACTACATGATATTTTCTCTTCTTTATTCACTCTTAGTACAAAAATATGATTAAAAATGATTTTCAAGTATCCCCTTTTTACTACCTCTTAAAGTAACTGCAGTTGGGCATAAAGAGGGTGGCTTCGAGTTCAAGGTTTAGCCTCCCTAACAGTCTCATCATAATCATAGCAAGGAATTCAAAGGGGGAATCCATTCAGAAAAAATGGACAATCTCGCACAGAAGTCATCAGTAGATAGGAAGGGTTACGGCCACTTTCTTCGAGAATGAAGAGAATCACTCATTAAATAAAATAGGTTAGAAGCCATTGAAGTACATGAAAATGTTCGCAACATACACTAGAACACATCTTCCCAATAGCACTGACCCGAGGAGGGTCACACTTCACTTCAGCAAATACAGATTGGGAATTTACAGGAGGACAAAAATAATGATTCCTTAAAGGACTGTTTGCAGTGATTTCTTAAAGGGCTTCTCTAGTCAGCCCTTTATCCTTTCTTCCTCCTCTGCCACCTAAAGCAACTGGCTAGCCCATGTTTACTTCCAGGGAGGAACAACACAACTATTCTCTGTAGAAATTGAACCATCTGTCTGAATACATCTGGCAAATTAAGTGAGGATATGAACCCCCAGAGAGAAAACCTTCTCAATTTCATATTGGAAGGGCTTTCTCCTTATAAGCACTTTCCAAGGGTAAATTTAGCGAATGACTCACATTGTCCACAGAAGTCACATTGGCTCTCCCCTCTCCGCGGAGAAGGCTTCTTGTATCAGAACTACCTTCGTAGAGAAAAAGAAAGGAAACTAACAAACAAAGAAAAAAAGAGAGAACGAACATTCAAATTAGTTTTACTAATTAACCTATGTCTTCATTCCACAGATGACAATAATCAATTACTGAACAAAAATCCAAAGCTGGAGGAAAAAAGAGACAGAACCAAGATGAATAACCTGTGAGGAAAACACGATGAGAGAAAGTCCAGAAGGAAAAGTAGGGAAACTCATACCCAAAGTAACAGGGCATCCAAGACACGAATCAATCTTTAAAATGGTAATATCCACAGGGAAAGTCAATAATATATTATATCCGTAATATAAGGAAAGGATATTATTTTAAAGTCAGAAACAATATAAGTCCTTTGGAGGTAAAAGCATAATTGGCAATATAAGAGAGTGGATAAAGAAAATGAAAGAAAATTGAGTTGTTTTGAACACAATGTGTGAAGAAAATATGAGAGAAAATTAACAAATCAAATCAATACAAAAGGTAAAATATTAACCCAACAAGCATTTCTAGAAGAGAAAATAAAGACAAACATTTATGGAAATTGTATAAACCCTCTGAACCTCAGTGTCTTCCTCAATTAAGCTACACAGAAAGTATAACTACTTCCATTTTGCACTGAGCATTAAATGAACAATGTAGTTAAAAATATCTAATAAAATACCTGGTTAATAAACTGTTGTTGGTGTTACTAGATTCCATAGGCACTGCTCTAGTTCACAGCGACCCTACGTAAAACAGAGAGAAACACTATGTGGTCTTGCACCGTTCATACAAAGTTTCCACTGTGTGAGCCCATTCTTACAATCACTGTGTCAATCCATTTCATTGAGGTTCTCTTTCTTTTTCAATAATGATTTGACAAGCATGACATCCCTTTTCAGGGACTAACCCGTTCTGATCACATGTCCAAAGTATAAGAACCAACGTCTTTCTCTCCTCACTTCTAATTCTGGTTTCCTTCTTCCAGGAGAGATTTGTTCCTTTTTCTGACAGTACATAACTAAAACTCACTGTCATTGAGTCAACGCTGACTCACAACAAACCTCTGTGTATTTCCGGAGACTAGTCTTTCTCCATGGAGCTGCTGGTGGTTTGGAACTGCTGAGCATGTGGATCACAGCCCGATGCTTACCCACTACACCATGAAGGTTCCATTCTGTCCATACATAGTGTATAGTATATCACTATTCATTGCCAACACCATAATTCAAAGGCAGTTAATACAGATATCATATCATTCCATAGCTCAATCCCATCAATAGTATCGCACATTTGCTACCACGATCTGTTTCAAAACATTCTTTTCCTTCTTGAACTCCTTGACATCAGCCCCGTTACCCCACCCCCATACCAACTCTGCACCCTACAAACCCTTATTTTATTTGCTGCCCCCGGAGGCTCATCTCCTAGGTTTCATATACTGATAAACAGGATAACATCTTGAACAAAAACTCAAGAGGGTGACTCTGGGATGTTTTGTCTTATATGTTGGTCTCAGGATTGTCTGCTGTTGGTTTTCATTCTTTGTCCAGAGTATTCATTTAGTACTTAAAAAACATCTGGTCGTTTTTCTTTCTTTTTTTCTAATACCTTTAATTTCTTCTTGTTTGGAAATACCCATCCTCTTTGTCAATGACCCTTTACCAAGTATGCAGCCCTTCTCCAGGGACTGGCTTCTCCTGCCAATTCGTCCAAAGGATGTAAGATGAAGACTGGATATCCGTGCCTCTAAGGAGCACTCAGGTTGTATTTCTTCCAAGACAGATCCGTTTGTCCTTTTAGCAGTTCATGGTGCTGTCAACATTCTTCTCTAGAGCATCTGATGCATCAATTCTTCTTCGGTCTTCCCTATTTGACAGTCACCATCCATATGCTTATGAGGCAACTGAAAATACCATGACTTGGGTCAAGTCCACCTCAGTCCTCAAAGTAACACATCATATATACTTGAGTATCAACCAACCTGAAGATAAGCCGAGGCACCTAATTTTACCACAAAAACAGGAAACTTATTGATGAGTATAAACCTAGGGTGGGAAATGCAGCAGCAACTGGTAAATTTCAAAATAAAAACATATCAATAAAATTACTTTCACTGAGATGTCAGTAAGTTAAATGTTTTTGAATATTTATTTTAAAGAAAAAACAGTAAACTAGCTGTGTAAGTATAAAAGAGGGTCAACAAAACAATCTGGTAGCAACAATAACTATGCACGTTATGTTACTGCCTGTGCTGCATTACTACATACGCTGCCTTACTGCATGTATACAACGCAGATGCTATAGTTTGAGGCCTGACACAGGCTGATGATATTCCCGAACGTGATGGAATGACTGCATAGAGCAGCCTGTGGTAGGGCTCACAATATGCACGTTGTATTGTGTACACACTGTGATACTGCATGCGCTGTGTTGCTGAATATGCAGGGTTACCACATATGCATGGGAAGTGCTAACACAACACATGCAGTAACATAGTGCTTACACAATGCAGTGTGTATCTTATGAGCCCTAACACAGGCTGCTCTAGGCAAGCATAATCAACACTGGGTCCAGATAGGGGTTAATAAGAAAATAAAATATAGCAGACTAAGTACTGTAAATAAACGCACTGTATACCCAGACCAATATTGGTACTTGCATTCAGCAATGCTTGGCCATAGCAAGGGGGCGTGACCAAGCACGGGTAAGACTGTAAAGGCTATGTCATTGGTCCCAGCCCAGGAGAAGAGCAGGGGAAGAAGAGCAGCGGCATCACACATTCGTCTGACAAGGATGCAGTGCGCCCTTGGTACCAGCACACAGAAGTGGGCAGGCTCTTGCCCAGTAGGCATGGACAACATAGAGGTTCCAGGAGAAAAGAAGAAAGGTGATATCAGGAGTCCTCGACCACCCACCGAGGCTTCAGGTGCCTGCGGATGAGGGGAGAGACGCGAGAACACACACATTGCTCCTGAGAACAGCTAAGTGGGACCCTCACTCCAGTATAAGCCGAGCGGGACTTTTTCAGCATAAAAACTATGCTGAAAAACTCAGCTTATACACGAGTATATACTGTGTTTGCTTTTCAGTACTCTAAAGAGGTCTTGCGATATCTAAAACAGATGGAAATCAAGTTACCATAACGACCCAGCAATCCCCCTACTATGCATATAACCAGAAGAAGCAAGAAACAAACCAAGTCCAGACATCTGTGCTCCAATGTTCATTGCGGCACAGTTCACAATTGCAAGGAGTTAGAAGCAATCCAAATTTCCATCAACTGATGACTGAATTAAAAAGCTGTGGTACATACATACAATGGTGTATTACACATCGCTAAAAAGCTGTGATGAATGTATGAAGCACATCGCTGCATAGGAAGAACTGGAGGAAATCATGCTAAGTGAAGTAAGTCAAGCACAAAAGAACAAGTACACCATATGTGATTAAGGGATCAGTTATCAGACATCAAAGAACAAAAAGTCATATCATTGTGTGTTCACCTCCATGATACGATCGCTGAAGACAAATGGGTGCATAGAAAATATGGTGAAGGAAGCTGATGGTACCTGGCTATCAAAAGATATAGTGTCTGGGGTCTTAAAGGCTTGAAGGTAAGTAAACAAGTGACCATCTATGTCAGAAGCAACGAAGCCCACATGGTAGAAGCACACCAGCCTGTGTGATCATGAATTTTTGAAGGGATCAGGTATCATCAGAACAAATATTCTTACCATAGTGAATGAGGGGGAGAATGCGGAGTGGAGACCCAAAGCTCATTTGTAGGCCACTGGACATCCCCTTGCAAAGGGATCTTAGGGAGGAGATGAGGCAGATAGGGTGCAATGTAGCAATGATGAAAAATGCAACTTTCCCCTAGTTCCTAAATGCTTCCTCCTCTCCCACTATCATGATCCGAATTCTACCTTGCAAGTCTGGCTATACCAGAGGATGTACACTGGTACAGATAGGAACTGGAAACAGGGAATCCAGGGCGGATGATCCCTTCAGGACCAGTGGTGTGAGTGGCGATACTGGTAGGGTAGAGGGAGGGTGGGTTGGAAAGGGGGAACTGATTACAAGGATCTACATGTGACCTCCCCCCTGGAGGATGGACACCAGAAAAGTGGGTGAAGGGAGATATCAGACAAGGTAAGATATGACAAAATAATAATTTATAAATTACCAAGGGTTCATGAGGGAGGGGGAGCAGGGAGGAAGGGAGAAAAAAATGAGGAGCTGATGCCAGGGGCTTAGGTGGAAAGCAAGTGTTTTGAGAATGATGAGGACAATGAATGTGCAAATGTGCTTTACACAATTGAGGTATGTAGGGATTCTGATAAAGGTTGTATGAGCCCCTAGTAAAATGATTTTTTAAAAAATGTTTAGAAATACAACTCAAAATATTGGTCTTGTGTAGCACATCTCCCTAATGCAATGCATCGCTTGACCTTGAGTGCTGTTTTCATAAGAATTAATTGTGGATCGAAGCAAGACAAAATCCTTGACAATTTAAAACTTTTCTCTACCTATCATGATGCTGCCTATTGGACCAATTATGACTATTCTGGTTTTCTTTACATTGAGTCCTAATCCACACTGAAGGCTACAATCCTTGATCTTCTTCAGCAAAGGCTTCAAGTCCTATTGGCTTTCAGCAAGCAAGGTTCTATCACCTGCATATTAATCAGTCATCTGGTTATTAAGAAGCTTTCCTCAAATCCTGAGGCCACATTCTTCTTCATATAAGCCATCTTCTCTGATGACTTGCGCAGAATGCAAATGTAATAAGTACGGTGAGAGGATGCAACCCTGTTATACAGCTCTCATTATTTGAAACCTTGCAGTATCCCCGTGCTGTGTTCTGAAGCCAGGCACCGTGTTGAAGAAATGGCAGTAAACACTGCATCTGTCTAGTGTTGTGATCCTTCTTATTCTGTTCAAAGGACTCTCTATTCTCCTTGTCCCAGTTCTGTATACTATTTACTTACAGAAGTTTGTATTATGAGTGTCTCCTTCACTTGGCCTATCATGATACAGTATGCCCTCAGCAAAGATTAGTTGAATAAATATCTACCAAAAGAAGACAATGTTTGATCACTGGAATATAAAACACTCTTGTTTAGGTCTCACAAAAATAAGGGTGTAAGCATATGTTAGCTGTCAGCCTTGCCCTCAGGTAAAACAGAAGCAGGTAGCTTATGCTTGTCTTGCAGTTCTGTTTTTGTTGCTATTCTGCCTTTTGTATCCAATAGTTGAAAGGCATCATTCTTTGTTAGCTTTCCCTGTTAAACTGTTAACTCTTAATAGTTATGGTTACCAAATATTTGGGACAGCAGGAGCTGGGTTGATATGAGTCTGAACTGAATCTTGAGAACAGGTTTGGTTTTCTGGATTCAAGTAACAGGGCAGATTGTATTTGATAAAAGGGAAATTAAAAAAAATCATTTTCATTGGAAGCTCTTACAGTTTTTATAACGTTCCACACATCACTTTTATCAAGCATATTTGTACACATGTTGTCATCATAATATCCAAAATATTTTCTACTTGAGCCCTTGGTATAAGCTCCTATTTTTTCCCCTCCCTCCCCACCCTTCCGCCCTCATGAATCCTTGATCAATTATATATTGCTATTATTACTTCATATATTACACTGTCTGTTGTCTCCCTTCACCCACATTTCTGGTATTTGTCCCATCCAACCTTTTGATGCAGCCCCTTTCTCTCATTTCCCCCTCTCTGACAAACCCCCCCCCACCCTCATGATATCACTACTCCCATGACTGTTCCCAAGGGGCTTATCTGTCCTGAACTCCATGTGTTGAGAGCTCTTATCTGTACCAATGTGTGTTCTCTGGTCTAGCCAGATTTGTAAGGTAAAATTGTGTCATGGTAGTGGGGATGGGGGTAGGAGGCCTTCAGGAACTAAAGGAATGATGTGTGATTTGTCAGTGCTATACTTCTCCTTGGTTGAATCATCTCTTCCTTGTAATTCTTGTGTTACGGGGAATATCCAATTGTCTACAGATGGGCTTTGAGTCTCCACTCCAACCTTCCTAGTTTGCATCGATAGAGTGGTTTGTTTTGGATCTTTTGATAACCTGATACCTGTTCCCATCATCAATGATTACACAGGCTGGTGTGCTTCTTCCATGCAGGCTTATTTGATTCCCTGTTAGATGGTTGCTTGTTTAACCTCAAGCCTTTAAGACCCCAGATGTTATATCTTTTGATAGCCGGGCACCATCTGCTCTCTTCACCACATTTGCTTATGCAGCCATTTTGTCTTCAGAAATCATGTTGGGAGGGTGAATATCAAAGAGTGCCAGGTTATGAGAACAAAGTGTTTTTGTGTTAAGGGAGACCTTGAGTAGAGGCCCCCCAAAAAGGGAAATTTAAATGTTTAAGTTTCTAAGGAATTTTCTTACTTGGTAGAAGCTAGGATTGGAAAGAACCCTGCATTTAGAGAAGATGGCAGGCTTCTTACTGTATCATTCTATAAGGACTGATTTTATATTCCTTTGCCACAATTAGGAGCTTTGGTTCCACAGTGGTTACACATTGGACTGCTAACTATAAGACCAGCAGTTCAAGACCACCAGCCTCTCTGCAGTGGAAGTATAATTTATATTCTCACAGAGAGTTACAATCTCAGGAACCCACAGGGGCAGTTCTACCCTGTCCTACAGGGTTGCTGTGAGCCACAATAGGAAGGCAATGAGTTTGGTTTTAGAGTTTTTTGAGGTTTACAGGTTTTCACCTCAACTAGCTTGTTTCTAGATGCCAATAAGATCATTTGGAATAGCAGAAAATACCTTGTAGAAACAATAAATCTGGAGGCTGGACTCATGTTTGATTCAGCAACCCACATAGATCCTTTAATTTCTCCCTTGGCTGTCTTTGTCTTTGTCTTCATCCTGAAGCAAATGGCAATAACAATGACACAGCAGTGTCATTTAGTTGTGAATTTTTCTGTCCCAAGGCAGAAGAAAGGCATTCTATTATGAAGCGAGGAAATGTCCCTGGACCTCCTCTGCCTATTCTCCCTCAACCTCATTAATCAATTTGTTATCATTTTCTCATCTCTCAACTATCCAAAAGGGTAAGAATTCCCCAGCTCCAGCTGGGCTAGTGCAGACTCTGCCAGATATCAGAGACAAGTTTCCCAGAGAGAAATACCCTTGGAAGAGTAAGTACTCATTGAACAAAACATTACTTGTAAGGAAGGAGGAAGAGTAGAACGTAGTCTAAAATAAAAACCCAAGGGTCTTTTAATATAATCTTGCAACCCAGAAAAAGCAATGGATATATTTTAAAACAAAATAAGAACCAGGAGGAGAAAAATCTTGAGGTGTCTTTATTTCCAGTATTGTTGTAAAGTACCGAGGGCTGGCTCCTCTTCAAAGGAACCTTATGTACAACAGAATGAAGCATTGCTTTGTTCTGTATCACCCTCGATGTAGTTGATGTGTCTGAGGCCATTTCTGAAGTCTCTGTCTCAATACCTCTCATTAAATTTCTTCCTCTCTTTCACTGAACTGCTGCTTTACCAAGCATGACACCCTTTTCCCTGTTCTAGTCTCTTCTGAGAGTAAGTCCAAAGTAGAATTAGACCAAGTGTCTCACTGTTCTGGTGTCAAAGATGCATTCTGGCTGCAATTCCTCCAGGGCAGATTTGATTGTTCTTTTGCCAGTCCATGGTCCTTTTAGGGTTCTTCCCCATCCTCATCCTTCAAATGAAGCAATTGTCTCCAGTCTTCTGATTCATTGTCTTGCTTTCACATGCATGTGAGGCAAATTAATATAGCAAGACTCGGGTCAGGCACAACTTATTCCTCAAAATGGCACATTTTCGCTTTCGGGTGTCAAAAAGGTCTTTGGTAGCAGATTTTTCCGGTGCAATGAATGGCTTGATTTCTTGACTGATGCTTCCATGAGCGTTAATTGTGGATCTTAGTAAAATGAAGTCCTTGACAGTTTGATATTTTCTTTGTCTATAAAGATGCAGTCCGTTGGTCCATTTGTGACGGTTTCTGTTTTCTTTGCTATGAATAGTAACTCGTACTAATCTTTGGTCTTCATCAATAAGTGCTTTAAGTCTTATAGTTGAGCAAGCAAGATCTGCATCATCTAGATATTGCAAGTTTTTAATGAATTTTTCCCATCACTTGTTTGACATTTTGTCATAATTTGGTGACTTGTGTGTTTCTGTGATGGTGATGTGTGTTGCTGTGTGTGCTGGGAGCTATGTCACTGGTATTTAAAATGCCAAAGAAGGTGACCCAACAGAATACTCAAACTATAGAACAAGGTCACTGATATCGAACACACGTAACATTTCGCTGAAGAGCACCCAACAACGGTTGCAGCAGTACATTGACAGGGTACTACTAGAAGTTCAGGCCAGATTCAGAAGGGGACATGCAATAAGGGATATCATTGATGATGTAGGATGGATCTTGGCTCAAAGCAGAGAATACCAGAAAGATGTTTACTTGTGTAGCACTGACTATGCAAAGGCATTTTACTATGTGGATTATATTAAACCATGTGAATTATAATAAACTATGGGTAACCTTGAGAATGGAAATTCTGGAACACTTTATTGTGCTCATGAGGGCCTTGTACGTGGATCAAGAGACAGCTGTGCAAACAGCAAGATAATACAGCGTGGTTTTCAATCAGGAAAAGTGTGTATCCTCTCACCATATTTATTCAATCTGTATGGGGAGAAAAATCATCAGAGAAGCTGGTTTAAATGAAGACTATTGTGGCATCAGGGTTGAAGGAAGGCTTTTTTTAAAAACAACCTGAGAATTGCAGATGAAATAACCTTGCTTGATAAAAGTGAGGAGGACTTGAAGCACTTGATGAAGATTGAGGATTGTAGGCTTCAGGATGGATTGGGACCCAATATGAAGAGACCAAAGTCAATACCACTGCACCGATAAATGACATCATGATAAACGGAGAAAAGGTTGAAGTTGTCAATGATTTAGTCTTGCTTTGATCCATAATCAATGCTCTTGGAAGGAACAGTCAGAGTTCAAAAGGCATATTGCATTAGGTAGATCTGGTGCAAAAGACCTCTTAGAATATTGAAGGGTAAGGATGTTACTTTGACGACTACAATGTTACTTTGAGGACCCAAGCCATGGCATTCTCCATTGCATCATATGCCTATGAAAGTGGACATTGAATAAGAAAAGGGTCTTAAAAGAATTGATGTTTTTGAACTGTGGTGTTGGAAAAGAATTTTGAAAGTACAATGAACCGCTAATAGGCCAAATCGGTCTGTATTGGAAGAACTAAGGCCAGAGTGCTCCTTAGAGGCAAGTGACAAGATCTGATCTTACATACTTTGAGTGTATTGGCAGGAGAGACCAGTTCCTGGAGAAGGACATCTTGTTTAGTAAGTGGACAGGCAGTGAAAAAAAGCAAGGCCCTTGAAGAGATGAATTGACACAGGGGCTGCAACTGTGGGCTCTGGCTTAGGAACAATTGTGAGGAGGGTGCAGGGCCATCCGGCTTTGTTCTGTTTGTGTATGGGGTCGCTATGGGTCGGAGCCAACTTGATGGCACTCAACAACTGTGAGCTTTCCTTCAATCCTGTTACTGAGCAATTCTTTATGTAGTCCCGCTTTCCCAAAGTGAGTGGCAAAACTTTTAGAGTAAGACAGAGAGTGAGGAAAGATCTGGGGCATAAAGATGCAGCAAGCCCAGGACAGTGGCTTCATAGGAGAAGAAAAGTAGGGAATCCAGAGTTCACATAGTTCATCTCGGGCGTCAAGCTTCAACTGTGACCACTGCCTTCTTTCCACGAGAATATTGTTCTCTGATGTGTCAGATCCTATAAAATGCTGTTTTATTTAGCTGACGCATGTGGTAATAGACAGAGTAGAAAATGTCTCTCAATTCTAGGTAATGTAAAGTTTCACTGACCTGAGAGTGAGGGTTTGGAGTTCTACAATCAGTTTGTTTCTTTGGTTTTCATTTCTGAAAATAGTTTTTCATTGAGTAATTCTAACCTTTTAAAAAATGCACCATACATAAACTAAGTGAAAACTCCTTTTTTGGGGTGACAGCAAGTAATATATGCTTTGAACGTAGACAAAATAAGCACAGTAGGCAGGTGTCTGAAAAGAAACCCCAATGCATTAAAATTTTAAAGTCTTGATCCGATTTGGTCAGATGGTAAAATCTGCAAGATCTGAACTCCCTGTGCTTGTCATCAAATCATGGAAAAATATTCCAGCACACCTTGAATTATCCTATGCCTAGAGCCTGAAAGGAACCCTGGTGAGATAGTGCATTACAACTCCAAAGTCACCAGGCGCTTTCTGTGAGAAAAAAGAGTTTTCTACTTCAGTAAAGAGTTAGTCTCAGAAACTCGCAGGGCCAGCTCTTTCCTGTCCTACGAGGTTCAATGAGTCAGAGGTGACTCCATGGCGGTGAGTTTGGTATTTTTTAGAACCCGAAAAAGATTGTTATTATTGAGGGGCTATATAGGAACTTAAAAAGAAATCAGAATCTGGTGTTCTTGTAGTTTCCTCAAGTGAACATATTTTCAAAAACGGAAGGGAAGCAGGAAGCCAGAGACATTTGGAAGGGAATGGAGAGGGATATGGAGTGGTATTAGATCTTTGGGGGAAAGATGGCCTAGTTTAGGTAACACATAGCTCAGTAGAGAAGAAAAGGGAGGACATAGTCATTTTTCAAATGGTCTCTCGGTCCCACTAGGGAAAGAAGAGGCTGAGTTATGGGAACTACTTAAGGAGAGGAATTGTGAAGACTTCAGGAATTCTTTTTGTCCTCAAATCTGTTTTATCCATTTAATCAACTCTTTATCAGGCTTATTGCCCCCTGAGAACAATACAATTGAACAAATAATTTCACGGCTAGGCTTTGTAATGTAAGATGAGGAGCGACATAGAGAGAATAAAATACATTTATTAATTTTTCCAAAGAATGAATGTGCTACAAGAGAAAAGTCAAAAGATGTTCATCAGACAGACCGTATCTTCCTCAGGAGAAAAATGAGTAGAGCTTAACTTCATCTACAATTTTTTCCCAGCATCTCCAAAGACCTCAAAGAAATCCTGTACAGTTGTCCTTGGAGCCCCATTCAGTTTCCTTTGAACTGGAGCCTCCCTCCAGCCCCCTTTCTCATTTTTGGGGTAGAATCTCCTCGGTTGGTTTCCAGAGCCTTTCCCCTTGTGGTTGGCACCATTGTGTATACTACCAGACATGAAAAGCATCGTAGAGTAGAGCCAGCCGGCACAACCTCCCTTCGTCGCTCACCTACCTCGCTGACAGCCTATATACAGGATGTAGGTGCTCATGCTGCTGAGAGATGTATGTCTATCCCAGTACTAACATTTTGTTTTCACTTTCTTTCTGTTAAGAAAATGGAAACCCTCACAACTGGACCAATAAACAACATCTTGATAAATGGCAAAGAAACTGAAGCCGCAATAACTTCATTCGACTTATATCAAGAGTCAAAGTCTATGGAAGAAGGAGCTGAGCAAAAATTAACATATTATAAAGGACTTCTTTAAAAAGCAAACTTGAATTCTGTTCAGTCCCTAGAAGGTCACCTGGACCAGATCTTTGGGTGCCTGAAGATGCCCTGGAAGATCCTCTTGACAACTGACTGACCACATTTGGAGTCTGACTAACATTTCTGTCCTTGTATATGCCTGGCTGGATTGATATCAGGTCGGCTCCTAGCAGCAAATGACCTTGAATCTCCACCACACACCTGTGGAGCTGACCAGAGCTGGCTAATGTACCCTATCAGCAACATTGCAAGTCCTTTTTTTTTCCCGCATGGCACATTTTACTCACGCCCATGCTGCACCTTACACGAATACACCTGGAACCAGGAAGACACCTTACATTTCAGAGCCCCAGATATACCTGTATCTTCCAATCCCTGACTATTTTACCTTATATGGAGGCAAAGCAGCCCAGTCACATGGTCCCTGGCCTGGGGCGCGACTCCTTCAGCCTGGACATTGTGGACCTTGGAACTTTGCCCAGCCTGGGTTTTTCCCCCCAATAAAGCCAGTTTGCTTAAATTCGACTGATTTGGTCTCTAACACCTCTCGACCACCTTATAGTGTCCAAGCATCAAACATCTAAGGTTCCTGAATTTGAGTGGTATCAAGTTGACCGACTTCAATCTTAAGTTCCTCCAAACTCTGCTGGAGAGGACCTCGGAAACCCTCCACATGCTGGACTTAAGTCACAGTGGGATCACCGACTCCCAGCTCCTGGCCATCCTGCCTGCCCTGGGTTGATGCTCTCAGCTCCGGCTCTTCAGGGTCTATGGAATCCCAGTCTCCGTGGCTGCCCTTGAGGGTTTCTTGCAGCACACTCTCCCTCTAAGTTCCAAGTCCTGGAGGTTGCTATCCCTCTGGAGTGTTACCTGCACATCCAAGGTCCTCTTCAACAGTGGAAGCTTCCAATGTATGTGGCGAAGCTGAAATGGATACTCCAGGATTTAGGAAAGTGGAGCAACCTGATGAACTGCCAACATGACACCGATGTAGAAGATCATTCAATCACCTACCTGCATGTTCCAGAAGTGATGCCAGTCTCCATCCTAACCTCTGCCTCTGTTTATCATCCCGTCTGTGGAAGTTTGGTATGTGCTGGTTAATGATGCTGGTTTAAGTTATGGTCAAGGGAACTAGGTTATGTTTGTTGTATTTTTTCCCTTTTGGCCATTATGAATTAAATCATGAACTGCATAGAACAATATGCAGGAGAATTTCAGTTTTTAATCTGATTTTCAAATAATATTCTCAAAATCTTTAAAAATATTTAAATAAAAGGACTGGCCATATACTGAAGACAGGCACCTAGTGTTTTTTCCTTACCATCATGTACAATGCTATAAAAGTTATGAGAGACTTATTCAATGTCATTTGTTTACATCAAATATGTAATTCTTGTCTTTCTCTCCTCTAACCATGATGGATTAATCTCCAATTCAAATAAATCTATATTTAAAAAAATTTAATGTCAAAAGAAGCAAATTTGTCACATTGATGATTAAAATGCGCTTGACCAGGTTTCTCCAATATGTGTGCTAAAACTGGACAATGAAAGAAGAACACAGAGAAGAGATGGATTTGAATCATGGTGCACAAAGAATATTGACTATTCTCTGGACAAACAGAAGAACGAATGAATTGGTCTTTGAGGAAGTACAGCTGGAATATTCCTTAGAAGCAGGTGAGACATTGTCTTAATTATGGTGGACAGGCCATCAGGAAAGACCAGTTGCTAGAAAAGGACACCGTGCTTAATAAAGAGTCAATATACATATAGATACACATGTATGTACACATAGGAAACCAATGAAATAAACTGACAACAATGAACTCAAACATATCGATATTAGTGAGGATGGATCAAGACGTGTCAATATTCCCCTCTGTTATATATAATGGTTGCCATCAGTCAAATTGGAACCAACAGTAATTAATAACAACAAAGGCACCATTCGCTGGACACAAAAGTGCTTGGCTGCAGTTTGGTGATTTGAACTCACCCAGAGTCAGTCTTTATTGGGAGGCGACAATGAAGTTTTGCTTCAGCACACTGTATTCTGACCAACCTTTAATTTAGAGCAGGACACTTCTGAATATCCTTTAATGCTATATTCTCTCTTCTTTCGGAAGATGTTACCAATCCTGTAATCTGGGTATTAATAAATGGAGATAAAAGTAAATATTGAATTTTTTTCTTTTACACATTAACCAGTGTGCCCAAAGCCATGTAGATAGTAGTTATTTTAGTAGCATGTCTTTTTCATTTGTAGCCAATCTACGAGTTAAAAGTACTTATGCAACTAAAAGGACTCAAAATACTAGGTCAAGTAAAACAAGTTCAAAACCGCAGGGGATCATTGTTTTGTGAAGGTTGCAATGCTTTTTTAGTGCATGTGCTGCTGAAGCAAATGTGAAAGTTGAAATACTTTCAAAGTATCTTTTGGGCTCACTTTTTAATGTGTGTCTTGTTTGGTTTTATTTTTCCACAAATGGTAATTTGTTCCTATGGATGAAGTCTTAGTCAGGAAATCATGTTGTTTCCTAGAAATTCCTTGCCAAACTTTATTTGTGTCATAGTAGCCACATCCAGGCTTCTTACAAACTATGTTGTCATGCACATGTACATTTCAATGGTTTCTAGATTTAAAAGTGTAGATGAAAACAAGTTCATGATAAAAAATACCTGTACAACAGCTTTATATTTATTTCTACTACTTTAACTCATTTAGCTCTAGTGACAGAACTTTTGAGGAAATGAAGTTATCAGGAGACAGGTTGTATTTCAAGTAAAAGGAGGCCTTATCTTAAAAGAGGAATTCAATAAAATGTTGCTAAATAATCAGGAATTAATTGTGTAATAACTTTGGCATTCACATGAAGTTCTAATGAAGTATTTTCCATATTTAAAACATTTCTTCATTCATATTTCATTCCAGGTTATAATGATTTAGTTTCTCCAAATTAGTATTTTTATCTTACAATGTTTTTGGATTCTAGACATCTATTACTCGTTATGGAACATAATTTATTATGGAATATAAGTATGAATATTAAGTAGGAACTTTACACTTGTGTCTTTAAGTGAGGAGAACTACCTCTAAAATCACATGCAAGTAAGGGAATGTGTAGTTGGGTAAGGGATATAACAGTATCTTAAAGCCTATTTTATAAAACAGGTATAATCTTGTCATATCTTGCAAGATAATAATTTATAAATTATCAAGGACTCATAAGGGAGGGGGAAGAGGGGAGGGAGGAGGAAAAAGAGGACTTGATGCAAAGGGCTTAAGTGGAGAGCAAATGCTTTGAAAATGATGAGGGCAAAGATGGACAGAGGATGTGCTTTATACAATTGATGTATGTATGGATTTTGAAAAGAGTTGTATGAGTCCCTAACAAAATGTTTCAAAAAAAAAGAAAACTGAAAAATAAACTGAAAAATAAAAATAGGAACTATCTCCTCTGATCTCACATTGTCAATTCAGTTCAGAGAAGTCGCTGGGTTTCCTTGAAACGAAAGGACCTATTCAGATAAAAAAAGTGATACAGGATACCTTTGGGTACTCTGATAGTGTCTTACCTTGTCTGGCAAACTTTTCCTATAAGCTCTGATTATTTTTTTAATTTTAACAATTTATTAGGGGCACATACAATTCTTATCACAGTTCATACATATACATACATCAATTGTATAAAGCACATCTGTACAGTCTTTGCCCTAATCATTTTTTTCTCCTCTTTTCTTTTTTTACATTTTATTAGGGACTCATACAACTCTTATCACCATCCATACATATACATACATCAATTGTATAAAGCACATCCATACATTCCCTGCCCCAATCATTCTCAAGGCATTTGCTCTCCACTTAAGCCCCTTGCATCAGGTCCTATTTTTTCCCCCTCCCTCCCCTTTCCCCCCTCCCTCATGTGCCCTTGGTAATTTATACCTCATTATTTTGTCATATCTTGCCCTATCCGGAGTCTCCCTTCCCCCCTTCTCTGCTGTCCCTCTCCCAGGGAAGAGGTCACATGTGGATCCTTGTAATCAGTTCCCCCTTTCCAACCCACTCACCCTCCACTCTCCCAGCATCGTCCCTCACACCCTTGGTCCTGAAGGTATCATCCACCCTGGATTCCCTGTACCTCCAACCCTCATATGTACCAGTGTACAGCCTCTGTCCTATCCAGGCCTGCAAGGTAGAATTCGGATCATGGTAGTTGGGGGGAGGAAGCATCCAGGATCTGGGGGAAAGCTGTGTTCTTCATCGGTACTACCTCGCACCCTAATTAACCCATTTCCTCTCCTAAACCCCTCTATGAGGGGATCTCCATTGGCCGACACTTGGGCCTTGGGTCTCCACTCTGCACTCCCCCCTTCATTTAATATGGTATATACATATACATATACACATATATACACATACATACACACACTTATATCGTTTTTTGTTTTTTTTTTTGCATGATGCCTTATACCTGGTCCCTTGGCACCTCGTGATCGCACTGGCCGGTGTGCTTCTTCCATGTGGGCTTTTTTGCTTCTGAGCTAGATGGCCGCTTGTTCACCTTCAAGCCTTTAAGACCCCAGACACTATCTCTTTTGATAGCCTGGCACCATCAGCTTTCTTCACCACATTTGCTTATGCACCCATTTGTCTTCAGCGATCCTATCATGGAGGTGTGCACTCAATGATATGATTTTTTGTTCTTTGATGCCTGGTTACTGATCCCTTCGGGACCACTCGATCACACAGGCTGGTGTGTTCTTCCATGTGGACTTTGTTGCTTCTGAGCTAGATGGCCGCTTGTTTATCTTCAAGCCTTTAAGACCCCAGTCACTATCTCTTTTGATAGCCGGGCACCATCAGCTTTCTTCACCACATTTACTTGTTCACCCACTTTGGCTCCAGCCGTTGTGTCGGGAGAGTGAGCATCATAGAGTTCCAATTTAATAAAAGAAGGTATTCATGCATTGAGGGAGTGTTTGAGTAGAGGCCCAAGGTCCTTCTGCCACCTTAATACTTGACCTATAAGTATAGACACATAGATCTATTTTCCCATCCTCCTATATATATTTGCATGTACATGTCTTTGTCTAGACCTCCATGAATGCCCTTTGACTCCTAGCTCTTTCCTCCATCTCCCTTGACTTTCCTCCTGCCCTACTACCATGCTTCGTCGCCACCTGGGCTAGAGTATACCTCTTCTCTAAGCAACCTTACCCTTGATCATTTCCCACCAGGCCTGCCACTCCCCCTTCTCTACCATGTGGGGTCCCATGTTTTTCCCTTGTCCCTGGGTTTGTTAACACCACTTCCTTACCCCCTCTACCCCCCACCCCAAGTCCCCCCGGAACTGTCGGTCCCGTTGTTTTTCCTCCAGATAGTTCATCCAGCCGGTCCTATTCAGACAGATCTGTGGAGTCACTAACATGCACGAAAACAAGACAGAGGAAAACAAAGCAACAGTATACAACCAGACAACAAAACAACCAAAACAAACCACTGACAAAGAACAGAACAAAACAGTTCACAAGAGAAAAGCTTGTAGTTAGTTCAGGGATGGTTTTCTGCCCCTTAGGAGCGTTTTCCAGTCAAGTCTGTTGGGGCACCACGCCCTGGCCCCAAAGTCCTACTTCAGCATTCCCTGGGGACCTTGCCACTCCATTCCCTTGCTGCTCCGCTGCACTCCCCCAGTGATTTGCCTCGGTGTGGTGCGATCAGGTCAGGTGCAATTCCCATACTGTGTCTCCGGTGCTGTCCCCTGTATCGCCCTTAGTCACTGAGGGACATCATGTCTCATAGTGGGGCCAGCCATGTTGTTCTGATTTTTTTAAAAAAAATTTAAACTCCACTTTTCTCCAACCTAAGTCATGCGGCACTAGAAAACAATAACAAAACCATAAATAATTTCTTACCACAATGGATATTTCCTCTCTGGATCACAAGTCCAGCCTGCATTTCTCGGTAGGTTTTGTTGCTATTTTTGTAAGAAAAATTTATGGTGAGTTGGGATAGTGTAACGGCGCAAACTGGATTTTCCTTCCACCAGTCACACACATTGTGTTTCATGTCATCGACTTGAACCCTCACCATGCAGCGTCACGTGCCCCACCTCCTCCCTCTTTCCATATGTCCTTCTTTCCTACGCCTTCCGAACTGTATCCTTGGGTAAATGCTGCGCTTTTCATCCCAAACGGTTGACTGTTCTAGGGAGAGCTGTCCTCCGTAGCCTTATTGTTCCCCTGGCAGATCTGATTATTTTCTTGGCTGAAAATGGACTCAGTGGGTAAGTACAGTACAAGATCTGAATGCTGACTTACGGCTATCGTCTCTTGTCCTACACAGAACCCACGAAGGTGACTCTGTTCAGAGACCATGAAGTGGAAGCCAGGTACCATCTCATTCTCCTCATCTCTGCTTGTGTACACTCATGGTCATATAGTCATTAGTCCATTAGGTTGATTTTTTTCATGCACCTTCAATTTCCTCCATTCTTCTCATCAAATAGGAAGAGACCATCAATTGCACCTTAGATGGCTGCACATGGCTTTTACGATTTCAGTTGCTATTCACCAAGATAGGTTGTCCAAATCTATCTTTGATTTAAGTTATGCCAATTAACTTGGTTGTTCCCCAAGATCATGGCCATACCTTGAACCACCAGGTCTTGATACTCATTCTCTCTAGGTGTTACATTATGGCTAAGAAGTTTTCAGAACATTTCTTCATGTATTGTATTCCATATTCATGGATACATTTGCAGCATAAGTAAATACACATGTGGATAGAACTTTTGTCAAACCCATCTATATTTAGTTCCACTCTCCCTCCCATAATTGTTCAACCTGCTGTGTTGTCTAGAGAAATAAATCCAGTAACATTCATCAATGTATAAGAAATAGCTTTATATCAAAATTTAATTATGTCTCTTTAAGGAATTCCAGTCCCTTCTAACTCAAGTCCACAGATCCAATGCTAGTACCTATGTGCCTCTTTTTACCCCTGTAGTCACATGCTGGTGGCCGAGAATGGTGAAACTTGAAGATCACAGACCAGTGGGTGCAGAGCTGTTGGGACCAGTGGTGGGTGGAAATATGGTGAGGCTCCCACAGCTCTCAGGGATGGACAGGCCACATGGGACCACTCCTCAAGGCAGGCAGAGTCTCAGAAGGTAAGAAGGCAGAGGGGAGAGAGATAACTGTTCCTAGAGTCCCTTATTATTATATAAAAGGCTTACTGACATCAAGGAGTTGTCCTTAGGCTGTCACTTGATTGACAGGTTAAATCCACCCCTAGCCAGGAATGTCTAGTTAACATAATGTCCGTACTCATAAATCCCTGTTGCTGCAGAATACTGTTACTGTATGTAATAGCATGTATTTATCTTGCTATTAACTCGTGCACTCCTGTCGGTCCATTGCTTTGTGTTATTTTCCCCCTTTCCCTTCACACATGGGCATATCTCAGAGATACTGTGCGTCCAGTTCCAGGCCAGTTCAATAAAGCAGATATCACAATAAAATGAGTCACAATGATCATTTTGTTTCCCAGTGTATAGAAAAGTTACATTTACACTATTCTTTTGTCTAGTAAGTGTGCAATAGTATTTGCAAGTACTTGAAATATTGTGAGAATTACCAAAATGTGACAGAGAGATACAAAGTGAGCACTTTGGGGGGAAACGGTGCTGGTTGACTTCCTGGACATAGAGCTGTCAAAAACATCGAATTAGTAAAAAATGTACTATCTGGAAAATTCAGTAAAGTGAAACACAATAACACAAAGTATGCCAGTAGTTTATCTCCAAACTTTAAGGTTCAATATTTGCTATATCTGAAGAGGCATCTTTTCCTCTCATCCAATGATAGAGCAGTCATAGCCACCCTGTCGTGTGATTGGCCATAATGTACGTGTTTATTTGCATGTAAGAGAGAGACAAAAAGAAGGAAGTGTCCTGTTGGAAACTATTATGAGTGTGTATGTGTGTACACATATGCCTGTGCACACATACACATACACAGTGAACTGAGGAGGTGAAAGACTACTGGATTACTTGATATGCTGAAACACAAACAAAACAGTTTTTACTTGTTGACTCATTTGGAAGACTTGTCTACATCCATGAAAAAATAATATAGACTTTAAAATATTTGCTTCTTTGGGCAAAAGATTTAGAAAATTCATTTTTCTTTCTTGGTCTATTGCTGTATTTCTTAACTGATAAACTAAACTGGAAAAACAATTGTGGAATCATTTATATCCAGATATCTAACCTTTGAAAATAGATACAACTTGGATTCTAGAAAATACATTTTTTGCTTGTTTGTTTAAGTGTCTTTAAATATGAATACCATGAATTTCATAGTGTACGGCCCTCGGTGGTGGCCTTCACTGAGGGGATTAAACAATTAATAGCATTACAATAGTGATTCACCTTGTCTCATCCAACTACACACCCTTTAGAGAGTGGCCAGAGTCAGTGAGAGCTGATTTTAGGCCGGACAAGTCAAAAGAACATAAGCTGCTCCCAAGCTGAGATAATTGGAGAACAATTTGAAATCCTAGTATTCCTTCACTGAAGAAAATGAATGAGGATAAGAAATTGCCTTGGAAATTTTTTTCTCCTGTGTGTCTAGGCAGGATTAGCTGAAGTAGTCTTATATCAAAATAAGTCTACAGAGTTGTTTTATTTAAGAAAACAAAGTTTCTGAGCTGGAGCATGATGCAGAGCCACCTTTGTGGGATCCATAGCGCTCCTGGCCAACAATGGGCATCATCCGTGCACCTCTTTCCAGGGTATTTGTGGAGCGTGTGTGTGTGTGTGTGTGTGTGTGTCTGGGCGTGTGTGTAAAAGAGGTAAAGTAAAAGAAAAAGAGACGGAAAGTCTTTTGTCAATCTGGAAATGGTTCTATATAACCTTTTTTTCTTCTTTTCTGTGTGGCGTTCCCACAAGCACTGGCATATTCTTGAGGGTTCTAGTGTTTTCTGTAGTCATACTAGAATAAGGAGACTTACAGCAGATATAGTTTCTGTACAGTTCATTTTTATAGGGAAGGTCTCATATTTTCTGCATAGACAACGTAGAATATCATTTAACTGAATTGTCATTTATAATAGGAATAATTTTGTCTTTAAGATGAAGTAAAGCAAGCTTACCGATAAATACCAAATGTTCTTATATATTAAACTTAATAGAAGATCAATATTTATATTAAATAAGTAAATGTATTTGTTCAATGAACATTTGGAGAGGTCATAGTAAATATGTTGTGAGGGGATATAATGCTTTTGGAATTTCTTATACCATGTATAATTTAAAAATTATATAAATTATGTAATTGGGAGAAATAGAATATCGAACCCAAAATGTATGATTTATAAAAGAGGAAGATTTGGGTATGATTAAAATTGGCAAGGGGAGAGTTCATCTTATTTACTAATATTTTCACTTTTCTATTACTATGTGAAGTTTATTTTCTAGTGGCATTTGTCTCAAAAATGTCAATATCTTATGTTTAGGAACTTTGCTTAATATAATTAACAAGTAACCTGAATATCAAACACTGATAATAGTTTATGTTTCAGTTTCCAAGTTTTAGATTCTGAGAACTACTAATGTCTGTGTCTGGCATGAAGTAAGAGCTGGTCTGATCTTATTGAACAATATTTAATAATGGACAGCTATGTGAGGTTTCAGATTTTTCCCTCCTTAATCCACTCCCCCTTTTAATTGTTATGGGGGGTGTTCATTTTAAAAATAGAGGCATTTGGAATTTCCACACTTGTACATTTCTCTTTTTCATCTTGATCAGGCATTTGGGCATGGTGTATAAGGTCTTTGTATGTGTGTGTATTCACACACATATGTGTGCAGGGATGACTTTTCCAACATTATGTCTTAAAACCTGACAAGGTCATATAAGCTGGGGGGCGGAGGAAAAGCAAAGGGTCATCAAAAGGGGAAAAATGACAGAACTCTGGTGAAAAGGCTCTCTGTCGCCTTGGTATTGATTCAGAGTGTGTCAAAAGGGTCTTTTGTCGTGCCCCCACCACGGCATACTAATTTGCTAGATCAAGTCTGTCAGAATATCGACTGGAAGTAAAGAGCGACAGTGGCAGCTTTTGTGTTTCGGACAGCGGGGAGCCTGTGTGTGAAACAGGATTATCAGGGGGTCATGAAGAGAGTCAAAGGACGTCCATCATTTCCCTTCTGGTAATGCAATGGGGCGGGCGCCTGGGCGTGCTTACCATGTAGGAGACGGGAGGCAAAGCGGTGAACACATCAGAAACACACATGCAAATCAGCTTGGCTGCTGTTAACCAGATATTTTTAATGAAAAATCCAATAGCAGACCAAACAAATATCTAAACAGCTACATTCAGCTAGCATATAAAATAGCCTATTCCCCATCTTTTCTTGAAAAACCAGTGCACAAAATGCGGCAATACTTACTGGGCCGGCATTTTAATTTAAATATCATGTTGCAATCTACAAGTGTTTCTTCTGTAGTGTGTATGCTCTTGGGAGAACTACCGGGTTATTAAATACCACTTTGAATTTTAAAAAATAAAATAAGATATAGTATTTACCATGTCACAGCTCAGACTCCTCGTAGATTTTAATATTAGAGAATTTTGGCTCAGTTCCTCTCACTGGCTTTGTTATATTAGCCAAATAGCTTGCTTTGGGGAAAGAGGGAAAAAAATATATATATCAGAAGAAGCTTTTGGGGTAGTAAACATATACATTGTATAGAAAAAGTTAGCAATAATAAATGAATTTTTCATCATGCTGAAATTTGTTATTTTGGTATTATCTTTATTTACACTTTCTTAGCTCTCTTTTTTCAATAATTATTTATCCATTTATTTGAAAAATGCTGATTTTTCTCCTCTGCAAGGTTCTGGCTACCTGCAGAGGTCACAAAATTAATAAGGTAAGTTCTGTGCTTTTAAGGGTAGGAAATGGGATAAAGGCATTTAATACTTAATTTATAATTATGCTGACTCATATTTCACAAGGTGAAAAAATGTATCAGAGGGAAGGTTGTGAGGGTTATCGATAATTTTTGGAAGTTTGTTGATTGACCATTAGCGGGCACGAATCAAATGTGAACTGAACAAGCTGTAAGCAGTGTTATAAAGATGAATGAAATCGCGATGCCCTCTCTGCTGTGGGTAACTTGAAAACACTATGCTCAGTGAAATAAGTCTGTCACCAACAGAAAATCTTTTAAGATTCCGTTTCTATGTGATAGTTAGAATAGGCAGGTATATCGAGACAACTTAATTGGTGGTTACTAGGAATGGATGAAAAGATGGGGCAGGAAGACTCAATGTTAAGGAGTCACAGAAATTTCATTAATGGTGATGGAAGAAATTGCAAAAAAAAACAACTAACGGTGATTGTTGAACAACATGATGAGCTTAATTATTGTCTCTCTGAAGATTGTGAAGATGGTTATAAAGGCAAATATTTTCTTACCTCAATATTTGCCATACCGCTGCCCATGCCAAAAAAAAATGTTCTAGGCTGCATTTTGTGAGGAAAGGCAGCCCGAGCTCACCTTGTGATAGGAGCAGAAGGTCTGTGGGTAACAAAAACCTCTCTCTAAAATAGCTGCACCGAAGAACGGCAAATCAGAAGACTTCAGATTCCGATCTCTCAATCTCACTGTTGAGAGGATCCACATTTAGCCCGCAGCTATTATCTGAACCCACCGTTTTCTCACCTTTACTAATGCCTGCTGAGAAGTAGATACTATGCAGTTTATTTTAGTGAAATGCGTAATTCAAAGTTGTGGTTACAAAAGCGTGGAACACTACCTGGTCCGACTGTGTTAGAGGGGAGCTGTTTTGTGTTTGGTTAATTTCTTTTTTATTTAGCCATCCCTGCTAGGCTATGCACACCTCATATCAACTTGGCAGACTTGGGGGTCTTAATTGGAGGGCCTTGTTGCCTTCTATGAAGTTTTGGTGGCATGGGTGCTGCACTGGTAGTAGCACCACCATTCCTCTCGTTATTCCTCGCGTAGTAACATAGGATGGCACAATACCAGTCCACGTCAGCCCAATAATGCCGGGGACATCAGTCTTTGGGCATGCTACCTTATTCTGGACAACTGCTTTTCTTAGATCCATATTTTATGTATTCCATGTTTCAGTCATGAATGAATGTGCAGCTGTTTCTTCTTGGTGTGAGTCATGCCCCATCAGCAAATGTAGGTCCCAAAGTTTTGCCCCAGGCATTGGACTTGGAGTCCCCTCCAGCCCAGAGAAGGTCAGACAGTGTGAGGTTGTCATTCATAAGGGCTTCGGCTAATTTTTTGATAAGGCTCCAGAAGTAGATTGCCTCTGCCTTCTTCTTAGTCGGTTTTTAATCTGGAAGAACTGCTGACACCTGTCTATTATGGATGTCACTGTTAGTGATTAAAAACCAGTGGCATAGATTCCAGGACCACAGCAACATGCAAGTAACTCCACTGTGACAAACTGTCCGAGGAGAGATGGATGATAGTAAAATAAACTATGTTTGATAAATCAGACCCAGTGCTTATAAACTACTGCCAATTTAGACTAGAAAACAAAATTATGCTGGTTTCATAATATTTATAGCAAGCATTACAATGAAAACTAAAATCCCTAGAAATGCTTTCTCTCAAAGATCTGATCACAGTGAATAAGTTAAGAATTCCTCTTATATATTTATAATCCTATTTCCTTTACATGACCATGAATCCAAAGTATGCTGGAAGTTTTATACTAGTACATAATTTCTCAAATGAGAATAATAAGCCTCCAATTTTAATAGGCCCTTATTTAAATTTGTTATTCTCATTGAAATTCGTGTTTATTATATAATTAAAATATGAACTCTCTTTGGTCATAATAAACTAACAAAATCCTTTTCCAAATGTTCTTCCCTACTTCCATGAGTTAATGGAAAATATTACTGAAGAGAAGAAAATATCAGGCACACACTGAACTTCCATTTGTGAGAGCAAGTTGGGTCTCAAGAATCAAATCCTTTTTGAAAGGAGATCAAAGTCACATAAATCAACACTTTTTTGATACCTAATTTATATCATGACTAGATGAGCCCAGATGCACACTGAGTCCAACAACTTGAGATATTTGCCAAGTATGGGAGACCATAAAGCTGAAACGCCACCTGGCACAATCTTTAGGTTAATTTTAAAGCAATCACTATTTCCCAAGAAACGAAAAACATATGTTTCTGATTTGTTCACACTTAAGTCATGAAAATGTTATTCTTCAAATTGATTTGATATTCAAGAAGTCTTTTGCATGCTCTTCCTGGAAGTAAAAAAAAATTTCGTTTCTACCTAAGGAATTTGGAAAATTTCCTTTTAGAATTAAAACAACAAGAAACAACCAAACCCACTGTCATTGAGTTGATTCCCAACCATCTCAAGCTATCATACAAAGTAGAACTGTCCAATAGGGTTTCTGAGATTGTAAATCTTTCTGGAAGCAGATTGCCACAACTTGCTCCAGCAGAACAGCTGGTGGGCTCAGATTCCTGACCTTTTGGTTAGCAGCCCAGTGCTTAACCACAGTGCCAGTAGGGTCCCTTTCTTTTACAATAAGTGATGACATACATGGAAGCCAGTCAGTAGGGCATACTTTTACATCAAATGCCTACAAAATTGAGAGACCAATCAAAATTTCCCATCCCTTCATAAAGACCAAGGATCATCCATGAGGAGTGACTTCAAGTGCTAGTGGAGAGAGAGAAGCTTAGATGTTTCCATTCTTCTACCTAGTAACACTGGGCAGTTTGAGAAGACTCTCCACATCTTAAATTGTTGTCTAACTCATCAGCAACACTCTAGCAAACCATCCTACCAAGTATTTAAAGCATTAAGTTAAGACTTTCCTAGCAACTTAATTCCTAGAGAACATTTATTAAAAACTCAGAATGTTTTGTAGCACGTTCCAAATACGGTAGGAAAAAGAAGGAAATGAGTATGCTTGTTTTTAATCAAATTGAAAGTATCAAGAAGAAAGTAAATTAATTTTTTAACATCCAAGAAAGCAACCAAGAAAATTGACAATGTTTTAAAAATATAGATTCCCTGAGTTCTGATCCCTAAAATATTTTTGTCTTCCTAAATTTGCAGACACCCTTTCCCCGATCCCTCTGCAGTTAATTTTGCCAGTCTTTAAAAAGACGTTGCATTATGTTATTTCCACATATTAGCCCCTAGATGCTTCTTATCATGTTTGCCATTTTTCGAGCCATCAAAAGTTTCTGTCTCACAGCAGTGACTTGTATGTGAAGGCAGGCAATACTGTCTAGTCCTGTGCCATCTTCACATTAATTGCTATGTTTGAGTTCATTACTGCAGCCACTGTGTCAATTCATCTTGGGATGCCTTTTTCTCTCTTGTTGTTAGGTGCCATCGAGTCAGCTGTAACCAATAGTGACCTTATACACAACAGAATGAAATGCTGCAGGGTCCTATGCCACTTTCACAATTATTCCTGTGCTTGAGCTCATTGATGTAGCCACTGTGTCAGTCCATCTCCTTTCTCTTATCCGCTGCCTTTCCCCTTTACAAACATAATGTCTTCTCCAGGGACTAGTCTCTTCTGAAACTATATACAAAGTATGTACGACAAAATCTTGCCACACTTTCCTCTCAGGAGCTCTCTGACATTATTTCTTCCAACACAGATTGGTTTGGCCTATTAGCAGACCACAATATTTTTAATATTCCTTTCCAGTACCTCAATTAAAATGCATTGCTTCTCATTCAGTCTTCCTTCTTCAATATCCATTGCACATGCACATGATGCAGTTAAAATATCATGGTGTGGGTCAGGAAGACATTAGTCCTCAAAGTAATACCCTTGCTGTTCAGTACTCCTAAGAGGTCTCATGCAGCAGATTTACCAAATGCAAGATGTCTTTTGATCTGTCCACTGCAGCTTTCAAGAGCATTTCTGTGGATCTAGGCAGGACAAAACCCTTGACACCTTCAACACTTTCTTCATCTACTATGATGTTACCTATTTGTCTACTTGCGAGCATTTTGGTCTTCCTTCTTGAGTTGTAATCCATACTGAAGGCTTAAATCCTTGATCCAAGTGCTTCAAGTCCTCCTCATTTTCAGCATGCAAGATTGTGCATCTCACAGTTAATTAATAAGCCTTCCTCCAATTCTTCTGCATATAACCCAGCTTCTTTAATGATTTGCTCAGGATACAGGATGAACCAGTATGGTGAGAGGATACAGCACTGATACACACCTTTCCTCAAAGTCAACCACCAGTTAGCTCCATCAGAGAAAGATGAGACCTTCTAATCCTGGAAAGAGTCTTAGAAACACATGGGCAGTTCTACTACGACGTATAGGCTTACCATGAGTCAGAATGGACTTGATCATGGTGAATGTGGGGCTTATGAAGTCTTGAGATTGAATGTTGTTGTCAATAGATAAAAGACAAAAGGCAGTGTGGTAGATGGGGTTTATAAGTCAGTGTGGTAGATAAAAAGTTGTCAATTTGAGGGTTAAGAGTACAGGGGTGGAGACGAGCTTTCAATCAGATCATAGCCAATGAGGCCTCTTCATGAGCATGGCCTTCTCCTGAGAATTCTGGGAAATCCAATACTTCCTCCTTGGAGGCATGAGACACTTCTCTCTCAGCCATTCCCTGGGAGACATTGCAGCTGACAAGACACATGGAAATACTCTAATGCCCTAAGTTGGAGAATACACATGGACCTATCCTGATGTAACCAGACCTCTGAAGCTGGAGAGACTCCATGGAGATCCCTGCCAGCACTGAGGTGCTTACAATGCCACTGGATCCAAAGACTTTCTACCCACTGGCCTTGCATGTTTTTTTGTGAGTCTGAAGAGCACTTTATAGATTGGTATCAGCTAATATTGGCTAATATTGGACTTATAGACCTGATCTGGACTGGGTTGGGGTGTTTTTTCAATGCTAAATTGCTCTTGTATATAAATCTCTTTCTTATCCATATGCGTGTTTATGACTTTGTTCCTCTAGTCTACCCAGACTAACACAGGCCGAGAAGCTTGTGGAATGCTGAATCTAGAGGAAAGCCAAAGAATAAGCCACAGAAATAGCAATTTGAGAGTGCAAAAAAACGATCAAGAAAACTGAGAGAATTGAAAATTTGAGGAAGGATCAATTTTACTGCTGAGACTACTATAAAAAGGCTGAATAGAGCCGAGGACTTGTCATTTTATTTGGTAACTGCTAAGCCATAGAGAGTATTTATGGAGTAATTTTAGTAGAATAATGTTAATCAAAAGCTAGATTGCAAATCACAAAGGGCAGGGTGCTGGGATAAGGAGCAGTGAGGTAGCAATCTGACACTGAAGGGGAACCATAAATGAGACTAAGGGATGAAAGCATGGCAAAGGCAAAGACAAGACACTTTTTCTGAGTGGAGAGTCTTGCCTATCGTGTGTTGCGGTGAAGGAGAGTAGAAAAAGGGGAGGGTCCGAATATGAAGATCACCACAGGAGTATGATGAGGGTTGGTGTAACCTAGTGCAATGATCCCTTCCCTGTACGCGACCACCCAGAATCCTTGATAGCGTTTCTTATCAGTTCTAACTAGAGAATGATATGTGACAACCATCCCTACAAAATGCTGAAATGCAATATTTTTAGATTGTTACTAACAATAAATTATCTTATGCAATCTTTATACTTTAACCACAACACTATTAGTAGCATTATTAGTAAGCTTTTAATTTTTTCTCCTATAAGTACTTTTTTTTCCTAAAAAACTCTATTAATACAGGTTTACAAAGATAATTATCTCAATATTATATCTAAACTTTAAAACATATTGTCAAAATTGGTGACCACTAAAATAGTAGCTCATCTTTATATCATGTGGATATGCAACCAGTGATTGGAATCACATTGTAATTGAGTAACAGTGATAGCTCCGACCATAATACATCGCTCTTTTTATTTTTTGTGTGTGAGATGCCATCTAAGTGCTTCCAACTCATATGACCTTATGTCCAACAGAATGAAATCATGCCTGGTCCTGCACCACATCCAAAATTACTGTTATGTTTGAGTCCACTGCTGCAGCCACTGTGTCAACCCATCTCCTTAAGGATTTTCCTCTTTTTTCCTGCTCTTGTAGTTCGCCAAGCATGATGTCCTTTTCCAGTGACTGGTCTACGTTCAAATGTTCAAAAAATAAATTAGCATAGAGGTTGAGCCTCATTGGCATATTGATATATGTAATCTGGGCTTAAGAGAAATATTTTTGTTGCTCTAAAAGAAATTGGGCTGCTAACTTCAAGGTCCACAGTTCAAAACCACCAGTTGCTCCCTGCGGGGGGGCAGGGGGGAATCCAAGCTTCTAATTGCAACCAGAAAGGATTTTATATGCACAATATTAAATGGTACTCAAAACTAAAAAAACCCTCAAATTACTGCCATTGAGTTGATTCCAACGACCTATAGGACAGAGTAGAACTCATGGTGACCCTGTAGGACAGGGTAGAACTGCCTCCTGTGGCTTTTTAAGACTATAACCTTTGATGGGAATAGAAAGCCTCATCTCATTTCCTTGGAGTGGCTGGTGGTTTTGAACTGCTGATCATACAATTAGCATCCCATCTTGTAACCACTCATCCACCAAGGCTTCTTATTGAATGATGCAAGAAGCCTGCAATATATAGTCACTGTTTCAGAAAGGGCTAGTTAACATTCAACCACTTCAAAAGGCAGCATATGATAAAGACCTGATGGTGCTGAAGGAAGAAGTCCACACATGGATCATGAGGCAGTCTTTAGAACAGAACAAGGGAATAATATATTTCAAATCAGGAAAACTTTAAAATTAGTAAAGGTATACATCAAGGTTGTATCCTCTCACAGTACTTATTAAATCTGTATGATGAGAAAATTATCCAAGAATCTGGATGATATGAAGAAGAAAATTACATCAAGATTGGATGTAAACTGAGATAGTTTATTGTGCCAGCCTGGCCAATAAACACATGTGGGATTAATTGAAGGGCGGAGAGATAAATGGCTTGGTGAGCCTCGCCTTTCTTGTCCCTTGCTCTTTGATCATCGGACCAGTGTGCGGCTGCCTTGCTTGTTCTGTGCCTCAATTTACAGGCTACACTACCTGTGGGAGGTTTAGCCTGTGGACTGTGTCACTGTAACTTGAGGTCCCTTTAAGTCTACACAATTGGAATGTACATCTCTTGAGCTGGGGGCCGAGAGTTGGTGACCTGGATGACAGTTGGTAACCTGCCTTGCTGTTTGCTACCTGTATATATATAGCCTAGCTCTCTCTACAGAGGACTGACTGGCGGCCCTCAAAACTTAAAGGACTGCCAGTGTCTCACAACTCTTTCACGGGAGTGAGCTGCACTAAGCCATTTGTACTGCTTTATAATTTAACTGTTCATTTCTTGTATTATATATCTATCTATCTGTATATAATTTAACAGTTTATTTCTGTGTTATAGATCTATCTATCTTTATAAATATATATGTAATCACTTGCAATCTGGTTTTGTCTACCTAGAGAACCCTGTCTAACACATAAACTTATTGCCAACTTTTGATATCCTCAAGACACAATCTTGCTTGTTGAAAATAAAGAGGATTTGAACACTTGGTCATGAAGATCAAAGATTGCAGCCTTCAGAATGGATTGTAACTCAATGTAGAGAAAACCAAAATCCTCACACATGGACCAATCAATAACATCGTGATGAATAGTGCAAAGATTGAAGTTGTCAAGGATTTCATCTTGCTAGGATCCACAATCAATGCTCATGGAAGCAACAACCAATAAATCAAAGGACACATTGTATTGGGTAAATCAGTTGCACACGACCTCGAAAGGATCAAAGATAAAAGATGTTACTGTGATGACTAAAGTGCACCTGACCCAAGGCATAGCTGTATTTTCAACCATATTATAAGAATGTGAAAGTTGGACATTGGATAAGGTAGACCAAAAAATTGATGCACTTGAATTATGGTGCTTGCCAAAGACTACTGCAAGAACCAAGCACTAACAAAAGAATCCACCTCTATCTGCAAGTACAGCCAGACGCCCCTGGAAGCCAGGATAACAATACTTCATATCGAGTGCTTTAGACCTGTTATCAGGAGAGATGAGTCCCTAGAAAAGATGATCATTCTTGGAAAGTTGGAATTGTAGTGACAAATCCAAGAGGAAAATCCTTGATGTGATGGACTGACATAATGGTCACAACAATGGACTCAAGGATGCAATAAACATAAGGATGACGTAGGACTGGGCAATGTTTCATTCTAGTGTACATAGGGCTGCTTTGAGTTAGAACTGACACAACTACACACACACATACACACACACACACACATATATATATATATATATATATATATATATATATATATATATATATATATATATATGAGAGAGAGAGACAGACAGGTGAACCTAACTCAAGGATATGGTAGAAGTCGACAAATCAAGATTCCTAGGATCAAATATCAGGCTGGAAACTTCTCCTACTCATGTGGCTACAATCCTGACGAACCTAAGAGTCAGATATTAGGTTGCTGATGTACAACCTGTGGGGGTTAATGAGGCCCAAGAGCATCTGATAGTACTTCCCATCACTGACTCAAGTGAAAGGAAGCAGAGGTCAGATGATGATGACCCAGACGCAGTATCCATATCAGCTCAAAAGTCAGAGAACTTCGCCAAAAGTGTATATCCACTGTATTCATATTACACTCCTGAAGAAATTGTTTTTCAGCTGACTGGCTATTCATAACAGAGCTCGTCATGACCCTGATCATGTTATCAAATATATCACTATATGACTGGCTACATCATCACTGCCAAACCAACAGAATCACTGCCTACAAAAGTTAATACCCAAACTTAATTATCGTAGTCTATGAAGAAACTCAGGCAAGAGTAATAACCTACAAAAGTTAATACCCAAACTTAATTATCGTAGTCTATGAAGAAACTCAGGCAAGAGTAATAAAAGTACAGGAAGAAAAGGTATCCAAAAATTAAAAGTAATTTTATCTACACGATGGGATCTAGGTACAAGAGCCAAAAATCCACCCCCCCCAAATCACTTTATTGATAAACAGAAAAACACATAACAAAAATTCAAGAGGGCCACTCCAAATGACAAAATATATCTGTGATAGACCCAAATATGAACAAGCAAAAACCAAAAGGTTACAGAAAATGTTGAAAACCAGATCAAGCCCACTGTGCGTCAGAGGGGGGGAATTGACTGACAAGGTTTTAACTGTTCAAGTCAGGTTTATCCTTTTGAACTTTCTTCTACAGTCATCTCTCCAATGCACTCTATTTGGCATTCATTTTCCTCCCAGTCCTCTACTGTGGATTGAGGGAGATCACCAGAAAGAGGCTTACTTCCTATGTGGATCTCCCAAATGGATCTTGGGCTCCCACGGTCATCCATAGCCTTCTGCACACCAGAATCTCAGTTAAGGCTCTGATATTCGTCCCTCCTTTGGCTTCAGATTCTATGATTTACAATCCTCTGGTGACTAATGTTGGTGTGCTTCTTCTATGTGGACTTCTTATTATGACATCTCTCTTGGATGGCTGCTTGTTGGAGACAAGCCTTTAAGACCCTAGAGGCTCTTTTATCTGATAGCCAGGCACCATCTGTCTTCTTCACCACATTTTGCTATAGCACCCATATCTTCTGTGCTCCTTTCCTGAGGGTGCATATCAAGAAGGGCCATCATATAAGAGTGAAGTGCTCTTAAACAAGAGCTAGGATTTAGTGCAAGCCTCAAATACATTCCTGGATATATATTTTAATCATTTTTGGAGGAGCTCGTACAACTCTTATCACAATCCATATATACATCCATTGTGTCAAGCACTTTTGTACATTTGTTTCCCTCGTCATTCTCAAAACATTTGCTTTCTACTTGAGCCCTTGGTATCAGCTCCTCATTTTACCCTGCTCCCCTCTCCCGCATGAGCCCTTGATAATTTATAAATTATTATTACTTTGTCATATCTTACACCATCCGACGTCTCCCTTCACCCACTTCTCTGCTGTCTTTCCCCCAGGGAGGAGGTTATATGTAGATCCTTGTAATCTGTTCCCCCTTACTCCCCCACCTTTCCTTCACCCTCCCAGTATCGCCACTCTCACCACTGGTCCTGAGGGGTTCATCTGTCCTGTATTCCCTGTGTTTCCAGTGCCTATTTGTACCAGTGTATATCCTCCAGTCCAGCCAGATTTGTAAGGTAGAATATGGATCATGATAGCTGGGGGCGGGGGGAGGAAGCATTCAAGAACTAGAGGAAAGCTGTATGTTTCATCATTGCTACACTGCACCACGACTGGTTCATCTCCTCCCTGCAGTCTTTCTGCAAGGGATGTCCAATTTCCAACAGATGGGCCCCGGGTCCCCACTCTGCACTCCCCCTCATTCACAATGCTATGATTTTATCTATCTTTGACTCCATTTAGAGACTCCCTTGTTAATTTGTGGTAGAGAGTCTTATCAATCATCTCACCAATGCATAAAGACCTTCTGTTAATATTGTCATTGATTAGACCCTGGTACTAATTTTTTAAAGAACTGTTGAGAGAGGGATATTGGACCGATACTGGCTAGCTCCATATCACAGTACCTAAATTATTCACTGGTACAGAATCAATCGTTTTATGGCTCTATGCTATTTACACGAACAATGAGAGTTGATTTTCAGAGGAAATTGATAGTAATATTCAGTGAGAATGTCAGTCACAGGTTTTCTGGAATAATACATATCTTAGTACAGAACATAGGGCATTGATGTAGTAAATCAATGATTTTCTGTCTACTGACAGTTCAATAATCTTGGTATTGCTGTTTTCTACTTCTTAAAACACCAGGAATTTTCAGCCTGAAATCCTCAGGCTACAAGTGTGTTCAGGTAGAGCCCAGTTCAGCTAGTGGATTTTCCACATCGGCTCTCTCTGGTGCAGCCTTTGGAACCTGGTCAGCTTTAATTTGTTAACTTTACAAAATGAACAGATTTGTATTGGAATAATCCATACAAAATACTTCTCTGAAAACTTAAAAAAGCCAAGATAGAGACAGCAAGTAAAATAAGGAGCGTTAGGGGATACAGTGGTGGTGGGGTGTAAAAGGGAGCTGATGTCAAGGAGGCCAAGCAGGAAGAGAATGTTTTGAAACTGACTGTGGAAGCAATTGTACAGTTGATTGAACTGTGGAATGATATGATATCTGTACTAGAAACAAAAAAGATAATTTAAAGCAAAAAAAAGAAAAGATAGCATTTTAATAATTAAGATGATGCTATCCCAAGCCATGATATTTTCATCCACCTCATCTGTATATGAAAACTCGATAATGTAAAGGAAAGATCAAAGAAGAATTGAAGCACTTGAATTATGGTGTTAGTGAATCTTATTGAATACACTATGAACTGCCATAAGAATGAACAAATCTCTACAACGCTCCTTGGCAATGAGGATGATGAGACTAGTCTCACATATTCTTGACATGTTGTCAGGAAGGACCAGGGCCTGGAGAAGAAGAAGTTTCAGAGGAAAATGGGATGATGACCCTCAATAAGACTGGTGGACAAAAGGCTCAGACATAACAATTTCAAGGATGGCACAGGAGTGGACACTGTTTCTTAGTCCTGTGTTCATAGGATCTATATGTGCTGGCACTGACGTGACAGTGCTACACAATAATAGTAGATAGATAGATGATGATAGATAGATAGGTGATAGATAGATACTAATATGTAAGTTTAAGGGAAGAAGCCCTAGCAATGCAATGATGGACACTTTGCTACTAATGAAAATGTCAGTAGGCTGAGCCCACTGAGGAGCTCCTAGAGAGAAACAACGTGGAGATCTACTTCTGTAAGAACTTACAGCCTTGGAAGCCCTCGGAGGCAATTCTTCTTTGTCACTGGACCGTCTAAGCATTGTGGTCAACTTGACAGCACCCAATGACAGGCTTAAGCATATTTTATATATATACATATATTTACATATATAATCAATGCATATCTCTATCTTATTTTTAGATACTAAAATAAAGTCATATTTAAAATACAAAAGTAATAATTTTCTGAGAAGCTCATATATATATATATATATATATATATATATATATACTTATTTGTCCACTAATGGAGGATATTTACTTACTTTTGGAGAATGTTTATTTCATTTGTTTTGGTATTACAAACCATAAAAATGAGCTTCTTACCAAAAAAATTTAGAATTTTTTTGTATACTCAGATAGGCATTTAAAATTTTACAGATATCAAATTTCTACTCAGGGATTGTATTTATTTCTAGTTCCACTACAAGACTGTCTTCTGAGCCAAATGCATTGCCAAATCAGTGCTGACAAACTTGAACTTGTGATGATTCGATATATCACTATCTATTTATTAGGAGTCGGGGTGGTGCAGTGTTGACCTGCAGGGCTGCGATCCGCATGGTTGGCAATTCAAAAGCACAAGTAGCTCCATGAGAGAAAGACTGGACTCTTGTTGGTCAATGACCCCATGGCAGGGAGAGCTGTCTACTACCTATCCATAAGGACATTGTTTTAATTTGCATTTGTAAATTATAAATGCGGTTGCTTATTTTTCAGGCAATTTTTATATAAGATGCAGGATATTTAGTAAACCATAGTAACCATGATATAAATGTGTTTGACAACAGGAGAAAGTGTCGTTTTATGAGTTAAAAGAGGTCTGAGATTAAAAAAAATAGTGACACAAGGCATGATGTCAACAAAGAGTGAACACGAACCAAATGAGAAAAAAATGAGAACCGGATGAGAGAGACGCTGGCTCCAGGGAACCTTTGAGAAGACAGGAAAGCGTAGAGGAATGGATACAACACAAGGGTGACTGGGAGGTGTAGCGGTAGTTGAGGGAATGAATGTTAAGGTCAAGCTTCTCCAGGTGGGAGGAAGAGACAAGATGTCTCTGACTTAAGTTCCTGTATTCTAAATAAGGGTCAGAGCAGACGATTATTTCCACTCTCACCATCCAGTCTCTGGTCCAGCAAAGGGCCTGGTGGCAGTTACCCAGTGTGCCCCAGGGTCCTTTGGACACAATGGAGTGACGGGGAGCTAGATTACCTGGAGTGGTGCTGAGAGCCTCGTGAAGTGGCTGTTCAAGGGGTACAGATGGAGAGGCGAAGCTAACCCACTGCGGACAGCTGAGGATTGATGAAATTTGAGTATCTCAAATAGCTGACAGCAGGCTGATCTAGGGTTGACAGCAGGTTCAAGATTGAAAAAGTGATGATAAAGAAGTCATTAGAAAATGAATTTTTAACTTTAAGTTTAAGGAAGAAATCTCCTCATGCCTCTATTTCAGTGATATAATTAATTTTTCTGGCCTATTTATTAGTCATTCTTTCAAAATCTCAGCTACCTTTTCAAAGTGAATGTTTGCAATGTCAGAATAGCTTCTTTCTGTTAGCGAACTTGCAGATGCAAAAGGTGAATCTGCATGAGACCTCTTTAGAGGATTGAAGAACAAGCGTGCTCCTTTGAGGACCAAGGCGCGCCTGGCCTAAATTAGGGTGTTCTCCATTGCCTCATAGCCACGTAGAAGGTGGACATTGAATAAGGAAGCCCAGAGAAGAATCAGCGCATTGAAACTGTGGGGCTGGGAAGAATACTGAAAGCATGAGGGACTGCTGAAAGGACACACTGGTCTGTCTCAGAAGGAAAAAGCCAGTGTGTCCTTAGCGGCAAGAATGGCAAGACATTGTCTTCCATACTTAGGACATGTTATCACGTCAACAGACACCAGTCTCTGGAGAAGGGCCTCCTGCCTGGTCACACAGAGGGGCCATGAAAAAGGCCCTTGAAGAGATGGATGTGCACAATGGCTGCATCAATGGGCTCAGGCAGGACCGTGCAGTGGCCCGTTCTGTTGTGCCTAGGGTCTCTATGCGTCTGAGCTGACACAATGGCACTTTAACAACCACAACCACAACAAAAGGCATGGCAAGGAGCCCTTCTGGTGTTGTGGATTGGGCATTGAGCTACTAGCTTCGAGGTCAGCCGTTCAAACTACCATTCCCTCTGCATTGACGACGTTGGGGCTATTTCCTCCTGAAAAGAGTCACAGGCCTGGAGAGCTCATGGAACAGTTCTACTAGGTCCTGTGGAGTCACTGTGACCCAGAATCAACTCCAAAGTGTTGGTTTTTTAAAGGATATGGCTGGCTGCCTGTGTGGATATCTACTTGGAATTTAATGAAACATTCTGTTAAAATGCTTTTTAAATTAACATTGTTCCCAAATGTGTACATGCCTGTGGAAAATGCAGTCAATGGGGTACTCCATGGTCATATATATTTGTAATTTGAGGAGTAATAATGTGCATATTAACATATCATAATCTTAAAACAATATGGGTACAATGTAATTCAACTCTATTTTACTGCACACTTTCCAGAAGCCGGCCACTTGGCCAACCCGGGACCAAGCTATTACCTATTATGGGCAGGGAAGAAATGCTTAAATAACGGTGTGTCGGTTCGAAGGACCCACAGAAAGGGCAACGCTCCCAGTCCCAGAGGCAAAGGAATGATATCTGTAGGCACAGAACCCAAGGATAATAAGTCCTTTCTTTTAAAAAAAGTAAAAATCCAATTTTCTCCTAAATAAATCACAGTGTAGTGCTAAACTTCACTCTTCTCTTGCACCACGTTCAAGATTTGAAATTCATCTCTGATCACAAGCACCTTTCAATCCTCTATGAGGTTATTTGAAGTGCTGAAACTGAAAGAAAAAGTGTGGAATATGTAGAAAGCCTGCCAGATATAGATATAATTTTCTTTTAATCCATTTTGTGTTTTCTCAGCAATTCTTATTCATTCCATCAACATGTAATAATTCTAAGAAGCAGCATTTTGTAAGATTGTTTCTTCAAGTGTTATGTAATGCTGATATCGCCAAAGTGCATTGTTGCTGTTGTTGCTCTTATTATTGTTTAAGCTCATTTGTCTTGTCAGGCAGCTACTTTAGAAGATGCAGTCTGCATTCTCAAACTTGACATCCTTAGTAGTCACACTGAATTATAGAAATCTCCCTGATAAAGGAAAACATGTTATCATTCTTACTAGTAATACCTCGTAGACTACATTTGATTGGTGTCATTTAAAAAATATGAGACCTCAAGTACAGCTAGAAAGGGTGAGCTAGCAGAACAGCAAGGGAATGGAGTGGCAAGGTCCCCAGGGAATGCTGAAAGTGGACTTTGGGGCCAGGGCGTGGTGCCCCAACAGACTGGACTGGAAAACGCTCCTAAGGGCCAGCAAACGATCCCTGAACTAACTACAAGCTTTTCTCTTGTGAACTGTTTTGTTCTGTTCTTTTTCAGTGGTTTGTTTTGGTTGTTTTGTTGTCTGGTTGTATACTGTTGCTTTGTTTTCTCTGTCTAGTTTTCGTGCATGTTAGTGACTCCACAGGTCTGTCTGAATAGTACAGGCTGGATGAACTATCTGGATGAAAAACAACGGGACCGACAGTTCCGGGGGGACTTGGGGTGGAGGGGTAGGGGGGGTAAGGAAGTGGTGTTAACAAACCCAGGGACAAGGGAAAAACATGGGACCCCAAATGGTAGAGAAGGGGAAGAGGCAGGCCTGGTGGGAAATGATCAAGGGTAAGGTTGCTTAGCCCAGGTGGCGATGAAGCATGGTAGTAGGGCAGGAGGAAGGTCAAGGGAGATGGAGGAAAGAGCTAGGAGTCAAAGGGCATTCATGGAGGTCTAGACAAAGACATGTACATGCAAATATATATAGGAGGATGGGGAAACAGATCTATGTGTCTATATTTATAGGTCAAGTATTAAGGTGGCAGAAGGACCTTGGGCCTCTACTCAAACACTCCCTCTATGCATGAATACTTTCTTTTATTAAATTGGAACTCTATGATGCTCACTCTCCCGACACAACGGCTGGAGCCAAAGTGGGTGAACAAGTAAATGTGGTGAAGAAAGCTGATGGTGCCCGGCTATCAAAAGAGATAGTGACTGGGGTCTTAAAGGCTTGAAGATAAACAAGCGGCCATCTAGCTCAGAAGCAACAAAGTCCACATGGAAGAACACACCAGCCTGTGTGATCGAGTGGTCCCAAAGGGATCAGTTACCAGGCATCAAAGAACAAAAAATCATATCATTGACTGCACACCTCCATGATAGGATCGCTGAAGACAAATGGGTGCATAAGCAAATGTGGTGAAGAAAGCTGATGATGCCCGGCTATCAAAAGAGATAGTGTCTGGGGTCTTAAAGGCTTGAAGGTGAACAAGCGGCCATCTAGCTCAGAAGCAAATAAGCCCACATGGAAGAAGCACACCGGCCAGTGCGATCACGAGGTGCCCAAGGGACCAGGTATAAGGCATCATGCAAAAAAAAAAAAGATATAAGTGTGTGTATGTATGTGTATATATGTGTATATGTATATATGTAGGTGTATATATGTATATATATATATATATCATATTAAATGAAGGGGGAAGTGCAGAGTGGAGACCCAAGGCCCAAGTGTCGGCCAATGGAGATCCCCTCATAGAGGGGTTTAGGAGAGGAGATGGGTTAATTAGGGTGTGAGGTAGTATTGATGAAGAACACAGCTTTCCCCCAGATCCTGGATGCTTCCTCCCCCCAACTACCATGATCCGAATTCTACCTTGCAGGGCTGGATAGGACAGAGGCTGTACACTGGTACATATGAGGGTTGGAGGTACAGGGAATCCAGGGTGGATGATACCTTCAGGACCAAGGGTGTGAGGGACGATGCTGGGAGAGTGGAGGGTGAGTGGGTTGGAAAGGGGGAACTGATTACAAGGATCCACATGTGACCTCTTACCTGGGAGAGGGACAGCAGAGAAGGGGGGAAGGGAGACTCCGGATAGGGCAAGATATGACAAAATAACGAGGTATAAATTACCAAGGGCATATGAGGGAGGGGGGAATGGGGAGGGAGGGGGGGAAAAAAAGAGGACCTGATGCAAGGGGCTTAAGTGGAGAGCAAATGCCTTGAGAATGATTGGGGCAGGGAATGTATGGATGTGCTTTATACAATTGATGTATGTATATGTATGGATTGTGGTAAGAGTTGTTTGAGTCCCTAATAAAATGTAAAAGAAGAAAAGAGAAAAAAATGATTAGGGCAAAGACTGTACAGATGTGCTTTATACAATTGATGTATGTATATGTATGAACTGTGAAAAGAATTGTATCAGCCCCAATAAATTGTTAAAATAAAAAAATTTAAAAAAAAACTTAGAGGAAACAATAATCTAGGTATTTAAGATGTTATTGAAGCTAAGTATCTGTATTTTTTTGTGAAAATTCACGAATGAAAATCTTATGAACTTCCACAGAACCTATTCAACTCACTTGGTGAGTAGACGGAAGGCTCCCTAGATAAGAATGCCGTGTTTGGTGAAGTGGGGAGGAAGGCGACTTCAGGGAGGAGGAACAACACAATACCCGAAGCATTGGACTTGAGGATGACACGATTTGTACAGCACTTCATTCTGTTGTGTGCCAGGTCACCATGTGTTGAAGTCAACTCCAGAGCAACTCTCTCTGTCCCTTTCTCTACCTATCATTGTGGCCATACACAACCACCGTGCTGTTAAAAATAAATGCAACTTATAATTACAGTCATAATCCGTTTTAAACATTGGGAGAAATTTATGAGGAGTGTCTTTACTCATGTGATATATTTTATTTTAATGCCTCTGAATTTTCTCTGTGTTGTGAAGTTTCCTTAAAAAGATGGTAATATTGCAGACACCATAAACCGCTCAAGGATGATCAAATCTATCTTGGAGGAAGGGCAGCCAGAATACTCCTGAGAAGCAAGACCTGAATGAGTTCTCTCTCAACTCACTTTAATGTACACACCTTAAATGCCTTATGCCCTATCTTACATCTCAGGCCATCTTGTATCAAAGTGGGAAGCGATGACTCAGGGATGCATGGCTTACTCCCAATGGAAGCCATGAAGGGTGGGAGAAAGGAGGGCAAGGACAGCAATGACGTCAACAATGGACTTGGTTCACTTCCCTAAATTAGTGTTCAGTCTCCTATTGAAGTCTCACCAGGATCCCAATCAGTCCAATTTTCTATCCACAATTGCTCCGCCATATGGTCAAATATATTGTATCGGGCAAATACACTGCAAAATTCTCTTTAAAGTGTGACCAGTGGATTCCATGGACATGGGCCCATTGCCACTTCATTTGCTTCGAAGTGGTTTCCTTGATCTGAAGCATTGCTGTGAGGGATGCCATGCCAGCAGATAAGGCATTCTGTAAGTCCATAAATGTTTTGGCAGAAGCATTGTGTACAGGGAAGGCAAATCCATATCCAGAGTAGTTATTTATTCCAGTAAGAACACAACGTTGCTCCCTCCATGATGGAAATGGTCCTATGTAAACAACCTGCGACCAGGTTTCTGGATGATCTCCCGAGGACTGATCCCATATCTTGGACTCAATGTTGGCTTCTGCTGTTGGCAGATGGACCACTCAGCAGTGGCAGTGGCCACATCAGCCTCGGCAAGTGGAAGTCCATGTTGCTGCGCCCATGCATAACCTCCATCCCTGCCACCATGCCCACTTTGTTCATATGCCCATTGGGCAATGACAGGAGTGGTAGAGGAAATACGAGGATTAGTCTCCACTGTGTGTGTGTATGTGTGTGTGTGATCTTATCCATTTGATTGTCAAAATCTTCCTCTTCAGAAGTGACACTTTGGTGAGCATTCATGTCAGACATGATTACCTTTGCCCATTCTGAGAGGTCTATCCACATACGTCTTCCCCACACCTCCTTGTCACCAACTTTCCAGTCATGTTCATTCCAATTCCCTAAGCATCCAGCCAAACAATTTTAGGAAGACACTCAAAAGATAGATGGGTATACTAGCTACAATGATGGCCTTAAATATAACAACATGGTGGAAACAGAAAGGCGCAACATTTTAATCTGCTGTATGTGAGATTGCTGATTCAGAAGCTACCCAACTCACCCAGCAATAACAACTCGCTGGTCCATCTGCATTACTCATGCTTTTGTTTCTTTCCTAGCCTGAACTAGTTCTCTCTTGACTCACTTCCCTATGCATGCCTCCAAGGCTTTATGCCTTGTCTTACATTTCAGGTGCCCCAGCATCAGAATATGAAGCAGGAGTCAGGTGCAAGTGATTGATTGAGGAAGTGCTCTGCTCCCAAGAGATACCACTAAGGGTGTGGGAGGAGGACCAGGAAAGGAAGGAAGTCTACCAAATATGTGGTTCTAGAATATGCCCCAGCTCCAGGCAGACCTTCCAAAAATGCTCCAAATGTGAATCACTCCTGATCCCGTGGCTTGATTTCTCCTCCTAAAGGAATTGTTCAAGTTTGCAAATGAGGACAAGGAACACAGAAACAAGGGAAGAGGCTCAAAGAACGGATCATGGATCTGTGGAATCTGGGCAGAGCAATAGACAACATAAACAAAAGAAAGACAAGGAAACCATGTGGCTGCCCTTAGGCAAGTGTTATTTGAATCACCAGTGCACTATGACCCACTTAGGACACAGTTCTTATTCTGTCATACACTTTGTTGATATAAATACTTGCATTGTGATTACCTTGCGGACATTATTATTATAGTCTACTTATCTCAGTTTCTAAAACACCTATCATAGTGGTTTACATGAATTAAATATATGATTAAAGTTGATGTTTATACTTGTATTTTAATCACCTTGTGTACATTATTATTACAGTCTACTTATCATAGTTTCTAAAACACCCATCATAGTGGTTTACATTAATTAAATATATGATTAAAAAGTCATTGGTTCAACATGAGGGAACAAATACTCTTGAATTGGATCCCTGTTAGGTTCATTTGATTACCAAAATTGTCAACATAATGAACTCTTTTGTAAGAGGTATATAACAGCCCTGGTGACACAGTGGTTATGTGATTTCAATGGTCAGCAGTTCAAAACCACCAGAAGATCTGGGAGAGAAAGACTAGGCTTTCTATTCCAGTAAAGCCTCAGAAGCACTTAGAGGCTCAGAAACCCAGAGGAGATCACTATGAGCCAGTGAGTATGGTTTGATTGTTTTTCCTGCGGAATCAGCCACTGGAACCCTTATGGACAGAATCAAAAACAGTGTCAGACGCTGAAAACTTCATGAAAAGAAGCAGAAATTTGTCCAAATGAGTGGCATAACATAAGGCCCTCAGATCAGAAATCAGCATCAGACTATTTGACTATGCTGTGGTCAACTGCCTAAACCACTTGATGATGAGAAGCTAAACATCAGCAGCTAAAGCAAGGCCAAGGACTGATTTCCGAGCAGGCCACTAGTGGCTCAAATGTAAGTCACAAAAAGAAAACACACCTAAGAGAGCCAAATTCAACCATGAGTGTATCCCACCTAAAGTTCGAGAACATCGCAAGACCAGATTTGACACATGGAACACTAATGGCCGAAGAACTGATGCGCTGTGAGATGACATCAAGAACATCATATATAAAGAAAGAAAAGGGTCATTCAAAAGACAGGAAAGAAAGAAAAGATCGAAGTGGATGCCAGGAGAAACTCTGACCCTTGCTCTTCATTTTAGAGTAGCGCAGGCACACGGAAGGAATCGTGAAGTCACATTAGCTGACTAGAACACTTCAACGTATAGCTTGAGAAGACAAAGACAAATGTGGAGATACCTAGAGTCAGAAAACGAGCAAGAACATGCCCGGCTTATCTGAAACTGAAGGAACTGAAGAAAAAGTCGAGCCTCCACTTGCAATATTAAAGTTTCTATGGGCAATATCCTGAAGAAGGCAGGAAACATCAAAAGAGGATGGGGAGAATACAGAGACGCTGTACCCAAAAGGACTACTCGACACTCGGTCGTTCATGAGGTAGCGTATGGCAAGGTAGCGGATACTGCAGGAGAAGCTCAAGCTGCACTAAAAGCATTAGCTAAAACCAAAGCTCCATGAATTGATAGAATAGCAATTGAAATGTGTCCACGAGCTGAGGAAGCACTGGAAGCTCTCACTCATCGATGCCAAACTTTAGAAGATAGCACCTTGGCCAACTGGCAGGAAGAGGTCCACATTTTCATTCATTCCAAGGAATGGGACCAAAATGAACGGCTCAATTTATAGAATAATATTATTAATAACGCATGCAAGTAAAATTTTGCTAACGATCATCCAACAATGGTTGCTGAAGTACATTGACAGGGCACTTCCAGAGATGCCGTCCAGATTCGGAGGAGGACCTAGAACAAGGGATGTCATTGCTGATGTCAGGTGGATCTTGGCTGAAAGCAGAGGACACCAGAAAGATCTTTGTGTTTTATTGACTATGCTAAGGCCTTTATTTTTTATGGATATAACAAACTATTAATAACCTTGAGAAAATGGGGATCCCAGTACACCACATTCTGCTCATGTGAAACCTGTATATGGATCAAGAGGCAGTTGTGCAAACAGAACCAGGGCATATGACATGATTTTAAATTAGGAAGAGAACATGTCAGGGTGGCATCTTCTCACCATATTTATTCAATCGGTATCCTGAGTAAATCATCAGAGACCTGAGTTAGATGAGCAAGAAATTGACCTGAGGATTGCAGCAAAGAAATTAGGATGGTAGGAAAGTTTATTGACAACTTGCAATATGCAGATGATACCACATTGCTTGCCGAAAGTCAGAGGAATTGGGGGACTTGCTCAGGAAGCTCAAGGATGGAAGCCTTCTGAATGGATTACAGCTCAATGCGAAGAGGACCCAAATCCTTAACACTGCACCACTGTGTGACATCATGATAGATGGAGGCAAGATTGAAGTTACCAAGGATTTTGTATTGCTTGGAACTAAAATCAATATTCCTAGAAGCATCAGTCAAGAGATCAAATGACACATTGCATGAGGAAAATCTGCTGCGTAAGACCTCTTTAAAGTGTTGAAAAGCAAGGATGTGCACTGACCCAAGCCATGGTCTTCTCAATTGCCTCATGTGAATGCGAAAGAAGGACAGTGGATAAGGAAGACCAAGGAAGAGTTGATGTGCTTGGATTATTGTGCTGGTGAAAAATATGGAATGTACTGTGCATTTCTAAAATAATAAACAAATCTGTCCAGAAAGAATTACAGCGCGAATGCTCCTTAAAGGCAAGGATGGCAAGACTTTGTCTCAAGTGCTTTGGCCATGCTGTCAGGAGAGGCACCATTATGCTTGGTAAAGTGGAGGCTCAGTGAACAGGAGGAAGGCCTTTGAAAAGGCGCCCTGACACAGTGCCTTCACCAAGGGGCTCAGACATCGGAACAGTTGTGATTATTGCTGAGAACCAGGGACATCATTTCATTAGGTAATACTTAGGGTTTTCCTGAGAAGGAACAGGATCCCATCTAACAGCCACAACCTGACAATAATGCTTAGTTATTATACTAGGTGGAATATTTTTCAGGAGTTCAGCGATTTCTAATCTGAACAAGGGGCATCCTGGTGGCAGGCAGTTACATGATGGGCTGCTAACAACAAGATCCATAGTTCAAAACCATGAGATGTTCCTTTGGGAGAAAGATGGGGCTTTCTACTCTCATTAAGAGTTAGTTTCAGAAACCCACAAGGACAGTTCTACCTTATCCTATAGGGTCGCCATGAGTCAGCATCAACTTGATGGCAGCGAGTTTGGGTTTTTCTTTTGTTTTTATAAAAAAGAAGAGAGCTGCTTTTTCAAAACCATTATCATCATGTTCTGCCGGAAGCCAAGCTTGTTATTAATCAGGACACTCACCTCTCTTTTTGATCAGTCTTTGCTTTATGAGCACTCATGGTTATTTCATTTTAAACGTATGTTTCCTTTCCACAAATATGGAAGGACCCGTACGCAATGTTCTTGCATCTGGGGATTGCAGAACGTATGGTGTCCCTAGGGGCAGAGGGAGGGTTAGATGATCAAAGGTCGGGTTGTAGGTTGTTTTGGAGCTAGACAGTCATCCCAGCAGACTCATTCATCATAGTGAGTGTGGCAGTGGGATTTATGTCAACTTGCTGTGAAAGTATAGGGGTGGAGTCCAACCTGTCAGAGAGGTCACAGCCTGCTATTCCTTCTTGGGGTTGTGGCCTTTTTATGAGAGAGACACTGGGAAGTTTTCCTTTCCTCTCTGACCCATTGCCTTTTTCTTCACTGGGACAGTGTGTTGACCCCCAGGGATGGCCCTTTGTGGGCCACTGATCTTGGAAACCAACCTGGGTGCTCTCAGCACCCTGCCATGTTTTCACAAACCTTGAATCCACAGGACTCTGAACCCAATTGCCTGTGACTTCCCTGCTTCCGGTTTTACCTTTCTTTGTTAAAAGGCCACAGCTATGTGAGTCTGAAGAGGGCTCCAGGTTTCACATGAGCAGAACTTGATCAGATGCTGTATGATCCTGTGGAATCCTCACAAGGTTACGAGGCCTGAGCCCATTGATGCAGCCACTGTGTCAATTCATCTCTTTGAGGCCCCTCCTCCTTTTTGCCACCCTTCCACTTTGCCAAGCATGATGTCCTTCTCCAGGAACTGGTCTCTCCTGACAATATGTCTCAGGTTGTAAGATGAAATCTTGCCAACCTTGTCTCTAAGGAGCTTTCTGGTCTTACTTCTTCCAAGACAAATTGCTTTGTCCTTTTAGCATTCCATGGTACTTTCAATATTTTTCTCCAGCACCCTAATTCAAATGCCTCAATTCTTCTACAGTCTTCCTTATTCAATGCCCAATTGTTAAATGCATACGAGGCAGTGGAGAATACCACGGCTTGGGTCAGGTGCACCTTGGTCCTCAAAGTAACATTCTTGCTCTTCAATACACTAATGAGGTCTTGTGTAGCATATTTACCTAATACAATATGTCTTTTGATCCCTTGACTGCTGCTTCCAGGAGCATTAATCCTGGATCCAAGCAAGATAAAATCCTTGACAACTTCAACCTCTTCTCCATTTATCGTGATGGTACCTATTGGTCCAGTTGGGAGGATTTTGACCTTCCTTCCATTGAGTTGTAATCCACACTGAAGACTATGATGACCTATTTTCTTCATCAGCAAGCGCTTCAATTCCTTTTCACGTTCATCAAGCAAGGTTGTGTTTTCTGCATTTTGCAGGCTGTTAATAAGCCTTCCTACCATCCTGATGCCACACTCTTTTTCATCTAATGCAGCTTCTCTAAGGAATTTGTGCACCTGACAGATTTAACAGTATGGTGAGAGGATACAACCCTGATGCACACCTTTCCTGATTTTAAACCATGCAGTAGTGTGTTCTGTTTGCACAACTGCCTCTTGATCCAAATACAAGTTCTGAATGAGCACAATAAAGTGCTCTGGAATTCCCATTCTTCTCAAATTTTGCCACAGTTTATTATGTTCCACAGTTGAATACCTTTGCATAATCAGTGAAACACAAATAAACAACTTCCCTGGTATTCTCTGTGTTCAGCCAAGGTCTATCTGACACCAGAAAAGATATCCCTTGTTTCACATCCTTTCCTGAATCTAATCCAAACTTCTGGAAGTTCCCTATCAATGTACTGTGGCCACTGTTATTGGATGATTTAAGATAAGCATAATTTTACTTGTGAGAATTACCAGTGATATTGATCTAGAGTTTAAGCATTCAGTTTTTGGTTCCTTGCATAACTTTGAATAATAGTTATATTAACTGATCTTCTTTGGAGGCATTTAACTGGGTATAAACTATCACAGACAGCATTTGACTACATCTTAAAATCATCTTTCTGGGGAACTCTTTGCCATTCCTCTTGAATCTTTCATCCCTGTCTATACAGTAACTGCATAATTGCTAAAACTTATATTATTGCCAAATAGTCTATTTCAGCTAGATAATGCCTAGCATAATGATCTTTATGCATTATATTTCATTTTTAATGACTCCTAATCTTCCTAGATTAATATTTAGTGCATTCCGTGTTCTGAAGGTTAATAAGTGTTGTAGCTGTTTCGTCTCATGCTGAGTTTTGCCTCATCAGCAAGTGGAATCTCAACATTTTGCTTTGCCATCTCATGAAGGTTAACTCTACTCTGAGTTGTGTTTTGAGTGCCTTCCAACCCGAGGGCCTCATCATGTGGCACTCTTTCATACATTGTTCCACTGCGATTGATAAAGTTTCCCATCGTAATTCCTTAGAAGTAGACTGCTCAGCGCTCCTTCCTAGTCTCTTCTTAATTTGGAATATCTGCTGAAGTCTATTCACAATGAGTGATCAGTTGGTATTGGAAAAACAGTGCCACATCTTCTAGTAGCACAATAAGAGGGAAGCTACTAGTTTGCCAAACTGAAAAACATGCATATGTGTGTGTATACAAAGTTCATGAAAAATAGAACAATGGAAAAAAATCAACAAATAATGGAATTTCCCTATGAACTTTTTGAAGTTCCCTAGCACACAAATAGTGGAGTAGGTGAAAAGTGTTGCTACAGAATCGTTGAAATGCTTATTAAACTAAATATTAAAAAGTGATCTATTGTTCTCCATCTAGGTCTACTGAACCCAGAACGCGCTTGGCATGTTCCTAGGTTAGACAGGTCCTTGGAAAAGCATGCCAGGTTCCATAGATGGGAAAGGCATTGACAAATAAGAAGACCCTTCTGGAGCTGTTTTGAAACAGTGGCGGCAGCCATGGGTTCAAACATCAGAGCAATGGTGAGGACGACACAGCACCGGCCACCGAGGTGATCTGCTGTGCACAGGGTCGCTGCGAGTCGGAATCAACTCCGTGGCACCTGACCACATGCATGCGCAGAGAGTTTTGCTCTCGTTGATTGACACGAAATGCCTATAACAGTTTAAACATCCTCCAGAGACTCAATTTGGAATATTCTTTGGTATTACAAAAAAAACAGGTTTTAATGAGCAAGATCTGGGCTGTAGGGGGTCAAGTTTCCCAATGACGTTCTCTTGGGACAGCCCTTACTACCCTTGAAGAAAGAGCGAGCGTGTCGTCCTAATGGACGCAAAAGCTCCTTGGTGGACCTCCCTGTACAGGGTGTAATGAGTACAGTTTCCCATTGTCTTCCCCAAGAAGCCCATGATCATCTTGTGCCATTGAGAACATCTATCATTACTATGCCTTTGAAATTCTAAAATACTGTCACTAAAACCACCAGATCAGACCTCTGCCTTAAATCAAAGTGTCCCAGCAGATCCCTTGAACCTCGTTGTGTTGATGGAAACTTTCTCAAATCAGGGCACAGCAAGGCTAAGACAAGCATCTCATGGAGAGAATTTGTCTGCAGTCACCCACCAAGGGCACGGATACCTCGAAAGTTTTGCTTGGAATAAACCCATGCCTGTACGAACTGGGACGCTAGCAAACATGCACACACACACGCACACATTAACTTACCCTTATACATACAATACACAGTGTGGCTTCAAAAAGTTCACAGAGAAATTCCATTGTCTCTTCATTTTATTTCCCAACAAACTGTCTGCAGACCGCATCACATGTATGCATGCATGTGATTGAACAAAGCAAAACCCCACTGTAAGCGGGTAGGAATAATGAAATTCTAGTATTTTAAAGTATGACATATAGATACAGAAATTATAAATAAAACTACCTCTGGGATTTAGTAAAAAGTCATGTATGTTTTGCATGGGCATAGGCATGCATGTGTGTAATTTAATTTACTGTTAAATATATACTGTCTGTGACATCCTCGTTTATATGAGCCTCAGATATACTTATATATTATTTTTCACTTTGATTCATGCTTTTATATTACAACTACACGAATAACCTTATATCTTAGTAATGAGAAGATTCTCATTAGCTATTTGTTTATTGCATCGGTGATTAGAGAATAGATGAAATAAAAAGTCAATTTAAAATATTCCTCAATTCGCTTTAGGTTTATTTTTCTTGCATCAAGGATAGGACCAGACAGGTATAATTTTCTTCACTGCTTTTTCCAATGACTCATTTTAAAACTAAGTGAAACATTATCCCTAATTATAACTGCAATTCACTCCACTGAGGTTTCTAAGCTTCATTTAAACACCAAATTAGAATCCTCTAGCCAATGTATCCTTCCATGTGTCCCTCTGATTCTTATTTTAAGGCCATCAAATCACTGGTTAATTGAGTCCATTTTTTAACCCATCACCCCTAATTTTTTCTTCTAAGTCCTTACCTCTGAGATTTATATAATCTATTTTCCATATTATTGACTGAACTGCTCATCTACTGGAACAGTTAGTTGCCACCCAATATCCCTAAACTCTCCTTTAATATATTGGTTCTCACTTTCATCTGATGTCTTATCCATAACAATTAATATATATATTTTACAATTTATAGATAGATAGACTGATAATTTGGGGTTTGTTTGTTTTTTTTGCTTTTTCAAGGTGTGCAGATGGACTATGACTTCCCCTAGCCTGACAAGGGAGGACAAAAAAAAAGAATCACCATCCTCAGCTGCCCAAACCCAATTCTTCTGACGGTGATGTCAGGCATGCCTTCACTCTCTAATTCTCTTCCCAGCTCTGACACTAACCATCACTCCCACAGTAGTCGCTGCTACTCTATGGGCTCCATCATCCATTGCAATGGCCACATCATTTGGAGATTTATTAGGGAAGTTAGCAGTTACAGTTTAGGTGAGATACGCACAGGATACAGTTGTTCGGTCAGGATTGTCTTTCCCATGGCCACAGGCAGGTGTCTCTTGGGTCCTCAGTCTATGGCTCCTGTCCTGTTTGAGTAATGTTACAAAATTTTTTTAGGACTGCCAATAAATGCCCTAAGGGCAGGCTGCTCCGCCATAGGGCTCAGATTGAAGGTGCTTAGCTGTGCCTCTGTAGGTCAGCAAACCTAATTTGCCAATTAAGTGTCTGTAGGAATCCTAGTCCGCCAGCCAAACTCCTTCCCCACAGGACCCCGCTTTACGTGCTCCATGAGCTGGGAAGGTCACCATTCAGGCTCATGCTCTGGCTCTTGGTTCTGCTGGTGCCACTCCATTGTTGCTCCTCTGGTGTCACAGCTGTCCCTGATTAAAGGAGTCTCAGTGCACAGGTATGATAGGTTGTGTGTCAGTTTGGCTGCATCTGTAAAAAGAAATGAGTGGAGCACAACCTCACACTTAGGGTACAACCTCACATCCTGTGTTGTAACCCAAGGAGATTTTTCTTCTCTTCTTGTTCGTGCGGATCCTGCATCTTTTGCATTCCCCCTCTGGCTTTTTGAACTTGGACCCCTGCTCACCATATCACCTGCTGATCCAGGGAGCCATCAGCAATCTACCATAACATCTGATCTTCTGATTCAATGCTGCCTCCACCAGCCTGTGATCTTACAACTTCCTGGTTTCTCAGCCTCAAGGCAGGAAAAGTCTGCAGCTTAATATCTGCTACACAGACATGAACCACATTGGGCTTAGCTTATATAACTGTGTGAGCCATTTTTGTTGATATAAACTTCGCTTTTTAGGTATTTCTTAAATTTATGCATAGGGTCTCCATGAATAGGAGCTAACTTGAAGGCATCTAACAACAGCAGCAATTTGTTTGTGATTCATTGGTGGCAGTTAGGTCAAAGGTGGTGCTATTTAGGAAGGCATAGATGGATGGGATAAGAAGCAATGGGCACTAGCCAGGCACCATCAGCCTTCTTCACCACACTTACTTATGCACACATTCGTCTTCAGCGTTTATGTGGGGAAGGTGATCACAAAATGATGTTTTTTGTTCTTTGGTGTCTGCTACTTAATTCCTTCCACACTTAGGCTTGTGTGCTTCTTCTCTGTGGGCTTTGTTGCTTCCGAGCTAGATGGCTGCTTGTTTGCCTTCAAGCCTTTAAGACGGGGAGTTAAAGGTTTGGAGGCAAACAAGCGGCCAACTAGCTCAGAAGCAACAAAGCCCACATGAAAGCAGAACACCAACATGTGTGATCATGAAGGGCTGAGAGGACTAGGTTTCAAGCAACAAAGGCAGGAAAAAGAAATCATCATATCATAATGAATGAGGGGAGTGCATGATGGGAACCCAATGCCCATCTGTAGACAGCTGGACATCCATTGCAGAGGGATAATGGGGAGGCGATGAGTCACTCAAAGTTCAATGTAGCAATAATGAAACTCACAACCTTCCTCTAGTACTTAAACGCTTCCTTCCCTCCCCCCAACTATCATGATCCCAATTCTACCTTGCAAACCTGGTTAGACCAGAGGATGCACAGCGGTGCAGTAGGGATCTGGAAACACAGGGAAAATAAGACAGATGAACCCCTCAGAGCCAACAGTGAGAGTGGCGATACTGGGAAGGAAGGGGGTGTAGAAAGGGGGAACCTATCTTGGGGATCTACATATAACCTCCTCTCTGGTGGGTGGGCAATAGGATAGTTGGTGAAGGGAGACGCCGGGCAGTGTAAGATAAGATAAAAATAATAATTTATAAATTATTAAGGGTTCATGAGGGAGGGGGGAGGGGAGGGGAAAAGGAAAATGAGCTGATTCCAGGGACCCAAGCGGAAGGCAAATTTTGAGAATGATGAGGGCAATGACTGTATAAGGGTGCTTTACTCAATTGATGTATGTATGGATTGTGATAAGAGTTGTATGAGCCCCAATAAAATTATTTTTTTAAAAGAAAAGAAACAATGGGCAAGTGGATGAATTAAATGGGTAAAGATGGAAGTGTAGGAGTCATTGAGCATATCCAGAGAATAAGGCATTTTAGATGTAGATTTTGACATGTGGGTGGTAAGTAATTCAGATGTGACCACAGCAGTAAGCAAAGGAGGACCAGGAACTTGGAAAGAAAGAATGGAGGAAGAGGGAACACTAAAGGCGATGAGAATGAAGAGAGAAGTCTAAATGAACGGAAGGTTGAGTCAAGAATGGCAAGTCCTCAGTTTCTCCTGTTGGAAGAGGAGTGGAAATTCCCTATACATGATTGAAGATCTCTAGTAGTCGTCTTTAGATAAGAACATTGGGGTTGTTATTGATGATATAGGAAGATTTTCTTCTTCCATTTTCTTGGCGTAGTACCTATGGGTCCCTGGTGGTGTAGTTGATTCCATGCACATTGGGCTGCTCAGCACAAGAGCAGCACTTTGAAACACCAGGTGCTCACGAGAAAAAGATGAAGCTTTCTTCTCCTATGAAAAATTGTAGCCTCAGAAATCTAGAGGGCCAGTTTTACGCTGTCCTATAGGGTCACGATGAGTCAGAATCGATTCAGTGGCAGTAGGCTAAGAAGGTTTGGATGTTCACAAATGTTCTTACCATCATAGATCTGTGGCAGGCTTTCTTTAATCTGGGGTTCAGCTGAACACCAATTTAGGGTCTGATCATGACTCCATGTGTTTCTAAGTCAACAAAAAAAATGTCCTTTTAAAAATTTCAGATTTATTTGTCGTTTGTTTCTTAGGCCATGTGTACAGGATTTATGCCCTGTATACTCTTCTTAGATCTGTGATGGAACTAAGCCTTCACTTTAAATTCGTTCACTATTTAGTCCCCCACGTGAGTATATTTGCCCTTTTTTTGTTTTACAGGAACCTTATGTGGAAGTATGGCTCTAGAAATATGTACGTGTTGGATCCCTGAACCATAGCACTTGCTCATGCTTGGTTATATCACTTGCTACATTTATGTCATTGATATTGTTAGGTAGCTTCTAGTCAGTTCCAATCCACAACAGTCCTCTGTACAACAGACCACAATGTTACCTAGTCCTATGACAGCTTCACAATTGTCACTCCGTTTGAGCCCATAGTGCATGGACTGGGTCCATCCTTCTTATTAAGTGTCTCCTCGTTCTCTTTGACCTGCAACTGTAGCATGCAAGATGGCCTTTTCCAGAGGCTGCGTCCTCCTGCTTCCATGTCCAAAGACAGAGTTTCACCATTCATCATTCCTAAGAGCATTCTGGTTGAATTTCTTCTAAGGCATGATTGCTCCTTCTACTGGTCCATGGTACTGTCAATCGTCTTGGCCAACACCATAATTTAAATGCATCGATTCTGCTTCAGTCTTCCTTATTCATGGGTGACTGACTTTGCATGGAAATTGATGTGATTGAAAATCCCATGGCTTGAATCAGGTAGTCCTCAAAGTGATTAGTTTGTTTTAAGGAGACCTTGCACATCAGGTTTACCCAATGCTTCTATTTCTTGACTGCTGCTTCCATGAACAGTGATGTGGGCTGAATTAAAATGAAATCTTTGACAATTTCCATCTTTTCAGTCGTGAGCATTTTTGTTTTCTTTAGGTTGCTTTGTGATTTGTACTGAAAGCAGCAGTTGTTAATCTTAATAAGTAAGTGTTTGAAGTCCTCTTTGATTTCACTAAGCAAAATTGTGTCCTCGGTATTTCAAAGGTCACCCATGAGCCTTCTTCTAATCCTCGTACCACCTTCATAGTTCTATAGGCCAACTACTCAGAGTATTTGCTCAGCAGTCAGATTGAGTAAGTATGATAAGCGAATCCAACCCTTGTGCTCAGCTTTTCTGATTTTAAACTACTCAGGATTTCTTTGATGTGCTTGAATAACTGCCTCTTGGCTTATGTACAGGTTCCTATTAGCCCAATGCAATGTTCTGTGATTCCCATTGTTGGCCATTGTATCCATAATTTGCTATGTGTCATACACTCAAATGTTCTTTATCTCTGGTATTCTCTGATTTCAGTCAAAACCCACATGACACCAGCAGTTATATCCCTCACCCCAGGTTTGCTTCAGACTCTGGCTTAAATTACTGGCAGCTGCCTCCCAATGTATTCTTGCAACGATTTTAACATTTCCTTCAGCAATATTTTATTTACATGTGATATTAATATTGTTATGTCATTTTCACTTATGTTGGGCCACCTTTCATTAGAATGGACACAAGTATGGATCTCTTCCCGGAGGTTTTATCGTTATCATATTCATCTTATATTTCTGTATCTAAATCTCTCTATGTGTTGCTGGCTGGTAAAAGGAATTATGCACTCATTTATTTGTTTCCTAAGCCTAAACAAACAAACAAACAAAACCAGACTTTGCACATAGGAAATTTACAGCTCTGTGCCAGGTTTATCAGAAGTGCTTAATAAAAACATTGAATTCATGTAAGTGACTCTTGTTTTACTTAGATGCTGTTGAGTAAATGACTCATAAATACAAATGAACTCAGACATAAACATTTAAAGCTATTTGAGAAATGTCACTTAATACTTTCGTTTTCATTTTTTTTCTCAGAGCCTATTTGTTTATCAGGACTTTAGACTCTTTCCCTCATTTATTTCAGAAGCCTCACCTAATTTAAGGTGTCACCTCTGCCAACGTGTCTGTTTCCTTGAGCCCTTGTTCAGTGCCATTTCCTTATATTGATGATGATGATGATGACAATTTACATATGCATAATTTATTGCCATGAGACTCATTGTGTGAGACTGAGTTCTCATACAGCTTTATTCACACTTTTGATACTGAGTAACAGGTTCCTCTCTGTTCTACTGCTGTCAAGTGAATTCAAACCCACAGGGACCCTCCTGGATTGCTTCGGGCAGCCCCAGAGGCCACAGCCGACAGCCACAGCTGTCTCTAGTGGACACATTTGTGGGATCAAATATTTGACCTCCAGGTTAGCAGCTGATTGCTTAACCACTGAGCCACTAGTGCTCGCTATGAGAACCAATACTCAATATGGTTTATTTATTCTAACAATTGAAGGAGCACCGAATAGGAGTTAGAACCCGTGCCAGGCAATTATTTAGCATGGATAATCATTTGTTCTCATTTTTAGCCTATAGGAAAAATAGAGGTGCCCTTCGTTACCAAATGAAGAAATGTAGAGCGCTGAAAGATGAACTGACCTGTCATTTCACAGTAGAGTGAACGCCTTGCTAACCTAGAAGCCATACCCTCCATGGCAGAGAGGCTCCATATGCTATTTCCCCTTGAAATTGCAAACAACATTCTTTATCTCTGTTTTATAAGAGATGGCCTAGAATAGCTCTCAAATCTCCTACTGACAATTTTACCTTTAAAAAATAAAAGCAGATTTCAATCATTATCAGCCCCATGTTGTTCTATTCACCACTTCTGGGCCACTTTATCCAGAACATTTTTAGGGCATCTTGCTGGCTCCTCCCAAAGACTCATAGGGATCAGAGATCACTCTGAAAAGAAAAGTGCTAGCCCCTGGGGATTGAAATTCTTGTACCTGTCAGGAAATTAAATATGTCTCTGCTGATGGCAGCTGTTTCCTTATACTTTCAGAAGTTCAGAAATGAAAATCTTTTTGAGGGATTAAAAAAGTGTGTGTGTGTGTATGTGTGTGTGTGTGTGTGTGTGTGTGTGTGTGTGTGGTGTAAGCCGTGTCCAGGCTGTGTGCAAATGAGGGACACATATTTAACTTGCTTAAAGACTGCTAACTGGACAAAACAAATTTTCTTGAAAGAAATATGGCCAGAATGCTCCTTAGAGGCAAGGAGGGTGTCAAGACTTTGTCTAACATACTTTGGATTAGTCGAGAGAGACCCGACCCTGGAGAAGGATGTCGTGTCTGTAAAGTGATGGGCAGTGAGAGGGCGGCAGGCCCTCCGGGAGATGGACTGATGCAGTGGCTGCAAAATGGGCTGGAACCTGAGACCAGCTGTGAAGATGCTGCAGGCTGGGGTAGTGTTTTGCTCTGTTGTGCATAGGTTTGCTATGGATGGCAAGTGACTGGTCCTTAACAACAGTAAGCAAAAGAGAAGAAACGGCTATAGGGGGGTGGGAGTTAGGGTTTGATTTCCGCCACTTGGAATGTTATTTAAATTGCCTCAATCTGGCCGAATACCAGATTTCCATATTCTGCTTAGTCAAGACTAACCAATCTGGCCAAATACCTGATTGCTATATTCTGCTTAGTCGAGACTAACACAAAAACTATGGGAAATAGAAAGGATATTGGACAGGGAACAACTTTGTCAAAATTCGAATTCTCTGAGTTGGACTTCTTCAGTGACCTTATCATCACTGATAATAAAGGAAATGGTCCAATTACTCTTATGATCTTTTGAGGTGAGAATAGAAGACAAAGGTTTTACTTTTCATCAAAAGGCTGAATTTATGCATTTAAATGTTTTCAGTAAGATAATCAGTTGAAGAGTTGGTTGTCTTGCAGTTGTCTGGGTAAACTAATTAGTCATTTTTAATGCATTGGATAAATAGTTACTGCCATTGAGTCAGCTCTGGTTTATAGCTACCGTATAAGATAGGAGCGAAGTGCCCGTGTACATTTTTGTGACTCTGTTCAGGAGTAGAAAGCCTCATCTTTCTCCGACAGAGCTGCCGATGGTTTCCACAGCTGCCCTTGCAGAGAGCATCCTAAGCATGACACCACCGGGACCTTATCGGATAAATAGAAAATTCTAAGAAGAATGGTAATAATAATTGAGCCTTAAATCATACGCTGGCCCTCTGTTTCCTCTGTGACTCAGACTTGAATTTTGAGGTTTCCTGCACAGTAGGTCTGCAGGTTCCATTCATTTTTTTAAATGACCCTCAAACCCTGGTCCCTGTGTGCTGTTGGGGTTCCAAGATGGGGCTGCTCCATTCCAATTCCCATGCTGAAGATGTTTTCCTTAAAAATAGGAAAAGAAAAGAAACTTAAGGTTACAAATTTAGCCCATTACTTTCCAGTGAAAGAAAATTATAAACTGTCCTTTGAAGAATAGAGCTTACACACATATATGTACACACATACTTCATTTTGTAGAAAGAACTCTTCCATCAGGAGTGAATTATTATGAATGCTGGATAAATGACCTTTGCGTTTTCTAAATTTCTTATAGATTTTATTTCAAGAATATTAATCCTAGAAAAAAATTTAGTTCCAGTAAATTGATTGGACATCAAAACACTTCATCAGAAGAGTGAAAAGAGAGTCCATAGTATGGGGAAAAATCTTTAGCAATAACGCATTGGACACAGGACTATTTATTAAAATCTAGAGAGTTCTATAATACTTCAATAAGAAAAACATAATTTAATTAAAAGGATATGAATAGTTCACTGAAATTGACATGACGTGACTAAAAAACACATGAGAAATGCTTATAATCACTAGCCATTCAGGAGATGCAAATCAAAACCATGATGAGATATCACCTTACACCCACAACAATATCCCAATTCAAAAAAATACTGGAGATGATGTAGAGAGAGAACTCTTATACACTTACTGGTGGGGTTATAAACATGTACATTTTATTGGGAGCTCTTATATGTAATACAACAATCTATAGTTCAATTGAATCTGGCATATTTTTCAATTGCTGCCACCATCATTTTCAGCTTCTTTAATCTTACACAGATGCTCTTAAGGTAAAGTTCTGTTCACTTAGTGGGGTTACCAAATGGTAACCTTCTGGTGTGGCCCATGAAGGGTGTTGTTCACCTTGAAAGGATAGAGTTTGATATCCTGATTGTTTGTAACATGCGACCAGGGTCACTAAGGTGTGGATAAAAACGAGATCAAAAGTGTCCAATTAGGAACCTTATCTAGGAATAGTCTTTCCTAGAAGTTTATATAAGTAATGTTAAGCATTTTCCCAGTGGCAGATTGCCCCACCTGGCTTAGTCAATAAAGAAGGGAAATCACCATCTCTAAGACAGACAGGTCTGCCTCCACGTCGTGACTTGAGTTCCCCGTAAGGTTCACTGGGAACTCTTGTCGGAATATCTGTTGCTTTAGAGAGACCGTGGAACACAGTTATGTGGTAGGAACTGATTGGTCTTCTTCTTCCCCTGACAGCATGAGAAATTGACCCCAGCTGAGATGGGGCCTCCTCGGCTGAAGTGGTTATTAGGATACACACATATGGGGGTCGTTAGGGTGTCCACATGTCTGCTGCATTATGAGCATTTGCAGACACACCACTTCATTGCTTGGGAGACTGCATTAATAGATTACATGACCTAAGAATACATGCCTTTTGTCTTGGTGTTTATTCTTAGAGGAGGGCTTCTCACACAATCATCGTCCTTCTGTGGTTGACGTCACCTCAGCATAATGGTTTCTAGGTCTATCCAGGTCACGAGGTGTTTCCTGGTTTCATCACTGTTTTGGGGGGTCCACAGTTTTCCATTGCGTATATGTAACAGTTTCTTTATCTTTTCTTCTACGTATGCGTATTTGGGTTCTCTCTTGCTTCTTGCAAGAAAAAAAATTAGCGATGATGAATATGGAAGAGCACATATTTGCTTGTGTTGTCTGTCTTACTTTTTGGGAGAAGTAGCAGGAAAAGCATTGCTGGATCATATGGTATTTCTATTCCCAGTTGTTTTAGGCAGAACCATATAAAATGGCCATAACTCACTTGGTCAGTGTCCAGAGGGCATTCACTGGAGGCTTTCCACAATGGTTGTCCGTGTTTATAGCAAAAGGAGGTAAAGAAATCAGATGGTGCCCAGCTACCAGAAAGAATAGTGTCTGGGGTCTTAAAGCCTTGCCTTGAAACACCAGCCATCTAAGTGATGGGGAAACACACCAGGCGGTGTGATTTAAAGATTGTAAATTTAAAATCTAAGACCAGAGGAAGGAATGGTAGATTCAATTCTGAGCACTCGGTTTGCAAAAGGCTATGGATGAGCGTGAAAGAAGAAAATCTATTTGCAGTGTCCCCACATTGACTAAGCCTCCAGTGACTCCCCTCTCACCACTGACCAAGTCAGTTATGGCCAATTAACAGGGTCCTTCCAGCTGTGGCTTTTGATGAAGATATATTATGATTCTGGACTTTGAATAGGAAGCACGAAGAAGAATTGCTGCATATGAATTGTGGTGCTGGAGGAGAATACTGAATGTACCATAGACTGCGAAAAGGACAAAGCAATTTATCCTGGAAGAAATATGCCAGAGTGCTCCTTAGAGGCAAGGAAGGCCAGGCTTCATGGTACAGACGTGGGACTCTCAGAAGAGAGCAGTCACTGGCAGACATCGTGTTTGGGAAAGCAGAGGGGCATCAAAAACGAGGAGCCCCTCAAAGAGATGGACTGACGCCGCGCTGCTACAATGGGCTCAGGCATAGGAACTATTGTGATGATGGTGCACGGCCAGCCAGTGTTTCATTCTGTTGTGCCTACGGTTACTGTGGGTTGGAAATGACTTGATGGCATTTGACGACAACAACAACCATGGTTTTTATAAGGTAGATGACAATTATATGCTTGTGGCTAGGGCCCTACTTGGGAAGGCATCTTCTGCTTCGCTGAAAAAGAGGAACAGGTGAATCGGGTAAAACTGAGCCCTCCTCTTGGCAGAGGGTGAGAAACTGGCAACATGTTTATTTCCTTGGAGGCATCTTTGGCTTTACCTGGATGGAATGTGTGACTTACAATAGCCTCTGTAGTGAGATATGCATGCTAGTTCTAACACACATTGCCCTAACTCAGACCTCTATTTTCGGTGGAAGTTTTGTTGAAGCAAGAATGCCTACTGTGGTCTTTGGGCATTTTTGGCTTCTGGTTATGTACCCGGTATTCGGCTTGCTTCTGACTGACCCTGAGATTTTGGACTGAACAGCACCCAATACCACATAAGACATCTCCTAAAAGTTTCACGGGTTATGTGGGATATTACAGCAAATCTCAGAGGCCAGGGATGTAAGGGGATATCTTCAAGGAAGGGGTGAGAGAGAGAGAGAGAGAGAGAGAGAGAGAGAGAGAGAGAGAGAGAGAGAAGCCTTGGAGCTTCTCGGAGGACTTGGACACTTGAGACATTTCAATCTCCAACTCCTTAGGACAAGTCTGGTATTGGTGCTTAGAAAAGAAATAATTCCTACCCGTGGGGTGGGAACAGCTTCACTATCAAACAGAGTCCAATGGAAGGAGGAATAAAGCAGATGCAGTTAGGTGAAAATGTAATACTGAATCATTTCTCCTTTTGGGCCCAAATTTGTATTCATTATTATTTTCTGCTTACTTTTCATTTCAGGCTTTTCTCTATTTTACTTTGTTATTTATTATGTCTTTCTTCATAGGAAATTCAGGATACACAGAACTATAGCAACAGTAGCTGGATCAGTAGTTTCTTGGGGTTAAAGTGGGGTGTTAGGATAAAGCAGAGCTAGTAATGAGTACAAGAGAGGAAAAATAAACTTTTAAAATTTGTTTTTGATGAGTGTACCACTCTCTTTAAACATATTTAAACTATCGAATTGCAGATGTATGTGGATTATATGTCAAGACTTCCATTAAATGTTTAAAAATGAAAAGGTAATTGCATAGAGAACAAAAATTAAATTTTTGGTCAAAAAGTTCCACAACAGTTACTGAGGGACTGGAGGGAGGAAACTGGGAGGTCACGGAAGTTTTCACAGGGTGTTATTGTGATTGCTTTCCATAAATTGTACACCTGGAAAACATTGAATCGTCAACATTTGCATGATAGGCATGCTTACAATGAAAAAAATCGTAGCTGCTCAAGATGCTTCTGTAGAACCAGAATCCTCATGGGACTTAGTCTCTTCGTGTAGGGTCATGAATTTGTGGGACATCCCAGTTAATTGGCCTAAGAAAGCTTTGGGTGTTTCTGTTCTGTGTACATTGCCTTAAAAGTTTGTAAACAGCTACTCACGGTACAGCAATAGCTTTCTGTTCATTTGGGGCAGCATAGAAAGAAGTAGACATTGGAACAGGAGGGGGACCTGGAATGTGTGGGAAATTGCCTTCATAAACAACTGCTTCCTTTGCATTGACACCAGAAGTAGATGGAGCCTGGCTTCTCTCCTGACACTTTCAATCAAAGATTCCATAGAAAAATCCTGATTCATTGGAGGAAGTAATTGAATTTTAAGTTCGCATGCAGTCTGCACTGCCTGGAGCCATGAAAGCTGAAAGAATCCTTGAAATTATTTCCCTGAAATAATCTCTGAAACCTTGAATTAAAAAAAACTTGTGAAGTTTTCTTTTCTTTTTGTTTCTTTGTATTTTATTGATTATATCAAGTCATTAGACTGTGAAACAACAAATTATTATGTTTCCAACAGTTTGATTGGCACATGGTTTACATATCATACAATTCAATAGTTCAACCATCCAATCCTATCAAAGAGAATCGTACAATCATTATCACATCAATTTCAGAGCATCTCCCCCACTCCCATGATTGTATCACCTTTAAGATGAGTTAGGCAATCACATCCATCTGATGCTCCCTTCCACCTCCCATTTTATCATTCACTCCTCAAATCCTCTTTCCCTCCCTATCACCCCCACCGCTAAACTCACTATATCCCCTTGTAGCAGTTGTTATGAATTATGCATCCGTTGCTCCTATGATTCGCATCTGGGAGATCCAACTGGAAACAATAAAAAACAAAACCAGATGAAGGTGGTAAGGATAAAATCGTAATGGCACATGGACAAAAATGCAAATAATGCATAAGAAGGAAAAGACCCTACCGACATTCAAAAAGTCAAGGAAGAAATTTCTGTTATGGAACCAGTAAAAGACACTTGCCGGAACAAATTCAGGTCATGTCTATAGGGTGGTGAACTGGCCAGTTGTCGAATTTGATCCAGCGTAATCAAGATTACAGTGTCCTGTGCCTGATAGGAAGTCTGACTAAACACTCTGCAGATGAGTTTTGGCCTCCCACCATCCTCCATAGTCCTCCACAAATTGGGTGTTCATAATTTTTGCTCTGATGCTTTCACCTCACATATTTGTATTTTGTAATTGCCATATTTGGATCATACAAGCTGGTGTGTGGACTTAACTGGCTCCTTGATTATATGGCTGCTTGTTTGAATACAAGCCTTTAAGACCACATACACTATTATGATTAATTACAAGGCACCATCTACTTTCTTCACCACACTTTGCTGTAGCACCCTTATCTCCAGTGATCATTTCAGGAAGGTGAGTATTGAGCAGGGCTAAGGAATAAGAACGAATTGTTCTTAAGTTGGAGGGAGGATTCAGTGTGAGCCCAGAACTCATTCCTGGATCTATGTTTGTTTGTTTTTTAATTTGCTGGAACTTGGAAATTAAAACATATGTCATATCATTCCATAGTTCAACCATGTCAAACATAATTGCTCAATTGCTTCTATAATCAGGCTCCAAACATACTTTTCCTTCCTGGGCTACTTGGCATCACCTCCCTCTTATCTTCCTCACCCCCAAACCCTTGTTATATTTTCTTTCTCAATAGGCTCAACACCTGGGCTTCATTTACTAAAAAACAAAGAAACCAATAACACAGCTTCACGAAGTATTCTTAAAATGAAACAATAGTTTCACTTAACTAGGAATAGAAGTGTGCTTTAATCATTATGCCCCTTTAAGAACTCTCTCTATTGGATCAAATTGCCTGAGGGCAGCAGCGCCACAGATTATCCGGGACCATTAGGGGTAAGTGAGTTTATGTGCACACACGAGAAACAATTTAGCAAAACTGAAAATGGGTGCACAACCCAACGAAGGTAATGAATAACACAATATCTGATACATGTAGAAACTGTTTAATTGGAGTGTGTTTTGTTCTGTATATTCTCAGCAAAAATAACAAAGTAAACTTCTTAAAGCTCAAAGACAAAAAAAAAAGCAAAACAAAACAAAAAGCTCAAAGACATAAAAATGATTGGAAATGTTCTAGTCTTGACACAATTAATTTTAGTAAAACTTACACTCAAGTCTTCCTAGCTGAGGTGGCAAAGAAGATCAGGTTTTACATTTTAGTCTGATGTTAACAAAATCTGAGAGAACAATTTTTAATCACTGGTGAATGTCATTTTGGCAGTCTCACTCTTGAACGTGGTTCCTATGTGTATAGATGAGTTGAGAAAAGTGTAAAACACTTAGATTGCTGTCTTAGTTTTCACTTCAGAAAGATGTAACACACCTAAAAATACTTGCCTTGCAAAAGTGACATTTTTCAAGATTAAACATGTATATGTGAAATGCACACAAAAATAATAAAGTTCCAGACCATTAAAACACTTCAAGTTGATTTTCTCTCTTCATTAAATACTAATCGAAGACACTCCCACTTGATTTAATGCTCTTTACATTCTAGTACAGCTTGAATAGACACGTAGAAAGGCTATGATTATTATAAACGTTTAAAATTGTATTTTCTGCTACTCTAAAAACTAAGGTGAAACTGTGTGACATAAAATAATGAATATTACTTAAAATAAATAATACTCTTAACGAACAATGGCTCGATTATATCTTAATTATTCATATCCCTACCTCAAAGCACACTCAATCACTAAGAAATCCTTTTCTCAGTCTATGAACACCAACAAGGGTGAATGAGAAGTCTGTAAGCAATGCAAGAAATCATAAAGAAGAAAAATGTGTGGAGCCAATGCCAAGTACACTGTCTGAGGACCTCGACACAAAGTTAAGTGGATTTAGAATTGAACCAGACACAATCAATCCATGGAGTGTTTGAACATAGCAGCATGCCTCTCAAAGAAATCACATATTAAATATTCTTACATGAATGTAAAAATATAGTCAAATGCTAAATTATATGTGGGACACAATGTAGTACTTCTCACATTAATACACAAAAGTAAAATATTATAAAGATCAACATTTGCCAAGTCATTTAGAAGTAGTAATCAATTTACAAAATAAAAATAAACTTTTTACTAATATAAATGTATAAAATCACTCTCCAAATATGTCATACTCTTCCATGTCATAGCTATTTATAAATAAATACTATTCTATATGTATATATATCTTCTCAATACATAATAATTGCTTTTAGTTTTGACCTGCCATTTTTTCTATCTACCATTTTCAATAAGGCAGACTGAGTAATTGATGCATTCAAATTGTGGTGTTGTAAAGACTATAAAGTACACAACTTAATATAATGAATTGTGTCCTATGGCTGTTCTAGCCATAGCCTTTGCTACTCCCATGAAACAACCCTTGTGTTCTTGATAAGTGTGAGTAAGAAGGTGGGCTGAGGATACTGATTGCACTGTATAACAGCTACGAACAATGGCTATCCTGCTTGGTATAAAGTGAGCCATATCAGAAGCAGGAAGTGGGGAATCTCACTACCAGCAAGAGCCCACCATGACCCATGACCTCTGAACGCCAAGATTCCTGTTCAGGGAGCCGCCTTGATCTAGAAGACTGTAACACGAGAAGAATGCGGGAGGAGGGGCAGCGCCAGAACCAGGAGCCAGAGCATGAGACAAGTGGTGGACTTCGCAGCCCCCAGAGCTGGACTTCGCAGCCCCCAGAGCTGGACGGTTTGGGACAGGAGGCTGAGTTAAGGTGTGGGGTGCCTCTGGGCACTTAACTCTGGAACCTGTGTTTGCTGACCCACAGAGCTAGAGCTGAGCACCTTGGAGTTGAGGTTTATAGAGCAGCGGCTCTCAACCTGTGGGTCACAACCCCTTTGAGGGTTGAACGACCCTTTTACAGGGGTCACCTAAGACCATCAGAAAGCACATATTTTCTATGGTCTTAGGAACTGAGACACCACTCCTCTATCTGTCTCCAGGCGGGTCTGCCCACATACAGATATGCCCACATAGGAGTACTGGGCTTGAAGACTGTTACCCATGCTACACCATGCTTCAAGACAAAATTTCATTGATTTGTCATTAGAAATAAATATTTCACAATATGTAACTACATATTGCTTTTGTGATTAATCACTATGCTTTAATTATGTTACATTTGTAACAATGAAAATACATCCTGCATATCAGATATTTACATTATGATTCATAAAAGTAGCAAAATTACAGTTATGAAGTAGCAACAAAAATAATTTTATGATTGGGGCTCACCACAACATGAGGAACTGTATTAAAAGGTCACGGCAGTAGGAAGGTTGAGAACCACTGGTTGCCTTATTGGCAACCCTAAAATAACTTGTAACATGCTTTAACAGATCAACTCTATCCTGAGCATTTCTTATCTGAATTGTACCCTATTAACTTCCGTAACAAACCCATAATTATAAAAGTTGTCTGTGAATTCTGTGGCCATTGCAATGAATTATAGAACCACACTTAAAAAGTAGAGAGTATTTTGTGAGATAGAGCAACCAGAGACTACTATGAAAAAATATACCAAATCTCTGTTGGAAGAAAAACAGCTATAATCCTCCTTAAAAGTCATGTGGAGAGGCTTAGCGTCTCATACTTAGTACATTTTATGAGGAGAGACCAGTTCCTGTAGAAGGACACCATAATAAGTAGAGTAGAAAAGTGGAAGAATCTCAAGGAAATGGATTTACACAAGGACTGCAAAACTGGGCTCAAAGGCAGGAATCATTGTGAGACGGCCCACGAGAGAGAAGTAGTTTGTTCCATTGTATTTAAGGTTGGTTACTATGAGTAAGGGCTGACTCAATGACATATTACAACAAACCAAACCAAAAACCAGACTCACTGCCATTGAGTCAATTTCAACTCTAGTGATCCCATAGGATAGAGGAGAACTGCCCTTGTGGGTTACTGAGACTGTAATTCTTTATGGGAGTAGAAAGTGTTATCTCTCTCCTACACAAATAATTTATAATTTTGAAATTCTGACTTTGTGGTTAGCTGTCTAACCACCAGGGTTCCTCTTCCTAACAGGTAAAATTAAAATTATACATGTTTATTTTTTTGTGCACAAAAGTAACAGGAAAATTAAAGCCTAATCTAGAAACATAATAAAAATTAGATATTTGTATATTGAATGTTTACACCCCCGTCTTCCTCAATATCAACACATTAACATTTCCATCTCTAGATTTAACCCACTTTAGTTAATTTGGCTCATATTCTTAATAGATTTAATTCTGTTTAAAAATCAGTCACAGCATGGCATCAGTTACACAGCCATAGCTATAGTAACTGCTTTTGAACATATTTCAATTAAATGATGGAAGCACACAGGAGTCCTAATGGTGCTGTGGGCTAAATGTTGGCCTGCAAAGCACATCATTGGTGGTTCAAATACACCAGGCGCTCCTTCAGAAGAAGACGAGGCTGTCTGCTTCAGGAAAGACTCAGAAACCCTAAGTGTGGTCACTCTGAGTCAAAACCAACTTTATGGCAGGAGATTTAGTTTTTGCTTTGGTAGGGAAGGACACAGAAACTAAAAGTATAGACACAGATGATGCATTAACTACACAAGCATTATTAATAATCCATGAGCTATCTGAAATGGCAGCTAAATTGTTGGATTTACTTTTGATAATCTATGTGTGCATGTGTGTACAAAAAAGATAGAGACTGCGAGATGGGTTGACATTAATGGACCCATACATGTTTATAAATTATTTTAAATATCAGGAAAAATGTGATAATGAAATTTCCCTGCATTATTATATTATGAAATTTCATTATTTTGGTGAAATGCACTGTTAATTCAAACGCTATATAATAATAAGTAACACTTGAGTATATAAACCATACTTGTCAAATTAAATGAACTAAATATTATTTTGATGTAGTGCCCTTGAACTCCTTTATGGCATCGGTTTTGTTTACATTGTAATTTTCAAAATTAAGTAATCTACATGGTTCCCTGGTGAGAATTAACAAGTAGCTCTCAATCAATGTTTCACTCTTTCTTCAGCAAGCCCAGTGGAGGGAAAAAGTGCCTGTTTTCTCTCTTGTGGTATAAAATTATTGTAGACTGTAACTCTTCATGCTTCACTGTGGAGAACATATTTCTATAATACAGGGTAAATCAAGAAGCATTGCTACAAAATCATAGAAATCTTTATTAAATAAAAAACATCAAAATGTGAAGCTACTGTTTCTCAACATTTCTTCCATGTGGGTCTATACATTTTTAAAGGCTCTGCTTCCACCTCTGTAACTCTTCCCGGGAGCCATGGCAGTGCAGTGGTTACACATGGGGCTGTGATCCACATGGTCAGCTGTTCGAAACCAACAGCTCCATGACAGAAAGACTGGGCTTTCTATTCCCATAAACGGTCACAGCCTCAGAACCCCACAGGGGGTCATTATGAGTCAGCATTGACTTGATGGCAGCGAGACAAGAGCGCTTTCCGAGAGAATTCTGTGTGCTTCAGGTTACACCACATCAAGACGGCAGTTTGGGTGTCCTACAGGTACTCAAGCTGTGTTCCTAAAAATGTTCTTTGAGTTTGGGCAACAAAAAGGAGTCTGAAAGGGAAAACTTAGAGCTGGAGGATCAATAGAGGTAAGGTTCCCAAGTGAAATTGTCACAGGACAACTCTAGCTACCTTCAAAGAAGGCACAGGTGCATTGTTGCTGTGGGTAAGCAATCCTTGGTGCAACTTTCTGAGCCTTTTTGTCATCAAAACAGGTCTAAATTGTCTTTGAAAACTTCCTAATAATAATTCTCAGGGGACTTACTGTGTCTTTTGAGAAAAATCTATGGAGAATGCCCCATTGGGTTCCTAGAAACAGTCGCCAAAAACTTTGCGCTGACCTCTGCACAGAAAACCGAACTGGCCAAGTAGATCCCGTTGGAAGCTACTGTTCTCATTGGACCATTTCCTTTCTGTTGCCACTCTGATGAGACTAACATAAGTCTATTACTGAGAGACCGTTCTGCAGTCCTACACATGTCACAGGCATCTTAAACATGGTTTGTTTAGCATCAACCTATGCACGTATGAACTGGATAACCTCAGTAGTGAAATGTAGTTAATTTCTCAATATGGCTCTTTTAGCCATATCCTTTGTTACTTTCATCAAGCGACCTTTGTTTTCCTGATAGGTCTAGGTAGGAAGGTAGAAGAAGATCCTGGTTGGTTTATATGATTCAGTTGTGAGTGATTATTAAACACGTCGATTGTGACTGCAGTTGTGCTGGGTATAAAATAGGCATTTCAGAATCAGGAAGGAGAGAATCTCATTCCTAGCAGGATAAAAGAACCAGGAGTGTAATGATTACTTTTGACCCTGAGATCCCGTCCCTCCTTGATCTAGGGGGCAGATTTGACACAGGGGAGATGGCAGAGGAGCAGGTACAGCAGAACCAGGAGCTAGAATATGAGACGAAGCAGCAGAATTTCCAGCCCACAAAGCATGTAAACAAGAGGACTTCAGGACAAGAGGTTGGATTGTAGAGTGGGTAACCTATGGACAGTTAATTGGGGGTGACTGAGTTTTCTAATCCACGGAGCTGGATTAAGGCTTACAGTGGACTGGCATGAACTTTGGACATTTATAGGCATCCCAAGAAGAACTTTATAGCTGCTCACGCAGGGCAGAGGCCACACACCAGGTGGCTGAGGGCCATGGAGAAGAAACTCTCTTGACTGAACAACTGTATCCTGAGTAATTCTCACTTGAATTGTAGCCTGGTAACATTTGTAATAAATTTGACAATTGTGAGTATTGTCTGTGAGTTCTATGTGGCCATTGTAATGGATTATCGGACCCATAAAAAAGTAGAGTGCAGGGAAAGTAGAATGGTAGGGATGGAATTGTTCCTATACCTTTCTCAAGGACATCATGCTTGGAAAAGTGGAGGGGCAGCAAAAAGAAGCAAGGTCCTCAATGAGCTGGATTGACACCGTGGCTGCAACAATGGGTTCAGATACAGGAACAATTGTGAGGATGCATGCAGGGCCATGCAGTGTTTCATTCATAGGTTCGAGATGGGTCAGAGATGACTCAATGACACCTAAGAAGAACAATAGGAGGAATGTTTGGTGTCATTGTAGATTTAAGATGGATGGAGAGTGGAGGCATGTCTGACCTCTGCCTTATGACAATCAGCCTTGGGAGCCAGAGATCACATGTGGCCCACACAGCTTCATCAAGTAGCAATGCTTTTTTTTTTTACTTACCCTCAAATGTATCACAACACTGAGAAAATGGCCTGGAGCCTGTATCTGTCTTCCTCTGGCTACACAAAGAGAAAGAGAATAAACCTATTCAGCAGCCCAAGGCCTATTGTCATGAGACAGCAGTCAGACATGCCTCCATTCTCCATCCTTTTTTGCCCTATTCAGTTAGTTTTTGTATCATGACACTACTTTTTAGTTAGGTTTAGCAATCCATTGCCATAGCCATACAGAACTCACAGACAAGTCTCACAATTATGGGGCTTAATTCTCATGGTGGTGTAGGGGATTGGGCCGAGAACCACCGGTCAGTATTTTGGAAAGAAAAATCTCTCCACAGGAGAAAGATGAGGCTTTCTATTCATGTAAAGAGTTAGTCTCAGAATCTAACCAGGGCAGTTTTACCCCCTCCTATAGGATCTCTCTGAGTCAGATTTGACTTTGATAGCAGTGAATTCATTTTTGGTATTTGGAAAGTTAACAGGGTTACTCCAAGCAGGAACAGAAAATATCAAGGATATAGTCTTTTATCCACAGCAGTGCATCTACTCAGCCAGTAGCCAGTAGCCAAGACTGTTTTTCATCCTGAGTCACCCAAAACCTTCCTTGATCTCTGCCTCAGTGGAGCAGGCAGACTAACTGCTCTTCTGCATCATGGTCTCATTGTCTCCATATGACTCCTCTGCCTTTCCTCATGGCCTCCTTTCCTTTACCTCTGGGCAAAATATTGAATGACATAGGAAGCAGTTTGAGCCCATTATTACTATCACTGTGAAGATCCATCATCTTTTAAGTCCTTCTTTATTTTTCCCTCTGACTTTCCAATTTAGTAAGCATGAAGTCTTTTATCAGAGACTGGTCTCTTCTGAAAACATATACAAAGTATGTGAGAAGAAGCCTCACCATTCTCTCTTTTACGGATCATTCTGGATGTATTTCTTTACCTCTGGTCTCAGCCAGGCTTCTTTACTCTGTGGCATGGTGTTCGTATCACAGCCTCTTGTGTCTCTGATTCCAGTCTCCACCACTTCAGGCCAATATCTTGAATGTGCTCCACTGGTGGCTCTCTGTTCCTGCTTCTGAGACGGCTCGTCCTGAGAGCCAGGGGATTACGGTTGTTCTGCGGCACTGTTGAGTAGGTTCCAACTAATCACAAATCTATGTCCAACAGAACAAAACACTACCCTATACCATCCTCACAATTGTTATGTTTGAGCCCCCTGCTGCAGCCACTGTGTCCATCAATCTTGTTGAATGCCTTCCTCTTGATTGCTCCTCTACTTTACTGAATATTTTGTCCTTCTCCAGGGACGAGTCTGCTAACAACATGTCCAAAGTTGTTATTGTTAACTGTCATCAAGTCCGTTCCAACTCATGGCAACCCTACGCGCAACAGAGTGGAGCACTGCCCAATCCTGTGCCGTCCTCACAAATCCTCTTAAGCCTGAGCCCATAGTTGCTGCCATAGTGCTAATCCATCTCATTGAGAGTCTTCCTTTTTATCACTGCCCCTCTACTTTGCCAAGAATGATGTCTCTAGGAACTGGTCTCTCTTGATAACATGTGAAAAGCACATAAGGTGAAATCTCACCACCCTTGCCTCTAGGAAGCATTCTGACTGTACTTCTTCCAAGTTTGTTGTTACTATGGTATCTTGTGTGTTACTCTGATGCCATCTGTGTATTATTATATGTTTCCACCTTCAAGGACATCTAATCAATATAAGTATTATTCAAATTTATGCACTGACCACAAGAACTAGTGATAGAGAAATTACAGAATTCCACCGGGTTCTTCAATCTGAAATTGACCAAACATCCAATCAAGGTGCATTGAGGCAGGGGGGAGGGGTGGTGAGCAAGCAACACCATAGAGTTAGTCAGTTTATTGTGCCAACCTGGCTGATAAACACATGTGGGATTAATTGAAGGGTGGAGAGATAAATGGCTCAGCAAGCCTCCCCTTTATTGTTTCTTGCCCTTTGATCACCAGACCAGTGTGCGGCTGCCTTGCTTGTTCTGTGCTTCATTTTGCAAGCTACACTACCTGTGGAACACCAAACCCATGGACTGTGTCACTGTAACTTAACGTTTCTTCAAGACCTGCTTCGCCACACTATTGGAATTTACATCTCTTGAATTGGGGACTGTTGGACCTTGTCATCTGGCTGACTGTTGGTGACCTGCCTTGCTGTTTGCTGCCTGTGCCCAGATAACCTGAACTGATCTACAGAGGACTACCAGGTGGCCCTCAAGACTTAAAGGATTGCCAGTGTCTCACTACTGTCTCACAGGAGTGAGTTGCACTGAGCCATTTGTACTGCTTTATAATTAGATGTTTATTTCTTATGTTTTATATCTATCTATCTGTATAAATAAATATATATATATATATAATTATTAGCATTCTGATTTTATTTCTCTAGAGAACCCTGTCTAATACAGACAGGGGAACAACTAGGGAATTAAAAACAGTGAGGAGGGCATAGAGATCCTGATGGTGGTGGAACAACAGCAATCTAGCTGAGAGGAATTACTAAGAGGCAGAAGAGTGAGCATGATGTTGGGGCAGGAGTAAGGTAAAAGGAAACAGAGGAGTGGTCTAGCAAGCAAAGCAATGGAAAGAGGTATAATGGTGTGCACTTATGTAAATATATTAATTCATAAAAATAGAGGTATTGTTCTATGAACATATATTTATATGACAATACACTGGGGAAGTGGATGGATTTTGGGCCTCTGCTCAAGACCTCTCTCAATGCAAAAATTCTTTGTTTTAACAATCTGGCAATCTGTGATGCTCACCTTCCTGACACAATCACTGAAGACAAAATGGGTGTACACGCAAATGTGATCAAGAAAGCTGATGGTGCCTGGATATCAAAAGATACAGCACCTAGATCTTAAGACTTGCTAAACAAACAACCACCTAGCTAAGAAACAACAAGCCCACATGGAAGAAGCACACTAGCCTGTGTGATCATGAGGTATGGACAGAATCAGGTAACAGGCACCAGAAGACCCAAAATACACACAAAAAAACCATTATTGAGAATGTGGGGGGGTGGGAGCAGAGAATCAAAACTAATCTTTAAATGATGGGTCATCCCCTCAGAAAAGGGTCACAAGGAAGGGATGAGTCAACCAGGGTACAGTTTAGCACCAATGAAGCACACAATATTCCTCTGGGTCTTTGAGGATCCCTCACCCCCACTATTATGACACCCATCCTGCCTTTCAGTTCTGGTGAGATTGGGGAATGTACACTGGTACAGATAAGAACTCACCATACACAGAATCCAGATCAGATAAAGCCTTCAGGAAAAGAAATGGAAGTAGCGACACTATGAGGGTAGGGGGGTGGAAGAAAGGAGAAGGGGGAGAAACTAACTCCAATGGTCTACATATAACCGCCCCCCCACATCCCCAGAAGGAAGAACAACAGCAATGTGGGTGAACAGAGACAGTGGGCAGTATAAGATATGAAAATAATTTATAATTTATCAGGGGTCCATGAGGGTGAGAAGATGGGGGAGGGAGGGAAAATAGGAGCTGATATCAAGGGCTCAAACAGAAAGAAAATATTTTGAAAACGATGATGGCAACATATGTACAAATGTGCTTGATACAATGGATGTATGGATTGTTATAAGACCCATAAGAGCCTCCAAATAAAATGATTTATTAAAAAAAAAAGGAAGAGAGAAAATTCACCTTACCACAACCACCATCCAGAAGATGGCTTTTTAAGTGTTCAGCAAGCAATTGTAGTTAGGCTCAAAATAATTTCAGTATCGCCATCCACAAATTCTTGATTCTAGTATGTAAATTTTAAAATCTTCTGATTCATGCTCTTTCATAGTGTCTTCCACCAATTATTACCAGTAATAGTCAGGTGAGCAAACTGGAGATATTCCATTGGGGTTGCACATAGGCTACCTGGGCTTCCTTTTCATTTTTTCCAGAAAAACCAACCTCAGAGAAATGAACCCTCACTTCCCAGGGGTCATCATTTTCACATGCTGTCTACTTCAAATCTGTTCTTCATCAGATAAAAAGGATTTGCCTAATTTTTTTTTTTTTAGTAAAGGCAAATGAAAGTTTGGGAAATAGCACCAATCCATAACAGCAAACTCTATTACCTAAGAGATAAAATATATCTTCACATCTTTAGGTGAAATAGTAATTTCAATAACTGCACCATATCTTGGCTACCAAAGGTGGATGACTCCGCAAACAAATTAATTTCTTATGGAGATCAGAAGTATGAATTCAGGACATTTACTCTGCAGTGGTTCTCAACCTATGAGTCGTGACCACTTTGGGGGTTGAACGACCCTTTCATAGGGTTCGCCCGATTCATAACAATAGCAAAATTACAGTTAGGAAGTAGCAATGAAAATAATTTTATGGTTGGGGTCACCATACATGAGGAACTATATTAAATGGTTGCGGCATGAGGAAGGTTGAGAACCACTGGTCTAGGGGAACTCATTCTATGTTTGCTGGCTCCAGAGAAAGACCTTTTCAGCTGTGTTTTATTGGCCCTTGGAGAGCTCCATATGACTTGGCACCTATGTACTCCATGTCTCTCCCTGTACTCACTTGTTCAATCTCTTTTCTATCTCCAAAGAAATCCATTCAAGGTATCTCCTGTAGAAATCCTACCTAGATAACATGACAATGTATTCCCAAATAAAATTATAACCACAGACATAGGGGTTAGGATTTATAATTCTTATTTTGGAGGGACACAATTTCACAACACATGACAAAATAATGGTTGTGATCATTACTTATTGGAAAAACCAATTGTACATTTCCTTGGTTACAATGACTTGAAAGCATCTAAGGGTAAGCCAAGAAAGTCATCAGTAAAATATGTAAGCGTGGGAGGGAGGACACCTGTTGCCATCACTTTGAAAGCCCATCTCTTCAAAGAGGGCCGTCAAAGAAGAAACAGAAAAGTACTAATCTATTGCTCTGTTTTCAAAGCCATAGAGATGAGCTAGAACTAACGGGAGTGAAGATCCTGAACTAATTGGATTTTAAATAAAGATCAAAATGAGACCTGCATTATCCAGAAATGGAATAGTCTAATTTAATAATTACAGGATTCGCTGAAATGTTCCATGCATAAGGTCCACCCCCACATCCCTGGGGATGGCACAGCCTTCTCATTTCTTGCTGTTAGGAAACTTCCATCGATGCTTTGCTTCAAGTTCTCATCCTGTCTTATTTCCTTTGTATTATCTCCTTTGCAGGGTACCGTTTTCAATCAATACATTTTTAAAAGTGGTGTCTCCGTAAACACATATCGTCATTTCCAGTAGGTTAGTACTTTAAATCCAGGAAGTTTGACATTTGTCTTCTTTCCCACAACTTGAATCTCCCAGAAAGAGAAAAGGAAAACTTTCGCGGCGATTGCAGCATGTACATAGAAATAAGTAGAATGGCGGAAGATCATCATTGAACTTACAAAATTGGATGGAACTCTTGAACTGACAATGAATTGAGATTACTTCTTGAAGCATTTTGAATAATAACACAAAAGATGTGCTGTTTTCTTCCATTTGCAAGCCTAGTGGTAGCAAACAAATTTGACACTATATGTACCAGTGATAAAAAAGATAAGATACTAAACAAAATTAGCATATTAGCAATATACTTGGATTGGGGTCCTCTCTAGCCTGTGTGCCGCAAGGATGCTCCATTGCAATGGTTCTCCACCTTCCTCACACCGCGACCCTTAATACAGCTCCGCTTGTGTTGGTGACCCCCCGAACCATAACATTATTTTCTTTGCTACTTCATAACTGCAATTTTGCTACTGTTTTGAATTGTGCGAGTCTCTGAAAGGGTCGATCAGCCCCCAAAGGGGTCGTGACCCACAGGTTGAGAACCACAGCTCTACTGGAAGATGGCATAGCTGAGTGTGAGGGAGGACACACAGACTTTGGAGCTAGACTTGAGATCTTATCCGCTGATTAGTTCTGTGACCTTGAATAAGGCAATGAACTTCACTCAACTTTGATTTCCTGATCTCTAGAATGAGACTAATAACAGGATTACCTCCTTCATAGACCTTCAAGTATTTCTTAAAGAATGTAAATTAAGTCCATCCCATAACAAATGGTCAGCAAATGTTCATTTTATAGACATATTTATTCATTCAGATCCTTTAAAATGATATATTACTAAACAAACCATGACAAAAATCAAGCACTGCCCTTTTTCTCTTTGACCTCCCTCACTAACAGGGAGAGTAGAAGTTCAAATAGTATGCCATTCCGACAGCCCTGGTGGTGAATTAGTTAAAGTACTTGTCTCCTAACCAAAGCCAAATACTAGCTAATCCTTGGTAGAACGATATGGAAATCTGCTTCTGTAAGAGTTTACAACCCTGGCGTCACTATGGAGCAGATCTTTCTGTCATTTCAGGTCTCTGGGAATTTGAATTGACTTGAAGGCCATGGATCTTGGCTTTCTGCTTTTGTTCTATTTAAACCAGTGTATCGCCGCGGTAGGATCAGACTGCGTTCCAACGCAGAACTTCTTGATTGCCATGACAAACTGGATATTCCATTTTGACTTTTCTACCTGAGTTCATAATTTTGGATAGTAAGAATTTATAATAACTAAATTTCTGAAGCACAGTTTGGATATGTATGTCAAAATATCAAAAAGTCAACTTTCATGGAGGCATCTGCTTATCCCCTACCTTCAGTCCAATGCCTTTCCTATGGAGGCAAACTAGATCACACACACTGCAGGGAGAGAGTTGCTTACTGCTCATGATTTCAGTGAGAGAGAAAATAGGTAATCAGCTGGATTCTTCTTTTTCTCGTATATACATTTTTCATTCTTTTTAAAAGAGTTTTATTGGCACATAATTCACACATCATGCAGTTCAATCTTCACCACAATTGACTTTAGAGCATTTTCTTTCTTGTGTTCATTCTTATTAGCTCTCCATCCCCCACAATGTCCCCTGCCACACCCACAAGAAATAAATCACTAAGGAGTTTCTTGTTTCTACAGATTTACCTATCCTGGATTTCACATACAGGAAAACATATAAAGAACGACAACAAAAATACTAACAATAATAGCTGAGAAAAACCTCAATCTAAAAGAAGGCAGAGAATATTAAAAACTAGAACAGGGCACCTTCTATTCTGACTACTGAGTTTATCCAATGCTTTCATGATTGACCAACACCTTTCCCTTCCCATGTGTTTGCTCCGTTTAGAGATAATTAAGATTTTCAGTCGTATTCTTTTCACATAATCTTAGTTTGAGAGTGTTCCTCAAAGAGGATTTCTATATCCCTTCACATGATGCATTTGTTGTTAGTTTTATAAATTAACTTCCCGGAAAACAGTCTATATTTTTGGTACTGGTGGGCTCCTTTAGGTTTGCACCATGTACAGAGGTTCAGTAAAACAGTGCTTAGATTTTGGCTGTAGAGTCAGACTGTAGCTTTATAATCTAGTTTTATTGTTGTCAATCTTTGTCACCATGCTCAATTACTTCACATGTCTACGCCTTAGGACCCACAAGTGTAAAACAGGGCAATATCTACCGCTTAATGTTATACCCATTATGGTAAAATCGATTCTAATGATAGAGACTCGATAGGATAGAGTAGAATTGCTGAACAGGTTTTCCAAGCCTGTAAGGATTTACAGAAGTAAACTGACCCATTTTTCTCCACAGAACAGTTCATGGGTTTGAATGGCTGAGCACTTACCCATTGCTCCACCAGGGTTTCTGCCGTAGTATTAGAGTGTGGAAGGAATGAGGCACGCACTGCCAAAAGTATGTACACCATTGTGCGGTGCCTATAGAGCACACAAGAATTATTATTATTTATTATTATTATCAGTTTCCAGAGTCCCTAGGAAAAGCATATCAGACTATCTGTCTGATGTGAAATGAATTGCTAGGACACTTTCTTGGGACTTGCATTTTCAGAGAGATACAGAGCCCTGCTTCCTACTAAAGGGTCGTCGCTGTACCCTAGCACCTCAGCCTGTCTTGCCATCTTGTTCATTGTTCATCCATCCAGTCACCTAATATGTATTAGGTCACCTGTCGCTTTCCTGGGGCTCTTCTAGGCACTGGGATACAAAAGCACCTCAAACTGTAGTCTAAATTTCAGCCTTTTGAGGATAACCGCTGAGGTAATTCATATTATAATGTATACAAGGAGAAGTTTAATCTTCCAATGTGGAAACCCAATCCATTGTCTTACTAAGAAGTAGTATGTATAATGAAAGTATTGCTATTTTTCTAGATTAAATCTTTACCACATTTTTAATCATATATTTTCCTTTCCACCTATCTTCAAGAGATGTAGTTACAAAGCTCAGGTTGTTTTTGCTGTGTCTTAATGCTTCAGGAAAAATAATGTGACTGCCTGAAAAATCATCTTTTTGTTTACAATTATCTGTGCCTCTCCATCCTTTTCTTATTGACTTCAAGGGTTACATTTAAGGAAACTGGAAGTAAAGCATGGAAGTTTATCATGTTTATAGCTTTCTGTTCTCCCAGAGAAAAACAAGAAATCCATTTTGTTGACCTTCAAGACCTGGTGCTTGCCATGCTGAAAAGCACAGTGGTTATAAAACACGAGCTAAATTTAGATTTAGGAGGCTTGAGATTCCAGCCATGAGGGAGTAGCAAGTCTGGATTTAACCTCCTGCCATAAACAACTAGAAAACTGGACAGAATATGGAAAATAACCATTTTCCTACTTGGAAAAATAAGACGGCACATAACCGTGATCCCTAAGAGAAGGAAAACAAGAGATGAACCCTACTATTATCCCGGGTTTCCAATTGGAGCAACATTTTGAATGCTAAGGCAAGAGAAGAAGCCCAATAGAGCCTGGCAGTCTCCCTGAGCGAGGAGGCAGCTATATGGTGCAGACGTGACAGCTAGGTGATGCAGACGTGGGAGCTAGATGGTGCAGACAGGGCAGCTAGATGATGCAGGACATTGCAGCTATATCGTGTAGACATGGGAGCTATATAGTGCAGATGTGGGAGCTCGATGGTGCAGGACGTGGCAGTTAGATGTTGCAGGATATGGCAGCTAGATGGTGCAGACATGGCAGCTAGATGGTACAGGACGTGGCAGTAGATGGTGCAGACGTGGCATTCAAGCAAAAGGAGCTCTGCAGAGAAAGGGTTCCGGAACTACAGGCTGGCCAAGAACAACTTCTGAGGAACACAAACATTTCCAGAAGGCTGTGAAATGAATAATCCTCAGAATTCATTCAAGGACAGAAATTATTTAAATAACCACTGACTAGCATAGGGAGACCACCTTGGATACTTGGAACAGTCAGTAAAATTCATGGAAAGTTATGTTTTGAGAAGTGAGACTGAATTTACCCTCGAGAAAAATATTACTCTAGACCTACCCTAGAAGGGTTTTAGAACAAGCCTCAAAAATAATCAAATGTAGCCCCCAGAAGCCCAGTTGTCTAAGAGCACAAAGTTGACTGCTCTTTATTCACACACACACACACACACACACACACACACACACACAACCTAGCTCTCAACAATACAAAACTAAAAAATTCTAGCATTCACTATCTTCAATTTAATCATGATATTTCATAAGGTGATTGTGGAGTCATTACTTTTACCAAATACTTAATCTCTTCCCCAACACATGCTAACAATACACTTCCAACTGTGCCTTTAGATTAGGTGAGTCCAGAACACTTGGGAGGCCAACAAAGTGTAATACGAATCATGTAGACAAAGAATCCTGGTTGGACGCTGAGCTCTTTTCCCGGCCCCTCGCATGAGCAGCCGTGTTCTACACTGCAGCGCCCCTGAGTGCTGGGGATGGCAGGGACCCTTTGGCACAGGAGCTAGAACCAAATCTCAGAAGACATGTTATAGGAGCAAGAAATAACTTTTTTTTGGTCCTATTCCTCTGAGTTTTGTGGTGGTGCTTGGCTTCAGTATAATGGGACTACCATAATGTAATGATTTTTAAAAATCATGCAATGTTTTCATTGAAAGAACTGTTAACGTTTATAATCTAGTCAGCGTTTCTCACTTAAAAAATCATTTTATTGCGGGCTCATACAGCTCTTATCACAATACACACTTACATCAATTGTGTAAATCACAACTGTACATTCATTGTCCTCATCATTCTCTAAACATTTGCTCTCCATCCAAGCCCCTGGTACCAGCTCCTCACTTTCCCCCTCCCTCCCCATTCCCCTCCACCCCATGAACCATTGGTAGTTTATAAATTTTTCATATCTTACACTGTCCAACATCTCCCTTCACCCACTTTTCTGTTGTCCCATCTCCCGGGGAGGAGGTTGTATGTAGACCCTTGTGATCATTTCCCCCTTTCCACCCTATCCTCCCTCCACCCTCCCAGTATCGCCACTCTCAGCACTGGTCCTGACGGGATCATCTGTCCTGGATTCCCTGTGTTTCCAGTTCCTATCTGTACAGTGTACATTCTCTGGTCTAGACAGATTTGTAAGGCAGAATTAGGATCATGATAGTGGGTAGGGAGGAAGCCTTTAGGAACTAGTGGGAAGTTGTGTTTCATCTGTGCTACACTGCACCTTGACGGACTCTTCTCCTCCCCGTGACCCTTTTGTAAGGGGGTGTCTAGTTGCCTACAGATGGGTCTTGTGTCCCAAATCTGCACTCCCCCTCCTTCACAGTGATTTGATTTTTTTGTTCTTTGATGCCTGATACCTGATCCCTTCTATACCTCATGATCACACAGGCTAGTGTGATTCTTCCATGTGGGCTTTGTTGCTTCTGAGTTAGATGGCCGCTTGTCTACCTTCAAGCCTTTAAGACCCCAGACACTATATCTTTTGATAGCTGGGCACCATCAGCTTTCTTCACCACATTTGCTTTTGCACCCATTTGTTTTCAGCAATTGTATCTTGGAGGTGAGCACACAATGATATGACTTTTTTTTCCTTTGATGCCTGATAACGAACTGATCCCTTTGGCACCTCATGATCACACAGGCTGCTGTGCTTCCTCCATGTGGCCTTTGTTGTTTCTGTTATAGTGTACTTAGGAAACTTTGAACTAAACAAAATTTATAGCTACGAGGGCTTATTTTATTTAATTCCTCTGTAGATGGCTTACGGAGTAGCTGTGGTGAAGTGGTTAAGTACTTGGCTGATCACAGAATGACTGACAGTGTGAACTCACCCCTTGCTCTATGAGAGAAAGAAGTGACTGTCTGCTTTGGTGAAGATATACAGGCTTAAAAACTGTAGAGGGCTGCCATACTTTGTCCTGTAGGGTCACTCTGAAGCTATATCACCTGGAAGACAATGGATTTGGCTTGGAGTGTTAGAGTCTTCAAAGAAGCCCTGCAGACACAGCGGCGACACACTTGGCTACCAACTTAAAAGTCAATGGTTTAATCCCAGCATCTCCTCTAATGCGGCTTCCGTAAAGATTCCCATGCACTGCCATTAACTCAATTTAGACTCATAGTAAACCTGCGGTAAGGTTTCTATGGCTGTAAATCTTTAAGGGAGCAGCTTGCCTTGATTTTCTCCCAAGGAAGTTAGTGGGTTTGAACCACTGATATTTCAGTTAGTAGTGCAATACTTACCTGAGAGGGCCACAAAGGTTCCTCTCCCATAAAGATTATGCGGCAGCTCTGTTCTGTCCTACTGGATCACAATGAGTCCGAATGAGTCTAATGGCAATGGGTTTGGGCTTGGGCTAGATTCTTTAAACCCAATGATATGCCATTAGACTCTCCAATTAGAGGGTGTGTTCAATGAATCTATCACATTTATTGTCCATTGTTGTCATTGTTGTGTACCATTGAGTTCATTTTTGACTCACACAGACCTCCTATATGACGGAGTAGAGCTGCCTCATAGGGCTTTCTAGGCTTTAATCTTTCCAGGGGCAAATCACGAGTCCTTTATCCCATGAAACTACTGAGTAAGTTCAAACCACCTGTTAGAAGCCCCAGCACTTGAGCACTAAACAATGCATTATTTAGGCCCTTTTTACTCTCCATTAGCACAGGTTTGAAGAGCCATGGGGGATTAGTGATTATGCCTTTGGGCTGTAATCTGAAAGCCAGCAGTTCGAGACTGCTGGCCATTTCCAAGGAAAAAGATCGGGTTTTCTTCTCCCAGAAAGAGTTACAGTCTTGGAGATGCACAAGGGTAGTTTCTACCCTGTGCTGTAGACTCACTATGCGTTGACACAGACTCAATGGCAGCGAGTTTGTGGGTGTTGCTTTAGTGCCCTTTCATCTGAAGTGACTCTGGACATTTGTGTTCTGAGAAACACCGTTTTGGAAACCTTGAAGTCATCATTGCCCTCATTTTCCAGTGTATATCCTGAGGTTTACAGGTGGTGTATGAATCAGAACCCAAGTCTCTCAACTTTTGATTGCACACTTTCTGCCGCACATGGCACGCATCGCCGTCTAAAGGGGAGCGGCTGTGCTGTTCATTATGAGCTGCAATGGTTTTGATGGTGTTCCCCTCTTCCAAACTGTCTACACCCTTACCTCTGGTACCTACTGTGTTTCCTTATTTGGATACAGAGATTTTTACAGGTGTAGTTAAGGTAAGGGCATCATGATGAGATCATCCTGGCCTATCTGAATGGGATTTACATTCAATGACAAATATCCTTGAAAGTTATGGAACAGAAATGGAAAAATCACAGACAGACAGTGGAGGAAGTCACTTGAAGAGGAAGGTAGATTGGTGTGATGTATCTACAAGTTGAGTGACACCACAATTCATCGACAGTCACCAGAAGCTAGTACAGAGGCACAGGATGACTCCTCCCTTAGAGCCTCCAGAAGCCACTAGCCCTTGCAACAGCATGGATTTGAATGTCTGGCCTCCAGATCTGAGAGGCAATATTTTTCTGATGGTATAAGCCACCTAAGGTGTGATCATTCATTACAGCATCCCTAGGTATATTAACTTTCTAGGAAAAGGTAATGATTGTAAAAACCTAGGGAGTTAAATCTCTCTCAAGATCTTAGACTTGTAGGGCAATGGAGGACTGAGAACAAATCTACATTAATAAAGAGAAAAAAGTCAACTAGAAAGAATTCAAATATATTATGTTGGCAGCTAAATAGAGTGGATGATGTGGTTACTTAAAAGCTGTTGATGTTCTACAAATGCATGTCTTGTGCTCCTAAGGACATTCCTTAAACGCCTCCTCCTCCTGGAGGTGTCGAGGCCTTCCCTGCCCTCTGCAGATGAGATTGCTTCCTTCCCCTGCTAACGTGAGCGCCTCCCTCACTTGCCTTTTGTTCTCTTTAAAATTATAATCAGAAATACTGCATACTTTCCGTATTTATGTCTCACTCAATTTTCTGACCTAGTGGGATGTAAGCTCCATGAAATCAGAGGTCTTTAGAGCTTTCTAAGATATTCTTAGGCCAATGAATGTACAAATGTGCTGTACAGAATTGATGTATGTATGGATTGCGGTAAAAGTTGTATGTGCTCCCAAAAATGATTTTAAAAGAGATATTCTTAGGCTTAAGAAAATTCTTGGCATATTGTAGTCAATCAATAATATTTGTAGCCAATCGATAATAAATTGTAATAATATTGTAGTCAATCAATAATAAAATTTTTCAAATTTATGTAAAAACTTTTTATTTGTTTCTGATAGCTCAGGCATTTGGGTATAATCTTTGGCTTCCAATGAGAGGCAATTCTACAAAGCGTATGAAGCATTTTGTAAGGTGACAGGTGGTTTGCTTGTTCATGTCTGGTGTTTAGAGAATATCTAATAAAAATAAGCCTGGCGATCCAATACATCTCTGGAACATGATCTTGGAATGGATATCAAACTTATAAAATTAATTCATACACTGTCTTATGATTTTAAACAATGCAATATCCTCTCACTCTTTTTTAGCAACTACCTCTTGGTCTGGGTACATACAAGTTCCCCTTGAGCACAGTTCATTGGTCTGGAATTGCCCCCTCGCAGTGTGATCTCTTAGAGCACTGGTGGATAGTGGATACGTGTTGGGGCTGCAAACTGCAAGGTCAGCGGTCCCAAATCACCAGCCACTGAGCAGGGGAAAGATGGAGCATTCTACTCCCATAAAGAGTTACAGTCTCAGAGACTCACAGGCCCAACGTTAGCCTGGCTGTAGGGTGGCCATGCATCGGCACTGGCCCCATGGCAGTGAGTAAGAATGTGATCCAGCGTTTGTCGTGAGCCACACAATTAAAGTTTCCAAGCTATCAAATCCCCCTAGCTACCTGCAACTCCTAGTGTCTGAAAACCCCTCCATCTACGTTCTGAAGGAATATTCTGTTTTTCCAGCACATCCCAAAGCTCCAAACCGCTCCATGTGTTGCCCGACTGGTCCTGGTCTTAGTCCCTTAGGTCTCGCTTTTCTGCCAAAGGAAGGCGTTCTGGTAGCACAGTGGTTACGTGACATGTTGCTAACCCGAGACCCATCCGCTGCACCAACGGAAGAAAATGTGGCAGTCAGTTTCTGCAGATTTACAGCCAGCCGCCTTCCACTGTTTTGTCAACTCACTGGCCAGGAGTCTGCGTTTCAGCTTTTTCCTTGATAGAACAAGACTAGCCGAACTACTCTGATCCTGTATGGTCTGGGCAGGACCCCTGGTGGTGCCAAGGGTTATGTATTTGGCTGCTGATCATGAGATCAGAAGTTTGAAAAGCACCAGCCGCTCCAAAGGTGTCCTGCTGCTCCCACAAAGGCTTACTGGCTCAGAAGCCCTCGGGGGCAGCTCTACTCTGTCCTATAAGGTTGTTATGAGTTGAAACTGACTTGAGAGCAGTGAGCGTGTAGTCAGTGCAAATGTGCTGGACATCATAAATCCTTCACAGAATGAGGAGAAGGAGCCGCAGTGACACAGCAGTTAAGGGCTACACGGCTGACCCATAGGTCAGGGATTCAAACCTACCAGCTACGCTGCAGACGAAAGACGTGGCCGTATTATTCCATAAAGATCATTGCCTTGGAAGCCATATGGAACAGTTCTGTTTGCTCATCAGAGACCGGCAAGGGACGAAAGGTGATGATAGAAAGAACCTGGCAGGAGTTGTAACCCAAAGAAGAGGTGGAGGCATGTTTCTGCACATACTTCTTCAGAACAGTTTCTTATCGGTGGAGGAAACCAGAGATGGTGAGAAGCTCGTGAGAAGTCAGGCTGGAGCACAAAGACAGGATGTTCACACTGCCTCCACCATGACTGAATAGACTTCAGTTTGGGGCTGGAGACAAGAGCACAGCATGAAGTCCTGGGGCCTGGGTGCTGGAGTGCTGGGATGCACATGCCTAGAAACAGGAGGTACACTACAGGACCAGCCAATAGACAAGGCCCAACATAAAGTCAGCCCATGGTGGGAGGTCTATTGCATTACATTGGCTGAATGTAAGAACCAGCTGTACATTTGTGAGGCCTCTGAGCCCTGGTGGTGTACTTGTTGGGCTGTGACCCGTAAGGTCAGCAATTTTGAAACCACCAGCAAGTCCGAGAAAGAAGGCTGGGTTTCCTAATCCCATAAACAGTTATAGACTCGGGAACCCACAGGGGGGTCACGACAAGTCAGCACGGACTTGATGGCAATGAATTTGGGGTTCAGGATATTTTTTAGGCTAGTTACAGGGCCTTTGGACTTCTTTTCCAAAGTATCTGTGTTTGTCTGGAGAAACAAATTTGTAGACCCTCCTATGTATATAAGAAAGAGTTTTATATAAAAGAGCTATTGTATATTGAGAAAACATCCCAGCCCAATCCAGATCAAGTCCATAAGTCTGATATTAGCTCATGTGCTCGATGCCAATGACGCCGATTGCAGGAAGATCACAGGCCAGTGGGTGGGAAGTCTTGTGGATCCAGTGGCGGTGGAAACAACTCAATGCTGGCAGGGGTCTCTACCTGGTTCCTCCAGTTTCAGGGCTGTAGCCTAGCATCATGTTTCTTGTCAGCAGCAAAGTCTTGCAGGGAGTGAGTGTACCTGGCCTCCAGTGAGCTATTTATCTCCTTAGCGCCTCCAAATAAGGCCATTAAACCACGACCTGGTTGACAGGCTAGACTCTACCCCTTTGCAAGTTGACAGGAGATTGTGTAACTGCCACTGTATCCCCTACAATAAACCTACTCTATCTGTTCAAACATTTTCTCTGACTTTGGTCAGAATTTTGTCCCTCACCTGAAATCTGTCTTGTGATCAGGTCAAGAACCATGGGGTAGAGAGACTTGAAACTCTTAAGTCAAACTTCTGCTAACAGTTCTATTCTGTCCATAGAGCAATGAATTTCTTTTTTCTGTTTTGTTTGTTTGTTTGTGTTGGGGGTCAGCACGAAGACATATTTATGAGCTTGGAAAGACTATTATCTATCATGACAAAACAAGACTTTCCTTAAACAGCTTTATCATTGAACAATTCAGAAAAGGTTATAAGAATCAGGAAAATTATTTCCTTAGAAGATTTGGCAATATACCTCTCTCTATGATGGTGTAGTGGCTACGCCTTGGGCTGCTAATTGCAATGTTGGCAGTTCAAAACTGCTCACTCCCATAAAGAGTTACAGTCTCAGATACCCACAGGGACAAGTTCTATAATGTTTTACAGGGTCAACTATGAGTAAGAATGGACTCGATGACACTGAAATGTCATATCATGTTGTATTAATTTTAATTTAGTTTATAATCAAGTGGAAATCTGATTTACCAAAAGTACCTAGGCAGGAAAAGGTATCTACCTAACTTGGTTCAGAAAGTCATTGTGTTTTCTGTTCCTGCTACAATACTGCAATGCAGTAAATTACTTACTATGCCTCTTCTAGATTTTGTGACTCCCACCAAATGGCCTTCATATAACTGATGGATCTGGGTAGGAGGGTAGGGGAAGATACTGATTGGATTCCAATGTAGCTGAGAGTAATTGTTAAGTGGGTTCATTATGATTACCATACTGCTGGGGTTTACCTGACCCAAGGAACTGCAACTGAGTACTTTGTGTTGAGGCTTACTGGGCACTGAATTTGGGAGCTGAGTTTGCTGATCCACAGGGTGATGGAGCTGAGTGCTTTGATATTGAAGTGGCATGCCCTTTGGATTTTTATTAGCAGCCCTAAAAAGAATTTTGTAACATGTCCTATCCTGACTGTGGAGCAATTTTCACCTGTACTGTAGCCAGTTAACTTCCATAATAAACCCCATAATTGTGAGCATTGCCTGGGAGTTATCTTTGACCATTGCAATGAATTACTGAACCCAGCATAAAAGTAAAGTGTGGGGAAAGTAGAGTGCCAAGGGAGGGGCATTTGGTGTCAGCAAACGGTTTAGAAGGATGGAGGGCAGAAGCCTGTGTTACCCCTACCTTGGGGGCCAAAGGAGGAGGTTAGATGGGGTCCCCACACCATCATCCTCAATGTGGGAGGAGTGCTGGGCTCAGAATAGGACTACAAAGAATGGAGGGTGCAGGTATGTCCGACCACTGTCTTGTGGCTGTCAGTATAGGCAATTGGAAGAGGTTAGATGTGCCCTCACATCATTTGCCTCAGATAACCAAACCTCACCGCCATGGAGTCAAGTCCAATGCATATGACCCTATAAGAGCAAGGTAGAACTGCACTTGTGGGTTTCACATGAGTAGAAAGCCTCATCTTATCCTATACACATTACCTATATTTAGGGAATAGCACAGCACATACAATCTCTGAAGATGGGAGAGAGAGACCCCTCAGTATCTGCATTTCTCACTATCATGGTCAACTTGTCTCTTTGGAATGTGGCTGCGGAGACGTGTCCAAAAGGCATTACTGTCTTGTGTGTTTTTATGTTTTCTTTTATGGGAAGAACCTCTTATCATGAATTAAAGAAATTCTTTTCTCTTTCTGTAATTTAGAGTTGAAAGTTTTAATTAATTCATATTGCTGAATTGCACTCTTTGGAGATCAATTCTCCTTTGAATGCAAGCAGCAACCAAAATGATGACACAGTTTGTCTCCTTTCTACACCCAAATGTAAATAATTATGATAACCTCTTGCTATGTGGGAGGCGGCTGTCTAGCGTGATCATTAAATTATAGCTCTTGTATTGTGTTCTCCTTAGTTAAATATTCATCCTAATTCGATAGACTGAATTGTATGTGATGCAGAAAATTCCTATTTGTACTTATAAAAATATAGTTTAGCAAATTGCTCTATGACACCATTCATTTTATTTCTTGAACAGCTGAGGTGGAAAATGAATACAGTTCTTTTTTATTAGTTGTTCCTAGTTATTCCACATAAAAAGATCTAAGCCTATTAATTATGTTCACAAACATTAGTCAAAAAAAAAAAACCCACACATAGCTAAAGGAAGTTGTCAGATTCTGCAGCATCTCTTCGAACTCATAGCAACCGTGTGTACGACAGACAGTCTGGTCCCACTCCACCCTCACAAGCATTGTTATGGTTGAGTGCCTTGTTGAAAGAACTTTGTCAGTCCATGTAAGTGCTATTTCCTCTATTTCACCCTCCAAAATATTAATGTATGAAGCTTGATAGCATTCTTCCACATCTCACATCCCATTAAAGGCAGAAGGAAGGACAGAAATTACGTCCCACTAGTCGTTGGCTAGATCACACCTGGACTCAGCCACAACTCTTTCCAATGGCAGTTTTTGTAGCTGGATGCACTGTGAGATGAAGATCGTGTCTTTGACGTCATCTTCCCCTTTGACCTCCATGCCTTCCCAGTCCTCGGCTAGTGCGTGCCTTTCCCACCAAAGAACATGCCAGTTGTTAGTGTCACACAAGGATATGTGCCTTCTGACAGCGTTGCCTATTTGGGAACCATGATTTATATTTTACTGCCACCTTACTGGATAGCTTTCACGACAGCTGTTATTTCCTCCTTCCATTTATTCAGGAAGTACTACTTTGAACATATAAACTTGGAAACGAGAAAGGCGTTTAGGAGCAAAATATAGAATGTGCTGCTTTGGATTGAGTTGAACAAACTGCATTTCAGAATCTTCTCCTCTGCATGGCCTCCCAACCCCTCTCCAGAGAAATAATGATGTTGTAATCGAAGCCGGACTTATCAGCACCAGGAGGAATCTCACAAGCAACCTGGGAAAGGCCTTCCCTTTACAAATGAGGGCTAGAGCAGGGACAAAGTGATCTGACCGCCCTCCCCCAAAGACACACAAAAACAGTTTTCCCAAGGCCTGACCCCCTCCTTGTTCCAGTGGTCATTTCCACAATTCTACGCATCTTGAGACAGTTCTCGGTAAGTGCTTACTGATCGATCATGGGACCATGGACCGCATGCATGCACTTCGTGAGCAAAGAACAACTGAAGCAAAGGAAGGCCGTCCAAGGGAAGGAAAAAATGTTCGTTTTAACTGGAGAGAGATTTGCTGCTGTCCTCATTGGCTGGCATGATTCAAGGGAAGCTGGGAAAAGCAAAAGACCAGTGTGAAAAATAAAAATCATTTTTCCTATTTTCTTAGGTACTATTGCAAATATCTCACAGGATGGGAATCTGCTAATAACAACTGGCCAATTAGTAGATCAAATTACGCGTGTATCACAACAATTCAAAAAACAATAACAATGATTGAAATGAATGATTTTTATCTTAAGGTTATCATTTCCAGTCAGATACACAGGTTTCTTGGCTGCACAATGGGATACTAACTTTACATGGCTCTTGAAAGACCCAGGATAAAATTGAGATGGTGTGCACTAGGGGGCTTCAAAAAGCTCATGAAAAAAAATAGAAGTGAAAGATCACAGAACTTTTCCATGATCTTTTTGGAGCTCTTTTCTACTAAGCAATTGTTAAGCTGGAATTTGGGCTTAATTAGTTTTTGTTATTTTTTTAAGCTTTCAAAAGGAACAAGAAAATTATATTTATAAAAAGGTTAAATTTGAAATGGTCTAAATAAAAAATAAATCTGTATTCGGTTATTACCTTACGTGCAATTGAAGTGTTCAGGCTACTTATTTGGGTGTGTGCACTGCCTTAAAAGTCGTTGTCCCAACACAGTTTTGGAGTGACCTCAGGTGATTGTGAAAAAATCATCTTCCATTTAAAAACTCAAGTCTGCAATTTTTATTCCACACATGTCTCTCCTCCCAGGCAAAGCCTACTGTAAAATGGATACTGACACTTTTGTTTGAATTAAACATCACTAGTTTTGGTTCACTGATGCCTGATTTCTGAGTTCATGGTACGTATCACAGGAACTAATAATAGTCCTTTGTGAATTCCTACTTCAAGGATGGGGTTGCTCTTTCCCAATCTCAAAGGTAGAGTGTGAGCATGAAGAAATTATTGAGGATCTTAAAATGAATTATGTATTAAATCAGTGACACTAGTCCAAAAATACTTGCTATGCTTTTATTGAAAATTCATTCTTAATATTACTTGACACTGAGTTAAAATTATTAGTTTGAATCACTTATTTTCTATCCATTAAGAAAATCAATTTAGGCATTTCAAACATGTTGAAAATAATTTTTTGAAATTTTAAAACATGAATAATTATTTTAATCCAATAAAAATTTTTTCTCTTAAGATATTTTCTTGTGCTCCTGCAGGTTACATTTACCAGATCATAAAATGACTGATCATGTCTAGGTTGTAGATAGACAAAAAAGTTTATATCTATAAACACCATGAGCCATTTATGATATGGTAAATTGGACCTGCTGAAAAATGGGAAAATGTCTTAAAGGAATGAGTCAAAATTGACTCAATGGCAGTGTGTTTGGTTTTAGTTATAAATATATAGAGATAGAGAGATGTATATGTATAGTCTCTCTGCCAGCGTATGTGTGCATAAACACACACACACAGGAGAAGACTTAAAAAAATTTTGGGAAAATGGAATGTAATGAAAATGGAGTTTTTCTACAAACTTTGAAGCCCCTATATGTGTGTGTGTATGTGTGTATAAAACCTTTTTATATATTACATTAGAATATTTTCATACATCTCACATATATATGTATAACCTCATACACAAACATAAACAGAGATATTCATAAAGTAATATCTGATGCTAAAGGAAAGGATCACAGAAAAAAATATAAGTAAAGTCAATATTTATACTTTAATTATTGTATAACCAGATACTCCTGTTATAAAAATATTTCATCAAAAGTATATATTTTGTGTACACAAATTTTCCTATTGCTTTATTTAGTATTTGTTGTCTTAAAAGACTGTTTATTTGTTCTACTTCATTATATTCAACATGTAGGTAGTCTGTACTATATAGAATAATCCCCTCTACATTAGCTCTCAATAAAGAAAATAATTTCACCACAATTGTAAAAAAATATTCCTTTTCTCACATTAATTCTAATCACACACACACACACACACACACACACACACACACACACACAAACTTTTCCTTATTTTTACCAGCTTGGTCCCTGTAGGTCTGCCGCATCTCTGCTTTGTTTAGAGATTTGCTCTCCTTGGCCCCTTGTTCTGACAGTTCTGGCTCTCAAAGCCCCAGTGCCATGCTCTGTTCTGTGGGAAGAGTTCAGTGGATGGGAGCTGTGTGGGAATTGATCGGGAGTACATCTGTAGCTTGGCACTCAGCAGGGAAATGCTGCCAACCAAGTCATCAAGATGTGCTCCCACGCAGCTGGCTCCTCTTAAGTCCACTTGAAGATTTAATATCAGAAATATCACAGTAAGAATGCATACACTGGAGCTGAAACTCTCTCTCTCCCTCTCTCTCTCTTTCTTGCCATGGTCCTGGGCCAAGCCCCACAGGAAAGAGACGTGGGAGACCAGTGAGAAAACAAGAAAAATTAAGCCACGCTCTATCGTCACTAGTTGATGCATCTATCAAATTTGGATCAATTACTCTACGAATGGCTTCACTAGGGTCCCCTTCTTGGGGCTCTGATCATAATATGGCCATGGATGCAGCTGCATGGTTTCCACTTTCAAGAAACTCTTTGACCGTGGTACTTTTATTTCCATTTATATCTTCTAAGCTTCAGTATGAATCAGCGTTAAGACTCGAGCGAATCTCAGCACAGTGAGGGTCAGTGCTAGCGCCCGGAACCAGACACCATGTGTCATGTGTGCAGTGGGTGATACGGGCCCTGGCTCCTTGGACTTGTATGAAACTAAACGTGCCACGAAATGAACCTGAGCCGCACACTGAATGCTATGAAGTTAGAGCGCGTGTGAGTTTGGCCTACTTTGGGGCTTTCGGTACCATGGTTGCGCTTTTGAGTTTTACTAAGAAATGCATTTGCTTTTATAGCTGCTTTAATCATATCTACCTTGAGGGTTCAACTAAAGAGAATAAAAAGCCAGCATTGTGCAAAAAGCTCAGAAACACAGTCAGCATATGTGTGAAGAGCTAGCAGTCCAATGGCATTTTCAATGAGTAAATTCTTTGATGAAATCATGCACCAGAAATGAAAAGGAGTCAAGTAGGCCGGGTTTGTGCTTTCTGCACAAGGCATGATTAGGAATTAAAAATAGACATGAAATCCTGGAATATCTGATGATTTAAGTTCCAATTTATGCAGGAAAATGTAAAAGCAAGATCAAAGAGGGAATTGTGAGCTGCTCAGTGAGGATCTACTAATGACACCATCACCATTAATTTTGAAGGGAAACAAAGAGGTTTACTGCTTGTTTACATGTGTTTCTCTAAGCATTCCTGTGGTGGTTGATGTTACGTTTGTGATGGTGCTGGTTTTCCTAAATTCTACGGGGAAGCCTGAGTCTTTCAAGACTTGTATTTATCCAAGGGTTTTACTTGTAAAATCTATCATCGAGATCTCAACTTCATCTGAGCCTCTGAATAGTTCACGTTCCCCTCATGCTATCAGCTGAGCGGTATTACACCTATTTGATCACTCCCATAGCCAATCCATTTAGCTGATACAATTAGGGAAATTATTAAAATATGAAATGGATATTCATCTGATATAAATATAGAATTTACATAAAATTAAGTGTTTTTTAAAGTCAATGTGTTTTTTTAAGTTGAAATAAATAATTTAGTTTCAAAACTAGAAATGAAGCATTAAACAAAAAAGACAGAATTAGTAAATTAAAAATGATAGCTAATGCTTAAGCCCCTAGACAGTAGTGACTAAGGAGAAATAGGCATTTTAGTGGATATTTAAGTCAAGCTTATAAAATCCTCTACCAGCTGAGAGAATTGTATGAAACGAAACATTTTTGTCTTGGGACATAAACATGTTTTGAAATTTTAAGTATCTTCTATGGAGGACAAGCACATTGATTTAGATTTGTGTAAGGATTATGTTTGCCGTAAGATTAAACAGTACACTGAAGAATGAAGGTAATTCATAAGGTATCATTTTTGAATATAAATACTACATCTAGTTTTAAAACATGCATAATGTGCTGTGTTTGTGATTCCATGATAATCATATTCACTTGCAGTTCTGATTCTCTCACCTCCCTTCTCATCATCACTCCGCCAGAGAATGAGAGGAACATAGCCTGGCCCCTTCGCTCTGCAGACAAGCAAATGGAGCTAAAATAAAACTTACAATACAATAGGGCAATCCAGTGGGACAATTCCCTAAGCAGTTAAGAATAATATGCTGAACGTGCAGACCTTGATTTCTGTCATTCTTCGTTGTGGTAAAAAAAATAAATAAAATGTAAAAAAAAATCTCTGCTGTGAAAGTACATAGATAAGGAAATAAAATAAATAAAATATTGTACACCTAGGAGTGATGCAAAGATACGCAATAGCTATATATATATATATATATATATATATATATATATATATATATATATATATATATATATATATATATATATATATATATATATATATTTGCTCGCATTACAGGAGACGGACACAGAAATAGAGCCACTCTTTGATGTGAGGAAGCTGAAATCCTAGCCCCAATTCTATCTTCTATCTGCTGATTGACCAATTTGTAGTCTTTGGGTCCCAATATCCTTAGCTTTAAAATGGGAGCACTGGGCTTGCTTCGGCCGCACATACCCTAAAATTGGAACAATACAGAGAAGATTAGTAGGGCCCCTGCACAAGTATGATATGCAAATTTGTGAAGCGTTCCATATATTTTTAAATGGGAGCATCAATACTGACCCTGCCTGTTTCAAGGCTTTCCTGGAGATCAAATGAGGCAGTATCTTTGAAAAGCTTCATAAATGCTGAAGCACTCCAAAATGTAGGCGCTATTGATACGGGTGCCGCTTAGAAATCTGGACTGCTTTGGGTCAGACCTTATGCTAAGTAATCTCCATTTGAGTTCTGGAGGGCAGCCAATTGACAAACGTTGAAAAGAAGGTATGCTTGTAATAAGTCCCACCTGTAGGCATTTCTCACTGTTCAACTAACAGCTGTCCTCTGCTTCTATGACTTGGTAAAGCTGCTTCGGTCAAACCCTCTCTGGAAACAATGCCAGGCTGCCAATCCCACCGGTGTCCTTTGATATAAATGCCCAGCCTCTCCTTTCCCCACCCCCACCCCCTTTTGGGGAGGCTCTGTACTTACTCTGAGAATAAATTTTCTTTTAGATTAGGTTTAATTGCACTTGAACCTCACATTCCATCGAGCAAAGTGAGACACTGCTCTGGACATTTTTAAAAGAAGCAAATAAAAGGAAATGAGGCATAGAAAGGCAACCGTTTTTTATATACTCGAAAGCACTGCGCGGAGCGCAGCGCAAAGGCTACTGAGGCAGATAACCAACAGCTGACAGGGAGAAGACGCGAATACAGCTGGACTCGGGGCTAACAAAGGAGTTAAAAATGAATCGGTGCCAGCTTAAAATCAATATGAAATTCCATAGGCAGCCTTTACAAAGAGATCAAGGCCGGCCTAAGATGAGCTCAGGCGCTCACGATCAGGCAGCTAGGAGCACCCTGTCCTGCAGCGGAAAGCCCCACGACGATGGAATTACTGCAATCAGGCCTGTGGTCAGGGCGGCAGGGATGAGACTGATGAGGTTATCAAGAGACAAATACGGAGCGAGCCTATACAAATTGCTGAGCAGAAAAGGAAAGCATGTTCATTAACGGTTTTCTTTTGAACGATGTCATCGGATTTGTACTTAGCCTGTCGATGGACTTTCACATCTGCATCCCCAATTAAACACCGCGGAGGAAGCACTGACGTCCGATCCACATCCTCCTCTTCTGAGGGAGGGTAACATGTTGCCATTTCTGTCTGACTTCAGTCCAGGAGCTGTGGGCTTGCACTTTTACGCAGAAGAGACCCCAGAGCGTATAAAGGCAAGGGCAGTGGAGAAGCGTGTCATTCAGTAGCAGGCGCCTGGATTTTCCAAAGCCTGCCTCGTGGCAAATCAAAGACACCCAGAAGTCGAAGGAAGAAGTCTGACTCCATCTCTCATCAGGGTGTCTTTGCCGCAGACCTTTTTTTGGATGATCAAAAGTTCTGCTTTGGACCAAGGCTTTCCAATGGGCACTCAATGCTGGGAGAGACTGCCCATCCCCTCCCCCTCCAGCTCAGACTCCCTAGTTTGTAGATGTGGAAACTGAGGTCTATCAGGTTGACGCTGAAGTTGTCAAGTGAATGCTGAAGTCCAGCAGGAGCCCGTTCCTCCAACATCTTGACTTCAAGCCCTTTCTGCCTCTTGTCCAGCGCTATTGTGCTTCTCCCTCACTGCCAGCCGTCCTCTGACTCATGGCACCCCTGTGGGACAGAGCAGGGCTGCCCTGAGCAGGTCCCAGGCTGTGAGTCGTTACCGGAGCAGAAGCTCATCCTTTCTCCCACTAAGTGGCTGATGAGGTCAAGCTTCAGTTAGTAGTCCAATGTAGAATCCACTGGCCACCAGACTCCGTAACTTATTTCCAAGGCCCCTCCCAGATCCAGAATGAGGATCGCAAAGACTTACAGGAATTAGCAGAACTATAGAGTATAGCTATACAAACTTTTATTTTTTTTTCTAAAAATCATTGACCAGAACACTATGTCCTAAGAGTAAAATTATGAAATCACAGCAAATATTGCTGATTTATTTTATGTGTTCATTTTTGAGAAGTAGAGAGGAGGCTAGACATTTGCTCAAGTTTAGCTCAGGGCAGGAAGAATTTGAAGTATATTCTATATATGGCCCAGGTTTCATTTATTTCCTGGATACATTTTCAAGTGTTTTCAATCATTTCTCTGAGAATTACCCTGAAAGCTCAAGGAACAGCCCATCACGTTCACCTTCATATACGTTTGTCTGCACAGAAATCAACAGACCCTTTTTGATTGTGTCAAAATCAAGAAGGTGGTTTCTTTCTTTATTGTCAGCTACCCCCAGTGGAGATGACATCATGAGAGAAATGTTAAGAGCCAAATCCTGTGGCCTGTTCGCTTGATAAGTTACTTAGGATCAGAGTCAGTCTTCCCAGAACCACTTTCCTTCTGGAGAAATAAGGCATGAAAGTACTTACTCCCACTTACTGTTTCTGAGCTCCAAGCCAGAGGGCAACACAACTGTGTTCCTTTCCTCTGGAGCTTTCTGTAGGAGAGAGCTGATACCTTCCTGGAGAGCAAGGGTTGGGAAGATTGGCTTCAGGAGGAGCGATCGCCTGTACGCCGAAGGCAAATGCACACAGAGAAGTCCGTGTGGAAAGAGAAACCAGAACAACAAATGGAGTGATATCCCTATTATTTTGGAGTTGACAAACATCAGTGGAGTGAAAACAAAAATCGAGTGAAGGGAAATTGAAAAGTGAATCACATTCATTTTTATACAGTTTCTAGAAGTGAAGAATATATTTATTTTGAGTCTTCATTTTAGTTAAATATTTGTGATATATGACTTGGGAGAAATGAGGGCATTTAAAATTTTTTATTGCAGCTTCATTTTTTTCCTGTAACGATGATTTTGATAAGTGATCTTCCTTGAAAGTTAGAAACCTAGGGGAAGATTAATCTAGCCCAGTAGAGGAACTAAAGTGGCAAAAATTGATTAAGGTATTAAAATACCTACAGTTTGTCTAGAAAATATGACTTGTCTCCAAATGGTCCCAGTAAATCACAAACCAAACGCAAAGGAACCAGTTAAGAAGCTCTTCCCCTAGTAATAGAAAAGTTTTCACTGTAAAATATTTTGAAAGCATCATTTTATTTTTATATATCATAAAATCAGAGAGAAATATTTATACAACTATAGTCCAGCCATTACTGCTTTGGTATCTAGGAAAGAATAATGGCCTTAGTGCAGAGATAATATTTATAATATACATAATCATGTAGGGATTATACATGTATAGGTGAGATGTATATATTATGCTACAATGTACTATATATTATTATAATCTATTGCCATTTATGTCATGCGTTACAAAGAATTCTTAAAACTCCACTGCCCATACAAATTGCCTAAACAGAACAGTTAAACCATCATTCTGCCTGAAACTCCCTAAAATTGTTTCACTCTCCTTGGTAACAAATGTTTTCTAAATGATCCTATTAAAAATAGCTTACATGGAAAGGAAAGTTAATTAATCCTTTCATGGTTGGATTATTTTCTCCTTTGAATTTTTTGTTGATGCTATGTATTTTCCATCACAAAGAGTGTGCTGAAATCAGGGGGTGGGGGGAAAATAAGGTAATATGAATTTCAATACAATTATATGGGGGCATCTATTCCCAGCTGGACTCTGGCAGGGTGGGTGGAGCGCATGTCTCTGGATTCACAGTTGCACTGGTCCCTGTCAGGTGGGATTACAACTGAGATCTCAGCTTCCTCAAAGCCTGGGAGGCTGAAAATGTTGGTGGGAGATATGTTTTCAGAACTTTTAAGGAATAGGTAAATCAATTAGGATCCCCCTTTTATACTAACACATTTGCCACAATAGCTTGATACATGATGCAAGAGACAGGCTAACTGGGGGAAGGATGGGAACGGTTTAAAACATGTTTCCTTTCATGATGCAAATGGGTCATCTAGGGCCTCACATGTCAGACCAAGTCAAAAGCATAAAATTTGTGTGCACCGGAGAGATTTCAGAGTAGGTCCAAACAACACAGAATAAAAATCAAACTTTTCCCACTTGCCCTGGGCTCTGAGTGGCTCTCTGAAATATTTGTAACTCTTTCTTGTTCTTATGAATCATCTAGCATATTACACACACACACACATACACACACACACACACTCACACACACAATCTCTAAAGCATCTCAGCTCTCTTCAGCCACTATTAATACCTCTCTTCTACTCTGAAGAGCTAAGCTCCATTGACCTTCTTTCAAAACTCCAAACCATACAGTGAATTATCTTGTTCATACTCAGGATTAACCCCCACTGCCCAAACTCCAAATTTTCTCTTTTGCAGAGTTTCAACTTTCTTGTGCCTCCTTGAAATAAGATTCTTACTCTGTTCTATTAACGAACCTATCCCTCTTTTCCACTGCCTTTAAACCCATGTTTTCTGTTTACTTGATCCTGAGATTCTCCTAATCTCTCCCATTGTATTTTTTTTAATTTCTTTCACTACTAGACATTTAAAATAATTGTCTTGATCGCTTTCAGCTCCTATCCATGTTGTCCATCCCACCTCAGAAACCTGTCTTCTCCACCTGATTGCCTAAGAGAACTAAACATTATCTTTGACCCACGCAGAAATTTAATTGAATATAGCTTTCATTATCTTCTGTATGTTTCTTCATAAAGTGAAGGTTAGAACTTCCCCATGAGATTTATTCATCTGCTTAGCAATAACACTCCAAGTCTAAACATTTAATTGGAGTGGTGAACTCTGAGATTTAATTAGGTTAAGATGGAAAGAAGTTTTTCTCTAATACTATAAGTAACCTTCTATTACAGTGCAAAGAATTCGAAGCACTCTGTTCCAACTGTCTTCTGAGAGAAACACCCCAGCAAGCATGTCTCAACACATCCAGGCAGGTCCAAACACGCCTCCAAGGCCTTGTTCCTGGGGTTGGGGTAGAAGCCTAGCACCCCATTTCTTGAAATCAGTTGTCAAGAAGCCAGTTATACTTTGGGAAAGTAGGCAGAATGTACTTTCAACGAGGCTCACTATGGGGTAAAAATCACGAAAGGTTTTATAAGTAGTGTATTTTTAAATGAATTATAACAAACCTTGGATGATGTTCTGAGATTCAAGATAATCACTACAATCATGAAGATTCAAGAACAATAGTTATTTAAAAATCATTTTGGTGAGATGATGTATGAAGGCATCATGTTTTCTGGATGACTGGGCAACTTATTTTTTTCTCAAATCTATAGCTTTGACAATATCTAGATTTTTTAAATAGATGAAGGAATTGTCTCTGGCTTGAATCAGAAAGGTGCATACTAATTGAGTATAAAACATTTTTTAAATGATTACTAAGAGAAAATCGTTGCCTCCTGAACAGTTTAAATTATCTTTTGAATGATAGACACTGGTCCCTGTAATCATATGTATTCTTCTTCCCCCCAAAATAATTTGTTGAAATGAAAATAATATGTCAATTGACCAATTTATTAAAAAAAAGAATTATTTACAACCCAAACAACATACCAACTAATTTTCTTTACCAACTTTCTTCTCGTTGATTAGCATTTCTGGTCGACTCTTCTATTTTTACAGGAAAAAATTGTTTTAAGAACAATTTAGTATATTTACTTCTCCACTCCTACATTTTGTTTCTCTTTAATAAATCCATGTATGAGTAAAACATTAGCAAACTTACATTTTATTAATTTTCTTGAAAACCCTTTGAGCATTATATCACTGTAATTAAATATCTAGAAATTGCCTATGGATAGTGGGGCAAATCCTTGTCTCAAAATATCTAAGACATACTGTACTCTGGAATGCTAGTAACTGCAACTTTCTGTCAATAACATAATTATAATTTTGGAACCATTTGTTGAAAACTCTCCTTTCATAACAAATATATACATGAATGTTCTCTTCTTCCAATAAAACTGTTTTAAAAATACTATCTTCTTTGCTGATCATCTCATGGAGGGATGAGTCTCATGGCCCAACTCTTAGGATTCAGAATATATCCTAAAAAGTGAATTCACTTGTTGACCATTTACGGTCTGAAAGAAATTTCAATACCAGTGGTACCCAAATCACAACTTTCCCTTTTATCCTTGTCTTCACTGACACACTTTCTTTTGTTTTGTTTTTCATGACAGTGTGAATTTGTCAAGAACCTGCTGTTAGTTTGGCCAAATCTAACATGCTTTAGGCTTAACCTATTTTGCCAAATTAATGCATTACTAATTCAGTTAAGATGCCCAAAACAAATGTGATTTGAGACTTAATTTTGAGGACTTGTGTTATGTTAGATACTTGTAAATAGAGGAATCTATTGTGTGATAAATGAATGTTAATCATATCACAGAAGGATGAGAGCCGTGACTTCTGATGGAGTATTCTATGAAAATAGAGCAGACATCAACTGCATACCCATCAAGCGGCTTTCATTCCATGCACAGGTCTCACATCGTCTTAGGAAATGATTCCATTGAGGTTGGAGAATGAAGTAGCAAAAGCTTCTTTAATGTTCTCATTCTCTATAAAAATAAGCCAATTACTTCATCGTCCCTGGTGCTTTGTCCAATATTTCTGGTGAGAGTCCTAATGTAAACAGTTTTATTTCTTAAGTACATATTTGTTTATAGTTCCTCTCAGCAAAGTTCCTTTTGAACCAAGGGGTAAAAGTCGATCGATGTACAACTTATTTTTGATACTAAATGAAATATTTCCCAAGGCAATTCTGAGAATTCTAGAATTCCTTGAAAATAGCTAAAGCCCCACAATTAACAATTTTATTAACCAATGTTCATAAAATATATGCTTTCATAAACGAAGCACTTATTTCACAGAATGCATACTGCCTGTCTGTAAGTACTAAATGCAAAAACAAAGAAACCCATTAGCCTAAGTTCTGATTTGTTTGACTAAAATAATGAATTTTTTTCTTAAGCATCATCTACAAATATCAGCTAGTTTGATATTGTGAATAGTAAGTTGAATGTTGCCAAAAAAATTCAGGGCATGGGGGAGATTCCCATTGAGATTGAGAACATAGAGGAGACATGCTTGTCAATGCGCCATCATGTCTGCAGAACACACTGGACTAACCTGTCAGTGGCTTAGGAGGCACGTTTCTTTCCCTTTTCTGCATGTTGTTTACTGTAAGGGCAGGTGTTTTATTGTTATTTATTGCAACCTTATCACCAAGACACAAATCAACACCGTTTCTGGGAGAGGGTAATACCCCCTGCCCCGCCTCTCAAAAGTACGGCTTGAGAACCTCAGAGAAAAATACCTAATTAGAAAACTCAGACTTCCTGTGGCAGGGTCACCTGCTGGGAGGCTGCCAGAGACTCAGCCCCTTCACAGGAAGTGCTCTTGTTGTTTGGTCATTTCTCTGCCCTTTGTCTGTGAGGTGGTTCCAGAAGTTCACTGTGACATGCCACCTTATGAAGGCATATCCTACGTCATCCACAGAAAAAAAAATACTAACTTACTGCCCTTGAGTCGATTCTGAATTATGGAGGTCCTGGTCAAGCAAACATCAAAGCAAGTGGTAGTATTGATTGGCAAAAGAAAGAAGCTTAACTATGGTTCCGAGGCTGTTCCTTTTGACTGGGGGTGTGGGCAGGGCACCATTTACTGTTATTAACCCAAAGCTAAATACGCTAGCTTGCCTTCCCTCTGTGGGGGGAGGCCTTTGGCTGTATTTCTAGAAGGTATTGAACATTCTCACAGATGAAGATTCTCACACTTAGATATCTCTGCAAAGAGCTAATATATATATATATATATATATATATATATATATATATATATATATATATATATATATATAAAATGTAGGCAAAATCCAGAAAAAGCTAAGGGATATTACCAAGCACGTATTTTTATAGTCTTCAATTGGGAGTTTGATTCAAATGAAATGTATCTCTGAAATTCTTGTATTCTCTTACCTCTGTGCCCCAGAGTGAAGCAGAGGAATTGGGTCTGATTTAGAATACACAGTTTCTTATTTATCTCAATAATGAAAAGAGTTATATTGAGAGGGTGCTTGTGCTGTTGAGGTTTTCCTTTCTTTCTCTCTCGCTCTCTCTCTCTCTTTTTTTTTTTGACTCTGCCACTGAGCTGCCTGCACTGTAAACAATCTTAGCACAGAGGTTGGAGGGAGGAAAAAAAAATACAACAAAGCTCTGAGAGTGAAAATTGCCCAAATGCCTCATGAGAGGTTCAGACTGGTAATGACAAGAAGACACAAACCAATTGTTTACTTTTTTTCCTGCCTCCAGCAATATTTTTAGCTTACCACATATCTCTTTTTTTCCTATGATGCGATTTTTCCCCGATGAAAAATATATGTTAAGAAGAAGAATGTCTGCAATTAGCTAAAATAAAAGCAGCAACAGCAGCTTGGGCTCCGCGGCGCAATAAAAGCCCAGGGCTCTTTGTGCAGAGACACAGCTCCAGGAACATTCCTTTCTCTAACTGTGATACATTTGCTTCTCTTCCGCATCGTGAACCTCCCGAAAATAGAAAGTTTATGTTTAATTGATTTATTTGTAATGAATCTGGCTCAGGGTAAAGACTCTTTGAAGCTGATTGATTACTGCAACAAGCTTAAGATTTCATACCACAACAAACCTTTTTGTACTAATAAACAGTGGGACAATAAAGCTCTGGGGCATGGTGTTTCCCTTCACATTAAAGTGAGGATTTGCAACTTAAGTATGCGAGGGACATAGTTTATGTGCTCCCAAGAAGCAGACATAATGAACTATTTCTTTTAATGGCAGATTATCCCTGTTTCTATTTCCTGGAGTGAAGACCTCGCAAATTGATGTATCTGTCCTCTGAGGTTTTCAGAGAGGCATTATGGCATTTTAAAATATTAATATGAGAGTACATTTAGCTGAAAGTAGCTCGTCTCGGAGTCTCTTGTGGCTGCAATGGAGGTCACCAGAGACCTCCTGTCTCTCAAGGCAAATGATTTACTCTAAGTGTATCATTAAGATACACTTTTTGGGAATTTATGATGGTGCTTTTTCACCAAGTTATACCTTTTCCATAAAAATTTAAGTATTTCATGCTATTTTCCCTCACTCTTATTCCTTAAAAACCTGGTCAGTGTCACGGGCAAATTGTAAATGCCACCTCCTTGGCTGCCACTGTGGGTTTGGGCTGAACACTGATTAACTAGACTGGATGTCACATCTCGTTACAACTTTGCAGAACGGAAGAGTGTCCTCGGAGACTTGAAAAAGACAGCAATTATCCCTCCAATGGGGAAAGGAGGAGGAGGGGAAACCAGATTTCATACATGATTTGGATAAGAGAAGCAGAAAAAATATTAAGCAAATCTACAAATATCCAAGAATCGAATTCAAAGAAACTGCTTATGAGTAATAATATTGTACACTAATCTACACGTAGTCTCTTCAAGTTTCCGTCTTTAAAAGATGGGTTACTTGTTGGCTTAGCCATTGGCTCTTCAGATGCGGAGAAATCAAGGGGTTGGCTAAGTATATCCGACAGAGAAATCGAGAGTGGCTCAAACCTGGGGTTTTGTGTGTTGTGTGTGGTTCTGCCTGCCCCAGGGATGAGTGGGCAGTACGTTCTTGCGAGCAGATTTGGTATCAGAAAGAAACCTTATGTCTACTACAGTAACGCAAGTTGGGGCTCTCTCCTCTCCCTAATTTAGTCACTCCTTCAATTTGTGTTGTTGCTGTTATTAAACTGTTTTCCGCAAACATGATGCCCATTATCGTGTGTTTGGGCGAAACGCCGTCCTCAAATATGCCTCTCTCCTTGCCTTCAGTGCTCCCCCCCACCCCCAGGTGTGGGCACGTGGGCACGTGGGCACACTGGCCCCGCGCGTTTGGTCGCACTGCTGCCAGGGGCGTCCCGCGCTGTCAGGACAAGCAGAGGCGGCTTCACGAGTGTATTCGTCTCTGGGTGCTCCCGGGGGTTAATCTGAAAACTTCTGTATCTAAAGATATAATCCACAAGAAGAGGACCCCAGAGGAGAAATCTCTGTAAATCATAATGAAGACCCTAAGTGACAGTCGAGTTGATTTTTTTTTGCTTTGTAGCAGGAGATGGAACACTTAATTAATTTAGGTTAGCAGTCATTGTCAATTGGCAAACAGCTAATATAACATCACAGCAGTGCATATCAAACTCCTTCAATGTGACTCTCCAGGATTCCCTGTGAAGAGGTGGTCATTTGGCTAATGATACCCATCAACAGCCGAGAAACTAGTCAAAGCAGCAGAGGATTGCCCTCCAAGCAACGTGGCTCAAAATAGTCGGCCTGGTTCTCTCCGGGCATCTCTAAATGCTGGTTTCAAAGGGGACTGCAAATTTCCTCGAGTAGGCAGGTTATGAGCACTGTAGGTGCTTTCTGAAAGTGTACTTTAGCTGATCCATAAACTGATGGGGGTCTCAAGAACGGTGAATGAACAAAGTAAAATCTTATTAAATCACAAAACTCTACCTGCTCCATCTGTAAATTAATGGCCCAGTTGTCTCTTTCTAGGGAATGGAAAGCACCCCCTAAAACAGAATAATAAACATATACAAGACAGCCAACAAAATCGAGATATAGAATTTTATTAAATGGCAATAATCTTTACTTCATAAAGAAGCTAGCTTGCACTTACATATAACATAGCAATGTAAGTTTATTTATTATTAATTAGTTTACTAGATATTGGTTTACTGTGAATAGACTGTCCAGAAATTTTAAATCTAAAATATTTCATGATGCTAATATGATCTTACAAAAACAAAGATTCATAATTCAAACTCCAAACCAGGGGTGCTCAATTACCAACATTATTTGCAAAGTAGTGTCAGCATGTGCGTCTTTTACTACCCATATTTTACTACCTTCTGTCTAGACCAGATTCACCTAATACTTTATTGATAAAAAACATTTTGCATTTATATCTCAATACTCATTTGGGGACCTCATAAGGCTTCCCAGACATTACCTCATTCAGGCATTCACAATGTGTCTCTGAGGCAGAGAGGTGACAAGCATTATAAATGTTAATGATGATAATAATATTCATATTTATATTGTACCTTTTCCCCTGCGACACTCATAGAATTTCTGTTGCAGATGCTTATTTATAGCTCTTAGAATCAAAATGAGGCTGATTAAGAGTAAGAAGCATGCACACTACCGTGGACTTGATTTCTTAGTGAACTTGCAGACTGTGGGGAGGAGCACACCGAGTCTATCAAATTGACACTAATAGGATTTGTTTTGATAATATTTATAGATACCTTTATGACTTTATCCTTAATCTTGCTTCTCCTGGTCATATTTATATTCGCAATGACACTACTTCGCCCGAGGTAGGCTGCTCCCCTGAGTGTCTGCCCGCCTCCCCAGTAAGCACCACTTACTGTTGAAGTCAGAAGACTGCGATTGAGCTAATACCTGTCACCCTCACTGACTTGTCCCGGGCCTCAGATCCCTCATGTCAACACACTTAACCCAACTCATGGCCATGGAGTGAATCCATGCAGTGACCCCTGTGCGTTCTAAAGCTGTTGATAGGAGTAGAAAGCCCAGTCTTTGTCCCCAGAACCACTGGTGGTTTCGAACTGCCAACCATGCACATCACAGCCCAACACGTAACCACAACTCCACCAGGGCTCTTTCGTGTCAACATGAGAATAGTCTATCTGCCCTGGCTCCTAAGCAGATCTTTGGCATATAAAATAGGATAATATATGGGAAAGCAAGTGGGGAAGTGGAGAAGGCTCATGTGTGAATGTGTGTCATATTATGCATCCCAGAGAAGCCTCCCTTCTCTTGTAATGAACCTGCCATCATTCAGACCATCATTGTTGCTGTACTTACTCCAACTGTTTGCTTTACACAAGGAATAAATAGGGTTTGGGAAGTATTTCTCACACTAAAATATAGTAACAATATTTTCCCTGAAACCTCAATGAGTTACATAGCAAGAACTAACTAAGATAACACACATAAAAGAGTCGTGTCTCATCATTCCAGTTGTTATGATTTCAGTAGTAATTATATTAATTTACCTGAATCATATTTAATAAAACACTTCCAGTATTTCCTCTAGTCAAAAGATCCATATCAAAACTCATTTGGCTTGGTCATTCATAACCAGTTTTGAACTTATTCCAATTTCACTAAAGAAAATGGAAAGCTAAAAAAAGAAAACTCGGGGGGAGTTCAAGGAATTGGGGGAGAATATGCAAAAGATGGCTCAAGACCTCCCATGACAGAAAACTGAAGAAGGATCAGCTAGCTGTTGATATCCAAATATCAGCTAAAATGATGTTTTCATTTTTATTATTAGACATTAAAAATGTCAAATGCTTTCAACTGTAATTGAATACACACAGCACAAACATGTTTGAGGTCAGTAATATTGATGTGTGCAGTTCAATGGTCTTAATTACAGTCATCAAAAACAAAGGTTTTTAAAAGTTGAAATGCTGTTCCCTTTATTAAAATAGGGAACAGAGGGCATAGTGGTTACACACTGGCTTGTTAACTGAAAGGTCACCGGTTTGAATCCACCAGCCACTTCATGGGAGAAATATGGAGCTTTCCACTCAGACAAGGAGTTACAGGCTGGGACACCCACAGGACAGTTCTGCCTGCCCGGTCGGGTGGTTTTGAGTCCGAATTGATTCAAAAGCAGTGAGTTTGCTTGATTGTTTGCTTTGGGTTATCAAATTAGGTAATTCTTTGAAAAGTAAAATAAGACAAAAATAAATAAGGAAGAAAAACCTAAGTAACAGTTACTTTCATCATTATATTTTCACCCCACAATATATAATTAAGGGCCAAGTTGGAAGTTAGATGTTGTGGGCCCCTTCTCATTCTTTACGTTCTTACTCCGTTTTCCAAAACCACACACGTGTGAGTGAAGACATGTGGCTACTAAAGCTCCGTTGCACACCGACATGGGTTTCCCAAACATGTGTCTGCAGGCACTGGATGGTTCCAGATGAGCTCTGTCTTACTCTAGTTCATTTACCTTCCGAGAAAGCTCCAATCCAAGCAAGAGCATCACGGGGGATCTACTGGGCCTGTTCAGTCCCAAGCAGAGAAGTCAGTTCAGAAAATGTTGATGTTTTGGAATTTCAAAGGGCTGATCTCAATAGGTTTTTCTCAAGGGACACAGAAAAATCACAAAGGCTTATTATGAAGATTTGATTTTTTTTTAAACTGTTGATAAGGAAAAGGGAAGAGCACTATAGAACACTCTAATAAGCAACCAAGAGACCTACGTAAATGGGGAATACTCATGTGCAAGTAAAAGAAAGTTTAGCATTGTGAAAATGGCAATACTACCTGAAACAATTGATAAACATCATGAAATTCAAACTCCTGTGTTTAAAGATATGGAAAATGAATTGCTAACTTTATATAAAGAAGGAAAAGACAGAATAAACAAAGAACTTCTTAAAAAGAAGAACAAAATAGGTGGCTTCTCACTAACCAACCTCCAAACTTAATCCAGATCCACTGTAGCTGAACAACCTGGTACTGAGATGATAAGCCCATTATTCAGTAGACCAGATTAGAATTCCCAGTAAATTCATCCACCCCCAGACCACTGATCTGCATCAAATGTCTAAAAACAAATAATTAAATGGGAAAGAGTCTCTTTAACAAATGGTGTGGGCGTAATTGGATTTCCATCTGCAGAAGAATGGAACAGGACCCATATCTCAACTCATGTACATAAATGAACTGCAGATAGACCAAAGGCATAAATGTAAAGTTGAGTGCTATAAAGATCATCATTGAGAAAGTAAGTTTCCGTCCTGTTACAGGATGTAAACAGTCTACCAATGGAAGCGCACAGGAGTTGACTGGGACCTGCTCTGAAGAAGACGTTTATGTACATCAGAAAACTACATCCCACGAGCGGGATAAAGAAATTCAAGTCAACATATGGGGAGGGGGCTATGTATGTCTCAGAGAAGCCAATTACATCACGGTTGATAGGAAAACAGGGAGGAACAACCTTCCATCAGGAAAACGTGCTTAACAGGACTTACATGGAATCCCAGGGGAGAAAATGCCTGATACTAGAGTGGACACGTGTGACCTAGCTTCTTGGTGACCCAGTCTGTGTGCTACAGACTACTGAGACTTTAAACTCTGTTCTTGGGATCTGCACACATCCTTCATAGGCCACACCAGAAGGTCTCACTCTAGGAACCCCACTAAGTGAACAGGACTTTACTTCAAACTCACCTGTTGCCATTGCTCATTGCCATTGGACTAAGGCTGAAACCCCTTAGTGCGAGAAGCAGCAGATGACTACTTGTGACTACAAGCCCGAGGGCATAAAGATAGCCAAAGTTGAATTTTGGTTTCAATCTCTTGCCTTGAATGTACCCAATGATTAGTGGCTAAGAACGATTATACTTATTATTTAATGCCCTCTTTGCTTCATTATGACATATATTAATCTAATAGGCATGGCTCTGCTGTTGTGAATGAATATTATTGGAAGATTTGCCCTATCACCAACCCCCATTGTTTGTGTAAACAATGTTCAGTTACTTAAGAATTCCATGTGTAGAAGTCAACAATTCACATATTGCGGTTCATGGCTGGCCTATACACATGTAATTTTCTTTTCTCAAAAGTGTTTTAAATTCTGAAACACTGGCTAGACTAATGGCACCATCGATGTTTAGTGGTTCCACATTGAGCTGTCAACCACAAGGTCGGCAGTTTGAAACCACCAGCCAACTCTGCAGGGAAAGGACGAGGCTCCCTAAACCTGTGAAGATTTGAGAGCTCAGAGACTCACAGGGGAAGTTCTACCTACCCCGAGAAGTCACTATGAATTAGCATTGATTTTATAGCAGTGGAGGTGATGCCCCACGGGATGATTGATAATGTTCTGTAACATAAAAATGACAGTGGTGTCTCTAAGGTGAACCTGAGATATAAATCATAGAGTCATGAACAGCTTGGGGGCTTGCACTTAATTCTAACCCAATATAAGAACAACTAATTCTTACGCATAATCCTGATAGACGCTTGCTGTTATGAAGAGATCACCGAAGACACTGGTGCTATAGAAATGTGTGGTGAAGGAACTAGATGGTGCCTGGCTATCAGAAAGTATAGCATCTGGGGCCTTAACAACTTGTTTTCAAACAAGCAGCCTTCTAAGTGAGATGTCAACTAAGTCCACATGGAAGAAGCATACCAGCCTGTGGGATCCAAAGATTGTAATGATATACTCCAAATCTAAAGGAGAGGGTGATATCAGAGCTTAAACTATGAACACCTTGCAGAGGCTATGAATGGATGACAGTGGAAATGCAAAATCCTCTTTCAGGGTCCACACACAGGTGAAGCGTCTGGTGAATTCCCTCCGGTCCTTGTTGAGGCATGTGCCTTGTCCTGTTATGAGACCGAGAGAATGACAATGTCGATTATGGCAGACCATAGTTAGGTCAAAATGTAACATCTTATCATTTGATCTCCCTTTTGACCCATTTCAAGCTGTTTCAGTTTAAAAACAAAGCCAACAGAGTTAAGGGGAGAGGCGCATGGAACAAGCCCCTAGTGAATCCTCTCTGTGGACCAAGGATGTGAACAGCTTCACTACCGCACAGAGTGTCTTAGAGAGGGAATCATTGCAGAGGCAGTTAGGTTAAAAGCTGGCTCCCTATCAATTCAGCTCCCTTATGATCCATTTAAATTTGTTCTAGTTTTCAATATTTTCTGCTTTCTTTTCGATTGATGTCTGTATCTGTTTTACTTTGGTATTGTTTTTAGTTTTTTAAAAAAATGTTATCTTATATATGAAATTCAGGATAGGTAAATCTATGGAAACAGTAACTGAATTAGTGATTCCTCTTAGAGGTCTGGCAGGGGAGGTTGGGGGGAAATGGGAAACTAATAACAAAAAGTACAAGAATGAAGAAAATGTTCTAAAACTGATTGTGCTGGTGACCGTACAACTCTTTTTGATATGACTGAAATATTGTGTGATATGTGTACTTTATGTCAATAAAACTGTTTAATAAATAAATATAAATGTCCCCCGTTAAAAAAACAAAATAAAGCTAAGTGTGACTTGCACCCCTCATTTGAAAGAGAGAGAGAGAGAGAGAGAGAGACCAGAACCCATGGGCTGGGGAAAAACTCTTGAGTAATTCACCACAGACAAGGGACTAATCTCCAAAATCTACAGACAACTGCACTAATTCAATAAGAAGAGACAAATAATCCAATTAAAACATAGGTAAAGACAATTCACCAAAAATGACATCCAAATGGCTAACAAACATATTGCAAAATGTACACAATCATTAGCCATCCAGGAGATGCAAATCAAAACAATGATGAGATATTTCCTTACATTGACAATGACAGCTCAATTTTTTAAAAAATGCTGGAGAAGGTGCAGAGAGAGGAGGACTCCTAGGCATTGCGGGTGGGTCTGTAAATACACAACCATGGTGGGAGGTGACAGAGTGCTCCCTAACCAACTGGGAAAAGAAATTCTATATGACCCAGCTGAGCAGAAGCCATAAAGAAGTAAGAGCTCTAACACAGAGACATATACGCTGTGGCATATATATGGTGGCAGCCCCGTTCACAATAGCAAGAAGTTATAAGAGCGCTCATGCCAAACTTTAAAAGAATACATGAAACTTTGATACATACGCACATGGAAGACTATGCATTGCTAATAAACAATGATGAAAACATGAAACACCTCCTGACATGGGTGGACCTGGAAAATATTCTACTGAGAGCAGTTAGTCACTCACAGAAAGGGACTAGTATTGTATGAGACCACTGCTATAAGGGTGGAAACAAAGACAAAGATCCGCATCCCAAAGGGAACAGACTTTGGAGGTTCCCAAGGGAAGGAGGTGGGAAGATGAAGCAGTGGGCTGGAGGATGGCTGGAGAATGGTGGCCCGTTTGAGGGGGAGTTGAGATCAGTGGAGGGAGAGGGGATAGAATGCAGGGCGGGAGGGTTGATGAGTGGCTTGAACTGTTGACTGCAGAGTTGATGGCCAGAAATGGAAATCCAGCCCACGCCACCACCTAAATTCACAATAAAAAATAGCAATCGAGAAGCAATATTTCAAAATTGAACCAAAAGGGAAAAGTGTTAAAATTGCAAAGGAATGCAAATTTCTGAACTTTTTGACATATCAATTTTTAAGTGACATGGTGGGGAATTAAATCACAAATAGAATTCTGGTGTCATACATAATGGTAAGCCAAATACCCCTGCTGGGAGATTTAGAAATGGCTGTGTTTGCTTTTCTAACATCTTTGCCTGTTCTCCTGACTAAGTATCTGCTTGATTCATGTATCTTTTACAAAGCCACCAAAAAGTTAAAAAAAAAAAAAAAAGCAAGCAGATCATTATTGGTAAATGAGTTTACATGAATTATATACCTGGACTTCCTGGAATTAAATTGTTCAACAAGCGTGATTGAAGATCACTCCCAGTCAGATGAAACAAATGGTGGGTTCAACTGACGCATTTCTTAGCAGGCTGCCACCCCAACAGCTCTCTGGGTGCAAAGCAGACACGGAGCATCAGAGCCATTTTTGTCATGCTGCACAGAGAGCTCCGGTTGAAAAGGAAAGAAAAGGCGGGGGAGTCATTCTGCTTAGTTCTGAGTCAGCGAAATGAATATTTCCCCAAAGAGAATCCTTGCCATGGCAATCTCTCATCTTGGCTTTCAAAGGGACACTAAAGACAGATGTGCAAGTGGAACAGAATTCTGTCTTCATTCACAAGAAAGGGAGGAGGGTGGGGTAAAGCTTTCACAGATCAGAGTCGAATTGACATCTAAGCTTATTAATAAATCTCATAATTCGATTAAGAGAAGTATGTCTTCACAAGGACTCCAGACTCCAGTTCCTGGATCATTACATAACAGAGAAGCGCCCTTGGAGGTACCAAGGGCCAGAGAATAAAGACACGAGGAAGAACGACAGTAGCCAAGTAATGCATTTATCCGATACTTTGAAATTCGTACCACTGGTGGGGGAATCTTCCGACTCCAGTCTCCACTATCTAGCCCGAGGCAAATTTACTTGAAAGCACTGTAACTAGGTCACTTTTTACTGTTTCTTTTAACAAATGGGCAGGATTGCATTAGCATAGGACAAAGTATAAATATTGATTCGAGAACCTAGCGTACAATAAAACAGTAACCCTGTTAACCCTTTTAAAGAAACCCAGTCATAAATAAAGTTCACTTCTATTATATGTATTTTTCCTCAGGAAAACAATTAGTACATATTTCAACCATAGAGCATCTTTAGCATCATCTTTAATGATTGATACCTAAATGTACTAGTCATACAAACATTACATGGTATAGACTGCATTTGTCTCTGTTTCTAAAAGGGTATATTGTACCATATACTGAAACCTTGTTTTATTTATGGCACAATCTATAAGGGCAACTTTTAATAGTTCCACATGAGCTGAGTGCTAAAAGACAGAGGTGACAAATGTGTGTATTATTCTAACCATGATAAAAATAAAATCAATAATTGTACTCTTGGAATCAGGAAAAATACATCGAACGATTCCAAGTCATGTCCTTGTTCATTTATCTTTTATATTTCTGGATTTAAAAAAATTCAGGCTGAGACTATTAATTCTAAAACGATTCATAATTGTTGACTCATTTGATTAAGTAATCTTTAATTTAATTAAATAAAATATAGCACCATAGTTGTGGCAGTATTTCAGAGGCAGATGTTTATTAAAATGTTCTCAGCACTTTCCTTGAGGCCTATTACATGCAAGAGCTCCATTTAGGCTGACTGGGCTGTGCAAATGTACAGTCCAGTTGCTGGGGAAAATATCTAAACAATATTTAAATTTATACTCTGTGAATGCAACCCGCCCTCTTTGACTCATGTCTTTCTTTAGTAAAGCCACATCCGAGTAACCAACAGATCCTATTACCTCTACCTTCAAAATATATTTGGTCACTTCTTACCACTTTTACTACCTTGTCCCACCTAACACTAAATCTGACCTGAAATGTGGTAGTCTCTGTCTTAAGTCAGTATATATATCCAATGCCCAATAAAGCCTACTGCCATTGAGTGGATTCCAATCCACAGTGCCCTACGTAGAATGCCTGAGGCTGCTAATCTTTCTCCTGTGAAGCAGCTGGTGACTTTGAAACACTGGCCATGAGATGAGCAGTTTAGGATGCAGCCCTACAACGCCACCAGGGCTCCTTATAGTCCCAAGGATCAGGACCACGGAAAATGTCACAGGTGCCTTCAGCAGAGCCCGTTGTTTTGGGGTCCCTCTCAAACTTTGCAACTTTTCCTCTCACCCCAGAAATGAGTTAGGCTTCCTAGTAGTGAAATGTATTATCCCAAGAAGCTGTGTGACTTACCAGTTATTGTACTTCTTTCTTCGTCGTAGAGGCATAAAATGTACATCCTTTATTTGGAAAAGATTCTCCCGAATCCACCAAACTACTGGAACCTTAAGACCTTACCAGTTTTAACAAGTACCCTCTGTAGCACATGAGTGTTATCAAGGCCTCCAATGTGCTTGATACTTCTTTTTAATTTTATCCAAGTAAAAAATACCGTATCATAAATATGGTGGAACAATGTGATATTCTGCAGAATGTCCTCAGAGTCTAGAATACTTGGGCCTGTATTAAAACAGAGGGTCAAAGAGTTAACATAGCCACAGGGCAAGATCTTCTTTAGAAAAGTATACTGCTGTCTATTCCAAATGAATGAAAATTATTTCTTATCTTCCTTCCAAATAAGAGTAGGAAAAAAATTCATAGACCATGCGCCTGAGCCTGTATTAATATATGTTAGCTCATGTGCCACACCAATCACTGCATTTCCAGTTGAAACGATTATCTGGTTAAGTGTAGAATATACTGTTCTATATCAGAATCTCTCTAGTTTTTGTAGTAGACAGTTTGTTGAATTAAAGGGGTATGTGTTGAGATATGCCTCGATACTTTTCATGTTTCTATCGGTACCATCTCTTTTAAGAAGCCATTTTTGAGTCATCATATTGGCTGCGGGGAGGGACTCTTAGAGGCTTCCACCTGACTCTCTGCACATTGATGCCAGAAGAAGAGCTCAATTAAAAAGCATCCTACAGGCCGAGGCTTGCTCCCTTTGTCATTAGCTAAGACCTTTATTTCAACTGCATCGCAGCGCAGCTCTTCCTTCCGATAGGTGTTCTCAATCTCACTCCAATACAAGTTTTCTGCAAAACAAACCTATCTTAGATGCTGTTTACTAGGAATCTAACCTAAATTGGACAGGGTAAACTACTGCTGGGGCCTGCCAAACACAAAGTCCTGTCCAAGTACACGTATGTTGTGACCAGAGGAATGATCTGCATGCTATTTACACAACCGGTGGACCCCCTGGGAGGTAGGATTTGGCCTGAAACACCCCCCTCCCCCAAATACTCCTACTCTTAATAGTGAGACAAGATGATGCCTTGGGTCCCCGGGTATCAATATAAACTCAGAGTTACTCTTCAAAAGCACTGTTGTGTACCCACCCTCCCCTTTCCTATTGAATAATTAATAACTCTTAGTCCATTTTGAAACGGCCCGGAGAAATCCATACCATATATACTGGCCATGATGTTGCAGTTTCTTTTCTCCTAGGAGTTTTTGAAGTATTTTTTTTCCTACAAATCAGCTCCAGTGAATAAAATTTCTAAAAAATTGTAACTTACTTTTGGCACAACTAGCCCCAGCATTCTGCTCATCAGCCGCAGGTTTCTTTTGGTTACATATAAATTGATATTCTGTTAGTTACCCATTATCCTTAGAGATAGTGTCTCTGGCTCAGATGCCCTGATATGCCTACCCTTCTCAGTCAGGATGCTAATGGCTTCTAATAGTTAAGTTCATCCACATGGTCACGGTTACTTTCAAATGCTATGATTCCCATTGCTTTCTAAATTTAGTTCTTCCATGGCATTTGCCCCTGTCAGCTCTGGCCTTTGAAGGAAACATACGAGAGAGTTCTCAAGAATACTAATGATCTTATTCCCAGTGAATTCCTTGATCCCAGTAGTTCTGTTACTAAAAATCAAACAAAGAAGATCACTGGATATGGACTCAAAATGGAGTATAAAAAGAGTCATCAGAAATTGTTCATAACAAAGAGAATGTTAAAACAACCTAGCTATTTTGGGAACCGGTCTGCACACAATGGGCATCACAAAAGATGGTGTGGTACGCTGCCCAGATCCCTCCCTCCGGATTAAATTACTTCCTCCCACATTTGTAGCAACGGTTGGCTACCAAGATCTTAAATATGTGGCCCTCTTCAGAAATTACGATTGACTAATGCATCTGCTTCCCTCAGAAACTATCCCCTTCACTGAAGACAGCCTATCTAATGACCAGTTGATGTGTGATGCAAAGGCGTCCCCTCCGTGGACGATCATTCAGAAGTGCCTGCAGCTCCTCTGTGACTGGATCCCACCCTTGTGACAGTCGCATCGCTGCCCAGCATTGTCCCTCTGACCAGTGCTGCTTCCTTCACAAGAGCACTGCGACTGAAGCTTTCTGCAAAACCAATCCATCTCGGCTTCTGTCGAACCTGAAACAGAATACAGTATGGTGCTGTCCTGCAAGTGATTGTCTGCTGCACATTTATTAGTAAATCAAAGGAGCCACAACGTACTGTTCTTGAAAAAAGAAATGTGTGTACTGTAAGATAAAGTTGATCTTATTTATAAAAAAATAGATACACCTGTTTATGTGCTTAGACTCTGAGTATGCATTCATACATACATGATCCCATTCACAGGCAGATATCTGGAGGTTACTTCAAACATTGTTGGCAAAAAAACATCTGCAGGTTAGCTCAAACATGGTGCAAGGCAAGTCTGTGACATCAGGGGCCATTGGCTCCTCAGCCCCCACCATGTTAGATCTACACAATCAGGGGCCCTAGTGATGCTCTGGTGAAGTCTTCACATGCCAACAAAAAGGCTGAAAGGTTAGTACCTGTACCCATCCAGCCACTCTATAGGAGAAACGCCCAAGAAGCTGCTCTCACAGAGATTAGCATCTCGAAAAAGTATGGGGGTAGTTCCAGCTGTCAGACGGGGTTGCTGTAAATCAGAATTGATGTGGCGGCACCCAAAACCAAAAGCCAATCCGATTACAGATTATTACTCATATCTTCTGAACATTATTTCAAACTGGGACAATAAATATGTAACAAAAATCCATTAATATTTATAAACTATATCCTACCTGGAAAAATATATAAAAATATGCACATATATTTCACTTTAGACACTATAGGCTTTCTGAGAATAACAACAGCAAAAATCCCCAAGGAAGAGGAAATTGCCAAAGGATCATTTATTAACATACCATTTTACGTCAAAAGAGTAATATATGCATTCTGAGAAAACCCACCTATTTCTTAATATAATCAATATCGTTCCAGTTACGTAAGAAGATCATCAACGTGAATGGTGAAGAACAAGATGCTTGAGGGGAGTGCTATATTTAAATGGAAAATGGCAGTGGCTTTCTCTCCACATCCGGTAGCGTGTCGACTCTCTGTACCAGCAGTTCGTGATGCACTGCCTCCTTGCCGACGCCTCCCACTGGTAGTAGTTGATGCTTACAAGATATGGGTCTGCTGCTGGTAACTTAAGGTCAATTTTTATTACCAAGAACATTTTAATCATTTTATGGCTGCAGGTTGTTGTGTGCACAATAGCCCTTAGTGTTATCTATAAAAAGCATTGTATTTAATAAGATCCTGTTTCTTGGTAATGCTGGCCCTTCATGTTTCAATGGTAGCTTGCATTGAGATTTTATGATATATCGTAATTGTTTACATAATCAAAAATGGAAGAGGAGGAATATTCAAGTCAATAGGGAAAGAGTGTCAACAGTTTCATTTTGAAGGAGTTCTTTTATAACAATAAAAATAGCTTTTAGTAATCAGTTAGAAGATCACAAACAATCACAGTACACTGAACAGAAATAGAAACTGAATCATCATAAAATGACTTCAAAAACATTACAAAAGAGTCCCAACCCTCTACTCGCCCTTCTGGAGAGGTCATCGAGAAAAATCACCTTAGAACAAAGCAATTTGAATTTCTGCCCAAGCCACAGTCTGCACTTTTAGAAGCTTTTTTTGTTTTTGTTTGTTTACCCTAGACATGCCCTTCGTGGTCTTCCCTGGTAGACCAGAGTTCTTTTTTAGCACGTCTCCCAGGGCACGGCCCCTCTGGCATGCTGTCCCTAGTCCCAAAACAGCAGAGTTCGGATTTTGACAACACGGTATCATACTGGTCTCATTTTCTTTCTTTTTTTTAACTGGTCCCATTTTCTAGTAAGAACGTGAAGCATCTATAACTCACCCTGAATAATCACCCTGAGTCTTTCACCTAGAGCTTGAGTCAAATTTTCTTGGCAAGAAAATGATGACTTCAAAATTAATCCAGCAACAACAAAGTAAACTAATACTTATGGGGAGGTGGTCTTATACTATTGCTTTATAAACCATGAAGAGGATCTTTTTAAAAATCATTTTATTAGGGGCTCATACAACTCTTATCACAATCCATATACACAGCAATTGTGTTAAGCACATTTGTACATTCATTGCCCTCATCATTCTCAAAACATTTCCTCTCCACTTAAGCCCCTGGTATCAGGTCCTCATTCCCCCCCTCCCCACCCCCAACTCCCTCATGAGCCCTTAATAATTTATAAATTATTATTTTGTCATATCTTGCCCTGTCCGACCTCTCACTTCACCCACTTTTCTGTTGTCTGTCCCCCAAGGAGGAGGTCACATGTAGATCCTTGGAATCAGTTTCCCCTTTCCAACCATTCTTCCTCTACACTCCCAGTATCGCCACTCATCTTAACAGCCTTGTTCAACCTCCAAAATCTCCCAGTCCAGGATCTTCCATCTATCTTACCGTCTCTCATTCCTACAAAAGCAGAGGTCCACCCCCTCCACCCCACCAAATGCTAATTCCTCCCTTTTGACTTTAAATCTCCAAGATCCCTTCAGTAACTCTATCCATCCATTATGCTCTCTGTTTCTGTATCTCCATCTCTATTCTTTACCCTTAGCTTTGTCATGCTTAATTCTCTTCCACTTTAGGCACACACACACAAAATCCACCAAACCCTCTTTCACCTCTTAAATTATATTTCACCTGCTTCCCTTCCCAAGGCATCAATTATACACTCTCTTTCCAATATCTCAACTCCCATTCAATTAGCAGGCCACTGCCACTTGTCCTTTTACCCCCTTCACACCACTATAGCCGACGCTCCAATGAATCCCCAATCGCATAACCCAAAGCCTACTGGCAACTGAAACTCTCTCTCCACATAAGATACTTTCCTTTTCCTTGGCTTCCCTGACACTACACCAATCTCTCTTCCACAGTTTTGCCAGCATGACTTACTGAATCACATATTCAGTCATTTCATTTTATACTAAAAGGCTATCAGAAGCTTATATGATCTGCAGGATAAAATTTACATTCCTTAACATACTACTTGTCTCGCTTCTTTACCATCATTCTCTGCTACTTTCTTTTACGCATCCCCACTTCAGCAATTAATAAAAAAGTAACTGCTGGTTATTGAAAATTTACTATGACCTCGGCTCTTTGAATAAATTAATTAATTTAACTCTTTAGAACTGTATGCTATTAGTCCCATTTTTATATGAGGCAGTAGCTTTGTGAAGTTTATCAATTGGTCAGGACATTTGAGTTCAATTTGTTAGGATTTGAAACCTCTATTTTCCTCCATTCCATACAGCCTACCTTGTAAGCTCATTAGGTTTTCTGAGCCTTGAAGTTTTCAAAAGTTCTCATTTGTTTGCCAAAAAAATCTATTATTATGGCATTATTGGGTCTTTGGGGCTCCCCACTAATACCGCTAGTCTTAGCTTACATGTAACATTTACTTTAATATTTATCAATTACTAAACTTTAAAATTATATAAAGTTGCTTGCCTTTACTTTCTGTGCTCATGATACTATAGATTAGTGGAAAAACAAGGAGTTTGCATATTTTTTCCCTGAAATTCCAGTGCCTAGCATGGGGATCAACACTAAGAAACCAAAGCCATTGTCATCTGTCAATGCTGACTCATCGTGGTCCTGTGTGGCAGGGAAGAACTGCCCTTTCACATTTCAGAGACTGTGTTTAAGAGAGCAGAAAGCCTCATGTTTATCTTTAGGAGCCACCTGGTGGTTTGAAATACCAACCTTGTGAATCACAGCTCAATGTGCAACCACTATACCACCAGGGCTCCTCAAACCAAAATAAGCACTCGAGACATAATTGTTATATGAATATTAGAAAATGCATGAATTAATGTCCGATTAATTTTCTGAATATACTGCCGTAGTCAAATAAGATGAAGCATTTGGAAGGCTATTTTAAAATTTTTTAAATTATAAGATCATTTTGTTGGGGACTCTTACAGCTCTTATTACAATCCATATATCAATTATATCAAGCATATTTGTACAAATGTTGCCATCATTATTTTATAAACATTTACTTTCTATTTGAGCCCTTGGTATCAGCTCCTCTTTTTTCCCTCTCTCCCCACCTCCAACCCACATGACCCCTTGACAAATTATAAATTATTATTTGTATCTCTTATACTGACCACTGTTTCCCTTCCTCCCTGGTTTCTGCTGTTCATCTCCCTGGAGGTGGGAGGTAATGTGTGGATCATTGATATCAGTTCTCCCTTCCTCCCCTTCTCTTCCCACCTTTCTCCTACCCTCCTGTTTTGCTACTCCCATTCCTGTTCCTGGATTCCAGGTGTCATGAGCTCTTCCTTCTTATCTGTACCTGTGTACATGCTTCCGTCTAGCCCTCAGTTAAAGGCAGGACTAGGGTCACGATAGTGGGGCATTAGGAAGCCTCAAGGAACCAGAGGAGTATTGTGTGTTTCATCTGTCCTATACTGCACCTGCTTGCCTCATTCCGTCCTTGTGACCCTTCTGTGAGGGGATGTCCCACAGTCTACAGATGGGTTTGAGGGTCTCTGCACCAACCCCCCCTCGTTCTCAACAATATGGTTTTTGTTTGCTGTTTGTTTTGGGTCTCCTGATGCCTGTTACCTGAAGCCGATCTCATCAACGCCTCATGATCACACGGGCTGATGTGCTTCTTCCATGTTGGCTTGTTGCTTCTCTGCTTGTTTAATCTGAGCCTTTAAGACCCCAGGTGCTATAATTTTTGATAGCTGGGCACCATCAGCTTTCTTCACATTTGCCTGTACACCCATTTTGTCTTCAGTGATCATGCCAGAGGGTGAGCATCACAGAATGCCAGGTTGTTAGAACAAAGTGTTCTTGCGTTGAGGCATGGCTTGAACAGAGGCCCAAAGTCCATCCACTACCTCAGTGTATTACCACCTAAATATATGTGCCTAGACCAATACCTCTACTTTTATGAATGAACATATTTACATAGGTACACATCTATGTTTATACCTCTATCCATAGCTTTGTGGAAGGCTATTTAAAGGCTATTTTGAAATATAAATTAGCTAGTTTAAAGATGAAAGACAGTTTCTATATGTTCTATTAGGTTATATAACTTTGTTCCCCATGGACTATTGAAGATCTGTGCGAGAGGAGGATCTCTGAGAGCTATTCATGTGAGAGCGTGGGAAAGTGGAATTTCTGAATGTGGTTCTTCTATTCATGTTTCTGAACTCCCACCAAATGACTGGATGGGACCATTCATATAAGGTGTATGAAATACTAATAAAGCGGACTGGTCGGTTTTAGCTGTCACTCCCCTGGCTATAGAAGGAGCTATGTAAGAAGAAGGAATAGAGAGATATTCTACAACCATGATGGAAGAAGAGCCACCCAGGGAGCATATTTGATATCTCTGCCTGAGGGGGGACCAGAGATTGCAGCACAGAGACCATGGGACAAAGCGAAGGGTTCAGGTCAGGACCAGAGACCAAGGCAAGGATATCATGTGTCAGAAAAGAGAAGCAGCACAGAAACTATGAGACTGTGGGGTAGAGTAGCAGGTGGGCTTCCTGGCTCATGGAAACAAAGGTCAAGGGATCATGTGGCTGAGAAGCTAAGGGCGGAGGAGAGATGTTGCTGTGAACTATTGACTGCATCCTTCATATTTTCTGATCCTGGATTGTGAAAATCTGTTAACGCCCCTTAATATATCCCTGCGATGATGTGTGTTGTTGGTGAGTTCTGTGTAGCCATTGCAATGAATTATTGAACCCAACAGAAAAACGGAGTGTGCGTTGAGGAATGACTCGTGTCAGAATAGGGTAAGAGAAGGATGGAGGGTGGAGGCATGTCTGAATACTGCCTCATGGCACTGGGCCTTGGGCTGGCCAGGTCTTATTGACCTTCATGCTGTTTTTCACAGGGATGAAAAGTTTGTTTTTCAGGGAATTTTTTTTCTATGCCTTCCTAAGCAACAGGTACCCTGGATGGCCCTCTCCTTAGACTACCTCATACCATAGAGGAGGAAAACTAGACCAATGAATGTCCTAGTAGGCATAAACTGGAACCCTCGATTGATTCTGACAGTGGACTGGAGACAAGGGCGACTGCTGGCTTCACTCAACTGTCAGAGTTTTCAGAGCAAAGCATGAAGAGTCAAATATGGGTATGGGGAAAAAGGCCGGAGTACCTTTATTAAAAATAATTTCCAATTATTTCATCTAACCTACTTTGGACATATTACCAGGAGAGACAAGTCCCTGGACTTCAGGCCTTGTAAAGCAGACAGGCAATGGAAACGAGGAAGCCCCTCAGTGAGACAGGTTGATACGGTGACTGCAACAATGGGAGCAAAGATAGCAACAATTGTGATGATGGCTCAGAACTGGGCAGTGTTTCTTTCTGTCGCACACAGGGTTCCTATGCATCAGCACTGACTCAATGGCAACCCACAATAGATGCATGTGAAAGTTGGAAAATAAATAAGAAGACAAAAAGAATCGATGCATTTGAATTATAGTTTTGACAAGGAGTATTGAAAGCACCGTAGACTGCCAAGTGAGAGCTCTGGTGGTGTGGTGGGTATGCGTTGAGCTGTTAACCGCAAGGTCAGCAATTTGAACTCACCGGGCACTCAATGGGAGAAAGATGCGGCTTTCTACTCCTGTGAAGAGTTATAGTCTCAGAAACCTGTAGGGGCAGTTCTACCCTATCATGTAAGGCTGCTATTTGTCAGAATTGACTCAAAGACAGTGAAGTTGTTTTTGCTTTGTTTTGTCCTGTTTTGTGGACTACCTGAAGAACAAACCAATCTGCCTTGGAAGAAATACATCCAGAAAGATCCTTAAAAGAGAGAATGGTGAGACTTATTCTTACATACTTTGTACATGTTTTCAGAAGAGATCAGTCTCTGAGAGAAGACGTCATGCTCACTGAATTGGAGGGTCAGCAATAATAATAATAATAATAAGAAGAAGAAGAAGAAGAAGAAGAAGAACAAGAAGGAGAAGTAGAAATACTTCAAGATGATGGATCGGCACCGTGGTTGCAACAATGTCTCAAACATATTGCACTGTTCAATAATTTGCCCATGAAACCCTTCAGTGTTACAACTTGAGACTTGACTTTTTATTTCTGTTCATTAAGCTTGAACTTTTCTGAGTTTGTTCTTCCCTTTTTGTTTTCAGCTCTAGGTCTTTGCACATTTTATTAGAATACTTTAACCTGCCTTCTCCAGCTGTCCTTTGAAAGTTTGTGTTCAGCTTTTTCACATCGACATTTTTTTCCCACTCACTTTAGCTTTTTTGTGTCCAAGAGAAAGTTTTGGAGTCTCTTGTGACACCCATCTTCATATTTTCTTTCTTGTTCTATTTTTAATGACCTTTTCTTTCTTCATGTGTGATATCCTGGGTATCATCCCCTGACTCATGTGGTCTTTAATTATTAATGTTCAATGGATTAAATCTCTTCTTGGGATAGTCTATAACTCCCAATGATATAAACTCAAGAGTATAATCTGGCTTTCATAGATTTTTTAATGCTCTTCAGCTTCAACAATCAGAACTTGTTGTTAGGTGCTGTCTAGTCAGTTCGGACATATAGGAACATTATTTATGGACAACAGAACAAACCACTACCTGGTCTGGCACCAGCTTCACAATTGTTTTTAGGTTTGATCCCATTTTTGCAGCCACTGTGTCAGACCACCTTGTTTAGAAACTCTCTCTGTCCCTCTATTTTACCAAGTATGATGTCCTTCTCCAGGGACTGGTCTTGTCTAAAACTATGTCTTTTCTAAGACCATGAGGAGTCTCTCCATTCTTACTTATGAGCAATCATCTATGTCATAGTTGACCCTGACTGATGATATTGAGCCACTCCATTGTTTCTTTCCACAGCAATAGACAGCTTTATCTCTGTGTTTGCTGTCTGGTGAGGTCCAATCTTTTGTGTGGTTGGCAAAAGGTTTGTGCAATGGATAAATTATTGATCCTGAAAAATTCTATCATGTATTGTTCCGATAAGCAAAGTCATATTTTTCAATAATCTTTCTTTGTTTTCAAATTTCCCATTCCATTCACCATTAATTATCAATGCAGCTTGATTGCATATATGATCAATTTCAAACTGCAGAAGCTGGCAAACAATCTTTTAACTTTTTCATCTTTGGCATTAATTTTGATGCATAAATTTGAGTAACATTTGTTTTAACTGGTTTACCTTGCAGGAATGTGAATATTGTTTTACAACTGACAGAAAAAGTTAAGATATGGAAACCTGGGATAAGCACAAAACGCTGGTAGGGGTTCACACAATGATAACTATGGTAGAAAACAACGCTTTTTCTGGAAAGTCTAACTTTTTTTCCCCTATGAAATGATTTGTTCACAAAAGTCCGCTATGGCTTCAGCTGTTTCAAGAACACATGCGATCTAAACACAAAGCCATAACACCTCATCTGCAAGAAGCTTTATCCAAAACCCTGAAAAGGCAATGCCTGCCTGCGCATGTATATTCATTTCCTGACAATAACATTATGCACAGTAAACCACATTAAGTAAGAATACAAGTGGGGCCACTCTATAAATGTTTTATTAAGTGCAGAGACTGATGTGAGGCCACACCCGGTGAAGTGAATGGATGTTTCTTTTTATAGCTTAACTTTTTTTTATATAACTTTTTGTAACAAAAGGAAAAAAATTTAATTCACAATCAACAATATGATCTGTTAGCTACAAGCAAAATGTTTGTTTCTTGTCTTCAATTGTGATGTGTTCTAGAGATTGTCTATTACAACACAAATGAAGTCATCTATTGTTTTATATATATATATATATATATATATATATATATATATATATATATATATACACACACACACACAGAGTAAACTTGATGAGTACTGTCTTATGGAAAGATGAAAACCTCTTAATGGAATTCAAGTGTATTGAGGCTTTTAAGTGTTTTTAGTGACAATATTTTGATTGGATGCAACTGGCATTGGACCAGTCATTGCTGTAAATCTCTTCACTTTGCACACATGTTCTAAGAACCAGGTTTTTTTGGTTTCATGAACCAGTAGTGAACATTGTAATGCTTTGCACAAAGGCTAGGTTTAGTTTCATTATAATACATAAGAGGTAAAATCAAGGTAGCTTTAATGTTTGGCTTCTTTCATTTTTATGACTGCTTCAAGACTGTGAAATATGAATCTTAAGTAGATTAGAGAATTTCTAATATACCGTGTCTATTTAGCATAGCTTAAATACTCTAGCCTCATATTTCCAAAGGGCCTTGGCTTTAGATTTTTGACATCATTTCCACATGCAGTTACACAACTATACAATCCAATGGCATTAATTATGTTCATAACGTTGTACAACCATCACTTCAAGTAGAAACTCTGTAGCCATGGAAGCCTTGACTATTTACTTCAATTTTAATAAACCTGAATTGGCTTTTCATAATACTCAGAGCCTTGTGACTTGGGTCTCTTTAGTAACTTTAATGATGCCTTAGAAACTATATTAGGCTGGGTTTTCCAGAGAAACAAAATCAATGACAGTATGAGAAAGGGGTCGCCGATCACAATGATCAACATATAACCCTCTCCCAGGAGAACAGACAACAGAAAAGTGGGTTGAAGGGAGACAGTCAGTGTAAGACATGAAAAAAATAAGAATAATTATTGAACTATCAAGGGTTCATGAGGGAGGAGGGTGAGGAACTGATACCAAGGGCTAACATAGAAAGGAAATGTTTTGAAAATGATGGCAACATATGTACAAATGTTCTTGACACAATGGATAGATGAATGGATTGTGATAAGAGCTTACGAGCCCCCAATAAAATGATAAAAATAAGAAAGAACTTTCTATCAAGATAGTGGCCTAGGCCAGTCCAAATCAAGAGAACAGGTCAGCTGCTAGCTGAAGGCCCTAAACCTAAGACTCACATAGGGGCCAGAGGATAAAGCAGGATGACATACCAGGAAGCTGGGAAATCACAAGCCGGTGAGGGCAGAGTCTTGTGGTTCCAATGTCCACAGGAATATGGCAGTGCGTCAATGCCTCCCAGGCTCAGCAGGCCACGCAGGTCACTGGCCCCAGCTGTGACACACAGAACTCCATAACAAAGAAAGTGAAAAATAAGAAAGGGCTCCGTCATCTTATAAAAGTGCCCCGCCCCCAAGGAGGCATCACGAGCCTTTCACGGGATTAATAGGCTGGACTTCATTCCTACCTGCACCCAGGTGAAAGTTGACACGAGATCTTACAAACACACATACCCAACCACACCAGCTGACCCTGAGTTTATTCTAACTCGTGGGGACCTCCTGTGAACAGGGCAGAACTGGCCGCGGGATTTCAGGGCTGTGCTTGCAGAAGTGGATCGCCAGGTCTTCTTTTGGAAGGACCATGTCTGAAGTGCTTCTGAGTAGGTCTGAATCACCATCCTCTTGATTAGTAGGGCACAACTTAACCATTTGTGCCATTCAGGGACACCATGCTTTACAATCCAAACCCACTGCCTTCAAGTCCATACTCACTCATAATGAGCCCCATAGGGTTTCCGAGGTGGTACATCTTTATGGCATCAGATAGACTCGTCTTTCTCCCAAAGAGTGACTGCTGGGTTTGAACCTACTGCCTAGTGATTCAGTCTGAACTTTTCAAACAGCACCACAAGGACACTATAGAAGAGCTCGCTGTAGATTGTCTAGAAGAGGGGCAGAACACCCTGCCTCACAGAAAAGTCACCCACCAGTGTCCTTTCTGTGGGAGTTGCTTCACTAATGTATCTTCTCTGGGGAGTTAAGGACTTTCCTAGAAGTGATTCTGAACCCTGATAAAAAGAGAAAGGACAGCGGCAGAAGAGAAGATAAATACCTCTAGACTACTTTGGGGAGGCAGCTGTAACGCCATAGATCCCTCTCACTAAGTATGACACAGTGTCACAGCGCCTGGATTGTCTAAGACAATCTTACTTTCAAATGTTACATATTTTAATCTGGAGTTCACAGATGCTGATGCTAGTTGCCATCAAGTCGCCTCTGGCTCATGGTGAACTTGTGTATAACAGAAGGAAACATTGTCCAGTCCCGCACCATCTCCCAGCTCAATAGCAGAACCCATTCTATTGTGATCCATAGGATTTTCACCAGTAGATTGCCAGACTTCCTTCCCAGCCTGGTTTAGTTGGGTAGCTCCATGGAAACTTTTCTGTTATGAATGACCTTGATCAAATTAGGAGCACCAGCGTCGGAACTTTCAGTATCATAGCGATATAGAAGCCACCCACGGTAAAAAAAATCTGTACACACACCTAGATACGCACATATTTACATATACATGTGCACATGCAAAAAGTTTGTGGGAAAAATCCATAATCTACATTCTATTTTCCATGAAAATTTTGATATGCGTATATGTATTCCTACCGCCTCGTCTGTCTATGCCTCATACATATATGCAATGCATAGACATCCACATACACAGTCACATACACCTACACGTATATATTGATACATATTATACGGTTTTCAGTGGCTACTTCCTCGAACGTGGTAGCTGATTCCTTCTACATTGTTCTTAGTCTAGAAGCTCCAGTGAAATCTGTTCCCTTTGGGTGACCCTGCTCACATCTGCGGTACTACTGACATCGCTTCCAGCACCACAGCAACGCACAAGCCACCACAGGAGACACACTGACAGGTAAGGTAAGAGGTGAGAAAAGTATAGGAATGCCAGCACACTTCATTGCGCTCCTTTGGATCAAGAGGCAATTGTGTGAACGGAACAGGGAACACTAACAACATGGTTTAAAATCAAGAAATCCGGGTGTCAGGGTTGCATTCTCTCACCACGCTTATTCAATCTGTACTAAAACCAAAAACAGAAACCTCACTGCCATTCAATTGGGAGCAACTCATAATGACCCTACAGGATTGGGGAGAACTTCTCCGGTGGGTTTCAGAGATTGCAGCTCTTCATGGGACTGCTAAAGGGCCAAACAGATCTGTCTTGGAAGAAGCATGGCCAGAGTGCTCCTTAGAGGCGAGGATGGCAGAACTTGGTCTTACATACTTTGAACATATAGTCAGGAGAGACCAATTGCTGGAGAAGGACATCTTGCTTGGATAAGTAGAGGGGCAGTGAAATAGAGGAGAGAGACTGACATGGTGACTGCACCAATGGGCTTAAGTATTGGAGAGATTGTGACGAAGACCCAGGACCAGGCAGGGTTTCCCTCCTTGGTGCACGGGGTCACAATGGGTAGGAGCAATCTCAATGGCTCCTCACAACATTTAGGACACAAATAAGAGGAGCAAAGGAAAGAAAAGAGAGGGTCCCCGCCCCTTTTCCAGAGGACATCTGGAGGTATGTTATGGAACCACAGGGAAGTTATGAGAAAAGCTATATCATGTCCACTATCTTTAGTTTGAAAGGGGAAATTTCTCAGTAAGCCTCAAAGAGCCAGAGAAGGAGAAATCTCTTATTTATACATATTTGAGCTGAAATGGCAGTGATAGTGTATACATAGTTTCACTTTGATAGTAGAATAACTTTTTCAGATTCTGGAATATAAATAAGAAATCAAATAAAAATGATATAACTCCCATTAAATGAAAGCAAAGTGCACAGCAATGTACCACAAAGTGTTGCTTCTAAGGGTCTGGTGACAAATCACTTGCGCCTTGCTCTTAAGAATTATATCAGATCTGAAGCCCCCACACCAGAATTACATATTATACTGCACATTTATCCATCAGTTAGGATAATGTAGGGCTGATCTGCCTCAAACAGCTGTCCATTTGGTGTCTTCATATTTTAATGCACCTTCAGAACACAGCCAAGCAAGCGGCTTAAATGTTCCATTGGCAGGACAGCATCATAACTTAGGGTAACATTTCCTCCAGTGATTTTTCTCTGCAGTTGATGAGCGTGTCAAATAAAATCTGTCAAAGCAGTTTCTTGTAACATAAATTTCAGATGTTTTTGGCTTCCAAAAAGGAAGATGTAATAGGTTTGCTTTTACTAATACACTTAGATAATGAAAATAGAAGTATTGCTATAAAGTTCTTTTATATGCTTTTCATGTTGAAGTATGTAAGCCATAATACATGCTTCCGTGCTTCCTAAATGAAGTCTATATTCAGGAGAAGAGACAAAAAAAGAGTTGAAGAGGAAGAAAATGGAGTTGGTATTAGACCAAGCTCAATTCTTTTTTGTGACAAAAACAATCAAAAGATAACAGATTGTAAATTTAAACTTCACATTGTCTTCATTTAGTCTATATGCTGCATTAATTTATTAAGGCTCTATCATGTGCTCAACAAAATCCAAACCAAACTCACTGTCATCCCAACTAGTAGTGATGCTAGAGGGCAGGGTAGAACTGTGGGATTCTGACCCGGTACCTCTTTAGGGAGTCAAAGCCTCCTCTTTCCCCCACAGAGGGACTGGTGGCTTCAAACTGACCTCTCGGCGAGCAGTCACCTTGTAAACCACGATGCATCCCAAGGCCCCATACAATCAAACGGAAGACAACAACCAAGCCAAAACCACAGCTATCAAGCCAATTTCATCTTAGAGTGACCCCATGAAGGACTTTCGAGACTTTTATTGGAGCAAACGGTCTCGCTTTCCTTTCCACAGAGTGGCTAGTGTCTTTGAACTGCTGGCCTTGTGGTTAATAGCCCAACTTGTAAGCCAGAGTGACACCAGTGAATTAAACATCCGAGCAATGAACAGGTTCACTTGAAAGGAGTAATCACTTGGTCTCTGGTTAATTTGCGAAAACACCATGCAGAAGGTGTGGTCCCCGGTGACATTCCTCTCAGGTGGCTTTGCAGAGTCCTCTGAACAACAGGCAAGGCTGGTGGTCCTGTGCCACCTGCAATGGCATGTGTATGTTTGCCTTCTTCTCTACCAAGCATTGTGCCTTTTTATCATTGGTTTTTCTTGGTGACAGGTCCAAAGTATATCTCAATATCCTTGCTCTGAAAGAATATTCTGGTTTGCCCAGTAAAGCCTGTGAAAGCCAGAAACTGTATAAGCTGGAAGTCAGCTAAGGAGGGGACCCAAATATTTTCCACTGAAATGAGCGATAGAAAAAAATGTCAGACTGCATCCTGTCAAAGGTGGAAAATTTACAAGAGAGAAAAAACCAAAAGGCAGTCCCATTGAATTCCAGTTCTCACAGGTCTTTCAATATTTCTCCTAAAATTAATTTTGCTCTTTCTCTGGGCAGTCTAAAGTATATTCCTTATTCTATGCCAACACTACAATCACAAAACCGTAATCCTTCTGTATTCCTTGTTCATAATCTAATTTGCATATGCAGGTGAGGTGGTTGTGAAATCCATAGCTGAGCCAGATTACAACTAAATCATGAAAATGATGCAGTCTGAATTTTAACAAGTCCTCCGAGAGATTCTGGTGCTCACTGCTATTTGACAACTACTACTGGGAAAGCCTCAGGGTGGAGGGGCTGTCACTCACTGCATTTCTGGAAGGTTCTAAGTGTGGCAAGATACACTCATGTCTTAAAGGAGGATCTTACTCACTGTTATTCTCAGGAGAGCTTCCTGTCTTTGCATCTTCCAGTTGCTGCTATAGCTATGAGGAGAGACCAACTGAGGCAAGGTCAGCATCGAATTGTTTCCTCACCAGGATGCCATGAAGCTGAGGGGCATGCTGCCCCTGTTGCTGTGGGATTCTAACCAGGGACTGAGGTCAATATGAAAGGACTTACATGTAGCTTTTGATTGATTGATTGATTGATTGATTGCCTCCAATGTCTTTTCTAAGTTCGTGTCACCTGTCTTTAAGTGTGCCATGTTCCCATCATGTGGACTTAGGCCCAAGAGAGGATGTCTCTCTCCAGCCCACGTGCAGGACATTTCGTGTCTCTGGCTTAGGTTCAGGCTTTGGACAGTACTATGGACCACACAAATGCACTGTCTTGGTGGAATTCAGAAGTATTTTGTACTCCAAGCATTTCTAAGTGAGTTATCACTTTACTGGATATTTCTTCAATTTACCTGAACCACTTGGTTGTTAGGCTTGCTAACATCTAAAATGTTTCTCATTTACTTCATCTTGCTTGGTGGGAGGATCTGGGCATTTGATCTACATTTGGTTTCGATCAGTGGTTCTCAGCCAGTGGCCGTTTTGTCCCTGGGGGACAGTTAAGCACTGTGCAGAGACCTCTTTAGTTATCACAGACTAGATGCCACTGGCATGTGGAGGGTAGAGGCCAGGGATGCTGGTGGCACATCCTGCTCTGCACAGCGCAGTCCTCCACCACAATGCTCCAAGCCGAAATGCCAATAGTTCAGAGGGTGCAAAGCCCTGGGTTACATGCTTCCACTCTGGGTTAAAGCGTAAACTGAGTAACACCCCATTCAAAAATGAAAGTTTCTTCTCTTTCCAAAACAAAAAGCACAGAAAATGAGAGACTTGCAGGAAAGTGTTGGCAGTGGAACTTCTTAGTCACAGAGCCACAGGGTCTCTGAATTAGGTACTTCCTGAGAGACCTGAAGGAGTCCTGGTGGCACTGTGGGTTAGGCACTGGCTGCTATGCAAGGATGACTGCTCAAACCCACCTATCTCTACTCAGGGACAGATGAGGCGGTCTGCTCCCATGAAGAGTTGCACAATCAGAATCCGTATATAGGTCGAACTGACTCATGACTTAATAGCAGCAGGGTTTTTGGTTGGGTTGAAAGTTATGAAGAGTCATGGTGGCATAATGGTTAAAGTTCTTGGCTTCGAACTTAAAGATTGGATGTTAGAATCCGTCAGAGGCTCTATGTAGAAAGATGTGGTTGCTGCTTCTGTGAGGATTTGTAGCCTGGGAAACTCTGTAGAGGAGTTCTGCTCCACCCACAGCAGCAGGGCACTGGGTCTGGTTTCTCCATCATCATTACTTTGTAGCCTGAGAGCTGAGGTGAGGGGCCCAATTCAACAAACTTGCTTGTCCTGGAGATGGAGTCCTTGGGGTCACTTCTTTGTCTCTGGGTTGCGTTCTCTCTACCAATTCCTCTCCCCTTTCCTGATCCTCTTGCCATTCCTCCCCTCCGTCTCAGCAGCTCCTTCTCCACTGTCTCCCTCTTTTCTGTTTCTCCACTTGGCCCAGGTTCCAACACATTCTCACCCCTTTTCCCGTCTGCATTTCCTTCTTACTATGATGGACCTTTGTACATGAGCAGATCCAAAAATGTAGACTAAAATCTTGAAAGGGCTTTTTGTCAAAATGCCATGATTTTTGTTTTTCCATGAAATAGTAAAAGAGAGAGATAATTGGAGCCTTGCATTAGAAAAAGGAGGACATGCTTCTCGCTCTGCCCCATGCTCACCAATCCCCTTGCCAAGGAAATAAAGTTTTACATTAAAAGCACATTTGCCACTAGTTTGTTGTCAATAGCCCTAAAGAGCAAGCCCCTGAGGCATACAAGAAGAGCCATTCACAGCATGTGGGTCAACATATTGACTACCATTTATTTGATTGTCTAATTTCTTCTTTATTATTTGTCCCAACTTATTTCTTGTGTTATACTTTGTGCATATTTAGGATGATGCAAAGGCAAGCACTCATATAAAGATCCAAAATTATTCAATTAAAATGTTACCCAATCATGAGGTTAAAGATGTTGTTTGCAGTGAGTCTTCTATTTGGATGCACTAGATGTCATAGTTTCCACTGCTCAGAGAGCATGCTGTTCACCATTCATGACACAGAATCCTCCGATGTTCCTTCTTCCCAATATTAACATTGACTGTACTGGCTGGTATTTGCTTGGATCATGAAGATTTAATAATTTAAGAATAGGTCATTGGAGTTCTGTTGTGTCATCAAATAATTGGAGAATTTATGTTTTATCAGGAGCACAACCACCCTAGTATTCTACATTTCACTTATTGTCCTTTAGCTTCAGGCTTTCTGGTATCCTTTCCCGACATGTTTTCCCATCATGAAAATTAACCCACTCCATAGCTTTCTGGATAGAAAATATACTGCCCCCTAGCCACGCCTTTCATTATGCTGCCTCTTTTCCTTCATGAATTGTGATCTAACAGTATCCCAGCAAATGCCCAAGCCTTTGAAGTGTTGTGCTAATTTGATTAATATGTAGTTACATCCTGTTATGATGCACTTTGCCTTATGCATTTTAAATGGAAATGCAGAGTGGATTACATTTGTGTTAAAAAGACAGCATACTAAATGAACAGTACTGAAAGCAGTCTATAATAACAAGCTTTGCGACCACTTTAAGCATGTGGAAGGTTATTGCTTGCAGGTGAATGGTAATTACATGAAAATACATGTTTTTATGACAATTAAGATGTCAATAAAAATATTGGTGAGGTTAATATAGCTGTACTTAAAATATTTATTCTATTGGTAATTAAAATATAATTCTAAAAAATGGCTTAATACAATTCCCTAAATTATATACAGAGAAATCTATAGATGGATATAACAGCCCATGGATTCTTGGCAGGACAAAAATGCTTATGTCAGTTATAAGACACAGCATCAAAGGCAAAGAGACCACTTTGGGAAAGAAGTCTATGATGTCATGATTATTGCTGTAAGGGAACAAGCATGATTATTGCTGTAAGTCTGAAAGAAATGGTAGAGTCTCTTTTATGTGTATCTTACACAGATTTGGTGGCTTTAAGGTAGGTTGATGAAAGGAAATTTGTCTAAAATGCTTCACAAGATCTTACACAGATTTCAATGTCTAAAGACATAAAGTATTATGATACTGCATCCTTAATATGCACTTAATAATAAATGATAATCATAAAGATGCTTACACATGTATCTTTGTAATATGGTGAAAAGCTGATGAATATTTTATATTCTCACTTTGGGGGGTACATGCTCAACCATTATTCCAATTTTAAATTCCACTTTATTAATTACAATATGATTTTTCTTCCATTTGACTCTTTGCAATGACTAATAATCTTGCAGAGAAGCTTACAATGGCTTAATCTTGCTAAATACTTTCATTCAGGCCTCTTCTCTTCATGTGACAGCCATGTTTAATACGACACCCCAATTCATTAAGTATTCATGGTTAACATTCATAATTATGATCTCTATTGAATCAAAAATTCCTAAGGAACTGAAGAAAATTAAAAATGTTCACATTTCATTGGATTTGCTATCCAGTATTCATGTGTTTTAATCACCTAAAATCAGTTCAGAAGAGAAAAATCAGAAGCCTTTACTAAAATTGAAAGCAATCAAATTAAAATGTGCCCAGAAGGAAACTTTATAGCTGTAGTAGTTGGGTTATGTGTCCAATGGGCTGGAACAGGGTTCTTAGTAGTTTGGCAGTAATCCACCATGATGTGATCTAACACCCTATAATCAACTCCATGAAGGGATATAACACAACATAATCAACTCTTGTGAGAAGCCAGCATTTGTGGTGTAGTGCAGCTCCCTTGATCAGTTAAAGCCTCAATGCAAATGGACAAAAGACTCATCAGGATTGTGGCCTTTTTAAGCAGACTCTGTGGAAGCTTGCCACTTTTCTAGATCGGGACCCTGCATCTGGTTCTTCAGCCCTTGCCTTATTGCCTGACAATCCCAAGGAACCACCTTGGACTGCTCATCTTGTATTCATTCAACTTTGCATCCACCAACCTGTGGTCTTCCGTATTCATCTTCCTGCTTCCATCAGACCCTTAAAGCTTCATGAGTCAAGAGAGACTTCCAATTTAACATCTAAAGCAGATTTGAACCTGACTGGAAGTATTGTCTCTACAACTGCGTAAGCCACTTATTAATATAAATTTCTTTCTATATCCAGACTTGTATGATCGTCACTAGTTTTACGTCTCTAGAGAATCCAGCCTAGCACAGTAGCATATAATTTTCATATTATTTATATGACCTATAAAATCATACACCAAAGACCTGTGAAGTAATAAGGTCTTCAAACATCTCTGGACTTTAAATAGAATATCTTCTCCTTAGTAAGGTTTAGAATATTTGATATTGAGGTGAAATGGCATTGTAGTAAAGTAAAGTTTATAGATAGTCAGCCATTAATGTCATCAGAAGCGACCAATCACTGGAGAAACGTGTTACGCTTATTTAATACAGTAGAGGGTCAGAGAGCACGAGAGAGACCCTCAGTAAGGGGACTAACTTCAATCGTGGGCTCAGACAGAGTAGCAACAGTGATGGCAGTGCAGGACCAGGCAGTGTTTTGGGCTCTCTTAGATGTAAGGTCACAGCCAACCCACAGCAACACACATGTTTCTGTTACTTTTCAATTCTGTGACTGGGTGAAAATATTTGCTTTCACTAGTCCTCAGTTTCCTTACTTCAGGTTACCATAAAAATGCATTTTATTTTCTTCTAATATTTTACCACTATTACAGTAAGAGGTACCTGATGCATTTTCCATAGCTTTACACATATACATATGTACACATATGCACGCACTGGCTCACACATGCTCCCAGCATGTACACAAATATACACTAACACAAAATTTCCATTAAACAGTACACTTAAGACTTTACATGAATATTGATGTTTTCTAACTTACTCTTTTTTCCAACTTTTAAGACCTGGTACAACCAGTTAACCCCAAGTTTGGTGGTTCAAACTCACCAGCTTCTCTGAGGAAGAATGATGGAGCTATCTACTGTCAAAAATATTTACAATCTCAGAAACCCTACTTTGTCCTGTGTGGACTCTGTGAGTCAGAATCAATTCTACAGCAGTCAGTTTGGGTTTGAAGGCACAGCCAAGCTCCAACTTCTCTTCGTTGAGTTGGGTGAGTATGTTGGTTCTCATGAACTTATTTTCTCACTGCTGCCGCGGAGGCTTTATGCATTCAACAATTTTCTCTTGGTTGGAAAGGGTTTTTCTTTATTTCTATTTAAAATGTATCCGATTTACCATGATAACTTTTTGGTCTGGACTAAGAAACATTAAGGAGGCCTGATGGCAAGGAGCTAAGCTGTTAGCTACTAAGGAAAAGGACAGCCATCCACATTTCCCAGCGACTCTAGGAGAACCAGAGGACAGTCTCTTCCCATAAGCATGACATTATTGGAAACCCTAGAGGCCAAGGCTACTCTGTCCCATAGAGTCAATAAAAGTCAGAATTGCTAAATGGTGATGGGTTTGGTTTGAGTTTTAAAAACCACTGACCCCCAAATACATTGTATCATTTATTTACATGGCATTTAGCAATTCTTTTTTTATTTTTTCACCATTTTATTGGGGCCTCATACAACTCTATCACAATCCATGCATTCATCCATTGTGTCAAGCACATTTGTACATTTGTTACCATCATCATTCTCAAAAAATTTGCTTTCTACTTGAGCCCTTAGTATCAGCTACTCATTTTCCTCCTCCCTCCCCACCCCCTTCCTTCATGTACCCTTGTTGATTTATAGATTATTATTTTGTTATGTCTTAAACTGTACCACGTCTCCCTTCACCCACTTTTCTGCTGCCCATACCCTAGGGAGGGGGTTATATGTAGATCCTTATAATTGGTTCCCACTTTTGACCCCACCTTCTCTCCACTCTCCCAGTATCGCCCCCCACACCACTAGTCCTGAAGGGATCATCTGCCCTGGATTCCCTGTGTTTCCAGTTCCTATCTGTACCAGTGTACATCCTCTGATCTAGCCAGATTTGTAAGGTAGAATTGGAATCATGATAGTGAGGGTAGGAAGCATTTAAGAACTAGAGGAAAGTTGTATGTTTCATCACTGGCATTAGCAGTTCTTATTGTGCTTTGTTATTCAGTATTGATCTTAATGCTAAAAATGTATATTAGCTTATGTGTTACCCAGTCAATTTCTACTCACATCAAAACATTTGTTACAGATATGGAAGATTATTAATATTTTCATAAAGTTGAAAAAGATGTAAGATACATTTTAATGCTTTTCAAATAGCCCACAGCTATACATAATAAAAATTAATTGGCAAAAAGATGGAAGCAACCTAAAGGTCTGTCAGGAGAGAAATGGTTAAGGAAACTTTGGTACTTAAACACAAAGAAATACTATGTATCTCTAAACACAAAAAATGAAACCAAGAAGCCTCTCAAGGCATGGATGAACATTATGCGGAGTGAAATTAGGCAATCACAAAAGTACAAACATCATCTGAGACCACTGTTATAAGAGAAGAAAAAGCAAGACAAAGATTTCTGTACCAAAGGGAGCAGACCTCGGAGATGGCCATGGGTAGTGAGCGGTGGGGAGGTGGGGACAAGGACAAGAAGATTAAATAATGGGCTAGATGAGTGATGGGTGTCCACTTGTTGGTTAAAATGGAAGACAGTAGTCTGTGAAGGGGGAAGGGAAATCAAGGAGTGGGTGAATGATTACCTACTCGGGGAGTTGATTAGTAGTTTAAATTGTTGAATGAAACACTGATGATCTGAAATGCAAACCACTACCCAATTTACAAGACAAAGTTGTTTAAAATAATAATATCAATAAGGCCTCCTGGAGGTAGGGGAGGGGCGGGAAGGCAGGTGATAAAGGGGAGCTGATTAGAAGGAGTTCAAAAGAAAGAAAATGTTTGGAAACTGCTAATGGAAGCAACTGTACAATGATGCTTGCCCTAATTGAATTATGGATTTTATGATATCTAGATGAGCTCCCTATAAAAGGATTAGTTTTTCTTAAAGTCATAGGATGTAATAGCTCACAGCTAAATAACCTTTGAAACTATAAGAACATAATATCTTGCAGTCGCAGATTAATATGGGTATGCTTTCTCCGAGAAAGACTACATGTTGCAAATTTATTCCAACTTTTGGGAATTCACGCTAAACCCAAACCATTAGCCATAGAGTTAATTCTGACACATATGAACTCTATAGGATGAAGCAGAGCTGAGTCTGTGGCTTTCTGCGGTTGTGAAGCATCTTCTCTCTCCCGTGGAGCACATGATGGCTTTGAGCTGCTAAGCTTCAGCTCAGTGGACTATTGTCTATACAACCACCGCTCCTTCTATTCTAAATACTAAGACTTAAAACAAGATTGATCTAATATTTGACCAATTAATTTCAAGAAAGGACACAGCTAATAGTTGAAATGATATATAAATATAGGGGGTTGGGGAGGAGGGAGGGGGAAGGAGATAATTTGAAGGACTGATTAGAAAATGTCAATATAACAAATCAAACTGGATGCATCCATGGAGCATGTAGTCCATCCAATTCATAAAGCACATACACTCTTCATCTGTATCTCACTTGCTTTGCTTAGATCTATTGGGTCAAATTCACTGCATAGCACATGCTTTCCTCTATCCCATCTACTTTGTAAAATACCGTTTTTGTGTGTGTCAATATGGAGCATCTCAGAGTACAGTGTTGCAGTAGTTTCATAATTTCATGTCAACTTGAAGATTATATAAAAGTGTAGGGGTGAAGTTTAGCCTTCCAATCAGGTCACAGTCTGATAGTGACTCCTTGTGGGCATGGCCTTCTCATTAGGAGGGCCCTGAGACCCTCCCTCTCTCAATCTGACTCCACCTTCCTGCTGGCTGACCCTGATGGTGGCCAGAGCCCTAAAAATGCATCCACCACCAATGTTTCCGCAAAATTTGCACCCACCATTCTGTGATATACCTCCATTCTGCATCATTGCATGTGACAGCATGAGTCTGAAGAGTGACTAATGGAGTAGTATGGGATGTTTTCTTGATATACAATTAATTTGTGATATAAAACTTTTTCTTACATATATATGGGTATCACTGGATCTGTTTCTCTAGTCAACCTGGACAAACACAAGTATCTTGCACATAGCAGATCTTCAACAAATATTTGTTAATTATATATTACTTGACGCTTGAATGTTTTCAAAAATACTCCATGCTATTATTTTACCTTATCCCCAATTGTCTATAATATTTGCCCTGAAATAGGGATAAGAACTAGGAGGCAAAAGGCATTTATAGAGGTCTAAATACAGGCATATACATATGTAAATATATTCATATATAAAAATAGGAAAATAGATCTCTGTACATATATTTATGTTAAGTGTCAAGGTAGCAGGGGGACATCGGGCCTCTACTCAAGTACTCCCTCAATGCAAGAACAGTTTGTTCTAATAACCTGGCATTCTGTGATGCTCACCTTCCTGACATGATCACTGAAGACAAAATTGGTGCATAGCAAATGTGGTGAAGAAAGCTTATGGTACCTGGCTATCAAAAGATATAGCATCTGGGGTCTTAAAGGCTTGAAAACAAGCAAGGGGCCATTTAGCTGAGAAGCAACAAAACCCACATGGAAGCAACAAAACCCACACCAGTCTGTGTGATCATGATGCGTTCATGGGATCAGATATCAGGCATCAAAGAATCATAACAAAAGTCATATTAATGTGAATAAGGGGGAGTGCAAATTGGAGACCCACAGCCCATCTGTAGACAATTAGATATCCCCTTACAGAAGGGTCACAAGGACAAGATGAGCCACTCATAGTGCAGTGTAACACCGATGAAACACACAACTTTCTTCTAGTTCTTTAATGCTTCCTCTCCCTTCACCATCATGATCCCAATTCTACCTTGCAAATCCAGCTAGACCAGAGCATGTACACTGGTGCAGACAAGAGCTGGAAAGACAGGGAATCCAGGACAAATAAACCTTTCAGAACCAAAAATGAGAGTAGTGGTACCAGGAGGGGAAGGGGAAGGTGGGGAGGGGAAGGGGAAAGTAGGGGGTGAAAGGTAGAACCGATCAAAATGATCTACATATAACCCCCATCCCAGCGGGATTGATAACAGAAAAGAGGATGCAGGGAGACAGTAGTGGGTATAAAAAAAGTTTATAAAGTATCAAATGTTCTTGAGAGAAGGAGTGTGGGGGAGGAGAAAATGAGCTGATACCAAGGGCACAAGTAGACAGAAAATGTTTTGAAAATGATGATGAAAACATATGTACAAATGTGCTTGACACAGTGGATAGATGCATGTATTGTGATAAGAGCTGTATGAGAAACCAATAAAATGATTTTAAAAATATATATAGTATATATTTACCCTGGACTATAGATAATCACCCTAAGACAGAGGATGGTTAAAGACAGAGTCCAGTACTTAATTTTTCCAGTAATCCCCTTAATTTAGAACATAAAGAAACAGAAGATATTAATTTAATATTATTTTACTTAGCCAAATATATTCAAAAGATCATTATCAATCATAAAAATGTATATGGTGATAATTCATGTTCTTTTTATATATATATTGTATTTATACCGTGTCTTAAAACTGCCTGATGTACTTCCCCCTTACAACAGAGCTCAGTGTGGCTGAACCACACCCTGGGTGCTCAGGAAAGCCAGGTGGCTGCCATGTGGACACATGGTGCTCGCCACCAGTCCACTTGTGGGGACATTGCAGGTAAACCAGAAACTGGCTCCTCAGAGAGAGGAGAGAGCTCCCATTCTCCAAGTGTAAAAGAAAATGTTGTTAGGTTACTTGCTGAAAGCTAAAGCGTCCTTGTCAACATCTGAGATTATGTCCTCTCCCAACACACTCACATCCTTTCCAATTTCTTTCTCTTTTTTTTGATTGATTGCTTCCCCAGCCTGAAAGAGGCAGGAAGCAGGAACATCCTCTCATGGATGTGGTTGCCATCTTGACTGGTGTGGTTAGCACTAAATCCATTAGCATTAATACTCCCCATAAGAGGCTTTGGATAAGTACCTTTAAAACTCTGGATGATCAACAAAGAAATAGATGTTCTGGCGGGAGGGTGATATTGTTGGAAGAGAGGGCAGGAAGGAGGTAGACGGACTGAGTCACGGTAGTACATAGGAAATGATCCTGGTGGGGGCGGGGAAGAGGCGGTGGGAAATCCAGTGCTTATTGGCATAATTAACAGTTTTGGGAGAGCCCCTAATATCCTGTTGGCCTTAATTTCATCTTTGCCCCCTCTCATAGATCGCTACAGAGTGTGAGAGGCAGTCAGAATGCACGAGAGCCAGGAACAGTGAAGGAGCCCAACGTAGCACTGAACTAAAATCTGACCTTAAAACAGTGGCTGTTAGGACATAATCCTCACAGAGTCTACAGAGCAGTGCTTTAAGTACATAACAATTATCTGGGGAAGTGGCTAAAATACAGATTCTGATGCAGGATGTCAGAGAAGTATCAAGAGATTGAAATTCCCAGGGAATACCAAAGCCCTTGTTCTAAGGATAAACCGTTGCAGAGTTAAAACCTGTATTGGTGGTTCTTAAACCTCTCTGCACCTTAAAACTACCTATGAAGTTTAATAATAGTAATATCACATACCATGTTAGTCAGAATACAAGATTCAAGAAGAGAAAGTAAAAATACTTCATAAAATTTCCTCAAGTTATTAAAGTACCCAGCCATCTATGAAACCCATGTAATCTAGTTTACTGCCACTGAAATAAAATCAACCTCAGTTTTTCATCCTATTCTGCAGCTGCCAAATACTCTTCTTAGCAAGCTACTAAACCCCTCTTCCCACTCCCTGTGTTCTGTGAACTGAATGTCCAGGTTTTTTGTCTGCACCACATCATTGATAAACTTCCATTGTGTCTTCAGCTCAATTCAGTTGCCTACGTATTTATTAATGACCTGGCAAGGATTGTAGAGGCACCAGGGGAGCCAAATTCTCTAAATTCTTGGAAATGTGGAAAGAGATTTTAGGAAAGTGTTACAAAACACTGACTGAAATTTTTTACACTTAATCCCCACCCAAATAGTGTCATTGATTGACCAACTTTATCAGGGAAATCGGCTGAAAAGGAATCGGACTCAAGTGCAGTTGAGTCTCAGCAGTAAGTGCAGCATCTGAAAAGACTGTTTTAATATCAGGTCCAAGGAGAGCGGCTGTGGAAGGATGAAGCATGCAAACATGCGTACACCGGAGGGACGACTAGACTGCGGCACATACAAAATGGGCTTGGGAAGTTGACAAGACTCAAAGCTAAAGTTTGGTTAGGCCAAGAAATAAATGGGCTGCTTTGGGATAGGAAGTTAGAAATTGGAATATTGTGTTTAGGGTCCCTGAAAAGAAAGTGAGCCAAAGGAGACAGAGTTGAGACAAGGTAAACCCAACTGAAGGGTTCTTTTAAAATTAGAGTGTGTTGAAATTGGAGTGAATGAAAAATGTGACACTATTACAACTTCTGAACATAAAAATATTTAAGGTTTTTTTCAGGGCTCTTTTAAGACATCATAGTGGTCAAAACTCCTGCAAGAAGATAGCCAATTAAAAAGAATCAAATATTGAAATCCTAGTAAGGTTAGAAACAGAGAAAAGATGGACGTTTTCAAAGATTTCTCTTACTGTATCCACTATCAATGCTGATGGAAGCAGCAATCAAGAAATCAAAGGATACATTGCATTGGGTAAATGGGCTGCACAAGACCTCTTTTAAGTATTGAAAAGCAAGGATGTAACTTTGAGGACGAAGGTGCACTTGAACCCAGGCCATGGTACTTTTTGATCACCTCAGATATATGTGACAGTTGGACATTTTATAAAGGAGACTGAAGAAAAATTGAATTGTGCTGCTGGTGAACAAAACAATCTGTCTTGGAAGAAGAGTGGCCCAGATGCTCCGTAGAGGCAAAGTTGGTGAGACATCATCTCCTGCATTTTGGACATGTTGTCAGGAAAGCCCAATCTCTGGATTGACAAGGGCATCACACTTGATAAAATAGTGGGAATTGTAACAGAGGAAGATGCTTGGCAAGCAGATTGACAGTGGCAGCACTGATGGGTTCAAACATTAGAACGATTGTAAGCATGGCACAGTACATGACAGAGCTTTGTCCTGGTGTTCATAGGCTTACTCTAGGTCATAACTGACTCAATGGCAACAACAAGGTCATAAATGACAAAAGTAAGGGAAGTCATGAGACAATGAAAAATCAACTTGGTTTGATGGCAGAGCGGAAACACGTAATAGAGGGTAAGTGAGGAAGGCTTACTAAGAAAACCACCTGGCTTCAGAAAGAAAAGAAAATGAACAAGCAAACATCACAGAGAGAGGAACACCAGTGATGGAGACACGATGAGCTCGGATTTGAACATGCCAGATTTGAAATGACAGCTAAGAGGAAATGTAAGAGAGAGTGAAAGAAAGGTTGGGTGAAAATAAAGAGCTTCCTACCCAACAGGTCCAAACAAACAAGCATGATTCAGACAGCTGGACAATCGGGGCAATTCATAAACATGAAATAGGGTCCCTGAAACCTGTGTCCTCTCCCTCCACTAAGATGCAGATGAATCCAGTCAATTGCTCGCTGAGTTTTCTACCTTTCCAGAATTAAAAATGAAGGTGTGCTATAATTTCTAATTGCTCTCACACCAGTACCAGGCATGGTGCATCTGGCCAATGCAGGCTAACACTAGTCATCCTACGGGGATGAGCCAGGCCTAGAGTTCTCAATGGTCACTGTTTTTAACTGAGTAAAATCAGCCTTGTGTTTCCAAGTTTGCAGCTTGTGTTTTTACACGATGCCAAATTCCCACCACCCACTAGGGTATTTTGCTTGCGGAATAAATGTAACTAGCAAGGGTTTTCATTACCCAAACTAGTAAAATTAGTAATATATTTATTTCTTCATTTGAAAAAAATCAGGAATTTAAATGTTTTACACCAGAATTATTCTTCTTTTCCTTATCCTTCTGTCTACACACACACACACGCACACACACGCACACGCACACGCACACGTACACACACACACTCACACACACACACGCACTCATACACACACACACTCATACACGCACACACACGCACACACACACGCACACGCACACACACGCACACACACACACGCACACGCACACACACGCACACACACACACCCATACACACACACGCACACGCACACACTCATACACACACAGAGACACGCACACGCACACGCACATGCACACACGCACACACGCACACACACACTCATACACACACGCACGCACACGCACACACACACACACTCATACACACACACTCATACACACACACGCACACTCATACACACACACACCTCTCTCTCTGGGCCGAAGTGGTGGTGGTGGTAGATTTATAACCATAAAATATCTTCATTACAGAAACATGAGATTTGGTGAATATAATATAATAACATGTATCAAATCATAATATATCTGTCTGGTGATATATATCCACAAATTATTTCATTATAATATATTATCATATATAATATAATCAAGCCATTTCTCCCCCAACACCTTATTTGTCCCAGTCCTTTGTTTTTTCTTGTTGTCCCTTATACCTTAGTCATTGGTATTTATCAGCAAGAATCTGAATCCAATCTGAAATGACTTCCTAGATAGGAAAAAGAATTTTCCAAATAATTTAATTTTGAGTCCATGTTGATATGTCTTTAAAATAATAGTACTGTTGTTGTTGTTAAGTGCTATCCAGTCAGCTTCAACGCATAGTGACCAATGTACAACAACACAATGCATTACCTGGTCCTGCGGGATCTTCATGGCCCTTGCTATTTTGAGCCTATTGTTGCAACCATTGTAATAATATCTCATTGAGGCGCTTCCTCTCTTTCACTACCTCGCTAGTTTGCCAAGAATGGTACCCAATTCCAGGGAGAGGTCGTTCTTGGTAACACGTTCAAAGCATGTGAGACTTGAGTCTCACTGTCCTCAGTTGTAAGGAACATTGTGTCTGTACTTCTTCCAAGTCCTATTTGTTCCTTTTCTTCTGGCAGCATCTCACATATTTCACAATCTTTGCCAGCACCGTAATTCAAAGGCATGGACCCTCAGTCTCCTTGCGCAGTGTCCAGTTTCCATGTGCAAAGGAGATGAGAGAAAAAACGAGGGCCTGAACCAGGTGCACCGTCAGCCTCAATGTGATACCTTCTGGTTTTACTACTTTATAAAGATGCTTTTTGTAGAACATTTGCTAACATAGTTTTTCGTGTTGCTACTTCTATCGGTGTTTTTGTGGATCCAAGTAACATGTAGTCCTTGGCAACTTCAACCTTTTCTCTGTGAATCATGTTATTGCTTATGTGTCTAATTGTGAGATTTGTTTTGTTTATTTTGAGATATTATAGTTTTGGGTCTTCATCAGTAATGTCTTCAGGTACTCTTTACTTTCAGCAAGCAAGGGGAGTCATGTTGCATATATCAAATTGTTCCTGAGTGTTCCTCTGATTCTGATGCCGCATTCATCTACATGTAGTCCAGCTTATGAGATTACTTGCTCAGTATACAGACTGAGTAGGTACAGTGAAAGCATACAACTCTAATACACACTTATGCAGATTTTAAACCAGGCCTTATGTCCTTGTTCTGTTGAAACCACTGTCTCTCACTTATGTGCAGGTTTTACTTGGCAAAATTAAGTGTGTTTGAATCCCCAGGTCCTTTTTTCTATTCTACCTCAAATAGCAAACTGTGCTAAAACTTGTCCACAATAGGTGATCCTTCCGGGAGGATACTTCAAGCATGATAGCAACACACAAGTGACTACAGTACAACAAGTTGACAGCCGTGAGTAGTGAAATAATAGATGTACCTAGGTATTTAATATGATCTGGTAGTAGCTGAAATTTCAAATAATCCCAATGTTCAATATTACTATTCCTTATTGTATTTAAAACAATGTCCGTGAGAACACTGAGGTAACTTTAATGATAGAAAAAGAATCTACATGGTAGAATTGTTTCTTATGAAAAGAAGATGAATATAACTTGAAAAGGAAGCATAAATATTGAAAGTACAGAAAATTAATGCAAGACAAACATCTTAAAGTAGATGATAGCATCTACTGAAACTGAGTTTCTGTCAATGACATAAAATTGCAGAAATTATACAAAGTACCATGAGAGAAGTATCCGTTAATCAAATATGTCAATGTATCTTCATGGTTGATAGCTAACAAGTAAGCACTGACCTAAATTTTACTGGAGAACATTTTAAAAGCATTAAGCACATGCTGTTTACTTAGTTAATGCAATAAATATAAACATGCTTTGAGTTCACAGTAAATTCAAAGTACAGACCTTAAATAATTCTCACATTTTAAATCAAATTGATTAATCACTGAAATACATTAGAAGAAACTGTTTCAGCAATTTTTTGTGTGTAAAAAGGGTCTTTTAGTCAAATTCAGTTCCTCCATTTGTATCCACTGCATGTGTAATTCATGAACCTTTAAACAGTATAAGATTATAGATAGCTAAACTGACATTTGTACTTTCACTTAGCAGCCTGAATAATCGGCATACTCCAAGCTTTTTAAATGTTAAAGCAATCATTGCTTTGAATTCATCTTGTGATGTCATTGCCACTAGCATCTGATATAATAAATTTGAAGTATATGAAAGCCTGAAAAGAATATTAGAAATATGTCTCATTTTAAGTACATAACAATTAAATGATGTGCAACAAGAAGTATGCTCTGGTCCATCTATTAATGAAATGCTCTTTAAAAGTGTGATGTGTCATTGTTATCTTTTGTGCTTGCCAAGAATTTCATTTCAATGTGTGTTTTTGTCTTCAGAGGCACAAGAAGTGAAGATTGTATGCATGATAAGAAAATTAATGACTGTGTATGTAAGTGATAGCTACAGCTGCAGCCCACGGGAAGAATGAGAGACCTGTGGGTTCCTTTAGGCAGCCTTGAGTCATGGCTGACTCACAGGGAGCGTATGTCCAACAGACCCGCACATTACCTGGTCCTGCTTCATCCTCGCAATTGTTCTCACGTTCGAGCCCATTGTTGCAGCCACTGTGTCGTTCTCTCTTGTTGAGGGCCTCCCTCTCTGTCACTGCCCCAAGGCTTTACCAAGCATGATGTCCTTTTCCAGGGACTGGTCTCCCCAAAACATATGAGACGAAGCCTGTCATCCTTGCTTCTGAGTTTGGTTTTGCTTCTTACATTGTGTTGTAGTCCATGAGACTGCAGGCCTTGAACTTCATCAGCAAATGCTTCAAATCCTCCTCACTTTCCACAACAAGGTTGTGTCATCTGCATATCCCAGGCCTTAAATAATTCTCACATATCTCAGGTTGTTAATAAGCCTTCCTCTGATCCCAATGACATGTTCTTCTTCATATAATCTAGCTTCTCTGATTACGTGTTCAGCATACAGATTGAATTCATGTGGTGGCAGGATGCAGCCTGGATGCACACCTTTCATGGTTTTAAACCATGTAATCAGCCCTTGTTCTGTTCAAACCACTGGTTCTTAATCCCCGTACAAGTTTCACAGGAGCACAATGAAGTGCTCTGGAATCCCCATTCTTCTCAAGGTTATGCACAGTTTTTTATGATCCACATAGTAAAATGCCTTTGTATAGTAAATCAAACACAAGTAAACATCTTTCGGGTATTCTCTGCTTTCAGTCAAGATCCATTTAACATCAGCAATGATACCCCTTACTGATGCAAAGTATTTGTATTGTTCCAGGCCAAAGGGTATAGATTTCATATGTATAGATTAAAAGGAATAAAAATTACACTGCCATCAATTAATTTCAAATCCCACTAACAATATGAACCATGACTTGCTCCTTACGGTTTCAGAGACTAGATTTTTACTGGAGCAAGATGCCTCATGTTTCTTCTGCAGAGCAGCTCTTGAGTTTGAACTACTGATCTTGAGGGTAGCACTCCAGTCATCAACCCACCCACCTCCTTACTGAAAGGAATACTAATCATTGATCATTACCCAAACTCACTGCCATTGAGTGGATTACAACTCATAACAACTCTATAAATGATCGACATAGGGTGAAAATGGGTCAGAAAAACAAACCTGTCTTGAAAGAACTACACCCAGAATGCTCCTTAGACGCAAGGATCCCCAGACTTCACCTACCATACTCTGGACATGTTATCAGGATAGACTGGTCTCTGGAAAAAGACAGCCTACTTGGGAAGGTAAAGTGTGGCAAGGAGGAAGGCCCTCAAGGAGATAAATTGGCACTCTATCTACAATGAGAGGCTCAGATATAACACCTGTAAGCTGGGCCCACACCTGGGCAGTGTTTCCTTCTGTTGTGCACAGAATCGCTATGAGTCAAAATTGAGTCAATGGCACCGAACAGTACTGAGCAAGAATCGACTTGATGACAGTTTGTTTAGTTATGATTAATTAGTTCATACGTCAGTAATTTGAGTGTACTAACCTAGGACTTTTTCCCTTGAAACTGGTGTGTGTGTGTGTGTGTGTGTGTGTGTGTTCATCTTAGAAGTTCATCATCGATGGTTGAGATTCTTTTCACCAGTTAAACAGGGCCACACAGGTAGTGTGTTGGGATTCTTTGAGTGAATCCATTTGTCTCTGTGATGAAGATGCGCAATAAGCAACCATTTTAAAAGGAAGCATAATAGGTCCATTTCCATTATCATTGGAGACATTGGATGGACACAGGACTCCATAAAGTATTTACATATTTACTTCTTGTCCACCAACATGGGTTCAACTAGGACATATTTGCACAACATTTGTTTTTGGTCTAGGTAAACCACCAGCTTTGTTCTATCTGTATTTCTGTAGATATCATAGCAACTGAAGTATTGGTAGAAAGTGGTGATACTTTTTAAAATCATTTTATTGGGGGCTCATACAACTTTATCACAATCCATACATCCATCCATTGTGTCAAGCACATGTGTATGCTTGTTGTAATCATCATTCTCAAAACATTTTCTTTCTACTTGAGCCCTTGATATCAGCTCCTCAATTTCCTCCTCCCTCCCCGCTAACCCCCTCCCTCACCCTTGATAATTTATAAATTATGATTATTTTTATATGTATTACACTGTCCAAAGTCGCCCTTCACCCACTCTTCTGCTTTCCATCCCCCAGGGAGGGGGTTATATGTAGAGCCTTGTGATCTCTTCCCCCTTTCTGCTCCACCTTCCCTTCACTCTCCTGGTATCGCCACTCTCACCACTGGTCCTGAGGGGTTCATCCAGCCTGGAGTCCCTGTGTTTCCAGTTCACATGTGTACAAGTGTACAGCCTCTGGCCTAGCTGGATTTGTAAGGTAGGATTGGGATCATGATAGTGGGGAGAAGCATGGAAGAACTAGAAGAGAGTTGTAGGTTTCGTCGGTGCTACACTGCACACTGACTGGCTCATCTCCTCTCCATGACCCTTTTGTAAGAGGATGTCCAGTGGCCTACAGATGGACTTTGGGTCCCACTCCTCACTCCTCACCCCCACTGCCGCCCCATTCAGAATGATATGATTTTTTGTTCTTTGATGCCTGATCCCATGGATACTTCATGATCACACAGGATGGTATAGTTCTTCCATGTGGACTTTGTTACTGCTCATGACTCACTTTGGCACATGGAGTTGCTATGATCATATTACATTCAAGGGCTCATAAAAGTAATGATCTCTAAGTGGTCAGGATTCTAGAATGCTTTTTGTATTGATGGGAATTAAAATTCTACCTTTTTTAAAATTCCATCTCAAAAAGTTGATCAGTGAAATGTTTAATGCTAGAGGGGAGCAGTGACAAGGCTTCTGAACTATGGGTGAGGCCCATTCCAATTTAGTAATGAGAGAAGATCGGCAATATTCATTCTGAAGAACTTAGATAACCGAAGATCTGTATCAGATCAAGTTCCTTTCGTGTTTTCCTTACAGGAAACTTTACAATTCTGCAAGACCATGTTGGCTCAATTGCTCAGATGCTTTTAATATAAGTCGTTTAATTTGATTAAAATGTTTGGAATAAGGGATTTACAGAATATATCAGGGTTTAATTGTCTCATGAAGAATAAGCATCTTTAAACCTTTCTTAAAAATGTATCACCTCCAGAGTTGGTGGTGAGGAGTTTGTAAGAGGCGTGGTAGAGCTTGATCAAGGTCAATGTAACCAAGGAGAATTAATAAAACCCAAATGAAGGCTGAGCATGATAGTGGGACAAGAGGAAAGTAAAAGGCAAAAGGGGAAGGAAATATGAGACAAAGGGAATTTATAGAGGCCTAAATACAGACATGTACATATACATTTATATATGATGATGGGGAAATAGATTTATGTACATATATTTATAGGTTTAGTGTTATGGTAGTAGATGGACATCGGACCTCCACTCAAGTACTCCTTCAATGCAAGAACACTTTGTTCTATTAAACTGGCATTCCATGATGCTCACCTTCCAGATATGATCACTGAAGACAAAGCGGGTATATAAGCAAATGTGGTGAAGAAAGCAGATGGTTCCCTGCGATCAAAGATATAGTGTCTAGCCGAGAAGCACATTACCCTGTGTGATTATGAGGTATCGATAGAATCAGGTGCCAGGCAATAAAGAATAAAAAATCATATCATTGTGAATGAGGGGGAGTTTGGAGTGGAGATGCAAAGCCCCAGTTGTAGGCACCTGGACTTCACGGGGAGAAGAGCCAATCAGGGTGCAGTATAGCAATGATGAAACATACAATTTTCCTCGAATTCTATGATGCTTCCCTCCCCCACTATCATGATTATAATTCTAACAAGACCAGAGCATGTACACTGGTACAGATCAGAGCTGGAAACACAGGGAATGCAGGGCAGATGAACGCCTCAGGACCAATAATGAGAGTAGCGCTACCAGAAGGATAAGGGGAAGGTGGGGTAGAAAGGGGAAACTGATCACAATGATCTACCTTTAATCCCCTTCCTGGGGGACAGACAACAGAAAAGTGGGTAAATGGAGACATTGGAAAGTGTAAGACATGAAAAAATAATAATTTATAAATTATCAAGAGTGAAGGAGGGAGGGTAAAAATGAGCTGATGCCAAGGGCTCAAGTAGAAAGCAAATGTTTTGAGAATGATATTGGCAACAAATGTATACATGTGCTTGACACAATGGATGGATGTATGGATTGTGATAAGAGTTGTACAAGCCCCCAATAAAATGATTTATTAAAAAAATTTAAGAAGTTTTTTCAGGCTGTAATCTTTTGAGGAATTAATTACCAGGTCATTTCCCAAAGTGGCTTCTAATCTTTAGTTAGAAGCTGGGAGTTGAAAGAAGTGTTTTCTATCTTGTTTATTTTGGTGCTGTTGTCGTTGTTGAGAATATTCACAGCAAGATACACATAAGTTCAACTTCATCATTCTGTGACTATGATCACATCCTTAGAATTGTGCAACCATCTTTGTATTCCTTATCTCAGTTGTTCCTCCCCCACTAACATAAGCTCACTGACCCCGAAAGTTCTTGACTATCTTTTGAGTTGGCCTTGTCAGTTTGATCCTGCGTAGATAGTTCTTAAAAGAGCATAATGCTCAAGTCAGACTGTTTAACTAGCTGAGTTAAATTAATATTTTATTTTAAGAGGACTGCTTGAATATTTGCGGGTTTAAAGTGAAGAGGTGAGCAGGGAAACAGCTTCCAGCCTCCATGACTCCAGAAAATCTGGAATCCAGACAAAATTGAACTTCTGCTCTGCATTTTCCTCATTTTAATCAGGATGCTTCTAGACCTTCTTCGACCTGACTTTTCAGTAATCGTAGCCAGGCACCATCCATTTCTGGCAGAGAAGGTATGGTTCATGAGTGCAAGCAGCCACCCATCCTATCGCTTCCTCAAATCCCGCACTCTCCTTTTTCCTCAGTTGCTTCAGGTGAATGCATAGCAATTTTTGTGCTTCGGATCTTGACTCACAAGCTTTTAAGATCTCAGGCACTAACAATGAACTAGGAGATAGAGCAGTGTTACTATACATGTTACTGAGAAAATTAGCTGGGATATCCCATAAAACAATGACAATCAACTTGTAAACCAAGGCCTTAAATCATATGAGATTTTTGATTGTACAAAAACAGACTCAGTAGCCATTCTACTTCTGTCCTTGTTTAGGTGTGTCAATCATCAAAGTAAAACTCACAGCTGTCCAATTGATTACAACTCACAATAACTCCGAAGGAGAAAGCAGAACTGTCCAGAGGGCTTGCCAAACCAGACTACCATATCTTTGCCTGCAGTTCAGCCGGTAGGCTTGCACAGCATATTTTAAAGTCATATAACTCCTGGTATTTGACAGATTTTATTGATTCTCATTCACCAGTATCCTGTTCAAAACCCTTCAGAGTCATTCTTCTTGCCATGGAGTCCAAGTAGATCTGATTTTCAGTCCTACCATTCTTATCTCCCATGGTTATTTGACACAAATCCCTGACGAATGCATGCACGCACACAGAAATATGTGAAAAAAACATAAATATCACACCTAACTGAGCTAATCCTCTGAATGTTTTATCATTCTTCCAGAAACTCTCTTGCTCCATATTTTCATACGACAATGTTATTTTACTCAAACACCAGCTCAGTTCATACTACTTCTGCCATGTTCTTGGTCCCACAGGATCCATAATACAAATGGTTTGGCTGTACCAAGAATAGTGTCATAGACCTGTAATGAGTATGGAATTTCTCCAAAATCTCTATCGTGGTAACTTTTGCACAGTAGATGATAAGTCAATGCTTTCAGTTGATGATGATGATGATGATGAAAAACAATGGAACAGGGGCTAGATAGAGGCATTTTCCCTCACAGAAGACTGGTTATGATGGTGTAGGCACCTAGCAGACCTACTAGCTTCATATTCCATTTAAATTGATCCAACATCCCTCATGGGAAAGCTCTAATCATATTAGATCTTTATATTGTACTAGATATTTTCCAAAATTTAAATTGCATAAAGACCGTTACCTGAATTCACTAAAGGAAAAAGTAAAATAACTCATATTAAAATGACCCAACACTGAAAGCATATGAATATATCTCTTTCTTATGGACCTACCTTTCAAGTAGACATAGTTCATGATTATACCAAAGAAAACTGTATGTATCCTCCCTTTCATTTATAATACTTAACACTTTGGGCAAGCCTCTGTGGTATAACTCTGCAGTATTGTGTCATTTATTTCACAGAACAATGCCATAGAATTAAATTATAATCGTTGTCATCAAACTCAGATGAAAATGTTCCAGTGTAGAGAAATAAATACCATATATACTCGTGTATAAGCCGAGTTTTTCAGCACAGAAAATGTGCTGAAAAACTGGGGTTTGGCTTATACACAGGTCAGTGGCATGAATGGATGTCATCTGGTCAAGCCCAACTAACAAAAGCAGGAAATCTCATGAAGCCTGACATAGAGTTAATAGCAAAGTGGGTTCAAGATGCATAGGTAGGAAGACATTCCAGAAGACATGGTGTGACGTGCCTTCCAGAAATGTAGTATTAGTAATGCTATGGATGACAGTGAAGACTGCGCTTTGTATGAAAATGACAGCAGTGAAGGTGATGACGGCGATCTCAGTGAGGACAGCATCTATGATGACCTTACATCAGCTATAGCTCTGCATTGGGATACGGATGATGATGAGGAATCCAGTTTTGAAGGATTTTTACTCTTTACATTTTAGCTTGGTTGCTGATTGAGCTCAGGGAATAGTACTCTTAAGGTATCAGTATTGATACCTTACTGTTTTTGTTGAATCTATTTTCCACTTACTGTACTGGTTTACTAATGTTAAATGACTTGTCCTTTTATTTATGTTTTTATTTAAAATGAATCTTTAAATATATTACCCCATTGATGTCTCAATTTTTAGAAATTTTATTTTCATTTGTTTTGATTATTGAAACTCACCAATAGTTTCTGCATTTTTCCACACTAGGCTTTTACTCAAGTCAATCAGTTTTTCTGGTTTCCCAGATAATAATTAGGTGCCTCGGCTTATACTCGGATCGACTTACATTCAAATATATACCGTAAGTGCCCTAGTTCACACAGCTGGTTAGTGGCCGGATTCACTAAAAATGTGTCTGGATCCAAAGCCTATCTTTTTAAATAAGGATGATGTGAGCGCCAGAGAAATGGTAAGGAGACACATTTTTGACCCATCACAAAGTACATCTCTTACTAACTGTTACAGTGGCCAAGTCCTTTAATCTCGGTTTTCTCATCTAATATTGGAGATGGTGCCATGTAAGCTTTAGGACTGTCTTTAATAAGCCTCGGTGGCACAGTGAGTTACATGGTGGGCTACTAGTTGCAGGGTCAGCAGTTTGAAAACACCAGCATTCCTCACGGGAAAAGATGAGGCTTTCTGTTCCTGTGAAGAGTTTCATCCTGAGAAACACACTGAGGTAGATCTACCCTCTCCTATGGGGTCACTATGAGTTGGAATCTATTTCAGGGCCATGACGTTGGGGTGGTGGTGGTGGTATTGTTTTGTTTTGTTTGGGGAGGGGTATAAGTTTTTAAATATATTAAGATTTTAGATGCTAATACATGTCTTTTCTATTTCCCTATGACAAAAGAACTGAAATAGGATCTCATAGGTCTAAACCTATAGTATGACATTGGGTTTAATTAAGTCTATTGTTTCTTAAGCTAGCACAATACTTTTAGCAACTCTACAAAGATTATCTTTTAGTCAGATCAATCAGCATATCCTCAGAAGTAGCAAGTGAATATTGATTAAGAAAATATAGAACCAAAGGAAGAGGCTTCCCTGACTGATTTGACTGCATTGTATTTACAGAAATTCTATGAAACCTTCTCAGCACAGGCATAGACGAGGTTCACCTTCATGTATTTCCAAGCTTGTTAAGTACATATGTGAAGGAACACTTTTTACTTTTTTATACTCCAACCCATTCCACAAAATTTAAGAGATATCACAAGGGTATATATAAAAAGTATGATAAAATAGAAATATGGAAAATATATTAAAGTTTATGGAAGCTTGGGAAGAAATGCAAGACTCTATAGTAGGTTGATATGTTTATTTACATGTGAGCAGACAGGCCTGTACTTGTGAGTATTGGATGTGTGTTTTGTTTCTACACTATATGGAAACTATAAGGAAGGTGCAGTTGCTGCTGTTGGGTGCCATCGGGTCGGCTCTGACCCATCGCAACCTATGAACAACAGAACCAAACACTGCCTGGTCCTGCACCAGCCTCTCAATTGTGCCTACGTTTGAGCCCGTTGATGTAGCCATGGGGTCAATCCATCTCATCGAGGACCTTTTTCTTTCCCTCTGCCCCCCACTTTATCAAATATGGCGTCCTTCTCCAGGGACTCTTTTCTCAGACATTATGTCCAAAGTATGTAAGGTGAAGTCTTGCCATCCTTGCCTCTAAGGTACACTGTGTCTTACTTCTTCCACTGGGAGTGTACAGGGAGAGTGGGTTGAAAATGGGGAACCGATTACAAGGGTCTACATGTGACCTCCTACCTAGGGGACAGACAACAGAAAAGTGGGTGAAGGAAGAGGTCAGACAGGGCAAGATATGACAAAATAATAATTTATAAATTATCAAGGGGGGAGCAGGAAGGGAGGGGAAAAATGAGGACCTGATGTCGGGGGCTCAAGTGAAGAGCAAATGTTTTGAGACTAACAAGGGCAATGAATGTACAGATGTGCTTTATACAATTGATGTATGTATGGATTGTGATAAGAGTTGTATGCATCCCTAAAAACACGATTAAAAAGATAAAAAGAAATTTTTAAAAAAGAAAACAAACAAACAAACAAAAATACAGATCTGTTTGTCCTGTTAGCAGTCCCAAATCAAATTCATGAATTCTTCTACGGTCTTCCTTATTTAATGTCTACCACTTGTCTGTCAGTTTGTGTAAGTATGATGGTTTGTGTGGTGCTATGATGCTGGGCACTATGTCGCTGATATCTCAAATGCCAGCAGGGTCGCCCAAAGTGAAGAAGTTTCATCAGAGATTCCAGACTGAGAACAGACAATACAGAAGGACTCAGGCTTCCCACTTTGGATGCAGAAGCCACTGAAAACCTTATGCATCACTTCAAAGCATTTTCAAATGAGAAAGATAAGTACACATTTTTATACTATACTTCCTCTGAGCCAAGTCTGTGTATTTTATACCTATTTATATTTGAAGTTATTTATAATCCCATTGTAAGGAATGCTTATTTAATAATATAAGCTGTCATTAAAGTATCACAAAGCTTATTTAGTCATAAAACCAGCATGAGTCTGTTTAATTTGCTTATATAGACATAAGTATTAGTTGACAATTTTTGCATAGTAAGATATAAAATTCTTGAAAGCTCTAATAAATAGGAATGGTACTACAATGGTGATTACAGGTGGCAACACTATAGACTGATATCAATTTTTTTTTCTGGATGGTTTTCTCCCATCAGATTTCAGAGAATTCTCACGTAGCATTCTTTAGCATTGAAATGGAGGTCAAATGGAATTGTAAGTCAAATTAAGTACCAGTAAGTCTCATTATATATTTGAGTTGATTGTTTATAATTTACTGACTCTCACCTGCAGCTTGATTCTGCTTTACATGCTCAGTTAGCAAATATAGATTGAGCAGTATGTGCCATACTGGATCTATCAAAATAGCCCATCGAGTCTTGTGAAGAAAATATGAATAGAAAAATTTCAGTGTCTTGTAACTTTCTGTGTATGGACAAAAGAGAATATCACCCACGTTAGGTGATGGGGAGAGTTTCCTACACTTTAGTAGAATCCCAATAAATAAATATGAGTTATTTACCTGATAGTGGAGGGATGGGTGTTGTAGACATTTTAGCAAAGGAAACAATATAGGTAATGGAACAATACAATGTTGAACACTTTAAATAAATTAATGCAATAGAAGATGGAAGAGGACTTTTAATGAACCCTCCCATAAGAAAGAATGCAAAGCAAGGGATAAATCATGAAGACATGTATAAGCTATACCAAGGAAGTTACATGTTATTTGGTGTAACAGTGCTGTTGAAAGACTCCCCACCTAGGGATATAGTTCAAGATTCTCATTTTGGGTCAAATGACTCAAATTTCTTAATAAAGAACTGATGGATGAAACATCCAACTTTCCTCTAGTTCTATAATGCTTCTCCCCCTCCACCCTGCCCCACTATCATGATCCCAATTGTAGCTTACAAATCTGGCTAGACCAGAGGATGTACATTGGTACAGATAGGAACTGAAAACACAGGGAATCCAGGACAGACAAACCCCTCAGGACCAATAATGAGAGTAATGATACCAGGAGGGGAAGGGGAAGGGGGGGAGGGGAAGGGGAAAGTGGGGGGTGAAAGGCGGAATTGATCACAAGGATCTGCATATAACTCCCTCTGTGGGGGGCGGACAACAGGAAACTGGGTGAGGGGAGATGTTGATCAGTCTAAGACATGAAAAATAATAATTTATAAATTATCAAGGGTTCGGGAGGGGTGGTAGGGTAGGGGGGTGGGCAATGAGGAGCTGATACCAAGGGCTGAAGTAGAAAGAAAATATTTTGAGAATGATGATGGGAATAAATGTACAAATGTGCTTGACACAATGGATGGGTGTATGGACTGTGGTAAGAGTTGTACAAACCCCCAATAAAATGATTTTTAAAAGAACTGATGATGAGGGTTTGAGGCTGAGACTAGTAATTGCCTACCTAAAGCACTTCCTCTTCATTTATTCTATATTAAATTAACTTAGCAAAACTACTTACCTTGCTGTCCTCTCTTACAGTTAGAAGTGATCATAGAACACAATCTTTATGAATCAAATCTAGAAATAACCCCCTTGGTGAGGAGTTCCTTTCCTAAATAAGAATCCAAAGACTCACAGGAGGGTTTTGTTTTTGCTTTTGCCCTTTCTCACCTCCATCCTCTTTCTTAAAATGTAGACGGAACTTTGAGGATATGGGAACTATCTTGCATTCATAAGGATAAAACACCATTACAATGGTGAGATAGAAGGATAAAACATGGGGATATAGCACTTTATGTAACAGCAACATTTCGAGAATAAACAGAGGAAGAACAGTCTGCTTTAGAAAAGAGAAACTACCTGAGAAGTAGGAAGAAGAGTGGAAGTACAATGCTATTGAAATGGAGGGGACGAAACGTTCAAGAATCAGGGTGTGAGGAACGTCATAAAAAGCAGTTGAAGTCAGAAAGGTGATGAACAAGAATCCTCAGGTAGAAATGTAGCTTCTTTATTTTTTTATCAGAGGTCTAAACTTCTCCGTAATTCTTCACCCTACTGAAAAGTGAGTGATTAATAACGCCATAAACTCTCCTGGTTGAAAATGTCCCTATACTTTCTACAAGAGTCATTCTTGAATAAATGATGGTTTTCAAATTCTTGCCATAACTTTTACATCAATAGGACATAGTCATGCATAGGGGCATTGTGACTTCCTCTGGTGAAGGGAAGAAGGGGCCTTGAACACACATGCATGCACCCTCCTCTCTGCTCCGGGGATCTCTTTATTCTGGCCATTGCTGTGGTACAACTGACCTCAGATGGCTTCCTGGCAAAAAGCAGCATCCATCACTACTCAATACCTGCTTCCAGTTACCAAGGTATGTGCCTTCCAGTGGTCTTCTATTCCCGTCCCCGAGCTTGGACTCCTTTTGTAGTCTAGATGGGATCTCAACCCTCAAAGTGGGTTGGGATTTGTGCACTGACAATAATGTCCTTGGAGTTACAGCCTCTACAGAACCACAATGTGTTGCCGTAAGACTTCCAGGTCTTACCTGAAGAATTATTGAACCCATCGACATCAATAGTCTATGATCCATCACCATCCTTTTCAGGATTCTGTACCAACTCTCAGCTCAATGTTCTCCACCCAACACCACCTATCCCACCCCCAAACTCGCTGCCATCGAATCAATACCTACTCATCGTGACCTTGTAGGCAAGGGTAGATCTGCCCCCTTAGAGTTTCTGAGACTGGAACTCTTTACAGGAGTAGCAAGTCTCATCTGTCTCCCAGACAGTAGTTGGTGGTTTCAAACTGCTGACCTTGCAGTTAGCAGCCAACTTCATAACTACTGTACCACCAGAGCTCATACCCACACCATCTGCATACATAAAATAAAAGAATAAAAGAAATACCTTTGCATCTGAAAACCTTTTTCTCCCTCCGCCTCTGGCCTCTTGTGCTTCACATGTTCTTGGAAGCATCTCTCTTCTCAGTAGTGAGATCTCACTTTACCGTGTATCAGAATAAAAGGGGAGATTTAGTGAAACCCATATTGTTAGAACTCATCTCCCAGAGTTTCTGCTACAAATTCTAGAATGAATTTTTTATTAAATGCTTTTATTGGGAGATTTAATAGCTCTTAACACAATCCATCCATCCGTCCATTGTGGCAAGCACATTTGTACAATTGTTGCCATCATCATTTGATGAATTTTTAACAAATGTCCACATGGTGATGTTGCTGGTCCCCACCCTACGGCAATCAGTTTGGTTTCATTTGATTTCTTCCACTTATGTAGAGAAGAGAGGTTGACTCCATTTCTTTCTTTCTTTTTTTTATAGCAGTTTTATTAAAACTTCATCCACAAGTCATACAATTCAATAATTCAGTCCTACCCAGAAGAGTTATACAGTTGTCACCATATTCAGTTCTATAACATTTTCATCTTCCTTATACTCATTATTCATGTATTTTTCCGAATTATGATAAAAATATGCACAACAAAACATTCTCCAACTCCACAGCTTCTACTTGTGTAATTCAGTGCCATGGATTATACTCTTTGTGTTATACAACCACTGTGGACATCTTTTTCCAAATTATTCCACCACCATTGACATTAACTCAGTGCCCTCTCAGCAACAATTCTTTCCCCTTCATCCATGGTAACTGTTAGTCAATTTGTTTTTTCTTTCTTTCTTTCTAGCAGTTTTCCTGATGCACTGTTCACATATCATACATTTCCATTAATAAATCACTTTAAAAAATGAATTGTCTACATCACTACAATCAGTTCTAGTGTTCCCCCCCAACCTCCCACATTCACTGTTTGCTCCCCAATTCACCTCTCCCTCCCCACCTGCAACCCCCTCTCCACCTACAACACCCTCCCCACCTCCAACTCCCTCTCCACCTCCAACCCCCTCCCCACCTCCAACCCCCTCCCCACCTCCAACCCCCTCCCCACCTCCAACCCCCTCCCCACCTCCAACCCCCTCCCCACCTCCAACCCCCTCCCCACCTCCAACCCCCTCCCCACCTCCAACTCCCTCTCCACCTCCAACTCCCTCTCCACCTCCAACCCCCTCCCCACTTCCAACCCCCTCCCCACCTCCAACTCCCTCTCCACCTCCAACTCCCTCCCCACCTCCAACTCCCTCCCCACCTCCAACCCCCTCCCCACCTCCAACTCCCTCACCACCTCCAACTCCCTCTCCACCTCCAACTCCCTCCCCACCTCCAACTCCCTCTCCACCTCCAACTCCCTCCCCACCTCCAACCCCCTCCCCACCTCCAACTCCCTCTCCACCTCCAACCCCCTCCCCACCTCCAACACCCTCCCCACCTCCAACACCCTCCCCACTTCCAACTCCCTCTCCACCTCCAACTCCCTCTCCACCTCCAACTCCCTCCCCACCTCCAACTCCCTCTCCACCTCCAACTCCCTCTCCACCTCCAACCCCCTCCCCACCTCCAACCCCCTCCCCACCTCCAACTCCCTCCCCACCTCCAACTCCCTCTCCACCTCCAACCCCCTCCCCACCTCCAACACCCTCTCCACCTCCAACACCTTCCCCACCACCAACACCCTCCCCACCTCCAACACCCTCCTCACCTCCCCGATAGACCATTGCATTCATTATTGTCTAGGTGCATCTACTCTTGTGATTTACAAACTTGGAAACCCAACAGGAACAATTAAAAAAACAAAAGGGTAAACAGCAAGAAGAAAATAATAGCAATATAAAGATAAAAATACAAATAAAGAGTAATTAAGAAAGAGAAGATCACCATCAATATTTTAAAAACTAGAGAAGAAATTTCTGTCGTAGAACAAATAAGAAATGCTTTAGCCTAGAACAAATTCAGGTAGAGTCAAGAGAGAGGTCAACTGAACTTGCGTCGAATGACACCTCATTCAGTCCACCAGAATCAAGTTTCCAATGCTTTGTCTGACAGCAAAGCTGTTTGAATGCCTTGCCTGTGGCCCCAGGGGATCTGCCAGAGGCTTCATTGTTGAGTCCATTTCTTAATGCTCTGCGACAAGAAAACAAGTGGGCGCTGTTAAAAGTTAACTATCATGAACAATTTCCCCCCTCACATTTCAAGAGGGTAGAAGTCAGAATCCAAAGCACCAGCTTTTGAGAGATAGCTCTCTTATGTGGTCTATGAAAAAAGACTTGTCTTAGCCTCTATGACCTCAAGCCTTTGGTCCCTTGAGCATCTCCATGTGGCACCTGTGAAGGTGAGTCAAGAAGTATTGCTACAAAATCGCGGGGTGATTGGTTTTTGAGGTGCTGTCGAGTCCACTCCAGGTCCAAGTGAGTCTATGGACAGCAGAACAGAAATACGTTGTTTGCTGTTGTGGTTGTGGAGTGCCATCTAGGTGGGTGCACACACACACAGGGTAAGACAACAGTTATTGCTACACAATCATAGAATGCTTTGTTAAACAAAAGGATCAAAATCTCAAGCTATTAGTCCTATATAGTCTCCATCCAACGATGCTCTTAGGAAGGTAGGGTTTCCGTCTCTCTGGCCCTTCCTCACAAACTCTGCTCTTTAGATTGCCTCCACCTCAAGCTGACAGCGTTCGCATCCCTGGGAGACTCAAATCATGTTTCCTTTAGCGTTTCTTTGAGTTTGGGGAACAAAAGGAAATCTAAAGGAGCAAAATTGGGGATGTAGAATGGCTGAGGTAAGGTTTCCCCCAAATATTGTCCCTGCTGCCCTAGGAGAATGATGCCGTTTGTGATGGAAGACAAAACAATGTCTTGGCACTATTTCCCTGGTTTTTACTCACCAATGCAGCGCCTATCCATTTTCTGAAAATATCTTTTTAATAAGACCCCATGCTCATCCTGTGCCTGTTAAGAAAAATCTATCCAGATTAGTCCTTTTAATTAAAAAGAAATTTTAAAATTCAAGTGGCCCAGTGGGTCCCCATGGAGGCCATTGTTTTGGTTTGTCCTTTAAAAAAAACACAACCTAACAAGACTAACACAAATGTTTTACTGAGAGAGCTTGTCTGAGGTCCTCCACTGATCACAGACACAACTTAAAACATGCTTCGTGTGAAATAAACACATGTGTTCAGGAGCTGCAATCCTGGTAGCAGTGCATGCATGCACATGATGTCCTCTAGCATCTTTCTTCTACCCATGCTTGCTTGCTCTCTCAATGTCCAATCTGCCCTGTTTGTTTTTTAAAAGTCATTAAGTTTAAAACACACTCTATACTGATAAGACCTTTCTAATATAACAGAAAATTCCATTCCCTAAAGTATTACATCCAAGAGTATAGAGGTGGGGGTTCCAAGACATACTTTCAGGAGCCACACTTCAATCTGTTACAGAAATGGAAGAATTGAATCAACCGTCAGGCATGTTTCAGGCTGATGTTTAAAGGAGGCGTCCTTCTTGAATGCTAAAGAAAATGCCTAAGTCTGTTAGTCTTAGGCTTTTGAAGCAAGAGCTAAGGGATAAAAATCAATTAGAGATTACAAAGAATTTAAAATATATCTATTGCTATAATCCTAAAAATGTCATCTCCACTGTAGCCATCCAAAGTCATGTGGGTTTTGGCAAGTCCAGTTTCAGAGAGAGCAGAAGACAGATGCCAGAGGGCTGACCAGTGACTGGAGGGTGAGAAGGTGAGTAGACAATGAAACAATTCTTTGAAAATCTTAATGACCGAACATGTGAGTCAAGAGAAGTGGGATTTTGTTTTTGGTTTTTGGGGGTTTGTTTGTTGTTGTTTTTTTGAAAATGGGGGCAGCTTGAATGTGCTAAAATATTGATGATCCCAACTAATGAGAAAACGTGAAGATGTAGACAAATGCTTAAATTTGAAGATATAAATTTCTCTGAGGTTACTTGTGGTCTCAAGTGGGATTTTCAGTTCTTAGGAACCAATCCCCCACACCAAAATCTCTAAATTTAAGTATCCTGATTGCTTTCTGTTTTCTGCATGGACCCTGACTGTGCAGTTGCTCGAGGCACTTTGGTTGTGCATTGCCTCCAATGCAGGTGGATGGTTGAAATCGCCATGGGGGCACTGTCAAGCAGGAGTGATGGTGGGGCAAAGGGACAAGGAAAGTGATGAATGGCAAGACACTGATTACAGCACTAGATCTTGCATCCCCGGTCCAGTTGAGTAACGCCCTGTGTAAAACAAGAAGAGACATCAGCACCAGGAACCCCCATGAAATAAATTCTACCCATGTCTCAGTGACTTAGAACCCAAGTATAAGTGTTTCCTAAAAACCCTGCTGATGCTGTAATCGCTTCTAAAAATAGTTAAATGGCTTATCGAATTCATTTTACATTAACCAGGCTCTCCAACCTGGGACAGGAAATGTTTTGCTCAGAATTTTACTCACCAATAGCCTTGTATTCACAAGTGATAAAAAAGTTCATTTATTTTTCTCTTATAGTTTCAGCAAAACCACAAGATTAGATGATTTATTTTTATCCAGCTGAGCAACCCTGAAACAGAAATCAGACGTGCTGCATTTGTTTTCTCAAAGTGTTAGGACTGGCCGGGATAATGGTGGACGCAGAAGTTTAAATGACATCTTTAAACCTCATTGCCATTTCTCTTGGCTCCTATGCAATCATTTGTTGGTTCTGCTTTGTGTGTATGTTATAGATGAGGTCTTGGGCCAGGATGTTGAGTAATAAGTGAGATAAAATGGTATGTATGGTATGATGAGACCAGCACAGCTGGTTGAATATACAGTATGTAATCAATGCCAACTGTGTGCGTTTGCATAAATTACAACAGACATTTTGAGAGGAACAGGAAATACTCAAAATGAGTCAAGAAAATTCTCACAAGAATTATTTCTAAAAAGCACACCAACCTGTGTGATCAGGAGGTGTCGAAGGGATCAGGTATCAGGCATCAAAGAACAAAAAATCATATCATTGTGAATGAGGGGGAGTGCAGGGTGGGGACCCAAAACCATCTGTAGACAACTGGACATTGCCTTACAGAAGGGTCGCAGGAAGGAGACGAGCCAGTCAGGGTGCAGTGTAGCAATGATGAAACATACAACTTTCCTCTGGTTCCTAAATGCTTCCTCCCTGCTCACTATCATGATCCGAATTCTACCTTGCAAGTCTGGCTAGACCAGAGGATGTACACTAGTACAGATTGAAACCAGAAACACAGGGAATCCAGGGCGGATGATCCCTTCAGGGTCAGTGGTACGAGTGGTGATACTGGGAGGGTTGAGGGAGGGTGGGTTGGAAAGGGGGAACCGATGACAAGGTTCTATATGTGACCTCCTGCCTGGGGGACAGACAACAGAAAAGTGGGTGAAGGGAGATGTCGGACAGGGCGAGATATGACAAAATAATAATTTATAAATTATCAAGGGTTCATGAAGGAGGGGACAGCGGGGAGGGAGGGGGGAAATGAGGAGCTTATGCCAGGGGTTTAAGTGGAGAACAAATGTTTTGAGAATGATGAAAGCAACGAATGTACAAATGTGCTTTACACAGTTGAGGTATGTATGGATTGTGATAAGAGTTGTATGCAACCTCCATAAAATGATTTTTTAAAGAATTGTTTCCAATAATAATGATCCCACTAGTTATTTCATTCTCCATTTTAAACTCTTTTTAGCATTATAAATAATTTAAAATACAGGCAGTTCTTATTCTACCTTTCTTGTGCCAATACATTAATCGGTGCCTAGTTATTTTCTGCACTTTTTAAAGGATGATGTGGTTCTTTCTATACAAAATAACCATCCAGTGGAAAAGTCAAACAATTACACAAACTTTGTCCCATGTCTTTTCATTAGTTGTCTTTAATAATACCATATACAGTTTTAGTTGCAATTGACCAAATGAATGGTTCTAGTATATCCTCAATTCTTAAAAATAGATTTCCAAGGAGTGGATACATTTAAAATGAAAACTTTTGCCTCTTCTGAACCAGAGACACTTTGGTAGTTGAAAAGATTTTGTGTTAATTTCCTGCTATGTAGCCCATATCCGTTGCCTTTCATTCAATTCTGACTCGTCGCTGCAGGATCGAAGTGCCACATAGAACTTCCAGAGGTGGAATCTGTATGCGAGCAGACTGCTACCACTCTCAAGAAGCCGCGACTAGGTTTGAATTGCCTTTCTATGCAACAACCAAGCACTCAACTACTGTGACCCCAGGGATCTTTACCAAAATGCATTTCTATTTTGAATATTTCCAATGATATTTATTTTCCCACAAAAGCACCAAAGAAATACACCTTTATGAAAATGTGTTCTTTCATTAGTAAGCCGTCTTTGTCCTTAATTTAACAGGTAAGAGTTTACCCTCAAAGTTTCAATCATGGAATGTTAATTGCATGTAGAGATACAGCTGATGCACAATAGAGTCCATGGCGTTACTCAGTGTAAACTCTATTCTTAAATGCTCTTTTCTTAAGGACCCTAGGGAGTAATGCATGCATTGGCTGCTAACTGCAAGGTCAGCAGTTTGAAACCACCAGGTACTCCTCTGGAGAAAGATGAGACTTTCTACTCCCAAACACATGGAGGCAGTTCTACTCTGTTCTGTGGGTAGCTGTGAGTTAGAATTTACTCGATGACAGTAAGTTTGGTTTGTTTTTTTTAGGCTTTTCTTAGATGGGGACAAGGTTGATTTCTGACTAGATCATAGCAAAATGCTGACCTATCTTGATTGGTGCTGTGGAAGTCTAAATTTAAGCACGGAGAACAGCATGTTGGTCGAAACCATCGTAAATAGGTGGATATTTGCAATTCACACGTATATTTGAATTTTAGAAGTGTTTCAGGTCCCACTTGGGAGCCAAGCTTCACTATGATTTAGCACCTTTAGCACAGAAGTAGATCAGAGATGCTTTTGAGATAAGAACCTCCACGTATGCAGCTAGGCTTGCAGCTGGTTGCCTTGGGCAACCCAAGCTTCCCAGCGACCTAGTCTCTATGGTTTTAGTGAAGTAAGCTGTCAGGCAGGGTTGTATGCCCTCTAAAACAATGCCTTCCTTATATGGATGAGCCAGGATTGCTCTGGACAAAGAATGAAGGTGTGTTCTTAAGTTAAACTTGTTAAAAGAAAATCCATGGTGTGCCGTTGTTGCTGAAGACTTTCCTTTTTTTCTGCTAACCCTGAACTTTACCAAACAATTGCAAAGAGTGCCCGAAGTCTTTTAGATTGTTGCTCTTCATGATACTGTGCATTATTCTTGTTCAAATTAGTCCAAAATAAAGGATGAAGTGTACCTCCCTGAGTCAAGTGGTGCTGGGTCACCGCAAGCCCACAAGTATCAGAATAGAACTGAGATTCCAAAGGCTTGAATGGCTGACTTTTCAGAAGCACACCACCAGGCCTCTCTTCTGAAACATTTCTAGGTGGTTCAAAATGTCAACCTTTCTTCGAGGTGGCCATTGATGAACTGCTTGTGCTACCCAGAGACTCTAGGATGACAAACACTATTGACTGTGTTTTTAGGAAGAATGGGATCTGCAAGAGAAACAGGCAGAGATCCTCTTGAGTCCAGAAAATCTAAGTCACCTTCAGCAGCAGGACCTGCTTGGGTTGGTCGCTCTTCTGGTACCTTTCAACCAGCGTGGAGACCTTGCTATTGTGGAGAAGTTCCGGCCTGGCCTCGAAAGGACAGTCCATGTCAGAGTACTGAAACTCTCCCACTCCTCATCCTCATTTCCCTACCCTTCCCAACATAGGAAACACAACAACAAAGAAAAAAACTTTTGTATATAAAATGGATGGATGGGAATAAAGTGCTTACTGAAAAAAGTGGAAAAAATGGACAAATGGTTTCCTACAAGCCAAAAGGCAGAAAGACATTTTTTTAAAGCTCAGCGTTGAGTGTAGATACCCATAGCCAGAGGATATGAGCATTTCCCTGTTATCAGGGGCCATCAAGCCCATTGCAACTCGATGTGCAATAGATCAAAGGACGGCCATGTCCTGTATTCACCATGCAATTGAGTTCATGAGCCTTCCTCCAATTCGGATGTTGTATTCCGCATAATATATTCTTCATCATATATGATGTCTTGGATTATCTGCTCAGCATACAGATTAAATAAGTATGGTAAAAGATGTAATCCTGACACACAGCTCTCAGTGTTTTAAAGCACTCAGCATTCTCTCACTCAGTTCGCAGGAGAACCTTTTGGTCCAGGTGCAGGAACAAAATGAAGAGCCCCGTGGCTTCTATTTTCCCAAAGTTCTCCACAGTTTGTTAGGATTCACACAGATCAATGCCTTTGCATAAGCAATAAAACATAAGCAAACATCTTTTGGCCACACCCCCTCTGACATCAGCAATGACAGCCTTTGGCCAAGCCATCTTTCAAATCGAGCTTGAATTCTGACAGCTCCCTGCCAATGCGCAGTTATAAAAGTGTCTGGAGCTAGTTCACAAATTTTATTTGCATATGATATTGTTTTATAATTTGAGCATTCTGTTGGGCCGCCTTTCTTTGGAATGGACACAAATATGGATCTCATCTGGTATGTTGGCCAGGTAACTGTCTTCCAAATTCCTTGGCATAGACAAGTGATTGTTTCCAGTGTTTCATCAGCTAGCTGAAACATTGAGTTGGTATTCCACCAGTTCCTGGAGCCTTGTCTTTCCACTAATGCCTTCATTGTAGCTTGGACTTCTTCCTTCAATATAGTTGGTTCTTGAAATGGTTGAACATCAATTTTGTTGATGCTTATCTTTATACAGATATCATATTTTATATTTACATATATAAACATATGTTTATATAATATAGGTTTTTATATATTGTAAATTACATGGAAGTTTGCATTTCAGATTACCAATTGTATTTTAAATACTTTACACTACCAATCAAGCCTGCCATAGTTTACCTTAACTTGACTTCCCGCCCTGTTGGGGGTCATTATCTTCCCCTTCACCCCAGTTAACACCTGTCAACCCTCTAGAAGGATTTCTAGGTCATATGGAATTTCCGTTCTCAGTTATTTGAGATAGGGCCATATCACTTTCCGCAAGACTAGTACGTATTTACATTCTCAGCAGTGTATGAGGGTTCTAATCTCTGTTTATCCTCTCCAGAATTTGTTATTTTCAGGTTTGCTTTGTTTTATTTTAACTTGGCTGTTATTATTGGTGTAAAGTATTATTTCATCGCTGCTTTAATTTCCATCTCCGAGATGGCTATTAGTAATTGTGAGTATTTCTTCATATCTATTGGCTATTTGGGTGTTATCTTTGTTGAACTGTCGATTCACTTATGTTGTCCATTTTTCAATTGGTTTACTTGTCTTTTTCTTATTGGAGTATTTCAGTTCTCTGTAGATTTTAGAGATTAGTTCCTTGTTCATTGTGCCATCACCAAAAAGTTTCCCCATTTCTTGGATTCTCCCTTTTATCTTTTGATGAAGCCTTTTGATGCACACAACTGTCTTATTTTTCATAGGACCCAATCATCTATTTTGTCTTGGACAATTTTTTGGATACTGCGATGACTCCTTATATTCATTCCATCTTTGTTTCATACTTCCTGTGTCGCTCAATATTCGACCCGTGGAATCCTTCAGTTATGCAACTCAAGGCCAAGATGCTTCTTCCCTTCCTCAGCTTCAGGTGTGCTGAGGGTGTTCTTCCTTTTTGACTTCCTAACACTAGATGTTTACGAATTTTTCATAGTAGCATAGTAGTATGATAAGCTCTCCAAGTGTCCGTTTGAAATGTGTGTTTGGCTCTTTTACTTCATTATTTCTTCACTGCTCTAATTCAAGAACAAGTTTCAGAACCTCTGTGACCTTTGACCTTTCTTTCCACGTTGACCTTTGACCTTTCTTTCCTGTCCTTTTAGTGACCTTCTACTTTCTTCATCTCCGCCATTCCACAGAACATTAGTATTCATTGTGTCAAACTGGCTCTTGAAGATGGCTTTGACTCTCCTGGATGTGGGTTTTCTCTAGCTTCAACCTGAACTTGAGTAGGACCAATATTTCCACCCTTGGCCTCTGGACTTGTTTTGGCTAATGATATGAGTTTCCTCATGATCTCTTCTGACAACCGAAATCAAAATGATTTCTGTGTATTCCATCTGCAAGGTCCACATAGATTACCTCCAACTATGCTATTGAAAAGAGTATTTTCAACAAAGAAATCATTGGTCTGGAAAATTCTATCATACTATGCACTCCTTTTCTATCACCAAGACCATGTTTTCTACCTACTCATTCTTTATCTATGTTTCCAACTTTTGCATTCCAACCACTGGTAGTTATCAGTGCATCTTGACTATATGTCTGAACTAGTTCAGGCAAAGAAGTTGGTAGAATTCTTTATCACTATTTTTCATGGTTGGTTTATAAGTAAGTGTGACTAATAATTATATTAGCAGGGCTTTCTCCTAGGCATACAGATATAATTCTATTACAGGCAGCATTTTATTTTATGATAAATCTTAAACTGTTCTTTTTGACTAGAAATGCAACCCATTCCTCTTGGGTTTGTCCTTCCCAGCACAGTAAGCCGTATGATTATGTGATTTAAAATGGCCAATACCAAGCCACATCTGCTCAGTAATTCCTAGGATATCAGTCTTTATGTGCTCCATTTACTTTTGGGTGACTTCTAATTTTCTATATTTGATACTGTGTAAGTTCCAATTTTAAATTACTAATGAATTTGCCATTGTTTCATCTAATGTTTAGCCTTTTCCCATCAGCAGATGAAAGTGCTCAGCTCCTTAATCCGTTCATGTCATTATCAACCCACCTTTGTGGTGGCAGCTCTTGTTCAACCATATGTTGAGTGCCTTCTGAACTGAGGGCCTCATCTTTTAGCACTATAACTGACAATGTTAAACTGCTATTGATAACGTTTTTAGTGATTAATCTTTCAGAAGTGGACAATGTATTCCTTCTTGGTAGTCTGTTCGGTGAAAGCTCTGCTGAAAATTGTTAACCATGGTTGACCCTGCTTGTGTTTGAAATATATTTCAGTATCACAGCAACACACAAATTTTTCCCAGGAAAACAAACTGACAGATGAATGGCGATAGTTGGGGATGGCACGGTTCTAATCTACAGAGTTTGAGAAGAAGTATATCAGAGTTTGGGAAGTATATCAGCAGGTCACATCTTAATCTGAAAGTTCCCAAAAACCTCTTCATCACTATACCAACACACTAACCTCTACTGAGGGAGATGCAAGTTTATTGGCCAGGAATCAAACCTAAGTCTCCCACAGAGAGGGAAGAATTATACCACCAAGTAACCAATAGCCCTAGACCTTGAGATTTACCTGTAAACCAAGGATTATACCTGATGTTATATATGATTTAAGAAGATTGGAATGTCATAGATAGCCTGAAATAACAGTACCATTCTTCCTGAGTAAAAAATCTACCAATAAATTCTGAATAGAAACAATCATAGTAGTAAACCATATTTTTTCTGTGTAATAACATAATTTTTGTCGAAAATTGTGGGGGTTTCCAAAATCTACATGACTAAATAAAATAAATGTTTACATTCTTTAAAAATCAAGTACAACTACTGTTCTCCTTTCTACTTACCAAATATTTCCCAATACTTTCATTTCACTTGTGGAAGGGTAAAAAAGAGAAAATGTCTGAAATTGGATATATCCCCATAATCAGAATATAAAGGGGGGAAAAGCTGTAAAACTCTATTTTCAGGAATACACCAAGCTGGTATGTACATGATATCTAATTATTTGCTAGGAATCCATGTGTGGCTCAGAAATATCAATCTCTTCGATGTTGCTCTTTTTCTATATACCTTGCACGCATATGGCACTTTACTTTCAAAGAAATTTATGAAACTATATTCAAAACACTCAATAAAAATGAGCTATTATCTTTTTACCGTGTGGATTAGAAAAAGTATAAAAAGTAATAAATTCCCCTCAGGCCATGAAATTAATATTAAAAATTAAAATGTGACAGCTCAGAACATCCCATGCTCTGCCATGCTTGAAATTTCCTGCCAAGTTTTCTCTACCTTATCTTGACATGTGTCTCCAGAAATGCCTGAGAAAATGTTTTCTCTACATATCTAGTGGAGAAAAGGGAAAGAGGAAGAGAGGGGAAGAGGAAAAATAGAATAAGGGAAGGAGAAAAAGAAGAGGGAAGGGGAATGAGAAACTGAAGAACAGTGAAGGAATGGAGGAAAGTGACAGAGGCCATATTTTATATTTTATTCATATTTTTCTTCAGTACATATAGTTATATGTACATATAATAATAATTTATAAATTATGAAGGAGGGAATGAGGTAATGTGGGTGAGGGAGGGGAAAAATGAGAAGCTCATACCAAGGGCTCAAGTAGAAAGCAAATGTTTTGAGAATGATGATGGCAAGAAATATACAAATGTGCTTGACACGATGGATGGATGGATGGATTGTGAGAAGAGTTGTATGAGACCCCAATAAAATTACTTTAAAAAATAGATACCTTTCATAAACAAAATATCAAAATACGAAGCCGTTGTTTCTCAGCATATTCTTTATCTAGATCCATTCACTTTTGTAGGCAAAGTTTTCATATCCCCAAGTCTTCCAGAACAAGAGGGCCTTAAGGGTTTGTAATGATCCCACCATACTTATCCCAGTTGTATGCTGGCTCCACAATCAACACTCAGAGAGGTAGTAGTCAAGAGATCCAACGACATGTTGCATTGGGCAAATTTTCTGAAAGAGACCTCATTCCAGTGTTAAAGAGTCCAACTGTCACTTTGGGGATGAAGTTGTGCCTGATCCAAGCTGAGATGCTCTCCATCGCCTCATAGACCCAGGAAAGCTGAACAATGAACACAGGCCATAGAATCGCTGGTGCATATGAATTACAGTGTTGGGGAAGACTATTGGGTATATCATGAACTTCCAAAATAACAAACACATCTGTCTTGGAAGAGGTGCTGCCGAAATTCCCTTTAGGATGTCACGACTTTACCTCCTATATTTTGGACATGGTATCAGAAGGTGCACATCAGGAAAAGGACATCATGCTGGTGAGATAGAGGGTCCCCAAAACGAAGACGCTCCTAAACAAAATGGACTGACAGAATGGCTGCAACAATAGGCGTAAGCACACTCATTCTGAGGATGGCTGAGGACTGGGTAGTGTTCCGTTCATAGAGTTGCTGTGGGTCAGAATTGAGTGTATGGTACCTAATGGCAGCAGCAACTCTGCCCAAACCTTCTGTGCCGTCCATGTTGCAGGACATCACCACCGCAGTGTGGGCAACCTCGAGGGTATCAAAGTGCATTTTTATGAAATGTTCTTTGAGTTTGGGGAACAATAGTTTCCCCTCAAAAGCCACATCTTGGGAAGGATATATATTTTTAAGGCATCCTTAGGAGACTAAGGTAATTGTGTTACTGAGAGAGCTTGTCTGAAGCCATGCACTGATCACAGACATATTTTGTGTGGAAGAAGCATGTATGAATTGAACCCTACTTATAATACTGTTTGACTAAAACACATGGATATAATTGGGAGAGTTTAATCTGTGTTTTGGTTGGCTAATAGTGGTCTATAAATATACTATCTATGAATTTCTATTTTAATTTCCTTTTCTTTTTTACTAGTTTGGTGTAATAATTTAAAAAAATATTTTCTAACACTGTTCCTTTGGTTCACAATTTTGGGGTCATTTTTTTTGTTTGTGTAATGCATTCACGGGCTTTTTAAAAGAGGATAGGCCCTGAGAAATAGTGCTCTCATGAGTAGAAGCAATGAAACAACTCCCAAAGTAAGAAGGCTACATTTAAGCTCTCTGGATACAGGTTACCTACTGTAATTCAAAGACCAGCCTGCACTCTACAGCATGCTGTCTGGTGGCCTACCAATTAAGTCATTCTCTTTATGGATGATTGTACACAGATTATTATTACTAAAGACACAAGATTTTGTCCAGTCTCATACACACACACACATTTATTAGTTAGCTACTACTGCATTGAAAAGAGACTCCAAAGTAGATTTAAAATAGCAATAACTATTTGCTTCATAGTTTCCATGGGTCAAGCATTCAAGAGCAACTTAACCAGCTAATTCTGGTTAAGGGTTTCTCATGAAACTGGCCTGCAGGCATCTCCCCAAATGGCCTCCACCAGCAAGGTGCTTGGAGCTGGAAACCCCAGCGGCTTCCTTGCGTGGCTGGCCTGATGCTGCTGGTTGTTGGCAGGCAGTCTCAGCACTGACTTCACACATGACCTAAGAGTGAGCAAGGCCGATGTGACCATGTCTTTCAGGATTAGCTCTGGAGATCACACACAGCTACTCCCGGCGCACTTTACTTGTTAAGAGCAAGTCACCAAATGGAATGAGCTGCCTACATTCAAAGCACGGAGGAGTGATTCCACTCCTGACGGGAAGAACAGCACAGTGGACTTGGAAACGACAGAGGACATGTGGATATATTCTAAAACCACCTCAGGAGAATATGCAAAAAAGCCCCCAAATGGTGTCTAATGAAGATTTTAGTAAAACCTACATCAAGAAAGTCTAAGAAGTATTATTTATTCCTATGGGCAACACAAATCAACCCCTGAAGGCTGGAAATTACATGTAGAATAAAAGTACCTGTTTTTAATTATTCACATACTTACTATTATTATTACAATTATTATTTTAAGAACGAGAAGTCTTCCTTGGAAAAATTACTAAGTTCAATTGAATCATTATTTTTCAAGAATTTATGTACATCGATCAGCCTACCAGTTTGACATCTTATTTATGGGCTACTGTGAGGGATCACATCTGTTGCAAACATAAGGTAAACAAGTTCCCAGTTTAGATCATTAAGGTAAAAGCCCCTATTTGATTATATGTACTTTTATACAGCAGAGATTTTTAAAAGTCTTTTCATTTGAGGGTGCATTTCTTTTCTTTTGTTTTCAAGAAATTAAACACAGACCTTGAGTAGACATAAAAATATAAAATACAGTTGATAATATCATAAGAACTATAAATATGTACACGGGAGCTTCAAAAATGTCATGGAAAGATTGAACTGAACTATAACGGAATTTTTCCACTAACACTTAGAAGCTATTACTATCTCCATATATGTATTACATTTTTTGTACTTTACCTAGAAAGCCACAAGTACAAAAAAAGTGCATGTGTGTATGTATGTATGTGTGTGTGGAAAGGAGAGAGAGAAGCAAAGAGAGACAGATGAGAGGGCCTTTTACCCCCGTCAGGACGGACTCCATGACAGTGAGTTTGTTTGGGTTGGATGATAGATGAGGCTTTCTACTCCCATAAAACGTTACCGGCTCAGACACCCACAGGGGAACTTCTACTCAGCCCGATAAAGCCCCTATGAGTCAGAATCAGTGAGTGATATTTATCTAACCCACTGGCTCCTTGTAGTTGAACTTCCAACAAATTGTATTTATTGGTAGAGCGCTGACAGCTACAAGTAAAACTCCTCGTATCAAGAATTATATTACATACACAAAATATAAGCAACTCTTTGCAGAGAAATTGTTGAGTTGTCTAAGTTCTATCCCAACCATAACTTATTAATCTCTCAGCGATAAAGATATAAATTCACCTTAATGTGTTCTTTCGTTAATAAGCATTAACACTCCATTTCCATGGTATGTAAGCCATGGGTCATACCTACTTTCAATGTTCTCCCGCCCTTATAAGACTGCTGCAGTACACATCATGTAAGGCCAATTGTATGAGGTAGGTGAAGAATATTCAAGGCACTATGGACGGCTAAAAGGACGAACAATTCTATCTTGGGAGAAGTAAGGCCAGGTGCTCCTTAGAAGCAAGGGTGGTGAGACTTCATCTTACAGACTTTGGAGCAGTGGTCAGGGAAGAGAGACACCCTGGCCAAGGGCACCATGCTTGGTAAAGCCGAGGCACAGTGAAAGGGAGGATTGCCTCTGAAGAGATGCATTGACTCTGTGGATGCAGCCATGGGCCCAGGCCCAGAATCAATGAGGAGGAGGGGGCAGGACCCAGCAGTGTCGCATTCCGTTGTGCATGGGATCCCTGTGGCTTGGAACCAACTCAATGGCTCTTCACAACAATAACAACATATTCCTCCCAAACGTGACAATGGAAAAGTTTCCTGTCTGAAATTAAAAGTCAGATTGGTCAATATAAAAAGATTCCTATGTCTCTTTAGAAAAAAATTGTAAACGGCATTTGACTGAAATCTATGTGCCCAAACTGGTCAAACATTTTGCCTCGAAAATGATTTGTGGAATCATCTGCTATCTCAATAAGCATTCTTGTGCCAGGTTCTTATGAGGACTCATTGATATCGAGTGCCAAATAATCTTTTGAAATGTTAATCATTAAGAGATTATATATTTATACACATGCACATGATTACATATATTATATACAAGGAGATAAGGCCGAAAAGAGCTCACACAGACTTCAATATAATTTTTCAACCAAATCTGTCATTACATGCTTCTTAACTGATGCAGCACATTAACCTAATTTTGCTCTGACTCGAGTAATTTTAATCAATGAACACTAACTCATGAAGTGCTGGGAAAGGTAGAGATAATAAAATGTGATTATCAGGCCGGTGGATATTGCCACTGCCTTTGACAGCAATAATTAAGCCTTATCGTATATGAGCTGGCACTCCACAGAACTCCATACATAGGCAAAGCTATGAATAGTCCTGTTTAATACATGTGAAAACTGAGGGGCAAAGGGCAGCGATGTGTCTAAAGTTGATTAGCAAAGTTAAAAATAGCTCCAACCCCCGCCCCTACTTTTTTTTTTTCTGAGACTAGTTTTGGTTCTAGGCATCCTGTAGAGACCTTTCATCCCAGATTCTCTAACTGCATGCCATGAATAAACACAGACACCGAATATAAAATCTCCCCCAGTAAAATATAAGTAGGAGCTGATTCAGTGTTGATTCGTAGGACTATCTGTGCTTCGGGAGAAACGTCAGGATCTCTTCGCCCTTTAAGAGTTACAGTCTCAGAAAACCACAGGGCTGCCCGACCCTGTTCTGTAAGGTTGATCTCAGTCAGAATCGACTTAATGGCAGTGAAGTCTGTTTTTGTCTTTTAGTATGTGCTTAACTGCATCCACAGCCTACATTTAATATGAAAATGCCTATTTTAAAAATGCATATTCCATAAACCATATTTGGAAGAACAATGGACAGAACACTTGCCTGAATATCGACACACACCTTTTTCTCACTCATAAGGACACCTGTCTGCGAAACACAGCTTTATCTGCTGAGGGCGAGTAAGTGATTGGCCCCATTTGGGAGTAACAATCGGTCACCAATAAAAATATTGCCCTCCAGAGTGGTTTAGGAATAATAAACAGGGTTAAAGTTATAGTCTCAAAGGAAAGTAATTAAATTCCTCTCCCAGACCAAGTGTTTCTTTCATTTAAATAGCTCAAGTGGCCAGTCGACTGACTACATGCTTCTCTTTTGAAGAACGATTGAAGTTGCCATTAACAGCCTTAAGATTGTTGATAAAGTAGCTCTGGCCACACTTTCATCAGCAAAGCTTGGATGCAGTTGGGTAAGAACTTACTAGGGTCAGAGGGAAGACAAATCCTTCTTTTCTCACAACACTAACTTTCAGAGAAAACACGGCACTTGTGTCTGGTTGCTCCATGTCTGAAAACATGTGCTAGCTCAGACATACTTAGCATTTGATACAGGTCTGCCAAAGTGCCTTTTCTCCAAATCCATCAAAATATGAACCTCCAACCTAAGAGGTGGCATAAGATTGGACATTTACAAAAAAGAAAGTTAGGCATCATTGCTTTTAAGTGATTTCAAGCCAAACCAAACCTATTGCCTTATTGCCCTCTGACTCGTAAGGACAGGGTATCATTGCTGTTAGGTGCATTGAGTAGCTGTGCCTAGTGATCGCACACAGCAGAATGAAACGCTGCCGGTCTGGGCCATCCTCACAGTTGCTTTTTATGTTTGTTTGCGCTGTCAGTGCAGCCACGGTGGTAATCTATCTTGTAGCAAGACTTCCTCTTTTTCACTTCCCCTCTGCTTTCCCATGCCTGATGTCTTTTCCCCAAGGACTGCTAGCTCCGGATAACCTCCCTAAAGGACGTGAAATGAAGTCTTAGCACCCTTGCTTCTAAGGAGCATTCTGACTGTACTTCCAAGACAGATTTGTTGTTGGTTTTGGGCAGTCACCTGCACTTTGAAGATTCTTCTCCAGCACCATAATTCAAATGCATTGGTTCTTTTTGATCTTCTTTATTCCATGTCCAACTTTCACATGCCTATGAGGAAATCAAAAATACCATTGCTTGAGTCAGGCCCACCTTAGTCCTCAAAGTAACAGATTTGCTCTTCAACACTTAAACAGAAGTCACATGCAGCCAATTTACTCAATGCAGTGCGGTCTTTTGTTCTCTTGACTACTGCTTCCGGGAGCACTGACGGAATCCAAGCAAAATGAAATCCTTGACAGCGTCCATCTTTTCTCCATTGGTCATGCGTAGGACAGCGTAGCACTGCCCAGTGAGATTTCTTGTGCTGTAATACTGACAGGAAAAGACTGCAACATCTTTCTTCTGCAGACAAGCTGGTGAGTTTGAACCACTGACATTAGCAGCCAAACATTTTAATCACTGTCCCCAAATGATTCAAATGAACCAACGAGATAGTTCAAATTTTCAAAAACAAAAGGAAACTCTATCTCCTATACCCATCTGACTAAGAATATAAAAATTCTGATTAGGGGATCATACTTTTCAGAATTCTAGCATGAAAATCTTCAAAAAGTTTGTGCAAAGTTTGATTAAAAAATCATGGAATTCTCCATGAACTTTTAAAAGTTCTATCATATAACTTAGAGTAATAAGACAGCGTAGCTAATAACCATTTGTGTTTCATGGTGAGGAGGCTTTCTGGTGCTTAGCCACTGCTGCTGAACAAGAGAAACATGTTTCTCCTCTTTCCTGTTATTCACCCCATCCACAACCATCATACCAATTGCTAGAAAAAGACAATTGATACACACACACACTTTATCAACCAGTTGTCTTTTTTCCTGTTATACTTACAGACACCACAAGTCAGGATGAACTTGGTATCAGTGCATCACAATGAATGTGTCAGTCTGCCCGACTAGACAAAAATGTCTTACATTGTTCACTACTGTATGCCTAAGACTTAAAGCCATGCCTGGCATGAAAAATATGCTCAGCAATTCAATAAAGAAATGCTGAATCACAAAAGAAAAATCCCAGACAAAATTGAGCAGTTAAAGAAAGGTTGAAAGCAAACAAGATAAAGTAATGCAGGATTGATAGTTTAATTTTGTCTACTCAGGGCATAAGGAACTGCCGAGACAGATCCTGGAATTCAATAGAACAGTAGCTGATGCTCAGTCCATGTCCAGTACTCGAGTTGATTTTGAGAGAAACATCTAAATTAGGCACTATATAAATGTAGCTTTGTTGTACCTTATAGGCTTTGTTTTAATTAGAAAATTATAATGCCAGAGGAAACAGGGGATAGAAAGAATTTTTTTTACATGTAGACTGTCCCATTCCCATATTCTTAATTTACCCTGTTCTGAGCATACACGGCTTTTCCTAATAATAATTCTTTCTAAGACATCCTAGTAAGGCCAGACAGCAAAACAGACATCTGACTCTATACATGTTTATTAGCCCTCCTACTTCTCTGATGTCAATGGCTGCTAATTATTAGTTAAGCAAACATAGAAACAAACTCCAGGATATCTGTTGACGTCATGAATCAAAAGGTTTTCTGTTTTGTTCTGCAATGCCTTTTTTCATCTGGGGGTGGGGAGAATCTCATTACCATAGGGTCAATTCTAACTCATAGCAACCCTTCATGACAGAGTACAACAACCCCTGCCAGGGCTTCCTGACTGTAATTCTTTGTGGGAGTAGAAAGTCTCATCTTTCCCTCAAAGAGGAGATGGTGATTTCAAACTGTGGACCTAAAGGTTAGCTGTCTAGCAATACACAACCCAGCATGCCAGCAGGGCTCCTGGATTTGATCTTAATAAAAGGGGAAAGAATATAAATTAAAGGGAATTGAAGACTGTAGAGCAGGGAGGTTTTGGATAAGTTGTCTTTTAAAATTCATCACATCACACCACCAGAGAATAATGGCCGTGCCGTGAAGACCCTTGGTTTCTAAGTGAAAGTTGGAGGTTGGAGTCCACCCAGAAGCATCTTGGAATAAAGGACCGAAGGTCTACTCTGAAAGAATTCGCCATCGAAAATCCAATTGAGCAGTAATATTCTACAAAAATGGGATCAAACACAGCAATTGTGAGGTTGGTACAAGGACAAACAGTGTTTCCCTCTGCTATATCTATAGGGACACTTTGAGATCTCGTTAAAGTAAGGAAGCGCACGGATATCATTTTAAGGCTAAATTGCATTTGACTCAAGCCATGGCATTTTCAATTTCCTCATATGCATTTAAAAATTGAACATTGAACAAGGAATATAGAAGGAAAATCAATCCACTTGAAATACTGTGCTGGTGATGAATGTTGGAAGTACCATCTTCTGCCCAAAGAACAAACAAATCTGTCTGAGAAGAAGTACAGCCAGAATGCTCCTTGGACTGAAGGATGGCAAACTCTGTGTCCCATACTTTGGGCATGCTGTCAAGAGAGAGCAGTCCCTGGGAAAGACAGCAGGCTAGATAAAGTAGAGAGGCAGCAAAAAGATGAAGACCTTCGACTAGATGGATTGACACAGTGGCTGCAACAAGGAGCTCAATCATGAGCATGACTGTGAGGATGGTGCCGGTCTAGGTGGTGTTGAAGTTTCTTGTACTAGGGTTATGATGAGTTTGATCTGACTTAGAGGCAAATAACAACAACCATGAGTTGGAATGATCTCACTGGCTTCTAAAACCAACGGAAACATTCTGGCATACATGGAGTCTCCGTGAGTTGGTTTCAACTCAACAGCTTCTGGTAAACTAGATTTGAGATTGTGTCATTCAAAGCAAGTGGTATATCTCTGTGTTAGTCTGGGTGGACTAGAGAAACAAATTTATAGACACTTATATGTGTATAAGAAAGAGCTTTATATACTAGAACAGTTGAACATGGAGAAAACATCCCAGCCCAGTCCAGATCAAGTTCATAAGTCCAATATTAGCCCATACGTTCTATACCAATCTGTAAATTCCTCTTCAGACTCACACAACACATGCAATGACACCGAATGCCGGAAGATCACAGGCCAGTGCATGGAAAGTCTTGTGGATCCAGTGGCTGTGGAAGCATCTCAGCTCTGGCAGGGTCTCCATATGGCTCCTTCAGCTCCAGGGCTCTAGCATAGCTCCAGGTGTCTTCTCAACAGGAATGTCTCACAGGGAGTGTTTCTCTCTCCTGCTTCCAGAGAATTATTTATCTCCGTAGCGCCTCCAAATGAGGTCATCAAGCAGCGACCTGATTGACAGGCTAAACTTCACCCCTTTACTCCCAATAGTCTCAAACTGGCACCAGATTCTGTACCGACCACATCCCTTTATTGAAAAATCAATTGATACAAATGTTCCTATAGTTTTGTGTTGTAAAAAAGCAATATGCTTTCATTGATAATAAGCTCATAGCAATTCCATGGAGCAAACAGCTGTGTCAATTTTCTTATCTGTATATTGGGTCCAATGACAGCATCTGGTATTAAATATACCAAAAATGCTTAGAAAGACATCTGATGAACAAACACTAAGAGTTAGCAAAGATTATTGGACAACATCAGGGCAAAAAAAATCATATTAAGATCACCTCTTCAACCTTTAATATCTGTGCAAATTACTTCTAAGTTACTTTACACCAGACATTTAAAAAGAGACAATTTCATTCCTACTAGTTAACTTGAAGGAACAGAATGCAACATGATCATATCCACCAGCTGAATCCAGAAGGGCTATTTTAGATTTAGATGGTTAAACTTTTTCTGGTTTCTATGGAGATTATCTCTCGAATAGTTTACTTACTGCCCTGAGCTGTCAACGCACACTGTTTAATTTATAAAGCTGATCTAAACCTCTCTGGGGGAAAAAGCCACCAATATTTCTCCAAACTTGCTTGGATTTATTTTCGGTGTCAGACAAGACATAACATTTATTATGATTCACCTTAGCATGATGACATTTCATTTTTCTTGTTGAAGAAGATGTTCCAGAAAAAAAGTAAAAAAGTTCAAAATCTCGTTAGTCTTCTGAATGTCTCATAATAAATGAGGGGTTCTGCTTTTCTTCAGTGCTTCAATAGCAAGAAGTGTTTATGTTTCAGGAACAAGCCCCCACCGAATATTTACAAAAATTGTCGGGAGGTGTTGAACTATAAATCTAAAGTTTGAAACCTACATCAAATATAAGACAAGTCCATTTTGAAAAATATATATATATATAAAATGAAAAAAATCAGAAGTAAAAATGTAAATATTTAAAAGGCTTATTTAAATCCCTAAGTGTCTTCTTCATAAATAATCCATAAAATATATTTTATCAATGGTTTTTTGGGTATGCCAATCAAAATATCAAAGATACTGAACTATCTTGGAGGAATAAGGAAGGGCACATTAATTTATTAGAAGCTTAACAATATTAAGAACATAATCATAAGCCCTGTCCATGGAATTAGTGGGTATGAACAGAGTTTAAAATATTTGAAAAGAAATTGTCTTTACATTTTTGGACATCTAGAGGTGAATTCATATTTGAGAGTATTTTTTAAATGTAAGTATGCAAATGTATTCCTCACCGTAACGTCTGCATAAGGGCTGAAGCCTAGCTTAGCAGAATTATCTGATGAATCTTCAAAAGCAGTGATGCTGGATCACATTTTCCCTGTTCAACTGGTTGTACAGTGCTGGCATATTACTTATATCGTGCATCTTTTCCTCTTTTAATTCGTATTTCTAATAAAATTATGCTTTCTCTGACAGATATCGACATCTTCAAGGTAAACTAAATAACCTAGAATATTATTTACTATGCATTTTAAGCCTCAATCTGGTTTTCAGGAATGTGCCAGGACTTCTCTGAACACAGGAGAATCTATATTCCTGTTTAGTTTATTATGTCAACAAGCATTTGTTACCAGCTGAATAGCAATATAGATTCTCTTAATTGCCATATAAATAATGAATGGAAAGGAATGACTTGACATAAATGGAAACCTCATAAAAATTTCACATTCTACGTCATGTTTCACATTTAGTGAAGAGAGAGAGAGAAAACACAATGATGAACAACGGCAGCCAAAGCCCCGAAAGCGCATTTGTAGGCGTCAATTAGATGGATCTTTATCCTCTTCCTTTTGTTTGTTTCCACAGCACAAAACAACAGACTTAATAAAAAAAAGCAGATTGCCCCACTGTCATTTCACACGACTTTGATAAGCTGTCCCTCCCCAAACTCAATCTACATTAACATGGTAAATTCCATGGTTGCATACAGACATGGCCTTTGTGTCTTAGAGCAGTTTCCCAGAAGTCTTTGAAAGTATGTTAATAAATTATCAGGCTATTTTAGGAACAATTTATACATAATTCATTTCCTAAACAAAAGAGCATGAAAAATTACACGTATGCTTCACCTTCCTTTGGAAGTTGTAAGTGTGGCTCCTTTTATAGGTGTTCATACTGGTTCTCTAATGCAACATATTTATCTCTGAAATGCATTTATCTCTTTCGCTCCACTGTTTGCTCATGGATCAACTGAATCTAGCTTACCCTTCCAGGGTCAAATCCCATGAAAAGCTCAAAGAAAGATTTAGGCAATCCCTCTGTATTTTGAAGTCTTTAGAAGGAAGGGGAAAATGAGCTTTGACGACAGCAGAAAAAATCTTGATGGGACCTAAAGGGGTTCTGTTGCTGGTATGTTTTCAGCTAACTCCCCCTGGGTGCCCAGGAGTAGCCTGCTCCCTGCCTCTGGGTCTTTGTATCCTCATCCGTGAAGCCCTGCATGCCAAGGGCACATACTACTGTGGACTGGCCAAATACAAGCAGCAGTGGGCGTCAGAACGAGCGATCTTGCAAAGACGAGCAAGCCATGCATGCAACACGGCAGCCAGACGTGTGAGAAAAAAAGGACAGGAAAGACAAGCTATTGTTGAAGTTTTGCCACTATCTTGCTGCCTTTTTTTAATTCAGATCTGGATTTCTGGGAGAGAAAATTACCTCAGAATGAACAACAGGACTTCCTGCATTGCCCTGAACGCTTACCTTCAGCAACGCTATGAGGATGGGGACCGGGTTCTATTGGCTAACTCATGAATCACAGGCTCAACACAGCCATGACCTCTTTCCAATGTGCCTCCACCTGCTGACAGCGATGGAGGCCTTGAACACGGGATGTCCTTCCAGAGCAGTCGGCTGCTTTCCTAACAGCTGCACTCTGGGAGAGCATTTCCTCTCTCTCCATTGTGGTGGCCCCTCCTAAGCAATCCTCAAAGAAATCCAGTATTTAAACAAGAACTGGGGCGTGTGGAACGGTACCTGCTCAGCTGGGCTTACTATTTAGGTCCCTATCTCAGCTAGCATGCACTGGAATATGGGGGTTATTCACTGGTCTATCTTTCCAACTTACACAGATATAACCAATCGTACAAGCCAAACTAGAAAACTTAAGATTGGCTCCACTCTCTCTTGAATAAATACGTTTGAGTCTTCCATGTGGGAAGTAGGTGTGGATAAAACTATGCCAATAATGAGAAATCTTAGAATCAATCGAGATGCCTTACTGATTTGGACAAAATAGGGAAGTAACTTGCCCTCCAAGAGTTGAAATGGTGGCATTTTAATTACAGTATACATTTTTTCATTAATTTGCATTTTCAAATAAGCTCCAATTAACCCAAATAAATGCAGAACAAAAGAATTTAAGGAGTTTCCCAAGCAGCTTGCTTATTAAATTTTCTGTATTTGTCTGATTGAAATCTTTTTTTAAACTCTATTTTGTCCAACAGCTTTATTGGCATAGAATTCACATAGCGTATGATTCGATAGTTCATCATCACTGAAATCTTGTGTACAGTATTATGCACTTTGGACGTGTTATCAAGAGGATCAGTCACCAGAGAAGGGCGCACTTGGTGAAATAGAGGATCATAAAAAAGAGGCTGGATTTACTCAGCGGCTCCAGCAATGCATGTGGGGATGGCACAGGGCTGGGCAGTGGTCCACTCTGTTGTACACAGGTGCAGAAGGCCACAGAAAAAGGGGTGTAGGGTTCTTGTGAATGGGAGGATTCTGTCGAGTCCGTTTGCTAGTCGGGAGGGGAGGTGTAATGGGCACCTGCTCCCTTATCGAACTTAAGAGAAAAGCAGGCTGACATCAGATAAAATCTTGATCCAGCCAAGGCTTCTAATTTGCTTCACTTCCAGCTGCCTGTGTGGTGATCTTCCAAACCGGGGACCTGGGCCTTAACAGACAGTGCCTCCTTCACTACTTTCTTGGCGGTAAAATAAAAAGGAACATTTTCACCTTCCTGCTTTCCTATTAAAGATTCCCTTCTACTGCCTCTTAATGTCTACTAAAGCTGACTCAGCAGCCAAAATGAACGGGTCGCTAGAAACAGTGTATCAATAGTGGCAGCTGGGTGGTTTCGTGAAGGACGGTGGAAGCAAGCTCAGGCACTGCAAGAGATTGGTAGAAAAATGAGGTTATGGCCAGACTAGGGATGAAGGTTGTATCATCCACAAACACAAAGCAAAAATGCTTCCGGTGATCCATGCGGGGGTGACAGGTGTGCTTGACAGCTCGCATCTTTTGCTCTACCTGGCGGTAGGTCAGGCACTTATGTGTGCGTACACGCATGACCACATATGCTAAGTGATGTGTGTGCAGTGTGTGCTTGCCTGCTCAAGTACCTGTGTAAATGTATGACACCTAATAAGTTGTCTGACTGCAGATTGCAGTTGTTTTTCATGTGATTTCATGTGTTGTAAATATAACCCCATGCGACCTTTGTACAGATGCTGTCTGAAGAAAAAATGTGGCCGAGGAGCACTCTGCCTTGATGTCAGATGCCTGAGGTCAATTTTTATTCATAGTAACCCTATAGCCCAGCACAGAACCAGAACCAGTTCTTCAGGCCTTTCTCCTTTGGAGTTGAGGTTTGATTTGAATCTAACTTTTCAGTTAACTGTTGAGCCCCTCCACTCTGCTCCCAGGCTTCCTTTTCATGTGCTTCATGAGGAAACCTTGAAAGAAAAGCCATGGGACTACATTTTCTGTCTTGCATTGCCCAAGAGAAATTTGTGTTAGCCCACCCGCTGCCGTGGAGTGGACTCCCGCTGCCTCACTCACTGCCCTGGTTCCATTCTGACCCACAGTGACCCTGGAAGACAGAGTGGGACTTCTCCTGTGGGTTTCTCAAACTGTAAATCATTAAGGGAGCTGAGAGCCTCATCTTTCTCCCCCAGAGTGACTGGTGGGTTCATACCGCTGGCCTCGCAGTTAGCAGCCCAACCTGTAACCTCTTCCTTTCAAGCTCACAGTGACCCGAATAGGGTTTCCGAGGCAGCAGAGAGCTTCAGCTTTCTCTGGCAGAGATGGTGGTAGGTTTGAACTGCCGACCTTGGGGTCAGCAGTCCAGTGCTTACTCGACAGCTCCACCAGGGCTCCTTCATCCCCTGTGCAAAGAAAAGAACTATTTTAATAAAAAGTACAATTCGGAGGGGGGGGAGAAAGATGGCATTAGTAAAACTTCAAAACTCCAAACTAAATGACAAATCATATTTCCATTTTCATCATTAAGAACAGCTACTAAGAATACACCGGGGGGAGGAACCAGTCAATGTACTTCTGAAAGGTGATCAAAACTAGTTTCGCATATATCGAGGAGGAAACCAGGCACTAGCAATCACAGGGGTGCTTTACACACCCGGGTTGGCAACAAAGGACCAGAATAATCTTAGTGCAGTTTTTATTCTCAAAAAAAGGGAAAATAGAACAATTTGGGGGAAATATCATTTAGAAAACAATAGTTTAAAAAAGAAAAGCCAATTTCACAGAAAATAAGCCAAAGGAGTCAATCCTGACTCGTGGTGACCCGTGGATGTGTCGGAGGAAGACGATGCTCCACAGGACCGTCTCAGGGGGACTCTCCCGGCCTTTCCTCACAGGTGCCTTCAGGAAGGCTTTCCTCGCCAGTCTTTCTGCTAGCATCTAGCTGGCAAGCATAAACTATCCATTTAAAGGGTGCCCTGTTTGAAGCAATAAATGCCTCTAGGTGAGCAGAAGAAGAAGTCCTCTAAAATACATTAGATCAGGTGTCATTTTGTAAATTAACTAACTAGAAAATTGGAGAAGTAACTTCAAAAATAAAAGCAAAAGTAAAGTGGCTGGTGTGTGTGCTTTAATGTCTAAACCAAATGTCCCTGCCATCACGTGAACTCTGGCTCTCGGTGACCCTGTAGGACAGGGGAGAGCTAGCCGGCTGGCTTCCTGAGACTATAACTCTTTCCAAAAGTAGAAGACCTCACCTTTCTCCTGGAATGTCATTTAGACTTCCAATGATGGCAGACCTGGATGGCACCCAGCTACCACTGCAGACTGTTCTGAAATGGGTCACAATAGAAGGTTCTGGCTAGAGAGGGATAAAAATGTAGAGATTGTAAGATCATAACAAAGACCAGGGCTTTGTGGGGTTCTATCAAGGGCAATGTAGCCGAGAGGAATGACTGAGAATCGAATGAAGGTGATACATGATAGTGGGACAGGAGGAAAGTAAAAGGAAACAGAGAAAGAACTAGGAGGCAAAATACATTTATAGAGGTATAAATATAAGCGTGTACATATGTAAATATATTAATATATAATGATAGGGATAGAGGCCTATGTACATATATTTATATGTTTAGTATTAAGGTAGCAGACAGACACTGAACCTCTACTCAAGTACCCCCTCAGCAAAAGAACACTTTGTTCTAATAACCTGGCATTCTGTGAGGCTCACCTCACAACAAAATCACTGAAGACAAAATGAGTACATAAGCCAATGTGATGAAGAAAGCTGATGGTGTCTGACTATTAAAAGATATAGCATCTGGGGGCTTAAAGGCTTGAAATTAAACAAGCAGCCATCTAGCAGGGAAACAACAAAGCCCACATGGAAGAAGCACACCAGCCTATATGATCATGAGGTGCTTACAGAATCAAACCAAAACAACCACACCAATGCAAACAAGGAGAGCTGGAGTAGCGACCCAAAGTTCATCTGTAGACAACTGGGCATCCCCTCCCAGAAGGGTCACAAGGAAGGGATGATCCAGCCAGGGTGTAGTGTAGCACCAATGAAACACAAATTATTCCTCTAGTTCTTGAATGCTTCTTCCTCCCCACTATCGTAACCCCAGTTCCACCTTACACACCCAGCTAGATTGGAGCACGTATACTGGTACAGAAAAGAGCTCTGGACAAACAAAATCCAGGACAGATTACAACACCACCACCCCCTGCAGAACAGTATGGGAGTAGTGATACCATGAGGGTAGGGGAAAGGCAGGGGAAGGAGGATGAGGAAGGGGGAACCAATCACAAGGACCATCATCGTCTAGGAAATGCACTGGGGCAGTTGTACTCTGTTCTCTAAGGCCCCTATCAACTTGATGACAGTGAGATTGAATTTGATAGGTGAACATTAATACCAGGGACCCTGTGTTCCTTAGTGCAATCATAGGAGATCCAAAGGGCAGATTTTGTCCGGGATAAAATTCAAAAGGTAGAAAGTGATAGGGGTGAAAAAGAAGACACAGAAACAAGAAGCGCAGGGAGGAAATGGGATAAGTGAATTGTTAAATTGAAAGGTAATTTGCTCTGTAAACTTTCATCGAAATTACAATTAAAAATTTATTTTTTTTAAGTTAGGGTTTGGTTTCCTCAGCACCTAGCTTCAGGAACCATCAGCCTGGGCTCAGCCCTGCCCCATCTCCACACCTTTCCACCTTCTCAGTGCAGATCACCAGTATTTGGTCAAATAAACATAAGCTTGAGATCACACACACACACACACTCACACACACACTCACACACACACACACACAGACACACACGCACACACACACTCACACACACTCTCACACACACACTCACACACACACACTCACACACACACTCACACACACACTCACACACGCACACACACACTCACACACACACTCACACACACACACTCACACACACACACACTCACACACACACTCACACTCACACACACACTCACACACGCACACACACTCACACACACACACACACTCACACACGCACACACACTCACACACACACTCACACGCACACACACACTCACACACACACACACAGACCCCAGTAGTGGCTTATTTATGAAAATGGTATACTAAACACTAGACATCCCTGCTTCTTTCCATTCTACACCCCAATGCCTAACCTCTGTCCATTCCAACCCACAGAATTTAGGAATTCCCTAAACAGATCAAAGCAGGTCAGAGGAAAAGTCAGAAGGAAATATAGCCTAACCCTGTTGCAAACGTTGAGAGGAATTTCCGAGCTGTCCCAGTTCCAGAAACAATAGAGGAAAGACTCAAGAAAGTGTCCGGTGCAGCTATCAGAGCCAACCTAGCGCTCAGGTGGGAAAGAGAGATGGAAGATCTGAAGGTCTCCCTCACTGCCATCGTGTCTACCCCGACCCACGGTGTCCTTGCAACACCGAGAAAAGCCCTGTCTGTGCTTTTGGAGACTCTAACTCTTCAAGAGGATACAAAGCCTCACCCTTCTCCAGCAGAGCAGCTGGAGGTTTCGAAGTGCTGACCTTCTGGGTAGCAGCCCAACACCTAATCCCCAGTGCCACCAGAAGTGCCAGATCTGAAGATGGAATATCCTAAATCATTTTTGTTCACCACACCCTAGTGACTCCGTGAATGTCTTTTACCGTCCCTTAGGGTAGAATAAAGAGCTTCTACTCCTGCAAAGATTTCCCGTCTGGGAAACCCACAGGGGCAGTTCTACTCTGTCCTGTAGGGTCACTAGGAGTCAGAATCGACTCAGGAATTTGGTTTGGGATTGCTGTCTAGTCAATCCCGGCGCATAGCTGTGCTGCAGCGTGGAGTTAGGAATCAATCCGCTGCAGAGTTTCTGAAACTGCAGTTTGTGAGAGCATCCAGCCTCATCTTCCTCCCTGGGAATAGCTTAGGGTTCGAACCACCTAGCAGTCTAATTCTTAGCCCTGCGTGCCACCAGGGCCCCTTAGAGGAATTAGTCAGTTGGAAATTAGAACGGAAGACAGTCCCCAAACCATCCTCATGAATCTGAGTGCTCGTCCTGTTGAGTGGGGCAGTGTTTGTAGCGTGTCTCACAAAAGGCCTCGCCCAAAGGTCACAAATACTTTACCTCTTCTGCTTTGTATTTTCAAATTGCATCGTGTGACTTGAATCACACACATACCCAAATACAGAAGCACACATACACAACCCACACAAAACCGCTAAATCAAGAAGGAAAATATTTACTATTCCCACAGCTAACAGAAGAAGGAATTGAGGCAGCACAATGGTTAGGGAGTTCATTAACAAAACCACTAGAAATGTACTGACAGAGCGCCTGCTCCAAATCCTCAGATTACTGGTGTATGCCATTTTCACATGTATTGAACATCTCTAAAAAATTACACTTCAACTGGAAGTAGATGATGGGAAACCTGAAGAACTTTTAAAATTTGAATTGTTCTGAAGACAATGGTGGAGGTCAGAGTTATTTTCTTTATAGCGGTGAGGCATATCCATCACTTACTTAACTGAGGGCTCATAAATAAGTCATCTGGATGAAATCCTCATGTAGAGTTTTTTTAAAACCTTAAAGTAAAATTGGAACATATATAATTGCGGAATACATTATTTCTCACACAAAGTGCTCACTCAGTTGGTTTACTGAAGTTTACTAGCACGAAAGTACTCTGAATAATCAGTTTGTCCAAATATTAAACCCACACAATTAGAGAAAGCCTGTCAAACTGTAAAGGAGGATCTGTAACTTTTTTGAAGGTGGCATCAGCTATTAGAGTAGAGGTAATGAGGACAACAGAAGAAGAAAGCATGACCCACCATGTGAAATCATTTTTCAGAGGACTGAAAAAGAGTGCCAAAAAAGGAAAATTATGAGATATAAGTTTCATAGGTGTTTAAAGGGACTTTTGTAAGAGAAAACAGCTTAAAGAGAAAATAGCTAAGTGGCTGTGGATAAATCAACAATGGGCTTAGATTTATAGGAGCCAAATATATCTTATCTAAGTCATTTCACCATTCTTCGACCTTCAACTCTTCTTCCCATTCTAAGATTCAATGAAGAACGGAGTGAATCAGAGAAGAAAAAGTAACATTGAAAAATAAAGTGAGGTCCTCTTTTTTTTCCCCTCCCTCCCTTTTCCCCCCTCCCTCGTGTGCCCTTGGTAATTTATACATCGTTATTTTGTCATATCTTGCCCTATCCGGAGTCTCCCTTCCCCACTTCTCTGCTCAGTGATGGAATAAATCTTATTTTAACTTTTAAAAAAATAATTTATAAAAAGAGTTTCACCATGCAAGCACCAATCTCCAAGTTTATATTAAATCCTTATATAGAGACAAGTGTAATGAAATGTGTTTAGGGAAAAATAATTTCAACTGTATTTATTTATAAGAGGAGGGTATCCAAGCCATCAGCCACAAGCAAAGGAAAGGAAATAGGTCCAGATGCACCTGAGGGGTTTTAAGTTTTAGCCATAGGATGTCCACCCTAAAAATGGCAGCAACGAAGATATCCCGTGGCCCAGTGCTTTGCTTGTTCGATCTGATAGGCTCCTCAGATAGTCCCAGAAGTAGGTAGCTTTCACAATTTCCAACATTCAAGTGCACTCACCTCTGAAATACTGTTGTTGTTGTTGTTGTTGTTGTTGGTCGCTGCCATGGAGGAAGCCTTCAGCCCATCGTGACCCTCTGCACACTAGAACAATCTTGCATTATTTCCCACTAGGCAGTTTTGATCCATCGGGTTTTCCTGGGCTGAATTTCAGAAGTAGTGCAGAGGGCATTTTTGGATTTGCAATGAAACCTAGTCAGCGTTACGGCAACATGTACATTTTCACTAGAGGCACAATGATGGGGAGCAACCAGGTCTCCTGCCTGCGGGGCGAAGATTCCGCCATCAAACTGCAATGGCCTCCCTTCTCTGACATAGCAGGTAGGGCTTTGTGTGCCATACTAGAAATACTGAACAAATAAAATGGTAACCGGCAGGCAACTTTTATAATCATGGACATGAGGTAATGATCAAGGGTCACCAATTTAGCACCCAGGAAGCATTTAAGTAAATTACATTTTAAAAATTTTAAAACAGTGGTTGATAGAGGTGTCAAACTAAACAACCCCTGTCATAGAGCCCAAGCCACAGTTAGTTTCTCGATCAGCTTAAATGAATTTTGATAGATGGGAGAGATGTTGGTGATATTTGAACTCTATTCATTTGTTCACTCAGAACCCGAGGCCCCCTCTGTGTGGGGCAGTGGCAGAAGTGCTGTCTGTTGATATTTGAACAAATGCCCCGTGAAGTACTGTCCTTCCCAGAAAGGTGTAACTGGCTCACCGCCCAAACGCCCCAACTTCTGTGGGAATGCCAGTCATTCAGGTTTGACTTCTTAGCAAATCAAGAGAGACTCTGAAAGGGTGAAGATGGGCTTGGTTGGGGGCGGGGGGGAAGGGCGGAACACTAGAATGGACTGTGATTGTGTAACTCCCCTTGGAGGCGATTTAACCACAGGCAGGGTAATGTTCTAAAAAAAAATTGATACGGGGGTGATTGTACAATTCTCCTTGATGTGATTGAATGATTGAACTATTGGATTATATAATATATAAGTTACTTGCCAATTAAACTTTTGGGGGGAAAAGTGAGAGATTCTGCTCTCAGAGTAGAAGTCACTAAGACCAATGTTAAAACAGTCGTCCATCAAGTAATTGATTTAAAATAAAAATGGTAATAACAATACTATCTCAGAGGCCTAAATATGCATATTCTCATAGCTCTACATATATGTATATCAGGGAAAATGATCATCAGAAAGCTGCTTGGTGAATGTGGTGTCATAATAAAAGTTATTTGGTTTGAATTGTCTCTGTCCAAATTCCTTTTTGCCTAACTGGTGGCTGGGTGAAGATAACCAGTCATCTGTGTCTATGAGACTCTGCAGCCAATACTTCAGTCTGCTTACAATCGAAATCTTTCATCTGTTCAGCAGGCGTTCTGCCTCTTTTCTCACAGCCCCTCTGTATTGATTTCCAACTTACTATTTGGAGGGCAATTATTCGTGACGTATGCCAAATTCTACCTGTTGACTCACTTATATCTACATCACACCACAGGTGACCTCATGAATGACCAACAGGATTTTCATTCCAGAGTAAGAGACAGTACCTAGAGTTAGCTGTGGCATTCAGCTCTTATGGTATTTATGATACTTGGGGTGGGGTGCTTGATAATTTTTTACATTTTGAGTTTGGTAAGGGGAGTGATATTTCAGTCTATCATTCACTCTACATTCAACTACTCGAGCCACTCAGTCACCCACACCCTGTAGTCTATCCCAACCCCGTCCCTCCCTCTTAGGGATCTGTTAGTACCTGGCAATGCTCTCCTTCAGTGCTTCATCTATTGCTTCATCGTCGGTTCCCTTGGGATACACATCTTTGCCTTGGTTCTTATCTTCAGAGCACTGCTTTCATAAAATTTTTGTCCTTATGTGGACAGGCAAGCAGACAGGTAGCAAGGATCGCTGCCCCTGAGTGAACTCCAATCCAGATCTGTATCGTACTTGGAATAGCCAGAGTTCAATTCCCTAGCTGTGGCTCTTGTGCAGATCCACCTCACCAAGGGTCTCCCTCCACATCACCGACCCTCTGTCAAACAGGATCCCTCCTCTAGCGACTGACCCCTCTGGATGACTTGTCCAAAGCAGGTCAGGGAGACAGTGCTTGATGTGATGGGTAAGGTTTTCATTTGCTAACTTTTGGCAGTCGATTGACAGAACTTTATTTTCTTCTCCCTGTTCTGTCATAGTCTTGAAGCTCTGCTGAAACCCGTTCGCCATGGATGATACTGCAGATATTACAATACCAGAGGCACAGCTTCCAGCATCAGGAAGAGATGTAAACCCTTTTCAAAGACTCCAAACTGACAGTCGTGTGGTAGATCATAATCTTAGATAAGGGTGAATCATGTTCAATAGCCATGTACAGAAGAGGCCAACCTGAACCCAGGGGCACAGCTGTGCTCCAAAGTAAGGTTGTTGCCTCAGGGTCTTCTTCTGTTTACCTCCAAGCATGCTGGTTGCCCTTGGCAACTCAGCCAGCATCATTACCTTGCCATAGGGTCCCTCCTTACAAAGGAACGCTTACTGCAGAGATACCACACCTACAGATACCTTCCTAACTGGTGAAGCCAATGGTGTACGAACAATTTGAACGCATCCCCAAAACATTTCGCCTATTCTTTTTATAAATCTCAAGTGCCAGAGAATGGGAGAGCTGAAAACAGACAAAGGACTCCTTGCATTTTGAGATGCTAATTGGTCAACTGGTGGGTGGATTTTAATGAACTGTCCTGTGAGGTCTCTTTGTTGTTTTGATGTTCAGTACCGGTCAGACCCGACTCATAGTGATCCTCTGCACAACAGAAGAAACACCACACACCACGTGGTCCTGCGGCATCCTCACAATTGTTCTTATTATGCTGGAGGCCTCCATTGTAGTCACTGTGTCAAGCATTAGAGACGGCAGAAGCTCAGCTAGCCCATTTTGTCATCGCTTAGCCTAGGAGAGAGTTGCCACAAAAACCTGAACTTGGTGGTCCATTGTCCAACCTTCTGAGTTTCTCACAATCTAAAGGTCAGTCATTTTGTAGCACTGAAGGGACAAGGCCAACAGTCTAACAAATGCCTGTGGAGGAAGCCACCATCAGCCTCGTTCGATTTGAGAATGTGATTAAGGTGCACGTTTTAATCAGGCCTCTAATGGTTCACAATGAAGCTCCACATCAGTCAGGCTGACTCATGATGTAACCTACAGGAGAAATCAGTAAGCCAGGAAGACCTAGTAAGGTCTCTTCAAGACTAGGATGTAGGCAGGAGTCAAGTCACCAGGAGAACTGAGGGACTGCAATTTGCCTGCAACCAGGGGTCTTGGGAAAAGTCACGTAGCTCTGGGCTGGGCAAGAAGTATCTTGTTCTACTTGGAGCTAGAGGCTAAAGGGCATTAGGCACTCACATTCCCTACAAGTGATGATATGTATATATTACAAGTTATGATATATACGTATGTATATTCCTGTAAAGACAAAGAAGTTCATCCAGGCCCGTCTTGTCTCAAACCCTTTATTGCTGATACAAGCTGCTCCTTTTGGTACTAAGGGACTCCCCTAAATGTCTCATCCTGCAGCTCACTGGGTGATTAATCTAGGGACACAAACCTAACCCCGGGTGGAGAAAATATGAACTGATTTAGTAAACAAATGACATGTCAAATCTGTACACACAGAGTGACAAGTAACAAAGGAAATTGCAAATGCCCCTCAACATTCTTCCCCAACAACTGGCAGAGAGAATGTAACACACACACACACACACACACACGCACACACGGAGATGGAGCATAAAATTGGGTGGACTGCGTCAGAGGTTTGTTTTGATTTTTAAGATCATGTATTAAAAATAGAGAGCACCAGCGCAGGTACGTGTGGGGAGGGGAGACATTTCTCCAACGCACAGGGGCTGTCGGTAGGAGTACAAATGAAAGCTAGTGCGCTTTCTAGATGTCTGAAGGACTAAATGTACAGACATGCATGCGCAATTATCCTGGGATCGCCGAGAAGAGAAGGCAGCCTCTGAGAGGAGGCGACGCCTTCCCCGCCAGAGCACAGCCGACAAGGGTACTGGAACTTCTGCGCCTGCAGGAGCCGGAGGTGAGCTGCCCAAGGGCGCCGGCACCGGCCACGCGGAGCCCGGACTGGTGGCCAGAACTGCGTGCCGCGCGTGGCCCGGTGCCACCGTCCCGGGGAAGAGACGCGCTGCGCGGGTTCATGGACGCCCTCGGAGGCTCCGTCTCGCCTCCGTACCCCTATTAAGCTGAGCAATGACTTAGACGATGGTGACAAAGTGATCTGGAGAGCTAGCGGATCCGAAGATGTCTCTTCTGCGCCGGGGCTTGCAGCGTCGCAGGGAGGTGACCCTCCCCAGGCACCCTCTCCTGAAGATTCGCCTCCAGGACCGTGGGGGGAAACACAGGCTGAGGCGTGGGACGGAGACGGCTGGCGGAGAACCCAGCGCCCCCTCTGTGGGACTCTAGCCCCATCTCTTTGTCCCCAGGAGCCCCCTAGGGTCCAGTCCGGAAGCCCTTGTTGCGCACCCGGCATGCTCCGGGCTCCCGGACCTCTGGCCCCTACTCCCGCCGGCGCTGTCCGTCCATCCGTCTGTCTGTCTGCAGAGCCCGCCTGGCGCCTACAGGCCTGGGGTGGGCTCTTCGACCCAGCTGCCGTCCGGCTCCCGCCGCTGCTCTGGACGAGGTCAAATCGTTTGCCCCTTTGCCAACTGGCCTTTTATTTATTTTGAACGGCTTCATCTTTAGGGGGCAACCCCTGGGAGATTCGGGGTCCCTGATACTTCCATCACCCCACGGCTGCCTTTGTGTACCTGCCTCCTTCAACTCCACTAAGGCTACTGAGTCTTAGCGGGCAGGGAACAGACCTATCTCAGTCTACAAGAAACAACCCCCCTTCCCTTACCTGCCCTGCCCAGCAGGCCTGTTGGGGCCAGGTGGGAGCTTGTGGTGATTCCACAATGATTAAACAGAGGCGAACTTGGTTTGGGTTGGGATGACTAGGTGTGTTGGTTTGGGGGTGCTGGGTGGGGAGTGGGGAGGTATGGTCCTCCTCTAATCCTGTCTTTCTTTTTTTCCTACAGTAAAAGGAGGTTTTCCCGAAACCTCCTTCTCACAGCCTCCAGGAGGTGTGGACCTGCCTAGGGCACTTCAAGCTCTCCCCCTTTCTGGCCAAGGCCAACAAATTAACTGTCCTCCCTCCTTGATCTTTCCCCCCCAAATGCCAGGCCCTGGACGCCCAGGCCCCCTCCTCAGATATCCCCCTTTCTTTCATTCGTTTTGCGTTAGCGCTGGGTCAGCGCCCCCTTAGTGCTGCTGTCCCTGGGCCAGGGTGTGTGCGTTTCTTTTGTTATCCATTCCCCCCCCCACCCCAACGCTGGAGAAATGAGACACACATGCAGCTCTGTCGCTGCGTATTTTCAGATGTTTTTCACACTATTGTCTGCTCCGGCCTGTTGAGAGTGCAAAGTGAAAACAGATGCATCTGGGGAAAAAAATTTTTTTTGAAAGGGGACCATCTAGGACGGCCACTAACCCCACGAATAAAGATAAGCAATAACTATAATATCACAGATTTATAACGTGCATTGAGCAGGCTTGATTAGCACCAAGGTGCGTTCTGGTGAGATTTTCATCATTTCCATGTGTCCGGACTACAAGAAGAAATCAATGGGGGAAGAGCACTATAAATCAGCGTTCATGTCAAGACAAATCAAAATAATGCCTCTATTATTTCAATCAATAAACCATTTTTATTCCTAACATCTGATATACACAGTGTGTCCGTCTGTTTGTAGCTGGAATTGGCAGCCTTTCCTTATACCAAAACAAACCTTTCAAGGACGTGTCAATAGAATTAAAATTTTAAAAAGGAGAAACCAATGGGCCTCTCTGCTTTCCGGCACTCCACTTTCAGCCCCATGTAAAGCCTCAAAGTCCACAGTCCGGGAGAGTTGCAAACTGTTAGCAAGGCTGGAATTGAGCTGAGCGGGACCGCAGAAAGGGGTGGCAGATGGTGGTAGGTATGAGAAACGGGAAGAGACAACTGGAATTCACCTGGCTTAGGTGAGCTTCCCGCGCTCCTAGCTCCCATATATTGGGGGAGGGTCCTACTGAACGCTGACGCGGGTTTGACCCCAGCTACCACCACCACTAAAAACCCAAACTACCCCTTCCCGCCACCTCCGCCAAGATCCCTCCAGCAGGTGGAGGGCTGATTCTCTCTCGGCAGCAAGCTAATTGGGGCAGGATAGCTTGAGGGAGATAGACGGGAAAGGGGAGGGAGGGAGGGCGCCTGGAAGAGAGAGGGAGACTAGCTGACTGGAGGGTAGCTTTGTTTCTCTCAGATACTGAGCCTTGTTGCTGAAAATGTCCTGTAATTTACTTCAGGCGTCCTCTGTCCATTGTGAGCTGGGGGCACCACTTTTGATTTTCTGAGAGAGAAGAGAGACGCTTCATCCCTATGAGTCAACACTGGCCCGAATGTTGTGGTCCCCACAGCTCCCTTGTATATTTCGTTTGTTTCCAAAGCTACACACCCAGGACCCACATCCCAATCACCCCTTCCTTGCCTCGAGTTCACTCTGTTGAACCTGAACACCATCAACGCATAATTCTGACCATCCCAGTCCCGAGCCATTTTCTTTCCACTGGAACGGAGAGGAGGTGAAAAATCCTCCCAGATGGAACCCCAAACGGGTCAGATCAATGTAAGTCTTTGTTTGAAATAAACAGCTGCCCGCCCACCACGCCCTCTGTCCTCAAACCAAAGCGCATCCACAGAGTTTCATTTAGGAAAAGAGAGAGGAGGAGAAAGAAAAAAAGGAAGGGGGGAGAGGGTTGTGCAGGGAGGAACCTATATTTTTGCAAGCAGGATTCTGTAATCCCTGAGAACGGTGAGATTTGAATGGTCAATCTCTCAAGCGAAATTACCACCCCTAGACTGTTTCCAAATAAGTCGATGCACATGGAAAACCTAAAGGCGTGTTGGTAATCTGAATATACAGGTTTTTTTTTCCCTGAAAAGCTTGCTGGGTTTTGCTCCCGGACTCCCCACCCCACTTCCTTGCCCTCTCAACCCGTGCATTGTATGTTGAAGTGATGGCCAGGGAAGGGGACACAGGCAGTCTTGGAGGATGGGAATGAGGCCCAGGGATTTCAAGGAAAGGGAAATCAACTAGGCGCAGGTTTTCGCTAAAGCTTCTCTCCTCTGGGTCGGGGCGCTAATCAAGACCTTGCTCCCACTACTTAAGACTTGGGCTCTTTCAAACAAAGGACCAAGAATAATCCTTTCACTTTTCCTTTTACCTCTGTTGTCCCTACCCGCATTACACCCCATTTTCCTCCCCCGCCCTACAGTCACCAGAATTGTGCATTTGCTGCCTTCTTTCCGGAAGGGCTGTGCAAGCCAGCCTGTAGGGCATGCTCGCTGGGGTTTCCAAAGGCTTCTGAAGCCTTCCAGTGAATCTACAGCGCGCCCCACAACTGTGCACCCAGGAGGCTTTCTGTTAGTGGCCCTCCTTCTTTCTATTCCTGTATGCTTTAGATTGTCCGCATCCATTTAGACATACTCCCCGGGTCTTGAGCTTAGGGAGAGGTTCCATTTCTGAGACTGCAAAACATGCAGAAAGGCCCACAGACACAGTGAATAAGTGGGCGTGGATGAGGGGAGCAGAGGGCAAGCCACTCACTGGGCCTAGTCCACCCGCTCCCCTGGACTCCCCAGCCCCTTTCCATCATGAGGGTCTGCACTCTCCTCCTCCAGAGACTGCGCCTCACAGGCCCCTCCAAAGAGAGGTTCCAGCCATCTGCCTGAAGGGAGATCACAGGATTTCCTACCAAGACTCCAGAGAAATGCAGTTCTGTGCAGAGACCAGTTTTAAGAGTCACTTGAAACTGAGGGGGAGCCGGTTTGGAGAGTTGGGTGAAGATAAATTCCCGGACACCTGGGCCCAATCCTTGTCTGTCCAAAAATCCATAGGACCCTGGCCTGCAAGGCACCCAGTTCTTAAAAGGTGAACCCAATGTCCATCCGGACTGCCCACCTTGGAGAATTCCAAAAAAAGGAAGACTGCTTTCTCAAATCTAAAAATCCCTTTCCTGTAAACGATTTTGGTGAACTGAATTTTAGATGTTCTCCATCCACGTTGAAATGAACAATCTGCCTCAATTTCCTGTGTGATGAAAAAACAAGTTACACTCCTTCTCCATTTAATTGTCACTTGTTTTCTCCAGACAGCATTTTCTGGAAGGGCGAAAGCAGGGTGTCATCCTTACGTTTTATTTGTCCCTGACTATTTTGTTTTATTTTGGCCTTAGACCACATTTTCCCTGTGGATTCTTGGTTTATTGTTTTGTTTTGTTTTGTTTTTTGAAGTTCCTTTAAAAGATTCCGGGACTCCACTCTAAATTAAGCAATTATTTTTGTTGTTGTTTCAAAATTTCAAACTGACCTAAGTGTTGGATCATCAGTTTTCCCTTTGTCTGCCCCGGTTGTAAATAATGGCTTTGAGATTAGCTAATTAAGGGGCATTAATCACTGATAGAAGGGGAATAAATCAAAGCCTTGTTCTAAATTTTGAGCCTGCCTGTGGAGCTGTGTATCCCTCCTCTATCTGGAGCAGATGGGTGCTGCTTGAATTACTGTTCTTCAGAGTAAACCAAATCCACTTCACTTTTAAAAAATGAATATTGTATTTATACAGCTCGGTTTTCCCTTTAAATTAAGCCTCCTCCCCTACTTATTCCATTTTGTAAACAGAGGATAGAGAGGACCGCCATTACGGGTTAAAAAAGAGCATGCTCTTCGTTGCTGTTGTTGTTTTTTTACGCAGAGCACTAGAGCTTACCTTTTGGGAGGGAGGGGTGCCAAGAGGGGGGAATGAACCCTAAGCGGATACAGATGGAAGGAGAATAAATAGATTTGTATTGAGGTTTGTTTTTCATCAGAATATAGTCTCTGCAGAAATTTGCCCATGTCTACAGCATTTCAGGTATAATTCACTACCCTGTATTCCTCTAGCTCTCTGCATAAGACATTAAAAAAAACCCACATTAGGTTCTGGTTTGTGAGAAAGAAAAGCAAGCATTCAGGGGTGTGTGTGTGTGTGTGTGTGTGTGTGTGCCCTGTGTGTGTGTTGGGGGGGGTGTATGTATGAGTGCACCATGGTAAAGAAAAAGGATCATCTCTCTCCAGCTTTGTGCTGAACCAATGATGCTCCCGCATCCCGGCTTGTTCCACGTTCTCAGCTCCTGTCCAGTATTTGGGAGCCCGGACCATTTCAACATCGACAAAAGAGGTTTTAAATAAGTACACGCCGTAAAACAACAAGCTGGTCCCTGGGAGCAAGTAAAAATTTATTCGCTTCACGTAAAGCCCTCTCACACTGTAAACGCAGCGCAGATCCGCCGCAGCCTGGCCGACTCCGAGTCTGTGCGGGGCGGGTGGGCGCCGCGGTGCGAGCCCCTTGGCCTCCTCCAGGCGCACCCCCCCTGCCCCCCAGTTTTGCAAAGAAAGAGATCGTGTGTTAGCATTCCCCACAGTCTCCCTCAGAGCCGCGTTTGATTTCAGCCTTGACTCCCAAGTCCTTCCTCTGGGTTCAAGACTCCCGTCTGCGGAATGTGCGCATCTGGAGAGTCCAGTGGGACCCCTTGGGACAGTACTCAATGGGGGTCCCTTTGGACTAGGAGAGCTTCCTAAGGTCGAGTGGGGCCCCAAGAGCAGCTAGATGAAGTAAAGGCCACCTCCCACGTCCAAGGTTTCCCCCACACCTTAGGATCTGTCCTTCAGTGGGCAGGTGCCAACACCCCACGATGCTAAATTCTCCTAATTGCCTGGCTTGCCCACTTCCCTCGCCTCCCTTGGCCGCTGCGGCGGCGGCGGAGGCTGCTTCTCTCTCCCTCCCTCCCAAGAACCTTATAATTAATTTACGGTACCCAGAGCCGCACGTCATTAAAAAGAGGACAGCTCTGGGTGGCCATGATCCCGGGGCACAGGGTGCAGAGAAGGGACCCTGGAAGGGGGAGGAGCGGTGGGCAAAGGAAGGGTCATTTGCATAAAGCTTTGTCTTTAGTGGTTCTTGAGTCGCCAAGGGTTATAACGCTAATTACCCAAGATTAATGTCGAGATGGTTCTCCATTGCTCACTAAGATTTATTTCAACAGCGAACCGCTCAAGATCCAAAGCCATAAACCATCCCACCAGGCTGCCAGGTCAGGACTTGCTCTCTGCGGGGAGTTAAGTTTTTCTAAAGCCGAAAAAGAGCAGAGCGGGAGCTCACGTTGGGTGGAAAGCTCCGAAAAGCCAGCCTTGGAGATATTGCTGTTGTTTACACCGATGCCCACAGGCCCTCAGATGTATAGATGCATAAAAAATGCAATTTCCCGTCTTCCCTCCCTCTGCCGACTGCCGTCCCAAAGCATGCCTTTTCTGAGGAGCAGTTTGTGGGGGGAGTTGAGCTGTGGTCACGGAGCAAGCCCGGGGCTGGAGCGCCCCCGCGTGCCCCCAAGGGGAAGAGGCACCGCGTAGGCTAATCTGGGTTTGAGTGGTCTGATACTGTCCCTTAGCGGACGAGCGTGGGATAAGGCCCAAGGCCTGGGCGCCAGGAAAGCATTTCTCAACTAAAATCCTCTTGGGGCATAAAAACAGCAGAAACGTTCGGAGTGCAAGTGCGTGGGCACACATACACACAGACGTCGTGGGTCACCTTCAGGGATTTTCCGATTCATCAGATGGTATATGCTAATCAGGGTAAAGAACCATTATTGCCTCCCCCACCCCCAAACAAACAAAACCCACCAAACTCACTGCCATGGAATCACTACCTACTAGGATAGGGTGGAATTGTCGCTGTGCGATTCATGGTAACTCTTTATGGGCATGGAAAGCCTTATATTTCTACCAGAGAGCAGCTGACCAGGTTTGAACTGCTGACCTTACCACAAGCAGCCCAATGTGCATTGCACTATGTCACCAGATGCCTGCAAGAATCACCACAATGGTAGGGTAGTTCCCTGGAGGGAAGTCCTCCATCCTGTGAGCCAGAATCAATTCAATAGCAATGCAGACCGCTTTGAGACCCTGGATGGGCTGGAACACATAACCCATGGCCTATCACAAATCCTTTGCCCAGTGCAATCCCAGGGAGTGCTCTGCTCAGGACGCTGGGCTTGGGACCTGGGGCACTGGATAGAGTGAAAGTAATGAAGCTAATTGGCTTAAAATTTACCTTTTTTTCTCATCCTCTATCACTACTGTCTTTACTTAGAAAACCTAGGGCCCACCATGACCCCTGGGCTACTTGGGAGATATTATTTCTAAGATTATTTTTTTGTTGAGATGATTAGAAAGCCCTGCTTTGAGCTTCACTAAGTCAGATTTACTCCTTTGAGCTTTACTACCATGAAAGTCACGAGATTCCGTGGGGACAAGGTTGTTTTCCTGGTCCCCTTCCTTTCCTTGAGGTGAACATACTCCAGGGACTCGCAGAAAAGATGAGAAAATATTAGATAAAATCCTCATGGCAAGCAGGGCCAGAAGAAGCAAGTGGATCCAAGGGTTCTTGTTGGCAGTCACTTTGGGAAATCTGTGAATCAAGCTGAGCCAAGATGGCCTCCTCCAGGACAGATGGACAGATTCAGTGGCTGCCACCATGGGGGTCAACCACATCAACCAATGAGGGTGTAGGACCGGGACTGTTGTGCACTCGGTCACTATGAGTCTGAACTGACTTGACAGCACCTAACAACAAAAACACTACATAAATTTTTTCTCTTTTTTAAAAATCATTTTATTGGTGGCTCGTACAATTCTTATCACAGTCCATCCATCCATCCATTGTGTCAAGAACACACGTACACTTGTTGCCATCATCATTCTCAAAACATTCGCGACACTGCCTGATTTTAAGGTACCTCTTGCCTTAATGGTTTTACACACTTGAAACACGGCGAGAGAAATTGCAGTTACTGCGAAAGCTGAGCGTGTGTATATAATTGTTTCTTCTGTTCCTTCTCCTAAAGGGTAATTAATATCTTTAGTCCAGATTTGGGAGAATCTAGCCTTATGGTAGTCACAGCATAGTTGGACACTTTCTTCATGTTACCAAAAAAAAAAAATCATGCCTACAGGAGCTGGAGCTCTCAGGTAATAAGCGCCAGCAGCTCCCTAGGAGCCCTGGTGGAGTAGAGGCTCTCACACTGGGCTGCTAGGCTCAGTCTGTATCTGAAAGCAGCCGCTACGCCACAGGAGAAAGACAAGAGTTCTGCTCCTTGAAAGCTCGACAACCTTGGAAGCCGGCCAGCTCTGCTCCACTCCGTTCCATAGTATTGCTCTGAGTTAGAATCCACCCAGCAGCCATGAGTTTGCTTGCTTAGTTTTGCTTCGTATTACGACGCTGACACTCATCCAACTGAATCCTCCCATGCACAGATGGTGTTTGAGCCAGGTTTACAATGGTCTCCACAAATGGGAATAAAAAGCAGGGACATGTGGTTGTCCTTTGTGGGCCTTCAGCATCAAACCTTGAAAACTCGTTTTGAGTTTCCGTTCTTGCAAAAAATCAGACCGGTGTTCCTGGCTGAGAAGATTTAGCAGAGGAGCTGGTATCAGCAGAAGGCTGTGTTGGGAGGAAGCAATTGGACATGAGGTATCTCACAGGAAATAGGACCCCTCTGGTGACCAAGGGAGAGAGAGAGAAATTGTGAACAGCAACAGACCGTAATGGTTTCCCTTCATACATTCTCACCAAGATCCACAGCATAATACAGCACGAAATGCTTCACACTTTCATTACATTTAATACTCGCCTTATTAAGATCTTTTAAGTAGCAAACGGAAAGTGTCAGCCGCAATATGGATGTCTCTGGGCATCGTTGTTGGTAGCCTTAAGAAGAACTTATTTTCAGCTTACGGCAGGAATGAAGATTTCAAAGACACAAGCACTGGCATTGCTCACACCCCATCCCTCACTCCTGACAGCAACCTCAGAACTAGCTTATCTGTGTTATGCTTTCCAACCTGGTGCATTTTTTCCCTGGTAAATAAGTACCAGTTTGATCAAAGGGCTTGTTGAAGTCTTGCTGATAGTTCAGATTTTTCACAGTATCCCTGGCAACTTGGTGTATATGGCATGCTTTCTATGTACAAATCTTGTCTGTCATGTGAAAGCCAACTAAAAGAAGCTCATAAATAATGTACTTTCATTGGATCGGAAGCTACCTGCTGAAGTAAGGTATCTGAAGGGAAATGCATGAGTGAATTGAGGTCCTGCATGGTGCAAACGGTTAAGGCACAAGGTTACTAATGGGAAGACTGTAAGTTCGAACCGGAATAAAGACCTAGTGTCTATTTCTAAAAATTCAGCTTTGGTCAACTTCATGGAACACAGTTTGACACTGATATGTTAACCGTCACCAGGAGCTGGGATTCACTTGAGGGCCACTGCATGATGTGATGTATGCACGTGTCCACAGAGTGAGACCCAGCAGTGGGAGCAGCAGACACATTCGCGGGTGTTGGTTTGATCCACGCATTGACACGTTCTTTGAGAATTCTACCTCCGCACACAGATCTAAACGTAGACACGTCATGTTTTCACTCTCTGACCCAATCTGATTAAATTCGGCCTTGCCCTTCACCATTTTTCAAAGATTCACAGAGAAATCCTTCTTGATAGGGTAGCAGGGGACCCGTAGAGAGCTACAGTCTAGGCATCGAGTGACTGGAAGTTTGGTTTGGGTATAGAATCCATGGAAATGTTGACCTGCGAACCACAAGATTGGCGATTCAAAGTCACAGCCACTCCGAGGAGGAAGAGGAGGCTATCTGCTCTCATAAATCATCGCAGCCTGAGAACCCCTATTTAGGCAGAACTGACCCAATGAATGCGAGTTTGTGGCATCGAATCCCCAGGCTTATTCCTAAACCAACTGTGTTCGGCAGAGTTCTCTAGAGACATGAAACCAGGACACATGATAATCTGTCAGAGGAGAGGTTGATACAGCAGGAAGGAATATAACAGCTAGTTGGTCCACACAGCAGTACAGAGGGTTCAATTCCACTCACTTCGGTGGAACAGTCAATAAATGGGAATTCTCTCAACTCACGTGGGCTGCCAGGTCCAAGGTCAAGGAGGCAGACAGTGGAGTCCTCCTTCGGGCAAAGCAGGGTCAGACCAAAGGTAGCAAGCAGCAGGGTGGGTCACCAACAGTCAGTAGCCTGCAAACTTATGGAAGCAAGCCCGGATGGGACAGCGAACACAAGCAATGCAAGGCCACAGGATCCACCAGCCTCCAGCTGAAGAGATGTACGACCATGGCAAAGCAGGTCTCCAAGGAGCCTCGAGCCCCAGTGACATGATGCATGGCTTGGCCTGTCCCACAGATAGTGTAGCTCACAGGTTGAGTCAGAAAACTAGCTACAGCAGCAGCACACATGTTCCAGCAGGCTCCAATCACCAGAGACCAAAGAGAGAGGGGTCAGGCCTTGCCGAACCATTTAGCTTATTGCCCTCCAATCAAACTGCAACCTTATTGATCCCACGTGTTTCTATTGGCCAAGTTGGCACAATAAACCTAACTATCACGGCAAACAAACAAACCAAAGAGCCAAAGCCATTACTGTCAAGTGGATTCCAACTCATAGGGTCCCAATGTGACCGAGGGTAATTGCCTCATCAATTTTCAATGGTGTAATCTTTACAAGAAAGGGCCCTGGTGGTTTAGTGGGTTACTCATTGGGCTACTGACTGAAGGTTGATAGTTCAAAACCATCAACCGCTCTGAGAGAGAAAGACAAGGCTTTCTTCTCAAGAGTTACAGTCTTGGAAACCCACAGGGACAGCTCTACCAGGTCCTCTAGAGTCACAATGAGTCAGAATTGACTCAGTGGCAGTTGGTTTGGTTTGTTTGAATTTCTCCCGTAGGAGCTGTCTGTCTGTCGGGCGTAGTAGGTTACATTTTAGACTACTCACCTCAAGGTCAGCAATTTGAAAACCACCAGCTGCTCCAGTGGGAAAAAGGTGAGACTTGCTGCTCCCATCAAGATTCATCGCTCACAGAGTAAGTAACCAAGTCCCCAAGGAATCCTAAAAAGAGACTTCTGCCTTGGGAGACAGGGCTTGGCACCGCATCAGACTTGATTGTAAAACACACATAAGGGTCAGCACACAGAAATGGCACTATCTATTGGTTTGGGTTTTTTTTTTTCTTGTTGTGTTCTATTTTGTTTTGTTTGTTTTATTTTTATTTTTCCTTTTCTATCACCCTATGTCTATCTATATAACATAGGAAGGATGAACAATCCCAAGGAGAAAACAATAGGACTGGTGATTCCGTGGAGATATGGGAGAAGAGGGGATAGGGAGGGGGAGTGGAGAGTCAAAAAACTCAAGAGATAAGGCAACAACAAGAGATCTAAAATTGATGGTAGGGAGGGCGGTTAATTGAGGGTGGGGCTTGAGCAATGTATCTGAAAGCAAAATTGAGGGTGAGCATGATAGAGGGACAGGAGGAAGGTAAAGGGAACTAGAGGAAAGAAATAGGAGGCAAAAGGTATTTATAGAGGTATAGCTATAGGCATATATATGTAAATATATTAATTTATAATGAAAGAGATAGAGGCCAATGTACACATATTTATACACATAGTATTAAGATAGCAGATGGGCTTCAGGCCTCTACTCAAGGCCTCCTTTAACACAAGAACACCTTGTTCTGTTCACCTGGCACTCTTTGATACTCACCTTTCTGACACCATCCCCGAAGACAAAATGGGTGTGTAAGCAAATGTGGTGAAGAGAGCGAATGGTAGCCAGCTATCAAAAGATATAGCATCTGGGGTCTTAAGGGCTTGAAATCAAACAAGCAGCCACCTAGTAGGGAAGCAAATAAGCCACACTAGCCTGTGTGATCATGTGGTGTCAACAGGATCAGGTATCAAGTACTACAAGATCCAAATCAAATAACTATATTGAAGCAAATGACATCTGTAGACAACTGTAATCCTGCCCTTCCCCCCGGCCCCCTCCGCCACACACACACTGAAGGATTACAGGGAAGGGTTGATTCAACCAAGGTGTAGTATAGTACCCTCGAATCACACATCATTCCTCTAGTTCCCGAATCCTTCCGCCCACTGCCTTCCCCACCCTACTACCACGACCCAGTTCTATCTTACAAATCTGGTTGAACATGGAATTCAGGAAGGCTAAAACCCTCAGGAACAGCAGTGAGAGTAGTGGTATCAGAAGTGGCATGGTCAGGGAGGGCGAAGGGTGAGAAAGGGAGAACTCATCAGAAGACTGCATATTTAGCTCCCCACCCCAGAAGGGGATGAATAACAGAAATGTGGGCGAAGGGAGCCAATGGACAATGTAAACTACCAAATAATAATAACAATATGTAATTGATCAAGGATGCACAAGGGTGGAGGGTGGCGGAGGGAGGGGAAAAACAGGAGCTTATACCAAGGGCTCAGGTAGAAAATATTTTGAAAATTATGAAGGCTACATATGTACAAATATTCATGATCCAATTGATGTATGGAATATGATAGAGCAGCAGAGTCCCCAGTAAAATGACTGGAAGAAAAATGACATAGCTCTGAAACCCACAGGGGCAGGTCTACCTGGTCCTACAGGGTCACTAAAGAATCGTCAACTCCATGGCAATGAACTTGGCAGTCTTTCTCCAACTGGAAGGGATCAAACTGCCAACATTTTAGTTAACAGCTGAGTGCTTTACCACCAACTCTTTCACAGAAAGTATAAAACCCCAGAAAACCAAACGCATCAACGTGGAGTGGATTTACAGCTGCAGATAGCGCCTGAGGCTGTCAATTGTTACAGTACCTCAGATGGGCTCATGAGAGCAGCAAGTTTTCTTTCTGAATGGCTGGTGGGGTCGAAGCGCCCACCTCCCAGTGACCAGCCTGATCTTTACCCGGGACACTTACCCGACAGTGTCCCCAGGGTTCACACGAAAAGTCGTCTTTTCAAACACTGGTTGACGTTGGTTTTCTCAAAAACTTAGATGACAGTTCTATGGTGGGTTACTACTGGGTTTCGCTCATAGGAAGAGGCCCTACGTTATGAATATTTACAATTCTTAATACTTTACCCTCTCTACTACACTGCCCTCCCTCCGCCATATTAGTGCGCATTCTTTGCTTCGCAACGTTTCCATTGTTCCAATTTTAGGACGTCAATAAAAATATCCAGGGCCTCCGTGCCCCTTTGCCCGTCTCCTGCCACTGTCCCATTCTCCAACCTCTCCGGTGTGCCTGATGTTAACGTGTTCTCTGAAATCACTTTGTTTTCCATTAATATTTCATCTGAAGCAAGAGACAAACCCGCCTCCTCCAACTGACCTATTTCCACCGGTCTGTTGACATTTTTAATGGCAAATACTGCATGTCGTCTCCTATTAGAAAAAACTCTCCTGCGCGCGCATGTCCATTTCGAAAGAGGATTAGTTGAGCTTTGCTGTGGGATATGTGTATCTTCGGTAAGCTTTTCCAAGCCTTTCATTTCGTGGAAAGGTGATTATGATCGAAAAAGCTTTTAAAAAACAAAAAAGAAAAAAAAACATTTAAACTTGGTTCCTAGGATCAGCCTTTCCTGTAGCTTTCTTTCTACATGTGATTTACTCAGAAGTAAGAAAGCAATGACCTACCTGTTATTTTTGATGTTAGTTGCCCGCTAGCAGATGCAAGCGCCACCAAAATGAGGATTCATCCACGCGTCACTGTGAAAATGAGCGCCTCTTACCGCGTCCTTTGCTGCCACCTGCTGTTCAATCAGTGTACACGAGGCTCTGAATGCTGGAATGGGTGCGTTTTTTCTTTTTTCTTTTTTGGATTACTACTTTTTTTTCTAATCGAAGGAATGAGTGCAAATTTAAAAACCTGGTGCATCAGACACACCCTCCCACATGATCACTCTTCTCTGCATTTACTGTCTGTGCATGTTCATTTCTTCTGGTACATTCTCACTCTTAACTTGATAACCAGAGAAACCCAAGGCCAGTCAGTGCTTCAGTTTGTGTTTATAATTTCTTGAGTAGCCACTCTGTGTAAAGCTAGAATTTTCAGCCGGGTCCACCGCGTGTAGAAACAAACCCACTAATTAACAAGTAGCATTTGGTTTATACTCTCTGCTGTTCTTCAATGTTCTTAATCTGCAATCTTTTCACTATCGTCGTTGTTAGGGGCTCTGAGCTACAGGAGGTCTGGTTCCCTTTGTTTGATTACGTTGCACAGTAGACTCAATTCTCTGATGTTAGAATGCACTCTGTTTCATACGAGAGACCCGTCCCTGGAGAAGGAAGGACACCATGCCTGAGAAAGCAGAGGGGCAGCTAAGAAGAGGAAGGGCCTAGACAAGATGGACTGACAGGTGGCTGCCACGTGTCCCTATGAGCTCAAACACAGGACCAGCTATGAGGGTGTTGCAGGATGGGGTGCGTTTCGTTCTGTTGTACCTGAGGTTGCTATGGGTGGGAACCAACTGATGCCACATAATCATCATGATCAATGTTTAATAGATTAAGAACATGGTCTGCAGAAGGAAGCATCACCCAAGCTTGCACCGTCTCCATGGTGGTGAGTACGTTTGAACCATTCTTGCAGTCTCACGTCTCCCATCTCAACAAAGGTCTCTGAACCCGGTGGCCTACCCTAACCAATGCTCAGTCCCGATGATGTCCCTCAAGCAAGTGAACCCAGGTCCCACCATCTTCCTCCTAAAGAGCATTCTGGGTGCGTTTATTCTAAAGCTGACACCTTTGGGTTTTGTTTGGCAGTCTGTGGTATATTTTTTATTTGCCAGTACGATAGCCGGGCCCATAAATTCATCTTCTATCTTCCTTTGTCATTGCGCAGCTTTCACAGGCATCTGAGGTGATTGAAAAGACTGTGGGTCAGCTGCCCCGTACTCATCAAAGTGACAGCTTTGCAGTGTGAAGTGCAAGGTGTAAGCCCTGTAACAACAGTGACCAAAGGATTGTAACGCATATAATCCAAAATCAAAGGAGGGAATAGTATCAGAGCCCAAATCATAAGATTCCAGTTTGCAGAAGGACAGTGATAGCCCAGCAGACACTTGTGAGATCTACACAGGAAATATGTCTCCAGTGATTGACCGCTAACCAGAATGGAGGGATGGGGAGAAGCTGGTTACTGAGCAGAGTTCACTGATTAGGTGACTATAGGAGATCAAGATGATAAATCTGACTTGAACACTTCAAACCTGATCAGTTGATCCCCCAACCCCACCCTATCCACGTTGTGCCTGATCTGGTTTTCAACATTGTCTCGGGGTGGAAGGTTCTTTTCTTTTCTTTTTCTTCATATTGGGTTTTAGCTCTGATATATTTTGTCATTGGGGTAGCCATCCTGAATTTTTGATATAGGCTTGTCTGATTTTAGGTATATGAAACCCAGGATTGATTGACCTATAGAGACAGCAAGTTGAATAAAAATTTCTGGGGGTTGGGGTGGGGGGGGTAATGGGGGCAGGGGGTAAAGAGGAGAAGTTATCAAGGGGTTCAAGGAGAAAGAGACTATTCTGAAACTGATAGTGGTAGCAATTGCACAAGACCGTTTGATGTGACTGAACTACAGAATGATATGATATCTGTATTACCTCCCAATGAGAATATTCTGGAAAAAATAAAATAAAATTCAGGTGGGGGTGGCGGATAAAATGTAAGATCTTTTGCAGCAGATTTGCCCAATGGAATCTGCCACCGGGTTTCTTGCCTGCTGCATTCCAGGGTGTGGACTGCTGAGCCAAGTGGCATAAAATTTCAGAAGAACTGAAAATTGACAAGTTCAATTTCTTCTCCATTTGTCCTGATGGTCTTGTTGGTGAGGACTGAGCTGATTATAAACATTACACATATATAGTCTCTCAGATCTTGGATGTGGAAGCAAGGTAGTTAATTGGATGAATACAGCTGCTTCCTTTCAATGATGCACCACACAAAACAAAGCAAAACTCACTGCCATTGAGTTGATTCTGACTCGTAGCAAACCTATAGGACAAGGCGAAATTGCCTTTGAGTTGCCGGTACCTTTAATCCTTACTGGAGCAGACAATCTCATCTTTCTCCTGTGGGGTAACTGGTGTATTTGAACCACTGACCTGCTGGTTAGTGGCTCAGTTTGTAGGCCGCCATGCTACCAGGACTTTTCTGCACATATGAAGTAATTAATGTCGTCCAAGAGAACGCACTCAAGCACTGCTGGGGCATCGGTTCGTGTTTTTGGTACATCTTCCAGAGACAAATGAATCACCAAAGACAGACATGGCAAAGATGGAAATGACTGAGTGAATTTTACTTATCACAGGTCCATTTGAAATAAAACAGAACAAATGTGCCATAGAACCAGGTTTAAAAAATGAAGCAAATGATGTCTTGTTTTCTTAAGCTCACCATCTCTTTTTTAATCTCAGCAGCAGCAGGAAAAAACACCCGTCCTTCTGAGACACACACTTGGGTTGTGGAATGTCCACTTGCTTCACGGCAAGATTGTTGTGCCTAGTGCCACACTCAGGCCCAACCCAGTCACCTGGCTCACCCAAGCATTTCAAAACCACCTGGTGTCCTTAAGATTGCTGTGACCAAGCTCCTCGAATCTTGTAGGACAAAGTCAAGCAAAGAGAAGTCATCCGCAAAGGTCAGTGCTTCCATGTCCATCGTTGGCAGAAGGCAGCCGTATATTGACATTGAAAAATGTGTCCAAAGTCCAAGATAGAGTCCTCTTTCATGCACAATTTCCAGATCTGATCTGCCTTTCAAAGCTGGTGCAATCTTTCAAGGAGGGATGCTGGCAACCTTGAGGGGGTGATAACAGTTACCAAAAAAGTTGTGGAAATGATTTAATCACTCAGGACTTTGAAGTGCCTGTTAAACTTATTTCGCTCACTCCCTATTTCTTGCTTCCTTCCCCCCCAATGTGCAAGTCTGGAAGTTTTCCAAATTGCTTTTCTTTAAAGCGTAGAGGTCATCAGTTGTATGCTGTAGTGAGAAAATGTGTTTCTTTACAGGTCCTTTGCTCCCATATGTTTTCCTTCAGAGCTTGCCAAAGTTACTTCTTTTCAGCTATTGCCAACCAAGTTGACGATTTTGTTTTCTCAACTCTTTTTATTAAAAAAAACCCCCAACATTTTATGAAGGTGGCCCCCTCTATGCTATACCTTTTTCAGTTGTTTTAAGCACAGCAGCACACTATTACAGGGAGGCAGGAAAGGAACGAGAAGTAACATTTTAATCAGGTATTTGAAACCAAACATTGAATGAAATCTTTTGTTTTGCATACATTTGCTCCTTCTGTGAATGATGGAGCATATTGAGAATGTATTAGGCACTGGGCATTCTGCTCTCTCCAATGAATGGATTCATTTCCTAGTAGAGACACACACAAGAGAAAGTCTATGTCAGTGCAAGAAGGAGACGCTCTAGAGGCATTTACAACAAAGTGCCTCAAAGTATGAGGTTTGGAGGCAGTCTTCATGGATTTGAATCCCAGTGCCACCAATAGCTCTGTCACCTCATGAGATGACATCACCTTTCATCTGTAAGCTCGGAATAAGAAGAGTATCACCCCCGGACGCTGTTGCTGTTGCTGTTGTCGCTCGGTGCCTTTGCGTTGGTTCCAAGTCATATTAACCCAACACTCCCCAGTCCTGATTGCTCATGTTTGCGTTCAGGGCCGTTTTCTCACCAACACCCTGGTCTTCCTTGTGACATTTTGAAGCCCTAGTGCATTGCCTGTTGTAGGAGGGGGTACCGGAATTCTGGATGGAATGGAGCTTTCTTAGTATGCGTGCTTCCCACTAGGCGAGCGCCCAGCAGCTCACTCTGAGTTAGTGGACAGAGTGGCATCGCCTGGGAAGATTCTCTCTGGTCACAGTGATTTTATTCATAAAAGCAGTTTCACTTGAACCTCGTTTGTGTGTGTGTGTGGTGACCAATTTCAGTAAACAACATGCAGCTGTGAAAGTTTGTTTCCTGCTCAGGAAAATGTGCTGCAGAAGCTGTTGTGATGTTGCACCGAACTTACAAGGACAGCCCTATGGGAAAACTTCAGGTGTACAAGTGGTTTTCTCATTTCAAAAAGATGAAATGTCTATTGATGACAAACCTCGTTCTGGATGTCTGTCAACTTCTCGAACTGATGAAAATGTCAACTCAGTGCATTTGGAGTTTGTTCCACCAGGTCAGACTGTTAATCAAGCTTTCTATTTAGAGGTTCTGTAAAGATTGCATAACAGTGTGCGACAAAAAAGGCCTTATTTCTGACAGACGGGGGCTGGTTGTGCCACCATGGCAGTGCACCTGCTCACACAACCATCACAATGCTCCAGTTTGGGGCAAAAATTAACATGCCTCTCTTGCTCCACACACCTGACTCATCTGACTTCTCTCACTGGACTTCTTGCTGTTTCCACAAATGCAGAGGGACATGAAAAGACAGCAATTTGATGATGTAGAAGAAGTGAAGAAAAAATGAGCGAGGTGCTTGTCAGCCATCCAAACAGATGAGTTTGAAAAATGTTTCCAAGAATGGAATCACAGGCTTGACAAATGTATTAAGGATAATGGAGAGTACTTTGAAAGTGATAAAAGTTGTGTTTTTTAAAAAAAGATTAAAAGCATAGCTTTGAAAATAAATTTTCTGGGTTTGTTTTGAGGGGTATCCCCTCATTTACTTAAAGTTCAATAAGAAATTGCTATGTGAATTGTTGAATAGTAAATGCTATAGTAGTGCTTAACCCGGCTCTCTGTTTAAGAGCACACATGAGAATAGGGTCGAAGAATGATGGAAGAGGAAGCATGTCTGACTGCTGCCTTTTAGCAATTGACTTTGGACTGGTTGTGAGATGAATTTTTCTCCTTTACATAGCCAGACGAAGTCAGGTGCCTTCTGCCTCCTTTACTTAAAGGTGGTGTTGTCTGCATAGTACACGTTGTTATTAAGCTTTAATCCAATTCTAATGAGGCCTTCTTCTTCACATTGTCCAGCTTCTCTGATTATTGGTTCAGCACAGAGATTGAATAAATACGGTGAAAAATACACACTTTTTCTGACTATAAATCATGCAGTATTTCCTGGTGTTCTGCAACTGCCTCTTGGTCTGTTTGCAGATTCCACATGAGCCCAAGTAAGTGTTCTGGAACCCTCATCCTTTACAATTATCAGCAGCTTGTAATTGTCTGCAGTCAGATCTCTTTGCAAAGTTGATAATACACAAGTAAACATCTTTCTAGTATTCTCTGCTTTCAACCAATCTTCTGTCAGTAATGACATTGTGTCACAGCCTCCTCTGAATTCAACTTTAATTTTTGGTAGCTCCCTGTTCATGAACTGCTGAAACTGTTTTTGAATCATCTTGGGCAAAATTTTACTTGCATGGGCTATAAATTAGATTGCTCTATAATTTGTACACTGTGCTGTCACCCTTCTTGGAACTGGATTCTTCCAATTGCTTGGTGAGGTGGTCATAGCCTAGTGGACTAGAGAGTGCTGCCGGTGCTGCATCACTTTGTTGAAACGTTTTTATTGGTATTCTGTCAATTACTGGAATCTTGTTTGTCACTAATGCCATCAGCGTGACTTAGATTTCTTCCTTCAATATAATTGATTCTTTTATTTTTTTATTTAATCATTTTATTGGGGGCTCATACAATTCCTATCAAAATCCATACATTCATCCATTGTGTCAAGGACACATGTACATTTGTTACCATCATCATTCTTGAAACATTTGCCTTCTACTTGAGCCCTTAATATCTGCTGCTCATTTTCCCCCTCCCTCCCCACTGCCCCTCCCTCATGAACCCTTCATAATTCATAAATTATGATTATTTTGTCATATATTACACTGTCTGATGTCTCCTCCTGCCTTCTCTGCTGTTCCTCCCCCAGGGAGGAGACTATACATAGATCCTTGCAATCAGTTCCCCTTTCCACCCCATATTCTCTCCACTCTCCAGGCATCGCCATTCTCACCACTGGACCTGAAGTTCTGATCAATCATCCTCTACACTCCTGTACTTTTCTGATGGATTTGATAATCTATTGCAATGACCACATAGAACTCACAGACAATGCTCACAATTATGGGGGTTTACAAGAAAACATTAAGAATACTGTCATTCACAATCACTGAAGACAAATGGGTGCATAAGCAAATGCAGTAAAGAAAGCTGATGGTGCCCGGCTATCAAAAGATTTAACGTCTGGGGCTTTTTCCTAAAAGATTTAAGAAAGTGTTCTCTTAATGGGAAGTCGTGATGGAAAACATGTGAAAGAAGGCAAAAGAAAAGTCATTCTTTGTGAATGTTGCCCCATATTTAATTTCATCATTGTTTCCGTGGCAGTCCCCTCCCCCCCCCCCCAATGGTCCAAAATTTCTCGGTACTACTCTCATTGTGAAGTAGGGTCTTTGTACCCTCCCTTTGATACTTGATGAGCTCGCGGCTGCTTCTACACATCCATCGCCCCGTGACTTCCAAGGCAAGGTCATCGAAGGCCATCAAGCTTCTGTCCTCGTTTCTTGGTATACCTAATTTCCAAATCGTTCTCGCAGAATCCAACTACAGGGTTGAGGGAGAAGCACAAGCCACCTGAGAAGACCAAGCATAGTTGCTCTCATTAGCTGCCTAAACTAAGCCCAGCCTTCACACTATCCCAACATAGGTGCCTGATACGTGAGTGAAAAGGCCTGTAGATTATTGCAGAACCCCGCCCCCACAACACATGCCCCTGCAATTTAAATCACCTTCACTTATTAGGAAACTACTTGTCTGCCCATTTGCATGGTGGCTTGTATGTTGCTTTGATGCCGGTGTGTACAGTATCTTATATACCAGCAGTCACGCAAAGTGGTTTATGTGGAATTTCCAAATCAGTGGATCTCAACCTGTGAGGGTCTAATGACTTTTCACAGGGGTCGCCGAAGGCCATGAGAAAACACATATTTCCGATGGTCTTAGGAACTGAGCCACCGCTCCTCTATCAGTCTCAAGGTGGGTCTCCCATATGCAGATATGCCCACATACAAGTACCAGGTGGTTACCCATGCTGCACCATGCTACAAGACAAAATTTCATTTATCTGTCATTAAAAATAAATATTTCACAATATAAAATTACATATTGTTTTGTGATTAATCACTATGCTTTAATTATGTTCAATCTGTAACAATGAAAATACATCCTACATATCAGAATTTTACATGACGATTCATAACAGTAGCAAAATTACAGTTCTGAAGTAAGTAGCAATGAAAATGATTTTATGGTTGGGGTCACTACCACATGAGGAAGTGGATTAAAGGGTCGTGGCATGAGGAAGGTTGAGAACCACTGTTCTAAATGAAGAAAAGACTACAGAGAAGGAAGGACTCAGCGGTTTGCTTTGTGGGATTGACCACTGTCAACATTGCGGCTCACAGTGAAGCTCTGAGCTATCGTGGCAGAAAGTGGGCACTTCGGGTTAGAGGGCGCTCAGAGCATTCCTGGGAAGACAGCCTCCTGCAAGTGGAGTGCACCTGGATGAAGGGCAGAGAGAAACTGTAAAGCCTTCCTCTGCTGATGGGGTGTGACCAAAGAGAGAAGAGTGAGTCGAAAGCATCAACTAATAATCAGAACATGGGATGTATGAAGAATGGCTCTAGGAATACTGGAAGTAAACATGAATGGAAGCCCTAAAGATTGATATTTAGACTTTTGGGCTGAAATGGACTGTGGGAGCCATTTATAATCAGAAAATCATGTGGTCTGCTATACCAGGGATGACAAATTCAAGAAAATAACATGGACTGCGAGAGGAACAGATACATCTGTCTAGGAAAAAATACAACCAGAATGCTCTTCACAAGCAAGGATTGTGAGGGGTCTTCGGATGACATGCCTTTTGACATGTTATCAGAAGAGATCAGACTGTCTACACGTTTACCCATTTTAATTTAGAGTAAGAGGCGGAGTGCTTATTTTTACCTAACCTGAAAAAAAAAAAAAGAATACTGTTTTACTTCAAAAGACCCAACCACCACACCTGAGGGTTTACATCTTGAACATTCTGTGACTGAGCTCAATTTTTTGCTACCCATAAGTATCCATACTATCCATCAAATTCATCCCTGCACAAGCAAATTTCTGTGTGATAAAATAGAAAATAACCAAATATGTGGGGCCTTCAAAGCATTTGTGAATAATTTTATTATCTTTTCATTCCATTTTCCACAATTTTTTAAGATACCTTATAGTGTATGGGTATACATGACTCAGACTGATACTCTTGCTTGTGAATTATAGTCAACTAAAACGACCCTTCTAGTACTAATCTCTTTTGTGATATATTGTAATTCTGAATTTTATAAGCCTGGGTCTCTACCCTTATTTCGGGATCCCTGCTGGTGTATTGATCATGCTTGGGCTGCCCTCTGTGCGGCCAGCAGTTCACAACCAAGGATTTTCTACTCCTGTCCTCACCTTGGAAACTCTCAAGGGCAATTCTATCCTGTCCGATAGGGTCCCTCTGAGTTGGCATTGACTTGATGGCAGTGAGTTTGGTCTTTCAGTAAAAGATGGGAACTGAGCCACACCCTTTGTGTCCTTGGAGGTATCTTCAAGGCCCCACCTTAGCAGAGGGCGTGACTTAGACCCAGCGCTTTGTTTCTCTTGGCGCCCCCTAGAGTTCTAACACAAAGCACCTCCTGGGAAAGTCATATCTCTATTTCTGGAAGAGTTTTGGTTGAAGCAAGAAGACCTGCTGTGACTTTTGGACATGTTTGGCTTCTGGCTCTGGATTCTGAATTTGACTCACCTCTGCCTGACCTTTGGATTTTGGATTAAACTCACCCACCACCACCATGTGAGACACGGTCTCAAGGTTTAGTGTGTTTCTGTGGGACATGGCAGTGAATTGTCAAACCGAAGAATATGAAGGAAGTACTCGAGGGAGAAGCAAGGGGTTGGAAGAGGATGGCATCCTTGAAGACGTTTGGGACATGGTGAGTCTACAGCTTCTGAGCACTGTTGTTGTTAGGGGCCATCAAATCGCTTCTTACCCATAGCAGCCCTCTGCCCAACAGAAGGAAACCCTGCACCAGGCTCACAATTTTTCTGAGGACTGGGCCCCTTGTTGCAGCCACTGTGTCCATCCATCTCCTTGAAGGCCTTCCTCTTTGTTGCTGCCCCTCCACTTTACCAAGTGTGATGCCCTTCTCCAGGGGTGGGTCTCCTGACAACATGTCCAAAATACGCAAGACAGAGTCTTGACATCCTTGCCTCGGAGGAGCGCTTCAGCATTCTTGTAGTAGTCTGGTATTATATCTTCTAAAAGAAATCATGACCAGAGTGTGAATCATGTTTAATTTTACATTACAATCTTGGATTACAGTATAATTAAGCTCTTTGTATGCTATTGAACAATAGGAGAAATTGGATTTCCCTAATTTTAATTTGGGTTTAGAAGCTTAGCCTTCTTTCAGTTAGTTAAATTCTTTTAAAGTCTTCATGAAGGCTATTTTTTTTTTCTATTTGGTGTTTGTATTTACACCCACACATGCTTGTGGGAGTTACATAATCTGGTGTCAACTATTAAGAGTGAAAGGGTGGAGTTTAGCCTGTCAAACTGGTCAAAGTTTGATGACCTCTTTTGGAGGTGCTAAAAAGATAAATAGCTCACTAGACGCAGGGCACGCACACTCTCCCTGAGAGACAATCCTATTGACAAGCCACATGGAGCTATACTGATAAAGCCAAAGCCCTGGAGCCGGAGGAGCCACGTGGAGACCCATGCCAGTGCTGAGATGCTTCTTCCACCACTAGATCCACAAGACTTTCAACCCACTTGTCTGTGATCTTCTTGCATTCAGCTATATTGCTTGGCTATGCGAATCTAAAGAAGACTTATGGACTGCTATAGACATATGGGGTAATATCAGACTTATGGTCTTGATTGAGAATTTATGGACTAGTATTGACCTATGGGGTAATATCAGACTTATGGACTTGATCTGGACAGGGCTGGGATGTTTTTTCATGTACAATTGCTCTTTGATGTAAAGCTCTCTCTTACACACATATGACTATCTATGAATTTGTTTCTCTCGTCAACCCAGACTAACACACATGTATTTAATTACTTCTTTCACCCAACACAATAATCACAACTGCAATTGAATCTAAACTTACTTATAGTGAGAGGTCGATTTTATTTATTAGAAAATCTATTTCTAAAAATTAAAATTGCAGATGCTCTAAAAAACATTCATTGGCATCTATTTTGCTCCATAAATTAGTAAATGCATATAATTATTGCTTTTTGGGGGTGGTGGTTATAATAGTATCATATAATAAACAAGCTAAAAAGCATAAAAGAATAATTACAAAGACAAAAGAGAATAGGTGCATATAAATAAGAGTGAAAAATCAAAAACAAAGAGAATTTTCTTCTTTCCCCAGAGAACTATTTTAAGTTGTAATTCATTTTAAGAATATTATACTTCAAATGGATTTACTCTATCAAAGGCATTGGTCTCATAACTCTTTAAAATCTGAAACTAAATCTTGCAATGTACCCATTCAGGCTCATATGAGGTAGATTGAATTATATACTGTGGGACAAAGTGATCTTCTTCACAAGTCAGAGCACTATAAAACCCCTCTACACCGAGTGCTCCTCAGTATAAAACTTTTCCAGAAAAGACAACCATAAATTCTTAGCTGTTTTATGAGTACCTGCTCTTCACTGTTAAATTACATAACCTTCTAAACTGATTCTTATTCATTTTTTTCAATTTCCCAACATCTATTATGCATGACTCATTTATTAATTCATTCAACATGTGTCAGGTACCATGTTAGAAAATGAACATATTATCCCTGAAACTCATCCATTGGACTCTACATTTTCAGCAGAGACATGAACAATAAAATATAACCACCCAAATAAGTATTGTGTAGTAATACTTTAATTAAATACAATTAATATTTAATTGCATTGTATTGTAATTATTTTATTTGATAAATGGGGCAAAAGAAAACTCCAGGATCTAAAGGGAATTAGTCTACTCCTTTGGGGAAGGAGAAAGACTGAGATGGAGAAAATGACACTTATCTTAAACTCTTCAGAATGCATAGGAATGGCCAGACATAGTGGAATGAGAGGAAGGGCAAATAATTTTAGGCAAAAAGGAAAGCAAAAGTGTAGGCCTAGGGTTGGCAGATAATTCTACTTATTGAATATTTGGTATTTCCAGTAATGATGGAGACTCAGAGTAGATCTTAGTAATTTCTAATGGTGTCATTCAATCTATAGTGGACTTCAGGAAGACAATTCTTCTTTTATTTTCTGGAATCTTTTAATGCACTAGTCCCAAATGCAAAATGTAGACGTCATGTAATTGTACCGCCCTATACTCTTTTCACTTGTTTCCATGATATGTTCTTGTACACAAGGGACCATGAAAAATGGAGAAAAGATTGAAATTGTCAAGGATTTTGTCTTGCTTGAATCCACAATGCTCATGGAAGCAGAAGTCAAGGGATCAAAGGATGCATTGTATTGGAAAACTCTGCTGTATAAGACAGCTTTAAACTGTTGAAAAGCCAGGATGTTACTTTGAGGACTAAGGTGCCCCTGACCCAAGCCATGGTCTTTTCAATGACTTTATATAAATGTGAAATCAGACACGGAATAAGGAAGACCAAAGAAGCATTGATGCATTTAGAGTATGGTGCTGATGGAGAATATGGAAAGTACCATAGACTTCCAAAAGGACAAACAAATCTGTCTTGGAAGAAGTACAGCCAGAATGTTCCTTAGAGGCAGAGGTGATGAGACTTCATCTCACATCCTTTGGACATGTGGTCAGAGAGACAAATCCCTGGATAAGGACGCCAGGTTGGCTAACATAGAAGAGCATCAAAAATGAGGAAGACTTCCACACAATGGATTGACACTGTGGCTGTAACAATGGGCTCAATCCATCATGGGAACAATGGTGAAAACGGCACAGGACACCCTAAGTCAGAACCAACCCAAATGAACTTAACAACAACCAACACACGGATTATGGTTTAAAGTTGTCTATGTCTCAATCTATAGTCTAACAATTTTCTGAAAAATACAGACTTACAATTTTATTTTTGTTTGGCTTTGTTTCCACTTATATTGGCTCACAACACTTTTAGGGAACTAACTAAAAATGTCTCCTATGTGTCAGATAAATTGAAAATGTCCTCATGAAATTCATTTAAAAATTGCGACGAAAAGGATTAACTCATTTCCAAATGAGCTACATAAATAAGGGGGTATGGATTTGTTCTGGGATCTCTGAATATGTTTCCACAACCTTCATGGTGATAGAGCATGGATAAAAGGTGTACTCATGTGCAGGATGATAAAGAAGTTCACCCCTATTTCCCATATACTATAAAACTTTGAATCACATACAAGATGTTTCTTGCCTCTGGCTAACAGAAAACAGCTACATTATTTTGACCTGGATTTCATTTTAACTCAATTTTTATTGAGTTAATTTTTATTGACTCATAAGGTTTTTACCTAAAAAGAATACTAGAATGCCTTTGAATTCTAGTGTTTGGAAGAAATACTGACTGCACCTTGGACTACCAGATGAATAAAAAGTATGTCTTGAAAGAAATGCAACCAGAACGCCATTAAAAACAAGAAAGGAGAGACTTTGTCTCACGTAATTGAAACACATTATCAAGAGGGAACAACACCTGGAGAAGTCTGTCATGCTCTGCAAAATAGAGAGGTAGCCAAAAGATGAAGGCCCTCCACAAGATGCACCAACACAATGGGAGCAACCGTGAGGTCAGACACAGCAATGATTGTAAGGATGGCAAAGAACCGAACAGAGTCCGCTCGATTGTGCACTGGGTGGCTGTGAGTTGGAATTCACTTGATGGCGCCAAATAACATCAACGAGTTATCTTGATCACGGTAGCTATTACAATAAAATTTCTCCCACATATGTTAACTGCTAACAGTCTCAAAAAGAGGAATATGAATAAGATCATAAAATAGTATTTCTTGCTGCATTTCCATGGCCCAAGAAACTTGCATGACTTATGCACATACTTCAAATTACTACTTAGGAAAAAATTAATTGACCACAATCATCATTGAAATGATCATTTTATTCCATTAACTGATCAACTACTATGAGCAACATTTTCATTAAAACCAAGGGCTAAATTCAAGAAGCCACACACATTATTTCTGTACTGAAAGACCTCACTGTCTTCTGTTTATAACAACTCCAAGGTAGGTCATTTACAGGGAAAACAATATGGATGTTATCAGAAGAGCTATACAACTTGGTGCTGCTAGATGAGATATTATCAGAAAATAATGATAGATAGCTATGTATTTGTATATTATGTTGATAAATCCTCAGTATTTCTCAAGGTAGAGGAAGAAAAAGTTCAAGTCTTGGGTTGCAATATTGAAGGCTTTATGATTAAAGTGCTGAACAATGCAGGAGGCATCAAAAGAAGATGGGAAGCATACAGTCACATTACCAAACAGAATTGGTCAGTGGTCAGCCATTTCAGGGGGTTGCATAGCTCTGAGGGAAAAATGAGAGGGTTTTTTACTCCCAGAAAGAATCACAGTCTCAGAAACTCACAGGGGCAGTTCTACCCTGTCCAATAGGTCACTATGAGTTGACATCAACTCTATGGCAGTGAATTTGTTTTGTGTTATTTTATCCTGTGTCTTCTCTAAATAAAGCACTTTTTTTCATTCAATGATTTATTTTAATCATTGATCCTAGCTCAGATGTCAATAAACAGACTGAAATCTAGGTATTATATAATCAATAACAACAATAAACATTTTAAAGTGCATATAAATATAAAAGTGATTGATAGAGAATATGTTAATTATCTAGTGCTGTTAACAAACCACCACAAATTAGATAGAGATACAAATTTATTTTCTCTTATTCTGGAAGCTAGAAATCTAAAACCAGGTTTTCAGTAAGATTGGTAACTTCAGGAAGAAAGGTAATACAAATTGGTAAAAAGTAGCAAAACTGTACCTTTTCACAGATGAGGAGCCACGATGGCAGGGAGGTTGAGTGTTCGGATGCTAACTGAACGCGTGGCTCTTTGAACCAACCAGGTGTGTTGTGAGAGAAACACGGGCCATCAGTTTTTGCAAATACTAACGGTCTTAGAAACCTTACAGGGCAATTCTAATCTGTCCTAAATCAACTCCATGGCAATAGATTGGCTATTTTTAGATGTATTTACAGTTGACATGACCATGGGCATAGAAAGCCCCACAGACCCTTCATTGACAACTACTAGGACTGATAGCACATTTCAGTAAACTGTCAGGGTACAAGATCAGCATACAAAATCAGTTGCCTTTTTCTAGACTAAGAAAGAGAACTCGGAAAAAGCAAGCAAGCAATTTGCACAAAGATAAAATGCCTCACTGTGTAACGGCTCCAAGCTAGAACTTCCCACAACTCAAACAGCAATGTTCAATATACATATATATTTATTTTGCTCAGTGTTGGTAACTTTGCTGGATAGCTGAACTGAAAATGCTTCTTGAACAAAACCTGTGCTAGCCAAGAGTGACTTTGGCTTTGCATTGCCTGAGGAATAGCATCTGGGGTCTTAGAGGCTTGTTTTCCAACATGCAGCCATCTAAGTGAAATGTCAACTAAGTCCACATGGGAGATTCACCCCAACATCAGCCACTGGAGGATTCTAAATCACATAGTCTGAGACCAAGGGAGGGAATAGTGTCAGAGCCTAAATTGTGAGACTCTGGCGTGCTATATGGCAGTGCCAGCCCATGATACGTTTGTGGGAACTACATGAGAAATAAGCCTTGGTGATCTCCCTCTCCCCATAGTAGAGGGATGGGAGGAAAGGGTTACTAAACAGAGCGCATTGGAGAGATGATTATAAAAGATCAAAATGAGAAACCTTGTCATTTGATCCTCCCCCTGACGCACATTGAGCCTGAGATCCAGGATTGAGGAACCTACAGGGATTGCAAGTAGAATAAGGGTTTCCGGGTGGAGTGGGGGTTCCATTGGTGATGGTGGTAGGTATAAAAGGAAGACAATATCAAACATTTCAGAAAGGAAACTGATTGTGGTACCAAATGTGCAATCCTGCTTGCTGTGATTGAACTGTAGAACAATATACTTGTATTATATTAACTGCCAATAAAATGGTTTTGAAAAAAAGGCCTCAGTCACCGCCACTCTTGCTCAAACAAGATGCAGCGCTTGTGTTAGTGGGCTAACGTATTTGTTAGTAGACCCCAAACACACAATAAACAGCTTGGTGAGAACCAGGGAGCTCAGAGCAGAGCTTCAAACCCATCTGTGGACAATGGGACATCCTCTCGCAGAACGGTCCCAAGGAAGGGATGAGTCCACTAGGGCGCAGTAGAGCACCGATGAACACAATATTCATTTGGTTTCCTGAGGCTTCCTCACCCCCCACCATCATGACCCCAACCCTGCCTTTCACTGTGGGCTAGACCGGAGCGTGTGCACAGGTACAGATAAGGGTCAAGCACTCATGACACAAGGAATCCAGGAACAGGGATGGTAGTAGTGATACCAGGAGGGTAGGGGGGAAGGTGGGGGGTGCAGGGGAGGAAGGAGGAACCGATTGCGAGGTTCGACACATAACTGCACACACATACACACCCAGAGGGACGAATAGCAGAAACTATGGGGGAAGGGAGACAGCAGTTGGTGTAAGATAAGAAAGTAATAATAATTTATAATTTATCAAAGGGTCACAACAGAAAAGTGGGTGAAGGGAGATGTCGGACAGTGTAAGATATGACAAAATAATAATAATTTATGAATTATGAAGAGTTCATGAGGGAGGGGGGAGGGGGAGAGAGGGGGGAAAAGTAAGGAGCTGATATCAAGGACTCAAGTAGAAAGCAAATGTTTTGAGAATGGTGATGGCAACAAATGTACAAATGTGCTTGACACAATGGATGGATGGATGGATTGTGATAAGAGTTGTGTGAGCCCCCAATAAAATGTTTTAAAAAAACAAACAAAACAAAAAATGTGATTGTGGTTTAAACAGTACATATCCAAATAATCCATAATCCAAACAGAGCAATAAAATAACTTCAAAGGCTTAAAAAAGGGGGGGGGTCACAAGAGGGGAGATGGAGGAAGGAAAAAAAAAGAGCAGCGGATACCAAGGGCTCAAATAGAAAGTAATTGTTTAGAAAATAATTATGGCAACATGTGTACAAATGTGCTTGTAAGAGCCCCCAACAAAATGATCTTTTAATAAAGTTAAAAAAATTCGTTATGATGCTTTTTTTTTTACACCTCATCTAAGTAAAATACCATAACCATGACTCCAAAGAAGCTTAGTGTTACCCACAGTAAAGCTAAGAGGAAAACTGTGAGAACCACACAGAATTAAAGGAAGAAATAATTGTGAAATTTGGACCAGGTTGTCTGATTTGGTGGCTGAATACAACATGGGTAAGTTGACATTATCAACCTTCTTTTCTTTTTTATTTGGGGGGTGGGGGTGGTTGTGAAAAGCAGCTAATGTAGCAAAAAGTGTGAAATGGTTCATTAACCATGAAATAAAGAACCCAGACCATCGAAGAGATTAAAAAGTGACTGTTAATTTGGATAAATAAGAAACAACTCGATGGAGATAGTGTATCAGAGACAGTGATGGGCAAGAAGGCTAAAATCTTCCAGAGTCATTTAAGGTCCTGGGAAAAGTAATTTATAAGTGTAATTTGGAGACCTTATAACCAATTGTTTGACTACCCATTCTTTTTTGTGGGAAAAAATATGTTCAATTTTCAAATTTTTCGGTGTTGGAATATGAATTTGGAACAAATTGGGTTTGGCAACTAAGGTGTCTCTGTATTTAGAAATAAATCTAACTAGGGACGTGAAAGACTTTATAAAGAAGTCTACCAGATACTACTACAAACATCCCACATAGACACACCTAAATGGAAAACATGTCATGCTTATGAACAGGAAGATTTCATTTTGTGAAAATGTCAACAGTACTCAACTCAATCCAAAATAGAGTGAAATCCCAGTCCAAATTCCATAAACATTTTTAATGTGATGGAAAAATTTATCTCAACATTTATTTGGAAAGGAAATAGACAGATAAGCAAAGCATTTTTTGAAGAAAAAAAGAAGAGCAGGAGGTCTCACACACCCTGATCTCTGATCGCAGAACTTGCTGTGGTACAATGTCAACCACGTAGATTAGTGAAGCCAAATTAAGACCCTAGTAAGAAATATGGCTGAAAGGAGCCCAAGTGGTATTGGGCTACTATCTGAAAGGTCAGCAGTTCAAAACCACCAGCTCCTCCGAGGGAGAAATATAGGGCTTTTGACTCCCATAAACAGTCTCAGAAATTCACAGGGCAGTTCTACCCTGTCCTATAGGGTTGTTATAAGTTGGTATCAACTAGATATCAGAAACATGAACAGTTGATCTTAAAGGATCAAAATTCATGAAATGTTGACAAGACCTTCTCTAAAACATGGTGCTCACAATACTTGGTATCCTTTTGAAAAAGAAAAGAAACAAACAAGATCCATATCTTATGCCACATACAAAACCTTATGGATCAATGACCTAATGCCAGAGTCCATTATTTTGGAAGGAAAGAGACAATGTGATGAACCCCAGGCATCGCATACAGAGAATGCCTATGGTGGACTGAAATAAATATTTATGGCTCTTCTTTCCATTTCTTTATACCTCCTACCAAATGATTGGGTGGGGCCCTGCAAATAAGGTGTAGAGGTCTCGACCTCCTGATTGGTCGGTTTTGCCACTGCTCTGCATATAAAAGAGCGATTTCCGAAGCAGTGAGAGAGAGAAGACTGGGACTGTTGAGGAACAAAGCCACCAAGAGAGCACATTCGAACCCCCTCCCGACAGGTGCAAAGACAGTGGAGGCTGTTCCACACCAGTCCCAGAGGCCAACGCAAGAGGAGGAGGAGGCAGAGCAGAGAAGCAGCATGGAGCCTGTGAGCTCTGGAAGCCCAGCAGGGAGCGGGCTTGCTGGCTCAGGAGGCAGAGGCTGAGAAGCGGAGGGGGGATCCACTTAGCTGCTGGCTGAGGCCTTTTCTGATCCTGCTGTGCTAACTTCCCTAATACATCCGCCAAATCTTGACGAGTGTCCAGGGGTTCTTTGTTTCTGTGCTGGTTTGAGATGAACTTGTCACAAAGACTCCAAGTCTACTTAAATTTTCCTTTTTTAATTTTAAGCACTCAGATCATTATTTAGGTTTTCAGGTTAAGGAATATAGAGTATTTTTCTTTTTAAAGAAACTATCTATCTATCTACCTATCTATCCATCCCACCTCAAGAAAGGAAATAAATGACAATATCCTGTTCAAGTTCTTTTCCCACCCCCGCCCACACATCCGTCCCCTCTCCCAACTCAACAACCCATCCCTCTCCTCCCCCTGTTCTGGGGGTGCTTTGTGGCCGTTGTACCGGATTATTGAACCCAGCAGAGAAGCAGAGTGTCATAGGAGAAGCTCTTGCCATCAGATGGAAAATGCAGACATGTTTGACTTCTGTCCTGTGGCAACCGGCCTTGGGCTGGTATAAAACTGGTTTATTTCCCCTGTGTGTCTGAAAGAAGTCAGATGTGGCCTTTAAGTTATCTGGTTCAACAGGAAACATAGCTTAAAATGTACAAAAGAGAACATCAACTAGTTAGCTGGGACTCCCTAAGAATTACACACACGATCACTAAAAGACTTCACTAAAAGAATGAGAAAAAGAAACTACAAACTGGAGGGAACATCGATCGGGTTCCTACATATCTGACAAAGATGTTGTTGTTAGTCACGTCAGAGAGAGCCTGTGTGCAACCGCATGAAGCACTCACCCATCTTTCGCTAGCCTCACAATTGTCACGTTTAGATCCATTGTCTCCTCTGCTATGTCAATCCATGGTATGAAGGGCCTTTTTCTTTTTTGCCAACACTTTAGTTACCAAGCACAGTGCCTTTCCCCAGAAACGCCTCCCTTCTGATAACATGTCTGAGTTTATGAGCTGACGTCTCACGGCCTCAGCTTAGAAGGAGCATGTTGGCAGTATTGCAAAGATGGCGCGGTGAGGTGTGCCTGCCCCACATGCTGGCATTTCACTCACCTCGTACATGAGTGAAAGCGCGACAGTGAAGAAGGAAGGCAAGGTCTAGTTTCTAAAATGCATAGAAAATTTCAAGACTTCAAAGTCAAGGTGACAATCCAATGTAAAATGAGCAAAGGACACAAAGGAGCAGACATTTCCCTGGAGAAGACATGCAGCTGGCCGACAAAGACTTGAAAAAGCGCTTACAAAGATGCTTGCCAGAAGAAAGATGCAATCAAAACTACAAATGAAATACCTCACCCTGGCAGTAATGGCATTGATCAACTGAAAACAAAAGAAATCAGACAATAACAAATGCTGGCAAGATAAATGGGGAGATTGGAATTGCTTAGACCCTGCTTGTAAGACTGCAAAATTGTACAACCTCTCCAGAAAATCTAATTTTTTCTTTGAAAGTTAGAAATAAAAATACCATATGATTCAGCAACTCCACTCCTACATACATATCCCAGAGGAAGAAGAGTTATGTCATGAACATACGAGATCGCTATTATAAAAAGTCAAGAATGGACTTACGCAAGGAGACCCATTCCTGGATGGTTATGGGAAGGAGAGGGAGCAGACGGGAGAAGCACTAACTAGGTAGTAGACAAGAGTTCATCCTTTGGGGGTGGGCAGGGAGATGAACTTGCTTGTCACTAAAGAATCCAAGTCCATTTCAGTTTTATTTTTCCTCTTTTAAAATTAAAAGAAAAAACTTTTTTTTGGTTTTAAAAAACCCACTATATATATTTATCTAACTTGGGGAGAGGGACACGCTGGATTAGAGCCCATGGGAGAAATGAAAAGGGATGGAGAGGGAGGAGAGCAAATCTTGGCCTAACAAGTCCCAACGATGATATTCCTGCTCAGAGCAGACAATGCACAGCGAGGACCATAGGGCCGGCCCTACCACGAGATACAACATCCCTCACCGAACCATAGAGCCATGACGGACACCGCTGCAGACAGTGCAGGAACCGTGCCCTGTCTGACCCTATCACACCGGACCAAACACTGAGGGCATGCAACAGCAGAAAGGTGAGCAAAGTGATGAAATCCCCAGGGTATACCAAAAATAGATTTTGGAGACAGAGTGTGGCAACACACCAGACTTAACTGGAAAACACTCATAAAGGCCAACAAACAGAACTTGAAATACTTATAGGCTTTTCCATTTTTGTCAGTGGCTGTCTTTTTGTTGTTGTATTTTGTTGTTGTTGTTGTTGTTGCTATTGTTTTGTTGGTTTTGACTTCCTTTGTTGTTTTGTTTGGCTTTGCCTGGTTTTTGTGATTATTAATGTCTCTGCATGTCTATTGAGATAAGATAGGTGGGATAAACAATTTGGAGATGATAAGAACAGGACCAATGGTTTCAGAGGGGTACAGGAGAAGGGGAGGTGGAAGAAAGGAACGGGAAGGGGAACCAACCCAGGGACAAGGGAACAACAAGTGAACTAAGATCAATGGAGAGCAGGGTGTAGGATGCCTAGTGGGGCTTAATCAAGGGCAATGTAGCAGCAAGGAATTACTAAACCTGAATGAAGGCCAAACATGATGGTGGGACAAGAGGAAAGTAAAAGGAAATAGAGGAAAGAACCAGGAGGCAAAGAACATTTATAGAGGTCTAAATACAGGCACATACACATGTAAATATATTTATATAACAAGAGGGGAATAGATCTATGTACTTATATCTATATGTTAAGAATTAAGGTTTCAGATGGACATTGGGCCTCAACTCAAGAACTCCCTCAACACAAGAACATTTTGTTCTAATAATCTGGCATTCTGTGGTGCTCACCTTATGGATGCATAAGCAAATTATAATCAAATATGGTGAAGAAAGTAGATTGTGCCCAGCTATCATAAGATATAGTGCCTGGGGTCTTAAGGGCTTGAAAGTAAACAAGCAACCATCTAGCTGCAAAGCAACAAAGCCCACATGGAAGAAGCACACCAGCCTGTGTGATCATGAGGTGTCAATGGGATCAGGTAGGCATCTAAGACCCAGAACAAAACCATACCTAATGTGAATGGGGGTGGGGGTGGGGGTGGAGTGGAGACCCAAAGCCCACCTGTACACAATTGGATATCCCCTCACAGAAGGGTCACAAGGAAGAGAAGAGCTAGTCAGGGTGCAGTATAACATTGATTAAACACACAACTTTCCTTAATGTTTCCTTCCCTCCACTATCATGAGCTGACTTGTACCTTACAAATCAGATTAGACCAGGACAACATTCACACTGCTACAGATAAGAGCACCCAACACTGGGAATCCAGGATAGATAAACCCCTCAGGACCAAAAATGGGAATTGAGATACCAGGAGGATTAGGACAGGGTGTGGGGAGAAAGGGCGAATCAATCACAAGAATCAGCATATAACCCCCTCCCGGGGGGACCAACAACAGAAAAGTGGGTGAAGGGTGACAGAGGATGTTTAAATATGATAAATAATAATCTATAACTTATCCATGAGGGAAGTCAGGTGGGGGAGGGAGGGGCAAAAATGAGCTGATATAAAGGGCCCAAATAGAAAGAAGATGCTTTGAAAATGATGATGGCGGCATATGTACAAATGTGCTTGACACCATGGATGATTGTACGGATTGTGATAAGAGATGGAAGGAACCCCAATAAAAGTATTTAATTTCAAAGGCAGGCAGGAAGGAAGGAAGGAAGGAAGGAAAGAAAAAAGGAAGGACGGACCACAGGCGGCTGCAAGAACAAGCAAATTTGCCTTGGAGGAAGCCTGGTCATAAAGCATCTTCGGACAGCAAGGCTTTATCTCCCACATTTTGATTGTGTTATCAGGAGGAAGCAGGTCCTGGAAAAGGATATCACGCGTGGACAAGTAAGGGCTGAGTGAAGAAGAAGAAGACCCTTAATGAGACTGACACGGTGGCTGCAACAATGGCCCAAACACAATTGTGAGGGTGACTCGGGACCCTCTAAACACAACAAAGGAAAAAGTAAAAAAGAATAAGCATGTGTTCCTTCTGCATGTTCTGAGGGAGAATCTATACCATACTTCTCTTGTAGATGATGGTGACCTGCAGCAACATATATCCAGTCCCTGCCTCTGTCTTCATATGATCTGTGTTTTTTCTTTTTTTTCCTTTTCCCCTAAGGATATAAATGTTTTGGATTATGACTCACCCAAAGAAAGTATAACTTCTTTTCAACTCATTACCTTTGCAGAGACTCAATTTCCAAGTATCTTATCACCTGTACTCAGGCTTAGAACATCAACACATCTTTCTGGGGGACACAACTAAGCCCCAAGCAACTACCTGTTCCTACATCACACTTCAATGTTCATACTTTGATACAACGTTTACCTGCACCATTTTCCCCCATACAAAAGAAAATATCTGCCCTTGGGTGAAAGTAGGACACCCAGCCTTGGCCCTGGACTTTGCTCTCCTCAGTACACCCAGAGCCCTCCCTGTCTGCTGCCATACTCCACCTTGGGCAGCTGCTTTACTTTTTTCCTTTCCATTTTTCTCTCTCAACAAGCTGTGTCTTGGCTGCCTGCCAGCCGGCTTGGAGACCAGCATGCTGAGTTGGTGCTACTGCACATTTGTTTTTGTACAGAATCATCCACAGAAGATGGATTTCCATGGTTTTCTCTACACAAAGGCCTCCTCCCTTAGCAAAGTGGGAGGAGGTTTTCGACCAATGCACACATGTTCTAGCTGCTCAGAACAAAACTGCTGCCCAAATCCACTGGCTTACAATCCTGTTACCCTGACACCAATCCTTTGCATCGCTCACTAACAGAGCTAAATGAGCTTGTTCAGAAGAAAGATCTTTATTTTGATGGAATATGCCATAGAATCTCTTTTCACAGATGCATCATTTTGCTAATCTAATATCAATGTATCAATAAACAGATTGATTGCCATCAAGTAGATGCTGGCTCATAGTCACCCTATGAGTCAGGGTAGAACTACTCTTGGGAGATTCTGAGACTGTACTAGAGTAGACAGCCACCCCACCTCCCCTGGTTTTGCCCCTCCTGCAGAGCAGCTGGTGTTTTCGAAATGCTGAACCTGCAAGCCGCAGCCCAACTGATAACCACTGTGCCACCAGGATATCTCATATTGTTGGGGAGGAGAATAGGGGAAAATGAGGCCCTTTCATTGTTGTTAGCTGTCATCGAGTTGGTTCCAACCCATAGCGACCGTGTGGACAATAGAATGACTGCTGCATGGTCCCGTGCCCTCCTCCCCATTGTTCCTCGGCCCGAGCCCACTGATGCAGCCACTGTGTCCGTTTATCTCGCTGAGGCCCTTCCTCTTCTTCACCAGCCTTGCTCTTTACCCAGCATGGCGTCCGTCTCCAGGGACTGCTCTCATCTGAAAATATGTCCTACGTATGTAAGACAAAATCTGGCCATCCTTGCCTCTAAGGCACATGCTGGCTTTACTTCTTCCAACACAGATCGGTTGGAAGATTCTTATTACTGTCCACCTTTGACATGCAAATGCGGCAAGGGAAAATACCATGGCTTGCGTCAGGCACACCTTGGCCCTCCAAGCAGCATCCTTCTCTTCAATAGTCTAAAGGGATCTTGGGCAGCAGATTTACTCAATGCAATCTGTCTATTGATCTCTTGACTGCTGCTTCCATGAGCATTGGTTGGGTAGATCCAATCAGGACAAAAACCTGGACGACATCAGCCTTTTCCCATTTACCCTAACGTTACATACTGGTCCATTTGTGTGGAGTTTGCTCTCCTTTACACTGAGTCGTAATCCATCTTGAAAATTGCAATCCTTGATCTTTATCAGCAAGGGCCTCACATTTTCCTCTCTTTCAGCAAGCAAGGCTGTGTCATCTGCATATCACAGATTGTTAATAAGTTTTCCTCCCATCCTGATGCCACATTCTTTTTCACATAATCCAGTTTCTCTGATGATTTATTCAACATCCAGTTAAAATATGTGAGGATACAACCCTGACATGCACCTTTCCTGTTTTTAAACCATGCAGTATTCCCTTGATCCGTGTACAGGTTCTACATGGGCATGAGAGAGGGTCCTGGGATTCCCTTTCTTCTCAAGGCAAGCCAGAATCTGTTCATAGCTACAAGGTGAAATGTCGGCCTACTCAATGAATACAAGTAAACCTCTTTCTCATAGTCTCTGTTTTGAATCAAGAGCCACGTGACATCAACGATGAGAACAATTAGCTGAAGCCATAAGAAAAAGTCATCAGTTCCCAAATATGTAATAATTTCTCATTGAATTAGTTATTTTGAGTTCTTCTCTGAATTGTGTATTCGTGCTCTCTTTGTGTGTAATGACAACGTCAATAAAATAATAATCTTTTATGTAAGGGAGGTTGAGTTCCCAGACGGTTTGATGTTACAGGGTATTATCAACTCTCTCTTGAGTTTGACAATATCAAGAGATACAGGTAGCTGTCCCACTACCAGATAACTTCAGGAGGCATACAGGCAGAAGTGGGCAGGCACTCTATATACCAGTAATAAGGATAACTAATAATCTTTCGCCTTCTAGAGCCCCTGTCATTTTGCACAAATGGCAATGTTTCTCCTTTGTTTTAATTATTAGTGTGTGTTTGTGTGTGTGAGTGTGTTTCCCCTTGAGAGTAGGTTCCTGTGACTCCCAGCCCTGAGGCTCATTGACTCAGGGTATTTGGTGATGGCTAAGATGTGTTCCTAACTTTGCACCCCGCATGCTCTGCTATATATCAATAATCACTGCCATTGAGTCCATAATGACTCATAGTAGCTTCCTGTGAGTCTCAGACTGCAACTATTGATTGACTGCCATCAGGTAGATGCTGGCTCATAATCCCCCTATGGGTCAGGGTAGAAACCTCAGTCTTTCTCCTGAGGAGCTGCTATTGGTTTTGAACTGTTTACTATGTAGATCGCAGCCTAACACGTAACTCCTTGCTCTGCTATAGTCATGGATATGATTTGCAGAATAGGTAAAAATATCATCTACCCAAACAATATGGTACCGTTAAATTATTTTAAGTGATATTTAAAGTTTGCTTTCTACTACATTTTTCTAAGTACCTATTTTCCAGTCTTAATCTAACTGATAGAACAATAATCTGCATATTGACAAATATGTTTCAGTCTATTTTCTTTCTTTTCCATTTTTACAACCTGTATTTTTAAGAGAGAAGAAAATTCATCATACTATTTTTGTTTACTTTTTGGTTATTTTATTACAGATTTGTTATTTTACTTAAACATCTCAAAGCAATATCGATGATTCTGACTAGGTAATGGACAAAGGAAAGCACACAGAAAAAATGCTTCAAGGTATTACCTGGCAACATCTCCCACCCCTTGGTGATACATTTTGGTATTCCTGAGAAGCACTTTCACTCTCATCCACATATTCTGCTTGACCCTCCTCTGACATTGAGCTGGAGGTAGGAATGAGCAAGAAGTTGGATCTCTGACTTGAATTTATATTTTCCTACTGCTAGTTCCAGAGACAAGATTACATCTGGCTGTAAGGACCATACTTTACTGGGTCTCCAAATGTAACAAATTGAAGTCGTGGCTACTGGGTGACCTTGTTACTAATTTGGTGTTTGCGGAGAATATTGAACATACCGTGGACTGCTGAAAGAACTAATACAGATGTACAGTCAGAATGTTCCTTTGGAGGTGGACTGGAATTCTTGGTCTCGTATACTTTGCACATGTTATTAGGAGGAACCAGTCCCTGGATAAGGGCATCTTCATGGTAAACTAGAGGGTCAGGAACAAAGAAGCGCCTCAACAAGATGGATGGGTACCATTGCTTTAACAATGGACTGAAGAATCACGACAATTTTGAGCATGCTGTAAGACCGGGCAGTGTTTTGTTCTGCTGTACATCAGGTCACTATGAATTAGAACTGAGTCGACAGCACCTAACAAAAAGGACAACAGAACCCAAGAAAGTACCGTTGGTGCAGTGGTTAAGCATGAGACTGCTACACGAAAGGTTGGAAGTTGGAACCCACCCATTGCTCCACTGAATAAATATACGACCGTCAGTTTCCGTAGCTAAGTACAGCCTTGAAAACTCAATGGAGCAGTCTGGCTGTATCCTATAGGATCACTATGAGTCAGAGTAGGCCTGAAAACAACAGTTTACTCAACCCATGGTTAACTATTCAATAAGGGAGGTAACTTTATGACTCATTTTCTTGCCCCACTCAAAGTGAGACCCATGTATTCCTCCTCAAACATTAAGAAGTAAGGGGGTGGTGGTGGCATTACATCCTATCTGGTAGCACCCTAGACACCTGGATATACCTTAGGGTACAACAAGGAGCTCTGCTAATGAAACAGTAATCACCTACAGTGTGCAAGACTGGGTGTGAAGCTGCCCAGCAGCTCGCAGGAGAAAGACATGGTGATCAGCCCAGAAAGCCCTAGGAGCGTCTTACCCTGTCACAGCGAGTCACCATGGGCTGGTGTTGGACCAGCTGACACCCGGAAACCAAAACAGGGGCTCTGCAAGCTAACTTCCCCGTTATAATTGTTAGTGAAACCCACTCCCCAGGATTTTCAAGTTGTCTGACGGGTCTCTTTTGCAAGGCAAGTGGATGGCTATTTTTGGAGGAGGTAGCTCTTGGAATTCTACCCCAGATCTGAGTGGATTCTCACTAGGAAACCAAATGAGGTATTCATCTCTTTCAAGGTGAGTTTACTTCTGATGTTTGAACTTTCTACCGTTGAGCATATACTTTTGAACATAAGGAAAAACCAGTTAGGTATGGCTAGGGAAGACAAGCTCAGCCGCATACTGAAGGGAAAAGTCAGAACTGTTCTTCGAAAAAGTTGTATGCAAAAAATATATCTGCACTTTGGACTAATTTCAAATCTGTATTTCATCATCTTGAGGTTAGGGTTCAGCTCAAGAAATGAGATCCAAAGAAAGAAATGGTAGGTAAAAAAAATCATCTGTTAAATTAACTTGTTAAACTTGGGAGAGGGAAGTCCAATACTATGATCAAAACTAGAGAAATAAAATTGAGGTCGGGGTGAATGGGGAGGGAGGGGAGAAAATGAGGACCTGAGGCCAGGGGCTTAAGTGGAGAGCAAATGTTTTGAGAATGATGAGGGCAATGAATGTACAAATGTGCTTTACACAATTGATGTATGGATGGATTGTGGTAAGAGTTGTATGAGTCCCTAATAAAACGATTAAAAACAAAACAAAAAAAATTGAGGTCGATACAAATTTAAGACTCTGTCACCAAACCTGAAACAAAACAAACCCAGTTAATGATGTAGACACCGAAGTCAACCGGGAAACCCAAGGGTGAGGCCGTGCTACCTTGAGGGACCTGGCTCTGCCTACTTTCTTTCTCAGTCTAGACGTTCGTGAGAAAAGGACCTGGTAGGATCTAGGAGGCAGACTGCAGTTCCCCTGCCTTTGAGCAGAGCTCAACTCCAACTCCTCCACTGGTAACTCTAAATCCATTAATGATTTAAAACTGACTCTACGTTCGCTTACATCAGCGGTTCTCAACCTGTGGGTCGTGACCCATTTAGGGGTTGAACGATCCTATCTCAGGGGTCACCTAAGACCATCAAAAACCACATATTTCTCATGGTTTTAGGAATGGAGACACCGCTCCTTTATCCATCTCCAGGTGGGTCTGCCCACATGTAGATAGGCCCACCTATGAGTACCTGGCGCGAAGACTGTCCCCCATGCTACACCATACTTCATTTATTTTTCATTAGAAATAAATATTTCACAATATATAACATATTATTTTTGTGATTAATCACTATGCTTTCATGATGTTCAATTTGTAACAATGAAAATACATCCTACATATCAGATATTTACATTACAATTCACAACAATAGCAAAATTACAGTTATGAAATGGCAACAAACATAATTTTATAGTTGGGGGTCACCACAACGTGAGGAACTGGGTTAAAGAGTTGTGGCATGAGGAAGGTTGAGAACCAATGGCTTAGATGGAAATGAATGAACTCAGTGCAAGGAGGGAGTTAAGTGCCCATGGTCAACAGATGTCCTAAGTAAGAGTGCAGGATTGTCCTTTGATGTCAAGAGTTTTTTGGATCAAATTTGGAGGACCCATGGGTGAAGAAAAAGAAGACTTGATTGAAAAGTCTCACATTTACCTTTTGGGAAATTAGTTATGAGACAGGAGAAAGGGTCCCATTCAACATTTGATAAGAAGAAAGCAAGTGTATGATTTTTAAAAATAGCCCTCCTTTTGGGGTCCTCTATCAATAACTAGATCACACTTTTATACTTATATTCAATCCACTTTAAATTGTTTGCCATAGGCTGAAGGTTGGAGCAAATAGGCCAGGATAGAGAGGGAGCACAAAAGAAGCTTGTCCTTTCTGACCTTGGAGAAAACAGGAGGAAGAAGCCATGCTGGTTCTGATATTATTTCTCCAGGCTTCAGTCTGGATATAATTTGAGAGGACTGGGGGAAAACTCCAGGGAGTCAGCAAGACCCAAGGGAAGGCTTGTCCATTCAGAATACTTCAAAGGACTACCATCAAGGCAGTCGACTGAGACCAACTTCACAAGACAGCGCTGAAGGTTTCCAAAGCTCGCCAATCTGCGCATTCTCCTACAGGGCAGCTCACGAGTGTCAACTGCTGGTCCTTTGGTCCGAGTACTTTGTCATTGTGCCATCGCGGTTCCTTTTATTGCTAAACCATGTTGTGCATTATTAATAAACAACTTGGGAATTAGGGGCTCTTGAAGAGTCAAGGGCTCTCACACTGTACCAGGTGCCTACCTGGAACTTGACAAGGAGTCCATCCTCCAAGGGATGGAACAATAATGATGAAAGCATTTACTCTCACTACTTCACGGTTAGGGCACCAGTACAGATGCACAGAGTGGCTGTGCAGCAAGTGTCCAGAACTTTGTGCTTCTAGACGCTGAGATGATTTTCAAAGAATAAAATAGAAGGGCTGTTTTCAATGAGACTGACGCCTTCAAGATCTTTTCAAAGTTTGACCTATTGTGATGACCCCCAGGTATACCTTGGGGGTAACTCCGAACTCTTTCGCTGTTGAGGGAGTAAGAGACTTTGGAGATCTTCCACAGGCTGGAAGGAGAGCGGTGACTGATGACAAGACAAAAACCCAACCATAAACAATGGATTAATTCGTTCCCACTAATAGTAACAAGTGCAGGAAGGCCTTGGTAGCCAGGGTCATGGGCTCTCACTGCTGAGAGGGGCTAACTCCAAGAGAAGATTCCTAATTTGAGAACCGCTCAAAGCAGGGCAGCCGCTGGCACACCAGTTGCCAACAAATTCCTGTAGAAGTTGTGGGAGGAAACGCTGCTGGGAGTAGAGCTGGAAGCTACCACTGATGGGAGTAATACCAGACAGCAGCCAAGAGGGGAACAACAACAACAACAAAAGGGAGACCCCGAACAGTTTCTTTCCGTACTCTCAGCCAAACTTTCTTGAAGGGTAATTAATGATGGAACAGAGGAAGGGAGAGTGTAATTCCTATTATCTGCTTGCTATTCAGGTTGTGATATTAAAGCATTCTTCAGAGTCGTAATTTATTTATAGGGGCAGCTGGTTCAGCTGGATATCCAGAAGTTCTCAGAGAGAGTTGAACCAGCTACGGAGACCGGCAATTAAAATCCATCCATCAGATAGAGGAGAGAGAGGAAGATCAAAAAGAATTATTGTTTAAGGAAGTCTTTGCATTTGCGTAACACCCTGTATCAGATTATCTGCCATACAGCTACACCCATAAAATTCTGCATAGAGATCAAGCTGGTAACACGTTTTATAGGCAGGGAAACTGCAGCACCGTGCATGGTGGGACCATAATGCAAATCCAGCAATGAATCAGTTATAGTGCTATGAGTAAACCCCAGCTGCCATTTAGCAATAGAAAACAGCCTCTGACAACATCCTAAAGGCTATTAGGATGTTGCCAGTCTTAGATAAATTTATCACCAGAAAAGTCTTTCTCTCACTTCTGAAGAACTGTAATTTAGTACAGTCACTAGAGTTTGACGTGTCCCATTGATTTTCCAGATTAAGGGTAAAAGAAGGATGTTTAAAATAAATCTTGAGATTACAATTGGAACATTGTGTGATGTGCTGGGGAGAGGAAGATTGGGAAGTAGCCCAGGTGAAGAGTTCTTATTGAAACAAAAGAGAAAGTATACTTATTTTCCTTTTGACCATCATTTATAAAAGTTATAAATATTTTCACACAATCTGCACTGTAATTTCTCTAAAGAATATTTTCTAAAATTAAAAGAAAACATTCTTTTAGGAGACAGGTGAGTTCTGGATCTTATCAAAATACATTAGAAAGGTATTTTTAAAGAATTCCAAATTTTGAAACATTTGAAGTTACAAATGAAAAGAACCTTAGAATATCTCATCCAGCTATCTTTTTGATATTTGAATTTGCTCTTCCTTTCTCCAAGGACATGGATGGACTCTCCATCACTAAACCCAGTGGACCGTCTCCAGTGTTAACCTCGTAGATGCATTTGACACTGTTGCCTTCCTTAGGAGGCTCTTTTCCCTCAGTTTCCAGTAGGCTGTAGCTTCTCCCCTACCTCTCTGCCTGCTTCTCAGAGTCCTTTGCAGTTTCTTCCTCTTTTACAAATCCTTTAAAGGGGGATTTCTCAAAGATTGGTCCTTTTCACTGCAAAGGCTGTGTAATGTATTCCCAGTACGTTGGTTGCAATCTGCTTGTTACTGACTGATCATTTTTATCCTGCTCCGATTATTCTCAAAAGAGTGAATTAATATCAGCAAATTTCTGCTTTATAGTGCTTTTTAAAATTTTTTTATTAACCTGAATGATTCAGCTGAGCTTTGAAGGAAAAAGAAGGTAACTAAGTCAAGGGAAGGATACAAGTATTCCAGGAAGGGCAGAAAAGCCTTGTGTGACCTTACAGGCCATGTTAAGAATGCTTTGTTGTTGTTGTTGTTGTTGTTACTGGTTTATTTGTTCCCAAGGACACTGAGACACTGTTTTAAGGCTTTCTTTTATTTTTTGAAAGATGGTTCTGTGAGCAGATGAATCCTGGGTGCCACAGAGGCGTGAGATAAGCTGCTAAATTGGTTCGGTGGATCAAATCAATCCAGTGCCTCTGAGGAAGGTAGATTTGGTCATTTGTTGACATAAAATATTACAGCAAATAAAGTAGCAGAGGGCAGTTGTCCTCTGTAGCACACGAGGTCACCATGAGGCGGGGGCAAGATGACAGTGCGTAATAACAACTATGTTCAGAATTGAGTTTTGAAATGACAACTGTTGATGCCATGGTAGAGTGTTCGTGGAAGAGGAATGGGAGAGGATATAATGACTCTGGTGTCCCTTCCACTGTCTTTGCATTCATCCTGCATAGTTTAATGTTTTCCTCATAGAAACTTTTTGCGTGTGTGCAGGGGAGAGACTTTGTGGGAGTTTTTTTCCAGAACCATTTATTGGAGCTAATATCATATCCTTCCACAGTTCAATCACATCAAGCAGTGTTGCACAATTGCTACCACAATCAGCTTCAAAACATTCGTGTCCTTCTTGAACTCCTTAATATCAGCTCATAGGAACTTTGAGGCTTGAATTTTTTCTTCCGTTCTTTCATCTTGAGATATGCTGAGACTGTTCTTCCTTTTTGAAAAGTGCGCTAACTCCAGGTCTTTGCACATTTCATTATAATATTTCATTTTGTTTTCTCTAACTGCCCCTTGGAAATTGGTGTTCAGTTCTTTTGCTTCCTCATTTCTCTCACTTGCTTTAGGTGCTATGTGATCAAATTTCAGAGTCTCCTCTGACATCCACTTTGATATTTTCTTCATTTCTGGTCTATTAAATGATCTTTTGCTTTGTGCATGTATTGTGTACTTGAAGTCATCCCGCCGCTCATAGGGTTTTTTTTTGTCCCCTTTAGTGTTCAATGAGTAAAATGTACCCTTGCGATATTCTCAGAATGCTGGCGGAATATACGCAAGGTTGTATTTGGACTCCGTGAACTTTTTAAAATTTTCTTCCGCATTAACCTCAACTTACATACGAGCAGTTGATGGTCTGTTTCAAAGTAAGCCCCTTATGTCATTTTGGCTGAGCATATTGAGCTTTTTCGTCACCTTTTCTCACAGATGCAGTCAATTTGATTTCTCTGTATTCCATTTGAAGAAGTCTACCTATATGGTCCTTGTTTGTGTTGTTGAAATAAAGTATTTGTGATGAAGAAGTCATTGGTCTTGCAAAAATCTATCATCCAATCTCCACCTTTGTTTCTACCACGAAAGCCATATTTTTAAACTACTATTCTACATTGGGCTGCTAATCTCAAGGTTAGCAGTTCGAAGGCATCAGCTGCTCCTTGGTAGAAAGGTGAGACTGTCTACTACCACAGGAGTTACAATCTTGGAAACTCACAGGGGCAGTTCCACTCTACTATAGGGTCACCATTAGTCAGAATCAACTCAACATCAGTGAACTTGGTTTTTGATGTGTTTTTCTTTGCTCTTGTTTCCACAGTTTACATTCCAATTGCCAATACTTATTAATGAATCTTGATTTCATATTTGATCAGTGTCAGACTGAAGAGGTTGGTATATTTCTTCAATATCTTCATTACTAGTTTTATGGATTGTATATACATTTGAATAATAGCTGTATTGACTGGATATCCTTGTATGTGGATAGATATTGTTCAATGTACTTAAAGATATATCTTGAAATATTCTTTTTTATGATGAATATAATGTGATACCATTCCTCAGGACTTGGTCATTCCTGGCGTAGTAAATCAAGAGATTGTTTAATTCTACATGGCCCACACCAGTGCATTTCAGCTCACTCCTGCTGAGGAGCTCTATCCTTATGCATTTCGTTTCACTTTTGGTGACATCCAATTTTCCTAGTTTCATTCTTAGAACAGCACATTCCAACTTCTGATTATTAATAGATATTTACAACCATTTCACCTCATTTTGTCTTTTGTTCCATTAGCAAATGAAGGTTCTGAAGGCCTTCCTCCATCCACACAAGTATATTCAACTTTACTTTGAGACGGCAGCTCTTTCACAGTCGTATTTTAATACCTTATAAACTGAGGGACTCCATGTTTAACAGATCTCTGCTGCTGCTCAGACGGTTTTCATGCCTGAGAATGCTTGCTTTTATTCTTCAGGTTTGGGGGTGCTAATTCCTCATAAGTGGAAAACCTATTCCTTCTTCCTAGTCTGGAAGCTTCGCTGAACCCAATCCACTTTGGATGACCCTTGTGGTATTTGAAATATCAGTGGCAGATCTTCCAGCATCAAAACAACATGCAAGCCACCACAGCATGACAAACTGACAGAGAAGTTGAAGATGGAAGATGTATACAGGGTGGCTAGATTTTTAAAAAATTAGCAATATTCTACCACTTCAAGAGATAGCACATGATGAAGAACTGATGGTGCTGAAGGGAGAAGTCCCAGCCCCAAACAAGGATCCACAAATTGACAAAATACCAAAGGAATTGTTTCAACACCCCGACAAAACACTTGTCAGTCTGTGCCAAGAAATCTGGAAGCCAGCTACCTGGCCGGCTGACCGGGAGAGACCCAGATCTGTATCCGTTCCAAAGAAAGGTGTCGCAACAGAACGTGCGAGTTACAGGCCAATGTCATTGATGCCACCTGCAAGGAGAGTTTACTACAGATCATTCAATGATGATGAACTGCCAGAGTGGAGGCCTAATATCCATCTGCTACCTTAATACTAAAATTATAAATAAATGTACACAGATCTATTTCCCCATCGTCATATAAAATATATTTACATATGTACATGCCTATATTTAGGCCTCTATAAATGCCCTTTGCCTCCTAGTTCTTTCCTCTACTTCCTTTTACTTTCCTCTTGTCCCACTATCATGCTCAGCCTTCATTTGGGTTTCAGTAATTCCTCTCAGTTATATTGACCTTGATTGAACCCTATCAGGCCTCCTTTGGATTCCTTGTTGTTCCTTTGTCCCTGGGTTTGTTGGCAACCACTTCCTTTCCCCCACACTCCCCCTCCCATAGGTCAACAAACAAACCTTGAACTATTTCAAGGCTTTTCTCTTTTTCTGTCATTGGTTTTTTGTTTTGCTGGTGTTTTGTTTTCTTTTGTTACTTTGTTTAGCTCTGTCTTGTTTTTGCGCATGCTATTATCTCTGCGGGACCCCTAGGGTCTTCAGTAGCTGGTTTCCCAGAAGCAGGACACTTGGTCTTCAGAGGAGCTGTATCTGGTAGACGTCAACCAGAAGTCTGGGCATTAACCATTCTCACCACCAAAAGATTTCAGGGTAATTAGCATATTACAAAGAATAATGATCCCACAGGATACTGACTTTTTGAAAACAATGATCATTAACATTATATGCAAGTAAAATGTTTCTGTAGATTATTCAAAAATAGTTGCAGCAGTACATCAGTATGGAACTGCCTAAAAAGGAAGTCAGATTCAGGAATAGGGTTCTCCTTTGCTGATTTACTTTTAGGAAATTTTGATAGGAAATTATTTGTCATATTTATATTCACTGACTGTTTGGATAAACTTTCAATTTATTCTTATTATATAAATGTACAAAATACATCTATTCTTTTTTAGCATGAATTTTTCAAATATATTGGTTCAAAAATCCTTTATCCTTACATTTTTCCATCAATTTTTCCTCCATATTAAACATCTTTTAAATATTCTTTGATATATATTTCAAGTCTGCTACTAATGAGCTAGTTTAAAAAATTAAAATTAGCAAATAGTTATTTTATAAGCACATACACATGCACAAACACACAAACTCAATGTCATCAAGTTACTTCTGACATCAAAGAGCCCTGGTGGCATAGTGGATTCCACACTGGGCTGCTAACCCAAAGGTCAGCAGTTCGAAACCACCAGTTAGCTGCTCCTCTGGGGAAAGACACAGCATTCTGCTTGTGTAAAGGTTTACAACCTCAGAAATCCATAAGGGCAGTTCTACTCTATCCCATATGAGCCCTATGATTAAACACCTAGGAAATGAATTACTCTAATTGGGACACAGTATCTTATTTCAATATTCTAATGCAGAATTTGTGGTCCATTTTCTGAATCCTATAAGTAGTATCAAGAATGATTCATGAAGAATGAAGAAGAATTGAGCTCAGTGCTACATCGGTGTGAATAGTTCCAGTGGAACTTAGAACTACTTAGATGTATAGTTTAAAATGTAGCCCTTGAAAATGCTCATTCGAATGGCCAGGTCACCATTGAATTAGATGTTAAAATCTCACCTTTTAGGTTCCAGCAGTGCTCTGTTCATTCCTAAAACAATACAAACAAAAGATGACAAATCTAGAGAAAATGAAAGAACACAAAGTTTAGTTCCTGCTTTACCCAACTCCCAACACAAACTCTTCATTTACCTTTAAGATGTCCACAACATCAAAGCTCTTGGTAGAAATAAGGATTAGAAAGAAATATTTGAAAATAAAAGCTGCGTGTTTACCGGTTTGATTTAAACTGGAGTGAGAGCGTTCTCCATTGAAGAAGTCTCCATGGAATGTCTGGTATTCATAAAATGGATACGTAAAATGTGTGGAAAACACATACCATTTGTTAAGTGTTTGAGGGTGGAGCTGGAAGACAGCATATCCGAATTAACACTTGTCTAATTGTTTGCTGAACAGTGACTTCTTAAAGAAAAAGATAAACTTCATTCAGCTTAACTTCACATTTGTACTACTTTGGCAAATACAATCATTATGTCTCCCATCCCCATGCCCTGGAACCTTTAGAAAGCATGTGTTTTTAGCATTTTTATGATATATATGTATATGTATGTACAGATCCATGTGCATATATGTATATATACATCTTTTGCATCTTTAAATTTTATTCAACACATTTGATTTACTAAGATTATTTAAAAGACAACTCACTGTCATGGTGTCAATACTGACTCATAGTGACCCCCTGTGGGTTTCTGAAAGTAGAAGCCCCAGTCTTTGTCTGCAGATCTGCTGGTAGTTTCTATCTGCCAACCAAGTGGATTGCAGGCCAACGCATAACCACCACACCACCAGGGCTAGGACCACACACTAAGATGATAGGGGAGCACCCTTTAAATTGAACAAAGGTTACTGCTGAGGCTAGTAAGGGCGGCACCTCCTTAGTTCCCTGATACCTGTTGTAAGAAACAGACAAACAAACAAACCACCCCCAAATCATTTTGTGCTTGGTTTTGAACTTTGGTTATTATGGTCCTAATAACAATGCTTATAATCCAGTATCTTCCCCACCCCCAACCTCACTCTCTAATTTTCCTTTTCCTTTAAGAAAGCACAATGACTTCATGTCAGATTCATTCTACAATGTCATGTTTCAGATACATTAGTTAAAGGACGAGTCATGTTGTGCTGGAGCTCAGAAGAGGAGGTGCTTGTCAATCAGCCATTTCCAGTGTGCTGATTCTTACCGCAGTTAGCTGATTTGGTCCTCTGGATTCTGTGGCGGTCCCTCACAGCTGCTCGGTTCAGCCTTACCTTCTCCGGTTATTACAGATGACCGAGGTGTGGCCGCCACAGGCAAATACAAAAAGGGTAGAGATCAAAGTCATCACAACCATGCATCCTGATAGAAATACTCAGTGACTGAAATTTTCCAAAATCCAGAATAATCAAGTGAATGGGATGATAAGGAAGTGGAAACTGGATGTGTTGTGGTGTTGGTGGTGGTTTTTATCTATTTGCTTTGCTTTCCATTCATAATTCATAGGAGAGTCACCTTTTTCATTTGAGTCTGGTCTCTGAAAACCAAAACAATTAAACCCACTGCCATCCAGTCAACTCCCGGGGACCTGACAGGACAGAATAGAAGGAGCTGCTGAGGTTTCCAAGCCTGTAAATGGAAGGCTGTCAGTTGAAGCAGACAGCCATCAAGCAGCTGATGGACTTGAACTTCTATGTTACCGGCCAAGCACTTACCCTACTGTATCATCAGGGCCCCCTCCTTAATGAAGCCATTATTTATTTAGCTCTCCTCCTCAGAAAGTAATAACTTCATAAACAATCAATGTTGCTCCTCTAATAATATGTCAAGCAGTATTTTTCATTCCAAGGCTGATATTGATTCAACCATTTTGTGAAAATCATTTATCATTTGCCAATTGAGTTCTACAGTAATTGGAATCATCTGGCATTCTGCTACATTTGCAAAAACATGCAGTGAAGTGTCACCTGTATAACCATCTTCATTCTATTTTTGAAATGTTTGTTAAGCACTTTGCTTTTCTGATTGTGTCAGGAGTAATTACTTCCAATATCTTCCTGAATTGAGCTATCAACTCATTACCAAAGGTGATGCAAGACAGCATTTTCTATAAAGGAATAGGAAAGCCGTTCAGAATATATGTCTCTAGTGAGTTCGTTTTGTTCACCTCATCTTCACGAAGGAACCCTGGTGGCATAGTGGTTGTGCACTGGGCTACTCATTCCAAGGTCAGCACTTAGAAACCACCAGCTGCTCCACGAGAGAAAGACAGGGCTTTCTACTCCTGTAAAGACAGACAGGCTCGGAAATCCACCGGACAGGTCTACCTGGTCCTACAGAGTCACTATGATTCAGAATCAACTTGACAACGGTGAGCATGTTTGTTTTTTTGTTGTTGTTGTTCACTCTTTTATAGCTTTCTGTATTGCCTTGTTCACCACCTCCCATTAGCACTGAGATGACACAGAATACAAAAGCTTAAAAACCCAGAGTTGCCATTGAGTTATTTCTGATTCAAGGTGACCCCATATGTGTCAAAAGTAGTACTGTGGTTCACAGGCTTCCCAAGGTTTGATTGGCCCAAAGTTGATGGCCAGGCCTTTCTTGCAGGAAGCCTCTGAGAGGGCTTCAATATTTCGGGGTGTTGCCCATCATTTCCATTAGCACAGAGGGCTCAAGTACAAGGTCAAACCCAAGCCCACTGTTATTTAGTTGATTCAGACTCCTAGCGGCCTGATAGAACAGAGTGGAACCGCCTCCCTCGAGGATTTCAAAACCCCGGTGGTGTTACACATTGGGTTGCTAACCCCAAGATCAGCAGTTCAAAACCACCAGGCATTCCTAGGGAGAAAAATGAAGCTTTCTGTTCTTGTAAAGACGTCAGTGTAAGACATGAAAAAAACAATAATTTATAAATTATCAAGGGTTCCTGAGGGAGGGAAGGTAGGGGTAAAAGGAGAAGCTGAAACCAAGGGCTCAAGTAGAACAAAAAATGCTCTGAAAATGATGATGGCAACAAATGTGCTTGACACTATGGATGGATGTATGGATTGTGATAAGAGCTGTACAATCGCCCAACAAAATGATTAAAAAACAAACAAAGAGTTTCAGTCTCAGAAACTCACAAGGGGTTGCTATGAGTCAGCACTGACTCCATGGCGGTGAGCTAGTGAGACTATCAAGCAATGCTGGTCCTAAGAATATCTGAGAGATTTCCATTTATCATCCCTAGGGTGGGGCAGCAGGTTGAACCTTTAAGTACAGCAAGGCCCTTGGGGCTGAGTCCTCGCCACAGACAAAAAGCAGGACATACATAAGTCATTTAATTTCACCCAGAAGACCAGATGATTCCCAAGATTCTTCTTTGTATCTTTCTCTTCTGCTCTAAGTATTCGTGGTCTATATTTTATTTCTTCAAGAATCCCCAAATGTATTTGCTGACTATCATAAAGTGGTTTTTTTTTCCCTACAGAGCTATTTCTTTTTTTTTTTTAAACGTTTTATTAGGGGCTCATACAACTCTTATCACAGTCCATACATATACATACATCAATTATATAAAGCACATCTGTACATTCTTTGCCCTAATCACTTGAGCTTGTTTGTTTTGGTGAATCATCACACAAAGACATTCCAGAGCTAAGTAGAAGTTATTTACTTAAATCTTTATACTTAGTGATAAAATGATCCCCAAACTGTTCTATCGGATGATTGTCAGACAAAACAAATTTTGATTCTCCTCTTAACTGCTTAGTGGCACATTTCATCTTAATTATGCTTCAGAAAGAGAAGATTCAGAAATACCTACACCATAAAGAATATTTAAATAAAATGCATATCAATTAGATTACAATGTATTCAGTCTGCTATTTTCCCTTTACATCTCTTTTTCCTGGCAGTCCAACTGCCTGGCTCAAAGGAGCTGACAATGAGTGTGAGATTTATAGAATAAACAGAATTCGTAAATCAAAGGTTTCCCTACTTTACAGAATTACAGTAAGTAGCATTCTCTTAAGTCCACGTTACTTGAAATGAATGTCACAGAGCCCATCTGTTACTTTGTAGCGATGTAAAGAACAAGAATTATACCAGGTCATATTCCTGATAGTGAATTCTCAATGGCCCAGTAGAAAAGATGAAATCTATTTTGAGAATAAGCTTTTGAGGGTTAGCAAACTGGAGCAATAAAAAGGGCAGTCAATATCCCTGGTGGATGACAAGGGACCACACTCAGGATATAGATAGATATATAGATGCTATAGATATAGGATGGAGAAGCTGTAATTTCTAAATTTTACATTAAACAACATTTTCTTAACATATATATCACCTTCATACAATGTAATTATTCAAAAAGTATTAAGAAGACTGTGTAATTATCACAATTTCAGAACATTTTCATCTCATACTCGTTGTTGTTGCTTCTCATATCCCACGTGTCCCACCCCACCCCCCATCCTGCCTGGCCTTGCCTCTAGGCAATATTAACCCAGGTATTGTCTCTATAGAGCTGCCTGTCCTGGATGTCATAGACGGAAAATCACACAAAGCACAAAACCAAAATAAAACACAAATCCCAACAACAATGACCAGTTGAAACATTTTAAAAACTGCATCAAAAAAGAAAGCATAAAATAATTTAAAATATTAAAAACGTAAAGAGCTTCAAGCTGGGTCTATTTTAATCTACCTACATCAGCCGTAATCAACTTTCTAATGCTCCCTGACTGACAGTGAGGCTATTCACATCCCTGGACCGTGTTCATAGGCAATTCCCCGGAGCCTTAATCCATGTGGACCATCCTAGATAATTTCTGAAATTGGCTAAATTCACATTTGTAATATTTCTCAATTCACTTTCAAAGTTCCTCCCACCACTAATTATAATTCTGCTATATAATAGACAGTGTCCTGCATGTTCATGACTTTATTTTCTGAGCCTGGACACTTAGGGAATATTCCCCATATACATTGTAGTCTTCATGAGCTTCCCTTTGAAATTTTGTATTCAGCTCTTTGAATTCATCTTTTTTCTAATTTACTTTAGCTGCTCTACGATTTGGAGCAAGTTTCCGTGTCCTTTCTGACATCCACTTTGATCTTTTCTGTATTTCTTGTCTTTTCAACAACGCTTACTTTTTTTCATGAGTTCTTGATGTCCTCCCAGCTCATCAGGTCTTCTGTCGTTAGTGTTCAATGGGTCAGATCTGTTCTTCAGATGTTCTCAAGACTTAGGTGGGATGGCCTCAAGCTATATTTTGGGTCTCCTGGACTTGTTTTATTTTTCTTCTGCTTTTATCTGAACTTGTATATGAACAATTAATGGTCTAATCCATAGTCAGCCCCTGGCCTGGTTTTAGCTGCTTATATCAAGCTTCTCCATCATATTTTCCCACAGATGAAGTCATTTTGATTTCAGAGCATTCCATCTGGGTCAGTTCATGTGTTGTTGAAAAAAAGGTATTTACTATAAGCAAAATTCTATCATGTAATCTCCCACCAAGACCATATTTTTCAACTACCGTTTCTTCCTCTTATTTTAACTTTTGCATACCAATCACCAATAATTATTAATGCACTTTGATTACATGTTTGATCAATTTTCACACTAAAGACATTAGCAGAATTCTTCAATTTCTTCACCATCAGCTTTTGTGGTTGGTACATAAATTTGAATAATAATTGTATTGATTGGATTGCCTTGAAGGTAAATAGATGTCACCTATCACAGACACCATTGTACTTCAAGATTGACTTTGAAAAGTCCTTTTTTGACAATGATTGAAGCACCATTCCTCTTGATTGTATCATTCCCAGCATAGTAAGCCATGTGATTATTTGATTCACAATGGTCAATACTAGTCTATTTCTGTTCACTAATTCCTAGGATAGTGATCTTTATGCATTCCATTTCATTTTTGGCCACTTTCAATTTTCCTAGATTCATATTTTGTACATTCCAAGTTCCAACTATTAGCAGATTTTGGTAGATGTGCCTCCTCATTTTGAGCTGTGCCCATTAGCAAATGAAGGTCTAGAAGGCTTCACTCCCAAAGGTTTTGCTCCATTCATGTCACTAAGGTCAACTTTCATTTGCAACTGTAACTTTTTCCTCAGTCATATTTTACGTAACCTGTAGGGTTCATCTTCGAGCACTATATCTGACATGGTTTGCTTCTATTTTGTAGTCATTCATTATATGACAATGGTTTTATGTTATGCACAAAGTTTTCAGTGGCTAATTCTTCCAAAATGGACAGTCAGTTCCTTCTTCATAGTCTGTTCTTAGTTGGGAAGCTACACTGAAACCCATTCAATGTCTGTTTTCCTGGTGGCATTTGAAATTCCAATGACATCGCGCTCAGCACCAGAGCAACACCACAGTAAGAGCAGTTGACAGACAAGTTGGGAGTAAGAAGTGGAAACCATCGTTGGAAAATATGGTCTTGGCCATCATACTGAAGCTGGAGATCACATGCTAGAATTCTGCAAGACCAACAATCGGTTGAGAGCAACTGCCTTTTTACAACAAGGCAAAAGGCAACTATCCACAGGGCCTTCCCCGGATGAAATACACAGAATGTGTATTTTCTCTAGAGAACCCTGCCTAAAACACTGAAGAAAGAAAAAAGTCATTAAAAGAAGGGAAGAGAAAAGGTCCAAGTGGATGATAGAAGAAACTCAGAAACTTCCTCTTAATCATAGAGTCTCTAAGGCAAATGGGACAAATGATAAAAGGACCTAAAAAGCAAATTTCAAAGGCAGTAGAAGACATAGTTGTGGTATTTACATAATCGATTGTTAACTTAAGACTCTTAAGACTGAAGGGGTGGAGTTTAGCCTGTCAATCAGCTCACAGCTTGATGACCTCATTTGGAGGTGCTAAGAAGGTAAATAGTTCACTAGAGGTGGGGCACACACTGTCCTTCTAAGACATTACTGCTGACAAGACACATGGAGCTACACTAGTTCCCTGGAGCTGGAAGAGCTACGTGGAAAAATCTGCCATCACTGAGATGCTTCCACTGCCACTGGATCCACAAGACTTTCCACCCACTGGCCTGGGATCTTCCTGCATTTGGCATCATTGCATGCGTTGGTGAGTCTGAAGAGGAATTTATAGATTGGTATCAGATATATGGGCTAATATCAGACTTATGAACTTGATCTGGACTGGGCTGGGATGTTTTCTCAATATACAATTGATCTTTTATGTAAAGTTCTTTCTTATACACATGTGAGTGTCTATGAATTTGTTTCTCTAGTCCACATGGATTAACAGAATAGTAAAACATTATAATGAAATGTTCAAATACCTTGGATTGGAAAACCAAAAGGGAACAACTCACTCTGCATATAACTGAAAGAAATAAGGAAAAAAAAATCTCAAGCCTAGTTAAAAGAATCTATAGGCAAAGTACTGAATAATGAAGTAAGCATCAAATGAAAACTGAAAGAATACACAGAATCATTGTACCAAAAATAAGTAGTCTGCAACCAACCATTCAATAAGTACCACCTGAGCAAGCACCGGTGGCACTGAAGGAACGTTTGGGGTGCATTAAAAGTATTAGCCGAAAGCAAGGTGCCAGGGATTGACAGGCTACCAACTGAAATGCTCCAACAAGCTGATGAAACACTGGAAACACTCACTCACCTGTGTATATCAAGAAAATTGGAAGACAGCTAGTTGGCCCACTGACTGGAAAAGATTCATATTTGTACCAATTACAAAGAAAAATAACCCAAATAATAAAAACAATCCTAAAAGCCAACAAACAATCCTTGAACTAACAACAAGCTTTTCTTTCTTGATGTGTTTTGTTCTTTATCAGTGGTTTGTGGTTGCTGTTTTGTTTTCCTCTGTCTTTTTTCTGTGCATGTTATTATCTTCATAGGTCTGTCTAAATAAGATAGGCTGGATGAATTATCTGGAGGAAAAAACTACAGAACCGACAGTTCCGGGGGGGCTTGGGATAGGGGGAGGTGGGAGGTAAGGAAATGGTGTTAACAAGTACAAGGGAACAACAAGGAATCTAAATTGGTGGTGAGGTGGGAGTGGCAGGCTTGGTAGGGAATGATCAAGGGTAAGGTAACGAAGAGGTATAGCTGTAACCCAGGTGGGGACGTAGAATGATAGTGGGGCAGGAGGAAAGTCAAGGGAAATAGAGGAAAGAGCTAGCAGGCAAAGGGCATTTATAGAAGTCTAGACAAAGACATGTACATATGCAAATATATGTATGAGGATGAGAAAATAGATCTATGTGCCTTTATTTATAGGTTTAGTATTAAGGTGGCAGGAGGACCTTGGGCCTTTACTCAAGCACTCCCTCAATGCATGAATACTTTCTTCTATTAAACTGGAATTCTATGATGCTCACCCTCCCGACACAACCACTGAAGTCAAAGCAGGTGAACAAGCAAATGTGGCAAAGAAAGCTGATGGTGCCTGGCTATCAAAAGAGATTGTGTCTGGGGTCTTAAAAGCTTGAAGGTGAACAAGCGGCCATCTAGCTCAGAAGCAACAAAGCCCACATGGAAAAAGCACACCAGCCTGTGCGATCACGAGGTGTCGAAGGGATCAGGTATAAGGCATCATCAGGAAAAAAAATAAAAATCTTACCATAGTGAATGAAAGGGAAAGTGCAGAGTGGAGACCCAAAGCCCATTTGTTGGCCACTGGAGATTCCCTCACAGAGGGGTCTAGGGGAGGAGATGAGTCAGTCAGGGTGCAGCGTAGCACAGATGAAGAACACAGCTTTTCACTAGTTCCTAAATGCTTCCTCCCCCCAACTACCATGATCCGAATTCTACCTTGCAAGTCTGGATAGAGCAGAGGTTGTACACTGGTCCACATAGGAGCTGGAGGCACAGGGAATCCAGGGTGGATGATATCTTGAGGACCTCTTGGGAGGGGCGATATGGGGAGGGTAGAGGGTAGAGGGTGAGTGGGGAGGGTAGAGGGTAGAGGGCGATATGGGGAGGGTAGAGGGTGAGTGGGTTGGAAAGAGGGAACCGATTACAAGGATCTACATGTGACCTCCTCCCTGGGGGATGGACGACAGAAAAGGGGGTGAAGAGAGACACCGGACAGGGCAAGATAGGACAAAATAATAATTTATAAATGATCAAGGGCTCATGAGGGAGGGGGGATGGGGGAGGGAGGGGGGAAAAAGAGGACCTGATGCACAGGGCTTAAGTGGAGAGCAAATGCTTTGAAATTGATTATGGCAAAGAATGTACAGATGTGCTTTATACAATTGGTGTATGTTTATGTATGGATTGTGATAAGAGTTGTATGAGCCCCTAATAAAGTGTAAAAAAAAAGAAAGAAAAAAGAAAATGACGATGACAACATAAAATAAATAAATAAATAAAATCCTCACAACTGGACCAACCGGTAACGTCATGATAAACAGAGAAAAGACTGAAGTTTTCAAGGACTTCATCTTGCTCAGACCCACGATCAGTGCAGTAGTCCATAAATTAAATTACACTTTGCTTTGGTTAAATATGCCATAGAAGATATCCAAAGTGTCGAAAAGCATAGAGGTTGCTTTGAGGACTGAGGTAATTAGTTTATTGTGCCAACTTGGCTGATAAGCACATGTGGGGTTAATTGAAGGGCGGAGGGATAAATGGCTTGGTGAGCTTTAGCTTTCTAGTTCTCGGGTCTCTTGCTTTGTGATGGTCGCACCAGGGTACAGCTGCCTTAACCAGTTCCTGCTTCAGTTGGCAAGGCTGTCTTCCTTCAGGACATCCCTGAGGAGAAGCCACATGAACCTACCCCAATGCAGCCCTGGGTGCTGGAGCAGCTGTGTGGAGATCGCTGCCAGCGCTAAGATGCTTCCACGTTCATTGATTCAGCTTTCCTCCTGCAGTTAGCATCATTGCGTCTGTTTTGTGAGATGGAGGAGGACTTTGTGGATTGGTGTTGGACATATGGGTTAATGGGTTAATGTTGGACTTGTGGGCTTGGGCATCACTGGGTTGGGATGTTTTCTTGAAGTGCACTTAACCTTTACATAAAACTCTCTCTTATACATGAGTTTCTGTGGATTTGTTTCTCTAAAGTACCCAGACTATCATAAGGACTAAGATGTGCTTAATCCAAACTGTGACATTTGCAATTGCCTCATATGCATGTGTAAGTTGGACAGAAGAAGGGAGAATGGTGCTGGTGAAGTATATTGGAAGTATCATCGTCTACCAAGAGAAAAAAAACAGATCTTTCTTGGAAGAAGTACAGCCAGAATGCTCTTTAGAGGCAAGAATGATGAGACTTTGTCTCACATACTTTGGATGTATTGTCAGGAGAGACCAGTTCCTGGAAAAGGGCATCATGCTTGGTAAAGTGGAGGGGCAGCACAAAGATGAAGGGCCTCAACAAGATGAATTGAAGCCTTGGCTGCAACAATGGTTTCAAGCATGAGAACAGCTGTGAGGATGGTACGGAGCCAGGAGGGTGGCACTTGGTTCTGTCGTACACATGGTCACTCTGAGTCAGAAGGACTCGATGGCACCTATCCACAATGACACCACATTTCACTTCTCTTACATATCTCCTGGCTGGATTAAAGGGTCGATGAATATTTGATGGTATTTTATAATCTTCTCCAATACTTAACTATTTCCCTAAACTATTGGGTGCATTTTCTCTCGTTGGCAATGTATGAGCATTCCAACTGCCTGATAAGTTTTTATCAAGTTTTGAAAGCTTAATCCATTCTTGGGGGTGAATAGGAGTCTGAGTGGTGTAGTGGGTTACAAATCAGCTTGCTAACCACAATACCAGCAGTCTGCAAACCAACCACTCTGTGGGAAACAGACGAGGCTTTCTGTTCCTACAAAGAGTTACAGCCTCCCTCACTCTCATGACCCCAATTCTACCTTACAAATCCGGCTAGACGAGAGCGTGTACATGGCTACAGATAAGAGCTGGAAACACAGAGAATCCAGGATGGATAAACCCCTCAGGACCAATAATGAGAGTAGTGATACCAGGAGGGAAAGGGAAATGTGGGAGGAGAAATGGGGTACCTATCACAATGATCTACATAAACCCCCTCCCTGGGGATAGACAACAGGAAAGTGGGTGAAGGGAGACATTGGTTAGTGTAAGACATGAAAAACATTATAAATTATCAAGGGTTCATGAGCAAGGGAGGGTGGGGGAAGAAGGAGGAGGAAAAAATGAGGAGCTGATATCAAGGGCTCAAGTAGAAAGAAAATGTTTTGAGAATGATGATGGCAACAAATGTACATATGTGCTTGACACAATGGTTGGATCTGTATGAGCCCCCAATAAAATGATTTTAAAAAGAAAAAGAAAAAAGTTGAATTAAAAAACAAAAAGTTAGACTCAGAAATCCACACAGCAGTTCTACTCTGCCCTTTAGGATTGCTATAAGCTCACTGAGTCAGTATCTACTCAATGACAATGAATTTTCTTTTTTTGGTTTTGAGTTGGTATGAAGTCACATTTCAATTTTAAAATTTTCCTTCCCAGCTAATAATATTAAGTACATCCTCATATGCCTACTGTGTATTTGTATCTGTATTGTCATTTTTTTGTTAGATTGTTCACATTTTTATTATTGGCTTATAGGTGGGTTGTATATAGTCTGGGCACAGTCCTTTGTTACATATGGGGGAGCTTCAAAAAACATTTTCCATTATCCTTCAACTTCACTTTTCCCTTAACTTTTTGAAATTACCTCAATCTGCTACAAATATTTTTCCTAGTTTATGATTTGCCTATTTTCTTCTTCAGGGTGACCTTATAGTCTTAATGAACTATAACAACAGCGTCTTTATTTTAAAGATAGTACCTACAGTATTTTGCCCAAGAAATTTCGGTCTACATAAAATTTTGTTCTAAAAGCATGTTTGCTGTTAGATACCTTCCAGTTGGTTCGTTATCGTACAAACCTAACCTAGGTCACTGGCATCAAATAGGTTTGGGCTCACAGCAAGCCTTTACGTACAGGCTAGAACTGCCTCTGAGGGTCCCCAAAATGTATCTCTTCAGCAGCATTGAAAGCCTCATCTTTCTCCAGTAACATAACGGTTTTGAACTCCTCACTTTTGGGTTCTTAGCCCAAATTATAACCCACTCTGCCTGAAACATACAACTTTCCTATAGTTCTTTAATGCTCCCCCCCACCCCACCCCACTATCATGATCCTAATTCTACCTTACAAATCTGGCTATCTAGACCAGAGGATGTACACTGGTACAGATCAGAGCTGGCAACACAGGGAATCCAGGGCAGATAACCCCCTCAGGACCAATAATAATAGCAGTGATACCAAGAGGGTAAGGGGAAGATGGGGTAGAAAGGGGGAACCGATCACAATGATCTACCCCCTCCCTGGGGGACAAACAACAGAAACATGGGTGAAGAAAGACATCGGATAGTGTAAGACATGAAAACTATATATAAATTATCAAGGAAGAGAGGGAGGGAGGATAGGGGAGGGAGAGGGAAAATGAGGAGCTGATATCAAGGGCTCAAGTAGACAAAAAATGTTTTGAGAATGATGATGGCAACAAATGTACAAATGTACTTGACACAAGGGATGGATGGATGGATGGATGGATGGATGGATGGATGGATTGTGATAAGAGTTCTACAAGCCTTCAATAAAATAATTTTAAAAAAATAACCCACTCTGTCACCAGAGTTCCCATTTAGAGGTACTAAATTTTACATTTAGTTCTTTGGGCATGTTGGATGAATATTTGTGTGTGTAATGAGACAGCACGTTGGTTTTTCTGCTTCTGTTTTTTTTTTCTCCCTACATAGGTAAGAATGATAATGAATTGATGCTGGATTCACAAATATGGCTTTTCTTCCTTGTGTTTCCTTACTTGTTGCAGTAAGACACATGACTACACCTGATTGGAAGTGTCAGAGATGCTTGCGGCAACTTTTGAACCGAGTTAAATTGTCGGAGTCCACTTCTATAAAATGCTGTCACAGAATCAAGTATAAGTGCAATTGTCAAGCCGGGGACAATTCTCCTAGAAAGTACATGACAAAGTAACCTCAAACTTATCTGATAGCTAATGGAAGCAATGTGTTCATGTTTATGACCCCATTCAGCTCACTAGCTTCTAGATGAACAAATCGTGTCTTCTGGACAGAGTGTCAACTCAAATAAAGCAATTTAATGCTAGACATGTCAAATGTACACTGTTTAAGTTGATGGTAAAATATGTTTTGAGTCAGTCAGATCTTGTGCTGATTCTCAAAACTCTCTCTCCCTGGTAGTGCAAACGGGTTGAGTTATGCCTCCGGTGGAGATCCCCAAAGTCAGCAGCGCTCCTCAGGAGCAAGATCAGGCGTCCATTCACATAAAAGGTTGGTGATGGCAACGTATGGACAGATGTGCCTGATACAGTTGATGTGTGGGTTGTCATAAGAGCTGTAAGAGGCCCCGATAAAATGATTTATATGTTTTTTAAAATCAGAGGTTACAGTCTCAGACACTCACAGCGGCAGTTCTGTCCTGTCCTCTAGGGGCGCTGTCTCTTGGCATGGGCGCCAAGGCAGTGCGTTTGGTCTGAGTTTGCAGACCAGTTCTGATGTTAGAATCACCTCGACTCTGTCCATACAACCAGCAGAAGAAGTTATCTACTCTTGCTTTGATCAGAATGGCATTTTCTTTGCTTACATATTACATTATCCACAGTTACTTTTCTACAGTCTACGGTTCTGCGAAATAAAATTGCTATTCGATGACTGAGTCTCTAGAGTTAAAGTGAATTTCAGGACTGTTAATTATCTCCCAATTGCTTACTATGTGATAAATTCAATCTCAATAGTGACAAAAGATCATTTCCAAGGTTGCTCAGCTTCAAAATGTCTGCCTGCTAGGAATACTTTCTTTTAAATGTTCACCTTTATTGATTTTATAATCTAGATTCACCGCATTACTCATAACCCTACGTGAACTTTGGTGATATGTAGAAGTCACTAAAATCAACGGTTCCATCCAGGTGTTAATATTTAATATATCCCGGGCTCAATTTCCAAGTCCATCGTTCTTTTTAGCTAGCAAGCAGGTTTTTATAATCCAGTGATTTATGGGGATGAAAACATTTTCTTCCTCTGAGAAGCGGTAACTTCTCAGATTCACTTCCCATGGGGTTTGATTACTCAAAAGATGAAGTGGGCAGCCAGTTCTTGTCCACGGGCTCCTTCCCCATAACGTTTGATGCAAATGTTAGTAGGTACTGCGGAGCAACTGGAAAGCTGCTTCCAAATGCAGCGTGCAGCAGCAGGAAACACTGCTCAGTCCTGTGCCCCCTCACGATTGTTGCTAAGCTGAAGGTCACTGTTACAATCATGCTGTCAATCCCTTGCCTTGAATGTCTTCCCCCCTTTTTACTGACCCTCTACCAGGCATGGTATCCTTCTCCCGGTTCTGATTCCCCTTATAACATCCTCAAAATATATGAGAGAAAGGCTGCTCATTCAACCTCCTAAGTAGCATTCTATCTGAGCTTCTTCCAAGGAAGAAGCTCTTCATTCTTCCCACAATCCACAATATAATCAATATTGTTAACCACACCCTCAGTCAATGCCTTCATTTCTTCTTTGATTTTCCTTATTCATTGTTCAGCATTTGTATATATATGAGGCGATTAAATATATCAAGTCTTGGGGCAGATGCTCCTTAGTGCCCAAAGTAATATCCTTGCTTTTTAAAACCTTAAAGAGGTCTTTGCAGCTGATATGCCCAGTGCAATGTATCATTTGATTTCCTGACTGCTGCTTCATTGGACCTTGATTGTGGATCCAGGTAAAAGCAAATCTTAGACAACGTTAATCTTTTCTTCATTCGGGGGGGGGGGGATCTGAATGACTGCATCGGTGTGTCTGAACATTTCTGAGGAAGGGGACTCTGCCTTGAGCAATGCCCCCTGCAACATTCTGAGGACACTTTTCCAAATTAAATTCTGCCCAAATCTTTCTGGAGCTGTGTTGGCATCAAGGCAAAATCAAGACCAGCAGCTTCAATACTTGTATTTTCAGTCATTTGGTTAGAATTCCTATTCGACTATTAAATGCTTGCCTTTGGAGGCCTTCCCACAATTTTCTTCCCTTGCTATACAAATGTTATCCTGCCCACAGATCTTGCTCTAACTCTCTGGAAACCCCATTGCTCATGAATTTCTCCAATTTCTTTGTGCCAAGTTGATAAATTGATGCATATTTGTGGGGGGAGGTCAGATGCTCACAGGCATCCTCCCTGAGGGTGATCAGTTGCCAGACAGCAGTGGGCCCCACTCCCTGCTGCTGGGGACAATGAACTATTTCTCCCTGAAGTTTTCGACCATTAGCTTGGTTCCTTTAGATGGAGTTCAGACCCTACCAATAATGGTCTCTATCAGTCGAGCCAGGGAACAAGTCAAACCGGCCCTGTGACATCCAAAGTTAAGCTATCATCCTAAAACTAGAATCCGCACATCTTGTCACATGTACATCCCCAACCCCTCCTCTTCCTATTGTGTGTATGTCCCTAAACCACCCCCTCTCACTGCTGTGTAACATACAGTGCACATCCTGTGACGTATGTCTTTACCTGTAATTAGTGGGTGGACCACCAAGCAGGGCTGAGGTGAGCATGCTACCACGAAATGTGTCTGACCCCATTACTTCTATCTCTCATGCTCTCAATGACTATAATATAATATAATATAATATCATATCATATCATATCATATCATATCATATCATATCATATCATAACATAACATAACATAACATAATATAACATAACATAATATAAATCAACCGCACAATTATGCTTACTGAACCCGTGATTAGTGGTGAGGGGGCCCGGCTCCCTCTAACTCTTACTACACATATTATAATTTAATTTGGGTGTTGTTACCCCCAAAAGCAATATTTACATTTTAAAGCACCCCATTTAATTTAAGGGTGATCTCCTGGAAAAGGTGCTCATATAGTGAATTTTAGTCACTGAGAACCCTGGAAGCATTAAGCCCTTGTAGCCTAATGGGTTGGGTGTTGGGCCTCTTGGCTAGCAGTTCAAAACCACCAGCTTCTCTGCAGGAGAAAGAGGAGGCTCTCTACACCTGTAAAGAGTTATGTTCTTGGAAACCCAGAGAACAGTTCTACCCTGTCCTTCCTGGGTTGCTGACAGTCAGAATCTGGGTGTGAGGGTTTTTCTTCTGTTTCATTTTTAGGGAACTCTGGATGGGAAAGATGTGTGTTCATTGAGGTTGGCTTGGGTGGAGATTTTTTTCAAGAAACGCTACAATCCCACAGATTGCATCACCTATACAAAGACGGAATCTCTGGGTCATGCAAACAATTAATACACTCAACTGCTAACCCAAAGATGCGAATGCAGGTCCACTCAGGAGAGCCTTACAAGAAAGACCTGGTGGTCCACTTCTGAAAAATTAGCCCTGAAAACTCTTCGGAGCACAGTTCCACTCTACAGATGAGGCCACCATGCCGTCAGAACAAAGACAGCACAGCAAAGGGACAGCAACAGCTGAAAGAAGACAATTAGAACTTCAGTTCACTCTGGTGACACGTGTAATGCTATAGTGCTTGTGCAGCTACTTCTAGTGGTGATGATGATAAGGAGGGTGGCTGACTTTTATTGGCCACTTATTATGTGCCAAGCCTTCCTCAGGGTGTTTTATTATGCAGTCTGTTTCCACACAAAGCCAACAGTTAAGGGCTTGATTGCTAATGGAAAGCTTCCAGTCCCTGATGCTCCCCTCCAGAAAGCTATGGAAATCTGCTTCCATAAAAAAGGGAACATGAGCTGATTTCAGGAACCCAATCAGAAGGTGAATTTGGGAATGATGAGGGCAATGAATGTGTATGGGTGCTTTACTCAACTGATGTATGTGTGGATTGTGATGAGTTGTTTGAGCCCCAATAAAATGATTTCAAAAAATTAGAGCCTGTAGTGAGGGGAGTTTTATCTCTCCTTTAAGGTTCTGATGAGTCAGATTTGACTCATAGTCAGCAATGAGTTTGAGTTGGTTTTTGTTTTTAATTCTCACAACAGCTCTATAAGTCAGATGGCACAATCATCTCCACTTGAAATTATAAGCCAGACTTGAACAGTTAAAACTTTGTCAGTTGATCCCTCCCATACATGTTGAGCCTGATACGGTTTTCAACATTTTCTGTTTCTTTCAGTTTCCCTCCCCCCCACCCCTTTTCTTCATATTGGGATTTATCTAATGTAGTTTGCCACTGGGGACAGCTCTCTTGAATTGCTGTTACACTTTTCCCTGTTTCTTCATATGTGAAAACCAGGATTGATGAACCTGTAGAGACAGCAAGTAGAATAAGGGTTCCGGGAGGCACAGTAGAGGGGGGTTGGTAAAGAAGAGATGATGTGAAGGAGTTCAAGAAGAAAGAGAATGTTTGGAAACTGGTTGTGAATTGTACAATCCCACTTGATGTGCTTGAACTATGCAGTGATATGGTATCTGTATTACCTCCCAACAAAAGGTTTTTGAAAAAAAGAAAAGAAAGCGGTGGCAACAGGGTGGTTCAGTTACGTGCTTAAAGCTCACAGCTAATAATAAAAATTCTTTACTGTTCATCTTTTACAGTGCATACCATCATTGCCTTTGTTATCTTAAATGCTAGTAGTAAGGAACCAGGGACCATAGAGATTCATAATAGTCTAGCATCGCCCTATGTGGAAAGGCTGAAACCAAAACTTACCTCTATCTGATATTTAATGTATCCTCTTAGTTATTATGCAGTTTCACAATAATGTATAAAAGTAATTGCAAATGATTTCGCTAGTATAGCAAGGGGAAATAGCCAGCAATTCTGTCCTGGGTTCACAGAAGACTGAGGATGAGGCCTCTGCGTGAAGCTCATTCTACCCCTGCACTCCGCAACAAGAATGAGCTTTGCAGGCTCCGCTGCAGTGCCTGGCAGATAAAAAGCAGCTTTCTTCGGAATAAGATAGAAAAAGGTAGGAGAGGAAGCAGCCAGAGAAGAAGAGGGCTCGAGTCCAAGGAGAATTAGCTACCATCCCTCCTTTCCTCATCTTTGACCCTGCCGCAGACAAAAAGATAAAAAGTTCCTTCGTTGGGCAAGATGGGATGAAAATCAGTGAGGTAATGCCAGGAATTTCACCATATGAGGCCAACATAAACAGACCATCTTGAGAAACTAAGACATTTTATATGACATGTGAATAATGTGTCAACAAAGCTGCTGAAAGGGAAAGAGAGAGAGAAACTGGACATTTCTCCATCCAGAAGACCGGAGTCTGCTATTTGGCCAAATGTTATTTTCCAAACACACTCTTCCCTCACTAAGCTTTGGTAAAGTAGGTATGTGAGGCGATGCACAAAGTTAATAAGTTTACGACAAACATATATGAACATTGTTAGAGCCAATGCTTTCTCTGATCATTTCATGGGTTACTTTGTCTTATAATGACTTCTACTTATTTTTTCCATTTTATTCAAAACATAAGCCTCCAACTTAGTACTAAAAAATCATGATATATTTCATCTCTTTTTCATGTTTTAGGACACACACTTCTTTCCATATTTTCTACTTAATAGATCTGCTAACATCACACTTACTTACTATTATTTCCTGATTTCTGTTCACCTATTCGGATTTTGACACTTTTTACATTTTATTTCTTGAGGTGATATATCACCTCTTTCCTTACTTTGATTGATTATTTTGGGTGAGGAAAAGTTACTATTATTCCTTGAGAAACCTTTCTAGAAATTATAATACCTATTTTTAAAGCCACATAGTGATTTTTTTTTAATGTTGCTATATATTCACACAAATCTTTGATTCCATTTACCAATAGGGCATTGGTCTAACTGTTCTTCTGGTTGAAAATACCATGAAACTTATCACATATGAATCGAAAGTTCTTGTGTGTTAAAAAAATCAAATTTTAGGGATCATTTATTTTAGTATCTTTTCAACTGTCGATAACAGGGAATATATCAAATGGGTTCAAGGAACAGATCTTGATTTTGTTTTCATCTTTGATAATTTTTCCCAGGGGTTATTTTCTTTTGGAAAATCTCTTGGAAGGGAAGCAATATAATAGTGAGAAGGGGCTGAAACAATAGGATTCTGTCATTCTCCTGATTTTAATGTAAGCATTTCTACTTCTGTATCTGTACATGAGTGTATAATACATACATTACAAATCGATCACTTTAGAGATGTGGGATAATTTAGTTGGCATTTAATAAAAGGAGTGGGTGTATTTAACAATTTAATGATCTTCAGGACTGTTGAGTTTATATAATCAATCATCTAAAGCTACTTCATTATTAATCTTTTGTTTAAAAATTTGTTTTTGTTTCTTTGATTTTTACAAGGGAGTCAATCTTGAGTTAAGAAATCCAAAATCACATTTTCCAAAGTGGTGGAATGAATTGTAATAAGCCCACTGTTACGGATTAAATTGTGTACTAAAAAAATGTGCTAGAAATCCCAATTCCTATACCTGTGGTTATAATCTTATTTGGGAATTGGTTTTCTTAGTTACTATTATGACAAAACATAGGAGTAGGGTGAATCTGTAAGGTCTTTCTCTCTGGGCTAGATTTAAACCTCAATCCTTGGCTCCGCACGAGAAAGAATTCACGCCAAAGCCTGGCTCGTGATCCAAGTGAATTTAATGAGAGTTAAAAGAAGCTTCAAGTTTTATGCAGCATCCTTAGGATTCCTTTGACCATGCGGCCTGGCAGAGACTGCTCAGGGTCACGCAAGGATCTCTCCCAAGTTATCCTCCGAAACAAGACGACCAGACAAGACCCCTCTCCCTCTCAGTTCCTGCCTTTTCAAGGGTTCCCGGGGAAGGCGTGGTGAACGACCCCAGGTCGCTCCCATTGGCTGAATTGCAATCACCTGGCCCAGGTGAGCTGATGCAGGTTTAACACCGATCCTTGCCCACCGGCGGGAAAATCCAGCTTTGTCCTATGCTGGCTCTCCTGGGCATGTGTTAATGGACATCCCAGTCCCTGGCTAAGCTACCTAACAGATCTTTAGTCTATCTTTTTTGAGATATATAAGAGGTGGGGGAAGAGAGATGTCAAGCCATCTGACAATTTCCCAGAAGCAGGAACTCAGAATTGATGAAGACTTCTCCAGCGTCAGCAGAGAAAGAAGGCCCTCCTCTCGAGTCAGCACCCTGACATCCCACTTCTCGTCTGCTAAACTGTGAGGAAGTATTTTTTGTTGTGACAGTCAGTTACTTGTGGTATGTCTGTACCTGCAGCACTAGATAACTAACTTTGAACTGGGTTCTTGAACAGTGGGGTGCTACTCTGGTAGACACCTGAATTTGGGTGATGTGTAGAAGTTGGAGAAATATAAGATATCTAAAAATAAAAGCTGAGATTTTCTTGAACAGGTTGTTGGTAGTGTCACGGAGAAAATGATTGGACACTTGACCAAGTAAGGAGCCCTGGTGGCAGAGTGGTTATGGCTTGGGCTGTGATCCACAAGGTCGGCATTTCGAAACCACCAGCCAGCTTCATGGGAGAAGGATGAGGCTCTCTACTTCCATAAAGAGTTACAGTCTCAGCAACTCACAGGCACAGTTCTCCCCAGACCTATAGGGTCACTATGAGTCAGAATTTCCTCAATGGCTGTGAATTTGGTTTTATTTTTACTATGACCAAAGTAAAATGGCTGATCAAGTCTTGTCTTAAACCTCACCTTAATTTCTACTTCTTGCTGACAGAGTGTAATATTATACACAGAATCAGACTCATCACTCCGAAAGTAACCCAATCTAAGGAAATGATTTTCTCTGTAGTTAAGCTAAATAACGTGGGAGTGGATTGTATTGACTCAAGTTGCAATTGAAATGCACTATGCAAAATTTCCTTGAAGTATTTTAACAATCTGTTCTCAATATGTACTTTGCAATCCTGTAATCATATAACCTCCTAAGCCGCCGCCACTCCCTGTGCACGAAGCTGGCCCAATTATGCTTTATATAATCATTGTTGTGTACTATCTTCGAAAGTCAGATGTGACAATATAACTAATCTTAGAAACACCTTTGCCTTGCTTGGTCTCAACTTCCAATTAAGCGATTGCAAACACACCTGTAGTACCTGTGCCTTGTTCCTTGTTCTTCTGTCAGTTGACATACTACAGTCAAACCTGACAACCCAGAACCCGTGAAAGGAAGACACTGGTCAGAGAAGACAAATGAAAACATGTCCTACTAAGACAAGCAATGCTAATGATAAAACAACAATGAAACCCACTTTCAGTAATCAAGTCATTCTGATTCCTGGTGATTCTATAAGACAGACTAGACCTGTTCCTTTCGGGTTCTGTGGATCTTTGAGAGAATGGAAAGCCTCATTTCAAATGCAGAGCAACTGATGAGTTCTGCTGAGCTTGCATTTCACAGCTTCATTCATAACTCACTGCACCACCAAGCAATAGCAAAAATGTCAAAGGCCAAAAATTTGCAAGACCTCCAACAGAAGGGAGTTCCATCGAGTTGTGGCTCTCACGGGTTTTACTGTACATATTTTACCTCCTTACCTTTTAGATTACCTCTCTTTATCAGCTCAAATTGAATGCTCCATTTGGACAGAAAATTTTCTTCCCTGTTAAATTCACTGTGTTCAGAGATAACAGTAACATCTGAAATACAATGATGCAGCAAAAAAATTTTTTAGTGATATCTTATGCACTGTTGTATCCCCCAGCATTTAGTAGAGCCTGATACATGGTCCAAAAATCCACCACTGAGAGGATTCCAATTCATAGAGACCATACAGAGGATAAATTTTCACAGGAGAAGACAGCCTCACTTTCTTTGTTGGAGAGGACTGTGGATTTGAACCATCAATCTTGCGGTTAGCAAGTTAAAGCTTACCTGACAGTACCACCATGGATGTACAACAAATACTGTTAATGAGTGAAGCTATATCTTTAAGTAATCATCCCACTGCCCTGTACTTAGTAACCACTAGATTAATATTTGTTTAATTATTAAGAGGATATTTTAAAGGTTTAAAATAAATTTCATTTATATTTATTAATATGAACATTACTAATAACAATTCTTTTTAAATATATGCCTTGATATCTTGATAAACCTTTCAAGGTACATTTCCTCCACCAAATTATAATGATAACATTCCTTCTATATAAACAATTTATACACCTAAAATTTATTGATCAAACATTGTTCTAAAGTGGGAAATGTATTAAAATTCCTTGGAAATAGCAATGTTATTATGTGGCATAAAAAAGGAGAAAGAGCATTATTTTTCACTAAAAAAAGTAAAAAGCTTTTAGTATCATTTCATGTTAAATCAATATCCCCGAAATACCAGCTCAATTTCTTCACAATATTAATTGCACCATTTCTACACTTTGATTAGGTGCAATGATACTTCACACCTGAATCTCTACCATAGAGATAATAACCAAGATTAAATTAATAAATAAATAATGTGTTGTCTTCCTTAATTAAAGTTAATACTTATACAGAGCAGTGATTGCCTCAAGCATGCATATTCTATTTTATTGTCGTATGGAAACCATAAAAAATTCACATAAGCACTGATGAGATGTGTCATTGTCTATAGATCAGGGATGCATAGTCTATCACCGTGCTGAAGGGTCTATGCTAGAAATCTTGCTCTATACAGTTACCAAACCAAATCCACTCACTCGACTAAAATAAGGTTGTTTGAAGGTGATAGATGAGATATGCATAATTTATATTGAAGGATATGACCGAATGTCTACCTAAAGAATGTAAGGATTACTGATTGTTATTTAATGCTAGTACTCCCATTTTAATCATGTTTTTCTGTAGGAAAAGGAGGGAATAGGAAAATAAAAGCATCCCAATGGCTAATCAAAGACATAGCTTTTCCCGGGGAAGAGTAGCAGGTCTGTCCAGACCACACGGGAGCAAACTAAAAGGAAGAGAGAGAGAGAGAGAGAGAGAGAGAGAGAGAGAGAGAGAGAGAGAGAGAGAGAGAGAGAGAGAGAATGGACAGCATCCTGGCCCACCAGGCTTCAAGAAGGGCATTCCCTCTCGGAGCAGCCAATACATAGAGGACCAGGGTCGGCCTCACCACAAGACACAGGTCTCCTTACTGACCCACAGTGTAATGGGCGTGCAGCACTGAGACACAGCGCGGGAATTTGTGCCCCGTCTGACCCACACACAGCAGGGCATATCACAAAGGGAGCAACATAGCAGCAATGGTAGCAAAGTACGGAAGTCCCCGAGGAATCCTGAAAATAGATTTCGGACTCAGAGGCAGGGCTTGGCACTGCATCAGACCCGATCGGAAAACATTCATAAGGGTCAGCTGACAGACCTAGAACTATTCATAGGCTATTTTTGTTTTGTTATTTCCATGTCTATCTATATAGGATTGGTAGGATAAACAATCCTGAGAAGAAAACAACTGGATTGATGGTTGGGGGGTGGGTGAGTGGGGAGGGGGGACAGGACAGGGGAGAGGAGGAGGAGGGGCAAAGGAAGGGGGGAGCCAACAAACTCAGGGACAGGAAACAAGAGATCTAAAATCGATGGTGAAGAAAGGATAGATTGCCTGGTGGGGTTTGATCAAGTGCAATGTAACCGTGGAAGTACAGCGAGTCGGACATGATAGGAGGAACATGACAGGAGGAAAGTAAAAGGAAATGGAGGAAAAAACTAGGAGGCAAAAGACATTTTTAGAGGTATAAACACAGGCATGCAGATATGTTACTATATAACGATAGGGATATAGGTCTAGGTACATATATTTATAGGTTAAGTGTTAAGGTAGCAGACAGCCAAATCCTCCCTCAACACAAGAGCACTTTGTCCTAATTACCTGGCATTCTGTAATGCTCACCTTCCTGACACAATCCTTGAAGACGAAATGGGTGTATAAACTAATGTGATGAAGAAAATTTATAGTGCCCTACTATGACAAGCTATAGCATCTGAGATCTTAAAGGCTTGAAGTTAAGGCGGCCATCTAGCAGGGAAGCAACAAAGTCCACATGGAAGAAGCACATCAACCATGTGATGGCGATGTGTTGATGGGATCAGATATCAGGCTTCATAAAACTCAAAACAAACAACTATTTTGATGTGAATGAGGGGGTTGGAATGGACACGCAAAACTCATCTGTAGACAATGGGACATCCCTTCAAAGAAGGGACACAAGGAAGGGACAAGCATCAATGAAACACACAACTTTCCTCCAGTTATCTAATACTTACTCCCATGGCGTTCCACCCCCACCCCCCACTATCATGACCCCAGTTTTACCTTACAAATCTGCCTGGACCAGAGCATGTACTCTGACTGGTACAGGTAAGCACTCTGGACACACATAATCCAGAACAGATAGACCCCTCAAGATCCGTAATGAGAGTAGCAATACCATGAAGGTAGGGGGAAGGTGGGTGGAGAAGGGGGAGAAAGGGGGAACAGATCACAATGATTGACATACAGCACCACCTCCCATGCTCCACCAGGGGGATGAACAACAGAAACATGGGTGAAGGGAGACAGCAGATGGTGTAATATGAAAATAAAAATAATTTATTAATTTTCAAGGGTTCTGGGGGGTGGGAGAGGGAGGAGGAAAAACTGATACCAAGGGCTCAAGTAGAAAGAAAATGTTTTAGAAATTATAATGGCAACATTTGATGCAATTGATGTATGGATTGTTACAAGGGCTGTAAAAGGCCCCAATAAAATGATTCATTAAAATGTTTTTAAAGAAATAGCTTTTTAGTGTGTTTTATATGCAAAACTCGCAACAACAATGACCTGGAAAAATGAAAAATGCATTCTAAAATGCAAACTGAAGAATGCACAAAAGAAGCTGATGAATTTCTCAAGGCACGCACACAACTTTTCAATTACAAAGGTAATTCCAGGTCACTGTTTAAAATCCAAAATGATCAGTGAAGCATTTTGCAAAGAAAATTCTCTTCTCATCTCCAGCAACTATTCACATCATTGTCAGTCAACTTCCCTCTCAAGAGCTAATAATTTATTCTATCCCTTCTAGAACCTTCCCCAAGCTTATATGCATCTATATATCTTAATAAATGTTCTCATCTTATTTTACATGAAAAGCATTCTTAACAATTTTTGAATTTAAAAACGCTTTGCCAGATTTTAAAAAAACATTCAAAATTAATTAATTAAAAAGTAAAACAAGATGTTCAAATAAAACTAATTTTAAATATTTTACTCATCACTTTTAAAATGACAGGAGTGAAATGCAAAGAATGGTATCTGATGGCATCAAACTGACAAAAATGGTATTTGGTTTTTCTTACATAAACACAATTCATTAAGATACTCATGTGGAAGAAGTCCACTGAGCAAGGTCATGCCACAAGGCTATATCATAAAGTCTTACTACTTCAGCAATCACACAGGGGTGACTTGGCAATGCACCTTTAGAACACAGCAAGAGCTCCTGTTGCCCTGACAGTTTGGGGCCACCATGAGTCAAAAGACCTATTTTTATCACTTGTCAAATGAAATAACTGCATAAAACTATTAGGTATATATTTAGTGGTATAAAATATAAAAAAGCACTTCAATGTAACAGATACTGATTTTCAAACTCACATTGATCTGAAAGGTTGATAATTTAGCTTGATAAGCAGGAGAGTATAAGTGACAAGTCTCAATTGCTTATTTTATCGGCAATGAAATCCCCCTTCTTCTATCTCATCTAATTTTATTTAAAAGTGCCACATTTGGATGCTTTTGTTGTTTTCCGATAATAAAACAAACAGTAATTAGGGCAGTTTTGTCACCTCAGATATATATATATATATAGAGAGAGAGAGAGAGAGAGAGAGAGAGAGAGAGAGAGAGAGAGACTCATTTACTTTTTAGACTTAAGAAATATTGGAGAATTGCTTTCATATAAAATAGTAACCACTCATGAAAATATATACCCTAGCCAATAAAACCAATCGCACTGCCATAGAGTTCAGGCCAACTCATAATAACCCTGTAGGACAGAGTAAAACAACTCTGTGAGTTTCTGAGACTGTAAGTCTTTTCTTTTTTTTAAAATCCCACATGTGTTCATTGACCAGGTTGGCACAACAAACGTTAACTATCTCACCCTCTTTATTTTTAGAAACATCTTATTGTGAATTGGGTGAAAGTTTACAGAGCAAATTATCAGTCGTTTATTCAACAACTTAAGCACGTCTTGTTTTGTCTCATTCAGTGCAATCCCTGAAATACGCCAACACATATCCCACTTCCTCCCGATGCTTCCTGTTTCCCTTCCGCCTTCTTTCCTGACCCTTCTGAGCTTGCTCCTTGGTAAATGCTGGTCTGTTGATCTTAAATAGCTGACTAGTCTAAGGAACATTACTTCACTAGTATAATTGCTCCCCTTATAAACCTGCCTGATGGTTGGCTGAAAATGGAGCCATGAGGATGACTTCAGTTCCAGAACAAGGGGTGACTAAGAGCCAGAGAGTTAGGGCTCCCACCAGTCTCCACTGCATTAAGCCTGGCCTCTTTGGTGTTGAGTTGTGTTCCACATTTTTCTCCTACTCCCCCCAGATCTTCTAAGGTGATCCTTTCAGAGCAGTTGGTAGTGATTAGTCAGGTGCCCATCTAGATCAGTGGTTCTCAAACTGTGGGCCACGATCCCTTTCAAGGTCAAATGACCCTATTATAGCGTTTGCCTGATTCACAGCAGTAGGAAAAGTACAGTTATGAAGTAGCAACAAAAATAATCTCATGGTTGGGGGTGTCACCACAATATGAGGACCTGTTTTAAAGGGTGGCGGCATTAGGAAGGCTGAGAATCACTGGTCTAGTTCGTTTGGTGTCCGGGTGGTGGAGACTGATGTTTGTGCAGTCAATTGGTCCATTGGATTCATTGTTTGCACGTGTCTTTTGATGTGTTTTACTCTTCTTGCCCCCAGACATGGAGATGGCAATAGACTGGAAATCTTAATGCGAGTAGAAAGCTTTGTCTTTCTCCAATGGAGCAGCTGGTGATTTGAACAGCTGACTTGTGGTTAGCAACCCAATGCATAATCACTATGCCACCAGGCTCCATAAACATGTAGAAAAAGTTCAACAAGAGTACAGAATAAACTGTTAACCATCACTGGCTCTGGAGAGGGAAGTCGAATGTACTATCCTCAGAAACACATGTAATTGAATTAGACTTTTCTTCATATTAACCTTGAATTCATAATAACCTTGAATGGAGTTTGGTAGTCCAAACTTCTTTTTAAAAAAATTCTTATTGTGGACTAGACTTTACAATGAATCTTTACAAATATTTTAATAGAATATCTTTGAATATATTATCTCATTTAATTTTAATAACCATATTAAGAGATAAGTTTTATTAATAGCCTTGCTTTAGAAATTATGGCACTGGGCTTATGGGGTTTGAAAAATCTTCACAGAAAAGAGAGTAAGTGGGGACCTGAACACGTAGGTCATCTCTTACAAGGGTATTCTGCTTCCAATAATTGCTATAATTGTCTTCTGATGAATTTCTAAGATGCCCATTTTAGATCATTATTTGGACTGAATTCCTTTGCAGATGGCTAAATTCATTCATTAACAGAAAATTCTCTAAATATCTCTAAAACATTGTTAATTCCAACCCCTGTATTGCTGTTTGCTATGTGTTGAACACATACACCAAGACAGACTCAGGTAACTTTTTGCTAAGCATATATAAGCAATCTGTAACACGCTAAAGCAGAGGTTAGTACTCTGTGTGCTTAAGGTAGACATCACCCTGATCCGGACCAGTCCTACTCAAGTACACACTATACGTGTAGGGGGTAGATTAGGAGTGTGAGACCTATCTAAACTGCTGGGTGGCTAGAAGTCTACAGCTTTCCAAAGCAGCTCCTTAAAATTTCCATGTTTCATAAAGGTATCTAGTCAAGAGAAATAAAAACACATGTCCTCACTAAACCTTGTACATGAGCCTTCACAGTAGCACCAATAATCATAGAAAAATAAGAAAAGTAACTCAAATGTCTTTCCACCAATCAATGATTAATTGGATCATGATGGAGTCATACAATGCAATATTAGTCAGCAATAAAATATTTTAAATAAAATATTTTTTAAATACTGGCACAGGCTACAACATGGACAAACCTTGAAAAAATTGCAGTAAATGAAAGAAGTCACACTCACAAATGTATATTATACCATTTATATAATATATCCAGAATACAAAGAACCTATAGAGATAGAAATTAGATTGATAATTGCCTAGGGCTGGGAGTGAGGGGGGGGCACAGAATGGCTTCTAATGTGCACAAGGTTTCTTTCAGAGATGATTAGGCATTAGGCATTTAGAACATTAGGCATTGTTCTATTAGTGAGATGGGTAATGGTTGCACAACTTTGGAAATACATAAAACGTCACTGAGTTGCACAGAGCACTTTGCTATGGCTCCTGCCAAATGATCAATGGCTTTCGTGCCGGATGCTGAAGATGAGATGACTCCACAGCGTTTCCCACCACAATCCCCTTTCAGTGGGTCCCTGGGAGATCTGCAGGCAGAACTGACTTCCAGCTGGCTTCCCCGCCCTCAGAAGAGACAGTGCTTGAGATAGCAGCCTTTTAGAGATAATTAGGGATCCTCAGGGTATGTATCTCCTCTTCCCCCTTGGGATTTTTGGACTCAAAATATGCAGACTCTTTCTTTCAAATCTATAGATTCCACTGTATGTGTCACAACCTTATTTTAAAACTTAAAATGAGCGATGACTCATCAGTTTGGGAGTTTAAATCACAGCCTGAGAGCAGGGCACATAGGAAAGTCCTGACTGCTCTCTGAAAGACAAGAGGACTTTCAGAAGAGAAATAGAAACCCATGAAGCTCACTGAGTGTGACTAGGTGCGACAGCAGTGGAGTTTGATAGGAACACAAAAGTGTGATCGCTAAGGCTAACATCAGACCGAAACCTTGTTATTCAAGAACAAATGAGGCCAGTGAATTTAGTTTTTCTTATTTTGTGACATAAATGTGACTTGATATTTTAAGGGTAGGTGATAGCATACTTTTTTGACTCTAGCACTTACCCAGATGGCTTCATAAAGTCAGTGGAAAATAGAATTAAAGGATAAGGGAATATTTCCACAAACTTTTGTTAGGTTTCTCTCTCCGGCCTAAATTTCAGCCTCGGTCCTTGGCTCCGCGTGAGAAAGATTTCATGCCGAAGCCGGGCTCATGATCCAAGTGAGTTTAATGAAAGTTCAAAGAAGCATCAGGTTTTACGCGGCACCCATAGGATTCCTTTGACCATGCGGCCTGGCAGAGACTGCTCCGGGACACGCAAGGATCTCTCTCCTCCCACGAAGACCATCAGACCGCCCAAGCAAGACAAGACCAAGAGACCAAGAGCCCCTCTCCCTTCAGGTCCCTGCCTTTTAAGGGTTCCGGGGGAGGCATGGTGAACGACCCCAGGTTGATCCCATTGGCTGAATTGCAATCACCCGGGCCAGGTGGGCTGCTCCAGGTGTAAAGCCCATCCAAGCCCACCAGCAGGAAAACCCAGCTTTTGTCCTTTGCTGGCTCTCCTGGGCATGCGTCAATGGACTTCCCGATTCCCTAGGCTAAGCTGCCTAACACTTTTTGAAGCCCCTCGCTTGTATCAGGGCCTTCAAAATCATTGCTTGTTTAAGAGACTGAAAAACCGTTGCGTAGACTTGTGAGCCACCATCTAGGGATTCTGGCTCACGAGACCCTAGGGGAAGAGAGGAGAATTTTTCAATAGTTTTTTTCTCTTGTTATTATCTCTGGAAACAGATCCCGTGGTCATGAAAAGTATATGAGTTTAAATGGAATTACTCATTTTTAGCGAGTAGTCAAGTTTTTTTTAAACCATTTGTGCTACTTTGTGGATTCCTAAGACAAAAACTTATTCTTAAAACAAACATCCCTGAGCAGAAGCCATGCGGAAGTGATGCAGCCCTGTGTACTAGACCGCCAGCACTGATATGCTTACCATGCTTACCCTGATGTCTCACTGACTCAGTTTCCCCTGCAATCGCCATCATTTCCTCTCTTTTGTGAGCTGGAAGAGGACTTTGTGGATGGGTGGCAGACATATGGGATAATATTGGACTTGTGGGCTTGGGCACCACTGCGTAGGGATGTTTTCTTGATGTGCACTTAACCTTTATATAAAACTCTCTTATTCATGAAAAAAAATTGAATTGAATGGTATTACAAGGAACAGAATTTCTTCTCTAGCATCTGTTCCCATTAGAATTCCACAGCCTGACTGTGGTTTTTTCCATGTACTTAGCCATTACATTCTGAGCTTCTGGAGAGCCGCAGCCTCAATGCCAGGGACTGAGTAATTACCACAGATGCTTGTACTGCCTTCGAAATACAGGAGCTGCTGTTAAAAAAGGTGCTTCCTTGTTTAGTGATTAACTCAACCCTGTGCTAGAAAACTCTTAGAACAACAAAGCATCCTACATTTTAAGCTCTTAATGAGCTCCTGTATTTGCTTTCTAATGGGGAAAAAACATACAAACAAAACCTTCCTTTAGAGTCCTTTATAATTCAAATTTAAGCTAGGATATTAAAGAAAAAAAGAGTGTCTATGAGGGGCTTAGAAAACAACATAGGGAAAGCTCCAGGGGCTTTGTTCCCACTAAGCGAGCCTCTATCCACTCCCGGCCACCTGGGAAGATTCTCTCTGGTCACAGTGAAGTTTTTCATAAAAGCAGTTTTGCTGGAACCTCATTTTTTGTGATGGCTGATTTAAGAGAACACTACGTGGCGGTGAAGTTTTGTTTGCTGCTCTGAGAAAAGTGCCACAGAAACGGTTGTGATGTTGAACAGGGCTTACAAGGACAGTGCTATGGGGAAGGCTCAAGTGGACAGGGGGACTGGTTTTCTCATTTCAAAAAATGTGAAATGTCGATTGATGACAAACCTCTTTCTGGACATCTGTCAACTTCCTGAACGGACAAAAATGTTGACTCTTAGTGCATTTGGAGTTCGTTCCGCCAGGTCCACTGTGAATCAAGCTCTCTATTTAGAGGTTCTGAAGAGATTGTGTAATAGTGTGTGATAAAAATGCGGGTGGGGGACTGGTTTTGCCAACACGACAGTGCACCTGCTCAGGCAACCATTTCAGTGCTCCAGTTTGGGTTGTTTTTTTTTTTTTTAAAAAAAGCATGTCTCTCTTGCCCAGCGCACCTGACTCTCCTGACCTTGCTCCATTCGAATTCTTTTTGTTTCTAAGAATGCAGAGGGACAAGAAAGTGTTAAGTCTCTCTCTCCGGGACTAGATTTCAGCCTCGGTCCATGGCTCGGCATGAGAAAGATTTCACGCCAAAGCCGGGCTCGTGATCCAAGTGAATTTAATGAAAATTCAAAGAAGCATCAGGTTTTATGCGGCACCCACAGGATTCCTTTGACCATGCGGCCTGGCAGAGACTGCTCCGGGTCATGCAAGGATCTCTCTCCTCCCACAAGACGACCAGACCACCCAAGCAAGCCAAGACCCCTCTGGGTCCTGCCTTTTCAAAGATTCCCGGGGAGGCGTGGTGAACAACCCCAGGTTGATACCATTGGCTGAATTGCAGTCACCTGGCCCATCTGGGCCCACCGGCAGGAAAATCCAGCTTTTGTCCTTTGCTGGCTCTCCTGGGCATGCGTCAATGGACTTCCCAATTCCCTAGGCTAAGCTGCCTAACAAAAGGACAAGGATTGCATGAGGCAGGAGAGGTGAAGAGAAAAACAAGAGAGGTGCTGTCAGCCATCCAACCAGATGAGTTTGGAAAATGTTTCCAAGAATAGAATCACAGATTTGACAAATGTATTAAGTGTAATAGATAGGACTTTGAAGGTGATAAGGTTGCTTTGTAAAAAAAAAAATTAAATACATAGCTTTGAAAAGAAATTCCAGTTCGTTTTGGATACCCCCTCATATTATCACTAGAGACTATGTGTCAGTCAAAAATCCAGAATAGGTAACTCTATAAAGCTAGCAAGTGAATTAATAGATTCTTAGGGGTACAGCTGGGAGGCTGGGGGGATGGGAAGCTAACAATGAGCACAAGAAAAGAGAAAATGTTCTCAAACTGATTGTGGTGACGAATGCACAACTTTTAATATGCTTGAGCTCTTTAATCGTAGGTTATGTGAATTGTAGGTCAATAAAATTGTTTTAAAAAGAACTACCAAGTTTGTGTCATATTTATGGCAGATCTGGGATTCCAGGGAGGCTAAGGCTGCTAGACAGAGTTCACAAGGCAGAGCCCTGGAGAAGAGAGAACTTTCCAGAGAGCATCTCAGAGATGTGCAGAGGACTTCCCTTGAGAGTTCAGCAGAACACTGACGATACATGAATGTGAAGAAAATATCTGAATCCCAGAAAAGAACTATTTGAAAAGACCATGGGGAATAGTCTTCAGAGACTGCATGAAAACAGGAATAGCTTGGGTTCCAGTCAGCCCGAGTGCAAATCCTCAGAATTCGTGTCCCATTAAAAAGGAAACCCTTCAATTAGTGGGACAAAATTAGCCCCAAACTCAGGAGTCCTGGGATTGGCTAAAAAAGTATACATAGCCATATAATTGTCCTTAAATGAAGTTACAGGGAGAAGAAATAATCCTAAAAATAAAACAGAAGAGCATTAGCAAGCAATGAGAAAACTTCAAGAAGATGTCATTTGAGCAGTGTGTAACAGAATCCTGAAAGCAGGAAGTGAGGGTGCATAGAAAGATATTTACATACGCACCCCAATTCTTTCAAATGCCTCCAAACTTGAGCACACAAATTCAAAAAGCCCAGTCAACCCCTAGTATAAGCTACATGAAAAAACCTACCCCCAAAATATCATAAACAAGTTGCTTAAAACTAGCATTTTTTTCATTATTTTAATAATAATAGTTTTATTTACATATCTTACACAATCCAACATATCCATTCACATACAATTCTGTTGTTCAATTCCATCAAGTGGAGTTATACAATCATCGATGTTAACAGCTCCCCATCTCCCCCCAACTCTCTTGTCATACTCCTGTTACTGTTTCTACAGAGTTATCTATCCTGGCTTTCATGTACTGAACAATCTTAAATATACAAATGAGCGTTCACAAATCTCACATGATTAATAAGGTAAAACAAATAACAGCTTTAATATAAGGGGAGGGAATATTAAAGAACTATCAGATAATTATGTGATACATCACAGTGCCATACCACACCCTGGATTTATCATCCTTCCCTTGTGGGATTGACAGACCAATCATCTTACAGGTAGATTTGAGGTCTCTATTGTATCCATGCCCTTTCACATCGAGCTGGTTGTGTATTTGTGAACTTCTGATACCTCTTCCCATCGACACCTCATGATCACACAGGCTGATGTCCTTCTACCATCTGGGTTTTGTTGTTTCCTTGTTAGATGACCACTTGTTTAATTACAACCCTTTAACCCCCAATGCTCTATCTTTTGATAGGCAGGTACCATGAGCTGTCTTCACCACATTTGTTTATGCACCCATTAATTTTAGAATACTTACTGTTCTCTTGTACCCATCATTATTGGCTTCCCATCCCCTCCCCACTTTTAACCCTCCCAGCTATTTCTCTAGTCACTGTCTTCCTAAGGTTACCTAACCTGGATAATGTGTACAGACAAACACCAAAGAAACATACAAATAGTCACAAGTGCAACAAGCATAAAGACATAGAGCAGGTAAATACCTCTTTGTTTAAAGAAAGAAAAGGAACATGTGAAACACCATCATTCCAGTCCACATTTCTTTCAGGGTCACCTGTCTAGGGTCCAGCTAACCGAACCATTCATAAATCCGTTCAGTCTTCAATAATGGGATGTAAAAGGTGAGCATCCTATAAGTCCACATTGCTATTCCAGCAATCAGCGATGGAGTGGTGTAGTGCCCGCCCTCCCCACCGCCAGCCATGCCCTTAGTCTTTCAGTGTGGTCATTGTGTGAGTTTTCCACAGCCAGTTCAGCCAAGCGCTGCCTCCCAAGCCAGACGTTTCGCCCAGGATTCTTCAGGGACTTCATGGTTTCTCACAAGGCACTGGTCTGTTCCATGCCCCTCTTGATTTGCCCCCAGGAATGCAGGTGAGACCGGGCCACTCACCCAGAACTGCATCTTCAGGACTGTCTTCTGCAGCACTGACATCTAGGAAGAGGACATCGCATCTCCAGCTGTGGCCAGCCCTGCAGTCATCTCTGGGAATAAGCTGCTCTGAGCAGGAACATTATCCTTGCGGATTGGCACATTGGAATGAGGTCTACACTCACTCTCCTTTCCCTGTGGAAATATAAACACGAGCTCCCCTTGGGGGAGTTAGTACCCTGACTCCTCATTGCCGTGTGTTATTCTGCCCCCAACATCTGTGGACCTTAAAGGCGTGGGGTAAGGGGAGGGTCCAGATCCCTTTCAGCTCAAGTGCTAGCTGCATCTAGTGTTGATGATGTGTGAATCATTGGCTTTGATCCGGTCTGCCAGAATATCTGGTCCTCAGCCCAGGGACTGTGCGTTGTACGTTTCCCGGGTGTCCATTCTGCTGTAAAACTAGGCATTGATGAAAGAGACACCACACTTCAGGAAACAAATCACAGGGAGCAATGGTGAACGTGACTTCAGAATCCTCATCAGAAATGATGTAAACCAGACAGTGCGAGGGCATAAAGGACTGAAATTAAAAATAAAATAACTATCAACTTTATATTCTACACTCAGAAAAAAAAACTCACAAAAATCAAACCAAAACTTACCAAACATTAAAGAATCCCTTGATGCCAGGCCTGTACTACAAGAAATATTCAAGGGAATAATCTCAGCAGATGCCATGTAAACATGTGAATCCACATAACAAACACTAGAAATGGGAAATGTAAAACCCATCTTTAAAGTTACTTTTTAAATCTCTAAATGATGATTGACTTTTTAAAGTAAAAAATTAATAAAAAGGAAATTTTGTTTGCTTTGCAGGATATGGGGAAGAAAATCAAGGTTATAAATTGAATTGTGTGCCCCCTCCATATATGTTGTGAATCTCACCCTATACCTGTGGATATGATCCTATTTGGGAAGGGGCTGTCTTCGTTGTGTTATTAAAACAATATTAATATAGAGCAGGGGCGTCAAACTGGCAGCACACGAGGTAATTTTCTGTGACCCATGATGCTCTGAAATAAAATGAAAATAGAAAAAAATGTTATGAAGAAAATAGCGCTCCGGGGAGCTCGAGGCAACACCGTCCACACAATTACCTCGTTAACCTTTCACTACAGCAGACAAGTAGACACGTGGCCCAGTGCCTTTCCTGGGGGCCTGTGGACGTGTATAAACGCACTGACTCAGTTCTGGCGACGTTTGGAAGCAGTGTGTCTGCCACTCTCAGTGTCACGTCATGCAAACAGATCCCAATAGTGAAAAGGTTGAAAAGAGCACTCTGGGTTGTGCTGTTATGAATCTCGTACCGAGCGGCAGCACTAGCTAACATTTTTAGAGGGAAGACATTATGATGGTGCATCACATTTGTCTGCTGTCCAACATTCTGTGTTTTCTTATTAGTCACTTTGTTATATTTTCTGGTCACAACATAAGAGGTAAGTGAAAACTAGTAGGAGGAAAGTGCTGGCAAATTTCGGGTGAAAACAGATAATTTTCGTTTTATAAATACATTAAATAAAATAAATATTTAAATAAAAGCAATTATATTGTGTTTTAACTATCCTAGCCATATTCTTGTATATAAATTTAACAAAATCTGTAAATGTGATGTGGCCCATGTGACTCTTGCCTGTTGCACCAAATGGCCTGCGTTTTCATTGAGCTTGACCCCCTGCTGTAGGGTATGTCTTTAGCCAATCTCTTTGAAGAAAGGAGCAAAGCACAGAAACTAGCCAACATAGAGGACGATAGATGCCAGGCTACCTGAAGATCGCCAAGCAGGCAAGGAATAGAACTAAGGAGACAAGAAACTTCTCCCAGAGCCAACTGAGAGAAACCTTTCACTGGTACTGCGAGTTGTGACTTCCAGCCCCACAATGGTGAGTGGAGGTGGGTGGGGCCATGGGAGGAAAAGATTAAACAAGCAAGAGGGAACTTACGAGAGTAATGACTGGATCAGCGCAATCTGTTCTATGTTCATCATTATACTTCAATACATTTGTTTTGATTGTCATTTCTTGACTGCAGATAGTTTTATTGGCATTTAACCCACATGGAATGCACTTCAACCCTTCAGCCATATTAAGAAGAGTTGTGCAATCATCGCTACAATTGATTCTAGAGCATTTTCTTCCCGGACTCGTTGTTACTTCTTCATTTCCCCCAACTCCCCTTGCCATGCCCTTAGGTAATTATCAATCACTTTAGTATCTCTCACTGGACTTTGGTCAATATCCCTAGGCTACTTTAAAGTGCCTGATGCTTCTCTGATCCTGAGACATGGATTTAGGGGCACACTTGGACAGATGAGGTGCACACTGGTTTCACGATGGGCTGCAAACTGCAAAGTTAGCTGTTCAAAACCACCCACTGTCTTTGCAGGAGAAAGAGGAGGCTTCCTACTCCCATGAAGAGCGACAGTCCAGAAACCTGCAGGGGCAGTTCCCCCCTGTCCTAGAGGACCACTGTGAGTCGTAATTGACTCAACGGTCGTGCATGTGTGCTTTTCAGTTTGGGACAGATGAACAGCCTAGTTATCCCAATGAGAGCCCTGACAAGGATGGAACCTGCAGCCCATGGAGGAAATTAAGAGTATAATGTAAACATTTCTGCTACCAGAGACCCCTATGCCAAACCTTAAACCAAACAGTGCCTTGAAACTATAGTTGTAAACACTACAAAGCTTCATAACAGGTAACCAAAGAATCAAACTCAGTGTTAAAATTTTATTTTGCCTCTCTTTCTCCTTGCCATCAAGTGGATTTCAACTCCCAAAGACCCTATAGGACAGAATAGAACTGTCTGTAAGTTTCTGAGACTATAAGTCTTTCTGAGAGAAGAAATCCTCATCTTTCTCCCATGGAGCATCAGGTGAGTTTGAACTGTAGACTTTGTGATTAGCAGCCCAATGCCTAACCCACTAAGTCACCAAATAAATTCCCCCAAAGCCAAGAGTTTTTCTACATGTTTCCCCAACGCAATTTGAACTGAAATCAAAGTTGTGTGTGTTCTGAAACCATTGAGAGGTACAAAACTGGATTTGTTAAAATGGTACCAGGTTCATGAACCTAGGTTCAAATTTACTTGATTGAAGTGGTTCAGATCTTTGACCCTGACCTTGCTCCATCGGTTGTAGATAAAGCAATGTCTACAACACATGGACATCTCAGAAGCGCTTTCCCTAGAAGTTAACTTGGTAGAGAAACATCAGGGACGTTCCCTAAGGTCCATGGCAAAATTCCCTAAGCACGACTATTGATGGCATTCTTCTTCGAACTTCCCCATGTTCTGCAAGCACACACAGTTGGTAGAGTTTCACCTCCTGATCTGGAAAGAAAAAACAAAACAAAATTTTTAAAAAACCCACCCTAATTAGAAGAGAACATTGCAGCTACTGTCAAGTACATAAATGAATGTGCTTGAATACCACAGCATGTACACAATTAGCTAATAAACTTCGACTCAATAATTACCTGAAATTAGCAGGGCAGACAAGAAAGGGAAGAATGTGCTGCAAACCCCATCTACATTTTTCCCGAAAAGCATTGCTCTCCAGTGGAGACAGTCACAACACGCGTTGGGTAAATGGTACCTTGCTCAGACCTTGTGGGGTTAAAGATACAGTGTGACTTTCAGCTGGGAGGAGAACATTTAAGCAGAGTGACACGAATATTGTGGTTAATTGTGTTCATCACCAGGGAAAAGAGGTAAAGCAGCGAGATGTTGAAAATTATACATTTTAATGCAAAGAAATAGAAAATGAGATTCACAATGGTGCCCTTTCAGTGTGCTCAGGATCGCTGTTCATTTTGCCAAGGCAAATGGATTGTCAATAGTACTATATTCAGAGGGAGAAGAAAAAGGTTAACAAGGACTCTTTGGGGACAATAGAAAGGAAGTACTAAATCTTAAGGCAGCAGCTACTTAAAAATCTCGCCATTTTCCAAATTTAGTCTCTGACCCAGAAAACTTTTAAAAAGTGAAGCCCTGAGCATTGTTGTGGCGGATTGAAGACTTGGCCCCACGTTGGGACTTTCCATTAGGACAGAGGTTTCTGCATGAGTTAAAGATAGGCATCCATGGAAACAAAGCATTAGTAACACATTTTTTAAAATTATAGTAATAAAAATAACAGACATTTAAAACTGTGAGACTGGGTTGTCCAGAGAAATAAAACCAGGAACACTCATGTTGGTATTAGAAAGAGTTTTATATCCAGAAGTAATCTCATATCCAGAAGGCATCCCATTGCAGTCCAACCTAAGTCCACGAGTCCGATGCTAGCCAGCGCCCTCTTCAGAATCACCAAGCTGCATGCAAATGGCATAGGAGTATCACAGGCCCGAGGCTGCAGTGTTGTCTACATGGAAGGTCAGTGAAAACATGACATGGTATCAAAAGCTCTCATGATCAGGTGGCCCACATGAGGCCACTCCGTAGTAGGCACAGAGTCCCAGAAAGCAGGGAAGTGAAGGGGCAGCGAGAGATGGAAAGGTCTTCCATTTATCCCTCTTATAAAACCCACACCTCTCAGGAGGCATCGTTAGACGGTGACCTGATGGACAGGTTAGATTCTACTCCTATACAAGTGCCAGCTGACATAATATCTAACTGTCACAGACCTTCACAGATCCTCTTGTAAAATTCATTTTTTTACAGAAGTGAGAGGCAAAAATCCCAACATTTTAAGTGGTTACATGACTTGTTCAATACATCATATAGCATACAACACTGACAATCATGACAGTCTATAAATGATTGAAGGAAGTGTTCGATAAATATTGGTTGAATGAACATATAATTAAATACTTTAGAATTTCAAAACCTATTTGTGCAAAGTTAATTATGTATAGCTGTAACTGTGGCAATTTATACTTAAATACAGAGATGTTATGTAATTAGGGGGTCACCCTCTTGAACTTGTTTTTTATGCTTTTCTGTTTTTCAGTAAATGAAACCCAGGATTGATGAACCTATAGGAACAGCAAGTGGAATAAAGTTTCAAGGGGGTGTGCAAGCATGGTGGTGGGGTTAAAAGGGAGATGATGTCAAGGAGTCCAAGGAGAAAAAACTGATTATGGAGGCAATTGTACAATTCTGCTTGATGTGATTGAACTATGGAATGATAAAACATATGTTTTAACTCCAAAGTAATAACAAATAAAAAGAAAAGGCATAGATCCAGAAATGGGTTTTGGACTAGCACTAAATTGTGGTTCCAATTTAAGAACAATCAGTTCTTACATCAAGGCCCTAATAAACACTCACCCTCAGGAAGGGCACACAGAAGATACAGTGTGGTAGCAAAATGTGGCAAATAAATTAGATGGTGCCCAGCTATCAGATAAAATAGCATCTGGGGTCTTAAAGGCTTCTCTCCAAGCAAGCAGCCATGTAACTGAGATGTCAACTAAGTCTGCCTGGAAGAAGCACACCATCATCAGTCACTGAAGGACTATAAATCATATAATCTGAAGTTGAGAAGAGGGATTAGTATCGGAGCCTAAATTGTGAGAAGGCGGTTTGCAGAAGGCTATGGATGGCAGTGGAAGGCAAACTTGGGGGAGACAAGCAAGGAAACATCCACAACTATGTTTTGGAAAGAGCCAAGAATGTGAACTTTCACATCGGCCAGGACAATCCGTGTCCGGATCACGTTCTCAATGGTGAATTTGGTTTTCCCTCCTTTGCCAGCGATCCGTCCGATTGCTCTCGAGAGGTGGTCTCCCTTTAAAGGCTTAACGTCTGTAACTTCAAACGACTTGAGGAAGAGGTCGTCCAGCCTGATGAGGGCTGGGGTGTCCTGGACCTGAAACCCCAGAATAAAGGCTTTCACGAAGTCAGCGGCTTTTGTCAGGGCACTGACATCCTGGGTTTCTTTACAAGTCCTGATTTCCACATTCCGCGATTTCAAGTTAAAGCGGATCTGAAGTCCCAGGTGCTCTACAATAGGCGTGAAGATCTTCATCCAGTTCTCTTTCAGTGGTGTGTATCTGTTCGCTGGCACGGGGACTTTCCTTGTTTCTTCTTTTCCGCCCAAGAGCCCATCCCCGGAGAGGGGCGGGAAGACGGGCCTCTTCCCCGGCTTGGCCTCCTCAGTGTCCATGCGATCCCTGTCTTTGCTCTCCTCAGTCGCCGACAGCTGCTTAGCCTGCCTTTTCCACGCCCGCCCGCTTCCCTTGCGAGTGACATGAACGAAACCCGCGGCCCGGGCACTCTGTGCCTCCATCTCCCTTTCCATCCCCGGACTCTCTGGCCTGCCGGTGCTTCCACCTCTCACACTTCGCATTGAAGGTTGACATCTTAAAGACTTCACATTCCTATAGCTTATCTGGATGCTCCGAGTTGCATTATTATTGTCAACACATGACTTGGAAGGCATGTGACATGACATAAGACATGTAGACATAATAAAGGAGAGACAAAGGAGACTGATAGATATTGATGATTGGCTCAAGGTCACTGGCTTTCATGCAATAAGGAAGGGTTCAGACAAGCCTCTATGGTTGTGGCAATTACATAATCTCCTATCAACTTGCGGAGTGGTGGAGTCTAGCTTGTCAATCAGGTCATAGTTTGACAACTTCATTTGGAGACCCGAGAGATATAAAGAACTCACTGGAGGCCAGACATGAACACTTTCTCTGCTTATCTCCCTGTGAGACATTCCTGTTGACAAGACACATGGAGATACACTGATGGCAGTTAGGGCCCTGGAACTGTAGAAGCAATGCGGAGACCCAAGCCAGCACTGAGATGCTGCCACCACCACTGGATCCACAAGACTTTCCACCCAATGGCCTGTGATCTTCTTGCACTCAGCGATATTGCATGCACTGTGTGAGACTAAAGATGAATTTATGGACTAGTATTGACATGTGGGCTAATATTGGACTTATGGACTTGATCTGGACTGACCTGGGATGGTTTTGAAATATAAAAATTGCTCTTTGATATGAAGTTCACTCTTACACACATATGAGTATCTCTGAATTTGTTTCTGTAGTCACCCCAGACTAACACAATGGCCCATCCTTCTTTCTGACATGAACTCTTTTTCCCCCACTACTCTACATCTGTGTTGGGTTTAGTAATTCATTGCGATGGCCACCCAGAACTCACAGGCAATATTCACATCAAAAGGGGGTTATTAAGGAAGTTAATAGGTTATCACAAGCCAGGAACATTAAACAATAAGAATATTGGTCTTTTAGCTCAGCCATGTAGTCCTTTGGTCTTTGCTAAGGGCCCAGAAGCCAGCCTGTCACAGTCTCATAGCTTTGTCTCACAATTCCATAGTCTCAGTTTCGTAGTCTCAGATGAGAAGATACCCCATAGCCTCAGTGCTGCTCCTCTGAGTCTCTGTGTCACAGTCTGTTATGCATCTGGATTTGGCTGCCTCCATCACTTCAGACAGAGACCTTGAACATGCACTTCTAAGGTCTGCAGGGTTTATTTCTCTGCTTCAAAGATGGTTCATCCTTGTGTGTGAATGTGCATGTATATGCATGTGTGTGTGTGTAAATAAAAACTGACCAATCCACTCTGTGTTACACAAACTTTATTTGCATAATCCCACTTTATTTACACAATCAGTTGGTGAGAGTTATTGAGACTTCGGGAGAAAAATCATATTAAGAAAGTTCAGTCCATTACATGGGGTCTTAAAAATGAGCTGCATGATTTGATGTAGGTGCAGCAGAAGGAGGTGCAAAGCCCTAAAACTAGAAAACCAAAAAGGAAGAACACACTCAGCATATCTTAAACTGAAAAAAACTCAAGAAAAAAGTCAAGCCTGAGTTTCCATCTTGAAAGATTCTATGCACAAAATATTGACTGATGCAGGAATCATCAAAAGACAATGTAAAGAATACACAGAATGACTATAGCAACAACAACAAAACACTTAGCTGAGATTCCACCATTTCAGGAGGTAGAATATGAAAAAGAACCAATGACACGGAAGGAATAAATTCAAGCAAAAACAAGGCTCCAGGAATTAATAAAATACCAAATGAAATGTTAAAACAAGCTGATGACACCATGAAGCACTCATTCATCCATGTGAGGACATTTGGAAGACAGCTACCTGGTCAACTGACTGGAAGAGATCTATATCTGTACACATTCCAAAGAAAATGGATCCAAGAGAATGATAAATTATAGAACAATATCATGGATATCACATGCAAGCAAAATTTTGTTGAAAATAATTCAACGGTTGCAACTGTCAGAGGTTCGGGCAGAATGTAGAAGTGGTCGTGAAACAAATGATATCATTGCTGATGTCAGAAGGATCTTGGCTGAAAACAGAGACTACCAAGGAGATGTTTACTTGTGTCTTATTAACTTGGCCAAGACATTTGACTGTGCGGATCATAACAAACCATAGATAACCTTAAGAAAAATGGAAATTCCAAAACACTTCATTTTGCTCATGTGGACCTTGCACATAGATCAAGAGGCAGCTGTGGTAATAGAACAAGGGCATTCTGCACAGTTTGATATCAGGAAAGGTATCAACGGGGCTGTATCCTCTCACCATACATATTCAATCTGTATGCTGAGCAAATCATCAGAGAAGTTGGCTTATATGAAGAAGAGTTTCATATCAGGATTGGAGAAAGGTATTATTAGCAAACTGAGATATGCTGATAACACAACCTTGCTTGCTGAGAATGAGGAAGATTTGAAGCACCTGTTGATGAAGATCAAGGACTGTATCTATCCTTCTTTACAACACAATGTAAAGAATATCCCAAACCTCACAACTGGATCAGTAGGTAGCATCATGATAAATGGAGAAAAATTTGAAGTTGTCGAGGAATTTGTCTTGCTTGGATCCACAATCAATGTTCATGGAAGTAGCAGTTACGTGATAAAAAGATAAGTTTCATTAGGCAAATCTACACAAGACCTCTTTAGAATATTGGAAAGCAAAGATGATACTTTGGAGTCTAAGGTGCACCTGACTCAAGTCATGGCATTTTAAATTGTCTCATATGTGTATGAAAGTCGGACATTGAATAAAGAATACCAAAGAAGAATTGGTGCTGTAGTAGCTATGTAATTTCATGTCAATATGAAGATTAAAGTGTGGGCGTGGCATTTAGCCTGCCAATCAGGTCGTAGCCTCATGACCTCACTTGGAGGTGCTTCAGACTGAGATGGATAGCTCTCTGGAGGCTAGTTTCCCTCTCTCCCTCCCCCCACCCCTCTCTGCCTTCCTGCTTGTGGGCCACTCTGAGAGCTACCAGAGCCCAGCATTGTTACCAGCACCATTGGATCCACACAACTTTGCACCCACCAGCCTGTACTATTCCTGCATTCTGCATCATTGCACGTGACTGAGGGGTCTGAAGACACACTTATGGATTATTATTGGATTTATGGATTTGAGTTACATTAAACTGGGATATTTACTCAATTTATAATTACTTCTTGATATGAAACTCTTTCTTATGCATATGCGAGTGTCACTGGATTTGTTTATCTCATCAACCCAGCCTGAAACAGATGCATTTGAATTGTGACTTTGGTGTTGAAGAATGTGGAGAGTGTTGTGGACTGCTGAAAGGGCCAATCGATCTTGGAAGAAATATGGTCAGAGTGCGATTTAGAGGCAAGAATGCCCAGACTTCCTCTTACATAATTTATACTTATTGTCTGGAGAGACCAGGAAGGTCCTCAAGGAGATAGACTGACACAGTGACTGCAACAATGGACTCCAGAATACAAACAAGGGCGACTTTGGGTGACTCTGGGACAGGGCTTGGTAGGGTTTCTTTCTGTTTGGCACAAGGTTGCTATGAATCTGAACTGACTAGTTGACACCTAACAACAACAGCTGGCAGGAGGAGCACTTCACACCTCTGATTCATGGCGATCACTTTAGGTGAGTCATTAGAAAAGCAGCAGGAACAATGAAGTGTGTTTCCTGGAGTGTAGCAATGATGAAACACAGGACTCTCCTCTGGTTCCTAAATGTTTCCTCCCCACCCGCACCCCACTATCATGATCCCCATTCAACCTTACACATCTGGCTAGACCAGAGGATGTACTCTGCTATAAATAAGTGCTGGAAACACAGGGAAGCCAGGACAGATGACCCCTTCAGGGCCAGTGGTGAGAGCAGCAATGCCTAGAGGGTGGAGGGAAGGTGGGGAAGAAAAAGGGAACCGATTATAAGGATCTACATCTAATCCCCTCCCTGGGGATGGACCACAGAAAAATGGGTGAAGGGAGACATCGGACAGTATAAGACATGACAAAATAATAATTTATAAATTATCAAGGGTTCATGGGGGGGTGCTGGGAGGGAGGGGGAAAATGAGAAACTGATACCAAGGGCTCAAGTAGAAAGCAAATGTTTTGAGAATGATGATGGCAACAAATATACATATGTGCTTGATGCAATGGATGGATGTATGGATTGTGATAAGAGTTGTACTAGCCACCAATAAAATTATTTAATAAAAAACCATGACAACAGGAGCCCTGGTGGAATAATGTGTTGGTAATGTGTTGGGGTACTAACCACCAAGTTAGCAGCTTGAAACCACGAGCCCCTATGAGGGCGCAAGATGAGGCTGTCTACTCCCATGAAGAGTTACAGTCTCAGAAACTCACAGAGGCAGTTCTAGCCAGTCCTATAGGTTCTCTAGGAGTTGGAATCAACTCAATGGCAGTATGTTTGGGGTTTTTTTATTGTTTGTTTGAGTTTAATCGTAATAAAAGTACTGAAATGAATGGGATATAAAAGATGAATAAAAGTATTGTGGAAAGCTCTTAGGAAGTCCAGAATCTAAGTACTAGGGAGTGCTAGATATGAGACATCACCTTGTTAATGGAAGATGACTTAAAAGTCAAGAGCAAAAAAAAAAAAAAAGTCAAGAGCAATAATTAAAGGGTTTAAGGTATTTATCCACTACCTTTCTGTGAATTTGTCATGCTATGGTGGTTTCTACGTTGTTATGATTCAGAGGCTATGGCACCAAGAGTTCAAACACTAGCAGGGTCTCCCACTGTGGGGAGGTTTCTGTGAAGCTTCTAGACTAAGACAGACTTGGGGGAAACATCTGACAATGCATTTCCAAAAAATTGTCAGTAAATTCTCTGTGGTCCAAACAAAGTAATGTTGGCCGTGGTACTGAAAGATGATGCCCTAGACTGACAGGCACTCGTGAAGAGGATGCAGGAATGGGCAGTGCTTTCTTTCATTGTACATCGAGTCACCAGGAGTTGGAGGCTTCTTGACAATAACAGTGACAGCACAATTTGTTTATTTTATTCTGGAATGGATGCATGAAAAGTAGATTGTTATTTAACTGTCAAAATATGTCTCGGGATAAGCTAGGAAAGACCAGAAACACAAAGATATTACTTACTTATGATAATAGTAGACTTATAAATATGTCAAATGCCACCAGGAGAGAGAAAACTTTATGAGTTTGGAAGGAGAAAATATTTTCCTATGCAGAATGAATTCCCAGATGCATCTTATATACCAAGTACACAAGGGCAGCTATAATGATTTAATTAGCAGTGTAGGTTTGGGGTGCTGTTGTTGTTGTTAGGTGTCAAGTCATAGCAACATTATGCACAACAGAAGGAAACACTGTCTGGTGCTGCACCATACTCACAATTGTTCTAATGTTCGAGCCCATTGTTGCAGCCACGGGGTCAGTCCATCTCATTGAGGGCCTTCCTTATACATTGGGCTATAAATCATAAGGTCAATAGTTGGAAACATCAACACTTCTATAAGGCCACTATGAGTTGGAATAGACTCAATGCCATTTTGGTTTTAGATAGTTAAAATTATTTCTTTAAAAGTCAGCAAATGAAGGGAGACTCCGGATAGGGCAAGATATGACAAAATAATAATCTATAAATTATCAAGGGCTCATGGGGGGGGGAGCGGAGAGGGAGGGGAAAAAAAGAGGACCTGATGCAAAGGGCTTAAGTGGAGAGCAAATGCTTTGAAAATGATTAGGGCAAAAAATGTACAGATGTGCTTTATACAATTGATGCATGTATATGTATGGATTGTGATAAGAGTTGTATGAGCCCCTAATAAAAGGTTTTAAAAAATAGTCAGCAAATGTAACATGACTGATTATTGATATGATTGTAGAAAGGTTATTCAATAATGTTTGTTTGATTGTGAATACTATTAAATTTAGAATAATCATGGATCTATATTCAACTTTCAACAAGAAAATACTGTTGAGGTTAGCTGTATCCAAGTACAAAAGAGTAAATAATTCTAGGAAGATATATTTTTTCCTTAGCTTTTGGCACTTGGTGGTATTCAGCCAAAAAAATCCTAGTGCAAGTATATACTTGGGTTTCCTAAAATACACTTTTCCTTTGGCCAAACCAAAGCTTTTTCCTTAAAATTACAAAGGTAATTTAGACAGACATGGTGTAATCACTAAGTTAGCATTTGATGGGAATATTAGGACCAACAACTCAATCCCCAGAGAAAATCGCCCTGAGTTATTTATGGGTCTAAGTGCAGGTGTTCAGTCATATCTCATCTGGAAGGTGGCTGATTCAGCAATTCCATGTCTTTTGCCATCACGGCAGGACATGATTAGTTTGAAAATGCCCCCTACTGAACAATCCGTTCGGTTTCTTTATTGGGGAGCAAGAGGGCATCTGCTGTTTGGCCTGCTTCGTGTGGAATAAAAGAACAAAGTGAGAAGGGATTCTTTCTTCCTGCCCCAGCTCACATTCTTCTCCCCACCGCAAGGACCAGGGCAAGTGTTGAGTAAGTTGCAGCAGGGTGCTGTCTCCAGGAAACTCTTTCCTTAGCATGGATGCGGGGTTTAGATAAAGGTATGGCAAAGGATAATTTAAGGTTTAGATAAAGGTATGGCAAAGGATAATTATGGGGGAGGTTTCAATTAAAGCCAGGTATCAATGTGGCCCCAATTTTACCAATTAAACTCTCCTGTCTTACATGAGCCCCAAACCGTATTTTTTGAGATTTCTAATTTTGAAGGAATATGATCATTTCACTTCTTACAACTAATCGTGTCTGTTACTTCGTGTTTAGAATTAAAGTTCAAAGTCACGGTCACGGCCCACCTTGTCCTGTAGCATTGCTAGGAATCAGAGTTGATGGCAGTGAGTTTGGTTTGAATGCATCTGCTGACACCCATGAAGTCTCATCCCCCATCAAGGTCTTCCTTGATTGCTCGGCTCACAGAGCTGATTCCTCTTGCTTCGGATCCTGCGCTCCTCACCCCACTTCAGAACATTACCCTGCTGCTCTCATCGGAAAGTGACCCGGCCCTAGTCTACCTGGCTTCGCCCTTTAGAGCTCAATCTACAACACTTCCCACGGGGAGAAAAAAAAAATTTTTTTTTGCTCTCAAGTTCTGTTATTGTTGTTATCTGTTTTAATTTGTCCCTGATTCATGGCGAGTCTATGCAAAACAGAAGGCAACGTCTAGTCATCTTTCTGCTCTATTAAGGATAGGACTGGTGTGATCCATTAGGATTTTCCTTGGCTGCTCTTGGAAAGCATTTCATTAGAACATTCTTTCTAGTGGTTCAGCCTTGAAACCTCGATGAAATTTGTTCCCCATCATAGGAGCACATCCTCCACTGACCAGTGACTGATGGTTATACAGGAAGTGCCCTGGCAGAGCCCAAATAAGGTCTCCTACATGGGAGGTGAGAATTCCACCATTGTACCACCAGTGCCTTGTAAACTCAGATTGCCCACCAACTGCCATCAAGTTGACTCCAACTCATAGTGACCTTACTTATAGATTAAATTCTGCTAACAAAAAGATGGTACACGACTGGACCATGTTTCCTTCCTTTATGCATAGAATCTGAACAGACTCAACTGTTCCTAACAGCAACAATAACAATAAAAGTTTCCAATACATTCTGTATCTTTCCTGTGTGCCATTAAGCAAACTTGTATGATTATCGATCTAGTGTACAGTGATTTTCTTACCATATATTTTACTTAAATGTAAACTCGATGAGAACAGGGCAACATCCGCTTGGTTCATCAATGTACTGGCAGCACTAGGCACAGTTCTTGACACATAATTGAGGCTCACTAAATATTCATTCAGTATGAGATGTTAAAAAATAATCCTAACTTTCTGTGTTGGTCTCGGTACATTAAAGAAACAAATTCACAGAAAATCATATGTACAAGAGAGAGTTTTATATAAAGGGTAAGTGCACATCAAGAAAACATCCCAACCTAGTGCTGCCCAAGCCCACAAGTCCAAAATTAGCCCATATGTCCAACACCAATCCACAAAGTCCTCCTCCACCTCACAAAACACATGCAATGACTCCGATTGAAGGAGGAAAGTTGAATCAGTGAACATGTAAGCATCTTAGCACTGGCAGGGCTTTCCACACAGCTGCTCCAGTACCCAGTGCTGCATTGGGGTAGACCCATGCAGCTTCTCCTCGGGGATGTCTTGCAGGAAGTGAGCCTTGCCAGCTGAAGTAGGGAACTGGCTAAGGTTGCTGCACCCTGGGCCCACCATCACAAAGCAAGAGACCCGAGAACTTGAAAGTTGAGGTTCACTGAGCCATTTATCCCTTTGCCCTTCAATTAACCCCATATGTGTTTATCAGCCAAGATTGGCACAATAAACTTTAACTATCTCACATTCTCTTCCAAAACTTGAAAGAAGGTAGATATTGCTAGTATCTAAACACCTTCTCCCACTTAGGATTGGTAGCCTCTGGACCCCATGTTTACTGGCTGTTTTTATCTTTCTTTTTATTTTTTGATAAGCAATATTTATTTTATAAAATAATTTTAGTGGGGGCTCACACAACTCTTATCACAATTCATACATACATCCATTGTGTTGAGCACATTTTTACATTTGTTTTCATCATCATTTTCAAAACATCTTCTTTCTACTTGAGCCCTTGGTATCAGTTCCTCATTTTTTTCTCTCCCTACCCCAACCTCCCTCTCTCATGAACCCTTGATAATTTATAAATTATTATTATTTTATCATATCTTACACTGACCAATCTCTCCCTTCACTCACTTTTCTGTTGTCTATCCCTTTGAAAGAGGGTTATAGGTAGATGATCATGATCAGTTTCTCCTTTCTCCTACCACCTTCCCCTTCCCCTCCTAGTATCTCTACTCTCAATATGGGTCCTGAGGGGTTTATCTGTCCTGGATCCCCTGTGTTGCCAGCTCTTATCTGTACCTATGTACATGTTCTGGTCTAGCTGTATTTGTAAGGTAGAGCTGGGGCCATGATATGGGGGGCGGCAAGGGAGGAAGCATTAAAGAACTAGAGGAAAGTTGTATGTTTCATCAGTGCTATACTGCACCCTGACTGACATGTTTCTTCCTTGTGACCTTTGTATAAGGGCATGTCCAATTTTCTACAGATGGACTTTGGGTCTCCACTCCACACTCCACCTCATTCCATTGATATGAATTTTTGTTCTGGGTCTTTGATGCTTGATACCTGATCCCATCAATACCTCATGATCACATGGGCTGGTGTTCTTCCATGTGGATTTTGTTGCTTCTCAGCTAGATGGCCACTTCTTTATCTTCAAGTCTTTAAGACCCCAGATGCTATATCTTTTGATAACTGGGCACCATCAGTTTTCTTCACCACATTTGCTTATGCACCCATTTTGTCTTCAGTGATTGTGTCAGGAAGGTGATCATCACAGAATACCAGGTTATTAGAACAAAGTGTTCTTGCATTGAAGGCGTAGTTGAGTAGAAGCCCAATGTCCGTCTGCTACCTTAATACTAAACATATAAATACATGTGCATAGATCTATTTCTCTATCATTATATGTAAATATATTTACATATGGGCATGCCTGTATTTAGACCTCTATAATTGCCCTTTGGTTTACTGGCTATTTGTATAGCCTTTAAAGGATCCACCCAAAAACTAAACTCACTGTGATCTAGTCAGTACTTTGCTTCTGAATTTTTACATGGACCAACTTGTGACCTTCCCTTCCTATTTCTTTGTCTGTGTCATTAGCTGAGATGTCTCCATGTCCTTAGAACACCTGTCTCCCCTCCACCAGAACATGAACACACCTTAAACCCAGTTCTCTAGGTCTGATCTGTTCTCACCACAAGCCCTAGCTTCTTCAACCCTCAACTTTTCACTGATTTTTCCTGGATTTTTTTCCTTCACATTTCCTCTTCTTTTTTTTAGTTCTCCTTTTATATAAATATATTTGGGTATATTTTACATCCAAATCCTCTTGAATTGCTACATTATAGTTAGAAAGTCACTGGTATCATGCTGGATTTTACCACTCATTATACATGGATGACTTTGGCTCAAAACTTGAGCCTCATTATAACACAACAAAAACAAAAATGGGCAAAGGTCTTAAATGAAAACTTCTCCAAAGCAGATACACAGATGGGTAATGAGCACATGAACAAAATCATTAGTTACTAGAGAAAAGTAAATGAAGACTCCAGGGAAAGATCACTTCACACCTATTAGAATGGCTATTGTAGAGTATGAAAACCCGAAGTGACCAAGTGTTGGCAGGGATGTACAGATATCAGAGCACTTGTCTATTGCTCATGAGACTGTAAAATGGTATAGCCATTGTGGAAAACAGTTGCGCTACTCTTCAATAGGTTGAATATAAGACCAAAGAATCCCACTGCTAGGTGTATATCCAACATAATTGACATCAGGGATTCAGTTACTTGTACACTAACACTCATTGCAGCAGTATTCACAATAGCCAAAAGGTAGAAATCCCTAAAAGTCTATTAACAGTTGAATGTATAACCATGTGGTCTATATGTACAAGGAAATAGTATTCAGTCTTTTTAAAAAAATCATATTATTGGGGGTTCATACAACTCTTATCACAATCCATCCATCCTTCCATTGTGTCAAGCACATTTGTACATTTGTTACCCTCATCATTCTCAAAACCTTAGCTCTCTACTTAAGCACTTGGTATCAGCTCCTCATTTTCCCCCTCCCTTCCTGCTCCCTACTCCCTCATGAACCCTTGATAATTTATAGATTATTATTATTTTTCATGTCTTACACTGTCTGATGTCTCCTTCCTTTCCCCAACTTTTCTGTTGCCTTCCCTCTAGGGAGGAGGTTCCATGTAGATCCTTATAATCGGTTCCCCCTTTCTACCCCACCGTCCCTCCACCCTCCGGTATCGCCACTCTCACCACTGGTCCTGAAGGGATCACTGCATATGTCAATATAATTTTATATGATGATGGAGAAATATATCTATGTGCATATATTTATAGGTTTAGTGTTAAGGTAGCAGATGGATACTGGGCCTCCACTCAAGTATTTCCTCAATGCAAGAACACTTTGTTCCATTAAATTGGCATTCCATGATGCCCACCTCCCCAACATGATTGCTGAAGACAAATGTGTGCATAATCAAATGTGGTGAAGAAAGCTGATGGAGCCTGGCTATCAAAAGACATAGCACCCGGGGTCTTAAAGGCTTGAAGGTAAGCAAGTGGCCATTTAGCTGAGAAGCAACAAAACCCACATGGCATAAGCACACCAGCCTGTATGACCACAAGCTGTTGAAGGGATCAGGTATCAGGTATCAAAGAACAAATAATCATATCATTTTGTGCCCATCTTCCTGATATGAACGGTGCCTGGCTATCAAAAGATATCATCTGGGGTCTTAAAGGCTTGAACGTATTCAGTCTTAAAGAGAAATGAAGCTAAAATACATCCTATAACCTGGAGGGACATTGGAAATAATGTGCTTGACAAAATAAACCAGACACAATTAATTCCAATGGGCATTCACACACATTAATAGCAAGTTAAGAAAAAAATCAGACGAGACTTAGCAGCAAGAGCAAGGATAGGAGCTGTGGTTCATTGCAGAAGCTCTACTCCTCTGGGCAAGCTCTGTTGCCCTGGGTGTCTTAGCGGGATTCTGATAGAATTTGGGGGAGGGAGTAGGGTGTAGTCATGGGCATTCAGTCCAATAAGGTACAACCTCCGCGTTTAGTCTGATAGCTTTGCATTCTGGCTCGTTTAGGTTTCCTTCTTGCCAGACAGTTTATTGTTTATGTCTTTATCCTTGGTAGCCTTCTTGTCAGCCTTTTTATTGCCCACGGTTACTCCATTTTATATGTTCTATTCAGCTACTAATTACATCTTAGAATTTCTAGAGAACGCATAGACATTGTGACTCTATCACAAAGAAAAATGCAAAAATATGAAGGCGCTCTGGTTTCTAATGCAGAAAGCTGTGCTTTTGCAATGCACACTTGAACGTTTTTTGAACAATACGTGTGTAGCCTTGATGGTACTGTAACACATATGCAAAAAGGTGAGGTTTTCAAAGAGGAGTGCTCTGATTCCTCGAGTCCAATAGAGATGGAGTTCCAAATGCCCTTTGCTGCCTTCACGGTCTTCCTAAGGCTAGCCCTAAGCTAAGCTTTACCATCTAATTTCATGTAGAAGAACCTTTTCTATATATAGAAAAGGTTCTTCTACATGTAATTAGATTATATATATATATATATATTCTTCCTTTTTCCTTTGGAAATCTTTTGCTTGCCACAGTCTTGTTTTTGTTCCCTTCCTCTGCCAAGCTAGGATTTATGATGGGCATAACTCACCACAGTTTGTCAAGGATTTAGATGTACTTATGATCCCCTATCACCTTCTGTTTTTACCAGCCTTTCGTTTCTCAGACTTCTATCAGAGCACTTCCAACACCAGTAAGAGCTTCATGAAGGTTCCTGTACAAAGGGCTCATGGACTACTTCAGCAAGCACAAATCATATTTTCAACAACAGCTTAATTACTTCTTTCCACTGCTGAGCCACTGACATGTACCAGGGGCATGTTTGTAATAGCTTTCTGGTCCCACAGCTAATAGAAGAAAGATTTATTTCAGTGCACCACTTTTTAAAAAATTCAAAGCTATGTTAAAAAACAAATTGTTCTCGCTTAAGAAAATTGCCCATCTGCACCTCAGTTTATCAGAAAAATTATAAAAAATGTTGATGTGCCATAATAAATATGCAATCAAAATAAGCATAGGAAAAAATGAAATTAATTAATTTAACAACCACCATAGATTTATGTGAATTTTTTGGAAAAAGGGGGAGAACAAATATGGCATATTCATAGTTTCATAGAAACACAGGTTTCTGGCTTGGAAGCAACTACGTAAATCATCTTGTCTAGGTGCCGCATTTTGTACAAAAGCAAACGAAGTCCAGGGAAAGGTAGCTAATTTGGCCAAAGCCACCTGGTCAGTAACCATCTTCAGTCAATTTCATATACTGTGACTTGCAGTTTCTGTGATGTTGGAAGCTATACTACTGGCATTTCAATTAGCAGCAGAATCGTATGTAGTGAACAGGTTTTAGCAGATCTTCCAGAATAAGACAAACTAGGAAAAAAGGCCTGGTGATATACTTCCAAATATTAGCCAAACATACCTTATAGATTCCAACAGAGTATTGCCTGACTCACTTGCTTTTGACACATCAGAACAGACCCATCTCTAGAGGAAGGCATCGTGTCTGGTGAAGTGGGGCCTCTAAGGAAGGAGGAGGGAGGCTCATGCTCAGCACAGTGACTCACAGTCATCACGATGTGTTCGCTTTCTGGAGAGGGGAAAACCTCGCTTCTTGCTACATGGTGCTGAAAGAATTCATGTTGTAGAATCACATTTTGTAATCCAAGTGAGTTTTTATGAACCAAAGGGAAATTTTCAGGTTTCACAGCCAAAAGGGTACACGCTGTTTCTGGAAAGAGTGCCAGGCTGCGTGGAAGCCATTCTGGGGTTCACAACTGGGCACGAAAAACCACATGCAAAGAACACCCACACGTGCAGAACTTGGAAACCCCTAGGGTCCAAGAGGCCAAGAGCATATGGGCCCTGAGTAGGCTCACAGCAGGGGCCACACAGGTGCGTGTGTGCCCACATGTGGGAGAGAGACCCCCTCTCCCTGCTGCTGAACAGGAGCAAATTCAAAGAGAGGTCTGAGAGGAAGCCTGTATGGCCTGTGTGTGTCCCTGCCCTCTGACGTGCCTCCTGCCCCTAGGCAGAGAAAAAAGAGGCCTGGCCTTTGCACAGCCGGGGATATATATATAATTTTATTGGGGGTTTGTACAATTCTTATCACAATCCACATATACACCCATTGTGCCAGACAGAGCCAGGGATATTTAACACCTCTGATTAGGGAGATGTGCTTGAAGGTATTGGTTGACCCCATTGGTTGATTCCAGGCCCACCTGTGTGGTGTACCTAAGGTAGGTATGCCCAAGGTATTGGTTTTACCTGGGCCCAAGGTGGGAGCTTGTGTCTGAGCATGCTCAGTTCTGGATTTTTCCCGTAAGTGTCCAATTAGTGCCTGATTTCTTTCCAGCCCCTGAATGTGGGCTTTTGCAGGGATTGGGGAGACAGCCCCACTTGTTCCTAAATCTAGCTACCTTTCCAATGGACTCGTGTATGCGAGGGATCATTGGACGATGTAGGGCCAGATAATATGTCCTTCTGTTTATATGAGGTGACCTTGAATAGGAGTGAGCACAAGGTCATCTAGTCATTGAGTGATGGGTTCCCATAGAGGCCCTGCCCTTCCAAGTCCAACTGGGATAAAACACAACCACTGTCCTCTCTTCCTTGGTTACTTACTGTGTGCAAAGTGCTATGGACTCTGTAAACAGGGCCCTTAATATTATATGGTTGCAAATACATATTAGTTCCCGCCAAGTCGGTGGTTCACTACTCTCTTTACACAATTACATCTTGGAGCCTCCAGGTGGTAGACATAACTTGGCACCACTGACACCTACTGGCCTGATCTTCAAAGTCAATTCTAAGTGGCTCTATACTACCATTACTCCCTCCCCCCACCCCCCATTGGAAAATTGGTATCTAGAACACACAAACACTGAGAAAATGCCTCTTTCCTCACCAATTTTCTCTTTTTCACCAGGAACAAAGGTGCATGACTTGTAACCTCTGGTTCCTGCTACTTCTCTCTCTGCTCACTGCTTTTCATGGCAGACTCTAGAGCTAGAGCTACAATCCAAAGCAGCAACCCACCCTTTGGGTTCGAGCTCAACTCAAACTCTCAAGAAAGAAAATCAGAATGACCAGCCTGGAGTCAGATGGTCACGCTAGGATCAATCAGCCCTGAGGTGATAAAAATGCAAATAAGTCATCTGCTAGGAGTGCCAATAAATCAAAAGTACAAAGGAGATGGTAATGTCTAATCAGATACAAAAATGAGTCTAAAATTGGTCCCATATCTCAACCTGACTTCATGATGCCCGTCCCAGATATTGCCTGCCTTTTCCTGAACAAATACTGTTCCCTGCACAAACTGTCTCTGGAGGCTGCAAACGGTTAACCAACTTGCCTGTTATCTAGCCGAGAAGCAACAAAGTCCACATGGAAGAAGCACACCAGCCTGTGTGATCATGAGGTGTCATTTGGATCAGGTATCAGGCATCAAAGACCCAGAACAAAAAATCATATTTATGTGAATGAGGTGAGTGTGGAGAACCAGAGTCCATCTCTAGACAATTGAACATCCCCTTACAGAAGGGTCACAAGGAAGAGATGAGCCAGTCAGGGTGCAGTATAGCACCAATGAAACATACAACTTTCCTCTAGTTTTTTTTTAATACTTCCCCACACGCACACTATCATGACCCCAAATCTACCTTACAAATCTGGCTATACCAGAGGATATACACAGACACAGATAAGAGCTGGAATCACAGGGAATCCAGGACAGACAAACCCCTCAGGACCAATAATAAGAGTAGCAAAATCAGGAGGGTAAGGGGAGAGTAGGGGGAGAAAGGGGGAACCAATCACAATAGCCCCTTCCAAGGGGGATGGACAACAGAAAAGTGGGTGAAGAGAAACATCAATCAGTGTAAGACATGAAAAAATGATATATAAATTATCAAGGGTTCATGAGGGAGGTAAGTTGGGGGAGGGAGGGGAAAAATGAGGAGCTAATATCAAGGGCTCAAGTAGAAAGAAAATGTTTTGAAAATGCTGATGGTAACAAATGTACACATGTGCTTGACACAATAGATGTACATATGGATTGTGATAAGAGCCCCCAATAAAATGATTTTTTTAAATCAACTTGGCTGTTAACCAAAAAGTTGACTGTTCAAGTCTACCCAGACGTACCTCAAAAGAAAGACCTTGCAATCTCCTTCAAAACAGATACCAAGTTTGGTTGCAAATCAAACACCATGAATAAGTAGGGTGTGCCATCTATTTTGCCAACTTCTCCAACATTCCTACACACTTCTTAATGCCCTGAACCTGGGTTGACACTCACGAGGTCATTGCATAGACTCATTCCACAATAATGAAAATAATAGCTGGAGGGTTTCACCAGGAAATTGTACCTAATAAAATGAAGGCAGGACTGTGTGACATTTGTTCAGCTCTCTTCTTCGCCTTTGAAAATGCTCCCAAATCAACACGGACTTACAAGGAGGTACCCCGCCCCACCACCAATCGGATATTACAAAACAACTTTATCATCTTCAATGTACTCTCTGTTATACTTAATGCAGTTGTCAGATCTGCAATTCCATTATTGGAAACATTTTTCAAACTCATCTGTTTGGATGGTTGACAGCACCTCCTTGTTTTTTTCTTCACCTCTTCTACATCATCAATCATCAAATCACTGTCCTTTTATATCCCTCTTCAAAAAAGAAGTCACAAGAAGTGAGGTCAGGTGAGTCAGGTGTGTGGGGCAAGAGAGGCATGCTGTTTTTTTTGCCCAAACTGGCACACTGAGATGGCTGTGTGAGCAGGTGCATTTCCATGGTGGCTAAACCCATCTGCCACAAATCAGGCCTTTGTGTTGCACACTGTTAAACAATCTTTTCTGTACCTTGAAATAGAAAACTTGATAAACAGTCTGACCTGGTGGAACAAACTCCAAATGCACTACGAGCCGACATTTTTTCTGTTTGGAAAGGTGATGTACATCCAGAACAAGGTTTGTTGTCAATCAGCATTTCACCTTTTTGAAACAAGGAAACCACTGGCAAACTTGAGTTTTTCCCATAGTGCTGTCCTTGTAAGGTGGGTTCAACATCACAACAGTTTCTGTGGCACTTTTCTCAGACAGGAAACAAAATTTCACAGTCGCATGCTATTCTCTTAAATCAGCCATCTCTCTCTTACACACACACACACACACACACACAAATGAGGTTTGAGCAAAACTGCTTTTATAAAAAAAAATTCACTGTGACCAGAAAGAACCTTCCGAGACAATGGCGCTGCATGCACTAACTCCAAGCAAGTTGCTGGATGCTCACCTAGTGCCTGATGCTCACCTATCAAGAAAAACGCGTGCTATGAAACTCAGCCTAGTGCAATTCTGTTTTGGGGGTACCCCCCAAAATGTTAAGTAATGGAAATTATCCTATAATTAGCCAATAACCAGTACCCCTAGTGGCTCAAGAGATTAAACGTCGGGCTGATAACCACAAAGTTCACACTCTCCAGTCACACCATTGGATGAAGCTGAGGCTTGTCTGCTCCTATAAAGATTTACAGACTGGGAAGCACAAGTCCATGGTGCCCTGTAGGACTGCTGAAAGTCAGGGAAAACTTGATAACAGTGGGTTTGGTTTTGTAGTTTGGACAAATAGACGTGTCTTTTCCACTGTTCCAAATCGACCTGAAATTCTTAACCTTTTAACCATACGGTTGAACCATAGCTCCTCTCGCTGTCCAAATACTTCAAATGCCAAGTGTCCCTTTAAATCCCAGTGCCTCGGTGGAGTAGCGGTCACGCAGTCGGCTACCGATCGCCAGGTCCGTAGACAAGGCTTTCTACTTCAGTAACGAATTACAGGCTCAGAAACCCACAAGCGCAGTTCTATCGGGTTGTTGTTAGGAGTCGGGAGCCCCTGGAAGGCACTAAGTGCGTGCTTGAATGTAATTACTACAAACCCAATTCTCCCAGGTATTTCCTGATGACGCATAACTGTTTTCCTAGTGCAGAGAGGAAGAATCATTCCTTTATCTCAAAGCTTGGACATCCACAAAACCCATTTGTGAGGCAGGCCTTTTTGCAATCCACTCAGCACCAAAAATGCCATGAGGTCGTGAAGCCCGAACCAACACTTCTCTCACCAGGGATGCTGGTCTCTGGTCCTCTGCCTGGACATCTGCAGGCCAATTCACTTCTGAGAGTAGACTAAATTGAAGAGAAAGTAATCTCACTGACTGTGAAAGACGAAAATATAATTATGTAATTTGCTATTAAAACGAGGCTCTCTATCTTTAGATTGAAACTGCTGAGTCACTTAGCTTGGGGCTTCCATGGTACATCGTACTATTTTTCTATAATTCTGTCTCCTCTTCCCAGGGATGTCGCAGACCATGTGCTGAACTTTATAAATACCTGGTCAGCTATTTTCATGGTACTTTGTGCATAATCACATCTATTTCCTATTGACTTAAAAGCATTTACATTTTAATTACTTTTTTTCCCCAGACTCAAGGCATTGAATCCTAATGCTGAACGCTGGAGACCTTAATCTGCGTGGTATTTACTCTTCTTTTTTCATTTTGTGGAGCACCCATTTTATTCTAGTGCTCTTTTTAGAAAATGGGAAACATCTAGTTTTGTACTAAACCTGAAATAGTTTAGGCAAAAATACGTCAGGCCTAAAATATAAGTTGCAGTCAGCAGTCCTCGGCTCTGTTGCCGGCTTCCCCTGATTTTCTCCTCTGAAACCGTTTTCCCTAACTGGAGCAATCTTCTAGGAGGAAAGTGAATGCTCCCACTGAGAGATACAGATGCAGAATTCCTCTGGATATGGGCTGTGAAGGTAAACGCTGAGTAGATCTCAGGGACCTCTGCTGGGGCACCGTGGGCAACTGGGCCAGATCACAGGCCATTGCTGGGCAAGAGTCCGAGCAAAGAGCCAAGGGCTTCCTAACTAGATATTTTAGGTTCTAGGTTATTAGTGACGCCTGTATGTGCTTCTTTTCTTTCCTAAGCAGAAGAAAGAGTGCCCAGGAGGGATGAGTGTTCTGCTGAGTAGTGATGAGACGGATGAAGGAGTCCTCGCTACCGTGACGTATTTTTTTCCTGAAAGTACCGCATGCTTGAAGGGACGGAGAGTTGCAAATACTTGCTTCTCATGGAAGCCTGGTCAGTCTTAAGCCATTAACAGAGACACTGGGTTTCAAGTGTTTTGCTGTAATTTTCTTAGTTTCTGTGGCTTTTTGTACTGCTTTAAGATACAAACAGGGGTCCTAAGAAAGAGTTTTTTGAAAAGAAGCATCATGATGAGGAACTAGTTGATCGTGTTACCGATCTTATTGATGATAATTTCGTAAATAAACTCTTTTAGAAATCAGTTAAGGAAACACCAAAAGCAGACCACATTGCACAGATTTTTTTTTTTAAGAGAAAGCAACCCAGGTTCTACTTAAAAAAGGCAAAGGGGAAAAAACTGAAAAACATCTACCAGCTGATTTCACAGCAGGGGATTCCCCTCCCAAACAATGGCTCTCTCTCCATACCTTCTCTCCACATCCATGTCCACAGATCCAGATCCGCATCAATCTCAAGGTATGGGCCATACTGTAGTTGTTAAAAAACTTTTTCAATATTATTTTTTCTTTAAATTATATTTTTTAACTCTGAAATTATTTACTTTCAAATTTCTGTGTAATGTTTTGTATAAAAAAGCAAAATTAGGATTAAAGCTTGGTGGTCGAGACAGATTAATCAGTTTCCAGTTATTTCTTATGGGAGAAACTGGTTCAGAACTGACTGCATCACATCTCGACACTTCTTCTAGAATGGATTCGCATGGAGGTCTGGGGGTCTACTATAAATTTACCCAGCTTCCTTCTATCCCACTACTTCAATGATTAAAAGACTTCAAAAATCCCTCCTTTCCCACATTCCTACAGTATTTATTAAATCATATTCCAAATGACTACAGGGGCAATAAATTATTTAATGTGGTTTTTTTCTAACCAAAGTCTGTAACTCCCACCAAGGGACCTTTCTCTGCATAGATCTGACAAGAAAGATTTTTCTTCAGTCTTTCTTATTCAATGTCCACTTTCACATACATATGAGGCAATTTAAAAAACCATGGCTTGGGTTGAAATGTATGTATATGCATTCAATCCTATGCAATTGTATTACAATTATGTAAATTCTTATGATCCATTCTAATATCTTTTCTTTTTTTTTAATTGAGTACTTTTGAAGGGGCAGTGAATTATTTAATGTGGCTCCTCCAGCCAAAGTCTCTATCTCCCATCAACTGAACTTTCCCTGCACGGGTCTGATAATAAGGTAGGAAAACTATTGATAGAATTCACCTGTGAGTGGTTGTAAGCAGGATTCCCTGGAGGGGCATCATGCTGTGTATAAAATGAGCCCTCTGAGAAGCAGGAGGAGGGATCTCATTCCCAGCAAGAGCCTGTAGACGGCTAGATCCCTGCATGGCGAACCTCCTGGATCCAGGAGACAGTACAACATCAGAGGAGCAGCTAAACGGGAGCCAGAGCATGGACCAGAGGACTTCCCAACATACCGAGCAAGTAAAACAGTGTTTGTGTGAAGGTCGCCGCTTGCAGAATGGGGTCCCTCTGGCCAATTAGTTGAGGAAGCTGTGTTTGCTGGTCCAGGAAAGTGGAGCTGAATGCCTCGGACTGAAGTTTGCAGTAGAGGAAGATACTAATAGGATTCGCCTAATAGTAATTGTGGACAGGATTCTCTAGAATGTCATCCTTTTTATGTCTTTAAACTTACTTTTAGCATCTTTCCTTATCCAGGCACTTTAAAATTCCATTCTGTAAGTGGGTCTGGGATCAGGGACAAGATGACAATAGATGGAATGGGCAGCAGAGTAGGATGAATCAAGCAGGTATTACCTCTCATCTCAGCCAAATATCTCTTGGAGTGTATTATCCCATTCATCATCTATCCATCCGCCCATCCATCCATCCTTCATTAGTTTCATAATTGTTATGGCATGCTAAATGGTGTGTTTTCCAAGTCATGACAACCCCGTGTATATGAAGGTACAATTGTGATCCATGAAGTTGTCAATGGCTGAGTTCTCAGAAGGTAAATCACTAGGCCTTTCTTATGAGGCACCTCTGGTTATCAGCTGCACATTAACTGGTCGCATCACCCAGAGATGCCAGAGACTCCCAGGTGCTGGGCATGCACACATGCCAAAGACCCGCCATTAACCCCCTGATGAGCAACGGAAGACAAGTCCATTGAGACTCAGGACAATCTCATGTACTGCAGAGTCAGATTGTGCTCCTAGGGGTTTCCAGGATCTACCTCTTCAGAAGCAGATTGTCGGGCCTTTTTCTGGCTGGCCTGATCAGACACCTCTGATTGGGTTCAGAGCTTAAATTTTCACTTAACAATTGAGTGCTTAACCACTAGCACACCCCAGATACCTAAAAAAGTAAATGGGTAAATACAAGTATACATAATGGTCAGGCCAAGGAAGCCTATTGAAGATTACCTGACAATGTTTTGATGCTACCCATAAGATTTTCATTGACTCAAGGCAGAAATCCGAATGGCCAATAAACATATGAGAAAATGTTCATGATCATTAGCCATAAGAGAAATGCAAATTAAAAACAATGAAATACCACCTAACACCCTCAAAGATAACCCAATTCAATAAATCAGTAAGCAGCAAGTGTTGGAGTGGCTGTACTGAGATAGGAAGTCTCATCCACTGCTGATGGACTTGTAGGTACGTACAGCCACTATGGAAATTGATTTGGTGATACCTAAAACAGTTGGAAATCGAGCTACCAATACGACCCAGCAATCCCCCTACTGGGCATATAACCTGAAGAGGCAAGAAACAAACCAAGGCCAGACATCTGTGCTCCAATGTTCATTGTGACAGAGTTCACAATCGCAAGGAGTTGTAAACAACCCAAATTTCCATAAACAGATGAATGGATTAAAAAACTGTTGTACATACATGCAATGGAGTACTACACATCACTAAAAAGCAATGATGAATGTATGAAGCAAACCACTGCATGGGAAGAACTAGAGAAAATTACGCTAAGCGAAGCAAGCCAAGCACAAAAGGACAAGTACAACATGAGTCTACTGAAGTAAGCTTAAAAAAATGCAAAAGTGGCATAGGGAACAAAACTACTGTATACAAACATTCCTGGGGTGAAGTCTAGGTAGTATGACAGGGACCAGACCAAATACAGAGATACATATGGTACCCAACTAAAAAGGAGGGGTACAGGGGGAATATAGAACTGGGTATCGGGGGAACGGCTCACTAACTCACCCAAGGGGAGGGTATTGTTTGTATCTCCACAGGGAAAGAGGGACCAGACTTCAACCTGATGCTCCAAGATGTGAATGCAAAGTACTGGCATGAAGCAGAGAACCAGTAAAGATATCTAAAGGGCCAGCCACAATCCCAACTATGTGGACAACTGCCCCTCCCCACAGAAGAATTTATTTCAGAGGACAGCATTGAAACTACAGCTCAGGGAGAGGGGTATGTCTGATCAGAGCACACAGGAGCAAATGAAAGGGGAGGAAAAGAGACTGGAGCACATTCTGGCCCACCAAGCCCTGAGGACGATATCCCTGCTCAAGCAGCCAATGCACAGAGAGGACCATATGACCAGCCCCACTATGAGACACGACATGCCTCACTGACCCATAACCCTACAGGGGACAACATTGGAGACACAGTGTGGGAATTGCGTTCGATCTGACCCCACCAAACCAAGGCAAAACAGTAAAAGTATACAACAGAACAGCAAGGTGAGCAGCGCAACCAAGTCCCGAGGGAGTGCCAAAAATAGACTTTGGGGCAAGGGAGTGGCACCCTGTCAGACTTGACTGGAAAACACTCCTGAAGGTCAACAAACAAGCCTTGAACTATTTACAGGCTTTTCTTTTTTTGTCATTGTCATTGTTTTGTTTCTTTTTTTGCTTTGTTTTGCTGTCTTGTTTTTGTGCTTATTATCTCTGCAGGTCTATCTAGATAAGATAGGTGGGATGAACAATCTGGAGGACTTAACAACAGGACCGATGGCATGGGGGTGGTAGTGCAGGACATGGGAGATGGGGAGGCAGGGGAAAGGAAGTGGGTGTTAGCAAACTCAGGGACAAGGAAACAACAAGTGATCCAAAATTAATGGCCAGGAGGGTGTAGGAGGCAATGTAACTGAGAGGAATTACTGAAAGCCAAATGAAGGCTGAGCATGATAGTGGGACAAGAGGAAAGTAAAATGAAATAGAGGAAAGAACTAGGAGGCAATGGGCATTTATAGAGGTCTAAATACAGACATGTATATATGTAAATATATTTATATATGATTATGGGGAAATAGATCTATGTGCATATATTTATAGGTTTAGTATTAAGGTGGCAGATGGACATTGGGCCTCTCAACCACTCTTTCAATGCAAGAACACTTTGCTCTATGAAACTGGCATTCCATGATGCTCACCTTCCTGACATGATTGCTGAAGACAAAGCAGGTACATAAGCAAATGTGAAGAAAGCTGATGGTGCCTGGCTATCAAAAGATATGGCATCTTGTGTCTTAAAGGCTTGAAGGTAAACAAGTGGCCATCTAGCTGAGAAGCAACAAAGCCCACATGGAAGAAGCACACCAGCTTGTGTGATCATGAGGTATTGATGGAATCAGGTATCAGGCATCAAAGAACAAAAAATCATCTCATTGTGAATGAGGGACAGTGCGGAGTGCAGTCCCAAACCCCATCTATAGGCAACTGGACATCCCATGACCGAAGGAGATGAGCCAGCCATGGGGCAGTGTAGCAATGATGAAAATACAACTTTCTTCTAGTTCTTAAATGCTTCCTCTCCCCCACTATCATGATCCCAATTTTACCTTACAAATCTGACTAGACCAGAGGATGTACACTGGTACAGATAAGAGCTGGAAACACAGGGAATCCAGGACAGATGATCCCTTCAGGACCAGTGGTGTGAGTGTCGACACTGGGAGGGTGGAGGGAATGTGGGATAGAAAGGGAAAACCAATTACAAGGATCTACATATAGCCCTCTCTCTGGGGGATGGATAACAGAAAAGTGGGTGAAGGTAGAGGTAGGACAGTGTAAGACATGAAAAAAATTATCAAGGGTTCATGATTTAAAGAAAAAAAAGATTGTCAGTGACTAATTCCTCAGAGGTGGATGGCCTATTCCTAGCCAGATGCTGTGCTGAAACGTAATCACTTTGGGTGACCCTGCTGGTATTTGAAATGCCAGTGACAAAACTTCCAGCCTCACAGTAACACTTAAGCCACCATAGTCTGACAAATTGTCCAACAAGTGGTAAATGTCAGAAAAAATCAAAGTGGACGTCAAAAGAGATTCTCTCTTCTTAAATCATTTTATTGGGGACTCATAAAACTTATCACAATCCATCCATCCATCCATTGTATCAAGCACATTTGTACATTTGTTTCCATCTTCATTTTCAAAACATTTTCTTTCTACTTGAGTCCTTGGTATCAGCTTCTCATTTTTGCCCTTCCCTCCCCCACTTTCCCTCCCTCATGAACCCTTAATAATTAATAAATTATTTTTTCATGTCGTACACTGTCTGGTGTCTCCATTTACCCACTTTTCTGTTGTCCATCCCCCTGGGAGGGAGTTATATGTAGATAATTGTGATTGGCTCCTCCCTTTGTTCCCCCATCTTCCCCTTACTCTCCTGTTATGGCTACTCTCAATAATGGTCCTGAGGGGTTTATCTGTACTGGATTTCCTGTGTTTCCTTTGTTTCTTATCTGTACCAGTGTACATCCTCTGATCTAGCCACATTTGTAAGGTAGAATTAGGGTAATGATACTGAGGGACGGGGGAGAGGAAGCATTAAAGAACTAGTAGAAAGTTGTATGTTTCATCAGTCTTAATTGGTCTTAATTAAGAGTCAAGTAGTTAAGACAGAGAAATGAAGTAAAAGAACTGAATAGAAATTTTGAAGGGCAACTTGTGAAGATGATATAAAATATTATAATGAAATATGCAAAAATCTAAAGTTAGAAAATAAAAAAGGACTCAGCATATCTTCAATGGCAAGAACTCAAGAAAAATTTCAAGCCTCAATTTGCAATGTTGAAAAATTCCAGTGACCAGATATTAAATGATGCAGGAGGCATCAAAAGAAGATGGAAAGAATAAATGGAGTCACTGAACTAAAAAGAACTAGCTCACATTCCACCATTGCAGGAAGTAGCATATGAGCAACAACCAGGGATGCTTAAGGAAGAAGTTCAAGCTGAACTGAACACATTAGCCCAAAGCAAGACTCCAGGAATTGATGTAACACCAATTGAAATGTTTGAACAATCTGATGGGGGCACAGTGGTCAAGAACACAGCTCCTTGTAGAAAGCTTTGGTGGATCAAACCCACAAGTCATTTTGCACAAAAGACTTTATTTCCAAACAAGAGCACATTCATGGGGACTGGTCTTAGAACTTCAGTTTATCTTTCTCAACTCAAACTCAGCCCCACTGCCACTGAGTTGATATGCCACCAGGACTCCTGGAGTCACTTATCTTCCTAGGGAACACAATTCAACCTATAACAAGTGGAGAGAAAATCAGATCACGCTAGGGCAAATTTGTTGTAGCTACCTGATAGGGTTTCTGCCCAAAACACACGCAAAAGATATCCTATTTAACATTGCATTTCTCTAGAGCAGGAATATATTTCTTTAGTTTTTACCACAAAAGGAGCTATGATCTTTCCTGATAGTGTCCTGTCCATCATTTCAGATGACACAATATTCAGTCAAATGTATTTTATTTTTTCATTCTTTAGGTTTCATTTCCTTGGAACAATGATCAGGAAGAGGGACGTGAACAATGGGTAATGTGCTGCTCCAAAATGATTTAAGATACTCCACATGAATGTTACATATGATAGAGAGCAGCAGACTGGCCAATGTAAGGCAGGAATTCTGAGGAAGAGGAGGAAGAGTGAAAGAGAAAACAAAGGGACATAATTGGGATAAAGAGATAACAGGGAAGCAGTAACTCATATGTATTATAAATTTGATATCTATAAACATTTGAAAAACTTCAAGTGCTTTTATTTTGTTTTGTGTCAGACCAGCAGCTGAGCCCATATTTTTATCTCCCAAAATAGAACCTTCAGTTTTGCTATAGAGCTTCAAACTCTGAAAATAACTGGGTGAGTGAAATTTACTTAAGTCATCTAAGAATTTATGCTGAAATATATTTAAGGCAGTTAGAAGGTAGATGCACAAGGCTGTGTCAGATTTTCCAATGGCTCCTGAGGAATTCCTAGAGGGTAAATGGTCCCTCTCTGTTGTGTTTAGAGAAGGGCTTTCCAAAGTGGTCTCTTTTAGTAAAGAATGTGAATGGAACATTTCAGTAAGTAGGGCATCTTTCTGATGACTAAGATTACTACATTATGTCTACTCCAAATGAAGGCAATAATGGCTTGTTCTCAGATGAACACACACAAAAAGGGTTAGATGTAAGCTAGAGCTGAAAGAGCCAATATAAATTAACTAATGTAGTCTAAAGTATTGAGAAAAGAAAGAAAGAAACAACCTCCCAAAGGTCCAACATTAAATATATAAATAACTGGCTGGATAGCATGCTTTGCATCATGTGATTACATTAAAATCATTATTAATTGCAGGAAATTACTAACCCATTTATAGTTTCTATAGAACTGCAAATGGTGTGGAAATCTGAATTGTGTAATGTATTTTCTCATTCAAAGTAGGGTTTTTCTTTCTTTTTTTCATGATTAAAGTGAAAAATGGAGCAATCATTACATGAGAAAAAAGCAAACTGTGGAGAATGTCATGAATCTATAGAGTGCTCTATTGACAAGCACATCTTGGAAGTGACATAACTCATCTTGATGAGGGGGGAAATCTCTTGAAAGCATTATAAACAATTTTTCATTAAAAACTTTCAAATTTTGTGATTTTAGTTTTTAACAGAAGTGCAACTGATTTTAGACTATTTCTAAGTATGAGAGCTCCACATTTCAGGAAAACCTGATTCAAACACCAGTTGATTTGGAATTGAGGCCAACAGAAAATGTTTGCCTCCTTCCAAGGGGAACCTAAAACCAGAGGATTATATGTTTTCAAATGGTTAATGATAGCCATTTGAAATTTCTAAAACTCTCAGAGTATACTTAAAAATTATAAACCACCCTTTCATAAAAAACAGTAATTACAACTTCTGGTTGTTAGCTACACTTGATTTATGATAACACCATGCACAACAGAATGAAACACTACCCTGTTCTGAGCTTCCAGTGATTAGTTACAGATAAACTATTGAGATCTATTGGATTTTCATTAGCTGATTTTTGGAAGCAGATCTCAAAGGCTTTCTTCCTAGTCCATCTTTGTCTGAAAGCTCCCCTGAAATTCACTGAGCTTCATAGCAAATCAGCAGTCTTGTGAATAGAAGCTGAACATAAGCTGTGAGGGGGAACCCCTCACCCTCAAAATAGGGATTTTTCCCCCAAAGCAATATATTGAAAGTTTTTAACAAAACAACTGTATCACCTTCAAAGTACTCTCCATTTCACTTACCATATTTACTCATGTATAATATTTTTCATAACATTTTTAATGCAGTTTTGTGGTAAATTAGGTGCCTCTGCTGATATTTGGGTCGGCTTGTACTTGAGTATATATGGCAATGCACTTGTCAAATCTGTGATTCCATTCTTGGAAACATCTGTTTGGATGGCACCTCCCTCAATTTTTTTCTACCTCTCCGTCATTATCAAATCGCTGTCCTTTCATGTGCTTTGCATTCACGGAAACAAAAAGAAGTCACATGGAGTGAGGTCAGGTGAGTAAGGTGCATGGGGCAAGGGAGGCATGCTGTTTTTTGCCAAAAAACAAAACAAAACAAAAACAACCTGATGCCCTGAAATGGCTGCATGGACATGTGTATTTGTCATGGTAGCAAAACCAGTCTCCCATCTGCCACAAATCAGGCCTTTCTTGTCGCACACTGTTAAGCAATCTTTTTAGAACTTCTAAATATAAAGCTTGATTAACAGTCTGACATGGTGGAATGAACTCCAAATGCACTATGCCCCTCTTATAAAAATAAATGAGGATTTTCTTGATCTTTTATTTCACTTGATAAACCTTTTGGAGGCAAGATTTGATGGCATCTTCCACTGGCTTAATTGATGTTTGGTTTGGGGGTCATAAGAGTGGCACCATGCCTCAACACCTTGGAAAAATAGTCTGGGTCACTTCAGAGCTGTTCTTTCAAAGCACGGCATGTTTCCAGTCAACATTCTTTTTCCTGGTCAGTCAAAACCCAAGGCACAGATTTCGCAGTGACCCTTCTTATTCCCAAATCTTCTGTTAAAATTCACTGAACTGAGCTCCAATACGGTCCAGATAATTCCCCATCTCTTCAGTGGCCTGACATTTTCTTTGAACACAAGTGCATGGCTTTTGTCAACATTTTTGTATGTTCTTAAAGTTGGTGGACATCCAGAATGAGTAGTGATGTCTTTGTAAGCTGTGTTCAACAACACAACAGTTTCTGTGGCATAATTCCCTGGGTAGGAAGCAAAATTCCATAGCCACACACTGCTCCCTTAAATTGGCCATCACACACAAAAAAAGAGGTTCAAATGAAACTGCTTTTACAAAAAAGCTCACTGTGATGAGAGAGAATTTTCCCAGGCAACACCACAGGGTGCACTAACTCAGAGCCAGTTGCTTGGTGCTCCCCTAGCAGGAAAAACGTGTACTATAAAAGCTCTGCTCAGTGCAATTCCACTTTTGGGGGGTACCCCCTCATATTTACTTGCAAGCCTGAATGTGGTGGAGCATGCAGGGGTCAAAGTTCTGAAAACTTGTTAGACATAACCAAACACCTTAAGGGGATGAGTTGCTGGGACTGGGAATAGAGTCTCAGAGACCATCAAAGTCAATTAGCATAACAGTTCACAAAGACAATCTTTTACATCCTACTTTGATGAGTAGTGACTGGAGTCTTGGATTGTAGTAAACAAAATTATCTACTTTTTCATATAGGTTCTAATATTTGTGACAGTGGCTACACAGGAGTCACAAATATTCATGATTTAAGGATTTATTACCGAATGAGAAAAGCTCAGTTTACACTTGGTCATTAAAACATGTCACAAAGCTCCGGGAATGCTAGTAAATGTCCAAAGGATGTGCCGCTTCATAAGCCCCAACCCAAAGGTACTCAGGTATTCATTTCGTGTTCAGTGGGTCAGTGACCCCCATCTCCACAAACTAAGTTCCCAGAAGCACCCACTTAAGTAAGTCACAAACCAAAAACACTCAGCTCCACGTCTGTGGGTCAGCAAGTCCAGCTTCCCCGATTTAGTCCTGGGTTGAGCCGGATTGACTAGAGAAAAAAATCCAGGGCCACTCATATACATGTGTAAGAAAGAGCTTTATATCAAGAAGCAATTATAAACCAAGAAAACATCCCAGCCTGGTCCAACACAAGTCCATAAGTCCGATACTAGTGCATAAGTCCGTCCTCAGACTCACGCAACTGCATGCAATGATTCAGAATGCAGGACTATCACAGGCTAGGGCTTGCAGAGTCGTGAGGAGCCAAGGATGGCGGAAACATGGCAGGTCTCTAGCAGTTCTCAGGGGCCAGCAAGCAGGAAGGTGGGGGGCGGTTTCCTGGGGCCATCCTTATAAGAGGGCCATGCCCACAAGGAGGCACCATCAGACTGTGACCTGATTGACAAGTTAGATACCATCCCTACACTTGTATATATCTTCCAGTTGATATAAAATAATGGAACTATCACAAGTGCCCAGAGGCACCCACTCCACCTGCCAGTCTCCTTCCCTACAGCACTCAGCTTTACTTGCTCCGTGGGCTTGGAAGTCCGTGACTTTGTTTCATGCTCTAGCTCCTGGTTCTGCTGCTACTCCTCCGATGCCACCCAAGTCTTCTGGAACAAGGAGTCTCATTGCACAGGGATCTTCGGCTCCACAGAACACGAGATGCTCCTGCCTTCTGCTGCTAGTGAGAACCCCTCTCCCGCTTCTCAGAGTCCCCAAGTTTATACCTCGCAGGATAGCAATGCATCGACTCCTGCTCACAGTTACTCACAGTTGAATTCTCTCAGTGTCTCTCCCCCACCTTCTTACCCAGACCCATTCAAGAAAAGGTCATTTGGTGGGAAATATGCAGACTTTGGCTAGAAGAGCCACATTGAATAATTAATTTCCCGATTATTCTTAGAATAATTAATAGGCCTATTGGTCTCTTCATAATGATTGGTCTCTTCATTCAGAGGACAGAGAGTGATGAAAACTGAAAATCACATGAAAGCAATTAGTCCAACAGACTAAAGGGCCATGCAACCCTGAGACCAGAAGGACTAAGTGTGCCCGGCTGCTGCTACCAGCTGCTCTGGAAAGGATCACATTAGAAGGTCCTGGATTGAACAGGAGGGAAAAGAGACTCAAATCCTAAAAGAGACCAGGATGACCGGTCAGCTGGAGAGTGGTAGGACTCTCCAAATGTTGCAGTTTATCCTTCAGGTCTGGAACTGAACGCACCTCTGTGTTAGACTAATCAGCCATCTGAGAACAAAAGGGCAACTTTTATGCAAAAATAAAGCTCAGAAGGCTTGGGAAGAAGGAGCACTGGGAGCAGGCAGCCCAGGGAAGGGGTGAGCTACAACGACGGGTTGCAATGGATGAGCTCAGTCGGAATGTGTGTGAAGTGTTACATGTAAAAACTATGACCTGCTCTACAAACCTTGACCTGCTTCACGTAAAAAGGGTTAAAAAAGAAGGAAGCACATGCTGAGCCCACTACCCATACTGACATAATCTGTGATGTTTCTGTAGCCCGCGGTCTAGTGACAAGGTCAAGTAAGCATGGAAAGGCTGGGCAGATGGAAGATTAGCTGTTCAGCTAGACCAACGCTCCTAGGAAGAAAGAGGTTATCTGCTTCTGTAAAACTCGACAGCCTTGGGAATCCTATTGAGAGAAGTTCTAGTCTGCCCTATAGGGTCGCCATGAGTCAGAATTGATGGCAGTGAATTTAGGGTTTTTGTAATTTGGGGGTGGGGGTGGGGGCTTATGAGTTGGAATCAACTTGCTGGCAGTAGGTGTGTGGTGGAAGGATTCAACCCACTCTCTGAAATATAAGCCAAAGAATCAAGGTAATTAGGAGCCCAGCCTTGTATTGTACTCTTGTCTCTTTTTAGTATTTCTCACTAGTGGAGTCACACAGATGATTCAAACTTCTGTCTCAATGTTTTATGCTATTAAACTGAAATAGTATCTTGTTAGATACTTTATTGGGTTGAGGAAAAGAAATAACTTTTTTCATGGATTGATTTGTGTTCCCCCAAAATATGTATTGAAATCCTGGTTGCCATGCTTGTAAATATGATCCTGTTTGAAAAAAGGAATTTTCTTTTGTTATAGTTTATAAGGTCATACCACAATAGGGTTGGTCCTAAATCTAATCATTTTTGATTTATAGAAAGAGCACAATAGATGCAGAAATACACACAGGATCTAGGTGTCATATGAAAACCCAGCTACAAGCAAAGAAATGGCAAGGATTCTCAGCATATGCCAGGAACTAGGAGAGAGAGAGAGAGAGAGAGAGAGAGAGAGAGAGAGAGAGAGAGAGAGAGAGAGAGAGAGCCATCTAAAGCACCAGAGCAAAGACTGCCGATGACAATGAAAGTTCAAAATCCATTTTCTGGGTCCACACAGGAATTAAACCTCTGCCGAATCCCCTCTGATCACTGACCATTGATTGAAATATTCTATTGTTTTGAATCTATGAGTTTATGAAACTATAACTGTACTTCATTTCAATAGTTACCTCAATTTTGGAATTCTTTTATTTCCTTTGTTGTTTTCATCTCAATGGTGAAGCAAATATTCTGTGGAGAAAAGAAATTTCCCTGTCAGATTTCTGCATTTTCTACTCAATCGTGTTCTTTCACATAATAGAAAAAATGCTTCTCTGAAGTTAACAGCCATGTTAACAAGTATATGGTCAAATCCTTCCATTGGAATTTGTGCAGAACGTCCTTCTAAAATCCTTCTGAGGTCCGTCACAAAACATTGAAAACAAAATTTCGCTGTCTTAGGAGAAGGACACGCATTTTCTAGTGGGAGAAGCTGCTTTGTCAGGTGGCTTTTGTTATTGGTGTGTGCCTTCAAATCCAGTCCAACACACAGCATCCAGATGCACAAACAAAATGCTCCCTGGTCCTTCCCTGTCCTCACCGTCATTGTCAAGGCTGCGCTACTGTTGCAGGCACGGCGCCGTTCACTCCCATAGAAAACCTGCCTCTTTTCCACTCACCTTCTAATTTCTCAGGCATGCAATTCTCCAGATAATGTGTCCACAGTACATGAGATGAAGTCTTTCCACCCTGGCTTCTAAGAAGCATTCCAGTGTACTTCTCGCAAGACACACAGTTTTGTTATTATGGCATACGCAATATTCTTCACGAGCATTATAATTCAAAGACGTAATTCCTTGGTCTTCCTGATTCATTGTCCGGTTTTCTTTTTTAATTTGAACAGTTTTGTTGACATATTCACATGCCATGCAACTCAAGGATTTGAATATATTAAAAAGAATCATGCAATCCTCACTACAGTCACATTTATTTTTTATACCTTTTTATTGGGGCTCATAAGGCTCTTATCACAATCTGTACATACATCAATTGAGCAAAGCACCCTTATACATTCGTTGCACTCGTCACTCTCATAATTCACCTTCCACTTGGGTTCCTGGAATCAGCTCGGTTTCCCTTTTTTCCCCCCATCCCCCTCCCTCCCAGATCCCACCCCTGGTCCCTTGATGGTTTATAAATAATTATTAGAACATGTTCTTCCTGCTTGTTCTCATTATCATCTCCCATTTCCCGTGCACTCCCCCCGACATCCCCCTAAGAAACAATTCATCCAGTTACGGGCCACAGACGTTCTCTCCTGGAACCATGGCCCAGTTAAGCTGTAACTTGGTGGAGAAGGCTCCGGGATGGTGAACTCTGCTGGGACTTATTCGAAGCTTCAAATGGCCACATGATGGCACTGTGCCAGGGTGGATGGAGCTGGTTCCTCAACCGCGGCTGAGATCCCTGCAGTTATTCAGAGCCTGAAAAAACGTCATTGGTGCTAGGACTGGTCACTTCAAACAGCTCACAGTTCAGGAAGCTCTACTGAATGGTTTGGCGGCCACTGAAGTGTGGATGTGCTTTTATATTGGCGAGATCATAGGCAAATGAGGCATCATTGGCTATGATGTTCGAAGACCAGTCTTTAACATCTGATTCTTCTTGGTTTGCTCTTTGAGTTTTCTTGGACCATGTGTGCTCAGTCTACTCTAATAAAATAGATCATTCTAAAACAAAATTGCCTATACTAGAGTTAATATTAAGAAAATCACACACACAAAAAGGAACGGGAAAAAAACACAAAAAACTCTCAATCCAAAATAAAACAGAAAATAACCAAAGCTAAAACAGAATTAAAATGGCTCAAAAGCTAGAACAAATGATAAGACATTAAATTCTAACCTCACTGTGGCTGCAGTGGTCCACTTCCAGTGCACGCTGCCTAATAGCAAGGCTATTCACATGCCTGGTCAATGGTCAGAGGGGTTCCCCTGGAAATTTCATCTACACAGGGACTCTGCCAATTCAATGGGTGTTCACAGTCTTCCACAGACTCCTATCAACCACATGCTCAGCATTTAAGCTCTGTCCAAGGCAATGACCTCCTCTGGTCTCAGATTGTATTGTTTACAACATCTGGGTCCCCCAGTTAGTGTGCTTTTTCTGTGTCGACATAGCTGACATCTCCCTGAGATGGCTGCTTGTTTTAAGACAAGACTTTGAGACTCCAGGCAGTATTTTTCTGATAGCTAGACACCACCTGATTTCTTATCCACATTTTGCCAGAGCACTCAGAACTGCACTGACTCCTTCATGAGGGCAAGTAGCAAAAACATTAACTGCTCTTAGATTTGCCAATTATTGGGGACTCCTAAAGCGGGAGATTGAAAGCAAAGTCCACTGACATTCAAACCCACCGCCTTGGGATAATCGTTATCTGCTTATGACATAGAACATTTCAGCCTTAAGTCCACGGGAGTATTTCAGTTCCTTTTATCTGCTTCAAGTGTGTTTAAGGTAAGCCTAGCATTCTTAGTGGTATTTCCAAATCAGATCCTTCTGGTGTTTCCTATGAAAGGTGTCATGCCCTGGACAGGACGAAGTCTAAAGTCACGGTTTCAGTAGCATGGAGCCTGGGTCACCAACGGCTGCAGAGAAGCTAGGTCAGAAGTGCCTGATTAGGAGCGTAATAGCAGGTACATTCTCCCATTAGAAGTCAATATAAATAATATTAAGCATTTCTCCCCAGTGGCAAGTGCCCCACCTGATTTACACACTCACAACTGAAATTGCCAGGTTTCTTGAGTGGGTCATACCTCGGTTCTCGGCTTCACATGACAAAGAATTCGTGCCGAAGCCTGGTTTGTAATCCAAGTGAGTTGTTATGAAGGATGGGAGAACTTCCATGCTTTGCACTCTCAAAAGAGTCCATGATATTTCAGGGAAGTATGCCAAACCACACTGGGCTCACAACTAGACAAGAGCAACCTCGTGGAACACACATGCAGAACTGAGACCAGGGAGAGCAGCCAGCAGGGCATGAGCCGGGGCAGGGGCAGGGTCAAAAGAGGGAAGAGGACAAGGTGAGTCTTCCTGCCGCCAGGGTAGTTCAAACCTCTGGTTGGGGAGGTGTGGTTGAAGGTCTTGGTTGACTCCATGGCTGAATTAAACCCACCTGGATGGGGTCATGAGTCTGGGGTGTACTGCCTACCTGGCTTGGGGACCCGAATTATAGCCTACACAGTTTGGAAGTTTTGGGTGGTGACTAGTGCTCACCTGAGTCCTTCCTGACCTCCTTTATGGGGACCTTCACAGGCATGGGAGGGATAACCCCGTGTCCCTATCCCGGCTACATAGCAGAATCACCTTCTCTGAGACCGACTTTGCCCTCCTCAAGACTTGAATTTCCATTAAAATTCACTGAGCATCTTGTGCCTATTTGGTTAACCATGGAGAGTAGCAAGATATGCAGGAGAAAGGGATACACATTACATCAGAACAGAAGAAAATGAGTTATGTATCTATTTGTGTGTGCACATGTGTATGTATATATATGCATTATACTTAATACACTCATATATATCTCTAGAAGATTTAGAATGAAAGAGAAAGGATAAATAAAAGGGGAAAAGAAGGGTAAAGAAAGAATGGAAAGAATAAAAGAGAAGAAATCTGTACAGGTTCGCTTGATGTAATTCATTTATGGACTGTTATAATAGCTGTAAGAGCCCCAATAAAATGATAAATTTATAAAAAGAATTAGAAAGAAAAAGAAAAGAAGGAAAAAGAGGGGTTCTCTCCTGAGTATTGGCGCTGTGCTGTTACTACGGCTGGTGTGAATGGAAACTGGTCTCTACAGGAGCGAGCGTGTGTATTGAAAGAGGGGGAGAGAAGAAATGATAAAAGCTGGTTTGGGTAGGTATGCCCCCATCTGCGGTGGTGTTGGCCTGCGCCTGTGTTCAGTGTCGGGGCACATGTACATGTACCCACAAGAGGGCTGGACCACAATGGAGGAGGAAATAAGGAAGTGAAGGAAAAAACAAAACCCGTGGTGTGGGAGGGGATTCCGGGTCCTTCGATGATGTTGGCAATTGTCTGTGTCTGCTGGGGCCCGTGTTAGGGGTGAGGGTGCGGGAAGGCTGTGTGTGTGCCACTGGGATGGGAAAGCAGAAGGAAAAAGGGAAAAAATGAAGATTTAGGGAGGGGGAAGGGGGCTGGGCCCCACAGTTAGTGTACAATTTTAGAAAAAAGGAGACAGAAAAGCAAAGCACAGCAGACTGATCTCCAATATAGGGAGGAGTCTTGAGGTTATGCAATAAGGCTTTATTGTAATGGGGCCGGCAAGCCTTTTATTAGTACAGGCAATTAAATGGGCAGTGTAATATTCTTGAAGATCTTGAGCCCTCTAGGGCAGTGGTTCTCAACCTGTGGGTGGCGACCGCTTTGGGTGTCAAATGACCCTTTCACAGGGGTGGCTTAAGACCATCAGAAAACACAAATATTTCACGATATATAATTATATATTGTTTTGTGATTAATCCCTATGCTTTAACTATGTTTAAGTATGTTCAACTTCTAACAATGAAAATACATCCTACATATTAGATATTTACATTATGATTCATAACAGTAGCAAAATTACAGTTATGAAGTAACAATGAAAATAATTTTGTGGTTGGGGGTAAGTACAACATGAGAAGCTGTATGAAAGGGTCCTGGCATGAGGAAGGTTGAGAACCACAGCTCTACGGCAGGGGTGTCAAACTCAATTAAAATGTGGGCTATTTGGTGTAACGCAACAAGCAAGATTCACGTGGGCCACATCACATTTACAAATTTTGTTAAATTTATATTTTGAAGTCAGGATTCAGGAATATGGATAGGATAATTAAAAAACAATATAATTGCTTTTATTTAAACATTTATTTTATTTAATGTATTTATAAAACTAAAATTATTCTTTTTTCCTGAACCTTGCCAGTGCTTTCCTCCTATTAGTTTTCCAATATCTGGATTCAAAGACTGAGAACAGGCAATCTTCATTAAGGCAGATAGATGTTTATCACTTAATCTTGATCTGCATGCCATTTTATTTAATTTCATGGATGAAAATAGTTGCTCACAAATTGGCTTCTCTCTAAAAATGCTAACTAGCATTGCTGCTAGGTATGATTCATAACAGCACAGACCAGGGTACTCTTTTTTTTCCTTTTAAAAAAATAATTTTATTAGGGGCTCATGCAACTCATCACAATCCATACGCACATCAATTGTGTAAAGCACATCCATACATTCATTGCCTCATCTCTCTCAAAACACTTGCTTTCCACACTTGCTCAAAATTTTGCCCCCGGCATCAGCTTCTCATTTTCCCCACTCCATCCCTGCTCCCCCCTCCCTCATGAACCCTTGATAATTTATAAATTATTGTTTTGTCATATCTTACACTGTCCAACGTCTCCCAGGCTGCTCTTTTTAACCTTTTCGCTATTGGGATCTGTTTACATTACGTGACACTGAGAGTGGCAGACACACAGCTTCCAAACTGGGTCAGCGTGTTTATACACATCCACAGGCCCCCAGGAAAGGCACTGGGCCACGTGTGTACTTGTCATCAGTTAAAGGGTTATGGAGGGAATTATGTGTGTGGCATTGCCTCAATCCCTCATAAGTGCTATTTTCTTAACAATTTTTTCTATTTTCATTTTATTTCAGAGTATCACAGGCCACAAAAATTTACCCTGGGGCACATGCAGCCACCAATTTGATACCCCTGCTCATGGGGAACACTTCAAAGGAAGTGTCTGGTAAGGGAGCAACAAAGGGTGTCAATTGCTCTTTAAGACTAAAAGACAAAGGCGACTGATCTTCATAGGGATGGGGATCCTTTAGGAGCCAGGCATCTAGAGGAGACAGCTTAGTCTTTTATGAGGGTTGTGGTGATTACATAATCTGTTGTCAGTGTGAGGCTTGTGAGTGAAGGGGTGGAGTTGAGTCTGTCTATGAGGTCACAGGCAGCATGATGGACTCATTTGGTGGCACTAAGGAGATAGGTAGCTCGCTGGAGGCAAGACACTCGCTCATTCCCTGATGGAGCTATGCTGAGTCAGCCAGAGCCCTGAGAGCTGGAGGAGCCGCGTGAAGACGCCTGCCAGCACTGAGATGCTTCTGCTGTCACTGCATCTACAAGGATTTCCATCCACTGGCCTGTGGCCTTCTAGCATTTGGCGTCCTAGCATGTGCTTCATGAGTCTGAAGAGGACTTTATAGATTGTTATCGGACATCTGGGCTAATGTCCGATTTAGGGACTTGGTCTGGTCTGGGATATTTTCTCAGTATTCAATTGCTCTTGTATATAAAGCTCTTTCTTATACACATCTGAGTGTCTATGAATTTGTTTCTCTAGTCTACCCAGATGAACCCAGGGTAGATGTGATGAACCATCCTTCCTGGAGACTAGGTACATTCAGCACCATCCATTTTCTCAGGACCGGGGAGGCATTCCTGAAACAGCAGTGCTGGTTTCCAAGCCCTGTGGTCATGGGTGTAGAGGTTATAGACCACTAACATGTACTTGCAGGGTCTCAGTTTCCCACAGGAGCATTGCGTGGAGGGGCGGCTCTGGCCAGGAGGTAAGAATTATCTGCACCAACGGCCGGAGAAGCCTGCTGCCCATGCAGTGCTACCAGAAGCTGGAGAGGTGCGAGGTGTAGTTGGGTGGGTTGCACCAGAGCCAGGGAAGGAGGTGCTCTGCGATGGGGTCATTGTTTGTCCAGTAGTGCATTTTTGCCAGAGACCAGAGTGCACCAACGTGGCTCAGGCTGGTTCCCATTTGCGAAGTTGAATCGGTAACGGTCGTCAGGTGTGGTCTTTACATGCATGACTGCACTGCCTCTTCCCCTTGGCTCCTGCAGTTTCCCCAAACTCCAACTTTAAGGAACTTTAGTATACTTCCTTTTAAATGGTTTTTCTGGCTTCTGGGGAGCACAGGACTTCCCTCCTTGATGACATTTCTGTTATATTTGTTGAGATCTGTCTGTACTTGTTACTTAACAGCCCCATGGTCCAGGGTTCGTGTGCACAGGAGATGATTGAAAATATCCTGGCTTCGGCTGGGTCCTCTTTAATCCTCAAAGCGGAAGCCATTGCTCTCGAACACTCGAAGCAGGTCTTCTGCAGCATATTTGCCAGTATAATAAAGTCATATGATTTCTTGACGGCCCTTTCCATGGACATCGATTGTGGATCCAAGTAAACTGAAATCCTTGACAACTTTAAACGTTTCTGTTTATCATGATATCGTTTATTAGTCAAACTGAGGAGCTTGGTTTCCTTCATGTTGAGGTGTAATCTGTACTGACGGCTGTCGTCTGTGATCTTCATCAGTAAGTGCTTCAAGGCCTTCTCACTTTCAGCAAAACTCGGTTGCATCATCGCACATGGGGTTGATGAGCCTTCCTCCTATTCTCATGCTTTGTTTTTCATATAGTCCAGCTTCATGAATTACTTGCTTACCATGTAAACCCCAAATTACAGCAGTCAATACAGGGAGGTCTTAGCAACCTCCATCACGCCCTTTGGCCCGGGGTTTTCAAGACTGTAACTATTTACTGCGAATCTGTCTACACTACCACACCACGAGGGCTCCTTGCTTAGCATATAGACTGAGCAAAAGATACAACCCTGACACACACGTTTCCTGATTTTAAACCTCACATTATCTCCTTACCCTGTTCAAATGACTGCCTCCTCCTCTACTATGTACAGGGTTTTGGAGCCCAGTGAACTGTTTAGGAATTCCCATCCTTTCAATGTTATCCACAATTTGCTGTGATGCATCAATTCCAGTGCGTTTGAATAGTCAATAATACATACATTAAATTTATTTCTGGTATTTTCTGCTTTCAGCCAAGATCCATGATGTCCCTCTTTCCATGTTCTGCTGTGAAGTCTTCTTGAATTTCTGGCAGCTCCCTATCAATGCACTGCTACAGGTATGTCTGGCTTGTTTTCAGCAAAGTTTAATTGTGTGTGATATTAAAGATATTGTTCAATAAATTTCCCATTTTGTTGGATCTCCTTCTTTGAAATGAGCACAGAAATGTCAGGTTAATGATAAGAAATTACCTAGCCCAATGGTTTTCAGACATCTTTACTGGAAAACCCCTTTTACTAAATGAGATCTTACCCTGAACTCTGACTATACAACACGACAGTAGATCTACCTTATTTGCAACCTGGGAGGAGGCAGTCTAGCTATCTAGCTTCTTCACTCCCACCACTGACACCTCTTTGACTCAATGGCAGTGGGTTTTGAATTTTACAGATGAAAGACGCTAACTTACTTTCCTTGTGGTAGGACCAGTGTCCACAGTTGTTGACTACACCCAGTACTGCGTTTTTTTTGTTGTTGTTGTTCATTCATTTGTAGTTGTTTTACACTAGTCTCTTTCCTTTATTTGTTGAACCTCTGTGGTTATGCTCTGTGACGGAGATGAATGAGGCAGAGTGTGTGGACAAAATGAAAGATGGTAAAAAGACTTAGCCACCCAAAAGTAAATGATAAAACGAAGAGACTGAATAAAGATAATGAAAAGTCAGAGTAGTCCTTCTTCAAAATTAGTCACTTTTACACATTCAAAATTCCCAATAAATCCAAAAAGGTTTTGTGGTAATTACATGATCGGGTGTCAATTTTGGACTTGAGATGATTAAGAGTGAAGGGGTGGAGTCTAGGCTGACAATCATGATGTAGCCAATGAGGCCTCTGTATGGGCATGGCCTTCCCCTAAGGACTCTGGGAAATCTGTTTTTTTCCACCTTGGAGGCAGGAGAGACTCTCTGCTCACTTCCTTGGAGAAGCTCTATTGACAAGGCTGCCTCCCTGGGAGACATTGCAGCTGACAAGACAGATGGAACTATGCTAGTGTCAATAGCTGGAGAAGCCACATGAACCTCTCCTGATGCAGCCAGAACCCTGGGCCTGGGGAAGCCACATGGAGACCCCTGCCAGTGCTGAGATACTTACAATGCCCTTGGATCTACAAGACTTCCCATTCAATAGCCTGTGATCCTCCTGCCTTTGGCATCATTGCATGTACTTTGTGAGTCCGAAGAAGAATATAAATTGTATTGGGCATATGGGCTAATATTGGACCTATGGACTTGGACTAGACTGGGTTGAGATGCTTTCTTAATGTACTATTACCCTTTATATAAAACTCTCTCATATACATATGAGTTTTTATGGATTTGTTTCTCTAGTCTACCCGAACTAACACAACTTTCTTTCATGTAAGCTTTATCTGTTAATATTTATGATAATAATAATAAGTTAAATGAAAAAAATCATTCATTATTAGTTTTAATGTAACATTACCCAATACATTATATAGTAAATGCAAATAACATCTCTATGAACAATAAGAATTTTAAAATAAAAATAATGAGAAGAATGGCATTGGATTACACAATTTTCATATATATTTAGTATCTAACTGAATAGAAGAGTAGTGGATTATTTGATCTGCCTTTGCATTCAGTTTGTTGTGATATCACACATCAGCAGCTTCTAGGAAATGGAATTTAGAATTTAAGTTGAATAAGCAAACAGAAGTCAAAAGACGGCATTACAGGCATCATTCTACCATCAAAAGGCAGGACTTTGTCATCACGAGTGGGATGCAGCAGGAGACTGCCTTCCTGGAAGCTGACATGTCCCTTGCACATCTCAATTTCCTACAACAGACAAAGTTTTCATGATTTCAACATGGACTAGTTGTGAGTTAGTTCTTGTGGCCCAAGCAATGTTGTAAGACATCTGTTTTGCTTAGAGGGGACCTAAATTATTTAAGGGCATTTGTAATTCATTGGAATGGGTGATCTTTTTATGTGCTACATGCCGGGAATGTGACAGTCGAAGATCATCTTCAGAGTGACTCAGGAATCTTTAGGGACACTGTAGGATTTTAATGTTAAACTTTATGCCATTCTTAAAAATTAGTTGTCTGCCGAGTCCAGCTAATTCTCATAATCGTCCTACCATCCCTTCTGTATGTTGTCTATCTCCATACTCTCCACTCTCCTTCATCATCCTATACAATCCCATATGCATGCAATCTATCTCCACACTCTCAGTGGCACGATGAGGCACACAATAACCGAAAGACTCAGCAGGGTCATTTCAGAAGCAACTGAGCCCATGAATTATAGGTCTAGCTTCAAGTTCCAAGTTTGACCTCCAAACCCTTTTATGTTTTATAGAAAGATGCTCCCTAAAGTCCCACTTAGTTGAGGAAACGTTCTATGCTGTAGAATAAAATCTGCAGGGGTAGCACCATTTTGTTTTTGAGCTAAGGTGAAAAGAATGATAAAATAAAGAAAAAATGCTGCACTAGAAATTCAGTTCATGTACTGTTAGGTAAGAAAAACTGAGTTTTATGAGACCAACTATATTTGTCAAATTTTCATCTCCAATGATCTGAAACTAACACTCTTCTGATGTTCTACAAAGGATCATTTATTAAGGGGAAATTGATAAAGGAAATAAAAAGGAAGGTAGAAAAAATTAAAGTAGGAGGAGAGAGAAATGGCATAGATAATAAAATATTTTTAAAGGCAATCTCTCTCACCTCTCTCTTCTTCCTTTGCAAGAGCCACTTCAGACTAATCGAAATGTGAATGTTTTCAACTTGAAGGAAGGTTGTACGAGGAGTGGCTCTCTCTATAATTACTCTCGAAACTTCAAGTCTCCAATATTTATTTTTCGATTTGAATGTTACCGTGACAGATAGGGCATTAACATTTCTGAAATCTGATAGAGCTACAAAGGGTGGAATAATGCCATTTCATGCAAATAAACTTCCCTGTTGAAAAGAGTGTCAGGTGAATATTGACATGCACCAGAATCCTGCTGGCATTTAGGGATTACAGTAATATGTAAAAACATCAAGGCAAGCAAAGAAATGTAGGAAAATATGTCCAAGAGAAATACTGACCTGGAAAATTTATATCACCCTTCTCGCTTTTCTAAACTAAATACATACAGATAAATCTTACCAGAAATATGTATGCCTATTTTTAATGGGAGGCATTTCCTTGCCATTGAAATGACCCATCAGGGAACATAATGAAGAAATAGCCTGCTATAGGGTTAAAATGACCTCAGTGGAAGCTGACACGACACAGAAGCACGGATTTTCTGTGTTCTGTCATTGGTACCTCTGGGTAGAGGAGCAACACAATGCTTCCACCTTGATTCCCAGCTCAGTTGTTTTAACCAGTGACCTTGCACCAGTCAACAAAGTCTAGCAGCCACTTTTTCCTCTCATTTACTTGTTTAAACCTTCCGTATATCATCCTACTTCCTGTGTCATGTGTTGACAACGATAATGAAACTAGGAACATCAAGATAAGGGACAGGAATAAAGTCAAAACCTTCTCTGCTATAAGAGGCTTTCTGGTATAGATCTCCTGAGCATAAACTCCACTAGATGATAATTTGCATCTCAAATTTCCCAGGTTTCTACAGAACTTTGTTAGAATCTTCAATCAATACTTACAATGCATAATCTGCTTAACAAATATAGCAAGTGGTATTGAGTCAATTTCAATCCAAGGTAACCCCACATGAGTCAGAGAATTGCACATCATAGGGTTTTCAATTACTGATTTCTTTTAAAAAAATCATTTTCTTGGGGGCTCATTCAACTCTTATCACAATCCATCCATCCATCGTGTCCAGCACATTTGTACATTTAGTGTCATCACCATTTTCAAAACGTTTCTTTCTACTTGAGCCCTTGGTATCAGCTCCTCATTTCCCCCTCCCTCCCCCACTGATTTCTTTTAGAAGTAGAACAAAAAGCCTTTCTTCTGAGACATCTTTAAGTAAAATGGATGCTCTAACTTTTCTGTTAGCAGCTGAGTGCGTTAACAGAGTCCACCCAGAGGCTCCGTAAATACATCTACTTCTTACTTAGCAACTATCTCATTATCTGGTATTTCCCATTTATGATGAGAGTAAAAAAATCTAATGACACATACTTAGCAGTGACAAATGTCAAGGTGTCAGGTTAGAACTACCCTGGCTATGATAACCAGGTCACGATTCTCAGGGGCTTGTCCACTATGCAAAGATGTCATTTGGAAATTATGTAATAATGTAATCTGGCAGTTATGTTACTATGTATTTATCCTCCGTTTTGTGATCTGTTGTCAACATCCTCTATTTTCACATTACACAGGGTTTTCTCATATTGACCTGGTCTCTGGAACCTAGCCATGTCAAAAAAGTGAGCAAGAGTAATGTGTAGTGTTTATACCAAACGCACTGCCATCTAGCCAACACTGACTTATAGTAATCGTGTATAGAGGGTTCTAAATTGTGACGCTTTATGGGAACAGATAGCTTCAACTTTTTCCTGGAAAGCATCTAGTGGGATTGAGTTTGTGGCCTTCATTAGATATCGAGGCTGACGGTGTTCCAAGAAATGAATGCAACATACTGGAATGAAGCAGGGAACCAATAGACAGGTTTGAGGGGGCGACCCCAATCCCAATTATGTAGACAGAGGACACTTCAGAGAACACTGAAGCTACAGCTCAGGGAGAGGGACATGTCTGATCAGAGGACACAGGAGCAAATGAAGGGGGAGGAAGAGAGAGTGGAGTACATCCTGGCCCACCAGGCCCCAAGGACAGTGTTCCTGCTCAGAGAAGCCATTGTACAGAGAGGACCATATAGCCGGCCCCACTATGAGACATGATGTTCCTCACTGACCCATAGTACTACAGGGGACAACACTGAAGGCAGTGTGGAAATGGCTTCTGTCTGACCCTAACACACCAAGGCAAAAAAACTAAGGAAGTGGGTGTTAACAAACCCAGGTACAAAGGAATAATACATGATCTAAAACCGATGGCAAGGAGGGTGTAGGATACCTAGTAGGGCTTGAGCAAGATCAATGTAATCAAGAGGAATTATTGAAACCCAAATGAAGGCTGAACATGATAATGTGACAAGAGGAAAGAAAAAGGAAAAAGAGGAAAGAACTAGGAGGAAAAGGTCATTTATAGAGGTCTAAATACAGGTATGTACATATGTAAATATATTTGTATATGATGATAGGAAAATAGATCTAGGTACATATATTTATGGATTAGTATTAAGGTAACAGGTGGACATTGGCTTCTACTCAAGTTCTCCCTCAACACAAGAACACTTTCTTCTATTAACCTAGCATTCCATGATGCTCACCTTCCCGACAAGATCGCTGAAGACAAAGCAGGTGCCTAAGCAAATGTGATGAAGAAAGATGATGGTGCCTGGCTATCAAAAGTTACAGCATCTGGGGTCTTAAAGACTTGAAAATAAATAAGCTGCCATTTAGCTCAGAAGTAACAAAGCCCACATGAAGGAAGCACACCAGCCTGTGTGATCACGAGGTGTCAAAGGGATCAGGTATCAGGCACCAAAGAACAAAAAATCATATCATTGTGAATGAGGGGAAATGCGGAGTGGAGACCCAAAGCCCAACTGTAGACAATGACATCCCCTTACAGAAGGGTCACAGGAAGAATCAGAGTGCAGTATAGCAATGATGAAACATACAACTTTCCTCTAGTTTTTTCATGGTCGTTCTCTGCCCCACCCCTTTCCCCACCCCCATCATCATCCCAATTCTACCTTACAAATATGGCTAGACCAAAGGATGTACACTGGTACAGATAAGAGCTAGGAACACAGGGAATCCAGGACAGATAAGCCCCTAAGGACCAATAATGAGAGTAGCAATACCAGGAAGGTAAGGGAAAGGTGGGGGTAGAAGCACAAGGATCTACATATAACACCCTCCCTTGGGATAGACAACAGAAAAGTGGGTGAAGGGAGACTTCAGTCAGTGTAAGACATGAAAAAATAATAATAATTTATAAATTATCAAGGGTTCCTGAGGGAGAGAGGAAGGGAGGAAGTGAGGGAGGGAGGGAGGGAGGGAGGGAGGGAGGAAGGAAGGGAGGGAAAGAGGGAGGGTGGGGAAGGGAGAGGGAAAAATGAGGAGCTGATACCAAAGGCTTAAGTATAAAACAAATGTTTTGAGAATGATGATGGCATCAAATGTACAAATGTGCTTGACACAATGGATGGATGGATGGATGGATGGATGGATGGATGGATGGATGGATGGATGGATGGATGGATTGTGATAAAAGTTGTGTGAGCCCCCAATAAGATGATTTAAAAAAAATTGAGGTTTTTTTTTGTTCTTAGGAAGCTCTGCTGAAACTCATTCCCTTTGAAGTACCCTGATGATATTTGAAACACCTGTGACAAATCTTCCAACATCACAGCAACAGCAGAGTCATCACAGTGTAACAAACTCACAGGTAAGTGGTTAAGAGGTATGCTCCCCTTCTTCCTACCAGAGCTACATAAAAGCAAGCAAACCATCATTATCAACAACAAAATGAGAAACCTTAAATGGTATTTAGAGCTTCATAGCATAACACAAAGAATTTCCCAGTTTCTTGAAACGCAATTCTCATACCAAAAACCGGAAAGATCTCAAAGTGAATGGGGGGAAATATAGAATAGGTAGACATTATCTAGACATTAGCACTCAGGGCAGGAAGGGAAAAAAGAGAAGCTGATACCAAGAGTTCAGCTAGAAAGAAAATGTTTTGAAAATGATGATGTCAACATATGTACAAATGCATCTGATACAATTGCTGTATGGATTATTATGAGTTGTAAAATCCCCAAATAAAATGACTTATTAAGAAAAGTTAGAACTTCCTGAAAAGGATTTCATGGAGCCTTTGTAAGTATGCCTCACTGAACAATCATGAACACAGCTTAAACAGAGGAAGGAGAAAGTCAACGCAGGGAATGGGAAGTCTAAACAAGAAAGCAGACAATATAAAGAATAAAATGAAAACACTAGAAATGAATAACACTATAACTAAAAGAAAAGACTTAATCGGTTTGGAATCACTAAACGAACAGTTAGAACAACAGACGGTGTCCACTCTGGGACAACAGGAAAACTAAGCTGGGAAACAAAACCCCACTGCGCCTTATGGACGGGAGCTGTGAAAAGAAAGAGAATGAAGGCAGGGCTGAAAATCACCCAGAGAAATAAAACCTGCAATTGTCTTAAATTTGGCAAAGGTCATAAGCCTATAAATTCAATAAGTGGAGTGAACCCAAAATAAGAGAATGCAAAGGAATCCACAACACAACACATTATAATCAAACGTCTGAAAAGTAAAGACAAAAATTTTTGAAAACAAGATGGAAATAACACCTGACATGTAGAGGAAAAACAATCCAAATGGAAGTGGATCTCTTAACAACCACCAAAGGGCCAGAGGAAGTGGAAAACATTGTCAAGTGCTCATACCCTATATTCAGGGAGACCATCCTTCAGAAGTGGAGAAATGACAACATTGCATTATTTTTTTAAAGTATCTCTAAAATAAAGGAAATGATTTGAAAATGGCATTATGCATTAATAGGAAGCTAGCACACAGTAAGGAAAATATTGGGGAATATGAAAGACTTTCTAAATATATCTTCTGAATTATATTTGACAGTAAAATTCATACTATGTTTAGGTGTGGTGCTGAAATAGCAAAAACAGTTCAGAGACGTGTTCCTTAGAGGAGAAGGTGCGTGAATGTAAATGGAGGCAAGAACCATTGCGCTCAAACCTTTCTGATGACGACAGCTAGTATTGTTGCGTGTCGTCCAGTGGTTTCTGACTCAGAATAAATGCCCATGTGAAACACTGCCAGTCCTATGCCATCTTAGCAATCACTGCTAGGTTTAAATTAGTTGTTAGAGTCACTGTGTCCATCCAGCTGAACCAGTCTCTCTTTCTGACTAAGCCTGTACTTTGCCTAGCATGATATGAGGAATCGATCCCTCCTGCTGACATGCCCAAGATACATGGGATGAGTTTCACCGTCCTCATTCTAAGCAGCATTCTGATTATATTTCTTCCAAAGCACATTTGGTTTATCTTCTGACAGGTGGTGAAATACTCAGTACTCTTAACCAGCAACATAATTCAAATGAATCTATTCTCCTTTGGCCTTCCCTTTCCATTTTACAGTTTTTTCAAGTATTTGAAGTGTTTGAAAATAAGGGCTAAGGTCAAACTTACCTTAGTCCTCAGAGTGATTTTTTTTGTCATTCATATTTTAAAGAGCTTTTTTAAAAAACATATTTGCCTAATGTGACACATTGTTCGATTTCTTAGCAGTTGCTCCTGTCTGTATTGATTGTGGATGCAAGTAAAATGAAATCCTTGGTAACTTTAATATTTTCACCATTTATTTTGGTGTTGATTTTTGGTACAGTCAGTCCAGTTGTGAGAATTTAATTTTTTTAAATATTGAGTTCTAAACCATACTGAAATCTTTACTTATAAGATATTTGTCAGTAAGTGCTTAAAGCCTCCTTGAATTTTCAACAAGCAAGACTGAGCCATCTGCATATAAAAGGTTGTTAATGAGCCTTTCTCCAATCCTGATGTGACATTCTTCTTCATCTATTAAAGTTTTTCAGATTGAGCTCTGCATATAAATTGAATAACTGGTGATAGGATACCACACTGATGCACATCTTTATTTAATCTTGGCACTGTGTCCTTGTTTTCTTTGAATTACTGCTTCTTGGACTGTGTACAGGTTCTGCATGAACAGCATTCAGCCTCCTGAAATCCTGTTCTTCATAATGTTATCAGTACTTTGAGATGGTTCACACAAGAGAATGCCTTTACCGAGTCTATAAAACATAGGTTAACATGTTTCTGGTTTTCTCTGCTTTCAGCCAAGCTCCATCTGACATGAGCAATGATATTTCTCATTCAACATTCCCTTCTGAATCAAGCACCAAATTCTGCCAGTATACCCCACAAAATGGAGGAAAAATTGCATTGATATATCTGATAAGGGACTCATATCCAACATCTATAAAAATACTGCAACAGAACTTCCGGGAAGATGGAGACAGAGTGACACATACCAGAGGGACTCGGCAGAATTCAGCCCAGGAGAGTTGCTTAGAGGGAAATTCAATGCTGCTGGAATGCACGAGGAACATCATAAAGATAAGTAGGCACAGACCCATGGGATTTTGAGGGGCTGGGGGCTTTTGGCTTACCACAGTGAAGGCTGGCTAGGACTTGACCTTGACCCCGCCACTGTCCCTGCTGAGCGGGGGAAAATTTGGAGCTCATAGGGGGCCTCGGTCTCAACACAGCCACAGTTTGCCACCACCTGCCTCAGGGCAGGGACTGGACCCTTGCAGCTCCACTGGCAGGGATCTGGGTTCAACTATATTGTTACCTTTGTTTCCATCTCTTCTCTCTATCCCTCTACAGTCTTGGAGGGCTGCCCAGGGGTTTTTTCTCAACACAGCCACAGCTTTCTGTGCTGGCTTCTTAGTGTAGGGTCTAAACCCTTGCAACTCCATGGACAGGATGGGGATCAGGACTCAGCTACATTGTTGCTTTTGTTTCCCTCTCTTCTATATATCCCCGCACAGTCTCAGCGGGCTTACTTTTTAATATTTTTTCTCCTCTTTGTCTCTTTCCTGTTCTCTCACACTCGACTGCTGAGGACAAACGGGTTCATAAGCAAATGTGGGGAAGAAAGCTGATGGTTGCCGGCTATCAAAAGAGATCGTGTCTGGGGTCTTAAAGGCTTGAAGGTGAACAAGCCGCCATGTAGCTCAGAAGCAACAAAGACCACATGGAAGAAGCACACCAGCCTGTGTGATCACGAGGTGTCGAAGGGATCAGGTATTAGGCATCATCAGGAAAAAAAAATCTTACCATAGTGAATGAAGGGGGAACTGCAGAGTGGAGACCCAAAGCCCATTTATTGGCCACTGGAGATCCCCTCACATAGGGGTCTAGGGGAGGATATTAGTCATTCAGTGTGCGATGTAGCACCAATGAAGTATACAGCTTTCCTCCAGTTCCTAAATGCTTCCTCACCCCCCACCTCCCACTACCATGATCCGAATTCTACCTTGCAAGTCTCGATAGAACAGAAGATGTGCACTGGTTCAGATAGGAGCTCGAGGCACAGGGAATTCAGAGCAGATGATACCTTCAGGACCAGGGGTGTAATGGGCAATACTGAGAGGGTAGAGGGTGAGTGGGTTGGACAGAGGGAACCAATTACAAGAATCTACATGTGATCTCCTTCCTGGGGAACGGACAACAGAAAAGGGGGTGAAGGAGACGCCGGACAGGGAAAGATATGACAAAATAATTATTTATAAATTATCAAGGGAGGGGAAGCAGGGAGGGAGGGGAAAAAGAAAACTTGATGCAAAGGGCTTAAGTGGAGAGCAAATGCTTTGAAAATGATTAGGGCAAAGAGTGTACAGATGTGCTTTATACAATTTATGTATGTTTGGATTGTGATAAAAGTTGTATGAGCCCCTAATAAAATGTTAAAACAAAAAAAGAATATGCTCAGACGTATCAGTAGAAACTATGAAGAAAAGGAGAAAGTTGGAGTAACATATTCCAAAAATTGAAGGAGCACAATACAAAACCTAGAATACTCTACCCAGCCAAATTATCAATCAAGATAGATGGAGAAGAGTCTTCCCAGACAAAGAAAAACCCAAAGAATACGTTAGAAGAAACCCAGCTCTACCAAAGATCGTTGCCGACCCAGTATGGGCAAAAGAACACTCGCCAAGCATAAATAAGTGACCACCACATAGAACAACCTCACCCAGAGGGCAACAAAGAGAAAACAGACCCCAAGACAGCATTGGCTTAAGGATGGAAAGAAGTCAAGAATGATACACACACACACACATACACACACACACACGAGCAACACAATAATAAGAAAGGAAGGCAGAAAAACATCCAACAAAAAAGGTATAAAATGACATCACAGAGTCCGCAGATGGAGATAATAACCCTGAATATCAAAGGCCTGAACTCAGGCATTATAAGACTGAGTCTGGCAGACTGGCTCAGAAAACACAACTCACCAAACTGCTGCCTACAGCAGACACATCTCAAGGCTCCAGACAAAAATATGCTGAGAATCAAAGACTAGAGAAAGCCAAACCAAGTAAACAGTAATTTAAAAAAAAGCAGGGGTTGAAATCCTAATCTCAGATAAAGTTGACATCAAAATGCAAACCATAAAAAGAGATAAGGAGGGGCACTATATAATGCTCAAGGGAATGGTGGACAAAGAACCACTAAGCCTTGTAAACATATTTTTCCCGAATGAGAGACCCAATGGATATGTCAGCCAAACACTCCAAAAGATGAAAAAAGAAATCACAGCCTCAACAATTATAGTGATGACTTTAATACACTGCTCTTTGAGAAAGATAGATCACCAAAAAGAAACTCAACAAGGAGGCTAGAAATCTAAACACCACAATTAGACAATTTGACCTGATAGATATTTACAGGGCTTTTCATCCAAATAAAAAAATTCCCATTCTTCTCAAGCCCACATGGCACATATTCGAACAGAGAATACATGCTGGTGCATAAGGCAAATCTACATAAATTGAAGCATATTGATATCACACAGATCTCTCTCTCTGACCACTGTGCCATAAGGCTGGAAATAAACAAAAGGGAGATGAAGGAAACAAGCATAAACAATTGGAGTGTAAATAACTCTACAGCAATAAGAGTACGCACTGGCACAGATTAGAGACGAAATTAAGAAATTTCTAGAAACCAACGAGAATGAACCCACGATGTACCAAAACTTATGGGACACAGCAAAGGCAGTTATCAGAGGAAGTTTCATAGCAATACATGCACACCTGAGTATGTAAGAGAGACTCATGATTGATATACTGGCACAAAATTTACAACAACTAGAGCAGAGTCAGCAGGACAATCCTACTAATAGCAAAAGAAAAGAAATAATAAAAATCATGGCTGAAATTCAGGAGAGGGAAAATAAGAAAACTATAAAAATGAAAACAAGGTTACATTATCACCTCATACTGGCACTGATAGCACAGTTCAAAACAATAGAAAATAACAGATGCCAGAGAGGATGTGGGGACATTATCCATATATGTACACTGCTGGTGAGACTATAAAACTGCACAACCAGTTGTGAGGTGTGGCACTTCCTCAAACAAATGAGAATGGGAATACCATATGATCTAGCTAGCTCTGTACGTGATACATACTCTAAGAATTAAGGAGGAAAACATGAGCCGGCATATGCACATCTATTTATCACAGCACTGTATATAATAGCAAGAAGCTGGAAACAACCTAAATGCCTGTGAGTGGAGGAATAGATAATAAACTTAGGTACATAAAAACAATGGAATGCTACACATTGATGAAGAATAATGGTTAAACCCTCAAACACCTCATGACATGAATGAGTTTTGAAGAATTATGACCCATCATATAACGAATATTGTATTAGACCACTGTTAAAAAACAAAAAAAATCATGAAACAAGGATTTCAAACCTACCCAAAGACTTTGATCACTTTGTGGGAAGAGAGGGGTGGGGGACAGAATTGGGAAAGACCATGGCAAAGGTGAAGCAGAAAACAAGCCAGTAAAGAAACCAAAACACACCACAACAGTAAAATATTTAAGCCCTCATCTGCTAACAGAAAGAGCCATGGCTAAACCCGGCCAAAGGCTATAAAAGCAGGTGATTTGTTTCCACTGAGATTACAGGCTAGAAAATAGTGTGTGGTCACCCTCTTCTGTCCTATAGGGTTGCTCGAACTTAGAAAAGGAGCATAAAGATTAAATGGTTAAACCTGGTTGCTAACCAAAAGGTAAGTGGTTCGAGCCCACCAGCAGATGCCCCTGAGAAAGCTATAATAGTTAACCTCTGTAAAATTTACTGCTCTAAAAACTCTATGGTGCAATCCTCATCGGTCTATAGGGCTGCTCTATCGGCCACAAGAATTGAGTCGATGGCAAAGAGTGGGTCGTTGGTATCCACCACACAGCAGACAATAACACCAGCAGACTTTGTTTTGCTTCATAGACCCGAGGCATTGTTAATTGCTATTACTCTTCCACATGCATAAGTAATGGCTCAGGAGTTAATTTCAGCAACTGAATTTAAATTGCTTTCTTAGAAAATGTTCCAGTTTAATTCAGTTTAATAAACAAACAGCAAACAAAGAAACTAACAAAAAAGCACAGCTTCCTAAAAAACATTAGATCTTTTTCAGTGTCTTCATAATTCTGGTCTAGAAGATATTCTTTAGCGTTTTAGGAAATGGACTCATTGTAGCCAACTACCTGGCAGCCGTGAAGAAGCACATATCTGACATTATAAAATTACGCATCAGTGGTTAAAAACAAAATAAAAGGTCTTTGATGTTTATTGTAATGGAGCAGCATAGAGGTTATTAAGTAATAGTATTCACAAAAGCATCTTCAAACTGCACCATTTATTTGAAATCCATGTTTAATGAGATTTCAATAAGAATTCCTTTGTGTAAATTGATGATGCTGCCATCAAAGTGGAATGGAGATAGATACAAACCTTAGATCTATGCATGGATTTTGAGCTCACACTTATCCATAAGCCCTAACGTAAGAACAATCAGTTCTTATAATGCCACCATGCTTGATTTGTCCCCACTTGAAGAGATCATTGCTAGATATGGGTAATATACCAAAATGTGGTGAAAAATCAGATGGTGCCAGACAATGAGAAAAGATAGCAAATGGGGTCTATAAAGTTTGTCATAAAACAGAAAACAAGCCCACAAGAATAAAGTAAATCAGCCTGTGTGATCCAAGGATTGTAAATAATAAAATCCAAGGTCAGAGGAGTGAATAGTATTAGAGTTTAAATTCTGAACACCCAGATTACAGAAGGTTATTTAAAACAGTGAGAACCCCAAATCCAGTTGTAGACCCCAGTAGGAATTAAGCCTCCATTGGATTCCTTCAGACTATTGGCCAGGGATCTGAAGACCCTTGCGTTCAGCGCACCAGAAGTGAATTAATGCGGATACAGTTTTAAACGTTAACATCTTCTCACTTGTATTCCCCTTTTGACCCATTTTTAATTTGTTGCAGTTTTTATTATTTTCTGCTTTCACTTGGATTGCGGTTTTGTGTTTATTTTGTTGTTGGGGGGCGTTGTAAAATCTTTATATGAAATCTGCTATAGGAAATCTATAGAGACAGTAACTACATATTCTGTGAGCCCAACTAAAAGCTATTTTTCAAGACTGTGAAGATGGGAAAAACATCATTGATTCAGAGGAAGATGGTTGGGATTAATATTGTTCTAAATAAAGCAGATCTCCTGTAAAGTAAGAGTTTTATTCTGATCCAAATGTTTGACAATGGAGAAATGCCAAAATCAAATTTCAAAATGGTGTTCTGAAGCATACAGGCGGTACATGTGATTGATTGCTCTTGTGAGGCTCATTTATCAAGAATTTCTACTTCTCAAGTTAACGACAATCATTTGCATTCTAGAGCTGGCATGTCTGTCCTGCAATGTGCTGTGTGGGCTACCTCATAATGTTTTAGTATTAATTATTGTGGTTATAAAAGTGGTCAAGGGTCACATACTCTAAACAGAAGAAGCAAGACACTAGGACAAAATTGATTTCATTCAGATCTGAGTACACCACACATAGGAATCCTGGCAGCACAGTGGGTTAAGTTTGGGGCTCATAGCTAAACCCATGCAACTCTGTGGGGCTAAGATAACTCCATCTGTTTTTGTGAAGATTTACAGCCTTGGAAATTCTATGGAGCTGGTTCTACTTTGTCTTACAAAGTTTCCATTTATCATTTTGCGTAGGTTTGGTTTTCATGGGGCTCTCAAAACAAAGATAGTGGAGAGTATGCAGAGAAGTGAAAGTATTCTATTCAGTGCTAATGATGTAAACATGACAATTTGCATTTATCAAAGCCCATACTTTTTGTGTGCTTATATAATTTATCTACTAACAATTTTCAGTGGTTCTGCAAAATAAATTCTTCAGCTTGGATATCAGAGACTTTGAAGTTTAGTTTGGATCACCCTTTTCTCTATTTCTATCATTTCCAGATATAAATTGTTTATTCTATCTGTGACAAGAATGCTAGGCATGTCCTAATATCTTCCCTTCTCTCTCTCTTTCTCTCTTTCTCACCCCTGGAGTATATTCTTGCTGTGTCTAATTTTTAGGAATCACATTACATATTTTTAACTGTAAGCCAGGATCATAAAACATTATGGGGGAAAAGAAAACATTAAGGATATGATCATTGGTAAGCCTCTCATCAGACAGCAACCCAGCCTCTCTCTCTGTTCCCCAAACCCTTCAGTAAAGGAGGAAAATTACTCAGTGTGGGTCTTTGCTTGTCCCCCACATTGTGAGATTAAAGACACCCATGAAAACTCGTAAGCTAGCCACTTTTGTCTTTGTCTCCTCCTTTTTTTGACATCTAATTTCTAAGTTGCTCATCCTTATGTACCTGATTCTGAGGAGCTTCTGCTTGTCTCTAAGGAGGGAGACAAGCAAGTTTTTGATGTGAAGGATCTTCATTCTAATTGGCACTTTGAGTGTCTATATTCATAAGCGAAGTAAGGCTCAGGGCGATAAATCGAAGTGCAGCAATTTGCACCAACTCATATTATTAAGCATCTTTCTCTTATCATTAGTTGGGTACTAGTCATCTCAACTGGGTCAAATGAGCACCAGTAGCAAGGTTGGGAGTTTACACATCTTCCTACACTTCAAACCATCTAACTCCTTCACATACTCTCATCAACCCTAGTGCCTGTAGACTAGGTCATGCCCATAGTCTCCGGTTCCAAGCAACCCTTTAAATCAAAGGCCATCCAGCCCTTCCACTTTCTCTCATCTCTGACCTCTGTTGACCAGATCATCAGGCACCAATGGAACATGTCCAGACTCGGTCCATCCCTTCATGGCTGTGCTTATTTCACTTCAATTTCACATGTGGATCCAAATGATCACACAGCGAGCATACTACTCTACTTGTTTCTCCCTTTAAGTAGCTGGAATGGTCTCTGATGGGCACAGACTTTTCCAGCATTGGTTCATCCAAAGGCAAACTGCTAGCTTGAAAATTTAAAAAGCCAAACAATATTTTGCCCCCCTTTTCTCTGCAGTCCTTCCTTCAGAGGTATATCTCCCATTCTCTCAGCAGTGTTGGGTGGATCCTCTTGTCTTTTCAAATGCAAATATCCTGAAACTCAAGGCCCTCTGAGGGGATCAGCTTTCCCAAGTCCTCTTAAGCTACTAGTTTAAAACAAAAGCCAGTTCCTTCTGGAAATTTTAACTCCCTTTTCTGCACAATCAAATCAAGTATCTGAAACCAAACTCACTGCCATCAAGTCTAGGCTGATTTTTAAGCAGGGTAGAAATGCCCCTGTCTGTTTTCTAGATGGTAACTCTTTATGGAAGAAGCCTGGTCTTTCTCCCACAGAGCTGATGGTGGTTTCTAATTGCTGATTTTGCAGATAGAAGCTCAACCATATCCAGTATGCTACCAGGGTTCTGGATACCACCAGGGCTCTGTAATCAAATATAAGCTGAATGAATTCAGGCTTAGAAGTTCTATCTCCAACCATAATTCCCAGTTTTCATTTCTACCACACATTTATGTCTACCAGATTTACCCACTTCAATGCATCCACTGATCTCTTGACTGATCCTTCCATGAGCACTGCTTATGGATACTAACTTCACAAGCCCCAAAGCAGGATGTTACTTTGAGGACTAAGGTGTGACTGATGCAAGCCATGGCATTTTTAATTGCCTCCTAGGCATGTGAAATTGGCCCTGGAACAAGGAAAACCAAGTGGTGCTGGAGGAGAATATCAAAAGTACCATGGACTTCCAAAAGAACAAACATTTATGTCTTCGAAGATGTACAGCCAGAATGCTCCTTAGAAGCATTGGTGGAAATTTATCTCACATACTTTGGACATCTTGTCAGGAGAGACCAATCCCTGGAGAAGGACCCCATGCTTGGTAAAGTAGAGGGCCAATGAAAAAGAGAAGACCCTCAACAAGATGGATTGACATGGTAGCTGCAATAAAGGGTTCAAATATAAGAAAAACGTGAAGGTCCTCAGAGAACAGGGGAACAGAACAGGGGAGACCCTGGCCCTCGCCCCTCCACATTCCCTCCTTTTCAGTCCCTTTGCCATGGCCTGGATCTCGAGGAGTGGTGGGTACCATCTCAAGGAAGGGGCGGGGGCAAAAGTCTGTGTCTGGGTCTGGTTACTGTCCTCCCCTGGGTGACGGTCCTAGGGTGGCCTCAGGCACCCCTCAGGCAGGGGCTACACCATCTCTGTACCCCAGTAAAGGTGTCCTCTCCAGTCGCGGCTGTGGAGAGGGTGGCGCTCTGTGATGCTCAGGCATCTCCCCATCCCAAAGGCAGACTGATGGGACCAGGTGGGGGTTCTTGCTCTGCCCTCCCACAGGGAGGGGAGCCATGCTATGACTCCAACCTCGGGGACTTGGGTGGCTTGGGTGGGGGTCTTCTGATACTGAGAGCTGTTCTAAGAGCAGAGGACAACATGAAGCATTGTCAATAAACCAATTCTGAGTCAAAAAAATATGACAAAACGGTGTATGATCAGGCAGCGCCTCACTCTGTTGTACATAGTTTCTGAGTCAGAATGGACTCAGAGTCACTCAAAACCAACAACATCTGTGTCTCTGTAATTTCCACTATTAATTAAGAGAGACTATAAAAATATGATGATTTGAATATAATCCCATTCACCGGTGCATGTTTGAACTCCCTGCCTACATGACAGAGGCCATGCCAGGGAGAGACCAAAAACCAAGACCACGAAACCATGAGACTAAACAGAAGAGCAGCACCAAGTCTATGCGACTGCGAGGCGCAGCAAGTCCCTTGCGCAAGGCAGCAGGTAATGCGGTGGAGGGGCTGAGAATGGTGAGAGAGACTTGGCTGCTGACCGAGGAGAGGTGTCGCTGTGCACTGACAACTATATCCTTACTGTTTACTAATCCTGGCTTGAGGTAACCTATTAACTCCCCCCCCCCAAAAAAAAGCCCCATAATGGTGTGTTTGGTCAGTGAATTCTGTGTCTGTTGCAAATGATGATTGAACCCAGCAAATAAAGTGAGTGTTGTGGGAGGAATGGCTCGTGTTAAAATAGGCAACCCCTGCCTTGTTGGTGCTGGGGTGGGTGGGTGGGTGGGGGAGATAGTTAGATTCTCCTCCCTGTTAAGGCAGAGGAGGTCCCATATTATCTCTGGGTGGTTTTCTCTGTAATCTCAATATGAATAAGCATCAGAGAGACTACTCTCCTGAAAGGCAAGGATCTCAGTGCCTTCCCCTTTGTACCTGCTGGGTTTTCAGCAGAGAACCTGGAGCATAGTAGTCACTAACTTTCTGTTGTTGTTGTTTTAGCTACATCAGGTGTAATGCAATGCCTCAAGTTTCTATAGCCTATTGAAAAAGATTCATCTGCCCTAAATACAGTCTCTTGGCCTCTAGGTTGTCTCCTGGCTCTCTTTCCTCATTGCTCTCCCTTAGTTAGTGTTTGAGGGAAATGAGAGGTCAGGATGAAGATTGGAGATGATAAGGGAAGCAAAGTACAACAGCAAATTCAAACAAAATGAGACTGGGGTCAAAAAGGAATGAAAGTAAGGCCAAACTGTCCCCTCTCTTCCCATGTTACACTCTCTAAGCCTCTCTTTCTGCTCGCAGGTGCCATCCCCACTCCTGCCTGCAGGCGCTCAACGCCTGCCCACTCCTCTGGCCCCCAGGAGTTTTCTGTGAATTGGGTCCCTCAGTAGTTGATGTCAACTTCTGGCAAACACACACAGGTACCAAGGTATAAATGTGTTTCCAATGCCTGGTTTTACAGAAATGGATAGCCAGGTCTCTCTGCTGAAACACTTTCCAGTGGACCCGAGTTACAAAGTTTTTATTTAGGAACTAGCATATTCACTGCATCACCCAAGGATACCATTTTCTCCATAAAGAAAACGCTTCCATAGGAAGCAGAAGGAGGTATTTCTGCTGTTAATGTGTGCCAATGAGTTCATTATACTCCATAGTAGTTTCATAGGATGGAGGAGAACTGCCCCCAGAAGATTTCTAGCCGGTATTCTTTATGGGGGTAGATTTCCAGGCCTTTTCTCCTGTGGATTTGAATCACTGACCAAAAAGCAGCTGAGTACTTGACCACTGAGCCACCGGGTTTTGAAAGTTGATCTTGTAGTTTTCTTTCATTGATTTCTGCACTAGGTAACTAACTCATTTACTAAAGTATATTGAGTCTCTACTCAGCAGCAAGCATTTGGCTAGAATACATGAGACACATCAGAACTCAGAGGTAATCTTAAACAGGAGTATAGATGGGTGCTATGTCAGCCAAGCACTAGCTGTAACTAAGTTATATCAATATAGGGTTTTAGTCCGCTACATATCCTAACTCGTATCGTCTCTTCTCTTAGCATTCTATTACTCAATTCAGTTTGCGAATTCAATAGTTATATATTGAGTGCTTGCTCTGTGTTGCACTTTGTGGAAATCTAAAGTATGAAATATGTCTTTACCCGACACGTCCTAAGAAACTTAAATAATATTGGGAGGAAAGGAAACTCCAAACACCCCTATAAAAATAGAGAACAAATCATTTGTTTGTTGTAACTTTGTTGTCCCAGAGTTCAGACCAGGAAGGTCTTACTAAGCCATTAAAAGGACAGGAAGGAATTCATGAAGGAAGAGGAGGTCAGCTAGGTTGAGTTTAGAGATGGATACAATTTTGGCATCTGGAGAAAGAGAAATAGAGGCTTCTAAACAAGGGAAATAACTTGAGGAGGTCTCATGGGAATGGACAGGTTCACATGACATTGACAGGACATAAGGAAAAGGAATGCCAGAACTCGGGGTGTTTGGGAGGGGGAGATGTTGGGAAATACGTATATATCAATGGGAGAAGTGAAGTTATGCAGGGCAAAATCTGGGGGTGGGGGGTAGGGATATGTTGCATTCGCATAGCTAGGGCCTGTTTTGTGCCCAGAATTCCGTTCTTCACTTGTTGGAAAAACAAAGAGTTAAATCATGAATCACTGGTTTTCTCTGACACACAGAACACACCAGACAGTTTCGTTGTGAAGGGAAGTTGATACCTTGTAGTTCAGACTTAGTGTTTAACGTCTTGTCTTTGCCACCTTCATTAACTGTCAGTGCCTGTCACTCCCTTAAAACAATTTCACTTTGATCTCTGTTGTGGTGAGGTCTACTGGTGGTCAGACAGAAAACGAGGCTGGTGACCTGAATTCCTAAGTTGTGCTCACATTCTTCACCTTTTGTCTGCAACTCCTAAGATGATGACCCCTTGTCAACAGTGTCACCATCCAATATGGGCCAACCTTTCACCCTGTCACTCCCTAGACTGACATTCAAAACAAAGACAAAGCTAACACATGTGTCTTACGATGATGGCAGTGGACTTGGGGATGTGGCTAAAGTAGTGTTGAGGGAAATACATAAAAGAAAAAATAACAGAAAAGTAAATAGTTTAAAAAAGAAAGAAAGAAAGCTACATAGATGACTTAAAAGAAATAACAGGAGCAAGAGCCTCAAAGAAAAATAAAATGATTAAAAAAAAAACAACAAATCTCCCATTTGTCTGGGGAAGACTTGGGGACAGTGTGGGTTAATAAGGGACTTCTATGTAGGAACAGAAAGGTAAATTTGTTTGGGAATGCTTCCTGGTTTCAAAGGGCTTCTAGATGGTCTCAAAGCCCCCCTCTGTTTGAACTCATTGTCTCCCCACTATCTCTCCCCATTGCTTTTGACATGACACCTGCCCTCTCAGAATAAAGAATTAGATAGGCCCTGAATCTAGACCAATGGTTTGCAATAGCTTTTGGTTTCAAACAGGAGCCAAGAGCCATGTCTTCCTATGGTCTGTTGGCTGTTCCATACCCCAGAGGGGAGTGGCCAGTTCAGTTGGAAGAAACATAGAAAAAAAAAAAAAAGGAATTAGAGACTGTTTCTTAACATCTCTTCCAGGGTCCACCACTTCAATCGTGTCAATAAAGAAACAACCAAACAAACAAACAAATTAAAAAAACACATTGTTGTTCATCTCAGATTTTCTGAGAATGTTTCAAATGTGTTCAAGGTTGTCAGCCTATTCCGCATGAATAAACAAAGGAATGAAGGAGCTTTACCAAATACTTCAAAGGAAATGTATGCTTTGGCAAGTCTCCTGGGAAAGTTTAACTGAAGCTCAGAGAGGAAGTCTGGGCCTCATGAGGTGGAGGAGACACACCAGCAATGACCTGGTGTTGCACAGCCGTCTGTGAGAGAAGAGAGCCGTGAAGGCTACTCCAGTAGCCACCAGACAAACTGATGATCTTTAATACAAGAAGCAGGCTATGGAGAAAGCATCACATATAGCTTTCTTTTCAAGGCAGAAGAGGAAACCTTCAGTTCAACCATAGTTCCCTACAGCAAGGAATTTCTACTTGTTATTTGCACAAAAATCATCATTTTTCTATGTTGAATGTGCAAAGCATGGTCCATATATTTAAACCTAAAGCAAACACCCACTGCCATCGGTTGGCTCTTGCAGGGGAAATGCATTATTTAATGGGATATTTCTTGCCAAAGTCTCTACCTCCCACTTTGCATGGGTGGGTCTGGGAAGGAGGTGGGGAAGATACTGAGGATTCTCCTGTGAATAATTATGCATCGGATTCCTTGGAATGCCATTTTGGTGTGTATAAAATTGGCCCTCTAAGAAGTAGGAGGAAGCATCTCACTGCCAGCAAGATCCAGGAGAGGAGCATGTCCTCTGGACTCAAGACCCCTGGGCAGTGAGTACTGGATTCAGATGACAGCTGCACCATCAGGGGAGCAGCTGCAGAACCAGGCACTGGAGCATGGAACTGCATGATGGACTTCCCAGCCCCCGAAGCAAGTTAAGATGAACGGCTGTGTGCACAACACTGGCTTTCAGAGTGGGGTGTCTCTGGGCAATTGGGCAAGTTTGACTTGCTGACCCACAGAAGAGCCTTCAGGCTGAGAGTTACTGGAGTGGGGCGCCCCTGGGCACTTAATTCAGAGCGCTGGGTTTGCTGACCCACGGAGCTGGAACTGGATGCCTTTACGTTGAGACTTACAGCAGAGCGGTATGACCCATGGCACATTTTATTAGCAGACCTGAAACTTTATAACATGTCCTGGTAAAAAGCTACCCTGAGCATTTCTCAGTGGCATTAAGCCTTGCTAACTTCCTTAATAAACCCTTTAATCATGAATTTTGTCTGTGAGCTCTGTGCAGTTATTGCAATGAATATCAAAACCTGGAGATAAATTATACAACATTAATTAAGCCGGCACAATTCCGACTGATGGTAACCCTGTCGAGGATTGCCGAGGCTCTGGATCTTCACGAGAGGAGATGGTTTCATCTTTCTCCCACAGAAGCCTGGTGGGTTCTAACTGTGAACTTGAAGTTTAACAGTTCAACACTTACCCACTAGTGCCACCTAGGCTCCTACTTGCCCTCAGTTTTCAACCCAGTTTCCCACTGGACTGGCAAGGCAGAAATCACTTCTCCCTACCACTGAGTCATTTCCAACTCAGAATAACCCTCTAGGAGAGTAGACCTGCCCTCGGGGGTTCAGAGACTAACTCTTTAGAGCAGTAGAAACCTCCTCTTTCACCCATGGTTGATAGATTTAAACTGCTGATCTGTGGCTACCAGCCAAGCACATAACCCACTACACCATCAGTGCTCCTCAGAAATCCCTTAGGGGAGTGAATGAGTAATACAATAGAAGCCCCGATAGTACAATGATTAAGCACTGGGTGACCAACAGAAAGGTTGAAGGTTCAATCTCCCAAGATGCTCCGTGGGAGAAAAGACCTGGTGATCTAGTCCATCAAATATTAGAGACTATGAACAAGACCACTGTGTTAGCCTGGGTTGACTAGAGAAACAAATTCAGAGACTCTCATATATATGTAGGAAAGAGTTTCATATCAAAGAGTTGTTGTATATTAAGAAAACATCGCAACCTAGTCCAGATCAAGGCCATAAGTCCAATATTAGCCCATATGTGTGAAACCAGTCTATAAATTCCTCTTCAGACTCACACAGCACATGCAATGATGCTGAATGCAGGAAGATTGCCGGCCAGTGGGTTGAAGGTCTTGTGGATCCAGTGGTGGTGGAAACATCTCAGCGCTGGCATGATGCTCATTCGGCTCTCTGAGTGTGGGTCCTCATGGCTTGCAACAGGAAGGTGAAGCAGAGAGGGAGTTCCCTCATGAGAATTCTAGAGTTTCAGGCTGGATTCAGAAGAGGACATGGAACAAACGATATCATTGCTAAAGTCAGATGGGTCTTGACTCAAAGCAGAGAATACCAGAAAAATGTTCACGTGTGACTTATTGACTACGTTAGGCATTTGTCTACGGGGATCATAACAAACTATGGATAATCGCGAGAAGAATGGAAATTAGAAACTTCATTGTGCTCATGTGGAACTTGTACATTGATCAAGAAACAGCTGTGCAAACAAACCAAGGGAATACTGTATGGCCTAAAATTAAGAAAGTTGTGCATTGGGGCTTTATCCTTTCATCATTCTTATTCAATCTGTATCCTGAGAACATAATTAGAGAACTTGGATTATATGAAGAACTCAATATCAGGATTCAAGCAAGGCTTAGTAACAGCCTGCGATAAGCAGATGACCGTGAGGAGGACCTGAAGCACTTGCTGATGAAGATTAAGAATTGAAGTCTTCAGTATGCATTACAACACAATATCAAGAAAACCAAAACCCTCACATCTGGTCCAATATATAATATCATGATAAACATAGAAAAGGTTGAAGTTTTCAAGGATTTTGTCTTGCTAAAATCCACAATCAATGCTCATGGAAGCAGCAGTCAAGAGATCAAATGCTGTATTGCCTTGGATAACTCTGTTCTGTAAAGTGTTGAAAAGCAAGGATGTTACTTTGAAGATGAAGGTGCACCTGGCCCAAGCTATGGCATTTTCAATTGCCCCATATACGTGTGAAAGTTGGACATTGAATAAGGAAGACCAAAGGGGAATCAATACGTTTGAGACATGGTGCTGGAGAATACTATTGAAAGTATTATGGACCGCCAAAAGAACCCAAATTCTGTCTTGGAAGAAGTACAGCCAGAATGCTCCTTGGTGGCAAGGATGGGGAGACTTCATCTAATGTACTTTTCACCTGTTGCAGAAGAAACCAGTCCCTGTAGAAGAGCATCATGCTATTTTTTAATTTGTCTTTTTAAAAATAATTTTATTGGAGCCTTGTATGACTCTTATCACAATCCATACACCCATCCATCGTGTCAAGCACATTTGTACATTTGTTGCCATCATCATTCTCAAAACATTTTCTTTCTACTTGAGCTCTTGATGTCAGCTCCTCATTTTCCCCTTCCCTCCCTGCTCCCTCCCCTCTCCTCCCTCATGAACCCTTGATAATTTATAAATTATTATTATTTTTTCATATCTTACACTGACCGACGTCTCCCTTCACCCACTTTTCTGTTGTCCATCCCCCAGGGAGGGGGTTATACACAGATCCTTATGATCAGTCCCCCTTTCTACCCCACCCTCCCCTTACTCTCCTGTATTTCAGTTTCCAGTTCCCTGTGTTTCCTATTCTGATCTGTACCAGTGCACATCCTCTTGTCTAGCGGATTTGTAAGGTAAAATTGGGATCATGATAATGGGGGACAGGAAGCATTGAAGAACTAGAGGAACATTGTATGTTTCATTGGTGCTATACTGCACCCTGACTGGCTCATCTAGTCCAGTTCCCTACAGATGGGCTTTGGGTCTCCTCACCACAGTCTCCCTCATTCACAATGAGATGATCTTTTTGTTCTTCGATGCCTGATTCCTCATCCCTTTGAAACCTCCAGACCACAGACTGACGTGCTTCTTCCATGTGAACTTTATTGCTTCTGAGCTAGATGGCCGCTTGTTTACCTTCAACCCTTTAAGACCCCAGACACTCTATCTTTTGATAGCGGAGAACCCATCAGTTTTCTTTGCCACATTTGCTTATGCACCCATGTGTCTTCAGCAGTCGTATCAGGGAGGTGAGCAAACAATGATATAATTTTTTTGTCCTTTGATGCTTGATAACTGGTCCCTTCTGCACCTTGTGGTCAGACAGGCTGGTATGCTTCTTCCATGTGGGCTTTGTTTCTTCTCAGCTAGATGGCCACTTCTTTTATCTTCAAGCCTTTAAGACCTCAGACACTATATCTTTTGATAACCGGGTTCCATCAGCTTTCTTCACCACATTTGCTTATGTACCCGGGAAGGTGAGCATCATGGAATACCAGTTTAAAAGAGCAAAGTGTTATTAAATTGAGGGAGTACTTGAGTGGAGACCCAATGTCCATCTGCTACCTTAATGCTAAACCTATAAATATATGCACATATTTATTTCCCCATTATCATATGTAAATATATTCACATATGTACATGCCTGTATTTAGACCTCTATCAATGCCCCTTGCCTCCTAGTTCTTTCATCTATTTCCTTTTACTTTCCTCTTGTCTCACTATCATGCTCAGCTTTCATTTGGGTTTCAGTAATTCCTCTCTTACATTGACCTTGATCAAGCCCTACCAGGCCTCTTACACCCTCCTCACCACCAATTTTGGATCACTTGCTGTTCCCTTGTTCTTGGGTTTGTTAACACCACTTCCTTTCTCCTCCCTTCCCCTTTCCCATGTCACCCCCAGAACCATCGGTCCTGTTGTTTTCTCCTCTAGATTGTTTATCCCACCTATCTTATCTAGCTAGACCCACAGAGATAATAATATGTAAAAAAAACAAGACAGAACAAAACCAAACAACAAGAACAACAAAAACCCCCAATGACCAAAAAAAAAGGAAAGCCTGTAAATAGTTCAAAGTGTGTTTGTTGACCTTTAGGAGTGTTTTCTGGTGGAGGCTGATGGGATGCCATATCTTGGCCCCAAAGTCTATTTTTTGTTTTCCCTCAGGACTTCCTTACTCTGCTCCCTGACTATTCTGTTGCACGCCCTTAGTGTTTTGCCTCAGTGGGGTCAGATTGGGTGCAATTCCTGCACTATGTCTCCTGGGAGGGATGTCGTGTGTCCTAGTGGGGCTGGTCATATGGTCGTCTCTGTACATTAGCTGCTCTGAGCAGGAAAAGCGTCCTCAAGATGTGCTCTACTCTCTACTTAACTACTTTTTAATTACTGAGTTGAAAACACTTGAACACTGAATACTGAACAGATTAAAACTTGGAATTTATAACAGTAATAAATATTATTGGAATTCGTAGTAGAAGACTATTTAGAAATATACTTTTACACACAGAGTCCTTGAAATAGAAATGACAGTGAACTAGTATCCTAAGAGAAATATAGCGTTTTAGCAACTTGGAGCAGGAAGACATCACTTATGGCTGTGTGATGTAGGAAATACTCACATACTTCTGGGTAAATGAGGTTGGCCTAGAATTATTTGCAACAAGCCGAAATTCAAGGAAAAGAAAAACACATTATAAATAATAAATTGCAAAAAGCTATACTGCTCCAGGGCTGCTGCATATTAGAAGAAGAAAATTGAATGTTCTGTGAGTATACTACTATTAACAATATGTGTCCCAGAAGTTAACTAGGAAGCACAGACTGAGTGAAAATGTCCATAATTATACAGCTATAAGAATTAAATTAGATTCAAAGAACATCAGAATTTTGGTTAGTTACTTCAAGGACTCAAATTTATGAACCAATCACTAAAGTTAATAATGAAGAATTTGAAGAATTCCATGACCTTCTTCATGCTGAAAGTGATCAGACATGCAATTAAAATGTGTTAATTATTACTAGTTATTGTAATGTAGAAGTTGGAAACAAAGGGGAAGAAACGGTAATTGGAAAATAGAGCCTTGCTGATAGGATTTTGCAAGACTTCATTGTAAATGCCATTTTTTTTAACAGCACAGATGATGACAATACTTGTGAACCTTGCCAGATGAAATATATAGAAAACAAATTGACTATGTCTGTGTGGGGAAACGATGGAGAAGCTCAAAATCATTAAGGAAAACAAGACCAGGGGCTGACTGTGGAACTGATCAGAGATCACTCAGGTGCAAGTTGAAGCTGAAAATGAAAATAAGTTGATTAGAGTTAAACTATGACTTTGTGCCTATCTAACCGGACTTTAGAGGCCATCTCAAGAACATATGACATGACTGACAACCAGATGAGCTGTGGGATGACATCAAGCACATAATAATACATGAAGAAAGCAAAAGGTCATTAGAAAGATAAGAAAGAAAGAAAAGATCAAAGTGGATGTCAGAAGAGACTTTGAAACTTGCTCTTAAGTTTTGAGAAGCTAAGGCCAAAGGAAGAAACCAGACACAGAACCAGGCTTTAGTTCCCTTGGTTGTCTGTTGGGTCTCTCTGAGTCAGAGCGGATGCAGTGATAGCCTACAAGGAATCTCAGGTGTCTAGTGAGGCTCTAAGAGAAATACCTCCGGGTGCCATCTCTAGAGGAAGGCCATCTCGCTCTCTGTGGACTCTAAAGTCCCTTTGTTTCTTTGAACTTCTTTGTCCCATCTTTGAAGTCCCATCTAAAGTCCCACCTAAACTCTAAAGTCCCATCTTTGTTTCTTTGAACTTCTGTGCCTGATGATCATCATGTGACTTGATATGTCTTTTCATTACTTCTCCTGCTTGTTTAATTTCTTTTATATCTCACAAAAGATTGATTCAAGACCCACCTCCACTAAGCCTGACTCATCAATGTGTCAAACACAACCATTCTCAAATGGGATTATAACCACAGGCATAGAGGTTATGCTTTACAACACATATTTTTGAGAGACATACTCAATTCATAACAGGATTCAACTCATAACAGAACTCTGATTGCTTACAAGTTATGCCATGCTAGTAGAAAGCAATTCTTTTAGAAAGATTCCTACATTCCCATTAACTTATAGTTACAGATACGTTTAACTACTGCACCACCTGAGCTCCTTGTTAAATTACATAACTGACTTTTTATGGTAATGAATAATAACACGTTAGCCTAAGTGTCTCTCTACATTGTATGTCAAGTAGTTAATGACATAAAAATTAACTCTTAAATATGCCAGGGAAGCTCATTAATTAAGGTAATTATTAGCAAAGCAATGATCCTTTGATTACACAATTGTCTGACATTAAATCTCAAATTTGTAAGTCTATAGTTTTAGGTTCTTTTTTGGGCCCACAAAATGACCTATCTTCTATATGATATTGCTTCAGCTATAGTTAAGAAGGTGAGTATTGGGGAGGAGAAAAGGTGTACTTCAAGGGTGACAGAAGGTATGTTTTCCACAGGTAGGGCTCCCGCCATTTCTTGAAGATGACAGAGCTGGAGCTAGAGCCGTGGTGATAATAATGGTATGGGCTTTGGCTTATCATATTTCCCCCTCGGAGTCGTTTTGCAGACAGGATCATATCATACTGGCATTCAGAAGCTGTTGACCAGAGCTGTTCTCCTCTGATGACTGTCCTTCCTCAACGAGATAGAGTTCCTTCTTGCTTGTTTGTTTGGTGACTACGTACCAAGCCCAGTGAGGACGTTCCTCTTTTCACTGATCGTCTCCTTTCCCAAGGACGGTGTCTTTTCCCAGGCAGGGGATTTACTTACATAGCAATTGTGAAGAAGGTGCAGGGCTGAGCAGTATTCTTTCTGTGGGACCTAAGGTCATGATAGGTCAAAACCTACCCAAAGGCACCTCATAACAAAAAGGTAGCAACCATTTGCTAAGTTTTGGGAAAAACTTGTGCTTTGTGGGATGGTGGGGTGTAGGCAGAAGAGAAAGAGGCAGACAAATCGATAAACCATTTCAATACTGTGTGCTAAGTGAGATGACTGAGTTATTGTGAGAGTACTATGAAATTTAAAAGGACCAAGCTGGAAGTTTAATGAAACACTCTGAATGACATGAAGATTAATGGCAAGCCCAGGGAAGTTGATATTGAAATGGGAAAGTAGAGCTACCTTAGACCGAGAGAAAAGGCACAGGAGAGGAGAGGGAAACAGGAAACTGAGTCAGGTTCTGCAAACAGTACAGTTTAGTTACAGTGCTCAGCCTGAGGATGCTGGTGATCGTGAAAAATGATGTAACCAATATAAAGAAGTCAGTCAGTCAGCCACAGGAGATATCAGGACAATTAGTACACACATGCTATTTAACCAGAATCAATAGGATTTATCTACTGCTTGGATGGTGGGGTTCAATGAAGAAGAGGGGAGGGGAGAGGGTAGACGGGAGAGAAGAGGGACAACAATTTCAAGTCTCCTGGCATGGATAAAGAAGCAAATTATCTTACCATTCGCTGATTAATTAACAGGAGTTAATAGGAGAGAGAATGGTAAAATTACAGGGATTGGGGGAGAAAGAAGAGGAGGGAAACTGGCTAAATTTATATGAGGGAGCCTGGAAGCCTCTGAGGAGAGGTGTTTCTTGGTGCTATTTGATATGAATTTGGAACTCAGGAGGAAATAGTAACAAGACCTGCAGATTTAGGAATTGTCAAACTAATTTTAAGAGTCGAAGTTGTGCATTGTGTATTGTATGTGTCATCCAAGTAGATTATAAGGTGCCACCATCTTGGACAGTGAATCTTTGTGAATCTTTGTACTCCTCAGGCTATAACACATTACACACACACACACACACACACACACACATTTGAAGAATCTAGGAAATAGTGTGTGACAGTTACATTTTGTGGCCACCTGGCTGGGTCAGGATTCTCAATACTTTAACAGTAATCCCCTTACTCAAGGAATAGATTGTGAAATAAAATTTCCTCAGGGGTAAGGCCCGCTCTCAATGTAAGATAATGTTGTGGTATAACTTGTCTGACAACCCTGGATGTCATCAGTGGCCAGCCATCTGACCTGCCAAAATGGATTCGTTCAACTCTGCTGCTACAGACATACTGAGGTTGGATTCATTGACCTTGCCACGTACCAGCCTGTGGTCTTCCAGTGGATCTTGAGTTCATAAACCCAAACAGCAACTTGAGACACGAGAGGTCTCCAGTGTAACATCTGACCCTTGGGCTTGAAGTTCTGCCGGATGTGTACTTGTCATTTCTACAAACTTGTCAGCCATTTATTGATGTAAATTTCTCTCTCTCTCTCTCTCTCTCTCTCTCTCTCTCTCTCTCTCTATATATATATATATATATATATATATATATATATATATATATATATATATATATATATATATATAAATCTTTTCTTGCTTTTCTAATTTAGCAAAAGATATTAAATATTTGTTACTGAGAGCAGTTCTGGAGAAACACAATATCAAGGGCAAGTTTTCTGAAGTGATTCCCAAATCTGATTAGTTTTCAAGGGACTGATAGCTCTGCCTCTATTAATGAAGAGAACACTGCTAATATATGATCTTAGATGGCAATGCTAATCTACACAAGACCAAAACCAAGAGCCGTTTGGCTCTGGATAATTGTGTATTTGACTTTATTCAGCAATTTTGTCAAAATAAGAAGTATAGGGAAGCTGGTTGTTGGGTACAACTTACAACAGAAAATTGTAAAATAAAGAGGAGCTTAGCATTTCAAGGTCACATAAAAGTTAACATTTCCACTTGTGCCTGGACAAAGTCCCTCTTTCTTATAGTAACACAGCGGACATTACTGCAAAGCAAACCTAGCAGCTTATAATAAGAGTGGCTGAATTACAGTGCCAGCTGAATCCCCAACATTGAATGATGTCTGATGTTAAAGTCAGGACATTGGGAAGAAATGGGATACTGAAACTTGGAATGGAACTATGTAGGCAGATAATCAGATGGCTGGTGACAATGGGTCCCTAAATTCTATTGAATATCTTTGGCCAATAGCACCACCCCTCCTATATGATTACAAAGAGATTACTCTAACTTTGTTTGCAAATTCATTGTTAGCAAGCCAGGATTCCTTCCACCCATATTTGAAGAGATGAGCCCAATTGGGCAGGTGGATATGACACTGGGGCTTTTGGGGAAACAGCCTCTGAAACAGGCACCTTGATATCAACAATCAGTGTAGAATCCAGTAAGAACAAGATAATTCCATTTCCATAATGGAAGCAAACTGCCACCAAGTTGCTGGTTAGTCTCCCTGACAAATGGTCTCACATCTTTGATTCATTGTTGGTCTCTGCAGCTGGCATATTGGGCACTCAGCAGTGCAATAACCAAATTGACCTTGGTTAGTGGAGCTCTAGGTTGCTGAGCCTGTGCATAATCTCCATCCCTGCTACCATGGCCATTTTCTACATAAGCCATTTGGGCAATAACAAGAGGGGCTGGGGAATTAGGATGACTGATTTCCACTGAATGTGCCAAATTATCCACTTGATTATAAACTCTCCTCTGCAGAGGCAACTCTTTGGTAAGCAATCACATGGGACATAGAGAGTTTCGGGGTTTGATTTTTTTTGCCCATTCAGAGAAGTCTATCCACATATTTCTCCATACCTCCTTGTCATCAATTTTCCAAACATACCCCTTCCATATCCCCAAAAATTCAGCCAACCATGGACCACAGCACATGAACCAGGATGCAGTCGCACACCTGGAGAACTCTTTTTCCAGGCAAAGTGCACAGTCAGGTGCACTGCTCCAAGTTCCGACCACTGTAATTGTTTCCTTTCACTGCTGTGCTTTAGGGAGGTCCCAGAGCAAGCCTACAGAGCTGGTGTGCATCACGCAGAACCATCTGTAAACCAAGCTGCACTCTCTCCTCCTTGGAACTTCTCCCGGAAAGCCACAGGTGCAGACTGGGAGAAGGGTCTGCAGTGCTTAGTTATGCTACAAGGTGGAAAGACAACAGAATCTGTGGAACTTGAATTGAAAACTACCCTATGGTTACTTTGGGCTCCTCATACCTCTGGATCAACAGGCAAAGAAAGAAATAGTATTAATTCTGATTAGTAAGGAGCCATGGGATCGGTATTACATAATGGAGGTAAAAGGACTATGTCTAGAGCCCAGCAGATTTCTGAAGATGTTTCTTAGTACAACCGTGCCCTATGACTAAAAAATGGTAAACTATTGCAAACCAAGTCAGACATGCATACTAATGGCCCAGACCTTTCAGGAATTAAAATTTGGGTCAACCAGCCAGACAAATCAACCAGCCGAGGGGCTTTTTCAGAGTAAAAGGAATACAGAATGGGTGGTGGAAAAAGATAGTTCTTAACACCAGATACGTTCATGTGACCAGTTGCATAAATGAGGCTGTATTTATGTTTCCTCCTTGTTATGTATGCATCAAATGTTTTTGTTTTGTGCACATACAAAATATGATGTAAATGAAATTAGTACACATTTTTGTTGTGTGTGCCTGTTGTAACATGTTAGGTACATGCATGACTTTATAATCAGAGCCCTTGAAGTATCATGGTTTTGAATGGGACTGCCAACCGTGAAACCACCAGAGGCTTTCCAGGAGAATGATGAGGCTTTCTGCTCCCATGAAGAATTACAGTTTGGGAAATTCACAAGGGCAGCTCTACGTTCCTGGATTGGTGCTTGCCACTTTCAACAACTGTGTGAGTTGTGTTCTTGATGTAAACACTTATGCATGTACATGTATAAGCACCACTAGTTTTGATTTTCTAGTGAACCCAGCCTAAGACTTCGTTCATAAACAAACCAAACTCCTTTTAACTGAACAGATAAGTAGCATTATGCTAAATAACGATAAGACCCAAGTTGTCAAAGATTTCCTTGGACTTGAGACTGACAATGTGCTCCCATGGAAACATCATTCGAGAAATCAGGTGTTGTACTGGGGAATCCGAAGAAAGATACTTCCTTAAAGCATTCAAAAGCCGAAAGATCACTTTTCAGACTAAGCCGTGGCTACTCCAGGTCTAAGAAAAGTGGATATCTTTGTACTTTGCTGTTGGATAGACCTGGAACCGCCAGCAAAAGAAGCAAATGTCTTGAAAAAAAGTACGAGGAGAAATGTTCTTTAAAATCAAGGATGGAAAGACTTCATCCCATGTTATCAGGAGAGGCCAGTCCTGTAAAAAGGATCTGACTCTGGCAAATTAAAGGCTCAGAAAAGGGAGGAAAACACTCAGGTGGACTGTAAACGGCGGCTGTAACGATGGACTCAAACACAGCAAGGATTGCGAGGAGGTTCAAGACCAGGCAGGGCTTGGCTCTGCTCTACCTTGATCGCTGTGCTTCAGTAATTCCCAACAACACAGGAGAACGCGGCCATGTTAATCTGTACACAAACATTACTCTCGACCATCGCACCCTACATTCAAGGGTGAATAGAAACATTTTGATACTAGAGACCTGGTTTATACATTGGTTTATCCTAAATGTTCAAACATGTCTCTGTTCAGTGGATGGTTCAACACACATTCTCCCACGAATACAGTGAGGTTGCATTACGAAGAAAAGGTCCAACCCAAACACCGGCTACAGAGAAAAACTGCCCAGTCAGGAGATTTAAGACAGAGAGATCAACTCAGAAAGTTAAGGAAAGTGTATTTTGGGGAGATTTCCAAGAGGTACTCTTGATAGGTTTTCTCAAAGGACGCAGCATGATTATGGGAGCTTATTAAAGAAATTTTGAGAAAAGATAAAACTTTATTAGTGTAAAAAAGGCCAGGAAAATCCCCCTGGGTCATTTTTCATCACAATACACTTGTTTATTGAGGGCAGAGAGTATTTTGTTGGATATTCTTACCCTGCTCACCTGTCTTGGAAGAAGTACAGAGTGCTCAGACGAGGGAAGGATGGCATGACTTTGTCTCGTCATACATACTTTGGACAAATTGTCAGGACAGAGCAGTCCCCTGGAAAGCACATCATGCTTGATGGAGGTAGAGGGGCAGCAAAAATGAGGAAGGATTGACACAGTGGCAGCAACAATGCGCTCAAGCATAGGAACACTTGTGGGGTGGCACAGGACCAAGCAGTGTTTTGTTCTTTCGAGCATAGGGACACAGAGCGGGAGCCGATAAGATGACGCTTGACAACAGCAACATTCACCTGTCAGTTTTTACCTGGACCTTCCAATTTTTTTTGTTCTGCAAACAAAGAATATTAAAAAGAAGGATGACTCTCTTTAAGGATGGCAAAGGATGTGATGTAAATCAAAGAGCTCAGAATTCTCTGAGAAAGGGTTAATTCTACTGCCATCAAGTCAGCTCCAATTCATAGTGACTCGACGCAGGTTTGAGACTATTAACTGCTGCAGGACCAGAGAGCAGCATCTTTCTCTCAAGGAACAGATAGTGGGTTTAAGCCAATGACTTTACATTTAGCAGCCAAACCCTAACGGACAGCACCGCCAGGGCTGCTGCATAGAGTATTGGGATGGGAATGCCACCTTAAAATATGTAGAAATAGATAGTGTAAATAGTTGAGAAACAGAAGGTCCAGAATTTGACATTTTGGTTTAATAAAGGATTCTATGATCTTATAATAGTCTATATTTACTTATTCTCACATACAGCCAAGAATGCCATTCTCTGGGCCTCCCCTCCATACGGCATAGAGAGAGCACTGCCAGACCCTTGCCTCAGTCAGTCCTCTCTGGTTTAGATCCTGAAAGGTGTTCAAATACCTTTGACAACTCAAGAAAAATAAGCTTTGATTTAAATGAACTCAGCTGTAGCATACAGTTGGGTATGTTGATGCCTAATTTGCCACTTTTTCCTAAATCTTCTCTTCCTGCCTCTTTGAGCTGCTCTTTTTCTTAGTTCCTTCTCTTCAGGTCTTCTTTCCTGTCAGAATTACAACAAATTCCTACTAACAAGTCTTACTGCTTCTCCGCAGAAATCTTTGCTGAACACAGCTTGCCAGCATACTTCCAAAATCTCTCGTTTATGACATCACAGGCTCAAGGACTGACAAGGGTATTTCCATGACCAAAGCGCCAGCCTCTTTCCTTAAATATCCTCTCCAGGAGAATCACAGTCAGCCCATGCAATGCCAGTTCATGGTCTCCCTAGCCTAGCTTTTCAGGGCAAACAGATTTATTTCATCGACTTTTCCCACCCGTCTATCTTAACTCTTACCTTTTGCTCTTCTGTTTTTCTGTCTGAATGTCAGCAAAACACGGGGTCTTTGAATACTTGGAGATGAGGCTGAGAACTGTCACTGTATATAACCTAGTGGTTCTTCTTGCAAGCTATTTAACTTCATTTATACCTGGAAAGGCCAATTACTAACACATTTCATAGCATTATTTTGAAGAGCAAATGACAGGTTATGTGACAGTGTTTGTTAAATTGCAAAAGATACCCTGGACCAATAGTTAGCATTATGATAAACGGGGTTGGAGGTGGGATTTGGGGATAAGGAATTGAAGTTGTTGAGGAACTGAGGAATTGACGTTGCAAAAATTAGAGCTAAGAATTTCATTTTACTTGGATTCATAATCAATGCTCATGGAAGCAGCTGTCAAATACAAGTATATTTGAGAATTCTGGGCAAATCTGCTACAAATTACCTCTTTAAATTGTTAAAGGTCAAAGATTCATTCTGAGATCTAAGGTGTGCCTGACCCAAGTTATGGTATTTTCAATGGCCTCATATGCAAATGAAAGTTGCACTTTCATAAGGAAGTTTTCAAACTGATACGTTTGCATTATGGTATCAGTGAAGAACAGTGAATGTGCCATGGATAATGAGAACAACAAACAAATCTCTTGGAAGTACAGCCAGGATGCTCCTTAGAAATGAGGATGGCAAGATTTCTTCTCAAGTCCTTGGGTAGTGTTATCAGGAGAGACCAGTCCCCGGAGAAGGACATCATGCACCAGATGGATTGACACAGTGGCTGCAACAATGGGCTCAAGCATAGCAATTGTGAAGATGGCTTAGGACCAGGCAGTGTAACTCTGTTGTACAGAGGATGGCCCCAAACACCTGTAATCCTCTCTTCCTTTCTTAAGTGTCTCTTGCAAGCTTGTCTCTTCCATTCTGTATTGCTGGTCCTTTGCTTATCGTAATGTTACCCCCTACGTGTTTTCTTTTCCCAAATAGAAACCAGCATTCTAAATGCAGAGTAAGTATTTCTGAAGTAATTATGATCAAACCTAATACTCAAGGTTTGCCCTCAGGTCGTTCAGCTATATCATGAGTAAAAGATCATTTTCTTATGGGCATATAACTTTAGCCCTTAATAAACATAGACTATTAATGTATGTAGAGAATATTTTATCAACTTTTGTTCCGTTAATGACATCTACTATTAAATTGGGTAACTAGTATGCCGCGCCCCCCCCCATATGTGTTGGGAATCGTATCCCTTATTCTGTGGTTATTATCACATTTGGAAATGAATTTTGTTACATTGCTGAGACAGAATTCATGTTGACTGTGTCTTGAGTCAAGCTCTTTTGAGATATGCAATTAATCCCTCAGGCTGAGGCAGAAACGGAAGCAAGGCGGCAAGCCACGTGAAGATTGCCCAGAAGCAACAGCTCATACGAGACCAGGGCCTTTCTCCAAAGCGGATAGACAGCATGCCTTCCGGTGAGCTAACCCTCTGAGTCTCTTGAGTTTGAGAAAATAAATTTGCTTGTAAAAGCCACCGACTTGGTTATATCTGCTCTCGCAGCACAAGGTAACGGAGATAAACTTTAGGACGGAAAGAGTTGGGTGCTGCAGTAACAAATACCTACCGGTAAAATACAGAAAGTTTTGAATTGGGAAATGGGTACAGGCTGGAAGAATAGCAAAGTGCCTAACAGTGAAAGCCAAGACTGCCCGTGAGACTGTGGGTAGAACTGTGGATGCCAATGCCAATTCTGGGAAGGGCTTAGAAGTGACGAGAGCCATTCAGGGCCTTCTCATGTTCAAGGGGTAGAACCGCAGTAACCTGGATCTCAGCAAATGGGATCGCAGCCAGGGTGGGAATCAAGCTGAGGAACTGGGGCTGCCATACCAAGGCGACAGAAGAATGGCACCTGCTGAGATGGAGGAAGTAGGGTCAGCAGTCAGCACTCTGATGGGACGGTAAGAATGGAGCTGCCCTCTCATGGCTTACAAGTCTGAAATGTAGGCCATGACCGAGACCTCCACCCAGGATCCAGAGGGCACAGGCCAGGTGGACTCAGAGAACTGATGATCTTCAAGTCGTAAGAGCTCATATAAATCGTCTGCTGCATTCAGGACTTACCTGGTGTCCATTCACTCCCTTCCAACGTTCACATTTGTGGTGAAATGGCCCCTTGCACCTGTGCCCCATTGTACTTTAAAACGAGGCAACTGTGTTCTAGACTACACAGGCTCATGGATGAAGATAAATTTTGTTCCAGGGTGGAGTATTCCTAAATTCTTACCCATATTTGATTTGGATGGTTTAAAAGCTGGTATTCTGGGCTTTGTGTTGATTTAAATATTTTGAAATGTTATGTTTTCCATCTGGCAAATTTATGAACATGGGGGGAGCCAGTGGGTTAGGCAATGGGTGGAATTTTGGCTCCTATGAGCAAATGTTGTAAATCCTGACCTCTGCTCTGTCTCTGTGACTCGAATACATTTGAGAATGTGTTCTTTTACAGTTACGAGACAAGGTAAGCACTGGGTGTACCCTGAGGAAAGCTCTTGAAACATGACAGAGATTGAAGAAGCAGGCCAAGAGGCAATGGTGGAGGAAGAGCGAGTCCAAGCTCCAGGTGACTTCCCAGGAGCAGAAGCTCAGGAAAGAGGAGGCCCCTCCTTCCAAAGCTGACAGACAGCTGATGGAGAGAAAAGCCGCCTTTGGGAGAGAGGGGACTCTACATAGGTCTGTCTGTCCTCCTGAAACTGTAAACAAACAAAAGGTGGCTTCATAAAGGCATCGGCATGTGCCACTGCTGCTCCAGCAGCACCGAATGGCTCAGGCACCTAGATAAAATATTTGCTTTCAAAATCATTCCTAATCAATAATCATGTCAGAAACCCTGAGGGAATAAAGGATGGTCCATTTGAAAATCTCCTTTTGACATTATGCACAGATGTATCACATAGAGCATGCGTCCAACACGGACAAACTCCTTTTGTCTCAACCCTGCGCTTCTAACATAATTTGAAAATAAAATGGCACTCACGCAACCAATCCAACGCATCGCGCCATCTGGGGAATCCTGACCCAGCAATGCGTGCCTTTCATTTTCCTTCAAGTGCATGTCGTAAGTGAAGAGCAGTATCGTTGTTTTATTCCTGAGACTTTCAAACACTTAGTCCTGCAGACTCATGGTGAGGAGTATCTCAGGCCTAACTGTGTTTTCAAAGTAGTGCCCACATATACCACGGTTGTTGAACAAGTTCAGGTTTATTGAAAGTCAACAATTACATTGCTACAATGGTGGGACTATTACAAAGCTGAGTAAAAGAGGCTTGAGTGGCGATAGAAAGCAAATGCGGTAGAAAGTGAATTGAGAAAATATTTGGCCTTAGTGATGTCTTGGCAGTACTTACATTATGTACATCGTTAAATATTGTGAAATATTGATAACTCTAAGGCACCAGAGGCTAAACGCAGGTTGCAATACTATTTTGTGCACAGAAATCAGGAAATCGATTGTACAGAAGGCTGCACAGTAGTTTAAAAAAGAAAAAAAAGGCCTAGCTTAATGTTTACATAGAGGAATGGCTGCGTTCAAAAACCTCAAATATACATTAACTATTGGGTAGATTAAAGTAATTACTTTTAAAACACTAAATTATGTTGATTATGTAAATACTACTTTAAAAACCGACTTGCTGGTAAATGGGCAATGTAATCTACTCATCAACTTATCCTTTCCACACCCTGGATCTGTTTTGTCTAAAAACTACTTGAAACATTTTTAACCTACAAAATTTAATCCTAATATATCATAGCATGTAAAAAAATCCCCCAACTTTGGTGGGTGACACATTAATTCTCTATATAATCAGACAAATATTTAGCAGGTATGAAATGCGAAAATACTGGAATATTTACTCCGCAATTCTGGCACAGCAGTTGAGTATTTTAATTGATAAATGAAGAAAACTAATACTAAAAAGAATTCATTTAACTCTTGCAACTTGATGAAATCACTCAATGAGTGTTACCAGTCGTCCTCCCGCCCCACCAGCTCCTACTTCCATCAGCCAGTTCTATTCCCAGTTCATCCAAACACAACCACGCATTGAAAATATGCAAACGCCCCAAACTAAAAATAAGACATGAAGGCAATAGTTGAAGCGATCCCTAAAGACCAAGGAGTGAGAAGTGCTATTTACATGGTTTTAGGTATCATAAGTAACGGCAAAATGACTTGAAATATAAGGAAGTCTGAGGTTCTATGCAAATACGACGCCATTTTATTTAAGAAGCTAGTGTCTGCCTGGTTTCGTAGCTGTCAGACAACACTCCCCCACCCTGAGGGATGACTGTATGTCCGTGACCATCAGTGTCTGTGATATCCACACCATGCATCGCCAAGGTATTGTTGGTTAACAATATCTATGTCCGGCACGGTCTAAACTAGACTGCTGAATTATTTGGTAATCTTCTTTCGGTTCAATGGCATTTGTTCCTTACACTAGAAACCCAATTTCATTCAGCAAGCAGTCTTGAGGTAGTGTTATAATGACTCCAGCATAACATCAAGAGACCACCATGTTCTTAAAATGTGCTCAAATGCCACCATGAAATTCACACATATGGCCCAAGGTTCCGTGACCCTTCACAGCATGCTAAACTACAATCTGATGAAGCCACCCCAAGGGTGATGAGTTTGCCCATAAGACTGCCTGAAACTTCATGCTCTCCACAAGTTATGATAAAATACTGCCAGCGTTATAAATTTAAAGGTTAACAGATTTGCATATGCAAGATTTTTTTCTTTTAGTAAGGTGAGAAAAATTAAGAGCTCTCTTCTCTAAACTCCTTTGTTTCAAAGAGAAACCACCACAGCCTTGACAATATTTTGGATCCTTGTCTTACACGTCATTGATTCTGAAAGTAAGTTTACAGACATGGCACACTGTTGTATGTTAAATTTAGGGGGAAGCACTAACAGAGTGCACCTACCCATCCTGTATCGGCTTTCTGAGGCTGTCAATCTTTCTGGGGGTAGACAGCCTCATGTTGTTCCCCTGAGCAGTTGGTGGTTTTGAACTGCGGACCTTTCGGTTAGCAGTCCAACGCTTACCCTACAGCGCCACCAGGGCTCCCACTAAGTCTGATATTTGTTTGACTAAGTGTTCCAAAGAACGCACTCAAAAGAATTTCAAGTGTTTTGCCCGAGGCATTCCATAGGATCAGGCTACATAGACCTTCTTAACTTCTCTTCAAAAGTTTAATCATGTTCCTCTCTTCTACACAGTAGACAATGAGAAAAGAGCAAATGATTCTTAATAAACCATTCAGAAAATCAGTGATGTAAGAAAAAAGCTGAATCATTCGAGGTGATTCTTTCTCGAGTTAAATACTGAAAATAAGTGATTGACTTTGCTCGGGTTACTATTTATGATGAGTTGGCTACACAGTTAACTTCTCTATTCCAAAACATCAGCAGACAGATTTCAAGGGATTATTAAAAACAGTACAATGTCAAGTATTCAGAATCATTGAATAAGCCAATAGATGATGTTTTATTGAGGTGACTGAATCAAGGCGTAATCGTGTTCAAACATCTAAAGTTTAATTATTTGCTTAGATTTTAGAAATATGATATTAATGTACAAATTGCATGAATCGAAATTAGATTCTTTAGAAATAAATATTTGCAACTACACCAATTTACTATCATACACCAAATTTCCAGAAGTTCCATGAAAAGATTGGCTCTCATTCTGACACAATTTTGGGAAATCAACTTAAGATCTGCACTCTGCACTGCACTCACTCAGCGGACAGAGGAGATCTTACTTAGTATCGTCATAGATATCACCAACTCCATCCCTTCCTCGGATCGGTGAATCTGCTCACAGGGGGGTGGCAGCACAGGTTTATCTTGTACCAGTGTGTGCGAAAAGTTACGCTCAAACTTCAGACTCTAGCACTCCGATCCTTACAGATCAGTACGTTGTTAAGTAATGTCTTTATAAATCAGGTTCATGGGGTTGAAATTATACTTAAAGGTACTTCGGTGAGTTAATAGGTTCCCTCATGGTCCTAGTAGCCAAACCAATGGGGCTCCCAGTGTTTTTCAAACTCTTGCTATTGCATCTTCATATTTACAAACAAGATATTCCATAGAAATTCATTTACAACAGTAATCAAATTGCTCAAAGATGTTGTAGAACACAAAGTGACTTAGTGAATCTAGACAGAAAGAAGCAAGGATTCCTCCGGTCCCTTATGAGATTTCCAAGTGTTTGGACACAGACCTTAAAATGTGATATCGCATCATGCTCCGGGGATGCTAATTATCACTTGAATTTTCTTGGATTATGAGGCACTAATCAAAAAGCAGATCCATGCTTTAAGTGGATAATGTCAAAGTGAGCACTATCTCAACCATATCAAGCCCTCCCCCTGAATACTGGTGGCATATCCATTACTCACAATGTAAGAAAAATGAAAGATTAGTAAATATTATGTAAATTACAGCCCTTAGCAATGTGTATGATCTTGGCTCTCACACTTTAGGCCAATGGAAATTTAAAAAAAGTTATCACATTATACTAGTCGATGACCATACATTTTTATTATTATTTTTCTTTCTAAATAAATTACAATAAGATATAAACCTTGATTCAGGGATTGAAAAAAACGTGGTAGACTCACTAATTAAATTCTTTTCATAAATGGTTTTATTCTAGAGACATCATGCAGGAAAATAACACAGTCAATTAACACTTGAAGTGGATGAGAATACTAAGACCCAAAGAAACAGACATGATTCGGATGAGGACAGGACTTTTGAAGAAGGCTGAAGGCTGAGAGCTGGTGTTATTGTCTCGATAAACTTATTTGTGTTCTTTTAATATAAAAGAGCTTCGAAGTCTGTCTTTTTTCTCAATGTGAAAAAACTAAGAGGTATTTGATGAAAAACTATAAAAATGCTGGTGTGGTATAAGTAAATAAAAGAAAAAGTTCCATTGTAGGAAATTAAAAGTATACATCCAAAAACCAAGTTTATGGCCACAGTTGAATCAACTCATAGTCACCCTAGAGGACAGAGTAGAATTGCCCCTGTGAGTTTCCAAGACTGTAACTCTTTATAGGAGTAGCAAGCCTCTTTTAAGTCCTTAGAAGTAGCTGGTGGTTCTGAACTGCTGACTCCGTGGTTAACATCCCAATGCATAAACACTATGCCATGAGGGCTCCTAAAAGTATATACACTGTTGGTTTAAACTCTAGGGCCTTTTAAACACATGATCAGCTGAATACTGATCTAGTTTATGAGGGGTACTCATGTCCTCCAAGTTATAATTTCTCAGATAACTTTTAAAAAGAGTTGAATTTTAGCTAATAGGACCTTTCTCCAAAACAGAAAAAACAACTGTTTGCAAATACTTTCAGTGAATGAACAGTGGTGAATTTGCTCACAGCGTGACTTATGTCCACATCTACAGCTTGTTTATCATTATCCACTCAAAATGGGGAACTGTGGTCAACCCGCACCATCCCTGTTGTCAAAATGTTTTTTGTGTGTATGTATACATTCAGATATGCACAAACACGCAGATGCATGAATCGATAGGTATATAATGACACACTTTTGGGCAAAGCACTGTTTCTAAGACTTAGCTGCTTTTGGACAAGAAAAAGTAACAGAATAGGGCGCATCCTTCCTAAAACATGTGAATGTTCATGCCACGAATAATATAGCACATCAGAATGTGCAACTGTATACTTATTGCAAAGTATCTTATAGATTTAGACGCCATTATAAAATGTCCTCAATTCTATTTTGGTAACCTAAAATGTCAGTATATGATACCAAATGCCCAATTAAAGAGTTTAATATAAAAATATCAGCACAAAACTGTTTTTTAAATCTGTTTATTATGAGCAACCCAAACGTCAGTTTAAGTGCTGTTTTACTTTTATTACTAGATTTCATAACCCTACAATTGATAAATTTTATACCGTTTTAGGTATTTAATGAGATACTTAGAAATACTAAGAAAAAAACCAGTATTCAAAGGGTTAATTTCGCTTGTAATAACAATAAGTTATTTCATCATCTTCTTCAGTTCAAAATCCAGCTTTGAACCCGAGGAAGGATTCCAAATCATGGTACTGAAGGGCGCTCCTTTAGCCGGTAGCAGTTTGATTACCAATTACTCGAAGGATTTCTTTGTGAATGCCTCCTTCCTGTGTGTTTATATTTGCATCTCCCACTTGACCATCTTCATAGCTAAAATACAGAAACACAGAAACATTCGGATAAAAATGACAGCAATAAAAGCAGCCGGAAAATGCTTCTTGATGCCTAAATCATCGCTTAAGGAACAGATACCTTTCAGTTGAATTTAACGTGTTCCCATTACTACTAAGCACAAAAAGCTCCATATGTTAACTTCCCCACTGCTTTTCTTTACATTTTAGAGTTCTTTATTCACACCTAAAGCACTGCCCAAACTGTAGGACCAACCTTCAAGCAACTTCCCCAAGCAGTTGCTATGTAGCCTACTGTGAACAAATATACCACCTTCCACAGTCTATTCCTGGGCTAATGGACCGCTTAGCTCCCCTCTGCTTCAATTATTCATGAAAGCTTCAGCTTGGTGACATGCTTATAAATGACTTCGCTTTCGACCTCTCGGAATGCTTAGCTAGTTGGCATTGTAATTGGTGCTACATCTTTGTTTTTTAATCACAACTATTGAGTCTGATTAGCACATCTTCTAAGGTTCCCTGGTGAAGCAATGGATGGCTACCGTGCTTCGCTGCTATCCAAACCTTGCAGCAGGTCTACCAGAGAACACTGTGGCCATCCATCAGCCCTCCGAAAGATGCAGGTGGAGTGGTTACATGTTGGGCTACGCACAAGATCGGCAGTTCAGGCTCATTAGAGAAAGGCGAAACTCTCAAATCTTGTAACATGAACACTTTCAGAAACCCACGGGGGTAGTTCTACTCTGGCTTAGAGGGTCACTGAGTCAGGAATGGCTCAATGGTATGAAGTTGAGCTCAGCTGGGCAGTCCCCCTGTCCTACCGAATTGGAATCAACCCCACAGCTGCGGCTTGTAACACATATTTATACTGGCGCTTCCCACTAGATGCTCAGCTGAGTCCACCTTTAGCTGAAGACCAGAAGTACAAGTGTAGGATTAAAAGGCAGCAATTATTAGGTCCTTCAGAGAGAAATAGCTACATTTTAGATGATAATTTACCCCTTGAAATGAACTGATTTGGGCAGTAAGAATTCCCCAAGAGTATTCATTTTTAAATTTCCATGACAATACTAAGAGTGGAAGAGGTGATGAATTAATTTTACTTCATGAAATTGGCTTTAAGACAGAGGCTTTAGAGAAGCCGTAATTACTTCAAAACAGAGAACCAGGGCTGGCAGAGCAGGAGCTCAAAGGGGAATGCCCACTAATGTCTTTTCCTCAGCCCACTCAGTCTCCTGAAATGGCACATGCAGGAAATTGAGAGCAAAGATAAAGAGCAACGAGAGCTGACCAAAACACAAAAACAAAACAAAAACAAAACCTCCAGAGCAACCACACCCCCTGCTAAGGAGTCAGGTTGTAAAGATGTGCAGGAGCAGACAGCTCTCCTAGAGCTGCTGGTGGGTAGGAATCACCCCTTGGTTAGCAATCTAACACGAACGGGCCAGCGCCACCAGAGCACCCACAGTTGTCTAAGCCCCTGCATGCAATTGCATTTTAATTATTTTCCTTTTATTTTAATTATATGTATTATCCTATAAACAAAACATGGAAGTGATTCATTTGGAGGTCCGTACCCTCCAAATTAAAGACACAGAAAAGCATTCAACATGTATGTTTTCAACACAAAAAGCAGGAGAAGCAACTTTAATGGCTCGAGCTTAACAACGCTCCAGCAGAGCACTGTGGGGCAGTGACGCGTCCATCGTGCCCTGCTGCATGAGTCACAGCCACCTGGACCTGGTGCTTCACCGTGCCGTGGTCCACGCACAGATGCGGGCAAGGATGTACTCCCATCTCTCAGTTGAGCACTAAATATGCCTATTCCATTATCCTGATAAAATCATCAATGAATCTGTTTCTGGGTTTTACTATTCGATCTCACTTGCCAGAAAAGGAGGGAAGAAAAAAAGAGCAACTGTGCGGGTTCATTCCCAGCTCGACAATCGCTCCTCCAACGCGCAGGAAGCATGCAGGAGCACAGTAGGTCTGCTTGCTTTTCACATCTGCTTGTCTAAGCCCAGCGTCTGGCTGGTTTTACAGCGGCTGTCTTATTCTGACACGTGGTAGTACTGCAATCAGGTATGCATGAAGGCCAGCAATTGAATGAAACTTTGTCGACAATTTTTAGACACTAGAAATTGGTGAGAAACTTCAGAATATATGATTTAATTTTGCCAGAAGCATTTATATTTAATTAAGTTTACTAATTTTGATCTTGTTACATCGATGAAGAGCCATTTTGGAATAAACCATGTTTTTCAAACTTCTCATTCTCTGCCTCTTTTTCTTGACACTCCCCGCGCCCCCCCCCTCCTCCCACCCTCCCCTCCAGAGTGTTATCTCCCTTTCAACTTTACTTCTTACAATTTTCTAATACAGTAGCCTGGTCCGTAAAGTTTCCATACAAGTTTTCTCTCATTCTGTATTTATCATTTTACTGAAAAAAGAAATGCTCCTAGTTACTAAATCACTGTTTTATTATCTCTATTATCTTTCCTTTGGGAATCTAAGAGTGGAAGCTATTTTAATGTTTAATATTGATAATAACATAAATAAAACCACCTCAGTTTATATTCTAGTCATTAAACCAAGCTTCTTACATTACGGATCTTACAACATGAAAGAACAAGGACACTTATATTTCCAGCTGATAAGTGTGTGTGTGTAATAACTCACTTTATTCTCCTTCATTATTTTTCCTAACTGCTATCACTCATTTGGGAGACAGCACCAGTAGAACGCTGTGATTGTATCTGGTAAAAGCAAAAAATCTATGCTTGTAATTAGAATGTACAATAATTAATGAATAGATTCTCCTCTTGATCTGTTTTCAATCTTAATCAATTTTTCTTAATTAGTCTCTTCTCTCCTAAGGGTGTAGAGAAAAAGGAGGAAATCTCATTTGCATTTATAAAACAATGATCATTATCTTAATAGATTTTTTTCCCCCTTTACATTACTTGGAAAAGTGTTTTGACTGTACTGGAAGTAGCTTCTCCCATTTCATTCTCAATTTTTCCATATGAACTATAGACATCCTTCTCTCCAGTAAATACACACACTCTGCACAGTAACTCCATAGATTTATTTTCTGTACACTCTGTAAAATATCAATGAAATTTACCAGAAACGATTGTGTCTGGGTTGTTAACTTACCTCAACAAATAGGAATTTAACCAAGAAGCCAAAATGGTGGATTAGCTTCATTAAATGACAGGCTAAAAATGCAATTTAGAGGTACTTTGCTGACAAATTCTTAGGCCCCATCAATAAAATCACTTTGTAATTGGAGTTGGCTTCTTTTGGAAGGCTGAGTTTCTATCAGTGGGTACCAGTTAAGATGATCAAGAGGAAGAGATAAAGAAAATATTTACAAAGTGCTTTTCAACGAAGAACTGCATTCTGCTAACTTAATTCTCACGGTGGATTAAGCATGGCTGTCTGGATAGCTCTCTGGATAGCTTCCTTTTGAGTCTCCTATTCTACTCGGTACTTTCTCTACCTTGTGTTGTATCTAGGAAGTCACCTGTACATACTAGTGTTCATCAACAGCTCCGGTGCTCTGGCTGATGGCCTCAGAGAACACTCAATGGAGGTCAAGGTGTTCATGCTCTTAGCTCCAACTCCAAGAGAGCCTAAGGCTGCTTCCATCCATCAACCAAAGGTCATGGTTTCAAAGAGACTGAACTGAACAGGGCTGTCTTGGCAGAGTCCAGTAACTGCTTTCTCCCTTTATCTTTTGCCCGTATGGCTATATAAGCGCTCCAGTACACACAGATCCAGCTTACTGTGCTACATCAGCAGTTCTGCCAGACCACAGTTTTGTTAGTGACAAATGAAGATGGCCAAAATGATCCTATTTGACGTGGGCCACTTGGATTCTCTTTGGATGGGATTCTGACTGATACAAGTTTACTCTTATTGTAAAGAAAGATGACGCTTAGGGAGATTATGTTACTCAGTTAAGGTCACCTTGCTGGTCGGTCAGAATTCAAATCGCCTGACTCAACCGTGGCAGAGCTTCTTTCTGCTATCCTCACTGTGTTCTCGCCGTGAGGAGGGAAAGCGGGAGCCAATACATGTGCATCGTAAGAAGATCACAGCTTTCACATCATCCAAAGGAAAGCCAGGCAGCTCACAGCGTTGGTATTGTGGCTAATAATAAGTGAATGGATCAAATGCTGAAAGCAAAGAGGATGACGAAAGCACAACATGTTGATGCGGTCATCGGATAGAGCTGATGAAGTCTATGTCCAACTTCGCACGAAGCCGAGACCCTCCACTGTGCAGTGAGGAGCATTCAGGGACAGGATCAGGCATGAGAAAAGCTTTGGGGGCTGGGTGGTGTGTTTCACTGACTGGGGGAAAGCACTCGACGCTGTGAATCAAAATAAACTGTGGAAAACTTTGAGAAGAAAGAGAAGGACCGAACACTTCATCGTTTTCATTCAGAGCTGGTGCGTGATCAGGAGGCAGTTGTGTGAACAGAACAAGAGAACACTACTGCATGATTTAAAATCAGGAAAGGTGTGCCTCAGGGTTGTATCCTTTCTCCATGCTTGTCCAGTCTGACTGCTGAGCGAATCATCAGAGAAGCTGGATTATATGAAGAAGAGCGTGGCATCAGGGTTGGAGGAAGGCTTATTTATTAACAACCTGCAGGTATGCAGATGACAATGAGGAGGAATTGAAGCACTTGCTGATGAAGATCAAGGATCACGGCCCGCAGTGTGGGCTACCACTCAATGTAAGGAAGATCAAATATCCTCACAACTGAACCAATAGGGCACATCAGAAATGATGAAAAGGTTGAAGTTGTCAAGGATGTTGTCTTACTTGGATCCACAATCAAGGACCATGGACGCAGCAGTCGAGCGATCAAAAGATGTGTTGCGTTAGGTAAATCTGCTGCACGAGACCACTTTAGAGCATTAAAAGAGCACAGCTGTTTCTCTGAGGACTTAGGTGCCCCTGACCCAAGCCATGGTATTCTCCATTGCCTCATATGCATGTGACAGTTGGCCAATGAATCAGGAAGACTGAGAAGAACTGATGCATTTGAATTATGGAGCTGGAGAAGACTATGGAAAATGCCATGGATTGCTAAAAGGGGACACCTATTTGCTTTGAAAGATGTAAGGCCAGAGTGCTCCTGAGACGCAAGGATGGCGTGACTTTGTTACACATATTGTGGACATATTCAGGAGAGTCTAGTCCCTGGAGAAGGACGTCAGGTTTGGGAAATGGAGGGGCGGTGAAAGAGGGCAGCGCTTTCTCAATGCCAGCGGCTGCATCACTGGGCTCAAGCACAGGGACAATTGTGAGGATGGTGCAGTGTTGCATTCTGTTGGGGATAGGGTTGCTTTGGGTGGAAGCCGACTCAGTGGCATATAACACCACCACCACCACCGTTTCCTGACACAGCCTCCAAATAGGTCTGAAAGTGGTATTTCCATCTCTCTACCCCTTTGCCCAAGAATTCTTAGACCAGGGCAAAGCAGCAGTTTGGCATTTTTGCGGGGCTGAAATTACGCTCTTTTTCAATCTTTGAGTTTGGGGACAAAAAGAAGACTGAAGGGACAAGATCAGAGCTGCAGAGTAGACGGACTGGGATTGCTCGAAGGACTCCTTAGAGGACAGTCCTTGCTGCCCTGGAAGTAGGACCAGCCTCATTACTGTGGTGGAAAACACACTCCCTGGTGCAACTTGTCCGGCTTTTGTCTCATTCATGCAATTTTCAATTTTCCTAAAACTGCTTCCTCACAAGTCCCCGTGATAAGCTTGTGTCATCCGAGAAAGTCTATCAAGGTTAACCCTTTGGAGCTTCCGGACTGACCCCTTGGCACTGAAGTTAACTGGCCCAGCAGGTCTCCAGCAGCTACCGTTTCGATTAGAACTTTATTGTAAGGCAACCCCGTGAGCCTGCGACAAGTGTCTTACTGAGAGAAGTGTCTACAGCCGTGCACTGATGCATGTCCACACAGATTGCGTGTGCAACAAATGAGTGCATGTAGGAATGGGAACCCAGTAGAAACACTTTGGACTCACCCTCATCTCTGTGTTCATACATATGTGCACACAGAGCTGCACAATGCACGCTCACATACATGTACCCACACACACAACAAGAGACAGTTAGACACGGAAGGTTCTTTCCGTTCTAAGAGCATTTAACTATCACGTTTTTTTACAGCTTTCTAATTATCAAACTAAAGCACTGAGTTGATAGCAAACTAAATTACTTGTGCTATATTTTGAAGCTGAAGTGTCTGAGTAGTAGCTACTGCTTCCATTTATGCAGAAGGCAGTCAGATACTAATTTGAGCATTGATACTTACACAAAGAAGAACCGCGTACAGACGTGATCAGTATTTGGAACCACCCATATCTCTCCATGCTTGTGCAGGTCAGGTGAGGTGATCACTGTACAAGAAAGATAAAGTTAAAGACTGTTTTTTTTATTCAAAAGAAACCCCAGCCCATCCAAACTACTCTCTTCAGAAACTGAAAAGCAAAAACACATGCATAAGTCGACATGTGAAAAATGTTAAATCTTATTAGCTAGGAAGAAATACAGATGAAAATGAGACAAAGTCATGGAGAAGCACTGTGATTCACAATACACAGTGTAACACTAGGAAGGGAGTAACTGTGTGGAATCAAAAGTAGGCCCTGAGACTGGGAAACTACGGAGCAAGCAATTAAATGTCACGTGTAACCATCAACTATTAACAAAGTAAGAGATTGGGAAAAAATTAAGTCTTGACAAAAGAACAACTTTTTTAGCCAAGTCAGATTTTAAAGCATAATCAAAGAAACATATATAACCTTGCAACTAAAAATTTCTGTTCTAAATTCACAAACGAAGAATAATTTCAGCCTAGACACAGAAAGATCACTCGGGTTATTTTTTCTGGGCTTGGTACAGTTTTCCAAATTTGTCACGGTCTCAAGTGCAAACACCAGCTTACAGAAGAAGGTGGCATATTAACCAAAAGCGATGCAGCGTTACTTGATCAGAGAGATCTCATTACTATCCTGAAGTATCTGCCAAAGATAAAGTTAACACCACTTGAATCCTTGCCAAGTCTGTGATTCCGTTTCAACCTTTCTGAACTGTGCTGCATTTGTTTTCCATTTGTGCCCTCAGACATGGTCAGAGGGCTCAGTGGTCTGTTCTGTGAATATGTAAGGGCTCCTAAGTACAGATCAGACGGAGCCACAAGAGGACGAGGATTGTGAAACCATCCACTTACCTTCACACAAAGCTATGCATTTTAAGTTACGGCTCTGCAGGAACTGGGACTGCTGTCCTTTTTTCTGTGACTAAATTCAAAAAGAATTGAGAGAGTGAAAGGTGATTTTTAAATAAATCATTTAAATGACCCAGCAGAAAGAAAGAAAGAAAGAAAGCGTGTCTAAGACAAGTGGCGCTCAGCAATCCTTTGCTGGAGTGCCTTTACTATTGAGCTATACGTTGCATCATTTAATTTCTGTACTTGATTATTACTAAAGCACTCTCAAGATGTTTGAACTAAAGTTAATGCTAAATTAGAGCGCCATATTCTCATAACATAAATTAGAGCTCAAATTCATCTTGAATGACATTTTTACTTCAAGGTAAACAAAATTTGCATGATCCTTTTCAAATATTCCAGATCATCTAACTATCCAAAACCAACTCATTTTTATAGATAGCATCAATTGCTAAACCACACAGACTCAGAAACATCTCATGTTTTGGGTGAGGGGGAGGTCCGAGGTGAGGAGTATGTCAACTAATTTTTTTTTATTCACATTGTTCATTGGACAGGTTAGTCATGTTCCCAGAGTACGTTTGTTTTCTCAGAAACAACGTACAGTGGGTGCTTGCTCTCCTCTATCTGGACGTTTCTTCCTCCTATAGCCACCTGACTCAGGCACCCACAACCCGCCCCTGTCTATGCCTTCCCTGCCCACCGTTTATCATGCCCCTCCTCTTCCTCTCAGACCACAGTATTCTCCATCTTCCCCCAGATTTCTTTTTCTCCATAGCATTTACCACCATATACAGCATTATCTATCCATCCAATTCTCCATTCACATATCCATTTCATTCATATCGCCTCACCAGAAATTCAGGAGTCACGAAGTTACATTTTTGTCAATGTTTCATTTATGCCATGTTCCTACTCTCTAGGCAACCCGGCACATAGTGGTAGCTCAATAAATACTTAGTTAATAAAGGAAACTTGGAACTTGCATGTTAGGGTGACTTTTATGTCTTTATGAGAAGTGACCACTTACAAAGCCTAAGCAAGTATTAAAATTCTGCAGTCTATTAAGGCTACAGCTCACTAATCATACACAATTACTGGGATCGCTACAGCACCTGTGATGCATTGCTGCTTTTACTGCTTGACGCAGGCTCATCCTTGGCTGACACCTTCTGCTTCTTGTTCATCCCTGAAAAATTAGCAAAATCATAATTGAAGAGCAAAGCTATATGGTGCCGTTAAAATATCCTTTCAAAGTACTCTCCATTATACTCAATAAATTTGTCAAATTTGCGATTCCATTCTTGGAAACATTTTCAAGCTCATCCGTTTGGACAGCTGACAGCACCTCCTGTTTTTTTTTTTTTCTTCACCTCTTCTACATTGTCAAATCACAGTCCTTTCACGTCCCTCGACATTTGCGGAAACAAAAAGAAGTCTCACAGAGCGAGGGCAGGTGAGTAAGGTGCGTGGGGCAGCATGCTGTCTTTAGCCTAGAACTGATGCACTGAGATGGCTGCGTAAGCAGGCGCATCGTCATGGTGCCAGTTCCCCATCTGCCACAAATTAAGCCTTTTTCGTTGCACATAATCTCTTCAGAACCTCTAAATAGAAAGCTTGATTAACAGTCTGGTCTGGTGGAACGGACTCCAAATGCACTACCAGTTGACTTGTTCATCCATTTGGAAAGTTGAAGAATGTTCATAATGAGGTTTGTCATCAATCATCATTTCACCTTTTTGGACATGAGAAAACCAGTCATACACTCGAGTTTTTCCCATAGCGCTGTCCTTGTAAGCTCTGTTCAACATCACAACAGATTATGTGGCATCTTTTCCTGAGCAGGAAACAAAATTTCACATCCTCACGTGGTTCTCCTAAGTCGGCCATCACCAAAAAATGAGGTTTGAGTGAATTGCTTTACAAAAATATTCACTGTGACCAGAGGGAACCTTCCCCGGCGACGCCACTAGGTGCACTGACTCAGAAGGAGTGGCTTGATGAACACCTCGTGGGGAAACGCATGCTAAAAAAGCTCCACTCTGCTCAGGGGGCCTGTTTCCCTTTTATTTATTTATTTATTTATTGGGTTGGGGAGTGGGGTGTTTCCCCCTTGTATGAACAATATCTAAAAATATATTAAACTTCTTGAACTACTTCCATATATTAAATAGTTTCAAACGTAAACTGTTTCTTCTAATGAATGGAAACTACGTTAATTCTTTGACCAGTGGTATCTACAAGTCTTAGCTTTTTCTGTTAAAGCCATGATTTCTTTTTTTATTTTTAATCATTTTATTGGGGGCTCAGACAATTCTTACCACAATCCACACATCCATGTGTCGAGCACATTTGTACATTTGTTGCCATCATCATTCTCAAAACAATTTCTTTCTACTTGAGCCCTTGGATCAGCTCCTCATTTTTCCTGTCCCTCTCTTCCTCCCTCATGTATCCTTGATAATTTATAACTTATTATTATCATTAATATTTCATGTTTACACTGACCAATGCCTCCCTTTACCCACTTTTCTGTTGTCCGTCCCCCTGGGAGGGGGTTCTATGCATATCATTGATTGCCATGATTTCTTACTCTGGAAAATTTCACAAAAAAATAAACTAAAATCTCTGTTTTAGAATAGATACATTTATTTTTATCTATACTTTTAAAAGAATGTACAACTATCATATCAGAAGTTTAGAAGTGTTATTTTGTTGTTGTTCTTTCAAATAAATGGGGATAATGAGAATATGCAAAGCTTATTAACAAGATGCAAATGGCTTGGATCTAACCTACTTCCAACTCAAGATATTCCCCCAAAAGGTGCTGATGTAGGACTCAGGTGGGAGAACAGGTGTCTGATTTCAGACAAGAAGGCTTTGGGGGCTAGCATAGGGGTGTTGTTTTCTGCAGAGTTGTCTCTGGGTGGTGTGAACAGAAAAGCTGACAATTGAATAAGTCTGGTGATCCATCTCCTCCCAAATCGCCCAATGAAACTGAGTTCTCCTCTGATATCCATGAAGTCACCATGAGCTGGAATTTACCAGTTCGGGACAGAGGTTCTCAACTTGTGGGTCACAACCCCTTTGGGGGTCGAACAACCCTTTCACTGGGGTCGCCCAATTCATAACAGTAGCAAAATTACAGTTATGAAGTAGTAATGAAAATAAACTTAAGGTTGGGGGACACCACAACATGAGGACCTCTATTAAAGGGTCGCGTCATTAGGAAGGTTGAGAACCATGGGCTTAGGGTCTTCTCGGCACTCCAATAACTACAGCAGCTACTGCATCTCAATACAGTGATGCTTGAATTTTCTCAGATCATCGACCTTCAAGAATGTGACAAAAGTTATGCACTCTTTCCCCAGGCAAATGCACAAACACAATTTTTATCATTCACAATTTGGAATCTCCATTTCTTTCCATGAACCCTAACCAACTCATGTCATCTATTCACAACACACAGAATCCAGGCATGTAGAAAAATTGTTGTTTTACAATCCAAGTGTGATAGCTTTAAAATTGTCAATTTAAGGATTAAGTGTGTGGGGGTGGAGTCTAGCCTGTCATTCAGGTCACAGCTGATGAGGCTTCTGTGTGGGCGTAGCCTTCTAAGGATTCTGGGAAGTCTGGTAATTCCTCCTTGGTGGTGGGAAACACTCTGCTCACATCCTGGGAGACACAGCAGCTGACAAGACACATGGACCCACCCTGATGCAGCTCTGGGTGCTGGAGACCCCTGCCATCACTGAGATGTTTCCAATGCCACTGGATCCAAAGACTTTCTAGCCACTGGTCTGTGATCTTCTACATTCGGTTTCATTGCATGTGCTTTGTGAGTCTGAAGAGGACTTTATAGATTGGTATCGGACATATGGGCTAATATCGGACTTATGGACTTGATCTGGACTGGGCTGGGATGTTTTTGCCATGTTCAATTGCTCTTGTATATAAAATTCTTATACACATGTGTGTCCAAGGATCTGTTTCTCTAGTCTACCCACACTAACACACCAAGTATAGAGTGTTTCATTATAAATGGGAGAATTTAGCAATTTCTCAAAAATAAAACTAAAAATTAATGGAATATTTCCATGAACATTTTGCAGCCACTTGTACAACCACCTTAACTGGGACAGTTATCTAGATATATGCTCTCTTATAGTTTTAATTTTTCCTTAGAATAAAACTGTGTATCATGATTTCTAGGAGCCTTGGTGGTGTAGAGGATTGCATATTGTGCTGCAAAAATTGAGGTCATCAGTTGGAAATGACCTGCTACTCCATGGGGTAAGGATGAGAGTTTTTATACCCCATAAAGCGTTATAGTTTCAGGAAACCCACAGGGGCAGTTCTACTCGGTCCTATAGAATTGTTATGACTTAGAATTGATTCATTGGCCATGAATTTGATTTTGTTTGTGATTTATTATGATTTCTTACTCCAGAAGATACACATACGCATGTATATGTATACACATACATAATACATATTCATGTATTGTGTATATATTTTTGTGTATATATAAAATTGCTTTTATTCTAGCTTGAATTTTGTGTTAGCTTGCAAACTTCTCATTTTTAAGGTTTCCTTTTCCTCAGTTTCTATAGTTTTAGTTTTTATTATTTTTATCATCCTCTTGCTATTTCTAATTATAATTCTGGTTTTAAATGTTTGAATTTTAACCTCCCATTATTGACAAATAATGGGCTATGGTTTAAAAAACATGAACTTGAGCACAGGAAGAACAGCCCTCGTTAACAGTCAGCTGGAGCCTCGGTGGCCCTGTTGCATAAGAATTGGACTACTAACCACAGGTGAGTGTTCAAAGCTACCAGTCGCTTCTTAGTAGAAAAGAGAGGATGTCAGCTCCCACACAGATTTACAGCCTTGGAAACACTATAAAGGGCTGCCATGAATGGAGTGGACAAATTGTGTGATTCAATCATGTAATCTCTCTCTGTCACTCATGGGAGTGGACTTACAGGCACATACAAGCACAATAATAAAACCAACTACTTGTGTATCAACATAAATATAGCTTTTCTTCAAATGAGTGAATAAATAGTACCTTGAACTTTGAAGTTTTAAGAGGGAAAATATCATTTGTTACTTTAGAGAAGACTGGGTCATTTGAATTTTTTTGCAATGAATAAATAACTCTGTATTTAAGGAGAATACATTAATTTTATTACTTTTACATTGTAAAATATTGCTAAAAATTCCACAAATAAAAGCACAAATAAGTCATCCCAAATTTCACTAGTCGTACATAGTCAATGTTACTGATTTAGTAATCATTTTTTGCATATATTGAATTTACCAGGCTTCCCTTGGCCCATGTTTTTGCCTTATTTCAACTTTTTTTTACAGTGTAGAAATATTATCAAGACACCCATATGTAACTTAAAGGACCCTTTTTCACTTCCCTCCAAGTTTTCTATACTATTAAGATTTTGTCATGAAGTATTAGTAATATTATGGTAAAAGATATATTTAAAGGATCAATCATGTCAGTAACAGATTGGTATTCTGGCTATATGTTACACTAATTGTAGGTAAAAATTGTAGGTAAATGTTTGTGATCTATATAATGTCTTATTTCTTCTCCTTCTAATTTTTGAAATATTAAAATGTCACTAGTCAATTATCAATGATAATGTTTACGATAACTTACTCTAACCACAGATAGCATAAAGTTATACCAACTGGAGGAGAAAGTGAAAGGTGACAACACTGAAAAGGGACAGTAACTCTGTTGTTATTGTGTGCCATTGAGTTGACTCTGCTTCATAGAGACCCAACGGCACAGAACAGAACTGCTCCGTAGGATGTTCTGGACTACAGTCACATTGCTAGTTCCTTGCTCCTACAGATTGTTGGATGGATTGAAATCATGGAATTTTCTGTGAGTTTCTGATCATTTGATTGCTGCACTATCAAAGTTTCTGATTTTATATTATATCTGCTGCAATATTAACTCATCTTGATATTTGTGCAGTTTAATATATCATATAAGCTTCATTCACTTGACACAAGAATGTGCCTAGAATATTAAATAACAAAAATGTTTAGAATAAATCAAGTAGAAGTTAGCAGATAAGATACAGGATTACCTGAGTAACCAAATGATATGCTTGACATTGGGCTAAGGTAGATTCCACTTCCATACATGGCACCATGGAGCTAAAATGGAAAAAGTGGGGGAGAAGAGGTCAATTAAAGGTTTTGATATAATATGTGCCCAAAAGGGGGGTAATCTATTTCATGTTAGAACATGATGAAGCTCTTACTCCAAGATCTAATTTTAAAATAATACAAATATCCATGTTCTAAAAAATTCTGAGTAAGTTTATATATGAAAACTAACAGCAAGAGGAGGAGGATCCATGATGAACATTTTCCAAAGAACTGCAGACAGAATAACTTATTATAAGGTACTGAGAACTCCTCCTGCAATGAATGGAAAATTTTGAAAACAACTCTATTTTAGGTGAAGACTGAAATTCCCATGAAGGGACTTTGATAAAAATTTTCATGCTAGTATATAAAAAAGCATCGGACACAGATTTTCACTATGCACTCTCTCTGGCATCTGATTCTTGCCCTCCTCTAAACTTTCCAAATTAGAGTTTTATTAACTGAGACTCCTTGACTCATTTATGAATCAACACAGAGCAATCACATCTGTTTGATGTCTATATTCACAAATTCCTGTCCCTTATTCGTACGAACCAAGTGCTCACTCCATAAATATGCATTTAAAGAGGTTTACATGGGACCGTATTGCTGGCACATCGTGGTTTAGTGAGGTCCGCCAGCATGTCGTCAATGGGGAACTGCAGGGTGCTGTGACGATGGAAGGGAAACCGCTGGCGTTTCAAATACCTGGGCCCAAGTGAACAGCTTTCCAAGGAATGGTCTATACACAGAACAAGCTACAAAGAAAGAGCAGGCTCTCCACTTCTGAGGAACTAGCTCCTGAAATCATTACGAATAGCAGTGGAATATTGTCACATTTACCGAAAACCTTCTGAACAGAACCAAAATATTGTCATAGAGTGATGGAAGATGAGCTTCTCATGCCAGAACTCAAAAATGTGAATTAAGAATAGTTGCTTCAAATTAGAGTCGAACATAACGATGTGGATGAAGTCAAGCTTTGGGGCCCTTCACTTACTGATGGGGCAAGACCCAGATGAGAAGAAACAGCTGGAAGTATCTTATAATAATCGGGTCTTGGAATGTGCTAAGTATGAACCTAGAAAAATTATTGGACTTTAATGAGATGAAATGCACTGCTATTGGCTACTTTGAATCAGAAAATGAAATGGTTTCTTCAGGAATAACACAATCAAGAGGAACGGCAGTGCAGTGTCAAAAAAGGCATTTCCGGATCTATTTTGAAGTCCAATGCTGCCTGTGATAAGATAATACATGTATACTTATAAGAAATTTAAACTAGAACAATGATTATGCAAAGTTACAAATCAACCACTAAAGTTAGGGATGAAGAAATTGGAGAATTTTACCAATCCTTCTACCTGAAATTGATCATACATGAAGGCAACATGCATGGATAACTATTGACAATTGGAATGGGGAAATTTGAAACAAACAAGAACACACAGTAGTTGGAAAATATGGCATAGGTGATAAAAACAAAACTAGGGATTGCATGATAGAATATTGCATCACATATATCCTTTAGAAACAACATAAATGGCATTATACATATAGACTTCACCAGGTGGAATAGACAGGAATCAAAGAGACTACATCAATGGGAAGAGATAAAGGTAAATCTCAGGATCAGCAACCAAAATGAAGCCAGTGGATGAATGCAGAACAGACCATCAACTGCTCATATGCAAGTTCAGGTTGAAGCTGAACTAAATTAAAATAAGCCCATGAGACCCCAAATAGGGCCTTGAGTATATCTCATCTGAGTATCCAGAACATTTCAAGAATATTTTTGGCTCATCGAACACTAATGAAGGTGTGGGGCGATATCGAGAACATCATACTTGAGTGTTAAGAGATTCCATGGACTGGGAAAACATCTTTAACAATGGCACATCAGACAAAGGCCTTATTACTAAAATCTACAATACTCTGCTAGCGTCCAAAAAGAAAAAAAAAACTAACTGCCCATTGAGGAGGTGGGCAAAGGACCTGAACAGAAGTTTCACAGGGGCAGAAATCCGAATGGCCAATAAACATATGAGAAAATGTTCCTGATCGTTAGCCATAAGAGAAATGTAAATTAAAACAACAAGAAGATACTACCTAGCACCCACAAAGATAGCCCACTTAAAAAAACTAGAAAGCAACAAGTGTTGGAGAGGCCGTGGGGAGACAGGAACTCCCATCCACTGCTGCTGAACCTTTAGGTATGTACAGCCACTATGGAAATAGATCTGGCGATATCTAAAACAGATGGTAATCGAGCTACCATACGACTCAGCATATACCCAGAAGAGACAAAAAACAAACCACGACCAGATCTGCGCTCCAATGTTCATCACGGCACAGTTCACAATTGCAAGGAGTTGGAAACAACCCAAATTTCCATCAACAGATGAATGGATTAAAAAACTGTGGTACATACATACAATGCTAAGAAGCAGTGATGAACATATGAAGCACATTGCTGCATGGGAAGAACTGGAGGAAATCATGCTAAGCAAAGTAAGCCAAGCACAAGGGACAAGTGCAACATGAGTCTGCTGAGGTAAGCTTAAAAAAAATTGCAAAAGGGACATAAGGAAAAAAGCTACTGTATACAAACATTACTGGAGTGAGGACCAGGTAGTATGGTAGGGGCCAGACCAAATCCAGGGATACATATGGTAGCCAACTAAAAGGGGGGGGGGGATGAAAAAAGAGATGGGTAGTGGGGGAACAGGGCACTAACCCACCCAATGGGAGGGTATTGTTTATATCTTCACAGGGAAAGAGGGACCAGACTTCAACCCAGTGCTCCAAGATGTGAATGCAACATGCCGGCATGGAGTAGGGAACCAGTGGAGGGATCTGAGAGTCCGGCCCCAATCCCACCTATGTGGACAGCTGCCCCTCCCCCTAGAATAACTTATTTCAGAGGACAGCACTGAAGCTGCAGCTCCGGGACAGGGACATATCTGATAGGAGCACACACGGGAGCAAATGAAGGGGGAGGAAGAGAGAGAGGAGCACATCCTGGCCCACCAAGCCTTGATGATGAGATTCCCGCTCAGAGCAGCCAATCCACAGAGAAGGCCATATGGCGGGCCCCACTATTAGACACGACATCCCTCACTGACCCATAGCCCTACAGGGGACAACACTGGAGACAGCGTGGGAATTGCACCCGATCTGACCCCACCACATCGAGGCCAAAAACTAAGGGCATGCAACAGAACAGCAAGGGGGGCAGAGAGCAATGAAGTTCTGAGGGAATGCCAAAAATGGACTTTGGGGTCAGGGCTTGGCACCCCATTAGATTCGACCGGAAGACACTCATAAAAACCAACAAACAGTCCTTGAACTAGCTTTAAGCTTTAATTTTTTGTTGTAGTTTTTTTGTGCTATTTTTTTGTTTTGTCATTGACTTTTTGTTGTTGTTTTCTTTTCTTTTGTTACTTGGTTTTGCTCTATCTTGTTTTTGTGCATGTTGTTATCTCTGCAGGTCTGTCTAAATAAGACAGGCTGGATGAACAATCTGGAGGAGAAAACAACGGGACCGACAGTTCCAGGGGGGCATGGGAGAGGAGGAGGTGGGGGGAAAGGAAGTGGTGTTAGCAAACCCAGGAACAAGGGAACAAGTGACCCAAATCGGTGGTGAGGAGGGAATAGGAGGGCTAGTAGAGCGTGATCAAGGGTTATGTAACCAAGAGGAATTACTGAAACCCAAATGAAGGTTAAGCATGATAGTGGAACAAGAGGAAAGTAAAAGGGAATAGAGGAAAGAGCTAGGAGGTAAAAGGCATTGATTGAGGGCGAAGTAAAGGCATGTACATATGTAAATATATATATATACAAGGATGGGGAAACAGATTTATGTGCATATATCTACAGGTCTAGTATTAAGACAGCAGATGGACATTGGGCCTCCACTCAAGTACTCCCTCAATGCAAGAATACTTTTTTTTCTATTAAACTGGCATTCCATGATGCTCACCTTCCTGACACAACTGCTGAAGACAAAGTGGGTGCATAAGCAAATGTGGTGAAGAAAGCTGATGAAGCCTGCCCATCAAAAGATACAGCATCTAGGGTCTTAAAGACTTGAAGGTAAACAAGCAGCCATCTAGCTCAGAAGCAACAAAGCCCACATGGAAGAAGCACACCAGCCTGTGTGATTGCAAGGTGCTGAACGGATCAGTTACCAGGCATCAAAGAACAAAAAATCATATCACTGTGTGCTCACCTCCACGATACGATAGCTAAAGACAAATGGGTACACAGGCAAATGTGGTGAAGAAAGCTGATGGTGCCTGACTATCAAAAGATATAGCATCTGGGGTCTTAAAAGCTTGAAGGTAAACAAGCAGCCATCTAGCTGAGAAGCAACAAAGCCCACATGGAAGAAGCACACCAGCCTGTGTGATCACAAAATGTCCAAAGTGATCAGGCATCAGGCATCAAAGAATAAAAAGTCATATCATTGCGAATGAGGGGAAGTGTGGAATGGGGATTCCAAAGTCCATTTGTAGGCAACTGGATGTCCCCTTTTGGAAGGGTCCTGGGGAGGAGATGAGTCAGTCAGCGTACAATGTAGCAATGATGAAACATACAACTTTCCTCTAGTTTCTAAATACTTCCTACCCCCGTCTTCCCCCACTACTATCATGATCGCAATTCTACCTTACTAATCTGGCTAGACCAGAGGATGTACACTGGTACAGTTAGGAATTGGAAACACAGGGAATACAGGGTGGATGATCCCTTCAGGGCCAGTGGTGAAAGTGGCTATACCGGGAGGGTGAAAGGGGTGTGGGGTAGAAAGGGGGACCCAATTACAGGGATCTACATGTAACCTCATCCCTAGGGGACAGACAACAGAGGAGTGGGTGAAGGGAGACGTCTGACAAAATAATAATAATATGTAAATGATCAAGGGTTCATGAGGGAGTGGGGGAGCGGGAAAGGAAAGGGAAATATGAGGAGCTGATGCCATGGGTTTACGTGAAGAGCAAATTATTTGAGAATGATGAGGGTAGTAAATGTACAAATGTGCTTTCTACAATTGATGTATATAAGGATTGTGAGTTGTATGAACCCCCAATACAATGATTAAGAAAAATGAACTTCCCAGAAAAAGAGACATCATACCTGAAGAACCCGTTTACATGGAATCATTTTAAGAGCTAGCATATGGTCACGAGTCAATGATACTCAATGAAATCCCAGCCACACTGAAGGCCTGAGTGAAAACCGAGCTACAGGAATTGATGAGAAACCAACTGAAAGTTTCAACAAGCTGGTGAAGCACTGAATACACTCACTGACTTACGTCAAAAATTTAAGAGACAGACATTGCCCAATTGGCTGGGATGTGTCCATCTCCGAACACATTCCAAACAATGGTGACCCAACAGGACGTTGAAATTATCAGATGATATCACAGGCAAATAAAATTTTGCTGAAGATCATTAAACAATAGTTGCAGCAGTACATTGACAGCAAGCTCTCAGAAATTCAAGACAGATTCAGAAGAAAACATGGACTAAGGGATATCATTGCTGCCATCTGACGGATCTTGTGTGGGTCATAAAAAAACTATGGGCAACATTTAGGAGCATGGGAATTCCGAAAAGGTCATTGTGCTCATGCAGAACCTATACATGAGCCCCGAGCAATGATGTAAACACAATAAGGAAATAAATGCACGATTTAAAAGGAGCACCACTGTGTCAGGGTTGTATCCTGTTACCACACGTATTCAATCTGTATGCTGACCAAATAACCCAAGAACAAAGAATGCTGCAGGAGAATGGGAGACATGCTTATAGACAACCTGTGACATGTGGATGGCACAACGTTGCTTACTGCAAGCAAGCAGGACCGAAACACTTGCTGATGAAGTATACGGATGCAGCCTTCAGTATGGATGGCAGTTCAATGTAAAGGGAGCCAAACTCTACGACCTCGACCAATAGATAAGATCATGAGGCATAGAGAAATGATTGAAGTTGTCAAGGATTTTATCTCATTTGGGTCCACAATCAATGTCCCTGGAAGCCGCATTCAAGAAATGAAAGAACCTACTGCATTGGGAAAATCTCCTGTTCAGGGAGTTTTGAAGTGCTTTAGAGTAAGGGTACCACTTTGAGGACTAAGGGGCAGCTGACCCCAAACTTGCTTATTTTCAACCACCTCATATGAATGTGGAAGTTGGACAATGAAGAACAAAAACTGAAGAAGAATCTAAGCATTTCAATAAGAATATAAAAATTACCGGGACCACCAGAAGAATAAACACATCTGTCTTACAAGAAGCAGAACCAGAATGTTCCCTATAATCAGGGACAAGGAGACTTCCTCTCCTGTGCGGTGGACATGCTGTCAGGAGGGACGTGTCCCTGGAAAAGGACATCACTACTTAGTAGAGTAGAGAGGCGGACTGACGCCCAGACATGGATTGACAAGGTCGCTGCAACGAGGTGTTTCAAACATAAGAACAATCCTGAGGACAGCACAGGACTGGGCTGTGTTTTGTTCTGTTGCAATGAGTCAGAACTGACTTGATGGCACCTTACAATAGCCGTGCAGCTGCTTAGGATGACCATCACATACTGCCATAGTAAAACCAGCTCCCTGGAGTGACAAGAAACACCAGATATAAAGAATCTAAGTAAAAATGAGAAGTGCACCCATGAGACGCTTCTAACACCAGGTCCTCCTTTGAAGACAGAAAACCAGGTTGATACAGGTGGATAGCTCTATGGCATCCAATTCGTTTGTTTCTTTTTTTCCTCTCTGGCAGTATTCACACGAAGGCACCATCCCCAAAGTGTGAGCACTGTGACCTTGTGAGGACCGAAGGGGCTTGCTCTTTACAGGCTTTCTGAGAATCTCAGAAAGCGTCTTTATGGGAGCAGACGCAGACGGCCTCAGATTCCTCTCTCCCAGCAGCTGGTGGAGTCGCACTGCTGACCTCGTGGATAGCAGCCTAAAGTTTAACCCTGCGCTTTCCCACCAGGGCAGGCAGTACTCAATACATTAGCACTGGAGTGACCCATAGAACACTTAGACAGCTGAACTTTGTACAGGACGCACTTTGTTCTACTTAGGTTCAAAGTAGACTTGACTGTTTCTCCTATGATTAAGCGTTTCCTTTTTCCTGGTTAAATTGGCTTTCTTTTCAAATTCAATCCTATGTTGTGTAAGGTCAAAAGGGTACTTCTGCTTATTGGGCATTCCGCGACATTTTCAAAGGCATGTCATGTTCTCCCCATCTGGGGACGTGAACATGCAACACCAGGACCAAGGGCCAAGTGGCAACCCTGAAGAATAATTGAAGTCTTGCTCAAGCATGGGGAAAACTTACCTGCAGTCTTGTATTTGAAGCAACAACCAAACCGTTCCGCAGGATGGAGTGCCAGTTTTCAATGTGGGAGCCACTAAGAAAGGGGAACAAGTGAAACTAGGAAATCAGTGATCTTTCAAAGTGGTCATGGTCTAAAATCTATTAAGTCCTGATGCCTTCTGAAAGCTCGGAGTTTCTAAGAATTGGGTCATTGACTGGTCAGCACTCATTGTCACGTACTCCCTCCACATCCCCAGGGACCTAGTCCCCTAGCAGGAAGCCATACTCACTGAAATGCAAAGGTACTTCCAAAGAGTTTTTTAGCAGCTCGAAAATTGGATTCTTTGGCTGGTGGGCTGCTGAGAAGAAGGAATTGATGCGGAGTGTGCATAAATTTCAATTGCTGTGGGTTAAAATAAGGAAGATTGAAAACATGTCAAGTTTAACAGATCATCAGGCTGATTACAATGTCAAATTTGACTGCTTTAAGAATGATCCATAGTAATGTTAGGCCAATGTCAATGTCAGTAGTACAATTCACAAAAATTGAAAACAAGCAAACAAAAACACAGACAACCCAAAGTAATTTATATTTAGTTCTAGAATCGAGTATGTAATCACATTCAAGCAGAACTGCCCTCATAATTACACTTCTTTTTGAGTTTTTATTACTGAATTCCTGAAGTATACACTAACTACTCAACTGAGGAAATGTTAGAAGTTGGCTGAGCAAAATAGAATGTCTGGCTCAAGGTTTTAAAATTTAAAAAAAAGATCATCATTAAGCTTTAGTTGCATATATTTATAAAACTAGAAATTGGGTATGTTCAATTAGCAGTTTCTCATTGGTTAGGGAAAGAAATTAAAAGAGAACTCTCCGGAATAGTTGCTAGAAGAAATTTCCTAATGATTTCCCTTCCCGTCAACTGGGAACAGACTTGCTTTGAAACATCCATTCACTTCTCAGTAATCATGCAATACTTGGGGTGTCACAATTTAGATACTGCCCTTAGATCGTGAGGAGAACTGACCTGAGAATCCCATTTTTTAAAACAGAAGCTTCGTAAGCTGATAAGTAGGTATCTGAAGACATTATCTTCTCAGATATTGAAATAGAGATGGGCAAAAATGAAACGAATCACGACAAAGCTATACTAAATTTCTCCTGGTCCCTCTCCAAATAACATACTTTCTATCACTTGTGGGATCACTAACTGCTCTCATACTGACTCTGTTATTTCCTCAAGGGGCAGCAGCATGAATTTGAACTGAATCTGTTGGCAAGGTCTAGAGCTGCTGCACAAATGGCAATTTCACACCGAGAATTGGACTTGTGTAGCTCTGTCTACCAAATATCCGGAGGAGCGGCTCACTAAAAAAAAGCACCGAGTCCGTTCCCTGAACGGATCAGTACTCTCCACGTCTAACTGTTCTTTTGTGGAGGCGAAAAAACCAACTTACCCTGTTCACTGGGAGCTTCACAATATGCGACCTGTTACTCGAGATAACCCTGAAATGAAAATAATCCGCCAGTCACAAAGATATGCCAGATAGTTTTAAAGTTTGTTTTCTTAGTTGGAAAGTGATTGAAGCTTATTTTTGCTATTTCATAAATGAAATACTGTCAGTAGTCTGTTTAATCTCAGACTTCGTTGTTTTCCTGAGAGAATTTAAGAGTTTCCCCAACAACAAAAAACACAAACAAGAAGAAAGTCTTTTAATCTGAGAAACACGGAAATCTGCTGAAACCCTTAAGGTTTAAGAAAAATAATCATTCTTAATAATCACTAAGTCCCCAAATACTGTCCAAATGAATATACTTTCAAATGAAACGAATCTAAATACAGGTTTTGGGCACTGACTAATGTATCCAACACTGCCTAATTTAGAACACATTCTTATGAAGATTTTTATTCTTGTAATATTTGAAGACATCTTTTGGTTGTATATACAGTGTATGCAAATTATTATTATTCAACACAAATGCTGAGGCTGAAAAACAAAATTAAAGTTCCAGTATATGAAAACGTGGAACACTCTGTGCTTTTCAATGCTAAGGAAAACTGTAAAATATTTTGGTAAATGTTTTCCTACTGGAAGAAGAGCAACTATACAGCTGAGGGAAATAATCACAGTAAGTCAAAGTTAAAAGCCAGGTTTAACAATAGAGAAACAAAACAGGAAATTAGCAGATTAGATATTGGAGAGTTTTACCTCTCATTTTGAATATGGCCGCTTGCAAGAATTTGAATCGGTAAAATAAGAACTAAAGTGTTATTTTTGTTAATTTTAAGAATCCTGGAGAGGCATCAAAGCTCCTACAACAGAAGGCCTCTACCCCCTCCATTTCAGAGTGTGTCCTGCGACTTCTGACTAACCAGTGCTCAGGAAGCAGAATCTTGAGGGAGTCAGACGCCTTTTTCTTGGCTCATCTTCTCATCTTTTAAAACAACTTTCTGTTTGTGACATGGAGTAAGCAGCCATCTAGGCTAGTCATCTATCTGTATCACTCCACAGCAGGGTGGTCAATGCCATTGCCTTCGAGAGTTCTCCAAGTGGTTTCTAAGAGACATGCTTGTGAAGCTGGTATATGGCAGTTCAGTAGCTACTATTGTCTTCAGTTTGCAAAAGGGACGTAAGAGGATGAATTATTGGAAGTAGAGCTGATAGAAAGGTGAGTTCCCAAGTCCCCCCTCCTATTATCAGTCTATTCCTCCATCTTCAATCTGTGCTAGACTTCATTAAGTTGGCTCTGTTCTTGTTAATAAGGTAAAATGGGCAATTTTGATAAGATTTCATTCATAAGGGTTGAAACAATGAATTTTCCCACTTAGAACTCATTTAACTAGAAAATGAAATGAACCAAAACACCACCTAAGCCAGTTAGTCACGTATTTTAAACTTGGAGACACATTGCTGTCAAAACAGACTGTACTGCATGGTCTATGCACACAGTTCATGTGATAGCATCTTCTCCCTCGTTTGATATACAAGTTCTAATTAAACGGGAGTCATTAAAGAGTCCTAGATTATAAAATGTCCAGGCCTCAGAAGCATGTGGAAGAACTAGCATGGAAGGTATTGTAAAATAGGCTTTTTGTTTTTTTTCTTAGAGCAGGCAGCAGAAAACTGTGCTCTGCTTTCATTAGAGAAAAACTAGAAATTTATACCATTGCAGTAGGGGATGAGCAAGGGGATCTTGTTTATCCATCTGCTTCTTGATTTCCAGATATGGTGCCTGGGGGAAAAAAGCCATTATACTTCTTGATTTGAATTAAAAATCCATTTTAAAATCTATTTTATTTCCTGTATATGCAAAAGAAATGTCAGGCTTAATAGCATGCTTATTGGTCTACTGAAACATGAAAATTTGCAGCTTTGACATGAGAACAACCACAACTGCCTTAGTCGTTTCCCCTCAAGATTACCACTTTCTAAACTTCTGATCAGTATTAAAATAAAATGTGTGATAGTTACTTATTTGCAAATACAAGGCTATTTACATAGGTGTACATTTCTACATGAGAAAATTGGACAAAAATAACTCTTCTCTATGAAGAATTGACGCAGGCAATGAACCATTGCCACCTCTGTGACAGTGCAGGTTTATCCACAGGGCAGTATATTCGAGAAAATAGGAGATGGGATAAAACTCCTTATTTGCGGAATTGTATAGACTTTGATGTAATGGAACCCCAAAACCGTCCTATGAAGTATTGAGTGAAAGAGGACGCTGGGTGACTTTTTTCATCTCGACAGAAAAAACCATGAGGAATCAAACAATTTAGCAAACTTGCCCAAGGTCAGAGGAACATCATTGATGAGCCAGTTATGTAACGTTGGTCTCTAACTTTCTAGGCTGATGCTCAATCTTCTACATTGTCTATTAAAATAGTTTATACATGACCCAGAATTTTATGGAGAGCAATTTTGGCAGAGTGCGTATCCCAGAGTTTGAGTCTGTAGCTATTTATAAAACCACAAATGATCAGGGGTTTAGGGTGTAGCATAAATACACTGAACGCAGAGTTTTTCATCACTAGAAATAGCCTAACTTTCTGCATAGCACTGCAGTAGGTACTGTCCCCCTCCTCCGGTGCAACTGCACTTGAGTGTCTTCTTGGCATATCAGTAATAATCGCTACAAGGAAAACCACTCAAAGGATCCCAAAAGGTGTGAGCATGGAACACCATTCAGGTGGAATGGTGGGTTTTAAGCAAGAAAATGTGTCCTTTGAATGGAAGTTTCTTCTTGTTTTTACCATTGTTGAAAATTTGGAGGTGCTAATACTATCTGATGACTACATGGATATTTTAAATATTTAGGAACTGATTAATTATGTAAAGAAATGTGTCCCTCTTCATTGCCCTTGATAAGGCTAGTTGGGTGTCAGAGGCATGCTCCCTGTAGAGCAAGCTTTCAAAAGAGGCTGAGAAGCAGGCACCAGCGTCACAGCGGTAAGAAATGTCAGGGACAAGAGTTGGGGCTGGGACAGTGAGTGTGACATGGGTCAGAAGAGCACAGGTGTGCCGCGAGGAGAACTGAGAAGTGTGCTTCTGGAGCACTGTGTTCAAAGACACAAGCAGAGATGGATTTTTTTTTTTTTTGGCTAAGAACTAAAACGAGATGCCTTCTCTACATCGATTTATCAGGGTGAGGGGGGGGTGGGCGCTGGGTGGGGTTGAGTGTTCTATACTTAAGAAAGGAGGGCCTTTGGCGTTGGATGAGAGTGAGCTGGAGATGACAAGGTAGACGGGGAGGGGAGCGGGAGCTTTGTGGGTCCTCGGGACAAAGGTTTCCCCGATTCACTTCTGCAGAGAAAGGATAGTACTTCTTATAAGACCCCCAGTATCTCTAGGAATAGGGCATATCCTGAGACCACCACATACAACACACACAACCTACGGTAATGTCAATTTTTAATGGACACTTACTAATCTCTGCTTACAATGTCTCCATGTGCTGCGATGGAAAGTCTCCCATAATTCCATCGCATGTTTCACATGCTGGACGGGATGACGGCCCAGTGATGTTCTGCTCTTCCATCATCAGAGTCCTCATCCTTACTTGTCAACCTTTCCCCCACAGCCCTCACTAATGGATAAAATGCAGACTCGCCAACTCAAGGGATTTGGGGACTTCCATGTTTTGAGAGTCTGTGTTCTATCAAAAATACATATGTAACATCTGCATTTTATAGAACATTTTCGTTCTTATTCTAACTTTAAAATGACGTCTTGAAATTACGGCCATTAGTCATGTAAACTTTTGAGGAAGATGGTAAGCTTTGCTCTCTCTCAAACCAAATAGCCCCTGACTTATTCTCAAATGCTCAAGGCTTCTGCTGACTTTGAGAACAGAGCATCACGATTACAATGATAAATTCATTTTCCAAAAGTCACAGTAGCATAAAATTAAAACATTTCCATAGAGCAGCTTTATAAATTTCATGCCCATGTGACATAATAAAAATAGAACTTGTGCTACAGGGCCAGCACCCCCAGTCGTCTTTAAAATATGCTTTCCCTCAAGTGAAACTGCATGGTAAAAGACCAGAAGTGATGTACTTACTTGTGTCATCTCCCGAATAGACGTTATGCTGTCCAATGCTTTCATTACGCGGTCATAGTTCTTCTTCTGTTTGGAATACGGGAAAAAGGTGTTTATTTATAGACAGTTGAAGGTCTGAGTATCCTCAGATAATCTATAAATGAATTTCCATCGCAGGAGACTTGAAAGTGATGCCTCTTTTGTGTGCGTACAATGGGAGACTGGTAAAGAGGGCTCCAGGACAGAGGACGCACACCTACGTCAGGAGGAGGAGAAGGGAAAACCCTGCGGGGACAAACTGGTCCAGCCAAGGCAGGGGAAATAGAGCTGCCAATGCAAAGTAGACAGCAAGCTCCTCATTCCCACGTTCCTCTCATAAATCCCAAGACACGGCGAATAAAATAAACATACTGAATTATGAAAAAAACACTAAATCACACGATTTCATTTTGCTTTCATTTTTCTCTCAATGGGCAGACTGTTAGCAGAGGAGCATGCCTGACAAATGGGCAAGTGGAATCTGGCTGGTTTCTAAGTGGAATCACGTGCACGTATGCACGTCACGAAGGCAAGTTTTCCCAAGAACGTTTTACGTAGGTAACGTGGCTATAGTTGTCAGCCTGCACCAAGGCCACTTAGCATTGGCACAATTTCAGATGCCCGCTATTCCACACGGAATTTGTTTACTCTCCATGATCATTCATAAAATTGCTTTCTTCTGAAGTGCCAGTTGATGGCCAATTCAACTTTCACTTTGTTCAGCTAACTATGGGGGTGGGGTGGCCGTGAAGCAAAGGGGCAAGACATGCACATTAAGAAGGACGGAGGGCCTCCGTGACTGAGGCTCCTTCAAATTACAATGAGGTCACGAAAAGCAGACGACCAAAAATAGACAACAAAATGAAAATAATCCTGTTGACCACCATACAAAACAATTGGATATGGGCCCCTGCCTACTTGTCAGGAGGATGGGATGTGGCCAGATCGGAATTTGAAGAGATTGGGCCTGGCTTCATGAGAATAAAGTTCTGCAAATGATTTTAACAGAGAATAGGAGCAGGGCAGTGTTGGGTTGGTGTCAAAGACTGAAGGTTGGTGCAAATAAAGCTTGCTAAAAACAAGTCATAATGACTACGTGGCATGCAGAGTCCAGGCGGGGTCACAGGTGTGGTTGCTGAGGTAGAGAGTCAGACCAAAAGAAGAGAAAAACAGACCCAAGCAGAAAAATACCTAAAGGACGTTTGATGTGTTTGGATCATTCCTTACCCTGGGGTTGAAGGCCAGCATCTGAGGATCATTAGGATCTACTACAGAAGGATATGGCTCGAAAATGACAACTTTCCTAGGAGATTCCAATGCAGATCTGCACATGGATACTAGAAGGTCCACCACCTTGAAAAGCACACAAGAAATAGTCACCATTCACCAGGTTGCATCAACTACTGTCCCACTGTTTCTCTCTCAAGACTGCTACGTCTTCCCCATCTGTAATTCATGACTTTAGATGAAATTGACCACAATTTAAAAACACTGAAGATGTCCTGTCTACAATTACCCAGGCCCTAGTATGACTTTTGTCATGGGCACATATATGCTAATTTTCTTCTAGGCCCTGTGGTTACAGAGCAAGAGAGGAAAGTCCCCGCTCTCATTGAGTCTGCATCCTGTTGAAGACGCATAATAAAAATCGCTTCCAGGAAGATATGCTTACCTAGGATTTCTAGCTGCATTAAATGCCAAAGAAGGCTGGCATTGCATCCTTAGGTGGCTTCAAGCACTGTTTTACTAAGAGTGACTGAGGGAGACCTCTGAGGAGCCGAAATGTTCACAGACTCCGGAATGTAAGGGGGTGATGGGGAGGTGGGATTGTCAGGGCCAGGGTATTCCAGGTGAAAAAAGAAAGGAAACACGGAGGAAATGAGTGTGGCCAGATCTAATAGCAGCATGTTTCTAGGTGTTGCTGTACTGCTCCTGCTCTTCGCCAGAAGTCATGAATGATCACTGAACGACTAAGCCCAATGGCTTTACTTCCACATTCCCCTAGGACTGATTGCTTTGCAGAGTTTAAAGCATCGTTCAGAGGGCGATTATTACCAAGTCAGTATTCGTCCCCAGTCTCCAGGCAACTGACTCAGGAAAACAGATTATGTCTCAATGCATAGAAATTCAGGAGAGAACTCACTGAACGACCAAATCTAGAGTCTGAACACAGGTCTAATCCAGGGAAGGAAAGCTATTTTTAGCAAGTTTCTAAACAAGTATTAAAAAAGAACAACCACACAGGGAGAGTGAACAATGTTTTTGTAGGATCCTCCAAAAAGGGCATTTAGCCGACTGACAGCAGAGCTCAGTACTGTGTGCATATTCCCAAACGCCCCATGACAGCATCCACAATTTCCAGTGACCTCCTATAAGCTCTAGGGCCTCAGGTCTATAAATAGCATGCTTCAAGTGCATAGACAGAGCTACCCACATGGCTCCCTCAGGAAACACTAAAACTGACACAGTGAATGTGGTTCAGATATATTTTTGATAATATCTATGTATATATTTTAGAATAAAATAATTAGTTTCTAGGTAACATTTAGGAATATGACCAAATATATAGGCAGAATAAAAGCAGTAAAAGAAATATTCCCTTTTGGAACAGAATCACAAAATTCCCTGATCTCTGTAGATTCCTTTTAGAGTTGAATCACTAGATGGACTGATTTCAGCGCACACATGTGTTTTACACATACTTTACTATATATTTAAAAAACAATTATTTTTTAATATGTATTTGTAGTAGTTTGCAAAAGATGAAAGATGATTACTCTATCACCAAGCTACTAGCAGACTCTTCATTTTTTCTCTTCTTCAATAATTTCCTATTTCGGGGTCTTAAACTGTTTCCTATTGAAAAAATATTTGAGGGATAACTTATATCCAATAAAATGAACAATATTTAAGTATACCACTTGAACAGTAATGTGTAAGTGCGCTAAAACTAAAATCTCAGAGCCGGTCGGGTCACTTCTGAACTGCCACGTTGAGGCTTCTGAAAACGGAAACTTTTCCTCTTTCTCCCGCCAAGTGACCAGTGGATTCGAACACTGACCTGTGGCTAGCAGCGCAGAGGTCAGCCCACTCGTGTTCACAGAACCAAGTCAGACTCACTGCCATCAACTTAGCTCCACTCACGGGAACCCCATGTCAGGTGTTTAGGCTATAAATCTTGGCAGGGGCAGAAAACCTCACCTTTCTCCCGCGGAGCGTTTGGTGGGATTTTTTAAATTGCTAACAGCAGCCCAATATAGATACATGCACAAATATACACGTAGACGTATATGGTTTCTTAGGGAAAAATGTCACTTCACCAACCACTGTCATCCAGGAAGCAATTTCAAACTATGTAACGACAGGGTGATTTTTCTCCACCAGTAATCATGTGGCCAGTGTTCTGCTAGCAAGTACTTTCCAAGTATAAGTAACTGTGTATTAGCACAAGTATCAACCTGAAGATTTCATCAAGTGGAAACAACACAGTTCATTTAATCAGGGAAATAACTATTTTATGGGATATCGATAGCGAGGGATGACTCTATTAATTAGTCATTTTACTTTCATCTAGTATTAATACTGGTTAGTCTTCAACATTGGTTGAAAAAATAATTAACTTATGTCTGTAGTATAAGGAGCCCTGGCGGCATTAGGTGATGAACTGGAAGGTCAGCAGTTTGAAACCACCAGCCATGCTGAGGGCAAAAGCTGAGACCTTCTTTGTCCGTTAATAGTTACGTCTCAGAAACCCACAGCAGCGGTTCTACCCCGTCCCACAGCCTTGCAAGGAGTTGGCACTGACCGGACAGCATTGAGTTTAGGTTTTGGTTTGGTCTGCTGTATGATTGTTTTTCACAACCATCTCTATAAACTTTTAATTGAGGTTCTAGTAAATATTTTAATATTTAGCATCTTTTTTTAATTTTGGGGAGGCAAGGCACTTTATCATGTTTCTTTATTATTTATCCAACTTTATGAATTGTGTATTCAAATTCTCAATCCCTTCTGATTTTCATCTCAATTTTTATGAGCTCTATAAATAATTACTTTTGTAAAAATAAATCATATTAATAATGTGAATGATGGGGAGTGTGAAGTGGAGACCCAAAACCCATCTGTAGAAAACTGGACATCCCCTCACAGAAGGGTCACAAGGAAGGGACCAGCCAGCCAGGGTGCAGTATAGCTCCAATTAAACATAACTTTCCTCTAGTTTTTTAATGCTCCCTCTCTCCCGTACTATCATGACCCCAATTCCCAATTCTACCTTACAAACCCGGCTAGACCAGAGCAGGTACAGTGGTACAGATAAGAGATGGAAACACAGGGAATCCAGGACAGATAAACCCCTTAGGACCAATAATGAGAACAGTGATACCAGGAGGGGAAGGTAAAGGTGGGGGGAGAAAGGAGGAACTGGACACAATAATCTACATAGAAACCTCTCCCAGGGGGACAGACAACAGAAAAGTGGGTGAAGGGAGACATCGGTCAGTGTAAGACATGAAAAAATAATAAAAAATTATAAATTATCAAATGTTCATGAAGGAGGTAGAGTGGGGTAGAAATTAGCTGATACCAAGGACTCAAGTAGAAAGAAAATATTCTGAAAATGATGGCACCATATGTACAAATGTGATTGACACAATAGATGCATGTATGGATTGTGATAAGAGCTGTATGAGATCCCAATAAAATGATTTAAAAGAAATTACTTTTGTTTCAAAATAAACTTCTTGAGAGTTGGATATTGTTCACCATTTTTAATAAAATAAATGTAAAATGTGGATCGACTCAGCCCTGTTCATATTTGACTTTTGATTTATTCCTACATCACTCATTTTACTCTATTTTTAAATATTTAATATGGAATCTCTTTCAGGATATGTCATAGAGTAATAAGCAAACATAAATTCCCCTTAATGCTACAGGTTGTTTGTTCCCATCTCACTCAGAACAGAATTCACTGCCTCAAATGAAGTAACATGTTGTCTTCTTCATCTCAAATTACATGCATTTACACCTTGATTGATTTGGGGGGTGATTACTGGTTTGCCATTCTGTTGCTGCAAATACTACTTTGGTAAAATACTATAGCACTGCATGTTTTTCTATGCAGTTGGTCTGCTCTTGTTAGGTATCAGAAAAGCCCATTCTCCTCCCTACTCTAAGGACGCCTAGAGTGGGAACAGACTCGATGGCAGCAGAGTTTTGGGGTGGGGGTAGGCGGGGACTAACTTAATTAACATATTTTGGCAGAATTTTCATAGAACTTTTATCTTGTTTATTCTTATGAAGTAGCAGTTTATCCACAGGAAATCCAGGGCAGATGATCCCTTCGGGACCAGTGGTGAGAGTGGCAATACCGGGAGGGTAGAGAGTGAGTGGGTTGGAAAAGGGGAACCGGTTACAAGGATCTACATGTGATCTCCTCTCTGTGGGATGGACAACAGACAAGTGGGTGAAGGAAGACGTAGGAGAGTGTGAGATATGACAAAATAATAATTTATAGATTATCAAGGGTTCATGAGGGAGATGGGAGTGGGAGGGAGGGGAAAAATGAGGAGCTGATGCGAGGGGCTTAAGTGGAGAGCAAATGTTTTGAGAATGATGAGGGCAACAAATGTACAAATGTGCTTGACACCATTGATGTATGTATGGATTGTGATAAGAATTGCATGAGCTCCTAATAAAATGATTTTTTCAGAAGTACAGTTAATTTACAGACAATGGGGCATCCCCCCACAGAGGGGTCACAGGGAGGGGATGAGTCAATCAAGGTGCAGTAGAACGCTAATGGGTCATGCAATATACCTCTGTTCCCTGGAGGTCTCCTCACCCCTGCTATCATGACCTTAGTGCCGCCTCCCAATCTAGACTAGATGGGAGCATGTACATACGTATAGGCAAGATATAAAACTCATAACGCATGGAACCCAGGAAAAGGAATTGGAATAGAGATACCAAAAGGTTAGGAGGAAGTGGGAGGGGGGAGTGGGGAGGGAGGGAGGCACCGATCGCAATGAATAGCACATAACCACACACCCTCATCCAGGGGAAGAACAACAGAAACCAGAGGGAAAGGGAGACAGCGGGTCGGCGTGAGATTTGAACATAATTAACAATCTACAATCTATCAGGGAGCCACGAGGGTTTGTGGGAGGAGGGGGGAGCGGGGAGGGAAAAAAGGAGGAGCTGATCCCTGGGCTCAATGGAAAGTCAATGCCAATAAAAGAATGACGGAATGTATGTGCGAATATGTCGGATACAATTGATGTACGGTTTGTAACAAGAGTTGTAAGAGCCCTCAATTAAAATGGAAAAACAAAATAAAAATAAAATAAAATTTATAAATGTGCCCAAATAAATAAATAAAGTAATAGTTTGATCACGTTCCATAAGTGGGGAAAAACTAATTGAAGTTTTTATTTATAAATTTTTGATTTATATAAAGAATTGACAAAAAGTACAAAAGTGTTGGCATCATTCCATTTTTTTCTTTCCAAAACCATAAAATGCTTCTCCTACTTCCAAGTTGTTTGTTTTTATATTGTTCTCTATGTCATAAACTCTGTGATTCTAAATCGAAAGCTCTCTTTATTATAGGTTCTACCCATTATCTTTCCACTTAAGCGTCTATAATAAATTGGCTTACATTTTATGGCAATGTAAGTTTTAAATGTAAAATAGATGTCACATAAAGCAGGTGTGAGGGTTTTAGTCATTTAACTCCCCCCATATAAGAAAGAATATCAATTATGCTTTAATCAATAGAAAGCTGGCGTAATTTCACCTCCTGGCAAAATTTAGTTTTTATCTAAAAAAATCATCAAATGCCAATCTGTTTTTTAACATAACAGCAAGTTATTAAAAGTTTCCCCAAAAGTAGCAGAGAGAAAAATTAATGAACTGGAACACATCTTTCAAATCAAAAGAAGACATAATTAACGTCACGTGTTACCACCTGAGCCCCTGTTGCTATTTCATCAGCGGCTTCATTCATCACTCCCAGAGTTTGGAACGCGAACACGCACAGCTCTCGTTCGCATACCGTCGGCTACAAAACAAAAGGGAGGAAGTAAGCACACTTGTCTCATCTAATTAATTATGACATTAAAATTTCGACATTCCACATAAGAAATAGAAAGCCCAATTTGTAAGAATTAGAAACAAGTAATAAAGAGGCTCTCGCTAATATTCCAACGCAGTAACTAAATATCCATATAACCCAGAAACAAGTCCACGGCACCGGTTCTGACTGACAGCAACGCTCGACATGATTTCTGCGGCTGCATTTTTACGGGAGCAGAGAGCCTCATCTTTTCCCCCCCAAACGACACTAACAAATATAAAAATAAATTAGGTTTCAGTTAAGTCCATGTACTTGCAATCTGAATGCTCTAGTACGAAATAAGAAGGGCAAAGTATTGTAAAGTACTGAACACGAGAGAGAAGTAGCCCTAACCAACTGCAAAGTACCCACGCTGGTGACATAATAAAGCACGAAGTGAAACACAGAAGCTGAATGAAACAAACCTACAAAAATAATTCAACTCTTTCCTACTAGGCACTTTTCTTTGGGACAAATAGGATGATCGGGTGCCCTTGCTACACAGTTCTTGAATGACTGGTTCTGTGGCAAGGACTTGCCTTCAAGATCCTGCTGAAGCACACTGCACTGAGGTATACACTGGGCAATTGCTTTGGAAGCGCTCCTGTGTTTGAAATCGAACGTGGTGTCCCCCTCTGATGGATCGCGTCTCCAGCGTTCCAGTGCATTAGGTAGCTGATGAAGCCTAACACGATGAAATCCGGGGCGCTGCCGCACAGCGGACAAAGGTATTTGTTCTTGCCATTGCTCACTCTCTCCTAGGCTCGCTCACTGCAGGGGGCAACGTGGCCAGTCCCTTATCTAGAGGGGAACTAGGGTCCCATTCTGAACGTCCTTTGTGGATAAAAAGCCTGACGAACCACAAATATTTCTCGTTGACTTTGCCCACAAAGCATGCTAGAAAAATGAATTAATATATTTCCCCTGTCAGCTTTACAAGTAGAGTTTTCTTCCAATTTCAAAAATATCAGGAAACTACCTGTGACAGAGAGTAGTTTAAAGAAAGTTCTTCCAACCACACAAGTTAGGCACTAAAGCACACCCACCCACGCATGTACACAAACATGGGCTTCAAAGAGTTTGTGGGAAAATTCCATTATCTTTTAATTCCATTTTTGCTTAAAAATTTTGAAGTAGATACAACCGGCATTTTGTGCGATCAGTCCTCTGTTTTCTTGCTCTCCAAAAAGACTTGATGGAGCTCAATCAATGTTTTCAAGGAAACTCTTACTACGTCCATGAGCACACTGCAGATTACAGTAGGAACCGAATCACTTATTTGGTTTGATTCCTAGATGATAATCTACACTATATTGCCAAATTAAGAATCGGATAATAATGTGAATTGTATGCTGACTAAAGTGTTGCATGTAGGACTCCAACCGAGGAGCGACATTTGCAAACTCTTCGAACAAAACAGAAAATTAGGTTTCTATGACGTTTCTGTTTGTGACATGCTTACCCAAGTCTCCGAGTGAAATGACAGGGAAATAAGGGAAGAGGAACCATGTCCTTTAAAAAGCAATGCAGTTATTAAGAAAGGAAAAACAAAATTAAATAAAGGACACAGCCAGAATTTGTAGAGAATGAATCTAGGAAATGTAAAAATAAAAAATTAAAAAGCCTAAAGATGTCAAATTTTACCTAATATATTTAAACATAAACTGAGTAATAACATGCTTTTTATATTTCAGAAATTTATTATAGCTGGTGCTGGCGAAGGATACTGAAAATGCCCGGGGTTGCCAAAAGAACAAACAAATCTACTGCAGAAACCCTCCCGCATGTGTATAAGAGATAATTGCGGCGCCCCTGACACAGCTATGGTATTTTCAATCTCCTCATTTGCATACAAAAACTGGACAATACCTAAGACCAAACATGATATTTTAATTATGGTATCGGCAAAGAGTACATAAGGAAAAGAAATTGTTACCATCAATGAGGTGGATTGAGGCCTAAAGAAATGGACTTGGACAAAGGAACATTTGTGAAGATGCTGGCGGCCAGGTGGTGTTACAGTCAATGATTTTGAATGGAATAACAACAAAACAGGTAAGCTGAGATGAAGAAAGGGTTCTCTCTTTTCTGAGGATACACACACACACACACACACACACACACACACATTTTCAAAAATCAAATTGCAAAATCTGTCAACATATTCAATATGGAAAGGCTGATTAAACTAATTTTTATTTCAGAAGAAAATTGTCTCTGAGAGAACTTAACTGACAAAAATGTAGGATGTGGGCTTTAAAAACATTTGTCAAAAGTTCCAAAAAGACATGTGTCCTATTAAAATTATTTTAGATATTTTTGAAGAGAATAAACCTTGAAGTGTGGGAAAAATACGCTCTAAAAATTCTTAGTAAATACACATTTTCCATTTAAAAACTCTGAATGCCACTTAGCTCAATTTCGTCCCATTCTTTCATGCTTGCCTTCAACGGTTTCACAAAAATAAAAAAGAACTGGAGTTCAACAGTTTCACAAAAGTAAAAAAGAACTGGAGTTCTTCGAGTAAACAATAGAAGACACAAAATTAAGAGGTGTGTGTTGTTCGAAAGTATGCATGCACTACTTATATCTGTTGTAGGGTTTGTGCGCTTGAACAACAGCAAATGAAATAAAATGTTATATTAAACAAAATAACACTAAGACAAAAATCCACTTCCTGAATTACATTCCTTAATTTGATTGGAAATAGATTCTAAGAGATAAATATAAATACTACAAGTTACTCTCTTAAATATGTTGTTGAGTTTTAGAGATTAAAAATACAAAATTTTTGGATCTAAACCAATATATCCATTGTACAAGACCAAATCATGCAAATCTTACATATTTTTGTGTGACTCTTTTGTTTATAACTCCTTCTGTCATTTTTTAAATTAAATACTTTTATTGGGGGCTCTTACATCTCATAACAATCAATACATTCATCCATTGTCAAGTACATTTGTACATGTTATCATCATTGTTTTCAAAGCATTTTCTTTCTACTTGAGCCCTTGATACTAACTCCTTATTTTTTGCCCTCCTTCCCCTGCCCTCCTTCCCTCATGAACCGTTGATAAGTTATAGATTATTTTTTTCATATCTTACATCATCCTCTGTCACCCTTCACCCACTTTTCTGTTGTTCTCCCCCCTGGGAGGGGATTATATGTTGATCCTGTCATCAATTCCCCTCTTTCTCCCCCCAGCTTCCCCTTATCCATCTGACATCTCTATTCTCATTGTTGGCCCTGAGGGGTTTATCTATCATGGTACATATTGTCTTTGGGAAAGTTTTTGCAATAAAAAATTCAACCAACAATACTTGAATAAGGCTCTAAAGATGAAGCAACTGTATTTCTGCAGATTCTCTATTTTCAAGACTACAACCCAAACCAATTGGAGAAGAACTGCCCCTGGGAGATTATAAGACTTTTAAGTTTTTATGTAGCAGAAAGTCTCATATTTCTCTGGAGTCACTCGTGGGTTCAAACCACTGACCTTGTGTTTAGTAGCTCTCTGTGTAACCCACTATGCTACCAAGGTTCTGCCTAGACACACAATGCACACACATGCATGCACGTACTTGTGGTCCAACTACGACTAGAAATAGGATTGACTAAATTCTTGGTAAAAATTTATAAATTAACCTTACATTTATCACTCTATAAAAACCTAAATATTATGTTGAATAATCTTGGTAGATTCTAAATGGGAATATATATCATAGGTCTTCTATTATTTTTTCCTAAACTAAAAGCTTTGTGAGTTTTTTCACATATTTATTCCTGAAAGCAGACTGATTTCTATTAAAAATATATAACACAGAATCCAGCATACCTATATTTCTCAAGCTGTCTTAGTATCTAGTGCTACTCTAAGAGAATGTAGGTGGCATCAAGGAACATTTATTTCCTCACTGTTACAGCCATAAATCACTTTCAACTCATAGTGACCCCATATAGCAAATGGCAGGCTTTGTAAATCTTTATGTGAGCTGATAGCCTTATGTTTCTCATGTGGTGAAGCTGGGGGGCTTGAACGGCTGACCTGGAAGTCTTAGAACTCCAAATTCAGGGTGCCAACTCTAGGGAAGGTTCAATTTGTTGGCTCCAGAGGATGGACCTTGTGCCTTCGGTTTCTGCTTCTTGGTTGCTTGGAGATCTGTACATCTCAGTATATAACTACCCCATCTCTCTTCTGCTTCATTAATCTTAAAAGAAACCAATGCAAGAAACGCCCTCTACTAATTATACCTAATTAACAAAACAAAGAGAATCCATTCTCCAATGGGAACATAAATATATGCAGAGGATTAGAATTTACAACCTACATTTTCATGGCACATAATTCAATCAATAAAACAAATCTTATGCATTTATTTTAAATAATTTTGAAAGTCAGAATGAAGTTCAAAGCTCATATTCTTCTCAGGCTTACTAGTTGGTGGTGGAAAATTTGTTTAACTTCTGTGAATCTTAATTATCTTTTTGTGCATCATCATGGGTACAAATGGAACTAAACCACAAAAATTTTGTGAAAATCAAACGAGTAGGCCATGTGCAAATTATTTCGGAGGATGTGACAGAGCATTAGATAATTTCCTTTCAATTGGTAACACTAATAAATAGTAATTCTATTACTATCTTATTTATCTACATTTTAATTTTTCTCAGGCTCAAAAAGAGAATTTTAGATGTGATAAGATGTAATGATTGTTCAAAACTACTAACTAGTTATTGATGTCAGCATACACTGCTGAATAAGAAACATGGACATCCCTTCACTCCCATGAAAGCAATAACAAAATTGTACAAAAACTGCCAGAATCATCTCTCTCTCTCTCTCTCTCTTTTGCCTTTTCTCAATTCTGGAAATTAACCAAAAGCTTATCGCAACCCAGTGAACTTCAGGAAAAACAACAGATGGATCTCAGTAAGAACTGTGAGATTTTTGACACTGTAAATGATTCTAATCTTCTCCTCCACCCTCAAGCTCAGTGGTATCCTTGGAAATAGCCTGAACTCCCAGTAACAGAGGAAGAACAGCAGATCTCACACACACACACACTGTCATCTAGTTATTTATTTTGTGGATCTCGGGAAGGCAAGTTAAAACCAGTCTCATAGCTCACCAAGTACTAAAACCAGTATCAAGGATTAAACCATTTATGAGTAAACATTTAGCTGTTGTGGCCTGAGGCATAGATAACACCCGAGACAAATAATGCACTCATCAAAAACCTGTGAGAAAGACTGGTGTGTGAAATGTACATATAAACTATGACACTCCTGGGATCTTAATGGCACATACATGTCCATGGTTATGACTGTGCTCAGGGATTAGCTTCCGAGAAGTAGGATCTAAAGGCAAAGGAAGGGCTGTGAATTGCCTGGCTGAGTGTGACGGCATATCCCAACATACACAATTTTCATCTGCAAGGTCCAACCTCCTTCTGGAGGTTTTTTTGGTTTCTGTTGCTTTAAGGAAGTCTGTCCAATAATTAGTTATTAACTAAATAGCATGTTCAGTGTCTACACTTAACAATGAACACACACTTTATATACATAATTTAGAGAAATAATAAAGAAACAGAAGGCAATAAGCAACATCAGTAACAAATCCTAGGAAGCGAAGGGAATCCAATTCTCAAGGTTGGCACAGTACAATATTAAATATGCGTGTGCGTGTGCTTACGTACATAGTATGCAAAGAAACAAAAGTGAAGCCATTAGGCTTACTAGAGAAAACATGTAAATCAAATATTTTAATTACGTTGAAAGCACAATGGGAAATCATAACTAAGACACTATCAAAGCAATATCTCATGAATGAACATTGCCAATAAAAAGTAATTATAAAAATAAACCAAATTCTGGCATTGCACAGTGAAATAGCTGAGATTTCTTTCTAATTACAATTACTCGAGGGTTTCAATAGCAGATTCAAGCACACAAAAGAAAAACCCAGTGAAATTGATGATAGATCAATAGATTATCCAGTATGAGAAACAGAAAGGAAAAATCAAAAACAAAAAACTAATCCTAAAAGACCTGTGGCACACACACACAGTGTGCACCCCAACATATGCATAACGAGAATTTCAGAAGAGACGAGTGAAAGGGGCACAAAAACTAACTGAAAGAACAGTAAGTAAAAATTGATGAAAAATCAAACAAACAAGAATCAGAATGAACTCCAAGTAGATTATTACCCAGGAGTTCCTGGACATATTGTAGTTAAACTTTCCATGGTCAGGAGTGAAGAACAAATCTTGAGAGCAATAAGAAAGAAGCAAACGTTCAGGTACACGAAACTGTTGATAAGATTATCGGCTGATTTCAATTCAGTACAATTTAGAGATCAGAAGAAAGTGAAATGACAAGGGAAAAACGGCGAACAAGAATCTCATTTCCCTGATTTGGGCTTGCACTGAATGGTAGTCTCAAGTTCAGAACAATCAATTAGTACTTCATGGTCCTGCTCGATAGTCACCTTCATGAAATGATCATGGAAGAGAAGGGTGCTAAAGCAAAGTGTGGTGCCTGGCTATCAGTCAAAATTGTGTCTTGGGTCTTACAGTCTAGTATTCAAGCAAGCAACCATCTAAGTGAGGAGTCAACAAGTCCACACAGAAGAAGCACACCAGCTTGTGTGAACCAATCCACACAGAAGAAGCACACCAGCTTGTGTGATCCAAAGATGAAATGTACAAAATTTGAATACAGTGAGGAGAAAAGCATCAGAGAAAATGAAGAGCACACAATTTGTGGAGTGCTCCGGGCAACAGTGGGAGCCCCCAAACCCATCTGCAGAGTATCTAGTCAGACTGAGTCACTGCATATCCACTCTAGCTAGCTATAGGCAAGAGTCTCGATCAGCCTTACTATCAAACAGAAATCCCTGTAATCTTGATTATGCTGGATGAAACTCCATACCTGGGCAGTTGACGTGACCTGAATTTGGTCTGGGTGTAAATATCGCTTACTGGTTCTGCGACAGAAATTCCTTCCCTAATTGTTTGAATATTGTTGGGGGTCTTTTTCTTCTTATGCATTATTTGTATTTTGGTATGTACACTGTATACTACTACGTTTTTAACCTAACCATCTTAGCACAATTTTTTTTATTGTTTTCTGTTGAGTCTCCCAGCTGTGAGGCACCGGAGTGGATGCATAAAGTTAATAATTGATATAGGGGCATATAGGGAAGTCAGGGGTGGGGCGTGGTAGGGAGGGGAGGGGAATTACGGGAGTAAATAATGAAGACGGGAGAGGGCGGAGAGCACCAGAAGAGACTGATTGCATCAGTCATCTTAAAGGTGATCTAATCAAAGGGGCAGGAAAATGTTCTAAAATTGATGTGGGGTGGTGATTTTACATTTCTCCTTGATATGCTTGAATGATTGAACTATTGAATTATATGATAGGTAAATTACTTGCCAATAAAATTGTTGGGGGAAATAATCCCATTTCCAGTAGCATAATTTTTCAAAAAATGAACACAAATTAAGGTGTTTCCAGAATAAACCCGGGAGAGATGTTCACAACCAGTGCATTCTGCAAGGAATGATAAAGGGTGGAGGATCATTCAGGCTAAAATGAACAAACAGTACACATTTAAGTTAAAGCTACACAAAGATATAAAGAACACTGCGAAAGGTAATTACATAGAAAAAAATAAAGGACACTGTAAATTTAATTCTTTGCTTGTAACCCTCCCTCTTCCCCAATTTGGTTTAAAAGGCAATCACATAATGTAATATCTGTGAAACTATATTAATGGACATACAAAACAAGATATGACTTTTAAAAAGAGCAGTGTAAAGTGAGGGGGGGTGTACAGAAATATATATATATATGTTAACATTTAGTGGTATTTATCTGAACTAAACTGTTATAGATTACAGAATTAATTATAATATCCACAGTAATTACAATTTCCAGTAACGCAATACCTCGAAAGTACATGGAACACATGTAAAAATGTTCACTACAAAGGACAGTTGAAGCAGCTGAGCAACAAAATGAAACAAGGAAAATAGCAAAAATATGTCCTTCCTTTCAGCAATTATGTAATGTAAATAGATTTTTTACTTTAATTCAGAGCTTGTCAAAATATATAAAAGTCTTTGCTAACACTATTTTCTGTTTTTAAATATTTTTGAAATGGTGCTATTGTTATATATTTCACGTATCATGTAATCTAATCTTTGGATCATATTAAGAGTTGTACAATTATCACAATAACATTCAGAAAATGTTCTTTTCCTACTCATTATTGTTAGCTCCCCATTTTACCGCCCAAACTACCCTGGCCATGTCCCTTGTTAATTATTCATCCTGTTACTCTGCATAGATTTATCTATCCTGGACTTCATATACAGAAGATTATACAAAACACAAACAGGAAGCTAACAACAACAAAAATCCAACAACAAAGGCACAACAGATCAGATAATTTTCTGTAGAAAAGCATGAAATAATAAAAACTGATACACTTTAAAAAGAGGTCAACATAGCACGATGAGGGACAACACTGGAAACACAGTCGGGCACTGTGCCCAATCTGACCCCACCACACGGGGGCAAAACGCTAAGGGCATACAACAGAGCAGCAAGGGGAGCAGAGCAATGAAGTCCCTGGGGAATATAAAAAATAGACTTTGGAGCCAGGGCGTGGCACCCCTTCAGACTACACTGGGAAATACTCCTAAAGGACAACAAATAGACCTTGATTTATCTGTAGGCTTTTCATTTTTGCTGTTGCTGTTGTTTTCTCTTGTTGTTTTGCGTTGCCTTGTCGTGTTTGGGTGCTTATTATTGTCTCTGCAAGTGTGTCTAGATATGATAGACAAGATAAGCAATCTGGAAGAGAAAATAATGGGACCCACAATTCCGGGGGGACAGGGGAGAGGGGAAGGCGGGGGAAAGGAAAAGGGGTGTCAACAAACCCAGGGACAAGGGAACAACAAGTGATCTAAAATCAATGGCAAGGAGGGCAAAGATGTGTGGTGGGGCTTGATCAAGGGCAATGTAGTTAACAGGAATTACTGAAACCTGGATGAAGTCCAAACATGATAGTGGGACGAGAGGAAAGTAAAAAGAAATAGATGAAAGAACTAGGAGTCGAAAGGCATCTATAGAGGTCTAAATACAGGCATGTACAAATGTAAGTTATATTTATATATGACGATGGGGAAATAGATCTATGTCCATATATTGATAGGTTTAGTATTAAAGTAGCAGACGGATATTGGGTCCCTACTCAAGTACTCCTTCAACACAGGAACACTGTGTTCTAATAACCTGGCATTCTGTGATGTTCACCTTCCCTGGCATGATTGCTGAAGACAAAATGGGTCTTCATAAGCAATTGTGGCGAAGAAAGCTGATGGGGCCCGGCTATCAAAAGATATAGCATCTGGGGTTTTAAAGGCTTGAAGATAAAACAAGCAAGGCCATCTAGCTGAGAAGTAACAAAGCCCACAATGAAGAAGCACACCAGCCTGTGTGATCACGAGGTGTCGTTGGGATAAGGTATCAGGCATCAAAGACCCAGAACAAAAAAAAACCCACATCAATGTGAATGGGGGGAGTGTGGAGCTGTGACCCAAAGTCCATCTGTAGACAATTGGACTTCCCCTAACAGAAGGGTCACAAGAAAAGGATAAGCCAGTAGAGGGCAATATAGCACTGATGAAACCTATGTTCATCTAGCTCTTTAAAGCTTCCTACCCCCCAACCCCCATTATTGTGACCCCAATTCTACCTTACAAATCTGGCTAGACCAGAATATGGTACAGGTAAGGGCTCACAACACAAGGCATCCAGGACAAATAAACCCCTCAGGAGCAATAATGAGAGTAGTGATACCAGGAGGGGAAGTGCACGGTGGGGGGAACAAGGGGAAACCGATTGAAATGATCTACATATAACCCCCTCCAAGGGGGGTTGACCATAGAAAAATGTGTGACGAGAGACAGTGGCAGATGTTAAGACATGAAAAAAAAAGTTGTAAATTATCAAGGGTTCATGAGTGTCGGGGAGGGGGGAATGAGCTGTTAACAAGGGCTCAAGTAGAAAGAAAATGTTTTGAAAAGGATGATGGCAACACGTGTACAACATATGTTCATTGACACAATGAACATTGTATGGATTGTGATAAGAACTGTAAAAGCCCCCAAGAAAATGATTTAATAAATAAGTAAATAATGAAAAGAGGTCAAAAGAGATATATCATAATAAGGTATTGCCTTTTAACCTAATTATATTTGCCACAATTGACTTCACAATGCTCTCTATCTGGTAGGTGGTATCACATCCCTCGCCTGTGGTCAGAGTGGATTCACTGGACACTTAGTCCATGTGGGGACACTGAAAATGGATTTGGGGCCTCCACTATCATCCAGAGCCGTCTGCAAACAAACTGGGTTTAATTAGTTTATACTCTGCTATCATTCCCTCCTTCAGATTTGGGTTTTATTTACAATCCTTGAATCACACAGACTGGTGTGCTACTTCCACGTGGACTTAGTTGACATTTCACATAGATGACTACTTGTTTTTAAAACAAGTCCTTAAGACCTCAGTCACTGTTTTTCTGATAGCTGGGCTCCACATGGTTGCTTCTCCACATTTTGTTATAGCACCCTGATCTTCAGTGGCCTCTGCAGGAGGGGAAACATTTAGCAGAGCCATGTCATAAGAACCAATAATCCAATTTCAACTTGAAACCTAGAAGAGGGCAGAGGCGGAGGCAGAGGCCGAGACAGAGGCGGCAGCCATGCAGCTGGGGCTGAATCCCCATGTCGACGGAGCTGCTGAGGTGCGCGGTGTGAGGGGAGTGAGAAAAATAGATCCTCAATGATATGAAAAATTTATCGGTCACAAATTTGCAGAAGAAATGTTATACCACATAGATTTATTGTTCTATGGAGAAGGAAAAACAAAGCAATGGTTATTAACGCGGAGTTTTCAATCGAGATTGGCCATAAACCTACTGAAGGCTGAATGAAGCTTTGCACGGAGAAAGGATGCGTCGGAACCTCAGAGTGAAACAGATTTGGAACTTACATTACAGCCTGAGGCTCAGGCCTGACTTAGGAGTTTGAAGGAAGGCTCATCAACTACAGGGGTCAATAAACAATCTTGATTTTAGTGCCACTTTGACATAAATGCTGTACGTTGATATCATGGAAACACAGTTCTTGCCATTTTTCCTGTTCAGGAAATATCTGGTGAGTACCTCACAGGTATTCTGACGGTGGCCCCATTACAAAGCAAGTCACTGTTTGGTAAGGAATGAACGATTCTTGACAAAGAACCCCGATTGGCTCCATTATGATTTAAGCTAACCTTCTGCTGTAGAATGTTTGTTCTCTGTAATGTTGAGAATTATTTTGTAAAAAGGACTTTTTAATGAACTGTGGTGAAATGTTGCTTGGGTCCTTACAGAGAATAGATACAGACTGAAAAATCATTTATAGATGAAAAAATCAGTATTTGAAGAGTCATTTGCCTGCTCCTGACACAATTTTCTGTTTAAATGAACAGAAGCACTGCTTCGATGGGGTGCCGTCTAGGGTTATTTCTAGTAAGAAGGGTGAGTGTTTCTCAAGCAGTAGTACTTGCAATTTCAATTTGTTTGCACGGACTCACGTTTAAAACGAATTCTTGAAAAAAAATCCCCATGTGATAGTTATTGGTAACAGCGTTTCCCCCTAGCCTTTATAAAATTGCCATGTCGACCACAATGAATGGGAAAAATCACTTGGAGAGTGTTATGAACGGCACTGCTCCCCTCTCCCCCACACCCCACCTCCCAAGCATGTGTTGTATCATCTTAGCCTCCACCCCATTTGAAAAGGACTCTCTTTTGATAAGTTAACGAGGCAAGATTAGTATCGGGCGTATCTTGAGTCAATCTCCTAAAATAGACAAGAGAGTAAAATCAAGCCAGCAAGCAGAGATGGGGGAATAGATGCCAAGACCCCTGGAGATTGCTAGGGACCCAGGAGGCAGAAACTGAAGAGACGGGCTCTTCCTGCAGAGTCAACAGAGAGAGGAAGCCTTCTCCAAGGGCCAGAGCTCTGAATTCGGTGCAGAAGATGCGTTTCTGTTTGTTAAAGCCACCAATGAGGTACATTTCTGTTATTGCAGTGCTAGAACACTAAGACAGAGATCAAGTATGGAAGACTTTTCAATTATAAAATCCAGTCGAATCATGAATTTTTAATATTCCCCCCCCACTGGGTATGATATTACATTTATTTGTAATGAATTCATGCATTTTTTCATGCCTCATAATAAATGTATTCTCCCCCACACCCCCCAAAATGAACCAACTGTTGTTTGATTGGGCTAGAAGTAAGTGCGAACCCCAAATCCATTCATATAGCTATGGCTTAGCTATGTCTCCGGTTCACTTTATACACATCAGTATCATTTTATGGAAGGGAATATTAAAACTCATTGCCATGGGCATACGGTAATTCTGTGATAGTGGCATTGATTTAGCTAATGGAATGGATTTGAAAACATTGCTGAGAAAAGGAAATTCTACAAGTACAGGAGGGTTTTAGACCACAATGCAGGGATTACTGACTTGCACAGGTTCAACTTTTATGTGCTTAACCGAGATGTGCAGGGAAGTGGGAGGTGATGACAGTGCAAGATCTGCAATGACACAAAGCCAGAACCAGGCCTGCCAGACTAACACATGCCAACAGAAAGCAAGCAGAGCATGGAAATCATAAATCTACAGTGATCCAAGACCACCATTGATCAGAAACCCTCCAAGCAAGAGATCTGAACCAAAGTCCAATGACCCCAATTTCATAAACTTGGGATTGATATCAGTAATCTGCGTCAGCTTTATGTCCCAGAGAACATGTCAGCTCCTTGTAAATATGTACAGCCATTGCTTGTGGAAAGTAATATGGCACCACCTGAAACAGCTGGGAAGAGAAACATCATACCAGCCACCAATACCTCTTTGGGGCATATACCCCAAGGACACAAAGAAACCCATGTTCTCCCATGTTCAGTGCAGCACAGTTCACAACAGCAAGAAGCCAGACATAGCCCAAATGCCCATCAGTAGAAGAATGGATAAAGAACCTCTGGTACGTAAACCAATGGAATACTATGCATCCCTTTAAACCAGTGATGGAATACCTTATATCATGGATGGATCTGGAAATAATTAAGCTGAGTGAAGGCAATTACAAGAGGACAGAGACTGTGTGAGTCCACCACTATGAAGGATAAACACTAAGATGAAGTCATATAATCTTCTAGTCTGTTCCTCCGAGGAAAGCGGTAGAGAGCCTGCTTGGGGCCCATGGATCATGTATCGCCCTCTCTCTAAGTACATCTTAAAATGCTCTCTTGAAAATAATGGGTTCCTCGGGTGCGGGTGGAGGGAAGATAAAGGGGAACTCATCAAGGAGTGAGCTCAAGAAGAAAAAGAAATGTTCTGGAACTGACTGAGATAGCAATTGTACAATACTGCTTGTTGTGACTGAACTATGGAATGTTGTATCTGTAAAAAATGATAAAAAATCAAAAGATTGCAGCTAAAAGAATAAATCCTCTCGTTAGCTCAACAAATAATTTGAATGTAAAAGTTAGGGAAAAAGTATTCCAACTACTAGTAGAGAGAGAGTAACTATACTAAGATCAGGAACACTTTTAGATAAAAAATGTAATTTGAGCTAAGTGCTTTACATAATGATAGAAAATGGGAAAAAAAAAACAAGGAAACAAAAGGCATCTTAAAAAAAGATTTACTGTAGACTTGAAGGTGCCAAAGGAGTAATAAGAAGATAATTAGAAAATGAACTCTGATTACATAAACCTAACAACGGAAAGAAAATAGATCAATTCTTTGGTAAGCACTAACCACCCCATTTCACAGCACATTAAAAAGATACGATGAACAGGCCTACCAATCTTAAGAAAATTGAATAAATGATGGACAGATCTCAGCAGAGCTTGCACAATTGGAATGGAAGGACTTGCGATCTACTTCTTAAAATTAGCCAATAAAAACCAAATGGGTGAAAACAGGATTGTGTCCAATACAGGGCTACACACTAAGCGCCAGGGTTGCAAGTCACTCAAAATACACAGCTGCCACACAATGGCAAGGCCAAACTCACTGCCATCGAGTCAATGCTGACTCATCCTTTTAAACTTTTTTCTTTCTTTCTTTTTTTTTTTTTTTAGATTTTTAATGTCTTATCCCTTTCTGTTTATATTCTAAATCAACTCTGAGGTCCTACCAGTGAGAACTTACCCGAAGCATGGGTCCATTCTGAAACACATGTGGCTCATCACACACCACACAGTATTCATTCAATACAGGGATCCGCTGTTCAGCAAACTCAATTGTCTGAAGGCAACAATAAAGGAAAACATTTAGGTGGAATTGATAAAGAAGAGCACCCACTCAGGCCTGCAATGTGTTATGACAGATGAGGACGTTGTTCGTACCTGCACTAGGAAGCCGCGATCTCGTATTGGAATGCATTTTGCACCATTTGGCTATAAGAAGCAAAGTGAAAGAACAAAATACCTTTTTTTTAATTGGGAAAAATACCAACGATAGCTTTTCACTTTTTGAAACAGCATATTGGAATGCAGTTTTTCACCAGTTGACTATGAAAAGCAAAGTAAAAGGACACAATATCCCCTTTATCCTAACTCGAAACAAAACTATGAAGTATATTATTTCACTTCTTGAATCAACGCAAACAGGCACGATCTTTCTAGGCTCGCATGGAGTAGGCACGTCACCGTCATCAAGACTTGAGGCCTTCACCGCCCGTCGTGTTAGAATACGCCTTTGCGGTTCAACGCTTGTATCACTCGCAGTGGCTCGTCTTCTCGTGAAATGATCGGCATCTTTACATGATCACAACACACGTTTGTTTTCTACTTCTCACTGTCGAATGCACCAGGCTCTTCAATGATAATATTTCAATCTTATTTTACAATCAAAGATAATTCTCTTCCTTCAAATAAATATTAGATTAGCTACTGAAAGTGGTAAACACTAAACCATGTGTTACTCAAGTATATAAAATATAATTATGACAGTTTCTTTTGAAGGTTATCTGAAACTATCATGGAAAATTTTCCACTATGTGATTTTTTTAAAAACACGATTGTTCTCAATTATATTGTCCCTGTCCATAAAGCTCAACTTTGAGAAGAAATTGACCTTATGGGTGGATGTCTACTTAAATTATGAACACATGCATATACATTTTCTTAAACAAAACCTTACAGGTATAATTTACAATTTAAATTTCTTTAAAGCTATGTAAGAGTAACACATATGTGGAAACAGTTAGTGTCTTCCCCCCCCCCCCTCAGTATTTCTTGCTAGGTGTATCCATATTAATGATTAGTGCTAAATACCCGCTAGCAAGACCTTTTTCCTCAACTATTTTGAATATGTAAATAATGTGCATAAGATATGCTTAAAGGTCTCTGAAGTGATTTCATATAAAGTCATTACTACACACAGTTTTAAGGGAAGCTCTGGGCCACAGAGACTTCTCTACACAAGTAGCAGTGTCCATGGGTACAGCCCTCTTTTTGCATAAACAAGAAGGGCATTTCTCTTAGTTTAATTAAAAGACAAGCTAATTATATGAGAAAAACAGATATTAGATGAACCTATGTAATAAAGTATTAAAATTATGTTCTTGCTTATATACAAAACATAAATCCCAAGTCCACTGCTGTCCAGTTGATCCCAACTCAAAGTGACCCTACAGGACAGAGCAGAACAGCCCCTCCCCCCTTCCAGGTTTGTAACATTGTTCTGTTTATGGAAACAGTGCTGCTTTTTTAACTTGCACTGGGGCCAGTGAATTTCCATTGCAAATCTTTTTGTTTAGCAGCCAGCACTGCGATCACTGTAACACCGGGGCACCTGGTGATAATAAAATAAAATAAATATATATATTTTTCTTCAGAATCAAAATTAACAATTCAGTACCAGTTTCAAATAGCTGGCAGGCAAAATAAAATAAGTTCAAACAAACAAACAAACAGCTTGCTTCTTTTCTGTGCCACATCATACAAAGAAGTCTACTACACCTTAGCTAAGACCCCGAGATGAAAATAGTTACGCACAGCAGGCTGGGAAGATGAAGATGAAGATGGTGTTAAGATACCAATGAGCCCTGAGCTAAGAGAGAGCCTCCTGCCCTCTGCGGTAGCTTCCTTGAAAAGCTCGGGTTTGGATGACTTGGGGGCACTGGAGTAAGACTTGCTCAGCAGTTTGTGGTTTTTCAGCCCGTACAGTTCCTCCATTCTGAGATTACTAGAATAAGACCTGCTTAGCAGTTTGTGGGGCTTCAAGGTGGTATTGTGCTCACATCTCGGATCGCCAGAACAAGATCTAGTCAATAGTTTATGCGACTTTAGAGTGAGGCAGTCCTCTGGCTTCACAGCTGCGGGGCAGGGGCGGTTCAGGAGTTTGTGCGACTTGATGGTGGTCACTGCCTGCTCGGCCCTGGGGTCGCTGGACAGGGAGCGCCCGAAGGTCCTGTGTGACTTTGCTGCGCACAAGTCGTCCGTCTTGACTGTGCTGGAACAAGTCCTCCTTAAGAGCTTGTGAGTTTTGGAGATTCCATCTTGCTCAGATTTCAGCTTGGATTTGCTTTTTCCACAACCAGGGGGAGGATAACTTGGCGACCTTCAGAATAATTGACACAGGGCAAATCGTGAGTTCATGGACCGTGCTAAATGCCTCCTCGGCCTCAAACTCGGCTGTTTGCTAGCTAAGCTTGGAAACAACTGCTGCCAATAGGGTTCCCATTCCCTTAAAACAGTCAAACCAGCTGAAGCTGGAACCGAAGAAGATGCTATTTTCCATGAAAATAACCAAATCGACCCCCAAACCATCCTAAGGGGTTTCACACCCCGCCCCCGCCCCATCCTACAGAACTGCCCTGAAAGCAACTGGCAACGTCATATATCTTGAAAGTCTTTTTGATTGAAAGCTCAATGTGAAAACAAAGAGAATACAGTTGTAATGCACTTGACCAACTCTGGTAAAGAAATGGAAACTAGACACACACACACAACACACACACACACACATGAATGTCATGTTTTTAAGTAGAGAACTAGTCATACAGAAAAAAAGTTGTTTGACATCTTTCTTTTGAAGGCACTGAGAAAAATAAAGATGCTAAGGAAAAGATGTTATGAAAAGTCTGCTCAGAACGGATGAGCCACAGAACACCCCGTGCTCAGCATTTGGAAAGGCAAAAATGAAGCCCCCCGCTCCTTACCTGCGCAAGGTAGAAAACAAATGCAGGGGAGACTTGACCTTCTTTTCTGACAACTTCTTATTGTGCAGGCAGTTGGATTTGTCTTTGCTTTGTTTCCACTGCTGTGTAACAAATGTCTGCATGATTCTGTCAATCCAAGGAGAATGCTGTTATCACGGTCCCCGTGTAATCGCTTATTCGACTCTGTATTTATTAGGTAGAGCATGCACTTCTCAGTGGAAAATAGACACGGTCAGATGCGAGTTTAGAATCGTGCTTTCATATGCAGAAATACCTCGTGTGCCTCGTCCCCTGGTTAGTAAGTGCAATAAGCAGTGTTAAAACGGGCTCCCTGAGAATACGACTCACGACAGGGCGATGCACGATACCAGTTTCAAAGGTCAGTAAGATTAAGGTGAACATATGGACCGCATCATAATGAAGGGCCCCATAGTGCTTGTCAATAGTCAATTATTTGATGATCTACCTTGATACATTAGATCTTAAATTAAATTTCTACATTCAGAAGAACACATAATCTTTCAGGAATTCTCTAAGTACTAATTCGTAAGTCTAATTTTTTTACTAGTAATAACAAATTTATATTTTCGGCCATGACTAACTGAATAACACCATGCCTATGTTTAAAAAGTCAGCTCACAAGGAGCACCTGGCATGGCCTCTTCCAGAAGAGAAAGGAAGAGAAAGCCACATCCTGTCAGTGTGGAAGGTCTCCAAAGGTGACCAGAGCATCATGAGTTCATTCAGAAAATGACCCTTAGCAACCACTCTGGTTTTACCACAAAACACTGGGACATGGGCCCAAAGGTCCAGTCCTTTGATCACACCAGTCAAAATGTTATCTTAAAAAAAAAAAAAACCAATGAATCCTTGTGTCTGTAATTTATCATTTCTCACTTCACTTTAAGATATAATGTCATTCTGCTGCCAATATATCAATACGGGAGCTATCCGTTCTCTCTTCTGAGTTGCATGCACTGTATGAAAGCCTTCATTCCTGTCCTTTTCTGATACTCAAAAGTCATTTTTAATCAAAAGTTTAACAGACCCAAACTTTCATTTTAGTTTGGGACCAATAAAAAGATCAACTTTGCCCAAAGGCTGAAGACTACGTTGCTATATGTGCAAATAATATCATAGATTAAAAAATACATCCACTTATCCAAATTAATTACATACACTCTAATTTTTGAATAGCTAATTTAATTTATAAAAGTTTCACATAATCTTTATATTACTGTTCAAACATAGATCGCACGGTGGCCCCGGGCCAGTGGCTTCCAAACTGTTCCTACCTCCAGGTCCCAAGGGACAAACAGAGGGGACTTGATGGAGCCCAGCAGAAGAGAAGTCCTGTGGAGGTTGCAGCCTGGAGTGTCCTGGCAGACTCCTGCCAAGGGGCTCTGAAGCCAAGGTGATGGCATAAGGAGAAAAGCAAGGCAGTGGACGGATTTTCACCGTTCACTCTCCTTCCTCCGTGCATTGGCCAATTTAGAGACAAAAGAGGCACTGGAGGCTGTGTCCCCAGAGGTCAGGGTCCGTGGGCAATGCACAGAGAGCTGGAGGGGGACAGTGGGTCTAGGGTGACAAAAAGGAACACACTGGCCCGGTCACCAAAGGAAATTGTACTACTGAAATTATTCATATGATTGTGTCTTCATATCATAAAGGAATTTCTCTCCTGAGGTACTCACTTCAAAAAAACCTCTACTAAGGAGCAACATGAGAACTCAGTTTGCTGTAATAGGATTCCCCCTCCACCCCCACCTGCTCTTGGACAAACTTACTTTTTCAGCTGATGTCCCAATCCAAATCGCTCTTTTGTAGAAATCTGAAAGACATCGACAGTGGGCACTGCAAAGAGAGGGGGGCGGGGTAGAAATCAAAGCTAAAATGTTCACTAGAAATTGAACCATCAATGAGCAAAAAAAGAGAAGTAACATGTGGGTATATTAGTGAACACGTGTGTATGTGTGCAGGTGTGGACGACATGCACACACAGTCTTACACATTGCTATTTGGAGACCATTCTCTGTTGTTATAGATCAGCATCAAATGGGTGCCAAAATATATGAAGCATGAATCACAGTGCCCAATGTCATTTTTAAGTGGAAGGGAGACATATGTCTGCAGGGACCTTACTAGAAGGAAACAAAGTAACACCTAGGGCTTTATCATCCACTGCATACCCTCTTGGGCAGTTCATAGTTTTACCAGGTCTATGTATTTCGTGAATAAATTATTATGATGCTTATCAAATTGGTAACATCTCTCCAAAAGTAATTCATTAATTATTTACTGATATATTGGGCTCTGATTGTGCCAAGCATCATAAAAGCCAACAAAGAAACAAAAAAACAAACAAAACCTACTGCGATTAAGCTGAATTCCAAATCACAGTGACCCCACAATACTCTGTCTAACGACAATCAAATATTGTTTGGTAAAGTATAGCTATACCTCCCCACCCCCAGGGCTGTCCAGTGAGAGGATACAGAGAAAAATATCTGATAAAATGTAAGGAATTCCAGAAAGTGATCTAAGATGGAGTAAAATAAAGAAAGGATTAGGTATGGAAACTACAGGTCATGTGTGTCCAGGTTTCAATGTTTGACAGGATGTTAGAGAGGAATAAAAAGAAATAAAAGTCACTGAGCAGGTGATATGTGAAGGAAGGCTTGAAGATTTAAGATAGAAAGGCCTGGGGACATCTACCAGAAAAGTGCTCCTGCCGGGAGAGCACCGGCTTTTCCAGGGAAACAGGATGAAATATTCTAAAACAGTACGCCGACTCGGGTGGCGGAAGTGCAGTGTTATTAGGAGATGGAGAACCACTGACCAGAAGATGTAGGGTCTTTTGAGAAGGACAAGGATAGATATTGAAAGACCTGTAAAGAAATTATCCAAATATCAACTAGATCGAAATACATGGCACCTTAGATAGGAGGTGGTGAGTATTTTGTATTCAGATTCTCTGCCAGAGGTGACTGATTTGAAGGGTTGGAGTTTGAATTGCAGGGTAAACAATCAAAATTGAGGTCAGGAATTTGGGCCTTTGCAACTAGAAAGATGAAACTTAAATTCCTTAAAAGTCAAAGAAAACAGGAGAAATAGGTTTGGCCAGGTGGGGGAAGATCAACTTAGTGACTCTGAATATCTTCAACTTTGAGTTGGATCGAAAAGTCCAGAGTTCTGGCATTCAAGGGAGTATAAGGGACCAACTCGGAAGTATAGTGAAACACTGAATGAATATGGATGGAGGAGAGGACTCCATTGATTAGAAGACTGAAGAGGACCTGCCAGGAGGATGGAAGGAAACCAGAGTGTGGCTGATCAGAACCAAATTCACAAACATTCAAGGAGGTGCTAAGCAAGTACTATGAAAAGCTGCTACGTCAATTAAGATGAAGACTCAAAATTGGCCATGGGGTCATTTAGCAATCTTGGAGTCATTGGTGATGCCGACAAGAACAGAGTTGGTCAAACCTGGGCCCAAACCCTGACTAATGGAAACTGGCAGGAGAAAAGAGGAAAGTAAATGGATTTCACCAACAGAGAAAATTTTGGTGAGGAAAATTAAAGGCCAAGGGAAGCAAAGTATGAAAAGTCTTAAGTGAAGGGCCAAAGAGCTCTTTTTCTTTTTAAGATGTGAGAAATGGCTGCTGAGTGGTGGAAAGAAGCCAGGAGACAGGCAAGAATAGCATAAAAAGAGGCAGAGACTTCCTGGATTGGTGTCTTAATAGGCAAAAGGGGGTGAAAGCTAACACACAGGTAGCAGGGAGGCCCCATGTTACTGCGCAAGCACATAGAGAGCGCCATTCATAGTCTGGCAGCTGGCTCAGCAGATAAGCCAAGCCAGCAAGTCTGCACTGTTAATTAGACATTCTCAGGCCCCATGTACTCCACATGGCAAACCGATATGGCATATGCGCACTCTCTCTGTTGACCATTACTCTGGAATGTAAAAGTTCCATTTATCAAGAAAAATACCCGCATTTTAATCATCGAGCCTACCAGCTCCTTTCCTAAAAACACCCAAATTATTTTCCAGAGGTTAAGAAAGAGTTAACTTCACTTCATTCCCATTAGTCGCAACCCCAGGCCTATGAAGATTCCACAAGTGAATAAAGTGAATCTTGAAAACTCAAGAAGAGGACTAAATACCCGAGACTCATTGCGAGAGAAGGAGACAACTGAACTAGAACACACCGTGCTCTAAGAAGATTCAGGAAGACAGAGAGGGTCCCTTTGCAGGTCAGCATGAAAAGATGGAAGGCGGAGAAACAATAGAAACCTGGCTGAAAAATGTAGAGAAATCCAAAATATCCTAAAAGAACTAGAAAATATTTACTTGGAGGAATTAGATAGACAAAGTGATAAACATAAATATTCAACACATAAAATATTTTATTCAGAACATATTACTAATTCCAATCAGTTACTAATTTCTGTTATTAATATACAGAAAAACCAAAACCTAATCATGCTAAGAATGGCTAGAAAATAAGTGTTAATAATTTACACGATACATTTACTCAAAAATACAAATTCAATATTGACTCAGTAGTATAAGATGTGAATGATTCAAAAATTCTAAGATATATTGAAAGGGCTAAGAAAGCATTATCTCCAAAAATATTTCGAGGGTCAATGGTCAAAGTTCAACTCATGTTACATAGCATGTTTTACAGCACGGAAAAAATGGAAAGTTCACATTATGAAACTTAAACAATATTGAGAAAAATGCCTCAGCATAGTAAAGCATCTTGTTGGGAAATAACTAGTTGATAGAATTCAATACCCCACTCAAGTTAAAATTATTATTTTTCTAAATGAGAACAGAATACTAGTATGTAAACCCACTAACAGATAGCTTTCTTAAACAGCCAACCTTATATGTGTCAGGACAATACTAAAAGCAACCCATTTGTATGGATAATGATAAAATTCCTACTATTACTAGTAAAATTAAATATTGGTATACAATTGAGCATAAAACAAAGGATCAGAAATACTGCAAGGCAAGGATTTTTTAAAAACTGAAAATTCTGGGACTGTATATGTAGGTAACATACGGATCTAATCAAAATCAAAACAAACTTTGGAACAAAAAATATGGCAGTGTAGGAAGGGTTCAGGATGGAAAGGTTTAAGGCTAAAATAATTTTCTCACTTAAAAATCAAAACATGGAAAATCTTCACGTATTCAGAGATTGAAAAATCATTTAAGAGGTTGAAGGACATCAGGAGAGAATAAAGAAGCTGACGCCAACAATGTCATTGTACTCCAAATGTGAAACAAGCGCATTAAAAGGGCCAGGCCAGCGGTGGTTGGAGGGAATTGGGGCGCTGATAACAAGTGTGAAGAAAAGATTCAAAAATGGATTGAGTTGATCACTGCATAACCCTTTGAAAATAGAATGTAATCGTTGAGTTGGGTGATAGTTGGACTCTATGCCAAAAAAGTTGCTTTAAAAAAGAAAGGACACGGAGAATAGGTGTTAGACTGAGTACGAATGGACATCAGTGGAGTCTGTGAGACTAGGCCAACCGCATCGCACAGGAGCACCGCACCGTTTGGAAAGTGCCTGCAGGGCTGTGGATTGACAATTGGGAGACTGATGCTGGAGCTGGACACACGCACACAGACGGTGGTGGCGGTAGCTAGACTTCTTACTGTTGGAATGGGGTGTTTCAGATGAACGAGAGGTTGTGTTTTTTACACACACACACATACATATATAAAATGATTCATCTAATACTATATTTTCCTTGTGATACATTAAAAATGACTCTTAATTTCTAAGTGAACAAGGAGTTGCATTTCTAGAATTCATATCATTCCTGTTGCCTCCCTGACAACTGTTATGGTGGGCCCTATACAAAAGGTAGAAGTTAGAAATTGTTACTTAGCTATTTCTCAAACCTAGGAATACCTGCCTTAGAAAGAAACTGCAGATAAAACTTGGGTGGCTAAAACTTTGGCTCGTCAAGCATCGTTTGTAAGCTAATTTTACTATAAATGCTAGTATCTCCAAAGACATTCCAAATAAGAGTCTTCAGGATATTATTTTGTTGATTTTTTTTAACTTGCTCGCAATAATCCAAGTCATAAATGTGAATAAAACGTTGATTTTTCTTCTGCAAAAATAAATAATATTTTCTATTTTGTAATTCTTTAGTCCTTAGCAGCTTGTTTTAAATTACATATTTTCCTCTAAGAATAAAAAAAATCTTTTGGAGAATTTCTTAGGAGAGTAATACTTTTCTTGCACAGTCAGTGCACTAAACAAACAGGAGAAAAACAAGCAAAGGGCTAAAAAGTTCTAATAATACCATCTCCATAAACAAAATTTCTAGTGATCTTTGCTACAAATAGTACAGATGAAACCAAACAAGAGGCTAGAGACAGTGAATTCAATGTCCCCCATCGGTGAACGAGGAGGAAGCAAACTGCTGCCCACCACCACACCTTCCCCAAAGAAGGAGCAGCCGGCCCAGGAAGGGGGCCTCGGAGGAGCCTCGGCAGGAAAGCACAGGCAGGCATGCCATCACCCGGTGTAGGGAAGGAGAGGAGGGGACAGTTACTCTCAAGTTGAATTCTAAGCCCACTCACACTAAGCCCATTTAACGCAGAAACGAACACACCACTCCGCTGTACTATAGTGGGTATCACCGGGACTACTGAAGGGTCTGACTGCCTGCTTCTGGCCACCTTGTCACTAACCATTCCAAGGGAAGTTTGACCAGGGCACACCGTGCTGATGCGGGCGTCAACAATTTGTTATGAAATTGTTTTGGGGGAAAATCTATAAAGGGAAGTAAGGAGGACAAGAGTTAAAAAAATGGAAGAAGTCATAGCAAGGATACAAGTCAGTTGAAGGCCTAGCCTAAAGCCCAATCCCATAAAAGAACACTGGAACCTAAACTGCGCTGTTATATGTCCAGCGTTGAGCAAAGTAGCTGGTTCATGGTATTCCTGCACAAATAAGAGGTGTGGGAGCCCGGTGGTCCTGTAAGATAAATCTGACTGCAGCCACAGGTCACTGGTTGAAACCCACTGAATACTCAAAGGAGAAAGCTGAGGCTGTCTGCTCCAGTAAAGACGGACAGTGTTGGAAACCCGGCATCGGGTCCCTATGAGTTGGAATCAACTCAATAGCAATGGATTTGGGTTTTTCTGATCTCCAGCAGGCGAAGGTTCTAGTGCCTGCGGAGCATCAGGGGCTGAGTTGCAGGCGACACAACATGGAGATGGAAGCAGAGAACTGGTCAAAGGGATGGGGGAGAGAAATTCTGTACGTAGCACCAACGGTCTGTTGCCCACCCTCCAGCGATGTCACATGCGGCATTGATGAATCTCATTTCTCTTTCACTGCCATCAAGATAACGCTGGTTCATGGCAACCACAGGGCAGAGGGAAACTGCCCTGCTTGAGTTTTTGAGATTGTAAATCTTTATGGGAACGGAAAGCCTCATCTTTCTCCCCCAAAGCTGCTGGTAGGTTTCAAATGCTGACCTGTGGTTAGCAGGCCAAAATGTAACCAACCAGAGCTTCAGACTGAGGAATCTGGGGACAGTAAATGCAGAAATCTTCCCGGTTTGTAACTAAAGAAATCATTTCTCAAAGAAGTATACTGAATTACTGCTTAAAAATTCTGAGAGAGGCTAAACTCAATCTAAGAAATAAATTCCAAATATTAGACAATAACTATTGATGTTCACAACAAAATCTGAAATGCTATACATAAGCAAAATGAAAGCAATTGATGAGTAAGTAATATAAATGTACAAAGATGGTTATCAAATTAAAACACAATGGGACATTAAATAGAAGATTAAATCATGAAAATGTTTTACTTAAGTAGAAGATATATTTGAAAGACTGCAGAAGAGAGGAATGAATAGTTTGACAAGATGAAAGAATCAAAAATAGGGAAGACAGAGCAATTGGAAGCAATCCATACATATTACAATAAACAGATAAGGAGTAATTGCTTAAAATTTTCTGGAAGTGAATTATGGTATAGGTCTATTCTACCAGAATAAATACAAAAAAGAGGTACTACTAAGAAAAGAAAAAAAAACAGAGCCCAACAAGAACACATAAAAACAAACAAACAAACCAGAGCAGGTATCATTCAACTGAGGAAAGCTAAAACTCTTTACATTTAAACTAGAAGTTGTTTTTCTAACATTGTTGCCTTTCGGTTCATAGAATTATGACCTCAGAAATATGGGGTTGGTTTCATTCGCTAAAGCAAATTTTTTTCATTATGAAAAAATTGAGAGGATGACTCTCACGTTCTCTTGGTTTGAAAACCACTACATCTGTAAATAGAGCAATACAGAAATTTTTTTTAAAGCAAAATGAATGATAGTGAAAGATATATAAATCTGAATGGCCCTGGCTAAATCAAAGAGGCCAAACAGAAAACTTCTCAGAACCACTAAACCATGAGAACAAAATACGAGATCGGTGGTTTCCTTCCAGGGCCCGAGGGTCTAGGGTACTGCCAAGGAGCATAAGTGAAAAATTTGAGGAAACTTTTTTGAATCTCATTTATGGTCTTTGTTGTAACATGACTGCACATATTTGTGAAAATTTGTGGCAATGCAGATTAAAAAGTATCCATTTGAAAAATATAGCTGTGTTTTCAAGCTAGAGATTTAAAAAATCATTTAAACTGAAATCTAAATATGTATATATAAAAATCTAAGTGTTTCCTAGGTTGAAATATATTTTCTACATGCAACAATAAAAATTCTTTAACAAGATAACATAGAAACATTGTAAAGAAAAATCTGTTTACTACATTTTAAAAGTTATATTTGAAAATGATTAATAGTCATAAAAATTACAGAAAAACACTCTACTTTTTTATCTCACATCAATTGGGCTGGGAGGAATAAATTTTAAAAAAAGGTCAGGCATGAGAATTTTAACTATCACAGTGAAATGAAAAAAAGTTAGCTATACAGTACAATCTGTGGGGCAACACAAAAATGCACACCCCCACACACCCACGTTTTGTGCAGACTTTACACATTAGTCATTTGGGGAATATTTAATGACTTGAGAGAGTCTCATAATGTACATGAAATGCAATATCCATGGTAGTGATTTATGCAATTAAATCGCAATTTTAAAAAGGAAATCGTTGAAACAATCTAATTAAGTGGAGGCATATTAAGTAGGAGACAAACAGGAGCGACCTGAGGAGACGGAGGCAGAGCTGGAGAGGATGAAGACAGAACGCGGCGCAGGAAACAGGTGAGAGAAGGAGTACCACGCTGGACCGCGTTCTCAGCACAGAGGAAGTATGGGTGTCTTATTTTTCTCTTTTGTTACATTTGCAAACAGTTGTGGTGATCAGAACAATGCTTATCATTTTTTGGTCTATCATTAAATAATACTAATTAGCACATGCGATTTACATTAAGATTTGTGAATTTAATAATCTAGCCTGCATTATACTAAATCAGAAAACAGGTGTGACTCGCTAGGGAAGCATTTTCGAAATGAAAGCTTTCCCTATATGTTCCAGAAATGTTACTGCACTGGAACGACTTTCATACAAAAACTCCTGGTAGGTGCGCAGTCCTTGAAATGCCTCGGGAAACCTTCAGGGACAATAGCAGGGAATGCTCACTAGATAACACAAACCACCATCCGGAGAGATGCTGTTTACTTGCCCATCTTTTGTTTCTGATCTACAGAATAAGCATCATGCTTTTTCCTGAGTCGTTTCTACTTCCTGCCCTTGGGGTGCTTACTTCTGGAAACTGCCGCTAGTAGTCAAATCAGAGCAAGAAGCCAAGTGTAGGAAAGTGTGCTAGCAAGCAATCCCAGCTGAGTTCCCCAAGGACACCTGCATCAGCCTTTAACCATCTGGATTCCCGCATCTTTAACAGCCATTGTAGTGAGCAAGCCACCCTGGAACTGTAATGCCATGGGAGACCCCAAGAAAAAGCTGTCCAGTTGAGCCCAAAGAACAATGAGAGGTGATAATAAGTTGCTACATCTTGGGGATTTTTGTTACTCAAGCAGAAATCCAAAAATTCTACCAAACTCACTGTCAGCAAGTTGATTCCAACTCAGAGACTACACAGGACTGACTAGAACTACCCCTTAGGGCTTTTGAGACTGTAAATCTTTATATAAATAAAAAGTTTCATCTTTCTCCGACAGAGCAAGTAGGAGGTTTGAACCACTGAACTTGTGGTTCGCAGCTCCGAGCAGCTCACTGGGTATTCCACTAGGCCACCAGGGTCCTTCAAAGGTGGACAGCTTGTAAGATACTGGTGGGAATTTAAACAGTAAGATGTCTAACACAGCCCTTGGTTGAAAACAGTTATCAGTTGAAGTGCATTATATCATCCCATGAGGACTTAGACACTAGAAATATGTTTAAGATTTCCATGGATAAAAACAGAATAGGTTGCCTTTATGGAGGCTAAATTCATCTTAATCAGGGCTGGATGAATAAAAATTAAATCCCAGAATCAGTTGCAGCAAGTTACACTCGCAAGAAAGCACCTTTCCTTAGAATGCAAGGATATTTAAAGAAGCATTGTCAACATCGTTGCACTTACACTACTCAGAATGACAAAAATTGCTTATTGTACAGTGCTAAAGGCATTTAACATGCAAAAGAGTAAACAGTGTGTGTATGTGGGGGGGGGGGGGAGGGCGCGGACATACCTGGGCCATTTAAATACTGGGTAAGTGAACAGTGTAGTCTTACGATGATAGGCTCTGTCCGGATTACTTCCCAAGCCACAGCGATCTCCTCCTGCACAAATAAAATTAAAAGATAATTAGTCACCTTTTAGTAGAGTTTAATAAAAAAATAAAATTTTAAAAACATGCTGCTGAAAGAAACATGTAAATTATGAAGGCTTAAATGTTATCTCACACCTACTTCTTTGTGTAACAAGGTCAAATGACTGCTTTTCATTATACGTGAAGGTGAAAAATCTGAACTTTAGGTGTATGCCCACTCTTCACTTTTCAACAAGGTTATACTCCAAAACACCAGGCTGTCATGAGAATACGGTTTTAGGTCCAAACAGAGGACCATGTAGGTCCTAATTGTCAGGTGATCAGGAGATATCTGCCAAATTGCATCGTTTCAAATCTGCCAAACCACTGAGACTCACGGCCCAGCCACATGGACATCACACCTTAAGCATCACAGTCACAGCCAGTGCTACTTCCTCTTGACGCTCCTGTCCGTGCATGTTACTGCCAGACAGACACGATTAACGTGCCAAAGAGTTGGACAGTGGGATGTTTAGCATTCTTCCAATGTGAAAGGTCAAGACAATGATGTAGTCAGTAAGTAAAGAGGAGGCATAACGATCTAGATCACAATAGCCTATGAATTTTAGATTATTAAGAGAACCAAGGAAAATAAGAAATATACATAATCTTTGCTTCTATAGAGTCACAGTATTTTTTCATAAACAACCTCAACCAAGTCAAAACGGAAAAGAGAACCGATAATTACCTTTACCCCAAGAATAAACATCAGTGTATTTTAAAGTTACATGAAGGAATAACTTACATCAAGAAAGCTAACATCAATATGCAGATCAATGTCTACATCATCAATGGCTCCATATTCCCTGAAAATAAAAATTAACATTAATATTTTACGTCCCTTAGAAAGATGTGCTCGGTTATTATCAAGTAAAATTCATGCCCTCATTGGCACGGATAGCTCACAACTGGTTGGACATAAATTCACTAAAAGTCTAGTTGAACTGTCAGCTTCTATGATCTATTGATGCAACGGAGAAATCCTTTTATGAACACAATTATACTGCTGTTGTTTATCACCTCCAATCCACAGAGACCTTATGTAGAACAGAAGGAGAAGTGTCAGGTCTCATGCTATCACCATTGGTGTGCTGAAGCACACCGTGTGGGTCTGGGTCAAACCATCTAATGAGAGTTTCTCTTATTTACCAATCAAGGTGGCTTTTTAAAAAAACTCATTTTCCTAGGGGCTCGTACAACTCTTATCACAATCCTTACCTACATCCATTGTGTCAACACATCTGTACATTTGTTACCATCATCATTTTCAAAACATTTTCTTTCTGCTTAAGCCCTTGGTGTCAGCTCCTCATTCCTTCCTCCCTTCCCCGCCCTCCCTCCCTCATAAACCCTTGATAAATTATTATTATTATTTCATGTCTTACACTGAACGATGTCTCCCTTCACTCACTTTTATTTCTTTAAAAAATCATTTTTGATTGGGGGCTCATACAACTCTTATTGCAATCTATACATACACCCATTGTGTCAGGCACATTTGTACATTTGTTGCCATCATCATTCTCAAAACAAGGTGGCTCTATCTCAACACTTATATTTACTGAAAATGTCTACCCAAGAAAGCTAGTAGATGTCTCACCATTATCATGTGCAAGAAACAAGTTGTATTCCTTCTATATTCAAGAGTTGAGTGGTTGTTAGTATTTAAAATTCCCAATTATCTCTGGCAAAACAAAATAATAAATCTTGCTATGTGGTTGCTCTTTTGCATTGCACTTTCTGGGGATAAGATGCTTCTGAGAACAAAGAAGGTGCTTCTGACATGAGGAAGAGATGGAACGATAATTAACTGCCATAATAATGTTCCCGTGAAATTTCCTTCCAAAGTAGATAAGTTATATGGCTCTGAAAATTATCTGGGTGCCAAACTACTTAAATATCACTGTGTTTTGATAGACAGATTAACATTAAATTGCTCCACCAAGACTTGATGACCAGCTTTTTAAAATATAAGTCATTGCTCTTACCTCTTATAACAAGCACATTTGTACACATGTTGCCATCATCCTTTTCAAAACATGTTCTTTCTACTTGAGCCCTTGGTATCAGCTCATTTTTTCCTCCCTTTCCCACTTTCCCGCCCTCAATGAACCCTTGATAATTGTAAATTAATATTATTTTCAAATTTTACACCACCCTCTGTCCCCCTTCAGTCGTGTTTCTGTTGTTCATCACAGAACAGCATGGGGTGGGGGGATGCGGTGGTTATACATAGATCATTGCAATCAGTTCCCCCTTCCTCCCCCCACCTTCCACCTGTCTTCATGGTATTGCTACTCCTATTATTGTTCCTGAGGGGTTTATCTGTCCTGGATTCCGTGTGTCGGGAACTATTATCTGTACCAGTGTGCATGCTCTAGTCTGGAGCAGGATTTGACAGGCATAACTGGGGTCATGATAGGGGGGGAAGGAAACATAAAGAATTAGAGGAAAGTTGTGTGTTTCATCGGTGCTACACTGCCCCTGACTGGCTCCTCTCCTCCTTGGGACCCTTCTGTGAGGGGAGGTCCAATTAAGACAAGCTTATGTACAGCTCAGGAAGTGTGACGTAAACCATCAGTGTTTAACAGTTAAGAACGCAAACATTTTTTAAGATCACGACCAATTAGTTTTATTAGTTTCCATATTATAAATCTCCATTTCTGTCAGGTACTAAAGTCACAAAATCGATCTATAGTCGATGAAGTGATAAAAGGAATAGCCAATATTTATGAAACACTTAGAGATAAACATATGGGTCAGAGCACAGTTCTACTCTAGAACGCGTGCTGTTGCCAAGAGTCGCAATAACCTCTGATAACTGGTTGAGGGTTGGTCAGTTAGTATGTACTAAAGGTTGTTTTGTTTTACAAACATGTTCATTTAATAAATGCTCCTAGATACAGCTACTGTCTCTATATATGCATAACCTGAAACCCAGAATAATACAGTAACATATATGATGACACTAGCAAAGCTGGGATTTGAATTTATGCATACTCTTTGTTTCAGAAAATAGTTTATTGGCTCAAGAAATATGACTGTTAGGGAAAGAGGATTAGATGCTAACAGATAGGCTTATCAAGACCTCATCAGAACCCTGTGAAGTAGGTATTATTGCTCCTTTTGTTCTGCAAATGAAAGAAATGAGATTTAGCGACATGCAGGAGTTTGGGGAAGTCTATCGCTGAATGCAGATCTACGTCAACACTGTAACTCACAGCACCGGGCACATGATGGTTATGGCAGATGATGGTTGTAAGCGGGCATCGAACTCAGAGCGTGAGTTACATCCAACTCATAGCAACCCAGTCTACACTTGCGCAAAACACGGCCCAAACCTGCAGTTCCTCCACCATCACTGCATGGTCGAGCCCACTGTCAGAGCCCCTGCCCAACCATCTCGTCCACAATCTTCATCTGTTTTGCTGACTCTCCACTTTCCGCGCATGATGAGACCTTCTCTAGGGACTCATTCAAGCTTCGACAGGCGTCCTGTGCTATGTCTATTCCAACCTTTAAAAGGCTATAAAACATTTAACTCATTATTTATGAAACGGAACCTTTTCTTTCTTTTAAGGTAGAATTTCCCACAGTGACATAAAGAAGAAAGAAAAATCATTTGCATTCAAAAGCCATTAAAAATACACAGGCTTCCAAAGCTCTGTGTTGTTCAAAAAGGATAAAGCTCCACAAATGTCGATCTATTGTATGTAAAACACAGCTAAGAATAAGGACCAAGCAAATGAACCACTTACTGTCCTCAAGTTCAGGGTTCAGAAAACTCCCCTAAAAAGGACATGATAGTAAAATTTTAGATTTTTCAGGCCACCTGATACACCTACAAATGATTGTTTTATGTAACGACTCGTTATGAAATTTCAATGGTTTGGGAAGATGTCCACTTAAATTTTGTCAAAATTTTTATATGGGTTCAATTGTTTTATGGTCCATGACACAGAGTAATCTCTTCAATGAAGGCGCCTAAATGAGGGCAAAACAAATGTGTCAGTGAGAGAATTTGTCTGCAGTCAGACTGCAGAAAGTTAAAATAAATCTTGTTTGGAATTAACCTAGTCATATAGACAGCTGGGGTGACGGGGAGAGCAAAGGTGGGGTGCTGTTTAGAAGTGGGTTTCTGTTTATGGTGCATGAAATTTCTGAAATGAAAATTGGTGGTTATATAACATGATTATCATTAGTGGTGCCACTGCATTGTACATGATATCTATATATATCTATATATATATATTTACAACAATTAAAAAACACATTAGATCACTGTCTGTTTTATGTACATTATCAGCTTTTTTACCCCAAAACACTTCTTCCTTCTTGAACTCATTGAAATCAGCTCCCCCTTAACTCTCCACCCCCCAACTTGACAGAGAGTCAAGAAGGCTAACAACTATGAAAAAATACAGCAGAGGTAACCACACACTGCCCCAAACACAGAAAATGTCAAAAATCAGATCAAGTTCAAAGTGTATCAGAGGGGAGATGGAGTGACAAAATTTTAACCGGTCAAGTCAGACTCGTCATTTTAATCTATAGTCAGCGCTCCAATACTGTCTGGTAACCATGTTATTCCCCTCCCTCCATGTTTAGAGAGAAATCGCTGGGGGTTTGTTCCCTGCGTGGATCCTGCAAATTTATTTTGGGCTTCCACTGTCAAACATAGCCTCCTGCACACCAGAATCTCACACTTTAAGCTCTGATATTATTCCCTCCTTCAGATATGGAGTGTACAATCCAATTCTTGGATCATGAGTATTGGCGTGCTTCTTCCACGTGTGTCTGGTTGACGTCTCCCGTAGATGTCTGCTTGGAAACACGCCTTTATGGCCCCAGACACTGTTCTTTCAGACGGCCAAGCACCATTTAATTTCTTCACCACTCCTTGCAGTAGTTCCTCTAACTTCTGTGTGTCCTTCAGGACAGCAAGGTAATCGTGTAAGACCTAATTGTGCTTAGGATGGAACTGAGTACGTATGAGCCCATGCCTACGTTATAAACTTGATAAATAGGATAAAAGTCTGTGTGCACCTGCCCTCCGATGGAATGATTTCTCTTCCGAATCAAATAGTGTGGTTGTGTTCTGGGTGTTTTATAGATATCACTTCATTACTGTTTTTAAAAGATATACCAATTTATAATCATACAAGTCAGGTAATAATTCTGCCCACTTTCCACATCAGCTATTGTTCCTATATTTTTTCAATTTATTAGTGGAGGATAATTTTTGTTACTATTCAACTGGCTAGACTTTGGTATGATTAGTGAGAGTGAGAAAGACATCAAAGATAACAAAATCACCAGGAAGAACATTATGCAAAGTGATTTCCTCCATAAATACTTCAATAGAATCCACCGGAAGATTTTAAAACTTTCTTAATGGTTTCTTCTTTTTTTTTTTCTGTTAAGAGTAACTCCTCTCTCCTTCGAATACTCCTGATTTCCTTCTATAAAAAGGAAATAAAGGGTAGCACATGGGTGTGCTCCCCATGGACAATGTAGAGTGTGAGCACAGCATCTGAAGGAAGCAGGGGCCTTAGAGGTTTGCGATGAGCTACCTTCTGCCAGGTAGGTCTGCAAATCGTCACACTTTTTTGTTGTTGTTCATTTTTGCGTTTATGCTACATTTTCAAAAATTCACCAACAACACTGGGTGTATGCAAGCCCATTTCCTTTGCTATGCTTTTAAAAATATATAATGCCAGTAATTTTATGTTTCCCGCAGAGAGGTTACAAAGTGCAATCACAGTTTGCCCAGACACCGCGGCCCAGTCATCAGGATTGCTTCTATATCTGAACAACTTTTCAGTGGCCCAGGAGCTCATAAATAGAAAATGCAAAATCAAAATGAATGCTTGAAACATGAATGCGACTTGAATTATGAAGCGAGGTATCTGATTGTGCCCTCAGTGCTGTCTTGGCTTTATAATAAGTCACAATAATTTCTCGCTCTGCCTGTGTCTTATTCACAGTGTAAAGATCAAAACAAATTGCACTTGAATACTTTACGATGATGGAAACAGCACCCAGTACGTGGTCTGCTGCATGTTTCCCTCTGCTCCAGAAAGGATCTTGTCTGGCTCCCAGAGATTCTTGCAATTCCAGGTGCTTTACTCTTTAAAGCGACCTCTCTTTAAATCTGGAAAATTACATCCCCCCCGGGGATGAACCACAGAAACATGGGTGAAGGGAGACTGCAGTCAGTGTAAAAGACGAAAACATTGTATGAAGAGGTCACGAGGGGGGTGAGGGAAGGGAGGGAAAACAGAGGAGCTGATACCAAGGACTCAAATAAAAGGTAAATGTTTAGAAAACAATAGAAAACCGTAATGGCAATGTATGTACAAATGTGCTTGATACAATTGATGTATGGAATTTTATAAGAGCTGCAAGAGTCCCCAACAAAATTATTTTTTAAATTAAAAAAAATAAACCAAAGGGGTGGGAGGGGGGAGAAGAAGAATGCATAATGAAATGTTGGGACGTGCACACAATAGGAACACTCTGCAGCTCTGAAAAATGGTGACGAAACTAGGAAACACCTCCTGAAAGGGATGGGCCTGGAGCCGACTGTGCTGAGTAAAGCTGGCCAGTCACCCAAGGACAGACACCGTGTGACTCTAAAAACCAGGACAAAGACGTGCACCCTGCAGGGAACAGGCTTTGATAATAAGCCTCTGTTGCGACTTAGCTACTCCTGCTTTTACGAGCAGTCACATTGTGAGGAGAATGCATTTTATGTAGAAACATACACTCTGCTCACGGCCTCTGAAGCACAACAGCCTGGACAGCTATCTCGGCATGCCTACACAGTGTGCTTGGTTTTCTTTTGCCAGCTGTGGAAGAAATGTTTGTGAACAGGCCAAGAAATATGCTAATGCAGCAGTGAAGAAGAACTCTTAGCAGATTTGAGCATTTGCGAGACTGTTATCCAAGGAACTTACAAATTTCTCTGAGAAAAATTGGTAAATTAGGTCCGATACGGAGGCAGCTCATATAAGATGACGCACACTAGGTCCAGCCAGGTCCAGTTAAGCTGTGGCTACCAGGCTGCCTACAGTTTTAATCACCTTTGGTTCTGCTTGAACCAGATTTGAGTTTTGCCCAGAAGTGACCGTCTGAGACCCGAGCACTGGAAGCTTCCATCTACACTGTGTTCAAGTGGTTTGGGAGAAGCATTCTTTCTTCTGTTTGCCTCCTCTTCTCTCCTATCCACTGGCAGCAGCAGGCAGAGAATCAACAGGCTGAAAGGGATATTACAGAGTTCAAGGTCTTGCTTTGTTGCTATAGAAATGCGGACTAAGTAATGTCATGGTGATAAACAGCCTCAAAACCTCCCTGGCTTAAAACAAGAAAGACTTTCTGCTACCTGGTTGATAGGGGATGGTAAGGAGGGCACCTTGGGAGGGGGCCAGAGCCTGGGGCACGTGGAGACTCCCATACTGGTCCCTTCTGTGCACACTTCACTGGCTCAACAAGCTGTGTGTCCAGAGTCAATGTCAAAAACAAGGCAGTACAATCATACCACATGACCAGAAGATGGCAAAATCCAGAGGAATTAAACCAGTCCTTCTGATATGCATGTTATTGTGTGTATTCTTTGTTTTCTTTTCATCTTTAACTTTATTTTAGGCCATTCATGTTGGGTGATAGGTATAAGTATGGTAGCACAGACTCCTCAAGTAGCAAAAAGTCCTCACACGCCCTTGTACTGTAGGACGTCATCTCCCAATGGCCTTGCTGTTCCACCAATGAAAGTGACTAACTCGCAGGAGTTGCACTCAGGGAATCTCCCAGCCTACACAAATGATTTCCATTTTGTTGGCACTGCTCAAGCATATTCTGACTCACAGGGACTGGTTAAGACCCAGAGTAGCCCAAGACAGTACTTCTTTACGCAACACATCACGTCATAGTCCTCCCAAGGAGAGCCTGCTGGGGTTGAACCACCAACCTGGCCTTTGGCAGCACAATGCTTAAACCACAGCACGGGCAGGGCTCCCTCAGAAAATCCTACTCACAATGATGGCGTATTTCTCAGCTAGCTTCCATTTCATAAATAAAATACAACATGGTCAGAAAGGAAACAAATCTTTTATCTCGGATGGAAGTTTGAAATTTCACAGGAAAGTTATTAAAATCATGTATTTCCCAGCAAAATGAGAATTTTATGACCTATAATTTCCATCTTCCAAAAATGACTACTTTCAAATTGTTAACTGATAGCACTGATAGGGATTGCTCTATAACTTCGTGGCTATGGAAATCATGTTCTAATGAAAACCATAAAATCCACAATGCATTGTGTGATACAAGAGGAAGCACAGTCACATCTTCATAAGGTTAAGTCATGGTCCCTAAACTCAATGCATCTCCCACAGAAGAGCTGTAACTCTGAATGGGTCCATTTAGCCAGCATTCTCTGTTGGGTTGGGGGGCCAGGTAAAGTTGCCCTTACCTACTTAAACTCTTTAATAATAAATCTACCACCAATCCCTTTTTTATGCCCTCTTTCAACTAATTAGGATAATTTTTACCTCAATCTAGGCAATCTCTGTTATTTCCACCTCTTACAGGGATCTTAGATGTGGTTAGCTGCCTTTCTCATTAGATGTCACATTAAAAACATGACATCAAATAGCCTATTGTGCACATTGAGGTGCTTTTGCTGTTCAGACCCCATTAAGTTCCTATAAGCCTCAATTAGGTGAAAGAACAGCTCATTAGAACAGTCCGTTTTCAAGAGACTAAGAACTTTGCAAGGAAGATGATTCTAAAACCTATGCCTAACTATCCACCTTTAACTATCCACTGTGTTAAAACTTCAGTGTTTAAGACTGGACGGTATTTTCTTTCTTATTTATTTATTTGAGGTCGGTCAAATTAACACTTGTGTGGTTCACCTTTACACCACGAGGTCTCTGGGAGACTATGCCTTCTGGAAACGGACTCGGTAGTTAGAGGTCATCTAGGTCAAACGGGGCTGTGGCTGACATTCCGGAGGGTTTCCAGTGATCAAACTACTGGAGGGGACCTCCAGGACCAAATCAAACCCACGAACAATTTGAACTCATTGTGATCCTATGTGAAGACAAGATGCTTTTCTGGGAGCAAACAGCCTATTTTTCTCCTCCAGATGGCGGCTGTCAGTTCAAACAGTAGCCAACAGCTGCCCTGGCCCTCCTTAGGGACTGGCAGAGAAAAAAGGAAAACCACTTATAACTTTTGATGTCATTTGAAAAAATGCCAATATTTCTCACAAAACTGATCATCATTATTATTAATGATTTCCTGATACACAAAACTTAAAACTCACTGTCGTTGAGTCAATTCTAATTCACAGTGACCCTGTGGGACAGGGAAGAAGTAACTGCTCCTGGGGGCTTCCAAGACTGTCACTCGTTATGGAGTGGAAGGCCTCATCTCTCTGACCTGCCTGGAGGTTAGCACCCCAAAGTGAATTACACTCTGCCACCAGAGTGGTTTCTTACTAAATCATGGGGGAAGCAGGGAAATCAGATATACATGCATGATTGGGACATATAAATCTTGAGGGGAAAATTGCGTTAAGAAAATATTTTGCCCATAAAAGCCAACATGTGTTTTAAAAAAAACCTGATATACTAAAACGTGTACCCAAATAAACACATAAGTCCAGTTCTATGTTGTCTTATATGTATTGTTTATATTTCACAGATTTGGGGCTGTTCTGGTTTCACAGTGAACCAAAATATTGTACTTAGAAATGAAATATTACATTTTTAAGTAAAGTTATGTGTTTTAAAAACAACAGTTATTTTGGATTATTTATCAATAATCTTAATTGTCTTCTTCACTTATTTATCTTCCTTTAACACTTACTGAATTTCCATTATTTTGTCCTGATGGTGTAGATAATTAAATGTTGGCAATATTTTTTCAAAATATCATTTAACTTTAATCTAACATAACCCCGTGGTGGGGAAACAGAGCTTACTTAAAACTGTCGAGGGTACAGAGCTTCTGTTTCTGAAAATTAAATGTTAGGGTGTTGTACCTCTGAATGCACAATGTTTGTTTGCCCTCTCAGTGAGATAATGTAACGTAATGAGATACTGTCTATATGTTCTCTCATAGATTTTGCTACTGAAAACCAAAAGATGTATTTTATGTTTGCCACATGCTATGCTAAACACTAGGAGCTCTACTGGTGTAGTGGGTACGGTGCTGGGCTGGGAATCGCAAGATCAGAAGTTTGAAACCACCAGCTCCTCCTCAGGAGAAAGACGAGGCTTTTTATTGTCACAAACAGTTACAGTCTCAGAAGTCCTACCCTGTCCTACAAGGTCCTTATGAGTGGAACGTGACTCAATGGCACTAAGAATGAAGAAACACAAAAGCTAAAAGAAAACAAGCAAGAGAAAACACTATCCGCATAGCCAGAGAACTCAAACGTCGAGGAGGAGAAGGAAAGCAATGATTTTAACAGTGTACAGCAAGGAGAGAATAGGCCAAAGAAGAGCCACGTTCCACAGAAACGCACGGGGCAGAAAAACTAGTCCCGCTGTAGACTCAAAGATGGAGCAGAGAGAAACTGATCTTTGCAACAGTTCTTCAATGAAGAAAGTATTCCATGCTAGGAAAGCAGCTCCTACGGAAGGGGGAGCGCAGTGTATGTGGGGACCAGGGCCAGTTCTGTTTTGGGTGAAGGATAGACCGGCAAGGGGATCCGAAGTCGGAATGCAGAGTGCCTGGAATGCCATGACCACTTGGAGACTACCAGGGGAAAAGAAAAACATTCAAAGAATTTAAACAGGAATCTGAAGTAATCAGATTCTCCTTCTAGAATCTAGTGTGAAGGCAGTAAATGTTGGAATGATTACAAGTGGCTTTAATCATAAGTGTTCTGGACATTTATCATAAATACTAAGACCCTGGAGAGGGTCTCATGCTTGGTAAAGTCGAGGGTAAAGAAGAAAGAAGACCCTCACTGGGATGCCGGCACGTGGTGGAGAAACAGGGTGATGTTGGGAAGGCTGGTGCAGGACTGGGCAGTGTTCAGAGTTGCTCTGAAACAGAGCTGACTTGATAAAATATAACATCAGCAGCAGCAAATGCAGATGCTTGAAGCAGGCACTGTGCTCATTTATGCCTGTCTTTGGTAAGATCCGGGTCACTTGTCACCATGTGATTTGGATGCTGGTGGCATGTACTAGGTATTTACTTCTACTGCTGGCACAGAAATGGCCTGACTTACGGTAACAGCATCGGCTCAGCTAATTTATCACTTGAAATAATCATATCAGTTAGACTGATCTATCATTAAACTAGCTCTCCTAATGTCTTTAATATAATCAGTGTAATCATAAAACACGCGTACCAATGATGCACACGTGCACGCAACATATTTGCTATAAGCAAAAAAAACAACAGAATCTCTCTCAAGCATTTTCAGAAGCAAATAAGCTCAGGAAAATTTCTCCGATATGATATCCCATCTAGCTGACAAACAATTTAAATTTTCATTCACCAGTGGCTATTTATTTACCTGAGAGAAACTGCATGTGGCCCGTACATCTCTCTCACTGCCGACAAGTCAGCTTCAAGCTGCGGGTGCTTGTGCAGTTCCCCATCATAGTTCACCTGGTGAGACGGGATGGTTTAGCAAAGGAGTAAAAAGACCAACAGAGCACCCGTGTGGGTTCTGCTACGGGTATATTCTGTTGGATATATTATAGAATGCAAGAAAAAAGGGAAGTATATTCACTGGTTTTTGGATTCATATAAATCCAGGATAATTCATTATATTTTAAAAGTAAATTAAACATATTCTAGTGCAGAGAAAACAAAGATGTCAAAACAAAAGTTTCTGGCAAAAAATCTGGAAAACTTCTGGGCTGAATATATAGATTTAAGGGAAAGCATTGACGTCTCCCCTATGATAATTACCTGTGTAAAACATGAGACATGTTAATTATATATTTTCCTCAAGAAGCAAAATTGACAGCTATTCTACATAAATGTTAAGAGTGTTGTATTGCTGGAAGAACCATTTTACTAGGAAGACTATCTTACTGTTTTATAAATCAACTTGGAGTCACAGCCATCTGACAGGCTGGAGTGGAACTGTCCAGTAGGCTGCAAGCTTAGAGGAAAGAGTCACGTGACTCTCATATAGCGCGGCTAGTGGATTCGAACTCCTCAACTTACAATGAGCAGCTGAGTGCTTATCCACTGAGTGAAGGGGATTGCTCATCTATTATCTGTACTGACTGAGATTTCCTTGACTAACAACTTACTACGCTTTGGCTCTCAGTAAATAAACACATTTGCATTCTCTGGTCTAACAACGTTGGCATTATTGCCTCTTTTTTGTCATATTACCCTCCCATTATACTATTATGTAAATTATAAAACACATTTGATCACAAGGGTTACAGAAATAGAATAAGGAAAATTATGGAGTCATATAGTAAAATTAATTGTTCAATTTTAAATTTGAAAATTACTTTTAAAATTCTGATGGAGATATGCATAACACACATGTACATACAAGCTTCAAAACACTCATGGAACATTTCTTTTATATTTTCATACCATTTTTCCTATGAACTTTTTGAAGTTCCCTTGAATATGCACAGACACACATGCATATACATACAAGCTGTTTTCATGTGTGAATATGACACAATTTTTCAATAAAATTTTATATTAACATATGGGTAGAGGGAAACAATAAATGTGTATACTCAATAATTAGAAACTCATTATCTAATAATAGTTCATTGTCTTCTATTTCTTTTGTTGTGTCTTCATTGCAAAATACTAAGGATAATATACTTAAGAAATATGAAAGTTAAAATGATCCAAGAGTTAGCTGCCTGCAGCATTTCTATGATGAATTAGGTCAACTTCAATGGAGTGAAAGCTTACAGTTAAACCAAGGAATTGCACGCAGGTAACTAATTTCCAAAACTATGAGAAATAAATGAATTACACGTACGTCTATAGTTACTGGTAACAGAACCATGACCAACACACAGACTTCCTAAGGCTAGGCCACAGATTTTCACTGAGACATATTTGACTATGCCTACCCTTGATGGCAAATACGGAAAGTCGGGTTTACGTACCTGTCCTCCATAATAAAATTCTTCAGAATCATTGTCGCCTTCCGAATCTTCTTCCACTGCGCTATTTTGCCTGGACTCCTTAAAACAATGTAGTGAAAAGATCATCCTCATGCTCAAACTAGCAGGCTTCATTTTGAAAGAAAGTAGTACATTGTTTTGACAGGTATGTCTTATGCAGATGGTATGGGTTTTTAATAAAAACGATCATGGTATAATATAATCAAAGAAAGCCATAAAAAGCAAACAGTTTGTGGGGACATTCAGCTCTATGGATATCTTTTTTAGAGTTCAGTTCCACTGACCTTTGAGTAAGTCGGGAAATTTAATATTTGATTTATATTAAAAATCTGAGTATAACAAACTACACCTTTTTTTCTCTCATAAAGTGTTTGCTTTGCTCATACTGAATGAATCTTTATCAAAAAGCTCGTCAGCATTTTATCCCAGACTGCTCCCTTCCACGGCAACTCTACACAATGATATGAAAAAAAGACATTTTGAACCCAATGGCATATGAATCAAATAGTGAAAAAAGTAGAAATCACCTTATGAAAAGGATACATTCAGTTTATAGAAGTTATTTGTTTTATACTTTAGATTTCAAAATCATATTTACACTGGGCCCGAGCCCTCAGGATCATAGTTTCAGGGAATCGCCACCAAGGCCGAACGGCCTAACACAGTTCACAAAAACAAGGGTCTACATCCTCTTTTGGTGAGTAATAACAAGGCCTTAAGAACTCACGACAGGTCATTTAAATAATGCATAATGTTCCGGTTCTCTGAGTGCAGAAGAAAGTAGAGTGATGAATATCGAAAGACACATGGAAACTAACAGACTGATGGAGCGTGTAAGTCAGTGTCCACAACGCTACCACCAGAAGAACTGGGTGGTGCCTGGCTACCATCCCCATTACTCTGAAAAGGATTACATCAGAAAATCCTGATTCAAAAAAGACAACAAACTCCCTGCCAAAAACTTGATTCGGATCCATATAATGACAGATTAGAAGTGTCACTGTGGGTTTCTGAGGCTATCAATTTGACACAAGCAGAAAGCCTCATTTTCTCTGCAGAGTAGCGGCTGGATTCAAACTACAGACCTTATAGCTACCAGCCCAAGTTGCAGCCCATTGTTCTAGCAGGCCTCCTTGGAATATGATAAAGTTTTAGAACACAACTCAAAATAATAAGAGACCAAGCTTAATGATCAGACATAGACTGATAGCAACCCCCAAACGATGACCTCTAGTCATCCTTCAGATCTAGACCTGAAGTCACCATGTGGCTCAATTGTCAGCCTACAGATAGCTGTGTGTGGAACAATACACCGGTGGGGTAAGCACACCTTAGCACAGTCAACCAAGTAGGACAAAACGGGCAACACGTACTCAACAGCAAGCTTCAGAAGGGCTCAGAAAGAAGGGAGCGTAGTACAAGAAAACATGGCGCGTAACACAAAACACACATGAATCGTTGGCTGGAAAACTGGTCTGCTCTGTAAATCTTCACCCAATTCACAATAAAAAGGTTCTATTTAGTTATATTTAATTAAGTATGCTTTAACTTTGCATTTCTAATTAACTGGATCATATCTGTTAGGTGTTTAAAGTGAAAACAACAAGCATGATCTCCTTCGCCAGGGCACTGGTTTCTCCTGATAGCATGGCCATAGCATGTCAGAAGTCTCACCACTCTTGCTTCTGAGAACCATTCTAGCGATATTTCTTTCAAGACAGGCTGGTTTGTACTTTTGGAAGTCCATGGTACTTTCAGTATTCTTCATTAAGAACCATAATTCAAATACATGAGTCTGGTCTCCCTTATTCAATGTCCAACTTTCACATGGATATGAGGCAGCCAAAACCACTATGGCTCGGGTCAGATAGATCTTAGTCCTCAAAGTATCATCCTTGTTTTCAACATTTTAGAAGAAGTTTTGAGCAGCAGCCTGAGTTAGCTAGTGAACCCATTCTGACATGCTGATTATTAGCGCTTTTGATGTCGTCAAGAGAAAAGGAACGTCCTCTAAACACCAGGATCCATTTAGTCAATGCTTTCTGGACAACCCCTACATTTTTAGGATAGATCTCGAGCTCACAGGAAAACAGAAACGTGGAAAAAGGAATTTGAGTTTTATAAAACACATTTCCTTTTTTAGGAACCATCTTCCTAAATCACTGATTCTCCATGTAGGTAAACATGGGAAGAACAGACACAACAGAAACAAGGTAGGCCGTATCGAGGGTAGTTTCGAAAGTCAAGAAAAGTTAGTCAAAATGCACTCATCTGTTTTCTTCATAATTAGAGTTTAAAGTAAAATTTTGATCAGTTGAGAAAGGGAGCATATGGTGTGAGAGTTTTCTTTTTGAACCTTGGCCAACTCTGAGATGGACACAACTTGATGGCAGTGAGTTGTTTTTGTCTTTAATAATAAGACTATACATACCTATGTGTTACTCTTATTAAAAAAGATGGTATTTTACAAGTGTAATATCAATGATCCAAGCAAACTCCCAAATGCTCATGTGTAATGATGTAAGTTTCACAAGTGATCCTTAGTGAACTACCGTATTTGATGGAATATAGACGAAATGGTTTTGCATTCATTTTATTTAGATTTGACCCAGACATTACGTTTTATGATTTTAAAGAAAATGTCTTTCTCAGTTAATTTGGGACACACCCTTTTCCACATTCACACCCACACCGATGCCCCACACACACACACATCCCTATCCCACAAGTTTCAACCTTATTTTCATCACATGCATTTTAAATCTCAAAAAAATGTATATTAACTACAAATACATAGTAAAATTTAAATATATCTCTACTATTTTGAAGAAGTATATCATATGGTTTACATACCTCCCCATTTTCCTTCTGTAATTTTGATTTTATGGATAAGCAACAGTTAATATCATTGGTTTTTCTTAATTCTGAAAGAAAGTTACAATTAAAAATAAATTTAGTTATCAGTTTCCATTACCAAATACTAAAGGCTTTTAGTATACAAAATACCTGATAGGTAATGCTCGCCTTTGTGAGAATTAATGAATAATTTAGAATGATATTATAATGGAGAGTTACCAACTTCACATGAGCTTTTTCATTAGCAATAAAATTATAAAGATCCTCACTACATATTTTAATGCATCTACTTTGCCTTAACTGTGGCTTTTTAAATACTCAGTTTATCTAGCAGTGTCACAATGCATGAAAATATTTTCACAACAGCAAATAAAAAATGACATTTTATGCATGAATTTAAAAGGTAAATTTGTACATTCAAAAAAATCCATAAAAAGCATAAAATAATATGCTTTAAATAGAAAAACTGTATGGAAAAACACATTTATTGATACTGAAGACAAATGACTATCATAGTGGCTGAGGGGGAAAGAACTGCCTATATTTAAAAAAAACTATATTCACCTAGAAGAGAAAACACTAATATTCCTATTACCTGTTGCTATTCGATGAAAAATTACTGGAATTGGTTCTGTAGTAACTAATACATCTTCATCATTTTCTGAACTTGACACATATGTATTATCTGCAAAGAAATAATGGGTTATTAAAAGCATTATACCTTGAAATAATATGTCATTTACTTAAAAAAAAGTTTCGGTTATGTCCAAATCACAAAGCACGCACTGTTGTTCTGATAAAACTCAGGGAAAAAAGGAAGTAGATAGCACATATGTGTCTATTTAATTCTAAATGACCTTACAGATGTTTGTATCTCCTAGAGAATGATAGCAAATCAAGACTGTTCAATTGAATTTCTAATATCCCTTGTGTTATGTAAATGCTTACTCCAAATCACTGAGCAAACTCCTTCCCAACTTCAATATCTGCCACCAGAGGCAAGTTCAGTTGTCAAAGGAGAAGTCAAAAAGAAGGACTAGATGCCATCAACAGGACTTAATACCCAGCCATTCAAGAATTGAACAGTTGATGTCGTTGTAAACCATATCTCCCATATTGCTCTAATAAAACTCAGTGCTCAGAGAAAAAAATAAATAAAGCTTTATAGCTCTAGTAAAATTCACAGTAACCTACAACCCAACACTAGTCTGTCAGTTTGCCGAATTACGGTAACTTGTCTATTGATGTGATGCTGGAAGCTGTGTCACTGGTATTCCAAATGCCAGTCCGGTCACTGAAAGTGAACAGGTTTCAGTGGAATCAGATGCCGATGCGGGAGACGTTGTGGATAAAAACATGTGGCTCAGCATGGAATTACTGTCAAATAGTGAAGATCTGAGGAATGGACGCAGAGCACTGTCAGAGAAGGTGCCAGAGGGCGGGTCCCTCCGGTTGAAAGGAACTCAGAATAGGACAAAGGAAGAGCTGCCTTCTCAACGTAGAGTTGACCCTGGTGAGGAGTGGATGGCGCTTACAGAAATCAAACCTTCAGGATCTCCATGTAGTGGCGGGACACAAGGCAACTGAGAAGAAACAACTGCAAACATCAAAGTTTTATCAGAACTTGGAATGTACAAAGTATGAATCTAGGAAAATCAGAAGTCATCAAAAATGAAATGGAATGCATAAAGATGGGTGTCCTAGGCATTAGTGAGCTGAAACGGATTGGAATTTACCATTCTGAATCAGAAAATCGTACGATTTACCAAGCCAGGAATGGCACAATCAAAAGGAATGGCTTGACATTCATCATCATAAAGGATCTTTCTTGAAGTACAATGTTGTTTTTGATAAGATTATATTTTTCCAAATTCAAGGAAATACAATTAACACAACTGCTATTACCATGTATGCACCAAACAGGAAAGCTAGAGATGAATCGAATAATTCTACCACTGTCTTCTGGCAGAAACTGATCAAACGTGCAATCAAGGCGTGTTGATAATCATTTGCGATTGAAATGCAAACGTTGGAAATGAACGAGGAGCATCAGAAGTTGGAAAACAGGGTCTCGGTGAGGGAAACAAAGCTGATGAACAAGTTGCAAGACCAACAACTAGTGCACAGCAATACCTTTTGCTAACAAACACATAGAGATTATACATGTGTACTTTTCCAGTTGGAATGCAAAGACATCAAATGGACGATGTCTGTGGAGAGAGATTCTGGAGACATGCAAGAGCAGCTGCTACAGCAAGGCTGAGGGCTGGTGGGGAACAGACCACCAGCTACTCATACGCAAGTTCACGACACAAGGCAAAGACGACTAAAATCCTCCCAACTGGACCGATAGGTAACTTCATGGTAAATGGAGAAAAGGCTGAAGTTTCAAGGATTTTGTCTTGCTTGGATCCATGACCATGCTCACGGAAGCAGCAGGCAAGAGGTCAAAAGATGAGTTGCATTAGATAAATGTGCGCGACAAGACCTCTTGAGAATACTGGAAAGCAAGAGTGTTACTTTGAGGACTAAGGTGCGCCTGACCCAAGTGGTGGTATTTTTAATTGCCTGATATGCATGTGAATGTTGGATATTGAATAAGGAAGATAGAAGACAAATCAATGCATTAGAATCGGGGTGCTGGCAAAGAATACTGAAATTATAATGGACTGCTCAAAGGACAAACCAACCTGTCTTGGAAGAAGTCAGGCCTCAGAGTGCTCCTTAGAGGCAAGGGCGGTAAAGCTTCATCTTACAGAGGAGGGGGTACCGCCCCCTAAAACAGCAGAATTGTGCTGGAGGAGCCTTCTTCGGGCGCATTTTTCCTGCTAGGTGAGCATAGAGCAAGTGCACCCAGTAACGTCGCCTGAGACGGTTCTCTCTGGTCACAGTGAATATTTTTGTAAAAGCAGTTTCACTGGAACCTCATTTTTTTGTGGTGGTCAATTTAAGAGAATACTGTTAGGCTATTAAATTTTTCTTCCTGCTCAAGAAAAATGCCATCGAAACTGCTGTGAGGTTGAAGAGAGCTTACAAGGACATCGCTATAGAAAAAACTCAAGCATACGAGTCGGTTGCGCGTTTCAAAAAAGGTGAAATGTCGATCGATCGATGGCAGACCTCATTCTGGATGAAAATGTCAACTTGTAGTGCAGTTGGAGTTCATTCCACCAGTCAGACGGTTAATCAAACTTTCTATTTAGAGGTTCTGAAACAATTGCACTAAGAGTGTGTGACACACAAAAGGACTGATTTGTGGCAGATGAGGGGCTGGTTCTGCCACCACAACAATGCGCCTGCTCACACAGCCATCTTGGTGTGCCAGTTTTGTGCAAAACACCCCAGCATGCCTCTCTTCCCCCACGCACCTGACACACCTGACCTCACTCCATGTGACCTCTTTTTTGTTTCCACGAATGACGAGGGACATGAAAGGACAGTGATTTGACAATGTAAAAGAGGTGAAAAAGCACAACAAAACAAAAATGAGGGAGGTAGTGTCAGCTACCCAAAGAGATGAGGTTGAAAACAATGTTTTCAAGAATGAAATCGCAGATTTGACAAATGTATTAAGTGCAAAGTAGCGTAATTTGAAGGTGATAACGTTATTATGTAAAAAAATTAAATATATAGCTTTGAGTAAAAAAAAAGTCTTTTTTTTTTTTTTAGGTATTCCCTTGTACTTCGGGCGCGTTGTGAGAAGAGAACTGTTCCCATTGGGTTTCCGAGGCCATAAATCTTTGCTGGACTGGAATCACTGATGCTTAGCCCGTTGTGTCACTAGTCCTGCTGTGTTATTAGTCTTACTCGGACTTGCTCTTAAATTGTATTATTGTTGACAATACAACAGGTAGCATTGCCTCTGTGGATTCAGAGACTGTAACTCTTTACACAAGTATCTACTTTTTTCAAATGGATGCAAAGTCCCAACTTAGTGCTTCTCTAAAGAATTAATTTTATCAAAAAACACAGAACAGAATAAATGTGCAGAACATTAAGTTATTCCATATTTAAATTTCCCTTTTTACTATTTGTTTCCTCTGGAAAGAATAGTCTTTTTAAATTTGACATATTGCTCTGATAAATATTGATCCTCAGTTACAGGCTAAAAAAGAATTTGGAATTAACACAACACGCAATAATCTTTTTGTTTGTTTTTTAAATTTCAACTTTGCGGAACATGTATAAGATTGGTTTCATAAACACCCACCCCCAACCAAGTCACTTGATTAGTATTCTCAAAAGCTTCATTTGCATTTATGCAGTGTGCTGGCTGTGCTGCTGCCTTGCCGCTTTCAGAAGTGCGTTCTGCTCCTCAGTAAGGGACACTGAGCACACCTGGAACCACCATAGGCCCTGCGGACATGATCTTTTGATTTGGGACAACTTCATGAGAACTTCAGGCAAGCAATTCTATTCCCAGGGGTTCTGGACAGCCCCGTTTGATTAGAGGCTGCATTGTGGGACAGCCCACGCTGGTAGGTCAGACGCTGAACCTTTTGAATGCGCTACACAGCATCCCCCGGAAGAACTGCTGATTCTTTAATGCTGGTCCTTTAAAGGCACTTGCTGGTTGCATACAATACAGTATGAAATATCCCCAAGAAAGCCCCTATCAATTTTCGCTACAGGAAATTTAACATTCAAATGACTGACTCAATACTGATAAAATATCTTTTTGAGCCAAGTTTTCACAATATTGTGTCAGTTCTGTGAGAACATGATTTTTAATTGATAGATATCTAACTCACTGCCTTATTTCCAAAGACACAGCTGTACTGCTTTTAGACCTTGAGTAATAAGTAAATTAGACAGGTGGATTTGTATTCATAGCTCAACCTCAAAAGACTATGAACATGACATAAGGTTTTCAAGTACTCGCGGTGGTGAAAGGGAAGGACGTGGGCTAGTTTTGCAACCAGATACAATTTTGTCATGCTATGCTTTATTTCATTTTTCAAATACCACCGAGAAAGGGGTTTATGGAGTGTACTGTTGTTGTTGTTATTGTGGCTGTTAGGTACCAGTGAGTTGGCTCAGACCCATAGCGACCCTGTGCACAGCAGACAGAAATGCTGCCTGCTCTGTGCCATCCTCACCACTGTTCCCATGTCTCAGGCCTCTGATGCAGCCACTGTGTCAAACCACCTTGGTGAGGGCCTTCCTGTTTTCGTTGCCCTTCCACTTTACCAAACATGTTGTTCTTCTCTAGAGACATCGGGACGCATGTCCAAAAGAGGTAAGTCTTGCCATCCTTGACTCTAAGGAGCACTCTGGGATGACTTCTGCCAATAAAGATTGGTTTGTCCTTTTAGCAGTTCATGGTGCTTCCAGCAATCCAATGCATCCATTCCTCTATGGCCTGATTCAATGTCCAACTCTCCCATGTAGCAGATACAACTGAGAATACCATGGCCTGGTTCAGGTGCACCTGAGTCCTCAAAGTAGCATGCCTACATTTCAGTACTCTAAAGAGATCTTGTACAGAAGATTTAGCTAATACAATTCATCTTTTGATCTGTTGACCGCTGCTTCCAAGAGCATTGATTATGGATCCAAGGAAGACAAAATCCTTGACAACTTCAAACTTTTCTCCGTTTATGTGACCTATTGGTCCACTTGTGAGGATTTTGGTTTTCCTTACATTGAGTTGTAACCCTAATAGCAAATGAATGAATGAAGATCCTTCCCAAAGTCTCCACTCCCATCGGCTTTCACTATGGTCGACATCCCTCTCGAGAGAAATCATCTCCTCTTCTTTCACATTTCCAGTATCCATGGACTTGAGTAGGTAATCTTCAGGCAATAGCTCTCCAAAAATGCTCTGCTTCTGCTTCCTTTGTTTAGACTTTTGATGTCAGACAATGCTTCAAAGCTCTGCTTAAAGTTTGCAGTGGCTTCTATATCTGAAGTGGGGAGCTGAGTCCCTCTGTGTTGTCTGTTCTCAGTCGGGAAGCTCAGGTGAATCCCGTTCACTCTGGGTGGCCCTGCTGGCATTTGAGAGACTAGTGACATAGCATCCAGCAACACACACGCCATCAGAGTTACACAAACTGACAGACAAATGGTGGATCAAATAGATTGAGAAACCAATTTAACATAAATGCGCTTTAATTATCAACATACTGGCTATTCATTGGATATCTTATTTAGAGCCCTTTCTGTCAGCAATATCATACTCAAACTTCGTTATTAAAGTCAGTTTCTTTATTTCTTAAACACTCTTCCAGTTATCTGATACTTAATCAACCTAGTTATCCCTTTCCCTTGGGCAAAGAAAGTGTTTCTTAAAGGAAGCTAGCCCAAGGAGAGAGGGGCTATTAAAACAACAGAAAGCTGACCACAACCCAGAAGGAAGCTTTGAGAAAAATCCATCAAGTGAAAATAAGTAATATCAAAGTATCATGGAAAGATGGGAATCTAAAATTACTAAATCATCAAGAGGAGAATAAATTCAGACCACAGTTTAAGAAAGTAGCGAAGTAACTTAGTTAAAATAATTTTCTGTTAGAATGGCCAGCATAAAGCTTTGGTACTGGAAATCATTAAGATAGCCTGCAGGAGAACATCATTTGGTCAGTAAATGTTGCACAATACGGAGAAACAAGTGGGAGAGAAGGAAGCGGAGAAAAGGAAGTGGGTGTTAACAAGCCTAGGGACAAAGAAACAACCAGTGATCCAAAATCAATAGCGAGGAGGGTATAGGAGGCCTGGTAGGGCTTGATCAAGGGCAATGTAACCAAGAGGAATTACAGAAACCCTAATGAAGGCTGAGTATGATAGTGGGACAAAAGGAAAGTAAAAAAAAAATAGAGGAAAGGGCATTTATAGAGGTCTAAATATAGGCGTGTACATATGTAAATATATTTATATATGACAATGGGGAAATAGATGCATGTACATATATTTGTAGGCTTAGTATTAAGATGGACATTGGGTCTCTACTCAAGTACTCCCTCAACACAAGAACACTTTGTTCTATGAAACTGGCATTCCATGATGCTCACCTTCCTGACACGATTGCTGAAGACAAAGTGGGTGCAAAAGCAAATGTGGTGAAGAAAGCTGATAGTGCCCAGCTATCAAAAGATATAGTGTCGGGGTCTTAAAGGCTTGAAGATAAACAAGTGGACATCTAGCTGAAAAGCAACAAAGCCCACATGGTGGAAGCACACCAGCCTGTGTGATCATGAGGTGTCAATGGGATCAGGTATCAGGCATGAAAGAATGAAAAATCATATAATTGAGTGAGGGGAGAGTGAGGAGTGGGGATCCAAAGCGCATCTGTAGGCAACTGAACATTCCCTTACAGAGGGTCACAGGGAGGAGACGAGCCAGTCAGGGTGTAGTGTAGCAATGATGAAACATACAACTTTTCTCTATTTCTTAAATGCTTCCTCCCCCATCATGATCCCAATTCTACTGTACAAACCCAGCTAGACCAGGAGATGTACACTGGGACAGATAAGAACTGGAAACACAGGGAATCCAGGACAGATAAAGCCCTCAGGACCAATAATGGGAGTGGCAATACCAGGAGGATAAGGGGAAGGTGGGGTAAAAGAAGGGAACCGATCACAAGAATTTGCATATAACCTCTTCTCTGGGGGATGAACAACAGAAAATTGGGTGAAGGGAGACGTCGGACAGTGTAAGCAATGGAAAAATAATCATAATTTATAAAGTATCAAGGGTTCATGAGGGAGGGGGAAGGACAGGGAGGGGAAACATGAGGCGCTGATACCAAGGGCTCAAGCAGAAAGCAATCGTTTTGAGAATGAAAATGTTTTGAGAATGATGATGGCAACAAATATGCTTGACACAATGTTTGTATGTACGGAATTGTGATAAGAATAATATGAGCCCCCAATAAAATGATTTTTAAAATTACTGAGGAACAAGTTTTCCTTTCAAATCTATCTTCTAAGATTTTAAAGTAATCAGAGTTTAACAGAATCTTAGCATTGGTACCACAAAACTAAAGGAATAGAGAAGTAACAGATTAACTTTCTAAGAGCACCACCACCAAACCACTGCCTCTGATCAAGTAGATTACAACAGATAGAGATCCTGTAGGTATGGGTAGAACTGTCCCCATAGGGTTTCTGAGGTTGTAAATCTTTGCTGGACTGGACCCACTGTCCCAGTGCTCCGCTCACACTGTGTCACCAGGGAACTTGTAACAGCATCAGCGTTATTTATTTATTTTTAAGATATTTCTGCTAACCTACGAGTTTGCATTTTCATTAGCATTTAGTGTAGGCACTGGAACATGTTTAGTTTCTGGTTTGGGCTTAATGTATTCTCACCCAAAATGGTTTGAGGATTCATAAGAGTATATGCTCACTTGACATTATGATAGAATGTAGGCCAAATCAGTTATGCGTATATACAAAACATGAAAAGACGCGAAGAGGGTAGAAAAAGTTCTTAATTTAGACACAGCTATCAATTTGTTTTGGCTCCTTTTACTGTTGGCTGAGGTTTTCTTAGCCCTAAAGCGAAGAGGTGTGCTGAGTGCTCTCGTGGACCTTTCTGGGCATTTGAATCTATGCTGTTGCTGCAATGATTGCTTTTACATCTTCTTCATCTATTTTTCTATCTCTAATAATAAAAAATGCTATGTTCAGGATTGGAATGTAGGACATACAAAGGGTGAGAAATGCAGTTCAGTTACCAGAATGAGTCACTGAAGAGGAATGTTTTCAAACTGGAATTCATTCCCTGGAATTCTTCCACTTGACTCTAGCCAGGCCTGCTGCTTTGTTTTTTGTTTTTCCTTCTTACTCTCTTAATCTCTGGGGGTATCTAGGTCCTTTATGCCATATGTTTTATATAAGACCTACAGATTTTTGCTAAAGGATATTGACAATATAATTTTCCCTTCCGTATCAGATTGTGTAAGCGTGAACAGAAGTTCTATTGACAACTGTGCAGCGATCAATAGAGATCTAACATCTCTTGAACTACTTCATTTTTACCCAAACATAACATATTTGGGAGAATGGTGAAGCTTTATATCCCCCCCAAAATTTACCATCGTAGAAATCCACAAGGCCTGTTATACTTAAGCTAGAGGATCACTACAAGTCAAAATCAACTCAATCTCAGTGAGTTGTTTCAACCAGCTGATGAAACACGGGGAGCACTCGGTTGTCTTTTCCAGGAAATTTTGGAAACCTCATTTCAAAGAAAGGTGATCTAAAATAATGTGAAAATTATAAAGCAATATCACTGAGATCACATGCAAGTACCACTCTGCTTAAGATCATCCAGCAACAGTGCTGAAGTACATCGACAGGGGTCCCAGAGATTCAGGCTGAATTAAGAAGAGGCTATGGAACATGAGAACCAGCATGCAGGGCACAAGACAGAGTGTGGACTTCCCAACCCAGGGAGCAAGTAAAGCTGGTGTTTTGTGCAGGAGGCTGGCTTACAGAGGGGTATTGCCTCTTGGCACTTAATTGAGGAAGCTCAGCTTGCTGGCCCATGGAAGATGAGCTACATGCCTTTGGGCTGAAGCTTACTAGAATGGGGTGCCTCTGGGCACTTAATTCAGGGAGCTGGATTGCTGACCCGTGGGCCTTAAGGTGAATGCCTTCATGCTGAGGATCCTATCAGAGTGGTCTTCCCCTTTGGGCATTTATTAGCAGACTTGAGAGAACTTGTAATAAGTCCAGATAAGCAATTCAAACCTCAACATTTCTTATTGGCATTACAACCTTTTAACTTCCTTAATAAACCCTTCAATCATGAAATAGTATCTCTCTGAGTTCTGGTGAGGCCATTGCAATGGATATTAGAACCCAGAGAGGTAAAATAGAGAACAGTAAGACATCATCGATTTTATCTTTCTTGGATGCACAATCAATGTTCATGAAAACAGCAGTCAAGATCCCAAGGACGCATTGTATCGGGGCACCCTTTAAAGTGTTGAAAAGCAGGAATGTTAGTTTGAGGACTAAGAAGCGCTTGAGCCATGGTATTTTCAATGACTAAAACGGGAGACTGAAGCAGAATCGATGCATTTGAATTAGGGTGCCGGTGAAGAATATGAAAATTACCGTGGACGGTCAGATGAACAAGCAAATCTGTCTTGGAAGAAGTACAGCCAAGTGCTCCTTAGGGCAAGGCGATGAGACTTAGAGCATGCTCTCAGTAGAGACCTGCCCTGGAGAAGGGCACAATGTTTGATACAGGGACAGTGGAAAAGTGGAAAGCCCTCGACAAGATGGACTGACACAGCGGCTAGGTCAATGGGATCAAACATAAAATATTGAGGATGGCTCCAGCCTGGGTAGAGGTTCTTTGTGTCGTATGGAAGGTAGCTACGCGTTGATGCCAACTGCCAACAACAACATGTTTCACTAAGCATGATGTCCTTGTCAAGTTTAGGGCTTCTGTTCTATGTCCTTGTTTGCTGCATTCCCAGGGTCTTAAAAGCTTGCAAGCAGCTTTCCAGAAACACCGTTCGGTCTCTATTCACCAGGAATAGCAGAGGAAGACAGAGAGTAAAGAGAGGAGGAGGATACAGAACGTGTGGTTAATTTCCTCCTGGAGAAATGACCTCCTGTGCCAAGAGACCTGAAGAACTGGAGGATAACCAGCTACCATAAATGAAGCTATTGGTCAATGTTTCCACAGAGGACTCCTGATCAAAAGATGAGAAAGCAAAGCAGAATTTCAAAGTATCATGGATTCTATCTAAGCTTCTGGAGCCATGGAAAACTAAGAACCCCTGAAACCAAAGGCCAGCTTTGTAAACCTTAGAACAAAACACATCCCTAAAGTCACCTAAAACCCAAACATTAGTGCACGGGTTTGGATTGATGGCAGGTCTGACGCCCTGGGCCTCTCATAGAGTCCCATGCCAGAGTTCTGTGTTCCTGAACCATTACCTGGCTCTATCCCATGGGCGCTGGGCACTGAAGTGGGTTGCACAGTGAAAACAAAACAAAAAACCAAACTTTATTAAAAGGGTCTTCCGTGAGCATTAAGCTCTTTTCAGATCTACTTGCATGGGTCAAAATGACAATGGCAATTTGAAGCATTTGATAGAAAACTTGGAGGGTCACGAGTTCATGTTCAAGAGGGAAGTTCCACCCAGAAAAGGAAGGTGAGACTGGTTATGTAACTCAGAGAATATGATCCATGTCACGAAACTGTAACATGTAGATGTATATTTCCTGTGTATATTCTCAACATCAATGTAATTTAAGAGGAAAGGTGAGTGAGAAATGGTGAAACAGAAGAAACACATAATCACAGCAGGAAAATAGGCCAATTTCCCACTTCTTTACCCCTGAAAAGGCAGTAGGTTCAACAAGCCTTGTCATCTTATTGTTGAGATGAGGAACTATTGATGTCTCAACATATTACAAATAGGACCTGGAATTTGATAAAGGTTGAAAATTCATACTTTCAAAAAAGGCTGGACAAATTGATCAAGAAATTACACATCCCTTTCTAAAAGTAAACGGAAGCATGCTTCCCTGTTTTCCTTTGAAGGAGAAAGTTGGGGACCTCATTTCTTCTATTAAAATGTATTCTAGAGCCTCCAGCTAGTACAAAATGAAGGTTACACAGGTACATTTTCTGAAAAGGAAGATGAAGCATTCTTTTTGTAAGTAATTCTGAAAAAAAATCCTAGAGTATTCATTGACTAAGTCTTAATACAAAAAAAAAATGCAGACCAGAGTACGTTGCTAACCTTCCCTTTACTATCACTTGTCTGCTTGTTGTACGGTGGTGACCTGCACATTACCGTGAAGATATGCCACCAGGATTTCAGATACAGTAAGTAGGGTCGCCAGTCTGGACAGCTTTCAGCAGAGCTCCCAGACTAAGACAGACCTTTGAAGAAGTACCTTTGAATGATGAGATTAGGGAAGAATACTAAATGCACCATGGAAGGTCAGAAGAACAAGCCAATCTGTGTGGGAAGGAACACAGGCAGAACGCTCCCCAGCATTGACATCGATGAGTCTTCATGCGTGTGGAACATATTAGCAGGAAGGACCAGTCCCTGGTAAAGGACATCATGCTTGGTAAAACAGGGGGGTGAAGAGGAAGAAGAAGAATGTCTTAGGCGTTCAAACAATGGGCTCAAGCAAGGCAACAGCTGTGAATGTGGCACACAGCCAGGAAGTGATCTATTTTTAAGGGTGGCTTGAAGGTGGACCAACTCATCAGCACCTAACGAAAACAATGTCCACTTTGAAGACCAGCCCGAGAAAAAAATACTTATACTTCTTTTGCTGACACAAAAGGAATCATAATGGAGTTATATACTTGGTTGTGCCAAACCACATGACTTCACTGAACATTATTCTCCAACTCTCAGCGAACTGCCTCAAGTGTGCCACGTCAAGCCGGGCCGGCTCTACCCATCACAAGGATGGCCGTTAGAACCTAGTGGAATACTTGGGATGCAGTGCACTGATGCAAGGCCTGATACAAACTTCAACCTCCAGGCCGCATCAAACATGTAAAACTCAGTCAACATTCTGCTGCTGTATTCAATAGCGAATGAACAGCCTTTCTTTCCCACCCTTGAGCTTACTGCAAGACAAATGAACTTCCTTTGGGCAAGCAGATCAAATATAAAATACACTTTTTTACAGTTTTCTTTGTAAATGAAGGTATATTGGAAACTTGCAACAAATTTGAATCCCAATATAAATAAAATAATAACCAATTGGATATTTTCATACAATATTTCCAGATAGGACTCTCTCATGGGGGAGTATAATAGCTCTTGGCCACAAGAGGGAGCTAAAAAGTTGGCCCACATAGTTTAAGAGAGGAATCTGCTAAAATACTTTCTGTTACAGACCAGTTTATTTTCTTATCCTCAAGTTAGGCCTCATTTACAGATTTTCTTTATCTATCACCTTGACTTAAAAGCCCTATTTGTTCCTTGGGTAACATCGCTTTGATATAGGCTATGACAGCAGCTGTTTCCGATTATCAGCACAATACTGCAATTATATTTACAATAAATCGTGTTTTGGGTTTTTTTAGCATACTTAGAAAATATTACATATTACAAATCACAACATAACAACATAATAAAGCAGAGAACAAATTACATAGTCATCAACAAAACGTGTTCCAAGTATTTCTAATCTAGGTTCCAATAAAACCTGCTTACAATACTTTTTGTATAAAACTTTTTTTAAAAAAAGATACATTTTATAAAGAATAAGTGCCAGTGTATAAGTGACATTATGCTTGACACAAATGGCTATCTGATGACAAAATAAGTGGAAGAAAATTTATAATTATTTTAAAATATGCTATTTAGTCTCCTAAAAATGGTTAAATGTGGAAACAAATCATTACCATAGGAAACAAGTACTTAGGAAATGTGTTTCATTATATTTCCCTCTGAGAATTTAGTTGTATGCCCCCAAACTATGTGTTGTAAACCATAACTTCAATATCTGTGACTATAATCCCATTTGGCAAGGGGCTGTCTTTGATGGGTTAGTAAATCAGGATTAGTGTAAGGTGTTTCCGGAGTCGTGCTCTTATTGAGATATAAAAGAAATTAAATCAGCCCATGAGCCGCAGGGGGTAAGAGAGAGGCCTGGATACATGACCAGCTCCAAGGAAGCAGGACACAAATGCTGAAGAGACAAAGAACTTCCCCAAAACAGACAAGGAAAGCGCCCCAAAAGCTGGCACCCTGAATTCCTCCACTGGCCTCCTGGACTCCTGCACTGGGAGAAAATAAATTTCTATTCACTAAAGCAAACTAGGTTTGCTATTTCTCTTACCGCAGCCGGGGGTTCACCTAGCCACCTCAAAATCGATTTTCGTCCCTTTTAAATATGGGAAATATTAACTTATATGTAATTAAAATTTCTTAACAGATATCTGCTCAAAAAATAGCATTCTGGTCATACAAAGTATGTGAATAACATGGCTAGATTTAATGGGAATTGGAATTCTGGTTCCAATTTATAGCACGGTCAGAACACAATAAGTTACTTCATAACAATACAATTTAATTAAATAATATTACTTGAGTATTTATTTAATTGCCACATGCTCCCTGCCATAGAGTCAATCCCAACACTTAGCAACCCGACAAAAGAACATAAAATTGCTCTCTAGGGTTTCTGAAAGTGTGAATCTTTGTGGGAGCAAATGGCCTCATCTTTTTCCCACCGGGAGCTGGGGTCACGTAGTGAATGATTATCCACTAACCTCAAGGCAGCAGTTCCAAACCAGTCACTGTGTGGGAGCAAGAAGCGCGTTCTGCTCCCTTCGGGTTACACCCTCAGAAACCCAGAGGGTCGTTCCACCCTTTCAGAATCACTCCACAGCACTGGGTCTGTTTTGCTTCTTCCCAGGGTGCAGCGGATGGGTTAATCCTGCCGCCTCCTAACTCATCCTACCTCCAGTTGCAATACGCGCATGTAAAAATGAAACTTCTCTCTTTTTGCCACCCACTTCAATAAACCACAGATTCTGGTGGTGTCTGTTCTCCTCTGTGTAAGGAACCGAGTCCTGGGTTGATGGACAATAAATATCCGGTGCTTATGCTCTTAATAGCATCCATAATTTGTGAGAAGAGAAAAAATGCTAACTTGACACGGCTTTTATCTTCAATTTATTGTGGCTTAAAAGTTAGCTTAATCATCCCGGATTCTAATGAGATCACAGTAAATCGAGAGAATAAGACTTATTAGAATATATACATACACATATACATACATATATATGTTTAATTGATCGCAGAAGGCATATACAGTGAACAAAAATTGTCAGCCTAGTGATATATTTTCAGGACATGAAATAAGAACAGCTCGGTGTATGCAATAAGCCGAGTACAGTGCAGTGGAACAGTCGTCCGCAGACTCTGTATTCTTGAGTTCAAATTCCAGCTTTTCCTCCTACTAGCAGTGTGAACATGGCTCTATCACTCGTCCCTAAAATGAAAATGCTATGGGACAGTTCTCATGATAAAGTCACTCTGGTCGCACAATCGAGTAAGTATTAAGCTGCTAAGAGAAAAGTAGGCGATTCAAACCCACAGTTGTTCGGGGGGGAAAGCAGAGGCTGTCTGGCTGCGTAGACTGAGCCTAGGCAGCACTGGGGAGCAGCTCTGCTCTGTCCAGCAGGGGTGCTGTGACTTAGAAGCAACCCAACGGGAATGAGTAAATCTCAGGAAATGCATCGAATATTTATCTACCATCTTTATTTTAATTTTAATGACATAAATTTAAACTCTCTCGTGGATTCAGGTAAAGTACTTTTCAATCGAAAATTATTCTGATTCTGGACTGAGTCCCGGGGTTAAGACAAGTACCTCACGGTATCTATAGGCAATCGACAAAATGTTTCCAGTTCCTACAGTGCTTAATTCTTAAATATATTTATATACATTTAGCTCTCCAGGAGAAAAAATCCAAAGCAGCCAGAACATACCGACAATAAAAATAAACACAGCAAGCTTACCTGGGTAATCTTCAGATACATGAACTGAGTAGGACACACTGTTAAAAGAGGAGGAAAAGATCAAGTTACTAGTAATAGAAGTGCTTTTAGACCAGAAGAACTGATGCAGTGTTACCCATTCACTTATAACTACACCGACATAAATAAAAAACAGCCCAAACAGATGAGAACCTCCTATGACATCTGAAGTATGAAGCAGAGATTTGGATGACATTCGTGTTCAATGAGTCTGAATGCCTTCCTAGAACAGGTTTGTCCTAGGTGATGCTTTCCGTACAGAGAAAGTCTTTCTATTGGAGTGACGAATACTATTCTTGAATTCACAGTCATTTTTGTTGCTTGTTCAGATTTTACTAAATTATTTTTTTCTTACATGCTCTCCTCAAAGATATACATTCTAATTGAGTCTGCCACTCTAGAATTTATGTATTATTATTTTTAATCGTTTTATTAGGGGTTTATACAAGTCTTATCAAAATCCATGCATACATCAATTGTGTAAAGCACTTTTGACCATTCATTGCCTTCATCATCCTCAAAACATTTGCTCTCCACTTAAGGCCCTGGCATCAGCTCATTTTTCCCCTCCCTCCCTGGTCCCCCCCTCCCTGATTAGCCCTTGATAATTTATAAATTATTTTTTGTCATATCTTGCCCTGTCTGACGTCTCCCTTTACCCACTTTTCTGTTGTTCATCCCCCAGGGAGGAAGTCACATGCAGATCCTTGTAATCAGTTTCCCCTTCCCAACTCACCCTCCCTCTACCTTCCCAGTATCGCCACTCACACCACTGGTCCTGAAGAGATCATCCGCCCTGGATTCCCTGTTTTTCCAGTTCCTATCTGTACCAGTGTACACCCTCTGGTCTAGCCAGACTTGCAAGGTAGAATTGGGATCATGACAGTGGGGTGTCTGGGAGGGTAGGGGAGAAAGCATTTAGGAACTAGAGAAAAGTTGTATTTTTCATCGCTGCTACATCACACCCTGACTGGCTCATCTCCTCCTGAGACTCTCCTGTAAGGGGATATCCAGTGGCCTATAAATGGGCGTTGAGCCTCCACTCCACACTCCCCATTTCATTCACTATGGTAAGAGTTTTTGTTCTGATGATGCCTGATCCCTGATCCCTTTGACACCTCGTGATCACACAGGCTGGTGTGCTTCTTCCATGTGGGCTTTGTTGCTTCTGAGCTTGATGGCTGCTTGTTTACCTTCAATCCTTTAAGACCCCAGATGCTATATCTTTTGCTCGCCGGGCACCATCAGATTTCTTCACCATATTTGATTATGCACCCACTTGTCTTAAGCTATCATATCGTGGAGGTGAGCACACAATGATATGATTTTTTTGTTCGTTGATGCCTGATAACTAAGCATGGCTCCCTCTAATTATGTTGTGTGGTATAGCACTGATGAACCACGTACCTATCCTCTCATCCGCTAATATTCCTCCCCTTACTATTATGGTTTTTATTTGTTTTACCTCATTAAACCATGTCAGATTTGCGTACGGTCATTTGTTATACATAAGATCGTTCAGTACATGAAAGCCAAGATAGATAACCCTTCCTAACAGTAACAGGAGTAATGTTCTCTGAGGGTGCAGAAAGAATGGGGAGCTGATACATTGATGAGTGTATCACCCCACTCAATGGGATCGAACAACAGAATTGTAAGTGAATGGATATATTGGATTGTGTAAGATATATCAGAAAAAACACTAGAGGGGAGAAGGGAGTTCCTGGGGGAGAGGTGGAGGGAAGAAGGGAGGGAGGGGGTCAAGGGGAGTTGATATCCAGGAATTGAAGAAGAAAGAAAACGTTTTGAAACTGATTGTGGTAGTAATTGCACAATACTGCAAGCTGTGTTTGAACTGTGGAATGCTATGATGACGGCAAGAGTTCCCAGTGAAATGACTATTTTTAATGAAATAAATGTGCTGTGCTTAAAAGGCATTATCTTTAAATAACTTACAAATATGAGCACTAACAATTATTTTTCATCGATCTTCCATTACTACAAGTGTTATGTTTGTGTGCATGTACACAGTTGCGCTGGTTTCCTGGCTTGGTTTCCTCTTATAACACTAAGGCCTAAGTACCTGAAAAGCATCTTTTAAATCCTGCCCTGGACTTAGGCCTCTGTGAGTGTAACTGCAAGACAATGCAACCATGAAGTGCGGGTCAAGTTTGCAGAACCACACTAATCAAATCTTTGGCTGTTTATTAGTCTTTGGAGAAAAATTAGACACAACATGGATTGGGGAGGGATAGTAGATGATGAAAAATCAACGTCATTAGTAACAAGGCCAGTTATTGTCATAATATCCATTCCTAAAGTATATTTAATTGTTCAATTATTAATTCAAAAAGCAGTCCCTGATAACCTAGTATCTGCCAAACATCAGGGAAATGACAAATAAATGTTAAATTAAAAAAATTACAGGATAGTTCTTTGGAAGATTAATTCTGAGGAAAACAAAATGTTAAATATATAGAATATGATAAATTAACTTGAATATTTCACGACACAATAGCAATTTTTAAATTTTTGTTTTTAAATAATGTATTTCCATAAAGCTGCAAAGACAGTACAAATTAATCCCATGTAACCTTGATCCAATTTCCCCTACAGATTACATTTTATGTGTTTATAGTACATTATACCCTCCATGCTCCAGCAAAACTAACACGGTATTGAATATTTATATTGTTGAAAACATGTATAGTTCTGTCATTTTATCACACATGTAGACTTATGTGTACTCCAGCACAAATTAAATGCATGTATATTCCATCACTCATAGTTCCTTAATTCTATCCTGCAGATTCATACCCAATACCTACACCTCCAATATTCCTGTCATTGATCAGTTTTCCATTCTTACATAATTTTTCACTTTGCAACTCATATGTAAATGGAAACCACAGGAAGTATGAGAACACTCAATGTTACAATTTCTATTTGAAAGATGTACCCTGACAGGTAATATTTAGGGAAGCATGAAGAGGCGAGAAATCAAACGAAGAGACTACCGCAGAGGTAAACCGCACAACTCTCAAAGGTATGGTATATAACAGGCACTGGAGGGCAGGGGCAAGTGGCAAATGTTGGGTTCCACAATGAATGGGAATCAGGACCCTGAATCAAAAGTCAAGAATCCGATGGCATTATCCAGTGTGCCTCAGACAAGCTAGGGGAAGTGTACATTTTGACCTGCGTGGATTTATTTTCCAAAGTTCCTCCTGTATAGAGGGGAATTGTCCTTGTACGGAACAGCAAAATGGTTGATGATCAGTCCAACCCTCCTGACAAACAGAAGCCAGGTACTGGACCACAGAGTAGACTCTACCAACCTGTACCACCCACCCCCCCAACGGATGATCATCTCAGCCAACACTCAGGGCTTCCTTTCTCACTCAAATCAATTTCTAAATCCAAAATGAGGTCTCAACTACTCCTTTGTTTATCCTCAGTTAGTGACCCTGTTGTAGTTGGAGTTAGACAGATGGGAATCAAGTCACAGCTTTGGGCCTTTAATAACGAGGTGGCCTCAAACACCCCCAGCTTCCATCTCTCCGTGGTAGAATGGAGGAAAGCATGCCTACTTTACCAACCCGCTGTGATGCTTTAATGACCGAACAGATGTACAGCCTGTAGGACAATGCTAGACACACAGCAGCAGGTGCTGAGTAATTTTAGTCAGCTTCCAGCACAAGCAATTAAAATTTACAGAAGTGAAATTTTAAATGAATGATTCTTCTCTGGAGAACTCAAATTTGCTAAAAGTACAATACCACATTTATAAAATGGCAATGGTAACACTGAAGGTTTTATTTTATTGTATGTCTTACATGCTCATAATACTGTATGTTTTATATACTTATGATATTAACAGGGATCTCCGTGCTCACAATCATGTCTTATCTTTCAGATACAAAAGAGCAAGCCAAAGCCCTACAAAATGATTTATCAGGTCTCTGTGCTATAGCATTTTCTTGGAAGTGTACCAGGAGGAAAATCTCCAGAGCTGTAAAATCCTAATCAGTTTAGCTTTGTGGCTTTCAGAGTTCTAAGGGTAGCCATCTAGTACAGCAGACATAGATGATTAAACCAAAGGAACTAATAGGTTGGGGGGGGGGGGAAAGAGAGAGAGAGAGAAAACAAGTTTAATTAGATTTAAGAGTAAAGACATTACATGAGCATAATGAAAAGTGGGGCAGGGAGGAGATGAGCCAGTCGGGGTGCAGTGTAGCATCAATGAAACATACAACCTTCCTCTAATTCTTTAATGCTCCCCCCCCTCCCCCGGCCCCACTATCATGATCCCAGTTCTATCTTGCAAATCCAGCTAGACCAGAGGATGTACACTGGTACAGATAGGAACTGGAAACACAGGGAATCCAGGACAGATGATCCCTTCTGGACCAGTGATGAGAGTGGCGATACCTGGAGGGTGGGGGGAGGTTGGGGTAGAAAGGGCAAACTGGTCACAAGGATCTACATATAACCCCTTCCTTGGGGGACGGACAATAGAAAAGTGGGTGAAGGCAGACGTCGGACAGTGTAAGACATGACAAAATAATAATAATTTATAAATTATCAAGGGTGAGGGAGCGCAGGGGGAGGGGACAAATGAGGAGCTGATACCAAGGGCTCAAGTTTAAAGAAAATGTTTTGAAAATAATGATGGCAACAAATGTAGGAATGTGCTCAACACAATGGATAGATGGATGGATTGTGATAAAAGTTGTATAAGTCCCCAATAAAATGACTTAACAAAATAAGCGAAAAAGTGGGAAGGAATACTGTGAAGTTGAAGTGGAAATTAAAAGGTAGATATGAAAAGGTAAGAAAAAACCAGAGTGAGCTCCGAATGTTGATTTGGAAAGATAATGTCATCAGGTAATTGGAACAGGCTCAATTACAATCACACTGAACGCTTTACCAGAAATACTCAAGTCGGTCAGTATGTGGCTGGTAAATACCGTATGCAGAGCCATGTACTAGGTTATGCAGTCATTCATTAGACTCCACAAATTAATTCTATGAACTCCAAAATGTATTAAGCAAAATGGGTACATCCAACTCTTCTTCCTCTGAGAACAGTCACTTCACAGAGGAGGTTGGTAGGGCCTCGGCAGACACGCTGCGTGTGGTCTTGAGGTTAATAACCAGTGAACAGGGAGGAGAAGCAACTGGCCCAACCAGAGGCAGCTCCTGAAGAAGTTTCTTTGTAGAACCTCAAATATTTAATACCTACCTTACCTTATGTTTGCTTATTTCTGACCTATTGCCACAATAAGATCATTCCTAAGGTCATCGTTCGTACATCTAAACTCGGCACTCTTGAATCCGGAGCGGACAGCTTTTCCCACTTTACCCGGGGTTGAAACAAACAAACAAACAAACAAAGCCAACATTTTATCTGCCGATATCCTTTTACTTCCCCAATAAACTGCTTCTTTTTATCTCTTATCCCTCCCATTTTGATCTTTTATAATTCATAAGACAAAAATTAAAATGCAGACACTAACCACCACCCCTCCCAAAAATGCTGCTCATGACAAATTGTCTTCCATCTCTGAAAAACAACAACAACTGAAAGCTAAAGGGCTTGCTTGTCTGTGCTGGTTTTTCTCATATGACCGAGAGATCATCATTCCATTGACTCCTACATCTACATCGCCTTCCCTGGAACACGCCACGCGTCCTCAAGGCGCCATCTCTAGGATAAATTCGAGGAAACTTTTCCAACTCCTCAGGCTGGCGGCTTGTTGCGCCTTCCCCTGAGCATCCACCTCGCTGACATTAGCTGTCCGCAGCTGAAGGGAGAGACCAACAATTTCATCCTCGGAGTCCCAGAGCCCTGACACAGGGACTTATAAATCCATACACAACTTCTGAATAAATGAACAAACTTTAGCTTCTTCCAAAATTACTTAAGGATGTTCCATGGCAACTCTTGGCAGCACCTTCCTCTTGGGCAAGTGTTCAAAATTTGATAGAAATGATTAAATGCTGGTGCTCGGCAGTCACCCTGTGGGAACACACCACCACGCACGCGGAGTCCCACACACTCCCGTCACAGCCACATGGTTTTCATGACGGAGAGACTCCGAGTGGGTTCTGCAAGTCCAGGTCAGGTGGATTCTCTACACTTTTCATTTTCCTTTCAAGTCAAATGAAGAGAGTCACACTGCCATGACCATGACACTTCAATTGCACCATGCACAAGATCTCTGAGATACCCTGCTGCTCCCACCCGCTGCCCCCCCCCCAAGGAATAACTAGTTATATTTAATATTTCAGAGTAAAACTGCTACTATTTCAAACTGATTGTAAGTTTGGAGAACTGGTCTGGAGAACACAGTGCCTGAACTTGTCTATTGAACCGGCTGAGATCTTGCAACAGCGTATACAATTATCGATCCCCGCAGGTTGTCAAGTCCGGACAGAACAGGGGAGTGGCTTGGACGAATGTGTGAGTTGGGAATTACTGCAAGGAACAGATGCCCGTTACTCAACGCCTCTAATAACAACGGAGGAACACGGATCTACATATAACCCCTCCTGGGGGCATGGGCAACAGAAACGTGGGTGATGGGTGACATCTGACAGTGCAAGACATGACAAAATCATAACATAAATTATCAAGGGGGAGGGAGCAAAGGGGAAAATGAAGAGCTGATACCAAGGGCTCAAGTAGAAGGCAAATGTTTTGAGATGATGATGGCAACTAATGTACAAATGTACTTGACACACTGGATGGATGTATGGATTGTGATAAGAATGGTACGAGCTCCCAATAAAATGATTTTAAAAAGAAAAACACAATTCCATTCAATCCCCACGCATGGTGACTTACAGGACAGAGTAAAGTTGTGGGCTGCCATGTGGACAACAGTCAGCTCAATTATAGGGACAGGTGTGAAGATGGGACAGGACCAGGCAGTGTTTTGTTCTGTCACCAAGAGTTGAAACCAACTAGATGACCTCTAACAAAGCAGCACATCTGTGACAGGAGCCGATCTTTTGAGGAGCTGCTGGGTAGCTTGTAGCACAGGCCTGTGGTCAGCAGCCAAGCTGCACCAATGGGCTCAAGCCCAGGAACAATTCTGAGACTGGCGCGGGCTCAGGAAGAGTTTCCACCCCTCGTACATTGATTGGGTCACTGTAAATCAAGGGCAGCTAGCAACAACAACATTTTAACTCTTTTTAAGTTATTAAATTTTCTGCCAGTGAAGTAAAACAAAGTGAAAGCCGAGCAAGTGGAGCATACGTATGTGAGTGAGTGCGTTTGTTTTAGGGGAGTGGCCAAGTCGGCCACCTTCTATGCTTAAATATTTTACCATCAATCAATGCTTACAACTATGTATCCCATCTTTACAACAGAGATTAATCTGAAGACCTAAATTCCACTTTGATTTTAACTTACTTGAGCATTTATAATATTTAAACCACTAATGGGTGGAAACATTTCTCTTTTTTATATTGCAAGATCCAGCATTACATCAAAGTAAAATTTTGCCTCTTCCTACTTTTTAGTTATAAACAAAAATAAAAAGGATAGAGGGGATAGAGGTGCAATTCCAACAAGATCAGAGTCCTGGTGAGAACACGTTAAAGCACTGAACATTGTCCTCCAATACATTAATCAACACACATCATTTCCCTATGTCTTATCTAAAGGTTTGATGTCTCTGGACTGTTTTCAGTTTGGAATATACCAATTAATTATTCTTTGACTAAATAAACTTAAGCCAAACCTGCTGCCAGCGAGCTGATTGTGACTCATAATGCCCTAAACTGGGTTTCCGAGGCTGCACATCTCCCAGCAGCAGACAGCCTCATCTTTCTCCAAGCACCAACACTTACCCAACAGAGCCTTTGTGTCAGGAAACTCTGTGTGCCTTTCCCTTTATTATTTCACTTCTACGTTCATATTACAGAGGGATAAAAATAGTTAAAATGAAAAAGAATGCGATTCTGATAGAAAGCATGGCACCATTCTTTAAAGAATGGAAAAACAATTTAACAACTTTAAAGGGGAAGCGAAGAAACCCAAGATAAACAAAGCATTACTTAAGAAGAAGCAAGTAGAAAGCCACTCACTTCCTGACCTCAGAACCTACTACCCAACCATGGTATGGCACTTCCTCAAACTACTGGAAATAGAAATGCCATCTACCCAGCAGTCCCTTCACTTGACATATGCCCCAAAGAAGCGAGAACATGAACATCCATGCTCAACACAACACTAGTTACAATAGCAAGTTGAAGGAAATAACCGAAACACGCCCCAGTGAAGAATGGATAGATAAACTGCGGGGCATACACATAAAGGAATATTATGCATCATTAAAGAATGATGATGAAAATGTGAAAGACCTCATGCGGTGGATAGATTTGGAGGGCCTTAGGCTGAGTGAAGTGAACCACAAAAGGACAAATATTGTAGAAGACCACTGTAATATAAAAGAGAAATCAAGATAAAGGTTTTCACACCAAAAGAAACAGACTTTGATAGTTCCCAGGATGGGGTTGGGGAGGGGCGGGGGGGGGGGACGGAGAGAAGCAACAGACTGGACTCTTACTATAGTGGACTACCATAGGGAAAACAGACTAGAGGGCAGAGGTGCTAACGGGTGAAGAGGAAGATGATCCTTAGAAGAGGCAGAAGAGACAATAAAAGAATGAGGAGCAGGGCAAGCTCTTGGGAGATTTGATACATTTAAAATGCTAAATACCAAAATGATCTGAAATATGAGACCCTCCCCCACCTATCTCATGATAAAAAAAATTGGGAAGGGTTTTTGTTGTTGTTGTTGTTGTTGTTGTTTTAGTTTAAATCATCTAGAAGCTTGGGAAAGAGGAAAGAATGAATACAATTTATATTGTAGCAGAAGCAAGAATCCTGACGGCAGAGTGGGCAAACGTTGGGTTGTTAACCTGAAGGTTGGTAGTTCAAACCAAAGAGCTGCTCTGCAAGAGAAAGATGAGGCTGTCTTCCCCACTTGATCTTAGCCAAAAGGCCGAGAAGCGATGAGGCTGTCTTCTCCAGGAAGATTTCCAGTCCCGGAAACATAACGGGACAATTCTACCTGGGTTGATAGGGTTCTTACATGCCGGAATGGACTCCCTGGAAGTGGGTTTGTTTGTTTTAAATAGTTGATGCAGAGCTTTAAGGCAATAATACATGTTCTCATGAAAAACAACATTTATACTTCAAAACCTGGTGCTCCAAGACATGAATGCAACATACCAACTTGAAGCAGAGAACCAGAGAGGGGCCGGTCCCAATCCCAACTATGTGGACAGCACCCAGAAGAATTCACTTCAGAGGCTAGCACTGCAGCTACAGCTCAGGGAGAAGGACATGTCTGATCAGAGCACACAGAAGCAAATGAAGGAGGAGGAAGAGAGAGTGGAGCACATCCTGCTCAACCAAGCCTTGAGGATGATATCCCTGCTCAGAGCAGTCAATGCACAGAAAAGACCATAGAGCCGGTCCCACAAGCGAGACACGTCATCCCTCACTAACCCATAGCCCTACAGGCGACAACACTGGAGACACAGTGTGGGAATTGCACCCAATCGGACCCCACCACACCAAGGCAAAACTCTAAGGGCGTGCAACAGAACATCAAGGGGAGCAGAGGAAGGATGTCCGAGGGAATACCAAAAATAAACTTTGGGGCCAGGGTGTGGCGCCCCATCAGACTGGATAGGAAGACACTCCGAAAGGTTAGCAAACAGACCTTGAACTTTTTACAGGCTTTTCTTTTAGTCATTGTTTTATGTTGTTGTTTTGTTTCTTTTGTTGCTTTGTTTTTAAATGCTCTGTCTTGTTTTTGTGCATATTATTATCTCTGCAGGTCTCTCTAGTTAAGATAGGCTGGATAAACAATGTGGAGGTGAAAAGAAAGGGACCTAAGGTTCCCGGAGGACATGGGTGAGGGGGAGGTGGGTGGGGGCAAGGAAGTTGTGTTAACAAACCCAGCGATAAGGGAACAACAAGTGATCCAAAATTAGTGGTAAGGAGAGTTTAAGAGGCCTGGTAGGGTTTGATCAAGGCCACATGGAAGAAGCACAACAGCCTGTGTGATCACAATGGGATCAGGTATCAGGCATCGATGAACAAAATATCATACTAAAAAATACCATAACATTGTGAATGAGGGGGAACTCAGAGTGGCGACCCTAAGCCCATCTATAGGCAACTGAACATCCCCTTACAGAAGGGTGGCAGGGAGGAGATGAGCCAGTCAGGGTGCAGTCTGGCAATGATGAAACATACAACTTCCCCCTAGTTCTTTAATGCTCCACCCACTGCCCCACCAACTATCATGATTCCAATTCTACCTTACAAACACGGCTAGACCTGAGGATGTGCATGGGTACAGCTAAGAGCTGGAAACCCGGGGAACCCAGGACAGATAAATCACTCAGGACCAATAATGAGAGTGGCCATACCAGGAGGGGAAAGGGAAGGTGGAGTAGAAAGGAGGTACCGATCACAAGGATCAACATATAACCCCCTCCCTGGGGGATGGACAACAGAAAATTGGATGAAGGGAGATGTCAGACAGTGTAAGACATGACAAAATAATACTAATTTACAAATTATCAAGGGTTCATGAGGAGGGAGGGTGGGGAAGGAGGAAAATGAGCTGATACCAAGGGCTCAAGTCAAAAGCGAATGTTCTGAGAATGATGATGGCAACAAATATACAAATGTGCTTGACACAATGTATGTATGTATGGATTGTGATAAGATTTGTACATGCCCCCAATAAAATGATTTTTTTAAAAAAGAAAAACTATACTTATTTGCCAAGATAACTCTGGTAATATAATATTACTTCAGCACTTTCCTCAAATGTTTAACACAATATTAAACATTCTTAACACCAACGGGGATCTTGGGCAGATCCTCCTCTCAGTCTCCTCTTGCATTACTTTCCCGTATTCTCTCTCTGCTCCAGCAACCAGGGAGCTCATTGCTCTGATACACTCTTCCTCCTGCTCCCTTTCCCAATGAATTCAAACTCATCCTTCAAGATGGCTCGAAGGTGGCCTCCTCAGGAAAAAATGTCTGATCACCCTTCCTAGACTTGATCAGATTTTACTATAGAGAAGTTATTCAATTTTAATTACGTATTTATCAGCTCAATAATGCTGAACCTATACCACCACCACCACCCACCCCACCACCAACCCCTGCCAAAAATGAACAACAAACAAACAACAAACTCCCTGCCGTGGAGTCAGTCCAACTCACAGTGGCCGAGACAGGCTTTCTAGGGCTGCGAACCTGTGCAGGAGCACATTGCACCGTCTTTTCCCCAAGGAGTACCTACCTGGTGGGGTTAAGTATCAGCCTTGAGGTTAGTAGCTCAATGTTTAGCCACAAGGGATCCTAAACCTCCAAGAGGACACATGTTTTCCACCATAGTATCTCTAGCACCTACCATAAACCTAATGAGTTCCTAGTAGGAACTCAGCGTATTTGTGGATGCTTACTTATTAAACTATATACAAGTCCTTAGGTCTTCCAACCCTTGAGAATCTATGCTTCTTTGACACATTATTTTCTTTACACAGTCAAATCTGTTTATAACCTTTGCAGCACCAAAGGAGAAAACATGGGCTTCTATAACACGTTTCAAGGGAATTCTGCCTTTGTTGGCTAAGAGCACCGGAGCATCTTAATTTCGTGACATAGTAGCTACTTGCTGGGAGTGTCACATGGATTACACGACAAATAACATGTGCAATGGGAGGAGATGGTGAATAAAAATAATTTCTTACATCCCCACCTCTGCCGCACAAACAAGAGGACAGATCAAGGAGAAGCAAAATGAGTCCGTCATGAACATCAATAGGGCCTCTCCATATCCATTGGCTCCCTCTCCTGTCTGCTCTACAGAGCAGCCCTGGGTTAGCGCAGGGCAGTGCCTTCCCCGAGGGGAAGGCAAGGTTGAGTGACTGCACAAGCTGCTCAGGATAACCCCTTCCTTTGTAAGGTAAGACAGGACGGTGGCCTAGGCTAATGCTGGTCTTCCCCCCCCCCCCCTTGGACTCTGAATTACCTCAGGGTGGTTCATTCAGAGTGAGCTTCGGACATTTACTTAATAGTTGTAGAAACAAACACTAGGCCCCTGGATGTGAACGAGGACATAGCTGGCTCCATTATATATCTACAGGTAACATGCTATGGACAGTGGTGGTTTAGTGGTGAAATTCTCCCTTTCCATGTAGGAAACCTGATTTCAAGTGCCAGCCAACACACCATACATGCAGGGGCTTGGTTGCTGCTTGGATTATGTACGTGACTAGGACAGAAAGAGATATACTTCTGAAAATCAGTAACATGATTTTCCTATGGATCTCACGGGTCTGAAGCCATTGTGCAGGAGGTTGCCATGAGGTGAGAGCTCACCTGTGTAGACAGCTGGCAAAAACACCAGCCTTCTTACTGTACTCACGAGGAAGCTGGGTTGGAAATGTGTTCAGGAAATTTCAGAGGCAGATAAAGAGGTTCTGACCAACTGAATTAATGTGTCGTTGACCAGTAAACCTCTTCTCAAATGAACAAGCATATTTCCTTTTCCAGTGTATGCCAGAATAAAAGATATCCGTTTATTACCATGAAAATCACCCTAATCAATTACACAAATTATAATACTTAAGACATTTCCATGTAAATCTTTACAAGCTATTATGATTAAAAACTAAACGCTTTTTGTTTCGATTCAATATTATGATCTTTGCCTATTTTAAAATAATGAATTATTGGGGCTGTCAGCAATTTCCGTAAATGTCCTAGAACTTAGGAACAAAAAACCAATTGTAATGTATCAGACACATACACATAAATTTTGCAACAAAACTACAACTTCACAGATTTTATTATTTTGCTATTTGTCAAGCAGATAGAAAATAAGTCATTTACTCTATGCCTTTTTGTTATTATTTTACCCTTAGTGGCTAAAATATTCTTCTCATCCTTAACAGTCACTGAGTCTATTTTGTTTTTAATATCCTATGCCTAACTTGGATTTGAAAAGCCAGTCTTAATTCTTGCTGGTTGCTTTTTGGACAGCAGCCTTCTGGGAAGACGGCAGCTGAATCTCAGAGAGGGGCACCACGATGAGACTGCAGAACAGCATTCTACCCGCTGATCACAATTAGTCCTCCATTGCTTATTAAAAACTTTAAATCTTTTGGTCACCAGCAGAGTGTGTCAACCATTTGTACCACCAAAGAACCCCACAGCCATGGGGGTGACATGGTTTTAACAAAAGAAAGGAGGCAGTTTAGGAAAACCATTACAGTCGAGTTTTGAACAGATGCCTAAAGAAAAGCTAGCATATAGATTTTTCATGTGGATGTAGAAAGCTTGATTAATTCAGACTGTTGACCCCAAATCCAATGAAGAGAGAATTACACGGGACTGAAGAGGGGCATGTAACGGTGGTTCTTTATTTGGATATTCTCCATGCTGTTTTTAATATTTCATTTTCTGACACACGTGAAAAATAAAGAAGACCTTTATTTATATATATATATTTTAAGCTATTGTGACTTTCCATTTTGTACTCTTAAACGAAGTTATAAGCATCGGGCCCTCACAGTGCCCCTGAGAAGTTGAGCCTCGGAGTGTGCACAGTTTTCCGGCTTCAACACTAATTTCATACGTTCGTGAAGAATGTGGTCTCCCTTTCGGTCAAGTGATTATTAGGCAAGTTTCTTATGCAACCAAGGCTAAGCCTAAAGTATCGTTATCTGTAAATGATTCTCATCTAATCAGGAATGACAGGCAACTGCTGCTATTAAGGATCAAGGACTGATATTTTATCTGGAACTAATCCCTACAAACACCTCTCAGGGACACTGACCTAGTTCCTGGCTGATAGTTTCCCCATGGAATCGTCTCAGAGGAAAGGTCATTCCCTGGCTGGCCAGGAATGTTAGCCCATTTGGGGAGCCTTGGCCACATAGCAATGACTCCAATTACACAGATGCTAAAAGTGGAACCTGGTAGAGAGAGAGTTTCTTGATTTTGTTTTCTAGCTTCCTAAAGGAACGAATAAAAGCCCAATCCGGGATGTCACCGGAAGCCACCTGGAGAAGTGAAGTCTATCACTTTAGTTGCTGTGACAGTTGCCATCAAGTCACTTCAGCCAGACTCGTGGCCACCTCCCAGGTGCCCAGTGCACCTGTTCTCTGGGGCTTCCAAGGCTGCAACCCACCAGAAGCAGACGGCCAGGAGATTTTGGGTGGGTCTGAACTGCCAGTCTGTTGGCAGCAGTTGAGCACCTAATGACTTGGACCACCCAGGGAACCCTCAAAAGTGAATGGATCTAGATTTGCAAACTCAAGCAGGTAGCTCTGTCTAATGAACACTCCTGCTTGCTGCCTTGTGATGAAAATTGTTTTTTATGATCACAAGAGCGAGACTAATGAAAACCTGCCCAGAATATTGAAAATGGGAAAAAAAATGATCCCAGGTGTCCCACAAAGGAATTGTTCATGGGACCCTCCGGTAATTGTTGGATTCTAAAGAGGTGTTTGATTACCTGCATTCTGTTTTGTTTATTTCACCATTGACTTGGGAGAAAAATGAAGACAGAGAAAATGAATAATACTGGGAGAACAGAGGAACTGATCACAATGATTGACATATAACCCTTTCCCAGGAGGGCAGACAACAGAAAAGTAGGTGAAGGGAGACAGCAGTGTTAGACATGACAAAATAATAATAATTTATAACTTATCAAGGGTTCATGAGGGAGGGGGAGGTGGGGGAGGGAAGGGCAAAAATGAGATGCTGATATCAAGGGCTCAAGTAGAAAGCAAATGTTTTGAAAATGATGATGGCAATACATGTACAAATGTGCTTGATACAATGGATGTATGTATGGATTGTGATGAGAGTTGTATGAGGCCCAATAAAATGATTTATAAGAAAAAGAAAGAAAGAAAATGGGTAAGATAAGAAAAAAGATACTATACTCAAGTATAAGCCGACCCAAATATGAGCCGCGGCACCGAATTTTACCACAAAAACTGCATTAAAATTGTGCTTAAAACTCGGTTTATACACGTGTAGATACAGTGATACTGTAAACGTTTCCTTCCACAAGAATGCAAATGAATCCAGTTCATAACAATACAGGCGAAATTTTATAGATTATGAATCTGAACCTCAAATTCTCATTAGGACCATCGATAGTATGCAAACTTATGCAAAGTTGTTCTGAAATTGATGAGTTCGCTCAATGCAAGACCAGGGGTTCTAAACCAACAGGTGTTTTGTAGGGAAAAGATGAGGCTTTCTGCTCCCGCAAAGAGCTGCAGTCTCTGCAAGGCACGGGGACGGTTCTAGGCTGTCCTGCAGGGTCGCTGCACATAGGAACTGACTCAATGGCTGTCAGTCTTGAGTTTTATTTTTTAGGATTTCAGAATAGTCTTAGATGCTAAACTGAGTTTTAAAAAAGCATTATAAACAGTAGACAGCTTAAAACTGTTTTGGGCTATTGAAAAGTTAGCGATAACTAAGAAAAAAGAAATAGAGTTAAATACATAATGGTATCTTCATTAGAGAGAAATGTTGCAACCAATAAAAGGATGTACATATCTGTTACGCTCTAGCCCTGTCTTTGTTAAAATATAATGCATATAAGAAGCACACAGCGCCTGCAATAAGAAGAATACACACGTGAGGGGGCTACAGAAAGCCTGTGGGAAAATTTCATCATCTTTACTTCAGTTTTCCCGAGCTTCTGAAGCACACACATGTATGAGTGTCTGTGTGTGTGTGTGTGTGTGTGTGTGTGTGTGTGTGAGAGAGAGAGAGAGAGAGAGAGACAGAGACAGAGACAGAGAGAGACAAACATCTTACTTTATTTTTAGGAGGGAAATATTCTTTTTGGAAGCAATCTATTTGGCTCATTAAATATTATTGTTATTGATGATTGATTTTCTTGTTTTTTTCTGGAATAAACTTTACTGGCAGTAATATAAATTAGGAAAGTTACTAGATTTAATGTAAAATTACATTTTATAATTTAAATATTTACTAATAAAATGGAGGAAGATGCTTCAGGCTTTATACTATTAACTTCTCTTTCTCTGGTCCTTCCTTGGCCAGTTCCCACCCCACCCTCTGCCAGCGGAGCCAGGAAAGGTCCAGCCCCTCTGTTACCCACTTGTCGGAGGCCCGGCTGCACAGTGGAGTAAGTGTTGGGCTGCTAAGCCCAAGGCTGGCAGTTTGAACACATGAGCTCCTCCGTGGGCCAAAGCTGAGGCAGCTGCATCGTGCTGTCAAGATTCAGCTGTGGAAGCCCGGTAGTGAAGTTCTCCTGTCCTGCTGGACCACAAAGCGTCTGCACGGACTCTACAGCAGTGGGTCTGCTTTTTGGTTGTTTAATTTTTGTTTTTATTAACCACGTCAGTCGAGCCCTGTACCTTGTGCATTTTGTCACTGTGTGACAATTGTCACAACATTTGAATATTAGTGTTTCTTGCCTAAAATTAAACTTTAGCCAAACCCATTACCATTGAGTAGGTTCTGATACACAGTGAGCCTACGGGACAGAGCAACACTCTGTCTGTCATCTTGATGGAACCAGGCTGCCACCTTGTTCTGCTTCAAAGAAGCAGAGGAGCTGAAGGCACAAGGCTTCCTGTTCAGGGGTCGAACGCTTTAAACTGTTCCCACGGTGCCCCTGCCCAGCCAGATCTAGTCCAAGGTCAGAGACTATGTCGATCTTGTTTGCTGCTGTGCCCTGGATGCTCAATACATTTACATGCTGTGTCCTGAAAGGTGCTCAAGACACATTCAGAGTTCTCTTGCCATGCACACTCAACGACTCGTCTTTTGCGGTCTATGAGGACCACATTTAAGAGGCATTTACGATGAACACCTTAAATCTAATAAAGACTCTTTATATCTGAATTTGGAAAACATGAAAAACATTTGTCTTTGGCTCATAGAAAAGGTTTTGAACATATATACTATTTTAATGGGCAGGCAGGGCTCTACTATTCCTGCCTGAAACAAATCATTGTAATGGAATTGCTATACTGCATAATGCTGTAAAAGGAGAACGAGGGAGCCACATCGTCTCTGTTTATCCATTATGTTCAGAGGGTTCAAACACATCCATCAATAATTTAACATGTGTCACTGATGCCCCAAACCATGGAAATATTACACTTGGTGTTTGAAGCATTGATTTTAAAGTCTAAGCAAACAGTAAAGAGTAGTTCAAGGTCTTGAGATGTCAATATTTGCAGGTCATGCTAATATGTTTAAAATAAACTACAGGAGCCAGATAAATCTGTGAGTCAGAGGCAACCACCAACCTGCCTTAGAAAAACAGGCCTCTAGGCATTGCACAGTTGTTGTCCAAAGTAAATTTCACTGACAGCAATATTCTGTAGTGAGGAAGATCCTATTGAGCTTCTAAAATAAAGTTCTTCTGACATTCAGTCCTACGTTATTTTAAACTCGCTTGTCTGGGTTTGGAATTCTAAGCAAGCACGCTTACCCCCACAGAATCTCTGCTTCCCTTTCTAGGTAGTGCCTCGCTAAAGACTAAATTCACATCTTGGCATCATTGAATTTTGCCACCATGAATCACTGGAGAAAAACAAAAAACTCCAACACACATTGAAAGTCACTCCTCTATTTCTAAAAATAGCTATACCTCTAGCTCTGGTCAAGGGAAAAACTTCTCATGGTGCAGAATGCAGAGAAAAGCAGAGAAGGAGCGAGCTTTCCTTTCTTTGTTCAGTCAACATGTGACATGAGAAAAGATATTAGGCATTCTAAGGATGTCTGTGAGTTGTGTGAGAAAGTTCTAAGAATACAAACTAGGAAAAGAGATTTTGTTTGACCTGGGAGCTAAACTGGTTGCCAAACTAGTTGATTGCAAAAGAGTATGTAATTTTTCAGCACTCAAACAACTCACCTACATGCTGCATGCTGTCGTGCAGGACTGACTGGACATAATAATCATTACTCTCGCCCCCAATAACCACCTCCAGCACAGGCAGCACGGGACCATCAGGAAGTTCTCGCTCTTCCCCTGTCCAGATCCCCAGAGAGCTCCAGGAAAGATGACACTCCCTCACGGGAGTCCCTCGCCCTATCTCCATCCTCCAGAGATCTTTGATAATTTATGAGTATTACGTATTCTAATGAAAAAGAATCCAAATGAAAATGGTTATAAAATGGGAAGATGGAGCTCAATTAAAAAGCCCCTGTAACACCTGAGGAAGTATGGCGACGCACTAAGTAGCACAAGGCTTTTGGAGGGAAACTTGCGGTATTGGAGGAAGGGAACTTGGTGAGTACGCCGAACCAGACTAGGTAAACCCACTGTCTGTAAAACTGGAGTCAATTTAGACTCGTGGCAATGTGAGTGTGTGTGTGTGTGTGTGTGTGTGTGTGTGTGTGTGTGTGTGTGTGTGTGTGAGAGAGAGAGAGAGAGAGAGAGAGAGAGAGAGAGAGAGAGAGAGAGAGAGAGAGAGAGAGAGAGAGAGAGAGAGACTTAAAACTGCCCCGTAAGATTTTCGATGGCCGTGATTTTTCAGAAGCAGGCTGCCAGGCCTCTTTTCAAAGTGCCTCTAGGTGGATTCAAATCACCAGAATCTGGCTACTCACTGAGCCCTGGTGGAAGAGTGGTTATGTATGTGTTGGGCTGCGATCTGCCAGGTGAGCAATTCAAAACCACCAGCCAGTCTTCGGAGAAAGACAGGGTTTCTGCTCCAGTGAGTAGTAACTGTCTCACAAACTCGCAGTTGCTCTGGGTCGGCATCGACACGAGCGCAGTAGAGCAGACTGAGTACTATGCCATTTTACTGCTCAGCAACGCCAATGAGTATAGATTTAAGGAAACGATTGACAAACGTGGGAGGCAGGATCTGAAGGGACAAGGCAAGAAATCTGAGTCAGCAGGAAAAAAAACATTGAAAAGTGCAATGAGTCTTTTATAAAAATAAACTGAATATGATAATAAAAAGATTGGAGGCTGTCTTAGTTTTCTGTTGCTGTGATAACAGAAATACAAGTGGATAGCTTAAACTGAAGAATTGACTGGAGTATTACGCCTCACAGGGTTCGGGGTCAAGCTGCTACCCTAGCATCGAGAGCCCAACATGTGACCAGTGTGCCATGTCCAATTCAACACGGGCAACAGCCATCCATTTCAGCTCATCAATGCCTAGGATATCGGTCTTCTTCAAGCGTCTTATTTAATGTTTGACAACTTCTAATTTTCCTTCATTCATATGTCAGACGTCCTACATGTCAACATCCTATTAGTCGTGTGTATTTGTAGCTGTCTCTGCTTGGTTTGGAGGTCCAAAGAGGTTTGCCGACATGTGACCAAGCTGGATTCTAGCTTGACAAGGCAGTTGGTTCTCCAGTCCCTCCATCTAAGTGTCATCCAACTGGAAGGGCTCCCTCTCCCTGGACTGCATCCAATGATGTCTTACTGCTGTCCATAGAGGATTTCACCAGCCTGTCTCCCAGGAATGCCGGGCCGGCTCCTTCTTCCTAGTGTGTTCTAGTCTGGTTGTGTAGTTGAAAGAAACTGTGGATGAGCCTGCGGTAACGCAAAGTACCGTAGCACTGCTTCCAGCATCACAGCAACACACGTCACCACAAACTGTCAGGCACCATCAAATGTAGGTCACCGCCATTCAAAAAAATGAGACATTCAAATTTATGCATCAATAACTAATGCCAAAGATAAAAAAATCCCGAAGATTTTTACCAACTTCTGCAGTCTGAAATTGATCGATCAAGATGCATTAATAATTACTGGTGATTGTAATAATAAAGCTGGAAGAAGGATCAGTTGTGGGAAAATATAACATTGGTTATAAAAGTGACACAAAAAATTTAATGATAGACTTTCGCAAGACGAACAGCTTATTTATTGCAGATAGTTTTTTTTTCAGCAATGTAAACAGTGAGCACTCAGAAAACAAGCAAATTGAATCACCTACATCTGTGGAAAGAGATTTTAGAGACGCTCACCACCAGTCACAATAGGGCTAAATGTTGACGGCAAAAGAGACCATCAACTGCTCATACATGGTTCCACCAAAGATGAAAAAAACCCACCTAAATATGTCCACTCACACCGAAGTATGCTCTTGAGTTTATCGTACTTGAATTTAAAAGTTATCTCAAGAATAGTTTAAGCGTATTCAACATTTATGACCAAATACCAGATTTTGTCATAAATCAAAAAAGGAAAAGATCTCTTTTTTTAAGGAAAGACAGGAAAGCAAGATGGATACCAGAAGAGACTCTGAAACTGGCACTTGCATGTTAGCAGCTACAGCAAATGGAAGGAGCGCTGGTAGCAGAGGGGCGTCAGGTGGACTGTTAACCACAAGAACTGCAGTTCGAAACCCACAGCAGAGGGAGAAAGATGAGGCTTTCTACTCCCATGAAGAATTAGAGTCTTGGAATCCCACATGGTAAGTTCTACTCTGTTCTGGATGGTTGCTAGGAATCAGAATGGACTCCGTGGCAGTGAGTTTTTTTGAGAAAGCAAACAGAGGAAATGATGACATAAAAGAGATGATCAGACATAAAAGAGATGATCAGACTATTTCAAAAGAGAAGACAACGTAGTCTTAATGAAATATCTAAAGACTTGAAATAAAAAAATCAAAAGGGAAGGGCAAGCTCACCATTTCTTAAGCTCTAGAAATGGAAAAGAGCCAAAAACTAAATTGCAAATTAAAGGATTATATAAGCAAAAATGTGTACAATGCAGTAAACTTCAAAAAGATGCAAAAGATGGAAGTAATACACAGTCACTGCACACACCCCCCAAAAAAAAGACTAATCTGCATGGAATGCATTACAGAAAAACAAGGCCCTAATAATTTATGGAATACCAAGTGAAACATTGGTAATCCACTGGAAGCACTCATTAGTCTATGCCAAGAAATTTGGAAGACAATTAACTTGCCAAATGATTGGAAGATATCCAAATCTGTACCCATTCCAAAGAAAGGAGACCAGAAGGAATGTAGAAATTAATAAATAATCATTAATATCACATAAAAGTAAAATTTTGATGAAGACAATTCAAAAATGGTTGCAGCAGTACCTAGACTGGTAAATAACAGAAACTCAAACTGGATTCAGACGAAGACCTGGCATGAGGAATTATCATACTGACATCACATGGATCTTCGCTGATAGCAGAGCATACCAGAAAGATGTCCACTTGTGTTTTAATGGTTAGGCAAAGGCACTTGACTGTATGGAACACAGCACACTATGGAGAACATTGAGAAGAATGGGCATTCCAGAACACTTACTGATGCTCCTGAGGAACCTGCCCAATAGGCAGTGTGTGAAAAGAACGGGATACTGCATGGTTTAAAATCAAAAAGGGTGTGCTTCAGAGATTGAGATAGTTAAGGTTTATCATGCCAACCTGGCTGATAAGCACATGTATGGTTAATTGAAGGGCAGGGCGGAGACATAAATGGCTTGGTGAGTCTCACCTTTCCGGTTCTCGGGTCTCTTGCTCTCTGATGGTCGGACCAGAGTGCAGCTGCCTTAGCCAGTTCCCTGCTTCAGCTTGCAAGGCTCACTTCCTGCAAGACATCCCTAAGAAGCCACATGGACCTACCCTGATACAGCCCTAGGTGCTAGAGCAGTGGAGAGGAGACCCCTGCCAGCGCTAAGATGCTTACACACTCACTGATTCGGGTTTCCTCCTGCAGTCGGCATCATTGCATGTGTTTAGTGAGATTGAGGAAGATTTTGTAGATCGGTGTCAAACTTATGGACTAATGTTGGACTTACGGGCTTGGACAGCACTGGGTTGGGATGCTTCCTTTATGTACACTTACCCTTTATATAAAGCTTATATATGAGTTTCTATGGATTTGTTTATCTAGTCTACCCAGACTAACACAGAACTGTATCCTCTCACCATTCTTATTCAATGGGTACGCTGAAGAAAAATTTGAGCAGATGGATTAGACAAAGAGGAGTTAGCAACGAGGTCACTCTGAGGTTTAAGGTGTCCCTGACACAAGCACCTTGATTGTCAACCAACTCATAGACATGTGAAAGCTGAACAATGAGGAAGAAAGACAGGAGGAGAATTGATACATGTAAATTGTGTTGTTGGGGAGGAATATTTAAAGTACAGTGGACCACCAGAAGCATGAGCAAAACTGTCTTGGAGGGAGTGCAACCGGAAGAATGCTCCTAAGGAGGGATACTGGGGAAACACCCCTGTCTTTGGGGCATGGCATCATTGCAAAGACCAGTTCCAGGAGAAGAACGTCATGCTTGGCAAAGGAGCGTGGTAGGGAGAATGAGGAAGGCTCGCTTTTCAGACATTAACAGTTGTGAGGATGGTGCAGGACTAGGCATGGTTGTATTCTGGTACACAGGGGATCGCTAAGAGTCAGAGCCAAGTTTAGAACAGCAACCAGTAAAGGAAGAAACAAAGTATTAGTACTAATCATTTGAATTTTCCATTCTTCTTCAGAGTCAACTTGCCCATGACAGATCTGAGAGGCACCATCTGTTTTGTCTGGAGCAAGTTTTACACCCATTCACAATCAGTCATCTATGGCCATAGATCAGAAATAAAAACCACACTGTTATATGAAAACTGTTCACAGTTTCATTTCCTATAGTTTCTCAGAAAAATAAGAAAAATAGATACAATGTGCTGAGTCAAATCCACTTTATGTCACTTGCATTTGTCATTAAAATAACAATTTCTACTACCATGCGTTCACAGCCAAACTGTTCAGCAAAATACAGAACGTTTGCAAGCAGTGCTTTAATTAGTGGTCTATGCAAATATCAGTCTGCACATCAACTATTTCTATTCAGAATTTCTTGTAACCGTGTTTTTTTCAATCTGTACAAAACATCACTTGCATTCATATAAGAGAAAACTAATTTCTGTAGATAAGCACTACCAAATGTTTTTTGTGTGATAAGGTTCTCCCCCACATCATATGCAATTCATTTTCCAGACACTAAGTCTATCTTTTATTAGGAGCAATCACTAAATTACTGTTTATTTATTTCACTGTATGTCAACTGCCAGAAATAATGAATAATAAGGCAATGTTACACTCACATGATAATCCTTTGGGAATAATTAAGATGTTAAAATTCTCAACCTCTTATCTGAAACCCTATTTATCAAGTATGTTTTAAAATTCAAAACTTGCTCTATTGGATAGGTAATGAAAATATATATTTTATGAACATTGTCTGAGAGGGTAGACTAAGACCTTTTCATCGCACACATTAACATAGCATGCAAGGGAGATTCCTACTTCATGGATTTCAATAATTTCTTCACAGTGCAGATCAGTTCTGCCACCAAGTATGTGTTTACAAATTTACGAAATGATTTTATTCCAACTTTAAAGCATCGTACATTTGGGGGTGGGGGGGTTGGATGAAGAACTGTGAGAAACTGAAAACCGAGAAGAGTGTGTGTGGGAACAAAGTCTCAGAGTTTTATGTGAAGGAGTCTGGGGCGCCTAGGCTCCCATGCAGAGGGACCTTCTCATTCATGGGGTGGAGAAGTCCCACTCACATTCTCCTGTGTAAGAGTTATTGCCTCAATATCTCCCCATCATAATGCCAAACATAAAGCGCTGTTTGCAAACACATGGTGGTTTACTGTATGCCTGCAGGTCAACTGCTGGAAGGCTATATGCCTCAAGGCTGTCAACCATCAAAAGCTATTGTCTGACAGACCCTAAGTAGGACCCACTCCCTTCAGATAAGGATCATAGATTGTTCCCCTGAAGAAGAGTTCAAAGACCTGTAAGATCAAGCCAATGCAGACGACCAAGGTTAGGCTTCCATCTTGACTCTAGAGCCAGCTATCTTGTTACAGATATACCTCCCTGGCACATGTATGCCCCAATACAACCCCTTCCTACAGTGTGTATACCCCTAGCTCATCCCCATCATATTATGTGTACGCTCACAACCCCTTCCTGCTACGAATGAGCTTACTGTGGCTTGGTTGTCTGTGAGCGAATAAATAATCCCACTCTGGTTCCGGTTATCATGGAAGAGGTGAGCCCTTGCATGTTTTCTCTTGTCTGATGTCTCTCTAATTTACCCCTCAATAACACAACCACTCGCTTGGACCTATTAGTTGTGGGGAGGCTGGCCCCCCACAAAGCACTAAGCACAACCCGTCTTTCAAGTTTTAATATCTAGAGAGAGAAATGCAGGCCAAGTCATATAACGATGCAAGCAAATAACGGATAACAAACACTGAAACACTGATGTATAGGTTTGTTATTATATAAAGTATCTTATGCTTTCCCAGTGATTACTTCTAAAATGAATTGCAACCGAAGGGCATAACAAGCATTCGCTACCGTACAAACAATCGAACAATTAATTATATCTTCAATGTGGAATTTGGCTCAAAGTTGTCTAATGATTCATCAGGGCACATCTTTCCTCTGTAGCATGCACATAAATTGAAAAGCTCTTATAATACTGCTTGTCGTGATTGAACTGTGGAATGTTATGATACGTGTATTAACTCCCAATTAATAACAAAAAATGTTAAAGACTTCCAACATTCATAGGTATGCAATCTACACATTCAAACGCACACGGATAAGCATTACCTTGTCCACATTTTCATTTGACTCAACTTTAGCAACAAAGGTGCCAAAGAGTAAAAGAAAAGTTGGGAAAAAATCCAAGTGGAGAGACTTTTGTTTTGATTTTGCTCTTGAAAGGCCGACTAAAGGGTCAAAGCTTCGGAAAGTGGGCATCTATAAACGTGGCGATCTTGTTTTCATAGTGTTAGATTGGAATCTCAGTTGGATATCACAGATGAAGCGATATAAATTTCTTGAGGTGCAGAGAAATTCAGCTCCACGAGGATCCAGCCCCAGGGTCAGTTTCCTATCATTTCCTCTAAATCCCTTGGCCTCTTTCATTTTTTCACATGGAGTTGTTTGTAATAGGAAAAAAAAAACACCCAAAAACAACTTATGACTTTGTGAGAAGACCTAATCTTTCTTGTTTAAAACTTCTAAACATAAACTGAACTGATAAAGTAACTCCTTCCATATGAGTTAAACCCCAACGGTTGGTTTTTCCCTCACAATTACTGTGATGGCTTCTGAAGTGAATTCACCAGTTGTATTTCACCGTCGATCAATAGTAACAAAATTAATCGTATCTCCCTAAAAACATACAACAGTTTTCAAGAGAAATCCCCAAACATCTTTGGACACTGGATCAATATTTCAGCAACTCATAACCCAAAGCTCACTGGTACTGAGTTCATCCCAACTCTAAACTGCAAGTCTAACTGCAAATCTTTCCAGAAGCCAACAGCTTCCGTTTCATCTTTTTCACTCGAAGGGGCTGCTGGATTGGAGTTTCAGCTGACAATCTTGTGGTCAGTGGCCCACAGTCGAATGCAAAGCACCATCAGGATGAAAGTGCTGTTAAAAATCTACAGGTAGGATGTCATATCAGGAGTTTGAGAAATAAAAATGGTATTGATAGTTCTAAAACCACATACTGGAAAACTAGTAAAACTTAGACCAATCAACATCTGGTTAAAAATCTATAATCTGTACTGATGATTCTAAAAACAAAACATGATTTTTAAAAAGGCCCCTAAAAACCTAATCTCAATGTGAGAAGAAGAAATAGGCCCAGGTACTTGCCCTAATTAATCGTAGCTGAGCAACACTGTTTTCAATATGTCGCAGTGAGAATGCATTTCAAATGTTTAACTATTTGCATCATCGGATGCACTAAGATCCTTTCACTTTGCCCCTTTCCACATTCTAAAATTTGTCTCAGGTAACAGACTTTTAATAAAAAGGCACACAATGTGTCCAGGCCAGGTCTCATGGACTGAGGTGTACTTCTCTCTCCATCTTCGTAAAACCAATGAGCATTTTTCCTGTTTAAAGACTGCAAGGTGACAGGAAGGATACTGAGTTGTCGTCGTCAGTGTCAACGAGTTGAAATGTATCAGTAAGAAAACCAGTGCAGACAGTTGATCGGGAAAAGATGGATAGAAGATTCCTTCAGGAGATATTCATACCCAGGCTGAAAAAGAAATGATTCGGAAAGGATTTTGCATTATTATGAACGGCAAAGAAAAATAAAGTTTGCTCCCTAAGAGTTATAGAATTATAGTCATAATGTGGATCATTTATAGAGTCCTCTCATTTTATAGTTGGTAGGTGCCACTGAATGAGTTCCAACTCACAGCGACAACGGAGCGAAATACTGCCACCCCTGAGCCATCCTTATGAAATTGTTTATATATGTGAGTACACTGTCGCAGCCACTGTGTCAATCGAGGTCTAGGGCCTTCCTCTGTGTCTCTGGCCGTCTACTTTACCAAGATGATGTCCTTCTCAAGACAACAAACCCAGAGTCTTGAAACTAAGTGTCACCATCCTTGTCTCTAAGGACCACCCTGGCTTAACTTCTTCCAAGACAGACTGATCTGTCCCTTTAGCAGTTGATGGTACTTTCAAGATTCGTCACCAGGACAACAATTCAAATGCATCAATTTTTCTTTGGTCGTCCTTATTCACTGTGCAACTTTCACATGCATATGAGGTCATGGAAAATATCATGGGTTGGGTCACGTGCACCTTACTCCTCAAAGTAACAACTCTGAGTTTAAATGCTCTTAGAAAGTCTTGTGCAGCAAATTTGCCCAACACAGCTTTCCTTTTGATCTCCTGACTGCTGCTTCCATGAGATCTGTTCATGGAGCCAAGCAAGAGGAAATTCTTCACAACTCCATTTGTCGTGCTGCCACCTGTTGGTCCAGTTGTGAAGATTTTAGTCTTCTCATTGAGCCTTAATCCATACTGAAGGCAGCAGTCCATGAACTTCAGCAAGTGCTTCAAATCCTCACTCTCAGCAAACGGTGCCATGTCAACTGCAATTTGCAGGTACTCAATAAGCCTTCTCCCAATCCTAATGCCACATTCTTCTTCATATAATCCAGCTCTGCTGACGCTTTGTTTTGCTCAACATACAGACCGAATGAGTATGATGAGGAGATACAATGCTGGCACACACCTTCCATGATTGTAACTCATTCAGTTTTCCCTTGTTCTGTTTGCACCCGCTTCCTGACCCAGGTACAGGTTTCACATGACCACAGTGAAAGTCTACCAGAATTCATTCTTCTCAAGGGTCTCCATAGGTTGTTTGTTTGTTACCTTATGATCCACACAGTGGGATGCATTGGCAGTCAATAAGACACAAGTAAACATATTTCTGGTATCTTCTGCTTTCAGTTTGACATCAAAAATGAATATCCCTTGTTCCACATCCTCTTCTGAATCTGGCCTTAACCTCCGGTCACTTCCTGTCAATGTACTGCTGCAACTGATGTCCAATGATCGTCTGTAAATTTTACTTACTTGCGATATCAGTGATATTGTTATATAACTTGAGCATTCTGTTGAGTGATATCTCTTTAGGATGAGTACAAATATGGGTCTCTTCCTGTCAGACAGCCAAGTAATTGTCTGCCAAGCTACGACCAGGCAACCTAAACAGGCCTGATCATTCTGATCTCAGAAGCTAAGGAGGGTCTGGCCGTGTTAGCACTTAAACGCAAGACCAAGGGGGATACCAGTTGCTGTAGGCTGTACTCAAGAGAGATCTTATGGTGTTCTTTTAGATGATAGCTGCAATCCCATTCCTCCTGATTATATCACTCTCAGCATAGTAAAGAATATGGTCTTCTGATTCAAAATGGCAAGTAATAGATCATTTCAACTCATTAATACCTAGGATATTGATCTTTGTGCGTCCCGTTTCATTTTTGATGACTTCCAATTTCCCTGGACTCATACTTAGTACCTTCCAAGTTCCAATTACTAGCACAGTTTCGCAGCTGTTTCCTCTCCTTTGGAGCCGCGCCCCATCAGCAAATGAAAGCCTGGAAGGCTTTACACCATTGAAGTCAGTATGGTGGACTCCACTGTGAGACGACAACTCTACCTCAGTCATGTTTCGATTGTCCTTTGATCCGAGGGACTCGTCTTCGGGTACTATCGCCGACAATGTTCTGCTTCTCTTCATTAGGCCTCCAGTGTCTGGCAGTATTTTGATGCCATCCATAAAGTTTCCCCTAGCTAAGTCCTCCAGGAGGACAGCCTACTCCTTCTTCAGAGTCCTTCTGGAAGCTCTGCTGAGACCAGTTCACTTGGGTGATCCTGCTGATATCTGAAATACCTGTGTCATAGATTCCAGCAATACAATGACACAAAGGAGGGAGGTGCTGTCAGCTATCCAAACAGATGATTTTGAAAAATGATTCCGTGGAGGGAGGGTGAGGTGGAAAGAGGGAGCCGGTTACAAGGATCTACATATAACCTCCTCCCTGGGGGATGGACAACAGAAAAGTAGGTGAAGGGAGATGTTGGATAGTGTAAAATATGACAAAATAATAATAATTTGTAAATTATCAAGGGTTCATGAGAGAGGGGGGAGCAGATAAGGAGGGGGAAAACGAGGAGCTGATACCAAGGGCTCAAGCAGAAGGCTTAAAAATGATGATGGCAACAGATGTACAAATATGCTTGCCAAAACGGATATATGTATGGACAAATCTGGCTAGACCAGAGGATGTACATAGGCACAGAGAGCAACTGGAAACACAGGGAATCCAGAACAGATGACTCCTTCAGGACCAGTGGTGAAAGTGGCGATGCCTGGAGGGTGGAGAGAATGGGTATAAAGGGGGAACTGATTACAAGAATCTATGTATAGCCTGGGGAGGGACAGCAGAGAAGAAGGCAGGGGAGACGTCAGAGAGTGTAATATATGACAAAATGATAATAATTTATGAATGATGAAAGGTTTATGAGATGGGGGGAGTGGGGAAGGAGGGGGGAAATGAGGAGCCAATATTAAGGGCTCAAGTAGGAGGCAAATGTTTTGAGAATGATGATGGCAACAAATGAACATATGTTCTTGACACAATGGATGTATTGTATGGAGTGGATAAGAATTGTACTAGCCCCTAATAAAATGATTTTAAAAAGAGTTGTATGAGCCCCCAATAAAATGATTTTTAAAAAAATGAAAATTTGTCTAAGAATGGAATCGCATATTTGACGAATGTATTAAGGTAATGGAGAGTACTTTGAAGGTGACAAGGTTGTTTTGTAAAAAAAATTAAATATATAGCTTTGGAAAAATTCTGGGTTTTGGTGGGTACCCCTCATATGCAATGATATGGGGGGGAGACTTTCCATTTTTGAAATTTTTGGTGATTGTGGTAATAAGAACAACCCGCAAATTGTTCACAAGATCCCTGCCTGAAGTTATGGAAGCACAGAAGCTACAGCATTGCGATCATTAGACCAGACACAGGAGCCTTGCATGAAACAGAGCAACAGCTTCCTGGCCCAGCAAAGGAGTTAGCTGAGTACCACTGAGCGCAAGCTGGCATGCAGAGTGGGGTGCCTTCTGAACAGGTGCCACTAAAGGAGCGGCTCTGTTCTGAAACATTTGCCCATGCTGGGCAGAGGCCAAGAGAGGTTGAGAGATCAAGGACCAGAGAATGAAATGAGTTGAGAGACTATATCCTTAATGTTTTCTTTTCCTAGCTTCTGGTAGTTTATTAACTTCCCTACTAACATCTGCCCCCCTAAATTTTCTGTGAGTTCTGTGTGGCTATTGCAATGCATTATGGAAGCCAACATCGAAGTAGAAAGCTATGGAGGGATGACTGATGTCAGAATAACGAAAGACAGTTGGGCCTCTGCCCACTGCTTCAGAAGCATCACCTATGGGTAGACATGGAGTTATACCCACCTTTGCCCTTGGGCAGCTGGGGAAGGTCCGAGGTGGCTCCAAGGCCATGTCCTCAAAGTTGCAATCAATGCCAGACCTCATTAAATCTGCCACATCTAAAAATGTGTTAGATAATCTCTCAAAGAACAGTCAGGTTCCTTACTATGAGAATATTTAAATTATTATCTTGGCTCTCTCTCAGAATTTACTTATGCATCAGGAAGTCTCAGGACAAGAGAGGCAAATAAATTCAAGATGGCAATAATTTAATATTTTACATAATCCCCTCCCCCAACAACCCATACTACACCTAATCTCTCTCTCCTCTCTCTCTCTCTCTCTCTCTCTCTCTCACACACACACACACACACACACACACACACACAGGCTGTGTGGTTATTTAAGATCGAAAAAATCTGGAACCTAAATGTTTCTAGGGGAATTCCTCTGAAAACAAGAATATATCAACAGATAAGCAAGTAAAGATAGAGACAATCTTCAAATATATTGCATTTAGAGCATTACAGAGGAATACAGGGATAATGTCAATTTCTCAAAAGATCGGAAGACAATATTAAAATGATATTGAGTTTCTCAGAACTCACAATATGAAAATCAAGCAAAGGGCTTTTTTCCCCAGTTTTTGATGAGTCATAAATGACTAACTTGTAAATAAATCTAAACTTTACATACTCCTGTCAATCTACTTGCAATAACCTCACTTTTACCCCCTGTACTGATAAAATTCTCACAACAGGTAATATTGGTAATTGGTAGTATCAAGATAAACAGAGAAAAGACTGAAGTAGTCAAAAATTTCATCTTGAGTGGATGCGCAACCCCTGCTCACAGAAAGCAGCCATCAAGATGTCAAAGGGGGCGCTGCCTTGGGAAAACCTGCTGCAGGAGGAGTCCCTAATGTTTGGAAAGCAAGGATGTCACTTTGAGGACTGAGGGGTTCCTGGCCCAAGTCATGGTATTTCCAGTGGCCTCGTATGCATGTGAGAGCTGGACCATTAAACAAGGAAGCCTGAACAAGAATTGATGCAATTGAACGATGGTACTGGCCAAGCATGTTGAAAGTACCATGGGCTGCCAGAGGCTCCTTAAAAGTAAAATGTCCAGACTTCGGCTCACATCCTTTGGACATGTTGTCAGAAGAGGAGAGTCCCTGGACAGAGGACATCATGCTTGGTAAAGCTAAAAGATGCTGCAAGAGGAAGACTCTCACCGAGGTGGACTGACCCAATGGCTGCAACAGTGTCTGCAAGCAGAACAATTGCGCGGATGGCATGGGATCAGGCAGCGTTCCATTCTGTTGGTTTTACACGGGGTTGATGCGAGGTGGAACCCATTAGAAGGCACCTAACAACTAAAAACCCACTCTGATATCTAAAACTGCAAGGAAAATGTAGCTTCTTCATTTAGTAGAGGAAATCATCAACATGGACAGTATTCATATTTGCCTACTTCCAGGTGCAAACTCTTCAAATCTGTGCCATTCTCCAATTCCAGTCATGACGCCAGGGAGAAGCTCAATGTTATTATCCCTTTGAGACTTAAAAGACTACAAAATAAGAGAGCGCTTTCCATAGCACATAGTAGTTTATATCAATATGGCAAATAATGAGTCATGTTTAGAGATGCCATTCACACTCAGAGTCGAATGACGTAATACCAAGTTCAATAATGAGTTGTAGCAAGTCATTAGCATTGCTGGGATTCATTGGGTCACTCGATCACGGAACAAATGATAACTCAAGTCCTACTGTCTGCTCCACAAAGTGGAAGGACAAGAAGGAGAATCCCTGAACACAGGCCCTTCTAGTACAGCAGCGAAAAGACCCAACTCCCGTTACCATCCCGAATGAGCGAGTACTGCACTTATTAGGAGTGCCCTGAAAGCATCCCGCACCGCCGAACACAGGAGCACGACTTGCAAACGCGGGCAGGGCCTGCTTCCCTGGGAAAGGGAGGCTCAGATTGCTATCTGTCGATGGGCAAATGCATCCTTCTCGTCCCTCTAGATTTTCATTTTTTTTGCCTCCTTACTGTCCAATATCAATGGAGAACCAAAACCTCCTCGTGGTCCAAACCCTGTCTGATTCTTCTATGTAACTGGAGCTCAGTGGAAAGTGCAAACCAACAAATTCTGCTGAAAGTAACTGCAAACAAGCCTACATAAACTGTACAGATTTTTTTTAATATGCCTATTCCACAATCTAAACTCACCTTGGATACAAAGGTCCTCAAAGCATTTTAGCAAGGGACCTCAACAAGGAGATGACCATGAAAGGGGAGGCAATCACGGGTGCTGCTTCTGTCAAGGGAAGCAGGAGCAGACAGGTGGGGCTCCGCCAGCTCCCAAACCAAGGGGGGGTTTGGCACAAGCAACACCACTCTCACTCAGGAGAGTGCTCAAGGAGCCTAGGGCTCTGTGTTGGACAGGGTTCTCTAGAGAGACAAAACAGGTTGCTAGTAATTATATATAAATATATTTATAAAGATAGATATATAATACAAGAAATGAACCGTTAAATTATATACAGATAGATAATACAAGAAATTAACAGTTCAATTATAAAACAGTGAGACACTAGCAGTCCTTTAAGGCTTGAGAGCCGCCAGTTGCCAGTCCCCTTCTGTAGAGAGAGCTGGGCTATATATATCCAGGCAGCAAACAGCAAGGCCGGTCCCCAACTGTCATCAACTGTCGGTCCCCAACTCCAGAGAGGAACATTCCAATCGTGTGGGCTTAAAGGGACCTCAACTTACAGCGACACAGTCCACAGGCTAGGCATCCCACAGGTAGTGCACCCCTTTAAACTGAGGCATAGAACAAGCAAGGCGAGGCTCACCGAGCCATTTATCTCTCTGCCCTTCAATTAGTCCTACTTGTGTTTATCGGCCAGGCTGGCACAATAAACTATCGCAGACTCTTTATACAAGGACATCTTTCATTGGTTCTTTTTAAATTTTTACTGATTATTATTTTATTAAGATTTGGGTTAAAACATTTTTAATGTTTATTTTTAAGAGATGGTAGGCCTCAAAAATTACAGCTAGTTCTGGCTGATAGGCAGAAAACGACCAAAAGATCACCCAGAGAAACTCCCAATGCAATGTTATCATCACAACCCAAGTACTACAGTCGCCAGTGTTTTCCTCCCAAGCTTCTAAAGGGTCTGAGGAAGGTGGTGCTATCTTGTAGTACAATTGCCATCTGCATCACCTAGCACCTGATTAGATACACCTCACAGACAGGATGGTTCCTAAAGATACACTCCAGTGATTTACACAACGAAGACCGAGAACACGTTATTCAAGATGTAAACTCTCTGTAACTTCATTCTTTTTAATCTCAAGAAAAAGACTCAGGCAAAGGACTCCAGGAGACAGACCTGCCTGCTGCACCTTGAAAGGGCCACAGAGGTCAGAGCAGACAGACAATGGCCTGCTCAGGGGAGGGCCTGTGTCTAGTCCGTGCAGGCTCAGACACCTCTGCCAGCAGCCGGCAAACCTACTGGCCACCAGTGTGTGAAACAGCTCTCCTGAGGTTTCCTGCGTGAGGAAATAAGGCTTTGTCAATCATGGCTGGGCCCAAGCCAACCTGATTCAATGGAGCCTTGTTCTCAGGGTGGTTTGTGTGGAGACGTCATCGGCAATATGCACTAATCTGTACAGTGGCTAGCAATCCTCATCACTGTTTGTCAACAAGAAAAAGCAGGTCTGCTGCCTATTGGACTTGGAGATCCAATCTGAAGTACTCGTATTAATAAAATATTTGTAAAATGGGAAAAGAATTAAAGCACCAAAGGCAGTTCATTCAACAGGTGGTGTGAACTCCCTTCGCCCAAGAGCTTTTTAACTGACCCGATGCTTGTAATGAAGACTTGTAATAGACCACGATGAAGTCACTAGCGTTTCACAGTTGAGGAAACAAACTCCCAAGTTCAGAAACACTCCCCGTCTGGCTCGCTCTAACCCACAGCCAAGTAGGTTTTAAACACACAAAAAGGGAAAAGCAAATTGGTGGTGAGGAAGACAACTTGAAGCAATGCAGCACTAAAATAAACAAATACCAAGCACTGCCTATAGACCAGTTAAACTAATCGAGACCCACGGACGGCTTAGTTGTCGAGTAACTGCAGAGACAGCAGCTCAAACTGGCAGCTTTCCGGAAAGGGGTCCTGGAGTCAGTGGCACAGCCCTAAGTAAGGACGGTCCTGATCTGAAGGAAACATGCATAAACATGTGGCGGTTGTGAGGGGCCATGGAGTCGGTCCTGAGCCATGGAGACCAATGTACAACAGAACAGAGCACGGCCCAGTCCCACGCCGTCCTCACAACTGCTCGATTGGAGCCCAGGCTGGCCACCGCTGTGTCAGTCCATCTTGTCAGGAGCCTTCCTCGTTTCCACGGGCCCTCCCTGCTGCCAAGCCTGATATCCTTCTCCAGGGACTGGTCTCTCCTGATGACAAGCCCAAAATATGTGAGAAACACCATCATCCATGCCTCCATAGGGCATCGTGGCAGTGTTTCTTCCAAGACAGACCTGCTTCTTCTTTTGGCAATCCATGTTTCTTCCACATTCTTCACCACAGTGCAAACGCGTCGATTCTTCTTCAGTCTTTCTGATTCAGCATTCAACTATCACACGCATACGAGGCGACCGAAAATGCCGTGGCGTGGGTCAGACACACCTTAGGTGTCAAAGTATCATCATTCTTATTTTCCAAGACTTTAAAGAGGCCGTGAGCAGCGGGTTTACCTAATGTAATATACACTTTCATATCTTGACGGCTGCTTCCACGAGCACTGGTTGTGCGTCCAAACATGATTAAATCCTGGACAACTTCAATCTTTTCACAGAATTGGAAAAAGATGAATTTTGTATACTATATGCAGTACCTGCTGACATAATATAATGCAAAATGATTATCAGTGCATTTTGAAATACAGAAATGGAGAGGGAATAACACGTTGATTACATTTTAGGAAGATTAGCTCAATAAGATTCTTCTATAGCCATTGCATTTTACCTAAACTTTGGGCACTAGTCGTAACACCAATGTCCAGAAGCAGTACAAAAACCTGTCAACGGGAAAAAAAATCCATTAGTAAAATAACAAGTTACGTTTTAATTTATGTTAGTGAGTCAACTATTTTTGCCTTCATGAATAGCCATTGTTAAAAGTAAATAAACTAAGTTAAATTTGAGTATCACAAATACACCATGATGGATTCATGTTAGTGAAGATTTAGCCACAATTCCGCAGATTAACAATAATTCAAATGTAAGATTTTTATTTGAGCCCATATACGTGTATCTTAATAAAATAGATGCATAATTCACTAGCAATTCCTTCTTATTATAGGCACTAACCAGCATTTTCCTCCAGCTAATGCACATACACAAATGTATGAAAAACCATTAAATTCAATGAACTGTCATTAACTTACTGCTTCAATCATAAAGATTCAAAAACATTTTAACTAGCTACAATAGTAAAATGAAACATAGTATAATATAGCCAAAATAGTAATATGTATTACTCTGAAATAAATCAAATCAAGTAACATATGATTTAAATTGACGGAATAATAAATTGTGTCCAGATGGCACAAAGACAAAGAATTATCTGACAATTCCCTATATGCTAGGAGCGCCTTATCTCACCGGCACATTGAATCTTCCCTCCTCTACACATCTTTATCAATTCGTGTGGCTGTAACGTCGTTTTTAAACTTCTGTTTTCACTCAAGAATAACCAAGCTAAATGTTTCTCTTTTTTTGCCGTTGCTGTTCTAGCACATCCACGGTGTCATTTAGAAGGAAATAAAGCAACACATTTGATTAGCTATAATTTATTTTAAATGCATCTTCTGTAAAGTTAGCAATTTGCATGCTTAATAAGGTAGGTGAAAGTAAAGAATCAATTTCCACACATACAATATAATTTCACTGAGCTATATCTGTTTGTTCATTCCAAAAGCAGAACGGAAAGGTGTGTAATTTAAACAGACAATCATATTTTCAAGAATTTCTACAGCTGATCCTGAAGAATATTTATAGGCATATCACTGCAGAGATGAATTTTCACCCAAAGAGAGACATCTCTTTTCGGGGAATTTTAAACTCCCTATTAACAATTTAAAAGGAAAGCTCAATTCCCCATAAATACCCTCCTCCTTTCTTTCTCCTAAAGATAGATGTATATTTTGTAATCTAATAAAGAATAGAAATTTAAATCTGTCTTGGGAAACCTCAAAATATTCCCCACTGATAGATTTTTCCTTTATGCTTTCTCTATTTTTCTCATTCATTTGTGTAAAACTTTTTTGTTTGGTTTAAATGGTTTCTTCAATAACTTATTCTTGCATCTGTTCGTAACAACCTACCCTACGGTTAAAGGTTATTGATATCTAAAAATAAAATAAATTTAATAGATCACCAAAACACACCGTTTTGTTTTTCCCAACTCTTTACTTCTTGGAGATGAGTGGACAAGAAAGGACCCTTTTTTCTGATGTCACCCAGCAAGAAGGACTAGAACGAGACACCCCAGAACCCCAACTACCTACACGGGGCTTCAGTGGGAAGCCGTCGAGCACTAGCAGGCACTTGTCGTCAGAAAGAAAGGTCACTTGGCGTTCGACAGCCAGACCACCCTGTGGACATTGGCAGCATCAGTATTACAAGGCTGTCAGGGCATCAGTGCATCTTGGAGATAAAGCAAACCCGCCGTTCCCAGGGTAGGGGCATGAACGTAACACCGGGGCAAGAGTGCAAGACAGAGAACTTGATGGTCTTTCTGTTGCTTCTTAAATCGGTTCACCCAAGAACTCTGAAGCATGTGAGTTTTTAAAGCATTAGATTTCAAAATCTAAATTTTAAAATTTGGAGCACTGAAGAAAAACTTTGTTTTACCGTCCTTTGAAGGCACCTGGAAGAGAAAGGCGTTTTAGCTTGCCACTGCTCGCAAGTCGGTTCCAACCCATAGCACCCCTTAGCAAGCTCAACACCGAACCGACCGAGGACTTCTAAGACGGCAGCCACTACACATTACTCCAAGGGCTGCGGAGCTCTACAGTGGTGTCGTGGGTGAACGGTTGTGCAAAACCAGCTGCGGGAAACCACCCACAACTTGTCTCATGGCAACCAAGTTGTGCTGCCACTCTCTGTCAGTTTGGTGGACTGTGGTGGCTTGTGTGGCTGCGATGCTGGAAGCTTTGCCACTGGAATTGCAAATACCGGCAGGGCTCCCCAGCATGAACAGGTTTCCGTGGAACTTCTACACTAAGAACAGGAGTGGAGGAAGGTGCACAGAAAACCTGAGTCACCGCTTCCAGACATTGTCAGACACTGAAGGTCTGATGAATGGATGCAGAACATTGTTGGAGATGGTGCTGGAGGATGGAGCCCGTGGGTCGGAGGGCACTTGAAAGGTGACTGAGGAGAACTTGACCATGGTAATGGGAATTGGGTAAACCTGGTGGAAGTAGAGCCTCCTGGATCTTCATTTGCTGACGGGGCGAGACTTGAGGTAAAGAAGAAATAGCTGCAAACATCTGCTGATCATGAGAATTGTGAATCATATCAGTGAAATATTTCTAAAACGGGAAAAGAATTAAACTTTCAAAGACAGTGGCTGAGAGAGGTGGCTTTCTACTCCCCTACAGACTGACTGCTGCAGAAAGCTGCAGAGCAGTTCTGCTCTGTCCTAGAGGGCCAACATCAGGCAGAAGCCCCTTGACGGCAGTAAGAGCTCAGAAAGAGATACCAATATATACTACCACGACGTGCAGCTGCTTGAAGTTAGAAAGCCACAAAGGAGGAATATGTTCAGCATATTTCAAGCTGATGGAATTGAAGAAAAAATTCTAGCCTCAATCTTCAGTATTGAAGGATTTTACACACAAAATACTAAATGATGGCAGAAACATCAAAAGAAGATGAAAGAAATGCACAGTCACTCTCCTAAAAAGAATCGATTGATGCTCAACCACTTCAAGAGGTAGCATATGATCAAGAAGAACCAAGGGTACTGAAGGAGGACGTCCAAGCGGCACTGAAGGAATCAGCAGAAAATGAGGACCTGAGGACTGTCTGAATACCACCTGAAATGTTTCGACAAGCTGATGAAGTCCTGAACACATTCACGTGTCTATGCCATGAAATGCAGAACACAGCAATCTGGGCAACCAACTAGAAGAGATTCATATTGGGGTCCATGCCACACACAAACAGTGACTCGACAGAATAGCCAAGATGCTGGATGATAGGAAGGCTGGGACATCAACATTGGAGGAAGGCTACTAACAACCTTACAACAGGCAATTGACACAGCCTTGCTTGCTTAAAGTGAGGGGACTTGAAGCACATGCTGATGAACTGCAACTGAAGGTAAAGAAAACAAATCCTCCCAACTAGAACAGTGGACAACATGATGCATGGAGAAACGATTAAAATTGTCAAGGATTTCCTCTGGCTTGTATTCGCAATCAGTGCTCTTGGAAGCAGCAGAAAAGAGATCAACGGACGAATTGCATTAGATAAATCTGCTACATAAGACCCTTTAACGCTGGGAAGAGCAACAATGTCACTTTGAGGACAAAGGCATGCCTGACCAAAGCATAAGATTTTCAATAGCTTACTATGCACGTGAAAATGGATTCTCTGAAGAACAAACAAATCTATGTTCAACGAAGTACAACACAGCAAGGCTGGAAAGGCTTTGTCTCGTGTACTTTGGACATGTGAATGGACTGACTGGTCTCTGGAAAAGGACATCAGGCTTCGTAAAGTAGGAGGGCAGCGGAATGAGAAAGCCCCTCCAAGAGATGGACTGGTGCAGTGGCTGCGGCAGTCAGCTGCAACCTAACGAGAGTGGAGAGCATGCAGAGCGCAGCAGTGTTTTCTGTTGTTACAGAGGGTTGCCAAATCCACAGCGCCTAACAACAACAATATAAACAACCAATATTTGCCACTGCCATATGTTGAAGGCAAGAATACACTTTAACATTCATTCATCAAGTGAAAACACTGGGCAAGAATAACTCTGATCTCTAATCAGTTATCACATAACTTTTGCACGCTGCCAAGCCGCATAACAGATCATTCCAGTAAGCCGGCTATCAAGCAATACAATTACAGAAGCTAATTATCTGCTGCAGAAATACTCATGATTTAGAGTGAACTGAAATGCCTTCTTTGATGCAAGACTACCCTGAACATTTTGGGAGACTATACAGCGACTTATTTCACTTTTCAAGATAAGAGAGAGCTCAGATAATATCAGATGCAATAAATCTTAATCCCTGCTTAGAAAATGCAGCAAAACCATCCAAGGCAGAGATGGTGCTCTGTGTTCACTAAGTTCATGTCCATTACTTCCTAAACCCGCAGCTGGGTTCCATGGGTAAAAGGAGGCTGTGAAGCATGGAACAGCTAACGTTTGGGTCTACTTCATATATGTAGGGTAGATACTGCTGCGGCCCCAGATGTGAGAAACTTAGCACAATAGAGGTTTACTGTGTCATGAGCCATCGAAAATCCCCAACTTCTTTACTCTTGCAACCAGCTGAGGGCATGGTCGAAGTAGAACTGAGAAGTCAGCCAAAATGATTGCAATGGGCCAAGCCAAGCAAGGACATACATCACCAAGCCAAGCAAGGACATACATCAACTCCATCCACATTTGTCAATCCAGGGCCTGAAGTGTGGGAGAGGTCTGAGGCCAGAATATGAAGACTTAGTTGTGTGTTCAGAAGAGGACTTTGGTGAAAACACAGCAGTCTGTATTACTGAAACTTTTCATGTATTATTAACTATTGTTGTTGTTACTTGCCCTTGAGTTGATTCTGACTTAGGCCAACCCATGAACGCACAATGTCGGTGCTCCTATTAGGTGCCAAAGAGCGGTCCGGTGACCTACTCCCATCGCTGTGGGATCTTGCACGGCTCTCATAACCTTTCCTATGTTTGAGCCCCTTGCAGCAACCATGTGATCCATGCATCTCATGGGGGACATTCTTCTTTTATGCTCACCCTCTACCAAGCATCATGTCCTTCTCCAGGAACTGGTCACTCAACATCATACCCACATCACTGGAGACACAGTCTGGATCTCATCACTCTAAGGAACATTCTGCCTTTACTTCATCCACCACAGACGTGTCTGGGCTAGCAGTGTGTGGTCTATTTGGGATTCTTCATCAGCACCAAAATTCAGACACGTCAATTCTTTGGTCTTCCTTATTCCTTGTCCAGTTTTCACATGCATATAAGGTGACTGAAAGCACCCCGACTGAAGTCAGTTTGCGCCTTAGCTGTCAAAGTGCTATCACTGCATTGTAAAATTTTCAAGAAGTTTTGCAGAAGATTCACCCAGTGTAATATTTCATTTGATCTCTTGACTGCTGCTTCCACAGTTGATTGTGCAGTCAAGTACAATGAAATCGCTGCCCACTTCATAATTTTCTACACTCATCATGACATGACTTATTGGTCCGGTGGCTCTATAGGATTTTCAAGGGTGTGTTGGCCTTTTAGATGTGAATGGGTCAATCCCTTGACTGATATTCGAGCATTTAACCATTTGCCCTTCCCAGGGACTTCAGATTTCAGTAACAGTGCCATTAATTATAAAGTAATGGTGGAGAAAATCAAATATAGGTCATTTGAAAGCCAATTTCAATAATCCTCAAAACACTTTTCTCAAAACAACCGTTCAGTACAGCTGTCTTTCTACATCCTGTATATATTATACTTGATTTTAATTGGACCCAAAGAAAAGGGAACAGCTTGGGCTGATAAATAAAATCTGATTCATTGACTTAGTCACATTTCTTAATACTATTACAAAGCTACAAACCGTTTAGAGCATGACATAGATATGTAGAGAGCATAGAAATGTAAAAAAAGACCAGACTATGTTTCATGAACTCTTGTGGGGGGAAAAAGCCAGAAAACTTTTATCAGGCTTTTTCATTACATTTGTGTACAAAGAGCATGACTTCATACAAACCCCCAAGAACTATTCTTTCAAGAATGAGAACGCATTTCTATTAATCCACTCACCCTTTCTTCTTCCACACACACTGGTGGTGCTCTGCGTTAAGCACTTGGTTGTTAACTGAAAGATTAGAGGCTTAAATCAATAGCCACTCCACAGGAGAGAGATGAGGCTGTCTGTTCCTATAAAGATTGACTGTCTCAGAAACCCTAAAGATCAATTCTACTCCGCTCTAGAGAGTGGCGATGAGTCAGAGTGACTCACTGGCACTGGGTTTTACTCTCTTTTGTTCAATTGAACACTATTACAAGAAACAAAAAACAAGCTAAGTCATAGGAGACAGCAGCAGAATACTGTCAATCTCCTTTCCATATTATCCCCCCGACTACTTACTGGCCGCTCTGGGAGCTAAAGTGGCACAGTGGTCAGGTGGTGGAATGCTAACAGCAGGGTTCCCAGGTCGACACTACGAGTGGCTTTCTACTCCCATACAGATTTATAGTCTGGGCATTTCTCCTCCGTCTTCGAAGATCAATTAGTTGGAATCAACTTGATGGCAGTGAGAGCAACCCACTGTTATAGAGCTGATTCTGACTCACAGTGACTGTGTTAGTCTGGATAAACTAGAGAAACAAATTCATTGGCACTCATATAGGTATAAGAGAGAACTTTATATCAAAGAGTAACTTTGTATGAAGAAAACACTCCAGCCCAGTCCAGATCAAGCCCGTAAATCTGATATTAACCCATATGTCTGATACTAGTCCATGAATTCCTCTTTAGACTTACACAGCACACGCAATGATTCCAAATACAGGAAGATCATAGGCCAGTGGTTAGAAATTCTTGTGGATCCAGTCGCAGTGGAAGCATCTCAACGCTAGCACGGGTCCGCATGTCTCCTCCTACTCTCTGATTGGCTCAACAGCAGGAAAAGTAATGCAGAGAGAGGGGGTCTGGTCTCCAGTGAGATATGCATCTACGCCCTACCTCCAAATGAGGTCATCAAGCTGCGACCTGATTTAACAGGCTGGCCTCCACCTCTTTGCTCACGTTGACAGGAGATTGTGTAACTGCCATAGTGACCTATATGGGGTTTCCTAGGATTTGTAGGTCTTTATGGGAGCAGACAGCCTCGTGTTTCTCCCGTGAAGCGCTGACCTTTCAATTAGCATTGGAAGGCTTACCCAGCAAAGGTACCAGGGCTGCTTTCTGTGCTCCACCCATTTGAACTAATCAGCCAGACAACAGAAGGCAAACGACTACATAATCGGCATTTTAAAAATCACACTTCACTTCTGTAATTTTAAAAAATGGAGGTGGGCTCAGTAAATTGAAATTTCTCAAGCATTTCGGTACTGTGAGGAAAATTACTGAACGCATGAACTATAACATAAGTCACACTGGGTTTACTTTACTATTTTTCTTAAAACACCTGACCAATTCTCCATATGATGATAGATCAGCCAGGATAGATTATGTTGCAAAGCTAACTCTGTCTCTGCACAGCAGCATCAATATTTCTTGCTCCCATTGATTTTCCAGTGGTTCGTTTTCCAAAACAAGGGACTCACTCAGAGCTGCACCTCCTATCAAAAGCTCTACACCAAGACAGACTCCTCTGATGGGCTAACATGCTGCCTTAGAAAGCTTCCATACATTGGGTAAGAGAGGAACAGAATTGAAAACCTATGGTGCACCTCAAAACTATTTCATATAAGTGGGTGAGTCAGTCACAGAAGTCTACAAAGTTATAGAAACCTTTACTGAATAAAAGTGTCAACACAAGAAGCTATGCTTTCTTGATAAAATACCCTCCACTTAGATGTGTATCCCTCTGAAGACGGTGCTTCCTTCTCTCGCTCCCCTCCAGCAAGAATCCTGTGTTCTCTGATGTGCGTACAAGTCCGAGGGGCAATCTTGGGATCCTCTAGGCCCAGGCCTTCAAACGTGTTCCTTCGGAAAGCTCTTTCAGTTTGGGAAAAGAAAAAGATTTGAAAAGGCTGAAGGATGGATAAGAAAAGGATTCCCAGCGAAATTCTCCTAGAGCAGCCCTTGCTATCCAGCAAGACCGTTATCACTGCATCGTCGTCGTGATGAGAAAGACATTTCTCAGTCAGACGTTCCCAGCCTTTGTCCCACAAATGCAGTCTTCAGAGGCCTTAAAAGTTCTTGCTGACAACTGTTCGTGACCATCCTAGGTCCTTTGATAAACGCTACCAAAGGTGCTCTTAGTGGGCTCCACACCGCCTGGTTGTTCCACCTGAAGAAATACCTGGAAACCTGCTTCCTTCTAGGTTCCAGGGCAGACACTTACAGCCACGACCTCCTGTGAGGCAGTTCTGTTCAGGCACACGTGGTCACCGTGAGACAGAGTGGACTACACAGAACCCGCCAGCAGCCATCACAACCCTCAGCAACCAACCCAGCTCCTGTCAGCGCATTTTAGAGAAATGCATATTACACATTTTATCCATGGTTTTTAAACACATTTTCTAATTATTTCAATAAAACATTTATAATTTCCATTAAGAAGACATTAAAGAAGATTGTTCCTTTGAGTGAACAATTTACCCGTATCGCGTTGAAAAATTGGTGTGCAAAGATTCATTAGGTTTTATTAAAAATGTTAGCTAATGTCCAATTCCTAGAATTCGATATGACTTTTTAATTGATGACAATTGCATAATCCCTTGGAGATTATACTTGCAACACCTTCAATGTTACTTGTAAAATAAATCTTTCTTTGTCATCAAATTTCTCTCTACATTTTGAATCACTGCCATCAGCATCCAAACAGCTAATACATATATTGACCTTTCTCAGCTACTGTCCTATTCCTCTGTTCCACTTCCAAAGAGCACTTCTTTCTTTCTTTCTTTCTTTCTTTCTTTCTTTCTTTCTTTTAGTGGAGATATTAATTTTATGCTTTAACTCTTTAAAAAATCATTTTAGTGGGGGCTCGTACAATTCTTATCAAATCCATACATGCATCCATTGTGTCAAGCACATTTGCACATTTGTTGCTATCGTAATTCTCAAAACAATTGCTTTCTACTTGAGCCCTTAATATCAGCTCCTCATTTTCCCCCTCCCTCCGCATGTCCCCCTTCCTCATGAACCCATGATAATTTATAAATTATTATTACTTTGTCATATCTTACACTGTCTGATGTCTCCCTTCACCCACTTTTCTGTTGTCCCTCCCCCAGGGAGAAAGTTATATGTAGATCCTTGTAATTGGTTCCCCCTTTCCACTCCACCTTCCCTCTACCCTCCCGGTATCACCATTCTCACCACTGGTTCTGAAGGGATCATCCGCCCTGGATTCCCTGTGTTTCCAGTTCCTATCTGTACCAGTGTACATCCACTGGTCTAGCCAGACTTGCAAGGTAGAATTGGGATCATGATAGGGGGGAGGGGGGAAGGAAGCATTTAGGAACTAGAGGAAAGTTGTATTTTTCATCGTTGCTACATCCGTAGCTGCAGATTCAATGCCGTCCTTTGAAATAAATTCTTCTGGGGCGAGGGACAGGTGTCCACTTAGTAGTTGGGATTGGGGTCGGCCCCCCAAACCTCTCCACTGGTTCCCTACTCCACGCCAGGAATGCCAATTTAGTAGAGCAAAGTCATCTTGCATTGAGTAAGTACTTGAGTGGAAGTCCAATGTCCATCTGCTGCCTTAATACTAAACCGATAAATATATGCAAGTAGATCTATATTTACATATGCATATGCCTGTATTTAGATCTCTATAAATGCCCTTTTCCTCCTAGTTCTTTCCACTATTTCCTTTTACTTTCCTCTTGTCCCACTATCATGTTCAGCCTTCCTTTGGGTTTCAGTAATTTCTCTCAGTTACATTACCCTTACCAGGCCTCACACCCTCCTTGCCACTAATTTTGGATCACTTGTTGCTCCCTTGTCCCTAGGTTGGTCAACACCACCTTCTTACCCCCACCTCCTCCTCTCCCATGTCCCCCCGAATCACCAGTCCCATTGTTTTCTCTTCCAGACTGTTCATTCAGCCTATCGTATCTAGATAGATCTACAGAGATAATAATATGCACCCAAAAAACAAGGCTTAGCAAGACAAAGCGACAAAAGAGAACACAACGATGACAACAAAAAGAAAACCAACGACCCATAAAAGAATAAATTAATCTTTTAAAAAGAAAAAATTATTAAAATTTTTTAAAAGAAAAATCTTTAAATAGATCAAGATCCGGGTTTTTTACCTCTAGGTGTGTCCTCCAGTCAAGTCTTATGGGGTGCCACACTCTGGCCCCAGAGTCTATCCTGCTCTGTTCCCCACCTTGCTCTGCCATAAGCCTTCAGTGTTTTACCTCGGTGTTGCAGGGTCAGTGCGGGCCAATCCTGACACTGAGTCTCCAATGTTGTCCCCCGCAGGACCATGGGGTCAGCGAGGGATCTCATGTCTCATAGTAGGATCACCCTATGGTCCATTCTGTGCATTGGCTGTTCGGAGCGGGGCTATTATCCCCCAGGCCTGGTGGTCCAGGTGTGCTCCACTCTCTCTTCCTCCCCCTTTATTGCTCCCATGTGCTCTGACCAGATATGTCCCTCTCCCCTAGCTGCAGCTGCAGTGCCAATCTCTAAATTCTTTTGGGGGGAGGGGCCAAAGAGCATTTCTTGAAGGAATTGGCTCTAGTCTTTACTTCTTAGTTCCCATTTTGTCTGCATGCAAATTATGCTACCATCATGTTGAAGCAATAACTTGCATGCTCCTAAATCCAAAGGTCACTTCTCTCTCTTTATGATTAAATTCTCAACTTCTGCTTTCTTGAAGCAATTCCTTACTGCCTTCCATCAACCAATGTCTTAGGCTGTGTTCTCTCTAGAGTAGAGCTTCTTATTAAATTTCTTAAACCAAATCCTTAATTCTGAACACAGAACATGTACTCATAGCCAATGTGGGGAGGGGGCCAGAGAGGAACCCACCAGTCAGAGGAGCCATACTCCAATACGATCACCACCATTCACTTCATTAAAAGCCATGTTTGATTCACATGCTTATTTTATATCCCTATATATCCAAGGACACCTAAAAATTTCTCTGGCAAAAAGGGGTGGCGAGTAGAAAAAGTTTAAGCAGCAGGTGATGGGAAAGATTGGTGGAAATGAAAACTACATTAGAGTTCCGTATAAAGACAGAGCTCCTGATTAGAGATAGATATTACAGTAACTACAAACACAAGCTGGGTGGCAATGACGTCGAGAGTTGGCACACAGGCAAGTGCTGCCAGAAGCACTTCACGCTCATTCCAGCGTGGATTTTGAATTAATTTTGGGGTTTGTGCATTTAAAAGTTAATGCTGCCAAATTTTTCACAACCATTGCATTCCGTTATTCAAAGCACACAAAAAATCAATGAAAAAAAATATGTGTCCTTGTTTCAGGGAAATACATGCTGATGCACTTGGAAGGGTTCTATGCGCTACACAATTACAGGGCTCATGTCTGCAGCTGGTGATAGGGTTGTAGCTGGTGCTTAGAACAGCTTTCTTTCACCACTCATTTAGCAAGCACCTGTGCTAGGCCTGGTTTTTTTCCTGAGACGGTGACCCAAACTTTCACTCCTGAAGGGTCCAGGCCTTTAGAAGTCAGGGCATATCAGCAGTAGTTTTCCCACTGAGTTCTTTTCAGGGAACAGGAGCACTAAAAATATCCTGTGTGCTAGACATACCCTTCTTTGCATCCACTATTAATCAGTCTATCTTCTCTTTGGTAATCACGATGAATCAGATTGGTAACTCCCGTCTCCTTATCTGCTTATCCAAACAGAAGAATGAGGAGCCTGGAGTGGCCGTGGGAGCTGTGGGGTATTGATGGATAAGTTAAATCCCAGTTCCCTGGTATCAGAATTATGTATCCAAGTGGGAGTAAGCCTTCCTTTGGAACTGAGACCTCCTCCTCCTCCTCTTCCCAAAGAGCATAAGGAGAGAAAGGAAACATTTTGTGGGAGTACTCTCGCTTCCAACTCTTGATTCTGAAGCCATGCATCCTGGCTTTGGGAAAAACAGCACCACATGAAAGGGAGCTACAAGTCTGTAAATAATGGCCTGAAAGATATGAATTTTGCCACAGATTTCAGATGCTCCCTTCTCTTGGGCATATGTTGAGAGGATATATACGTACAGCATCTTGGAGAACACGTCAAGGGTCCCAGGTGGCTTTTTGAGAAAGGCGATGGGCTGCCATCCACAAGGTCAGCCACTCAGATACACGAGGCTGCCCGCTCCCATCAAAGTGTGGAGTCTTATTAAAGACAGACAGGGTTGCACGGAGTCAAACTTGACTTGATGGGATGGAATTTGGGCTTTGCTTGGGAAAACACTGCCCCTATGCTTGTCGACAACATCCATAGAGTGGTTCCCACTCCTATCGGCCCTACAGAGGGCTGCCGAGGTTGTAAACATTTATAGGAGCGCATGGCCTTCAGCCTTCTCCTCTGGAGCAGCTGGCAAACAATCATCGCAATGATAGAATTTCTTTGAAAGGAAATCGTTAGAAGGAAGGACGGTGGGATTCTGTCTCACTTACTCTGGACATAGTGCCCAGAGAGGCCAAGCCCTGCAAAAGAACTGTATCTCTGGTAAAATAGTCAGCAAAAAGAAGGAAAAAGCTCAGGGCGACGGACTGACACCGTGGCCACAGCAATGGGTTCACATGCAACAATTGTGAGGCTGGCATGGCACAGGACCCGGCAACGTTTCGTCCTGCTGTGCATCGTTTTGCTATGAGGCAGAGTGAACTGAATGGCACCCGACAACAGAGCCAGGTCCTCAGTCTTTATTGACTGGATGAAGAGGTGGCACTCAGGTTAAAGCACAGGGCTGCTGACAATGCGGCAGTCTGCTTCCATAACACTAACAGCCTGAGGGAGTCTGTGGGGGGAGGCGGTGCTCTGTCACAGCGGGTTATGTGCTGGGCTGCAAATCACAAGATCAACAGTTGAAACCCACCAGCCACCCTGAGGGAGAAGGATGAGGCATGTTGCCCTTGCAGAGATTTACAGTCTCAGAAACCCACAAGGGCAGTCTTCCGATTTAGAGTCGCTCAGAATCGGAACCACCGACTTGATGGCAGTGAATGGACGAGGGATGAGTTGGTATCGAGATGACACGAGTGGGCTTGTGTTGAGTAATAGAGCTTGGTCCCCACTTTTTATGAGAGAAATGAGTAATTCTTTTAACTGTCACCTAGAATTTTTATCTACTGGTTTTTTTTTGTGTGAGTTTCCTGAGATAGAAGATTGCATGTAACATAAAACGAATCTGGAAGTGACGAGGTATCCTGTTTATTTTGCAACTGTCATCAACAGGCCAGTAATGAAAGCACGAAAAAACACAGATTTGTGATCATTTCAGAGATGCTTTACTAAGCAGCAAATGTTTGTTAAAGGAAAGAATAAGTGCCTTTTCTCCCCTGAAATATCAAATATTCACTTTTATACGAAAACTCCATGGAAAGCCTACAAAAAGGAACCCAACAGCCAAAGGTCAGCATGGACTGCGCACTCTTATTATTTTGGACAAAAGATAATTTAGTTTCTGCCATTCCACTTTATAATCTTTCTCAAACTATCTTGAATAAAGAGAAGATTAATAAAACATATCCCTCTTTAAAGTGATAAAGAAGGAAATCATACTGCACCATAAATATTTGTCAGGGCCGCAGGACGTGATAAGGTCCTTTGGGAAGTAGGAAAATCAATTTTGCAGTAAAATCCTTTAGCATTTCTTCTCTGAGGGTTTAGCCGAATCATAGGAATGCTAGACAAATAACCTGGCCTCTGACTTACTTTACTCCACGAGCGTAAACACTAAAGCAAAGGGAACAAGTGGGAAAAACCACTATTGAAAATGGACAGAAATGTACAAAGACTGGTGTGTTTTACCCTGAAGCTTTTGACTACGATGTTATGATCCAAACTCAACTGACTTTAAAGTGAAAGATACTGAAGTGAAGGAATTGTTGTGTTGAGAAAGCGAGGTGGGGGGCTCCCTAATTGTTTAATTCAGCTCAACCACTCCACCAAGGGCCCAATGTTACGTCCCTTCTTCTTCTTTTTTTTTTTTTTCCTGTCCTCCTTAGATGCCAGTTTCATCTCTGGGAGAAAGAAGAGGCTGTCTCCGTTCCTAAAGATCCCTGGCCGCAGAAAGCCTACACGGGGCGTGCACAGTCAGAACTGACAGAGTGGCAACAGCTGGGTTTCTAGTTACACCTCTGAATTATCACTCTGTGAGGCCATCCGATGGTGGCCGAGGCCCCAAGTGTTCCCGGGCATGAGAAGTAACGGACAAGACAGGTGGGTTTCCTTCACAGGCACATGCACGTCAGTCTCAGAAGCCTCGCAGATGCCTCAGATTTCAGTGACCATGGCCAGCCCTGAACCCAACAAGGATAACATGTAAGAGTTTCGTGATTGTATTAAACGTGTTCTCTTTTCTCTTGACATTTCGACTGAGGAGGGATTTCCTGAAGAAAACTTTTTCTATGTGCATGAACGAGTATGTATGAGCAGACTGTGTTGGTCAAGCAACAACGGATGTTTGACATGGGGGAAGGAGGAAGGTCAGAAGGGTCAGTTCTGCAATTGGCTAAAAGGCCTCGATTTGCAGAGGGAAGAAGACAAGAGGAAAACCCCATAACAAGACCATCGTGCTTAGAAGGGAGGGAGGGATTAAGGTGCCATTTAACAACTGATCCATAAGGAAAAATTCAATGCCTACAAGGTAGCTAAACACTGAGACACATGTGGAGGTTGTGAAAACATTCAAATATCTATTTCAGCAGGTAGAAAGATGGGTAGGCAAAAATCATTCAGACAATCAAACTAAACCAAACCAAAGTCATTACCATCAATTCTGGTTCCAAGAAACCCTATTCACCAGAGCCTATTAAAACCAAAACCAAACCCCGTGCCGTGGAGTTCATGCCAACTCACGGTAGTAACCTTTTAACATAGACCGGAACTTTCCGTGGTTTCCAAAGCTGTCCTATTTAGTGGAGCAGACTGCTACTCCATCTGTCTCCATTGAAGCAGCTGGTGGTTTCAAACCACCGACCTTTTAGTTAGCAGCCAAGCGCTTAACTACCAAGCCAAGAGAGAATCATTACTAGGATTATTGGTGTCACCAGTGTGGTAACTCATAATGTAACAACCCCCATACATGGGCCGCCTGTGTTAACCCCCACCCCCACCAAGCACTTCTCATACCGAACCACCCAGAATCCTTAGTGATTGTTTAGTATCCAATTTTCATCATAGAGTAGCATCTAATAAATAGATTTGTAAATTACTTAAAATGTTTCATAGATAATATGGCTACTAAGTATAGTTATTTTATAAAATTGCTCTACATGAAATTACAGCATCACTAATGCCTTATCACAAGCTTAAATTTTTTTCACCTTTTCCTTTATAACTTCCTGCTCTAAAAAGTTATTGACTCACAATGCTACAATATTCACAAATACTCCAATATAGATAAAATATCCAAAATTTGCAAAATCAGAACTATAAAAACACCAACAGCAATGAAAATAGCATGTGCTTGCCACACACACACACAAAACACGAATTCAAAGCATGACAGCAATGGGGTCAGTGAAAGCCTATTGGGCAGTTCTTGTGTGTCCTACAGGGTCTCAAGAAGAGTTGGGTTTGCAGGGAGGGGTCTGGTGTGGCCTTGTAGGCTTATTGCTACATGCAAACTGGGCTGGTGGCACGGAAATGCTGCACCGCTAGTTTATTAGACTATCATCTTCGTGTCACATCTTGGACGCTGTCACTAGTACACTCCACAGGCCCATAACTTCCCAGTCATGTCACTGCCAAAACCTATCTGATAGGATAAATTTTCATCAAAAATTCATGCAGCAGACATGGAAACAAAACTGTGCTCTTTTCAAAAGTCGACAGCAGAATCACATTGCTAAATCTGCTACACTTAGATACTGATATTTTCCAAAAGGAAAATGAAGCCCAAGAAAATGTATACACAGGAGAAGCACAGAAAAAGCAAACTGTTCTTTTCCTCTCCAAAGTTTCCTACTAGAACTGAAAATTAGCAGAACTCAGGGAGGTCCAAATGAGAAAATCAAAACCACTGCCGAGTCTGGCATCCGCTCATTGAAGTCCATCGGTTTGGAACCCATTCCAATCTCTGGCTCTTCTGACACAAAGGTTTTCTTCTTAGCAAGGGATTAGGGAACACTAGTGGTGCCGTGAGCTACGTGTGAAGCTGCTGCCAATGATACAGTCCAAACTCACGAGTGGCCCCTGGGGGCAAAGATGACACCGTCCACACCATAAAGATTTACAGCCTCAGAAACCCCGGGGAGCAGGGCGACTCCGTCCTGTCGGCTCACAGTCAGTCAGATGGACTGAATGATTAGTGACTTGCTTTTCATTCCCCTGGCTCAGCTCTAAAAGAACAGCCACACCTGCTTCAGATGTCATCTCAAAACAAAGGCGAAAATCAGTAGAAGATGGACTGTACGCGAAGAACCGATGCACACTCCAAAATGTCATTCGTTCTGCAGGTTGCTCCAGACGTGCAGACGAAGCGCCTTGAAGCAACAGGAGCAGAGATGTGCAGCTAATTAACGAACTGGAGGGGGATAATCATTTTAATGACTGGAAAAGGAGTATTTCTTCAGTTGTGATCATGCCATGAAATAAAAACATAACAATTAACCCCAGGAAAATATTAACATGAACTTCCCTTACTGCTACTTCCTTTCTGGCAAAAATCTAACAGAGCTTGTCTCTGAAAGGTTATTGGGGACATTTCAGAATAAGCGCCGAACATGCTTTCTCTTGCTCGTTTGCTCTCTGTGTCTATCACACTGTACTCTCAGGTCTCTCTCCCAATGGAGTATCTTCAAATGGGAAACACCAACAGCATTCAAATGCTTGTATTCAGATTTCAAAGGTTATTTTTAATTACTTGATAATTTTAATCAGCTCCCCATAAATTTAATCAAAGCTTCATAATTTGCCATACTGCTTTTGATAAAAAAAAAAAAAAGATCACACCTTCCTGGCTGCTGGCAAGTCCATTTAGTTACATTCTTACAATAAAATCAGAATAAGGAAATATCAATTTTAAACATAATCTTCAAAGTACAAAAACATTTCAGGAAAATCAAATTATTAGCACATGTAATTTCCATGTATCTCAGGAAATTTCTTTCTTCCAAGAGCTGGGTCTTGCAAGAAACACTGGTTGATCACACATTTATGTTCCTAGAATAATAAATGATGTTTGCTGTCTCCAGAACTATGCTCAATTTATATATACGAGAGGGTACGCCCACAAACGGTGTGATGGTGATAATGCATTTAGAGTTTATTTCACCAAGTCAGACTGGTAAGGAAGCTTTCCACTTAAAGAGTCTGAAAAGATTGGCGTTTTGGGGCAGACCGGGGACTGTGCTTTTGCCACCACGACAATGCACCTGCTCATGCAGCCATTGCAGCGCACCAGATTTTGACAAAAAACAGCATGTCTCTCTTGTCCCACACACCTTACTCACTTGACTTTGCTCCATGTGACATTTTTGTTTCTGTGAATGAAGAGATACATGACATGAAAGGACAGCAATTTGATGACGTAGAAGAGGTGAAGAAAATAAGAGCAAGGTGCTGTCACCATCCAAACAAATGAGTTTGCTGCTATTTTGATTTTTTAATTTACTTTGTTTTCTTTTGCTCTGTCTTGTTTTTGTGCTTATTGAGAGGCAGGAAAAACAATCTAGAGGAGAAAAAAACCACAGCACTGACTGTTCCGGGGGTTGAGGGCACAAGAGTGGGAGGTGGGAATAAAGGAAGTGGGTATTAACCACCCCAGGAACAAGGGAACAACAAGGGATCTAAAATCAATGGAGAGGAGGGCATAGGATGCCTGTAATGTAAATGAGAGGCATCATTTAATCATTACTTAAACCCGAATGAAGGCCAAACATGATAGTGGGATAAGAGGAAAGTCAAAGGAAATGGAGGAAAGAACTAGGACACAAAGGGCATTTATAGAGGTCTAAATACAGGCATGTACATATGTACATCTATTTATTTATAATTATAGGGAAATAGATCTATGTACATATATGTATATATTAAGTATTAAGGTAGCCTCTACTCAATTACTCCCTCAATGTAAAAACACTTTGTTCTAATAACCTGACATTCCATGATGCTCACCTTCCTGACACGACCACTGAAGGCAAAGTGGGTGCATAAGCAAATGTAGTAAAGAAAGCTGATAGTCCCTGATTATCATAAGACAGAGTGTCTGGAGTCTTAAAGGCTTGAAGAGAAACAAACAGCCATCTAGCTGAGAAGCAACAAAATCCACATGGAAGAAGCACACCAGCCTGTGTGATCATGAGGTGTCGATGGAATCAGGTATCAGGAATCAAAGACCCAGAACAAAAAAAAAATCATATCAATGTGAATGAGAGGGAGTACAGAGTGGAGACCCAAAACCCATCTGTAGGCAATTGGGACATCCCCTTACAGAAGGGTCACAAGGAAGTTACTAGTCAGTCAGGGTGCAGTGAAACACACAACTTTCCTCTAGTTCTTTAATGCTTCCTCCTCCCAACTATCATGACCCCTATAAATATGGGTAAACCAGAGCATGTACATGAGTACCGATAAGAAATGGAAACCCATGGAATCTAGGAGAGATAAACCCCTCAGGACTAATAATGAGACTGAAACCAGGAGGGTAAGGAGAAGGTGGGGGGATAAAGGGAGAACTGATCACAATGATCTACATATAACCCTCTCCCTAGGAGACAGACAACAGAAAAGTGGGTAAAGGGAGACATCGGATAGTGTAAGACATGACAAAATAATAACAATTTATAAATTATCAAGGGTTCATGAGGAAGGGAGGGTGGGGGAGGGAGGGGAAAATGAGGAGCTGATACCAAGGGCTCAAGTAGAAATACAAGTTTTGAAAATGATGATGGCAACAAATGTACAAATATACTTGATACAATGGATGGAGGTATAGATTGTCATAAGAGCTGTACGAGCCCTAAGAAAATGATTAAAAAGTAATACTAAAAAACACGGACTCACAGATTTGACAAATGTATTAAGTGTAATGGAGAGTACTTTGAAGGTGATAAGGTTGTTATATAAAAGAATTTAAATGCATAGCTTTGAAAAAAATCTGTTGTTGTTTTTTTTGCATACCCTCTCGTGTAAATAACAACTTACACTGATGCATGTCTGACATGTGTCTGATTTAGTAAATCAATAATGCTTTTGCAAATATGTGTAAAAAGATTTTTTATCAGTTTACAAAGTACAAATTGATTTAATAAAGTGCATAAATTGATGCAAATCTGACAGACAAGACTACCCAATAAAAAGTAGTTGTATAGATTTTTTTATAAATTATAAAACCCTTGAGTAGTGATTTCATAAACAAGATATATATTTATATATATGTGTGTGTACCAGTATGTAAGAGTTATAGAAATCAATCTCTGTGTGCTAACCTCCCAGTGGGCTGTTAAAATCTGAATTATGTAATGCTTATATTAACAAAGTTTATTTAAGTAAGAGCATTTTGAAGCCATAAGTTATTTGACAAAATGAAAAATGCTGTTGTTTTTTCTTCTACTACACCTTTCTCTTCCTCTCCTTTGCCCCCTCATAATTTTTAATCTCTTGATTCATTCAATTTATTGTGGGTACAGCTCTAAGCAATATACTGTCCCTCTTAAGTGTTACAGCAATTAATAATTGCCATTTAAAGTTATAATGATTACCCAAAGTCATCAAAAACTGGATTCAAATAGAAACTTTTAGATTGTCAGAATCTTGCTCTCCACCATTAAAAATATTGTGTAGGCTTGCTTCTACCAGCAATTCTCAAGAGTGATTTATAACCAAAGGGCCCAAGAACACTCATATAGGATGGGAAGAGAATTAAATGTAAAAACAAAGCTGGTAATAAAGAAACTGTGATATATAAGCAAAGTGAAAATTCAAACCAAATGAAAAGTTTTACATCCCATACAAATCAACTTTTCAGAACATATAAAGAACTCCTAGAAATCATTGGGGGAAATATTCAAAACATAATAAAATATATGGAAAAAAAGAAAGAAAAATCCAAACTTCTGATACACACAGAAGAACTGCTTTCATAAAAGCTCAAACTAATTGTACTTTGTGCAAAATAGACTAACAATGTGATATTGATACAGATTTTTAAACGCAACACTCTGGTAAGAATAGATACAATGGTGACTTTTATACCTTTCTCTGCCTGACATGTCAATTGTTGGGCATGCACCTATCTAAATCTAGCAATTTCAGTTTAACAATTTACTCTAGAAAAAATCTAGCACAAGCACACAACCTATTGCTGTCCAGTAGCTTCCAACGCCTAACAATCGTACAAGACAGGGTAAAACTGCCTCGTTGGGTTTCCAAGACCATAGTCTTTAAAGAAACAGATTCCACATCTTTCTCTGATGGCTCACACCACAAACCTATTGTTTAGAAGCCAATCGCTCAACCATTGTACCACGATTCCATACAACTACACAAAAATCACACAAAGCTGCTCAACGAAGGACTCCCTAATAAAAGGTAGAGTTCTCCTGACCCACCCTCAGTATGAGAGATGATTTGCATAAAGTGTATTCACACTAAAAAAAAAAAAGAACTAGCAATTGCCTTCAATGAAGTAGATCTACTCAATTTCCATTTGTCCATAGACAAATCTTTAAAAGAAGAAAAACATTCTAATTACAAGTCAATAATACATAGCAGTGGAGCCCTGATCTCTTAGTGGTTATGTGTTGGGCTGTTCACTGCAAGGTCAGCAGTTCAAAACCACCAGTTGTTCCAAGAACAAAAAGGGGGATATCTACTCCCATCAAAGGTTAAATCTTGTACTCCCTCGATGCAAGAATACTTTCTATTAAATTGGCATTCTATGATGCTCACCTTCCCGACACAACCGCTGAAGACAAAGAGGGGGAATACGCAAATGTGGTGAAGAAAGCTGATGGTGTCAGGCTATCAAAAGATATAGCATCTGGGGTGTTAAAGGCTTGCAGGTTAACAAACAGCCATCTAGCTCAGAAGCAACAAAGCCCACATGGAGGAAGCACACCAGCCTGTGCAATCATGAGGTGTTGAAGGGATCAGGTATTAGGCATCACAAAACAAAAAAAATCATGTAATTGTGGGCTCACCTCCATGATACGACTGCTGAAGACAAATGAGTGCATAAACAAATGTGGCAAAGAAAGCTGATGGTGCCTGGCTATCAAAAGATATAGTGTCTTGGGTCTTAAAGGATTGAAGGCAAACAAGCAGTCATTTAGCTCAGAAGCAACAAAGCCCACATGGATGAAGCACATCAGCCTGTGCAATCACGAGGTGTTGAAGGGATCAGGTATCAGCCATCATCAGAACAAAAAATCTTATCATAGTGAATGAGGGGGGAGTGTGGAGTAGAGACCCAAAGCCCATTTTTAGGCCATGGGACATCCCTTTACAGAAGGGTCTCAGGGAGGAGACGAGTCAGTCAGGGTGCAATGTAGCAACGATGAAAAATACAACTTTCCTCTAGTTCCTAAATGCTTCCTCCTCCCCCACTATCATAATCCCAATTCTACCTTACAAATCTGGCTAGACCAGAGGATGTACAGTGGTACAGATAGGAACTAGAAATGCAGGGAATCCAGGGTGGATGATCCCTTCAGGACCAGTGGTGTGAGTGGTGATACGGGGAAGGTGGGTTGGAAAGGGGGAACCAATTACAAGGACCTACATGTGACCTTCTCCCTGGGGGATGGACAACAGAAAAGTGGGTAAAGGGAGATGTAGGACAGGGCAAGATATGACAAAATAATAATTTATAAAGTATCAAGGGTTCATGAGGGAGGGGAGGCAGGGAGAAAGGGGAAAATTGAGGAGCTCATGTCAGGAGCTTCGGTGGAGAGCAAATGTTTTGAGAATGATAAAGGCAATGAATGTACAAATGATGTACGTATGGATTGTGACAAGAGTTGTATGAACCCCTATTAAAACAATTAAAAATGTTAAATCTTCAAAATATATATATATATATCTTGAAAACGCAGAGGCAATTCTACCTTATCCTACAGGGGTGGCGGTAGATCAGAATTGATTCCAAGGCAGTGAGTTTTACTTTATAAACATTATAAAACTGTTCCTGTACAAAATACACATGGAAAACAGTATGTCTGGGGATGCAAGTATACAGTGTAGTAATTATTTAATATGGCTCTTCTAGCCACAGTCTTTGTTACTTCCACTAAGAACCTTCTTTTTCCTAATGAGTCTAGGTAAAGAAGGTGGGGAAGACACGGATGGGATTTCATGGTTCAACTGTGAATGACTGTCCATGGGGTTGTGACTGCCATCCTGGTGGGTATAAGATGAGCCATCTCAGAGCAGAAGGGGGTGGTGTGTTTCACTACCAGTGAGAACATGTCTTTTGGACCCTGGGGGCCCTGTGAATTGACCCTCCCTGACTCAGGAGACAGTTTGACCCCAGAGGAGTAAGAGAAACAGCATCAGGGAAACCGGGAGGCAGAGCACAAGACAGAGCAGTGTGTTTCCAGCCCCCACAGAGCCAATACAGCTCAGTCCTTTGGGGGCAGGCAGCTGGTTTGTGGAATGGGGTGTCTCGGCATGTCGTCAGCGGGGGAACCATGGGCTGGAGATGACTGCCTCCAGCTTGCGGTTTATGGTAGAGTGACACATGGGTTTTTGTAAGCCTTCCCCAGTCCTCATGCCGAGTTCCGGATCTAGCCATTGCTCAGATTTGCCATTGTACAGACTGAAAATCACGGACTGCAGCCTTCTTGTGCATTGCAATTCAATGTAAAAAAAAACTGTAATAGATATATGCAGAGAGAAGATTGAAATCAAGGATTTCATCTTACTTCGATTCACAATCAATTGCTCATGGAAACAGCAGTTAAGGACTCACATGATATTAATGCATTGGGGAAATATGATGCACACCTCTTTAAATGTTAAAGAGCAAAAATATTACTTTGAGGGCTAAAGTACACATGAGCCACGCCATAGTATTGTCAACCACATCACACGCCATGTGAAAGCCAGACAATGAATAAGGAAGACTAAAGAATAATTGATGCATCTGAATTAAGGTGCTCGTTAATTGAAAGAACTGCACACTGACAGTACAAATCTTTCTTGAAGTGTAGCCAGAATGCTCCTTAGAATCAAAGATGGCAAGTGTTCTCACATATTTTGCACATGTTATCAGGAGAGGCTGTTCCCTAAGATCATGCTTGGTAAATTAGAGGGTTTAACAAGAAAGAGCAAGATCCTCAAAGAGATGGACTGACACATGGGTGTAGCAATGAGTTCTAAAATAGTGGCCACAGGTCCAGGTGTTCTGTTGTACATAGGGACTCTCCGAGTGAGAACCAAAACGATGACACTTAACAACAACAACCAATGAGAAGGTTAGGAAAAAAGAGAAAGACCGTCCTGATGACACTTAACAACAACAACCAATGAGAAGGTTAGGAAAAAAGAGAAAGACCGTCCTGATGACACTTAACAACAACAACCAATGAGAAGGTTAGGAAAAAAGAGAAAGACCGTCCTGATGACACTTAACAACAACAACCAATGAGAAGGTTAGGAAAAAAGAGAAAGACCATCGGGGAGGGGGGGGGGTTGACACAATGGTTGCAACAAGGGGCTCAAGCTTAGAAAAGAAAGTGAGGTGGGCACAGAGTAGACAAAATATTGCTTCTGATATACACGTTCTGTATGTTCCAAATTTGTGCTCGGCTGATCAGAAGAAGTCAAGGTGGCTTGGGAACCTGTCTGAAGGAAGTACAGCCTTATGGAGGGAGGGTTGTCACCTAAACCTGTTAAGCTTGACTAAACTCCAGGTAGCAACATGCATTGTTACTTCATAAGGAAATAAATGAATTACCGTGAAAGACTACTAAAGGTACACAACCTTCGTTGCACATACGTAGTTTGCAGCTCTGCAAACAAATCTAGGCTTCTTCATAAACCATTTTGAAATGTTCCACAAGCATTCTTACTGTAGAGCAGCATTGTCCAAAGGATACGCATGGCAAATCACATGTTATTATCATCACAACAACCTAATGAGTTTTTATTGAAATCATTTCATAATCCAAATGGGAAACTAAATTGCATGAATAAACAAAAAGCTAAGATCAGAAAACGAGGACAATAAGGCCATAGATTTTAAACCCGGGCCTGAGTAATCCCAAAATCCCACTTTCTGACCACTGCTTGTTGCTACTTTCAGCTTAATGGAGTGTACAAATATCCAAAGTGATTTTTCCATACTGAGATTGCTTTGATCCCAAACCCATGGATCTCTTCCCCTGGAGGCTTTCTGCTGAAATGACATTTTCCAGGACAATTGCCCTGAAGGCACATTTTGTCACTGTTGCTAGGTGCCAATGAGTCACGGTGACCCCCCCCCCCACCCGCCAGGTGCAACAACACACCATGTCACACCCTGAGCTGTCCTCAGGGTCGCTGCTGTCTGAGCCCACTGTGGCAGCCACCGTGTGGATCCATCTCCGCGGGTCTTCTTCTGTGTCTCTAATCCTCTACCAAGCTTGACCTTCTGCTGCCATTCACCAGAAAGTGGCCTTTCCCTGATTGATGTCCAAAGCGACACAAAGCCTCCCCACCCTCGCTTCGAAAGACATACTGACTGTATTTACTTTAAGACAGTTTGTACTCCTGGCAATCCATGATCTGATCAATATTCTTTGTCAACACCCCAAGTCAAAAGCATCAATTCTCATTGGATCTTTCTTCTTCGTGGTCCAGTTTCTACATTCATAAGAACGAGCCTGAAACAAAACCAAGAGCACTTGCTCTCATGTCCATTCTGAGCCCTGACGGCTCTGTCTGTGCTAGAATAGAGTTTACAGAGAGGGACAGCCACGTCTTTGTGGGATGGGTAAATTGTGGAAACAATGGTATCATGAATCCTTCTAGGGACCAATCAAATTCTCCAAAAGAGCTCTAAGAGGTGAACTAGGCGGCCAGTTATAATAAATAATAAAGACCCAAAAGTGTGTTATTTCCATAAGATAACATATTACCCTGTTAATCTGATTCTGTAGCATTTCCTGTCATCTACAATTATATATATATATATATATATATATATATATATATATATATATATATATATATATATATATATATATATATATATTGTCTTCCACTTATCCTGTAAGCCACAGGGGGGTAGGATCCCATCAGCCTGTCACTACTATATCCCCCCACTGAAGGCACAAATTTCAGACCCAGGAGTACATCTGTTTTCTCTTCTGACCATCTGATCTTACCTATGTCTTACTTTTCCACCAAGCAGTGTTTGGAGCCTCAATCATTTCTGCTACAGGAAGAAGCGGTCTGGTACTTGTGATGAGAAGGGCGAAGGAAGTCACCAAGTGAGAATGGTGAGCAGTGGTACAGCCGTGGGACTCGGCTTGTTCTACGTCTCTTCAGAGGCAAGAGTGAAGCATCAGAAAGCCAGGGTCTCATCCACTAATGTCTTCTTTTTGACTGAACTAGTGGGTTCTAACTTAGAGCGAATTCAAATTACTTTGTAGGCAATAAAAGCTGTTGAAAAACAATGTAACAAAAGGAAAATCCTTGCTAGTTGTCATTTTGGAATACTCTCAATTTCACGGGCAGGCATGAGGTTAAGGTGGTTGGTACTGTAGTAGAGGCTTCGGGTGAGGCAGGAATTGACTACTCGAGTTTCATTATTATTACTTCTAAGGCTTCATCCATCACAGATCAAGTTACTTACTATCTGCTAATCCAAACTAGGTCAAATTATTACAAAGTCATCATCAAATGTAGTAAGTACCTATTTTTAAAGAAAACATAATTCACTACTCTTTCCTGAGCAAATCACAGAAGAGTTACTTAAACTACATGTTAACACAGAAGCTAAAAACTCTCAAATAAATCACATGCTCATCAGGTTTCAAATGACACATTCTTCATATAATCCCTAAATGTAGAAGATTTTATTTAAAAAGGTCAGTTGTCAAAATAAGAAAAAAGAATGATTTTGTTTCCAAACTAAAACCATCAAAACTCCACAATTGCATTAATTATTTTCATGAGTCAGAGCTGTAAGAGCAAGGTCAAGTTCTTGAATTTAAAAAATAAATAAAATTATGACATAGAAAGTTTCAACATTCTAAATACGAAAGAAGTTCTACATGGTCATGTTCCCAACCACGTCACTCACCAAAACAAAACCCGCAAAACCTCACTAGCTGGTCCCTAGCTGAAGTCTCTTGACCAGGCAGGATCTCCTTAGGCTGTGGGTGTCACTGTGCATCTGAGGAAAGGGTTTCGTTTGGAGTGATTAATAAATACAAGCTTTAAGTGATATTCTCAAGTTAACTTCAACACGTTAGCAGCCTCGAGTCTTCCAGATTTCATAACCAATCTCATTAACCAAAGGCACTTTTAAATTGATCAAATTGTAAATGTAGTTCTATGATTAAAAGGCCATAGATATTATGCTTCACTTATGAAAACACTTGTCAAGGAGAACAAACTAATATTTATGAAGGGTATTCATATAAAAGACATGCACTTCTTTGTTAGAAAAGTTAAAGGTTTTACCCTCGAGTACCCAAATAAAAAGCGGCTTCTCTTCAATCTACGCGCACACATCTAATCAACACCAGATCCTGCTGATTCTGCCACTAAATCTCACTTAACTTCATCTAGGTGCCCATCGCTGTGCGTACTGCAACAGCTTGCTAATATTAAAATTACTGAGACCTGTGCCATCGCATGCTTCTTCGAAGAAAAATAAAGGATGAGCAAGACTGCAGCAGCAGGAGTCCAATATCCGTCTGTGGAAGATGAACCGCACTCCCCAATGAACAGTCGGCAACTTGAATTCATGATAGTCGTTAAAAAATAAATGATAGCACTCACATTTAAGTAAGAATGTGGGCATTCAAAAATTCTAATGTAAGAAATTCTCCATGGCATAATGTGGGACCTTTCCATTGTCTCCGATATGGAGACTCAGAATCGCCAATGGCATCACAGAGTGTTTTACTAAGTACTTAAACAGAGATGGGCTGCTACCTGGAGGATTATCTCGAAACGGCTTTAAAGTATGAATGTGAGGATTACTAAGTGCAATGATTTTCCTGAGAGAAGACTCAGAAGTTTATGACGCAGCGGCTGAATCAGCACTACTACCCTAATTTAATACTGTGCTCGGGAGGGAAAAAATATAACTTTTAAAAAAATGATGCCACTGCAATGTCTAAAATATTCATTTGCAACATACAAGCAATTGTCAAGAGGCTGCAAGCATGACTAAAGTAATAGAAAATCAAGCGTATATTCCAGTTGTTTCTAATATTAAATATTTGCCTTATACATTTGCTTACTTAACTTGGATCACATTATGTTATGCCCTTGTAGTTGATTATATTGTCTCCAAATTTCACTGCATCAAAGAACAGCAAGACAAAAAAATGTATGCTTAGAAACCACAAACTTCTTAAGGGGAAAAAGTGTTTACATGTAAGCCTGTCTCTCCGTTGAGAATCAAATTATCTACAGACTACTCGATAGTTCGATGGAACTAGATATCCCTTGTAGTGACGTTTCATCATCTCATATGATGTTAACAAGGAAACTAAGTTCTCTTTTTAGAATAGTGGCAACAGATTTTTAAATTTAAAAATAAAAACCGTTTTCACCCATGAACTAAAGCAATTGTTTTTCCTGCAAGCGGATTCAGTCACATCCGGCTCCTGGTGTACTAGGAAGACAACTACAGTTGATGGCTGAGTCCTGATCTCACGATGTGCTTGACCGTAAGCCAGTGACGTGTGAAAGGCTCACTTGTCTCACCAATATGTCCACAGTTGAACTTTTAGAAATGGATCTGTATTTCATTTGGTGTGATTCACTAATGTTCTACGAAGACTGGCCCTCTGAGTCATGCTGTCTACCTTTTAGCATTTTACTGCAATGCTAAAGTTGTCCACTGGTGGTGAAAGGGCCAGGCATAACTCACTGATGTCATTATCCTTCTGCGGGCACAATCCATACTGTGCGTAATCCATAGGGTTTTTCAGTAGCTGTTTCCAGGTTTTTCTCCCTACTGTGTCTGAGTCTGGGAGCCCCTTTGGAATCTGCCTCCACCGACAGAGTGAACTTGAGGTGCGTGGGCAGAGAACAGACCCAAGTCTCCCAGGTATTCTACCACTGAACCAGCACTGCCCTTTAAGTTTATCCTACCAAGTGTGGATACATCACCATACAACGACTTCTGATGTCCTAACAACTCGCTGCCACTCAGCACGTGGTCTACCTGGCAGCATCAGCTCACCAATAAGCACAGTAGAAATACACACTCTTGGCTCCCATCCCAGACTTCCTGATGGAATCTGAATCTGCAAGTCAACAGATGCCTGAGAGCTTCTTATCCACATTAGGTATGAGATTTAATGCACACTTTCCCCTCATCTTATTGGTAATAAAAATGCCACTACAAATAACTTGGCTGACCTGCACTGGTCTGTGGGCGGAGCCCTGGGCAGGTGATGATGCTTTAATGAAAATGGCTTGCTCAAAATAGTCTTCTGACTCAGGGGACAGGGCTTGGTACCTCATCAGACCCAATTGGAAAACACTCACAGGCGTCAGCAGACAGACCTGGAACTATCTATCAGGTGTTTTTTTTGCTTTGTTTTGTTTTTCCTTTGGTTCCTATGCCTATCTGTATAGAAAAGGCAGGATAAACAATCCTGAGGAGAAAACAAGGGGACCAGCGCTCCCAGGGGGACATGGGAGAGGACAGGGCAGGGAGTAGGAGCAGGGAGTCACAAACTCAGGGATGAAGAACCAACAAGATATCTAAAACTGATGGCGAGGAGGTCCTGTGGGGGTTGATCAAGTGCAATGTATCCAGGGAATTACTGAGAGCTGAGTGGAGGGTGCCCATGATAGTGGGACAGGAGGAAGATGAAGGAAAATATAGGAAAGAAGCAAGAAGCAAAATCTATTTATAGAGGCATAGCAATAGGCATGTATATGTAATTTATAATGAAAGAGATAGAGGCCAATGTACACATGTTTATTTATATGTTAAGTAGTAAAATAGCAGACAGACTTCGGGCCTCTACTCATGGCCTCCCTAAACCCAAGAAAACTTTGTTCTAATATCCTGGCACTCTTTGATACTCACCTTCCTGACATGATCACTGAAGACAAAACAAGTGCATAAGCAAATGTGGTGAAGAGCGCGATGGTACCCAGCTATCAAAAGATACAGCATCTGGGGTCTTAAAGGCTTAAACTTAAACAAGCAGTGATCTAGCAGGGAAGCAACTAAGCCCACATGGAAGAAGCACACCAGCCTGTGTGATCATGAGGTGTCAACGGAACCAGGTATCTGATATCAAAAGATCCAAAACAAACACGTATATGAGAATGAGGAGGGTTGGAGTGAAGACCCAAAGCCCATGTGTAGACAAGTGGACATCCCCACAAAGAAGGGTTACAAGGAAGGGTCCATTCAGCCAGGGTGCAGTATAGCACCAACAAAACACACACCATTCCCCTAGTTCGGGAATGCTTCCTCTCCCCTCCCCCCACCCTCCCCACCACGCTACAATGACCCAGTTCTACTTTACTTATGTGGCCAGACCAGAGTACACATATTGGTACAGATAAGAGCTCTCAACACATGGAATTCAGGACAGATCAACCCCTCAGGAAATGTAGTGGAAGTAGTGCTGTCGTGAAGGTAGGGGGATGGTCGGGGTGGGGGGTGAGGGGGAGAAAGGGGAATCCCATCACGAGGTTGGATATATAACCCACCCCCCAGGGGGACAAATAACAGGAATGTGGATGAAGTGAGACAACAGGCAGTGTAAGACATGAAATAACAACAATAATATATAGTAACTGATCAAAGATTCACCGGGTGGGGAGAGTGGGGGGGTGGCATGAGGAGGTAATTACCAAGGGCTCAAGTAGAAACAAGTGCTTTGGATATGTTGATGGCAATGTATGTGCAAGTGTGCTTCACACAATGGAAGGATGGACTGTTGTAAGATTTTTAAGAGCTCCCCAATTAAATGATTAATTTTTTAGGTGAAAAAAGGAAAATAATGGCTTGCTCTGATCTGACTGCTTCTTAACATTAATCTGGCTCTCAATCAAACTGGGAAAATGAAGCAGCGAAAACACCTGGGGTCCTATGAATCAAGTAGAGGTCAAACTCAACGCCATCCAGTCCGTCCCAACTCAGAGGGACCTACAGAATTGACTGCGCCTCCCAGGCTTCCTGACGGTACAGTTTTACGCGTGCAGAGAAAGCTTCATCTTTGCCCTGAGGAGCGGGCTGGTGGATGCAAACCACAGATTCTGCAGTTAGCAGGCAAATGTAGGTATGAGCACTTGGAAAGCAACAACCTTAAGTAATTCTTAGCACTGTGGTGATTTCTGAAGAGTCCCACTGAGCCAAGACACAAGTTCCTCTTTAGGTAATGACATGGGCTTCGCAGAGCGGAATGGGTGGGGGGGGGGGGGCAAACCAAGCCAAGAAGCCATTCCATGCTCCTGCATAGTAGGCCCTTCTCAACCTTTCACTGTTCACCCAGGCTGTTATTTAACACATGGTGATAGGCAAGGACACAATTCGATGACAGTAAGACAAGCATGACCCTTCCAATAGGAAGCTGACATTAGCACGGTGCACTGCACCCAATATCCAGTGACATCACCATGTCCTCATTTCCTGAACAAAGGAATGCGGAAACGTCTTCTCACCACAGTTCCCTGGGGACAAGGATGGACATTTCTTCCTCAAGATTTTTTTTTTCCCCTGTGAAACTCTGGAAAATCCTGATTTAACTCTTCCCAGGGGTGGAACTAACGAATTGTGCATTTATTTATACGTGGTATATTTTAATTTGCTAGTTAGAAGCTGAAGATCATACTGGCTAGCTCTTCTTATAAAATACCTACCCCACTAATTCTTGCCGTTCACTGATTTGTTTCAGGGATTCTTTGACACGTGGCTTCTTTTGCAGATGTTGTTTCCACTGGATTTTGCCTCCATTTGAGAAAGGGTAAAACAAATGTCTCATTAGAATAAGGGGTTGATTATTTCATGATTGGTTCATCATTCCTGGACTCTTCTCTGCTCCTCACTGTGTTGCGAGGGGAAATGAAATACTGTGTTATCCCATTTCCATAATGATTCTGCTGTGGATAAAACTCTCAGGTATAATTTCTGGTTTCATCTAAAGCAAAGGATCATTTCACCACAGTAATGGGAAGTGAAAAGATGCTAAAGAATAAAAGAGCCATTAAGAATCCACTGGAGGTAATTAATTTGCTGATATTTTGATTATACTGTTCACAGATGCTCCAGAATTCCCAGGAGGCCCTGAACACATGAAGGACCGCTTTAGATTAACATGGACCCTGCCAAGTACAAGGGCCGTGTTTCTTTTTACTTTCTCTCCCAAGTGCCCATGTCTGCTACAGTGGTGTGAATTAATCAGTTAGTACATACGTTACAAATTTTGGCTTTTCAAAAAAAAAAAAGTGCCTTTTCTCGTGTTCTCAACTGCACCTCCATGTTAAGAATGAAGCACTCACCCACCACCCCGTGCATCTCTTTACTGACATTCACGAAAGAGCTAATCCTGTGCAGCTGCTGCGTACCAGGCATTGCGCTAGGCCCTGGGAAATGGTGAGCCAATGTAGACATAACACCAAGAGGCCTAGCAGAGCGTCTGGTCCAGAGACTGAAATGAAGATTTAATCAGACAGTGACACATAAATGTAGACATCACCAAGTGTAATGTGATGCAAGCGGATGTGACCTAGCCACAGTCAGAGAGCGAGTTCCGGAGTGCCAACTGAAGGTAAGAAGGAGGTGAAGAAGGAAGCCTCTCTGTTTCACTGCACAAATTATATTTTCATTGTGAGTAAAACTGGCAGCAGCCAAGCACTTAATCGTTGTGCCGCACGGGCTTCTTGGTGCTAAAAAAAAAAATGTGTCCTTGATGAAAAATGAACCTTGAAGACATAACTTTGAATACTCATTCTTAGCTTTTGGCCACCAATGTTAATTAAGAAAAAGACAGTTTTGTTGTCTTTATTCTTGGTCTGGATTCCACTGGCTTTTTCATTTATTTACTTTAGGTCAAAAACTACAGAGATCCTTTAACATCGTATCAGCAGACTTGAAATAAAGAAGAACGATAAGATTTCTTGTTAAAGTCTGACATTCTCTCCAATAACTTTCCAAAAAGGTGGAAAGTGTGACCTAAACAGATATGGATGAGTTTTCAGATCCATGCTTCTTAATGCCCTACCAGCCACAGTGTGGCTACCAGCCACAGTGTGGCCACCAGCCTGCATCAGACTGGCGTGATGGAGAATAAGAAACCCGGAGCTAGACCGGTACATCCACGGGTAAAGAGTTAAGATGCTAAGGCCCTAAGAAGGCAAAGGGATAGGAAATTGAGAAAGCTATATAGAATCAATTAAGAAGGCACAAGAGAATGAAGGGGCGAGCACATGAACTACTAATTTAGATGCCTGAAAAGAAGTGGCACACACACACGCAGAATGATATAAGACCACAGAGAAGCTTCGTACGGGGGAATGAATGAATGCAAATGACACAGAGCAGTAAGTGACCAAAGAGAGTCTTGAGAGCAGAGGGTCGATTTCAATGGGTGAAAGAGTAACTGGGAGTAAAGAGGCAGAGAAAGCTAATTTTGAATGTGGTTTCAAGAAGCAGGCCTATCCAGGGAAAGAGAGAGAACTAACGAGGACAACAGGGTCACTTCTGTTTTTATATAATAGCAGCAGCCTCAGTTTTCATCCTTTCAAGATGAAAATTGTGAGAAAGTGATCAAAAAGAATTACAAACATTAAAATTCAGTATCTTGGGGAGGACAAGAGGAGGCCAGTGCCCTGGATGCACAATTTAAACTGTGGGACAAGTTTAACTTAATCTTAAACTCTCCTGGGTTTTCACCCAGGTAAGCACTGTGTGGTGCAAACGGTTGAGGCATTTGGTTCAAGTCCACGGAGAGGTACTTTGAAGACAAGTACAGCAATTTATTTCCCTTCTCCCGCTCCCCTCCCCGCCAAAAAAAAAAAAATCATTAAAAACCTGCGGGGTACAAGACCATTCTAACACACATCGGCTCATTGGGACTCAGAATTCACACAATAGCAATGGGTGACAACAGGGCTCTACACTTTTCTGACTTAACTTACAGTCTTCTTGCCTTCCTAACAATGCCCCAAATTGACTGTATGTGGATTATGTTCCAATAAAACTGTTAGGAAAACATTGACTATGAGCAAATGGATGATTGAGTAATCCACAAAAGGAGTTGTATAATTTGACTGTTCCAAACATTGGGTATATTATATATCTAAAGTTAATTAGAAATAATTGCTTTTCTTATCCTCATTAAAAACAATCCTCTCTTTTAGACAACATTAAATTAGTCCAAGTTTTGATCTACAGACTTACTGTATAAAATTTACATAATTTCTAACACTAAAAAGCACATATTTCTCTCACCTAAATCATGCCCTTGTTCAAAAATACATCAAGTAACGCATGGTGCAGAATGATCTTGAATTTGCCAAATCCACAATGTCTGAAATTTATAATTCCCATAGCAACTCTAAATCACCAAAACACTCCTCAAGTATACTACAGCCTGAATATGGAGTATTCAAAAGTAAATAAATTTGTAGAATTTGGGGGAATAATAATTTTCCATTTGCTAAAAATTTTGGAAACACTGCATTACTGAGCCTAACAGTGTAAGAAGGATCAAAGGAGTTTTGGTTTAGTTTTTGGGTTTTTTTAAGGAACACCAACCAAAAGGGAAGAAATTGGCTCTTTGAGTCATAAAATAGCTTATATAAATGTTTCTTCTTTTATCGGCAATAATAATCATTACTTTATTAGTGTACATTATTGCTGCAAATGACAATGCCTGCTCATTCACTTTTATGAAGTGTGTCTAATAAATATTCCATTAACTAAAATGGTCAGACTCCAACAATCATTTACAAGCTAGTTCGTTACTGCCAGAGGCCCAGATGACTAAGCATGAGCTGGGCTAGGTGGATGCCTTTCAATTTCCTCCTCACTAGGGGATACTGCATGAAGGCAGGCATGGTCCCGCCTGCAGCTCAGGCCCTCCTAGGAGCTGACAACTCAGGATTATTATCTGTAGTTACCACAACATAAGACCATTCTTCCATGCTTAGTTCCAGTCCATAGTGGGTGCTGCTTGCTTCCTAGAGCCAACCACCTAACCAGTTTCCAGAAAGGGAGTATTTAAAAGTTACCCTGTCAGGCTCTTCGTTTAAAGCTGAGATTGTGTTCTTTAATTTCTTTTCTTTCTTTTTTTTAAACATTTTATTAGGGGCTCATACAACTCACATCACAATCCATACATATACATACATCAATCGTGTAAAGCACATCTGTACATTCATTGTCCTCATCATTTTCAAAACATTTGCTCTCCACTTAAGCCCTAGGTATCAGGTTCTCTTTTTTCCCCCTCCCTCCCCGCTCCCCACTCCCTCATTAGCCCTTGATCATGTATACATTATTATTTTGTCACATCCTGCTCTGTCCGACGTCTCCCTTCACCCCCTTTTCTGTTGTCCGTCCCCCAAGAAGGAGGTCACATGCAGATCCCTGTAATTGGTTCCCTCTTTCCAACCCACTCTCCCTCTACCCTCACAGCATCACCCCTCACACCCCTGGTCCTGAAGGTATCATCCGCCCTGGATTCCCTGTGCCTCCAGCTCCCATCTGTACCAGTGTACATCCTCTGGTCTAGCCAGACTTGCAAGGTAGAATTTGAATCATGATAGTGGAGGTAGAGGGGTGGGGGTGGGTGGGTAAGGAAGCATTTATGAACTAGAGGAAAGCTATATTCTTCATCGGTGCTACATCGCACCCTGACTGACTCATCTCCTCCCCTAGACCTCTTTGCAAGGGGGTCTCCAGCGGCCGACAAATGGGCTTTGAGTCTCCACTCTGCACTTCTCCCTTCATTCACTATGGTAAGATTTTTTGTTCTGATGATGCCTTATACCTGATCCCTTCAACATCTCATGATCGCACAGGCTGCTGTGCTTCTTCCATGTGGGCTTTGTTGCTTCTGAACTAAATGGCTGCTTCATTACCTTCAAACCTTTAAGACACCAGACACTATACTTTCTGATAGCCAGGCACCACTCCAGACACTATACCTTCTGATAGCCAGGCACCATCAGCTTTCTTTGCCACATTTGCTTATGCACCCGTTTGTCCTCAGGGATCGTATCATGGAGGTGTGCACCCAATGATATGATTTTTTTTTTTGTTCTTTTGATGCCTGATACCTAATCCCTTCGGCACCTCGTGATCACACAGGCTGGTATGTTCCTCCATGTGGGCTTTGTTGCTTCTGAGCTAGATGGCCGCTTATTTATCTTCAAGCCTTTAAGACCCCAGACACTATATCTTTTGATAGCCGGGCACTATCAGCTTTCTTCACCACATTTGCTTATTCACTCACTTTGTCTTTAACGGTTGTGTCGGGAGGGTGAGCATCATAGAATGCCAATTTAATAGAAGAAAGTATTCTAGTATTGAGGGAGTACTTGAGTAGAGGCCCAATGTCCTTCTGCCACCTTAATACTAAACCTATAAATATAGGCACATAGATCTATTTCCCCATCCTCGTATATATTTGCATATGTACATACATGTCTTTGTCTAGACCTCTATAAATGCCCTTTGCCTCCCAGCTCTTTGCTCTATTTCCCTTGACTTTCCTCCTGTCCCACTATCATGCTCCGCCCCCTCCTGGGTTACAGCTATACCTCTTTTATTACCTTACCCTTGATCATGCCCTACCAGGACTGCCACTCCAACCTCACCACCAATTTGGATCACTTATTGTTCCCTTGTCCCTGGGTTTGTTAATACCACTTCCTTACCCCCCACCTCCCCCATCCCACTTCCCCCCGGAACTGTCGGTCCTGTTGTTTGTCCTCCAGATTATTCTTCACATATTATACAATTCAATAGTTCAATTGAAAACAAAGAATGAACTAAAAAGAATAGCAAAGTCAACCAGATTAAAAACCTCAATCAATAAGAAAGCAGAAAATATGAAAAACTAGAACAGATTCTTAAAGCCACTCCACAGATTCCACCTCAGATCACCACATTCAAATCATCAGGGCTGACGGCCCTCCAGGGAAAACGTGACTCCAAGTTCTCCTTCAGGCCTGTGAGCAACAGAAAGTGAGCATCCCAAGACACACACAGCCACGATCAAGGGCACAAACACAAAATGAAACCTATGGCGAGATTCAAGACACGTGGACATGGCAAAAACAAAAAGGGACTCTAAGATCCTGTAGGAGCTACTAAGTCACAAAAGTGCTTGCAGGCTCGTAAAGGGGTGTCACTTCCACAGGGGCAGTCGGCAAGGTGGGTCCAATGGCTCACAACTTTCATGTGCAAGAATGTGTGAAGATCACTGAGCACCCGCAGAGAGGGGCAGTACAGCCCCCTGGCGGCTGGATGGATGCTGGGGGCAAGTGTCCCTGCGCCAAGGAGTTGCAGACCGTGACAGGTACTACAGGGAAAGGCTACGTGCAGGACAATGGTTTTAGGGGTTTAGGAGACTCCTTTCTAAGTACTAAAGAAAAATATGAGAACGATAGGTAGAACATGTGTGTGTGCAAGGAAAAGGGTTGAATTAATAAATATGTACTCCAGGGCTTCAAAAATGGGTGAAAATTTCCCCTCTCTTTTAATTCCATTTTTTTCACAAGCTTTCTGAAGTGCCCGCGTATATCATCAAACCATTGACATATTGTCTTTGGGTGCTGAAATCTAATGCAGTTTTCACTTTCTTCTTCATACCTCTCTGTATTGTCAAAGATGGCTTTTACTGAAGTCTACAAAGGTGTGGTGGGATGCACTTGGCTCGGCATGGCTCTCCCATAGTCTTTATAGCTCCCATTTAGTCGGCACATAAAGTAGAGAGGACTTGAACTTGGTGACTGGCCTGTTTCATCTTTCCTGAATAAGTGAGCCCATCTCAGCGGTAGGAGGAGAAGTCCTCTCACAATCAAGAATGAAGAGCCACAAGCAGTGCATGGGCGAGAGCCCTGTATGTTGTGGCAGAGGCCCAGAGGCTCCAGTGATGGAACCCAGCCGGAGAAGTAGAGTGAGACCCCGGGGAGAGACAGCTAGCATCTGAAGGCAGTAAAAAGGGAAGGCGGGAGGCCGCGTGCCTCACTTCTGCCTTGTGGCAATTGGCCTTGGGCTGGTGTGGAGTTGGCTTCTCTCACTCCCTACTAAAGCCAGAGGAGGGCAGAAGGTCCCGTTGGCATGCCATTGCCTGAACAGCTTTGTAAAACACATGCATGCAGTAGATGTGAATGTAATTAACCACAAATGTTCAAAATTTCCCATTACCCAAGACTTGAAAATCTTCTATAAATGTACTTCATCTTATCTTTGAGAGAATGTCAGATCTCCTTAAACAATCCCAGCACAATCAGCAACACCTGGACAGATTTAATTTCCTGATAGGTTCAGAACAAGGCTTAGATCCAAAATGCTGGCTAAACGCAGTTCATTCTATGACTACTGCTAAGCGAATGAAAAGAGGCAATATTGGGCCCATAATAGCTGCTCCCCATGCTTATTCCAATTTGATTAGATGCGGGGCATTTACAAATATAAGGGATCTGCAATAAAGAACGAAGGGCCAGAAAAGAGCAGCTAAGTTATTGCATTCTCTTATAATCAGACTATTACTGGACTCATAACACACTCAAAACATACTCATCACATTCAGTTAGATAACCACCTTGAGGACTCCTGTGTTGGTTAACCTCACATCAAGAATTTTATAGGCACTCCCAAACACCCTTACGCTAAATATGTTAAGAGCTCCTCTTTTCATGGGAGAAATACATGTAAACAAAGAAAAAATATTGTGGTAGGTATATCATTTTATGGCAACTTGAAGATGTATGAAAGCGTAGCATCTCAAAAATAGAAAGTGATTAACCACAGCCAAGTACAATGACTGAAAAGGCCAGAGGTTTCGCTGGCAGGCCCGTTTAATTATTTTGTTGGTGTTTGTTATTTTCAAGTAAGACAGGAAGAAATTAAGGAAAAGGTGATAAAAAAGGGAATAAATCATGGGTGGCATATGAACCACGCCATAAATGAGAAATGTGAACCAGAGACTCCTCTCCAATGAAATTTGAATGACGGAGGATGAGCAAGGATACAAGATTGCCTGGCAAAAAATAAAGAGTTGTGACCTGTTGGGAACTAATTTTTATGTGAAATCCGAGGCAATGCCATCGGGAGAGAAGCGGAGCAATCAGTTTGGAGAGGCTAAACAGAGGAGGTGGAGGAGCGATGGGTAGCATTTCACATTAACAGGAGAACACAGCGCAAAGACTAGATTAACATCACCACGGTCCTCTCTGCCCAGCTTGCCATCCTTTGGGAAAAAAGCAGCAGTGCCTTTGACTTTAAATATTGTTGGTGTTGTTATATTATGACCAATAGCGACCTTGTGCAGAACAAACAAAACAAAAAACATTGTCCAGCCTGTGGCATCCCAACAACTGTCCCCGTGATGTTTCATTGTTGCAGCCATGACAACAATACAGCAAGGCCTCATGGACATTCTGCTTTTTCCTGCCCCTCTACTTTCCAAAACATAATGTCCTTTGTCAGGGACTTGTCTCTCCTGACATGCCGAAAGTATGTAAGACAGCACCGCGCATCCTGACCTCCAAGAGGCACTCTGGTAGGACTTCTCCCAAGACAGATCGCTTTGTGCTTTTAGTAGGGCATGGTACTTCCAATATTCTTCTCCAGAACCACAGTTCAAGTGCAGATTCTCCTCAGTCCTCCTTATTCAATAGCCAAAGGTCACATGCATATATTGGTGGTGGTCGTCGTGCCAGTCAGTGCCAACCCCTCGTGACCCTATGCACAACAGAACAGAGCAGCGCACGGTCCTGTGCCAAGCTCACACTTGCTCTTATGCTTGAGCCCACGGTTGCAGCCACTGTGTCAATCCATCTCCTTGAGGGGCTTCCTCTCCTTCACTGCCACTCACCATCACCACCACGACTTCTAAGGAGCACTCTGGCTTTACTTCTTTTAATAGATAGATCCGTCTTTTTAGCTCCTTGATATATTCAATATTGTTCTCCAGCACAATTCAAATGCACTGATTGTTCTTAGGTCTTTTGTATTCCATGTCCAACTGCACATGCATAGGAGGCAATGGAGAAGACCGTGGGTTGGGTCAGGCACACGTTAGTGCTCCAAGTAGCATCTTGCTCTTCTAAAGAGCTCTTGTGTAGCAAATTTACCTAATGCAATATAGCTTCTGATCCCGTGACTGCGGCTTTTGCGAACAATGACTGTGGATACAAGCAAGATAAACTCCTTGACAACGTCAATCTTTTCTCTGTTTATCATGATGCTATGGATCTTCTTTATATTGAGTTGTAATCCATACTACAGGCTAAAATCCTTGACCTTCATCAGCAAGTGCTTCAATTTCTCCTTGCTTTCAGCAAACAAGGTTGTATCGTGTGAATATTGCAAGGTACTAAGCTTTCCTCTCATCCTCATGCCACATTCTTCATATAAACCAGCTTCTCTGATGATCTGCTCCGCATACAGATGAAACAAGTATGGTAAGAGGACACAACCCTGAAGCCCACCTTTCCTGATTTTAAACATATAGTATGCCCTTGGTCGCTTTGCACAATTGCCTCGTGATTTATATACAAGATCCATATGCACACAATAAAGGGCTCTGGAATTCTCACTCTTCTCAAGGGTATCCAGAGTTTATAATGGCCCACAATCGAATGCCATATAGTCACAGTCAATGAAACACAAGGAAACATCTCTCTGGTGCTCTCTGCTTTGAGCAAAGATCCATCTGACATCAGCAATGATTATCCCTTCTTCCGCATCCTCTTCCGAATCAGACCTGAACGTCTAATGTTTCCCTGTTAATGTAGTGCTGCAACCTTTGTTGAATGATCTTAAGCAAAAATTTACTTGCGTGAAATGTTACTGTTTTAAAGTTAGACCATTCTATTGGGTCACCTCCCTTTGGAATGGGCACATATATATCTCTTCCAGTCAATTGGTCAAGTAGCTTTCGTTCACATTTCCTCGCATAGATAAGTGTTTCCAGTGCTTCATCAGCTTGTTGCAACATCTCAACTACTATTTCAGCCATCAGTTCCTGGCACCTTGTTCTTGACCAGTGCCTACACTCCTGCTTGAACTTCTTCCTTCACCGCCAATGGTTCCTGCTCATATGCTATTCCCTGAAATGGTGGACTGTCAACTAGTTCTTTTGGGTACAGTGACTGTATATTCTTTCCATCGTCTCTTGATGTTTCCTGAATGAGTCAATGTTTTGTCCATAGACTCTTTCTTGCAGCACGGGCTTGAATTTTGAGTTCTTTCAGTTTAAGATATGCCGAGTGTGGTCTTCCCTCTTGGTTTTCTAACTCAAGGTCTTTACACATCTCATTACAATATTTAGCTTTGTCTTCTCAAGCTGCCCTTTGAAATTTTTATCTAGCCCTTTGACTTCCTCCTTTCTTCCATTTGTCTAGATCTTCTATGATTCATAGCAAGTTTCAGAGTCTTGTCTGACATCCACTTTGATCTTTTCTTTCCTGTATTTTTAATGACCTTTTGCTTTCTTCACGAATGATGGTCTTGACGTCTGCCCATAGCTCATCGGGTCACCTATCATTATCTGTTCTTCAGATCTTTTGGAAATTCAGGTGGGATAGACTCAATTAAGTATCTTGGCTCTCACAGATTTGTTTTCATTTTCTTCAGCTTTATCCTGAACTTGCCCATGAGCAATTGATGATCTCTTCCACAGTTGGGCCCCAGTCTGGTTTTAGCTGCTAATATTGAGCTTCTCCATAGTGTGTTCCCACAGATGTAGACAATTTGATTTCTGTGTATTCCATCTGGGGAAGTCCATATGTATTCACCTTTTGTATTGATGGAATAAAGTAGTTGTTATGAAGAACCCATTGGTTTTTATAAAACTCTATTGTGCAATCCCAACTTCACTCCTATCACGAAGCCCATATTTTCCAATTACTGTTCCTCTGTATTTCCAACTTTTGCATTCCTGTTGCCAGTGGCTATTAATTCATCTGATTGTATGTCTGCACAGTTTCAGACTGAAGTCATTGGTAGAAATCTTCAATTTCTTCATTACTAGCTTTGGTAATTGGTGCATAAATTTAAATTACATTTGTGCTGATTGGATTTCCTTTAAGGTGGAGAGATATAATCCACCACAGACAGCACTGTACTTCATGGTGGGTTTATCAAGAGTCTTTCTGACAATGAATGCCACACCATTCTTCTTATGTCATTCCCAGCATAGATCATGCGATTTTCTAATTCAAAATGGCCCATTACCAGTTCATTGCAGCTTACTAATGCCTATGATATCGATCTTAATGTGTTCAGTTTTTTACCTCTTCCAATTTTCCTAAATTCATACATTGTACATTCCAAATTCTGATCATTAGAAAATGTTTGCAGCTGTTTCTCTTTAAGTCATGTTCCATTAGCAAATAAAGATCCACAGGCTCCCTACCACAGACTTTCTGGTCTCCCATCACTGTATTCGACCCCTCTCCGAGAAATCAGCTCCTCTTCAGTCACATTTCCAGTGCCCTAGAACCTGAGGGACCCATCTTCTGGCACTGTCACCAACAATGCTCTGCTTCCTTTGTTCAGGCTTCCAGTATCAGACAATGTCTAGAAGCTATGTGGAATCTTTCCAGAGGCTCTGTCTTCCAAAGTGGGGAGACAGGCCCTTCTTCATTGTCTGTTTATTCTGGAAGCTCCGCTGGAACTTGAAATACCAGTGATACGGCTTCCATATCACAGCAACACACAAGCCACTACCGTTTGGCAAAATGACAGACAAATAAGTGATAGACACGCGTACGAGGCAAGTGAAAGTACCATGGCTTGGGTTAGGTGTACATTAGTCCTTAGGGTAGCATCCTTGCTTTGTAATAAGTTGGTCTTGTGTGGCAGATTTGCCTGATGCAGCTCACTGTTAAATATTAGAAGGATGTATATGAGTCAGAATCACCTGATGTTACTGAGTACATTCACATGAGGATATAGATAAGGGTGCAGAAATAAGTATTGGAAGGTAATCTTGTATACAAGGTTAAGGTTGTTTGCTCTGCACAGGCCCACTAGGATCCCAGTGGTCCCTATCGATTCTGGTCTCTAAGTCACGGGGAATTATTTTCCTCGGGTGGGAGAAACTCTCTCGGGACATAGGGTCAGTGGTAAGGCAGTTTTCAGTGTTATCTGGTTAAATCCTGTTAAGATACTATAGAATGTCCAAAATGGCATAATTCTACCAGCTTAGGCTTCCTTCTGTACAGTTGGGTTTGGGAGTGGAGACCATATATGTCCCTGGTCTAGGGAAGTAGTGATGGTCTCACCCAAGCTTTGGGCGTGATTTGAGAACATTCTAGCTGAGGTTTTCAGGGCGAGCCTAGCATGCAGTTAAGTGGACGTCTGATGTGTGGTTTAAATTATGGTCTTGCAGAGATTTCTGTCTGGATCATCAATCTCAAGAACTTCCATAACAGTCTCGGGAAAGTCTGTCTGTAATTGCTGATCTAATTTAATGATTGAAAGGTCTGTGGATGGGAGCCTTTTGGCAGGGGAAGTGGGCTTACCTGGATACGGGATAGCTTTGCAAAGGCTGCCCTGGGTAGCTGTGATGCCTGGGTAGCTGTGATGCCCTGGGTAGCTGTGATGCCCTGGGTAGCTGTGATGCCTGGGTAGCTGTGAAGCCCGTGCATTTGCTGGGCCCACGTAATTGAGGAGGAGAAAACCTGGATCAGGCAGCTTGTCAAAGTCTATGTCCATGTCCATAACCACCTCCATATGATTACACAGAGCCAGATGTAAAATTGTACGTTTGGTCATCCTGTGGGAACAGTCTTCTTCCCTTGCTTCTCCTAAAGTAGCCAGGACTGGCAAAGAAACAGGGCTCAAGCCAACAACCTTTGGTGAGTAGCCAGGTATTTTAACCATGCCACCAGGGTTTCTGCTGTAGAGATGACAGCACAGAGAACCCAATAAGGCAGTTCTCCTCCACTGTTGATGGTTGTTCTGAGTCCAAATCACTGGCGCATAGCCCAGGCTACCCTAACTAAATATATCACCTTACGTGTTGGCCAAGAAGATCAACAGCTCACAGCTGACAGGACTAGAAGGGATAGAAAAAAAGACGAATAGACAATCTAGACTCCTGGAAAAGCCCACCTCAGATAACTACTGAATTAAAGAATGCTTTCCCTGCAAGACCCCAGGGTCACAAGGGCAGTTTAAGAGCTGCCAGGAATGAGGCAGCATTTCCTGAAGAACTAACTCATGAGGCAAAACACAAAGGGGGTGCAACAGAACAGCAAGGGAACGGAGGGAGCGGCAAGGTCCCCAGGGAATGCCGAAGGTGGACTCTGGGGCCAACAGACTGGACTGGAAAACACTCTGAAGGGCCAACAAACAGTACTTGAACTAACTGCAAGCTTTTCTTTCTTGTTGTATTTTGTTTTTGTCTTTGGTTTGTCATTGTTGTTTTGTTATATATTATTGCTTGGTTTTGTTCTGTCTTGTTTTTGTGCATGTTATTATCTCCCAGGTCTGTCTAAATAAGAAAGGCTGGATGAACAATCTGGAGGAGAAAACAACAGGACTGACAGTTTCGGGGGGACATGGGACAGGGGGAGATGGGGGAATGGTAGTGGTGTTAACAAACCCAGATACAAATTGTCGGTGAGGAGGGTGTAGGAGGCCTGGTAGGGCATGATCAAGGGTAATGGAACCAAGAGGAATTACTGAAACCAAAATGAAGACTGAGCATAATGGTGGGACAAGAGTAAAGTTGAAGGAAATAGAGGAAAGAGCTGGGAGGCAAAGGGCATTTAGAGAGATCTAAATAAAGGCATGTACATATGTAAATATGAGGATGGGGAAATAGATCTAAGTGCATATATTTATAGGTTTAGTATTAAGGTAGCAGAAGGACATTGGGCCTCCACTCAAGTACTCCCTCAATGCAAGAATACTTTGTTCTATTAAACAGCATTCTATGATGCTCACCCTCCCGACATAATCACTGAAGACAAAGCGGGAGAATAAGCAAATGTGGTGAAGAAAGCTGATGGTGCCCGGGTATCAAAAGATATAGCATCTGGGGTCTTAAAGGCTTGAAGATAAACAAGCAGCCACCTAGCTGAGAAACAACAACGCCCACATGGAAGAAGCACACCAGCCTGCATGAGCACGAGGTGCCGAAGGGATCAGTTATCAGGCATCAAAGAACAAAAAATCATATCATTGTGTGCTCACCTCCCTGAGAAGATCGTTGAAGACAAATGGGTGCATAAGCAAATGTAGCAAAGAAAGTTGATGGTGACCGACTATCAAAAGATATAATGTCTGGAGTCTTAAAGGCTTGAGTGTAAACAAGCGACCATCCAGCTCAGAAGCAACAAAGCCCACATGGAAGAAGCACACTGTCAAAGGGATCAGGTATCATCAGAACAAAAAAATCCTATCATTGTGAATCAGAGGGGTAGTGAGGAGTGGAGACCCAAAGCCCATTTGTAGGCTGCTGGACATCCCCTTACAGATGGGTCTCAGGGAAGAGACAGCCAGTCAGGGTGCGATGTAGCAATGATGAAAAATACAACTTTCCTCTAGTTCCTAAATGCTTCCCCTCAAACCCCACCCCACCCCCACTATCAAGATGCCAATTTTGCCTTACAAATCTGGCTGGACCAGAGGATGTACACTGATACAGATAGGAACTGGAAACACAGGGAATTCAGGGCAGATGATCCCTTCAGGACCAGTCATGTGCATGGCAATACTGGGAGGGTGGGGTGGAAAAGGGGAACTGATTGCAAGGAGCTACATATAACCTCCTCCCTGGGGGACGGATAACAGAAAAGTGGGTGAAGAGAGACGTCGGACAAGGCAAGATATGACAAAATAATAATTTATAAATTGTCAAGGGTTCATGAGGGAGTGGGACACGGGGAGGGAGGTGAAACATGAGGAGCTGATTCCAGGGGCTTAAGTGGAGAGTGAATGTTTTGAGAATGATGAGGGCAATGAATGTACCGATGTGCTTTACACAACTGATGTATGTATAGATTGTGATAAGAGTTGTATGAGCCCTAATAAAACTATTAAAAAAAGATCTAACTCACGAAGAAACTTTATTAATATTAAAATGTCTTCCCAAACTCCATCCCACACCTTTGACACTAAATGATGTTATCTGTCCAAGATTCAGTGCACCCAAGCCATCATTTTCCTGTCTGAGTGCCCCGGGCCATTGCTCAACCAATAATATAGCATGATATACTTAACTTTGTTTCAGCTGCCAGAGTTACATAAGAAGAGGAATCAAATGTATATAACCAGTCATCATATTAGTGGTTTTCTTTTAGTAAAAAATTTAAGTGCCATTTCATTAAGCTAGAATAATTACCTTCTGGGAATTATATGAATATTAATTGAGAACCTTTAGAAATATATTTTACACAGAGATGGGAATTATCTAATTTTTAATTCCTATCATTATTGGTTTAAATTACTAATACATACTTTATACCACATATGTGGGTCTGAAACCTCTGTCAATAGTATAAGTTCAAAATACATATTATTGCCCAAAAGATATTTATCCCTGCATTCAGCACGAGAATGGGATGGTTCATATAGTCTAATATATTTCCCTAAGAATCTCTATCTCTTGTGAAGTCTCCTCTTCAGCGAAACTTGCTTGCCAGGGATCTTCGAGGTTCATGGCAGAAATCGCTGACAATGGTTACAGAAGCCTGCCTTGGGCACACTGAAATCAAGCGGTGCATTTTGTTGGTGCTGCAGCTGCTGTGTGTCAGAGTGAGCTATTCTCACATGTCAGAGGACTTTTTTTTTCCAGATAAGGCCAATTGTTCCCGATATCTTCAGAAGCCAAGTAGAAACATAAATTATAAAGCAATAAAACTCTCCAGTGATTGTCACCTCAACATCTATTTTCTTTTGCTTACAGAAGTGTTTGATAGTCATTCTGGAATGCTATCTTCCTCAGGGTGACTAATTTGGGAATGGCTAATTTTACCCTCGGCTCTAGGGATGGGGCATTGAAATGAGGCCTACAATAATCAGCTTCTGAAAGCACCACACCACCCTCTGGGCAGAGCAGAGGAAGATTCGCTGAACTTGTGTGCAGCTGGCTTGCAAGCCCATGGGAAAGTGATGTTAGCTGACATCATGGAAGACAAGAGCAGACTTTTGGAAGGAAACCAAGTCCTTGAAGACATCTTTACGCTCTGAACCAACCAACCCAGGAACCCTATTTACCACTAAATCTAGAATTAGGTAAACCAGCGAGGCATCTTTTGCTTAAGCGAATCTAAGTTGGGTATTTGATCATTAGCAAATGAGGACATCCGGACATACACAAATGTTGAGACACCAAAGCTCTTGCGTGGCTCTGCACCTCCAGTGGCAGTGAGCTGGCCTCCTGGTCCACTCATCACCACGGACTCAAATAACAGGGACTCAAGGCGAAGGAGAAGTTCAGGAATATCGTGAAATCTACGTTTCACAGAATAGGAGCTTACAGATAGATACCAAGAATGCTTTTGCAATATGTGAGATGGCTGAGGTAATGGAAAATGAAATGATTGGGCCATCTTTACTCGGCATAACAACAGCAGAACCCTGACGGCCCAGCAAGCTCACCACCTACACAGAGACCGCCGTCACTGGCCTCGCATGACCCACTTCTGAGAAAGGAATTACAGGCAAGAATGCATGCCAGTTTTGACATACTCTCCAGCTATCCTGATGTTAATAACTGTTAAAGGCCCATGCTATATATGTACATACACACACGCACACATAAAGTGAGTCCTGGAAATCAATCTTGACACTGGCTCACAAATAATATATTAGCCCAGACTTCACATGCTTCCAGAAGGTCTCTGGTAGACTCATTATTTAAGCCAAAGTCAAATGCCAGTGCTCAGTCAAGCCTAGACTTAGGAATTTATCATTCTTATTAGAACACATAGGTTCTGTAAAATGCACACACGTGCGCGCGCACGCGCGCACACACACACACACACACTGTAGTTGTCTCCATCATTCCTAATCCAGAATTTTCCTGCCCGTAATTTGCAAATTAGCTCAACACCCCTGCATCTTTTCAGCCTGTTATGTGAGCACCTGGCTAACGGTATTATTGCTTTATATGAAATGCTGGCAACAGCTATTTATCTACATCTCGACATTCTCTTGTAATGACGCAGGCTACTGATTCAAAGATTGTTATTTTCCTTTTCCAAAAATATACTTCCAAATTGGAGAATAAATAAAGGTGAAAATGTTCCTCTTTTCTCTCTTAACTAAAGAAGTGGCGTCTTTTTTCTTAAAAACATTTCAAAAACTCAAAATGAAAGAATCAGGCACATTATTATGACAGTAGCCAGTTCAATTTGCTCAGAATGCAAAGAAAGATAAATATATTTTCTCCGTGTTTAGGCTAGTAGTCAAAACTGTTCCTTCAAATACCCTGTGTTTAATACAACCCAAAACCAGCTGAAAAGGCACACATGCTAGGAAAGCTTCACCAGCGTGCTTGAGAATGGACAGATGGTCTTACCTGAAGAGGCAATAAATACTTACTGAATCGTCTGTGTTCACCACCCCACACCCACAGCCTTGAAAATGAACACATTTTAATTCAAACCTGTAGATGCACTTATGCTGTTTAAATTGCTAAGACGTGAATACATTTGAGGTTCTCTTCTCAAATTTCTTAAGAGATGGTCATGGGTTGAATTTGGTCCCTCCCATGAAACACATGTCACTTTGGCTAGACCATGACCCTTAGTGATTTGGAAATCACATAAAAATGAAATATGGCCATTAATTATTGATACAATCATCTCCCCACATGTGATCTGAGGGGATTAGCCCCGATCCATTTACGGGGTGAATCCAGTCACAATCCTGATACGCTGTTAGGGGAGCTGTGTTGGGGTACAGCCTGTGTCCGCTTAGATCTTCAATGAGATCAAAGGAAGCCAAAGAGAACAGCAGAGAGAGAGGAGCCTCATTGTCACCGAGAAATAAGAGGCAGGAGCAGATGACTGACAGCCTTTGGACTGAGGGTCTCTTCTCTGAGAAGCTCCGGGGTCCCCGGAAGGTTCTTTGCCCAGAGTCCTGTGAGAATGCCTTCCCTACAGATGGCGCCATGAAGCCAGACAAATGACGATCTAAGACTGAAACTATTCTGATGGTGCCAATCTAAATAAGATCCAATGTGCTGTCGCCTAAGACGTGGGTGTAATGTGTAGGGAGTTTGATTTGCTCTAATGACCTGCTTGGTATTTTGGTATATTAGTTGCATATAGAACTAATTGCAACATGGAGATGAATTATGAGATTACTATGAGCAATCACAATAAATGCTAAAGGGTAAGTCTCTTTTGAATGGAAAAATGAATAAAAGAAAAATACATGTAAGTGATGCGAGTCTCAAGATCACCTGTTATTACTGAGATGGCAGCGTTCTATCCCTGCGCGTTCATGTTACAGTGGGAATTTGAAAGATAAAGTCCGGACTCACAACATAATAAGGGCAGACGCCATCCTCCTCGTCACTCTTTTTCCACTCCCAGTCAGGTCACTTGGTATCGCGCCTTCACTATAATTGGTATTCATCAAATATTTGTAAAAGGAATGTGTAAGAAATGAATGATGAGACCAATGATAAACAGCCCTTGGTCATCTGGGAGCTTCATTGTACTACTTTCTTTGATGTTTAATTAATCTTCAGTGTCCTTGTAAAATAGCCAAAGGGAAAATGTATTTACATGACTCGAAAATTGATGAAATCTGTGAGAAGGGTCAAAGAACTTCCTCAAAATAAATAAAGTGTTCAGTCCAGCTCGGCCTAGAGTTTTTAAATCATGCCCTGGGTGGAAAGCTTTCTACTTGAGAGACTTTAGCAACTAAATGCATCTCACCAGCTTCACAAGGCATCGCTGAATATTCTATGCTAATGTGTCCCGTGTTACTATTCCTTTGCTTTTAAAGCTCTTTGTGAAGCCCCTTTCAGAATTTCCTCCAGAGCAATGAGATTTGGGTTTTCCTGCCTAATCTATAAGCCTGGAGACCCAGGTTCTTCCAGTTTATTACTGAATTGAACCATCCTACCTTAGCATTCTCAAAGGCACTCAGTTACCAAACGACATGCTTCACCACGACTCTTTTTAAAGGAGGTAATTACAATTGTATGGAAGGAATAAAGGAAACTGTTTCAATAAAAATTGAAAACACCAATATTGTCCTCTGTTCGCATCTAGTATATGGATAAAATAGGTTATCAGGAGGCTCCCAAAAGTTTTCGGGGAGGAAAGAAATCACATGACCTTTTAAGTCTGCACACATTTTGAATCCCCTTGCACATTATCACTATTAGTGAGGATAAAAAAATATGAATTGGAAGTCCGATGTATCACTTACAGGACCTAAATTTAAAATTTCAAAACAGTACTGTTTAGGCTCAGTTTCAAAAGAGAAAGACAAAATCTAGCATAGACTGTCTCTCTCTGACCATTTTTCCAACCTAGAGCATCTGATACTTCCTGACAGGGTGGTTATATTGAATACCATGTCTCTATTTTCTCTCCAGTAACTGGAATTAGTATCAGTCATGAACTTAAAATGGTAATATTGACTATGAATAAGTCCCAGAAATGTCATTATAATTTAGCTTAGTGTGCCATTAGTTTCACATGCTTGGTAGGAAACCTTTTCACTCATATCCAAAGAATGGCATTAAAAACTTGAAAGGATAAGCTTTAAATGCTAGACCCCCTGATGTGCAAGTGTTCAATTACACACTCAGCTCACTTCTAGATGTCTTCCCCTCTGGGAAGCAGAGAATGTTGGTGTCTGGGAAAACAAGTTTTACTCATCTCCGTACACTGTCGTACTGCTGATATATCACCAGAGCCAGTTTTGAACCCTATGTTGTATTCAGAAGAGGGCGTGAAAGCGAGGGAGGGGGGTGCGACTGGTAGGGAGTGACCAAGAGCAAGGTAACTGAGAGGAGTTACTGAAACCAGAATGAAGGCTAAACATGGTAATGGGATGGGAGGAAAGCAAAAGGAAATAGAGGAAAGGAGTAGGAGGCAAAGTGCATACAGAGAAGCCTAAATACAGACATGTACATATGTAAATATATTTATGATTATGGGGGCAATAGACTTATATGCATATATTTATAGGTTCAGTAGTAGGGTAGCAGATGGACATTGGACCTCCTCATGCATAATCCCCCAGTACAATAGCACCTCGCCCTGCTAAACAGTTATTGCAGGATACCCACCTTCCCGACATGATCACTGAAGACAGCCGTGTGTGTAAGCAAACGTGATGATGAAAGCTGATGGTACCTAGCTATCAAAAAGATATAGCATCTGGGGTCTTAAAGGCTTGAAGGCAAATAAGCGGCCATCTAGCTCAGAAGCAACAAAGCCCACAGAGAAGAAGCACACGGCCTAAGCGAATACAAGGTGTTGAATGGACCATGTAGCAGACACCAAGGAACAAAAACAATCATTGTGTGATCACCTTCCTCACATAATCGCTGAAGACGAAAGTATGCATAAGCAAGTGTGGTGAAGAAGGCTGATGGGGCCCGGCTACTGAGAGATATAGCGTCTGGGGACTTAAAGGCTTGAAAGCAAACAAGCGGCCATCTAGCCCAGAAGCAACCAAGCCCACACAGAAGCAGCACACCAACATAGGTGATCGTGAAGGGCAGAGGAGACCAGGTCTCAAACAATAAAGGTGGGGTGGTGGTGAGAATCACATCATCGTGAAATAGGGGGGGTGCATGATGGGGACCCAATGCCCATCTGTAGACAGCTGGACACCCCTTCCAGAGGGGTAGTGTGGAGGAGATGGGCCACTCAGTGTTCAGTGTAGCAACAATGAAACTCAAAACCTTCCTCTAGTTCCTGAACGCTTCCTCCCCTCCCAATCATCATGACCCCAATTCTACCTTGCTTTGCGGACCTGGTTATACCAGAGGATGTACAGTGGTGCAGTGGGGATCTGGAGGCACAGGGAATCTAGGACAGATGAACCCCTCAACACCAGCGGTGGGAGTGGCAACACCAGGAGGGAAGGGGGTGTAGAAAGGGAGAACCGATCTCAGAGATCTATGTGTAACCTCCTCTCTGGGAGATGGGCAATGGGGAGGCGGGTGAGGGGAGACGTCGGGGAGTGTAAGATAAGATATAATAATTATTTATAAACTATCAAGGGACCAGGGGTGGGATCGGGGAGGGAGGGGGACGGGGGAAAAAAAGGGAAACCGAGCTGATTCCAGGAACCCAAGTGGAAGGTGAATTATGAGAATGACGAGTGCAACGAATGTATAAGGGTGCTTTGCTCAACTGATGTATGTACAGACTGTGATAATAGCCTTATGAGCCCCAATAAAAAGATTTTAAAAAAACAAAAAAACAAAGACCCATAGATTACAATCTTTTTATTGCAAAAATAAATAGGTTGATTTTCTTCCCTAAAAAAAATCATTTACCAATATTAAAAAAAAAGATTGCAACTTGAAAAAAAAATTAGTGTGTGTCAGTCACATTGTTTCGTTCACTACACTAGCCATCAATCTGTATGCTGAGCAAATGACCAAACATAAGAGCAACGGCAAGGATGGCAGGGACCAGGCGATGCTCCTCTCTGCTCTACATGGGATCACTGTGAGTCGGAACAGACTGGCCACCCTCTAACAACAGAAACAAGAAATCACATGTCCTCAGTACGGCAGCTTCCGTTCTCAGGGGACTTCCTGCTGCATTTCTTTCTAAGACAGAGTGGTTCAGAGGGTGTTGTATGCAGTCTACATATGTATTCATGAGCATTTTACATAATGTTCGGAGCTTGTGAAAATTCTTTAATAAATCACCTACATAATTTCCTTGTTTATTACATTTTTTTTCATGGTAATTCATTGATTTTGTGAAAATCAGGCATATCCTCGGTTCTAACTAACTATAAAGAGCTCTAACTGGATCTAAGCCAAGTATATCGGAATTTAGGGTATTTTTCTTCCTTAATTTAAAAGTGCTTTTATCATTCTCCTGGCCTCTTTCATATCACATCTCTTTCAAAATCACTTAAAGAGCAATCTTAAAAATGGTGAGTTGAGGTTAATGATCTACCTGAGGCATATTAAAGTGAAACACTTTATGAAATGGTAATATTTTTGTCCTTACTAGGTGCCTGGGATCAATGCACTTAAGCAAGTTTTAAGGGAACAAAAAATGCTCTTGTGTTTGTCAAATGATACTTCTGTATGATAAATTTCTTCCAGGTGTTAGCTGCAAAAAATTGCTGCTCTATACACTGTATAGACTTTTATGTGTGCACACATTTTATATATTGTAAATGCAGAGAAAGACACGCAGACCAACAGAGAGCAAAGGAGTATTAAGAAATAAAAATGGTTTTATAATTTATAAATTGTCTCATTCATCCTGTTTCCTAACTTGCCAATCACAGCAATGCCCATGGAACCCTTTGTGAAAAACAAAAAAGAAATCAATTTTTAAAAGAGAGGTTTATCGAAAACCTGCAGGATATCGAAAGAAGGGAGAGCGCTATGTCACTGAAGTGCACTGACTTAGTGATGGTGGAAACGGGAGCTGCGGGCATAATAAGGAGCCTTGGATCCAGCGATACCTTCTCTCTCACACAACGTCTGAGTAACTTTCGTGTCTGTTACGTGACTGCAGAGTAATCCGGATTGTCAAACTCAACCCACAGTTACAGAGTCCATCCTGGCTCATGGTAACCTATAACCTAAACAGGGTTTCCAAGACTGTAAATGTTTACAGGAGCAGTCAGCTACAAATTTCTCCCAAAGAGCAGCTGGTGAGTTTGAACACCTAACCTTGTGGTTAGCAAGTACAACGCTTACCGGACAAGAGCAAACCATTACCTTAATGAAAAGTTTAAATGCTAAGGTGGCCGAGAGTATCAATAATATGAAGTCATAATGTCCTGTTAACACCTTCTAGATACCCTTCACATGGAGTGAGAATTTGCTTGGAACCACAATGTGAGCAATTCTGAATCTGAAATGGGGTGTACCGTCTTTCCCTAGCTCATAGGAAGAACACCTTAAGGGTTGAGTAAATGTTGGTTTAAGTCTATTTATGTCTCTAAAAGATATATCAAAATAAACTTTATAACTACTGCCCAGGAGTTAGCTACAACTTGTATCTGTCATTGTTGACAAAAGCGAGCACTTGGCCTCCAGAGAGCGTTTCTCTTCATCTGTCCCCCATGAATCACTCGCAGTGGACGGACGCGCCATGTGCCTGTTGTGCAATGGTATGAAGGAGCCCTAAAATAAGACTCTCTCCGTGGAGAAGAATGCTTGATGTCAGCGAGTGTAAGAGAAACCAGTAAGACTGCCAAATCCATCACAATTTCCACACAGCAGATGTGAGGCTGGGGCCACATTAGGGGTTTATCAAGAGAAGCACTCCCGCTAAGGGCCGGTGAGAAGTTTTGGCTAACTTTCCAGAGAAACCAGTTAGTTTTCAGTGATGCCCAGCTCAACTAACAGGGCGGGAGAGCTTATGCCAATTTAGAAATACTGACCCCAAACCTAGAATTCTACACATTGTAAAAAAAAAAATCTCTATTCAAAAGGGGTCACGTGTGAAGCCAGAGAACACAGAACATGCATGGGGGGTGGCAGGCATAGTCGATGGAATTCTGGAATAATTCAACAATGGCCAAAAGTGAGTCTAAAAAGTCTGTAGGCTCTAAAAAGGACAAAAACATGGACGTGGGCTTTGTGACACTGGACGGAAGAAAGCAAGAGCATGCAGTTAAATTTAAGTATTAAACAGGTCCTAGTATTTGGAGGGTTTATGTGTTTGGTTTGGCTTACATGTACCTTTAAGGTAGGTTGTTGTTTTGTTTTTTTAATTAAAAGCTGTTACACAGCAAAGTGCATCTTACAAATTTAATACCATTTGAATCAAGGGAAGTCTACCTTTTCTGATTGGGAGGTGTTTGGGTTTGGTTTTTTTTTTGTTGTTTAGCCTATATTAGGGATCTTTATCTCTTTTATCCCCTTGCTCATTCATTCCAGCCCCTGGGGACTAGTGCTGGGCTAGTGGCATGATCAAAGGCAACAGACATGGTCCCCCGTCAGAGCCGGAGGCAGACGCACGCTGTGGGTGGCATGGAAAGGATGAACGAGGTCTTAGTTGCTGAAACTCTGCACATTCCCAAGAAAGACCTCTTTCCTGGACTAGCCTTTGGCTAGCTCTTGGGAAATAAACCCTGAACCTTGGGCATATTCGCCTGATAAGAGTGTATTTATAGAGCAGAGCTCGGGCCACACAGTGGCAGTTTGACTAGACGATTTATGACTTAAGGTGAACGCCCGTTTTGGCTCTGGAGCGCTGCAGCCTGCGGAGTGGGGTCAGGCACACAGGTGCTGTAAGCCTACCTACCTGACTCCAATTAAAACCCCAGACTCGGCTGGGCTCTCCGCCTCAATGCTTCCCAAGAAGTGTCACACACGTGCTGAGAGATGCAGGCGCGTTCGTGTGGCTGCACTGGGAGAAGACACCAGTAGAGCTTGCCCTCGTTCCTCCCAGACCTCACTCCGTGTTCTTTTGTCCCATGCGGATTTCAGTCCGCAGCCTTTAGCTACAGGAACCAGGATCGTGAGCATAGCAGCTTCTTCTAGGGACTCAGAATCTTTGAGAGAAGCGCGGAAGGTGACCTTCCAGGCTCCGTTATACGTGTCCATCCTGGAAGCCCTGAAAAATTATGGCTGCCATTTCACAGAAGACAAAATTGAGACTCAGAAAGCTGAAACCATTCGACTGGCTAATTAGAACGAAATTCAAATCAATCTGTTTCCTGCAACATCATAATATAATGCTGTTGAAAACAGTCATGTAACATAACCAACATGGTCATTATTTTGGAACCATACAACCCAATTTCATAGACTCAAAAAACCTCTTGACTACAAACTTTCAACTTAGTCCCACCTACATTAACTAAGCATTTCATGAACTCTGTATCTTCGGTACTAAACCAGGCATGTCGTATCAGAATTACTTAAAACTTTTTTTTTATTAAAAAAAAATTTTTTTTAAGAAAAGCAATTTTTTTAAAAAATGTCCTTTGCCTATCTACCAGAAAAAAAAGAAAAGGAAAAACATAGACACACCACAAAAAAACCCTCAATGTCATCAAGTCAGCTCCAACTCAGAGACTTTGTCCTACAGGTTCTGTAGGACAGAGAACTGCCACAGAAGGTCTCCGAGGTAGTATGTAGCCTTTGTGATGGGTTCAAACCATCAGCCTTCTGGTGAGCTGCCAAGTATTAACCACAGCACCACCACACTAACACTCCCTACTAAAATTTAGTAAGGTGATTAAATTAAAGTATCCTAATTGGTACTTTATGTTACTCATTGGGTGCCAACTCCAAGGTCAGCAGTTCAAAACCACCAAAATCAATGGTAGACAGATAAGACTTTCAGAGTTACACTCTCAGAAACTCACAGGACCAATTCTACCTGTCCTATAGGGTCGGGTGAGAGTTATATAATTGTTTGTCAATTTGAGAGGATTAAGACTGAAGGGGTAGAGTCTAGCCTATCAGGTCATAGCCAATAAGGACTCTGTGTGGGCATGGCCTTCTCCTGAGAATTCTGGGAACTCCTGTCTTCCTCCCTGGAGGCAGAAAACACTCTCTCTCTCTCTCTCTCTCTCTCTCTCTCTCTCTCTCTCTCTCTCTCTCTCTCTCCTCACTTCCTGCAAGAAATCCCTGTGGAGAAGACACAGAGAGACAGACCAGAGAAGTCACGCGGAGACCCCTGCCAGCCAGCACTGAGGTGCTTCCACTGCCACTGGAGCCACAAGATGCCCCACACACTGGCCTGTGATCTTCCTGCATTTGGTGGCATTGCATGTGTCCTGTGAGTCTGAAGAAGACTCTACAGATTGGTATCGGACATAGGGGCTAATATCAGACTTGATCTGGATTGGGCTGGGATGTTTCCTCAATAGTCAACTGGTCTTGTACATGAAGCGCTTCCTTAGACATATCTGTGGATTTGTTTCTCTTGTCTACCCAGACTAGCACGGGTCGAGATGAGTCAGCATGAACTTGATGGGAGAGCGTGAGTTGAACTATATTTGGCAAGGGGCTTCCAGCATTATTAAATACTGCCACCCCTAGAAGCTTGGTGACTTATGCATTAGGCTGCTAACTGAAAGGTCAGCAATTCAAATCCTCCAGTGCTGTGAGAGAGAAGGAGGGGTCTGTCTGTCCCAAAAGAGATTGACAGTCTCTGAAACACTAGGGAGTTCTACTCTCCTATGGGATGGATGGCTATGAGCGAGACTCAACGTGAAGTAGTGGGCTGGATGAATGGATAATTTTATGGTGACTATAAAATGGGTAATCATATAAATGTAATAGTTATTAGTATTTCATGAATGCTCATTACATATTGCTTAACTCAAATCTACATTTGAGTTACTTTGATAGCACATTTCTATTCATATAAAATTGCGATGTATGACCAGAACATCAGTGAGATGCAAAAATAAACCGTACCATAGGTGAAGCCATAGATGCTTCTTTATTTAATAAAAACAAATGCCTAAATTCATATTTTCTTGATTCAAATTTATATGCCTGCATAATGCAAGAAATGTTAATATTTCTATAGGTCAAAATATATCCATATCAGGAAATCTTGGGGTGATTCTGTCTTTTGAATTGAAAAATATAGTTCAAATATAACATTTCCCAAAATGCACTTCAGAGGCTATAAACATCAGTATTGCTGTTTTGAAAACCTGTCATGAAAATACTGCCCTGACTAAATTTTTCCCTGCCAATTACTTACAGTTGGAGAAGATTCTGTGAGCATTAGACATCAAGAATTGAGAATAATGGAAATTGTAATAGGAAGTCTCTGGTTTTAAAAAAGTAAGTTTAACACTTGTCTTGGCCCCACTTTCAATCGCGCCTGTGGAATTCTCAGGGAATCAGCCTTCTACTGTGGGTTCCCATCAGGACAGATTGTCCCAAAAAGGACCAAGGACAAAATGGAATTGGCTTACAAGGACGTGTTCGAACTTTTTCTTAGTTAACGAAGAAGAATTCATTTCAAATTCTGGATGGATAATCGAATGATGCCTGCTTTTCAGCTGGAGGGCCTTTGTTTGGGGGCTGCCCATCTAGCTGCAGTGCTTTGTGATGTGGACTGATTACTGCCTCTAGCTTTGTCCAAGAAGCAGAGTTTAGTATGCTGCTTAGATCTCCCACATGTCAATGGCTGAGACGCGTTCTTCGGCAGCTCAGTGACAAAGATACACACAGACTAACAAACGCTCTTGTCGCAGAGAGGAAACCGCCCCGCCAAGACTGCACACACCAACTTCTCCAGTCAGACATGTAGAATGGAGTGTAGTCCTGGCCAGAGGCCAGGCTCCACTGGTTTAACTGAAACACCGAAACTATTTATATGGGAAAATGTCTGCCATCAACATGAATCACTTCAACTCTCTGCCTCGTCCTGTGTCCTCACGAGTGCCTTTGCAGACAAGCCCCGCTCTCCAGCCACTTGTTAGCAATACCAACATGCAGCTTCCTGCTGTCCAATGACTGACCTGTCCGGATAAAGTGAGTCGGCTTCCTGGCTCCTGGTCAAAAATCCTAGGAAATGCTTTAATACCTTTCCCTAACTTTCTCATTTGGGACCAAGGAGAAAAGGGTTTTCGTAAATAGCTGCCTTCATCGATTTTTCTTGAAGCGAATTTGTCAAACAAATTAAACATTTACATACATTCCAGATCGCCCTTATCATGAATCCAAAAGTAAACACCATCATCGCTTACTCGCTGAGCAGCACTACCGCGTGCAGTCGGAGTGACTGGGTTTAAGAGGACATACTGAGCCCTCTGCTACAGGGGCCGTGCTCTGGCTCCAACACTTCCTTATGTGCTGACTCAGCCTGTACCAAAGCGGCCTCTGCTACTGCAGGGCTTTGATGAACACGAATAGTTGGGAGTTCTTATCATGAATGGATTCCACCACTGAGGAAGAGTGAAGGAGAGGCCCCAAAGAAAACGTTCTCTCCTGTAAAAAAACAAAGTAAGTGGCATGAAATGCCAAGTGCTTTTCATTGAAGTTTCCCTCATCATAAAAGCAACTTTTAGAAAAAGTACTGAAAATAAATACTGCAGGGTTCAAGGTTAATCAATAATTTCCATTTCTATCTATCATCCTGTTGCTTACCCAGAAATTGTTTGTAATGAGTTAGACTCGGATTTGCTGCAGTATTTTCCACAAAACAACTCTCCTGCAGTCTGCCAGGTTTGATAGCCAACTAAGCCTGAAAGACTCGGAATCCTCCATTCACCTCACAAATTATACGAATAATGCACATCATATGCAAAAGGCTTTGTAAAAAAGCCAGCCATCAAAACTGTCTCATATTGTTTAACTAAACGTTTCCCGAACATACTTGGCCACAAATCCAACATCTGATTAAATGGTTCAGGAAATACTATCACAAAACATAGGAATAGTATTACTCCATCATTTAGGAAATATTTGAAAATATTTACTGTATTCTAAGAACTCTGCTAGGAACTGAACAAAATATTGGTTTATTTTCGCATTGCTTTTTAAACTTGACTTATAACAACTCTCTTTTGCAAAGATCTGTGCTCAACAGCATTTCATTGTCAATTTTCACCCTTTTTATACCCTCTTTGTCCCTAGCTAAATATAAATGCCTAACAAACGTAATTATGAGCATCTGCCTCCATTCTGAATTTTCGATATAATAAATATTTTATAAGGGATTATTAATAATAGCATGTGCTTGTTTTTAAGCAAAATAACTCCAATGAATACACGAATAACTGCAGATTTGATGGACAAATCATAAAAACACTTGTCCGGTCATTAATTAGTAAAGTCTTTTCTATCTATGTTTCCAGAAAGAAAACCCTTAGGGGGAAGTCAGCTAACAGGTTTTCTCCAACTGACCTACACAGTGGTTTTCGTGACTGCCTCCCTCTTAAATTCAACATCAAAAGACTGGTTACCCTTCTCTTAGTAGAGAAGCCACCAGTCACAAAGTAGGGTACCATTGTTGTTTAAAGTCTACTCAAGACCTTTATTGTTTTATTCTGTAATGGACGGAGGACAATCTATTTAGATTCTCATCCCTTTTATCAGCTTCCACTCTGGCTCCTCCTGCTCGCTCCCCCCGGACTTTAGGCTCCCTCCAACCTACCCAGGAGCACACCCTGTATAGTTTAAGGAATGGCAGATCGCAAAAGAGGAAGCCATTTGTGGTCAAGGAAAAGGCAAAACTAACTGGTCTTTGTGATGATTTATAGCCAAACCAGCTGTGCAACAGATGCTAACCAATCAACAAACCTCAAACAGCTGTGAAAGCCCTCTCCCACTAACAGTGCCAAGTGCTGTGGAGCAGGGACAGGGAGAGGTCTGCATGATTGTGGGAACTGTACATGCAGAGACCGTAGAAGTGCTCTCGGGAAGGGAGAAGATATTATTCAGACCGGAAGTAAAGGAAGTCAGTCTGTGTACAAAGAAAAAAAGAGGCCAGACTTCATCAAGTGTTACAATGACACCGACGGGATCTTGGCTTGAGAACAGTAAAAGCTGGTATTTGGAAGCCTGTAAAATACGCAAGGGGGCTTCAAAGAGTTCATGGAAAAATTCTGTCACTTTCCATTTGACCCACAAATTTTTGACGGCTACTCGTACACGAAGAGGAAGCTGGCCCAAGAAAGCCAAGATCAGAAGTGAAAGGTTGATGTGGAGAAAACAGCAAAGGCATTTAAAGGCTTCCAAACTGTCTGTGATTATGATTATATTTATGCTTAAAGAACACGGGTCTAAAGGGACTTAACGGGCACAAGCTGTTCATGAAGTGAGAAATGCACAGGGTGCTTTATGGTCAAAGTCAAGGTGGTCCGTGTTGGCACGAGGGATGGTAACGTCAGCAGTGATTTCCAAGGAAAGGTCAGGAGGCCAACAAGAGAAGTGAAGAGGAAGACTGGCCATGTGAAATCTGACTCTTTGATCCTGGTGCCTGGCTCCAATGAGGTGACACTAAGACAGGAAAAGGTTGGGTAGGGAAGTTTCCTTCAAAGGGGAAACGGTGGGTTCTTGGGACGTGTTGGAGCACTAGGGCGGAAGTATCCAGCATTCAAATATGATTGGACAGAAAACTGTGAAGGCAAATCTGATTAATAAAGAGCACATCCCCCACCCCACTGTTACGTTTACCTAGCATTCACCTTTCAGTAATTCCTCTCAGATACAATTCAATTGCTCAAAGACGACAGGAAAAACTACACACTCCTGGTCATCAATTTTAGAACACTTTTTATTCTCTTGTGTCCGTCATTATTGGCTCTCCACTCCCCGCCCTTCCTCCCGTCCCAGACCCCCCAGGAACCATTGGTCCAGTCGTTGTCTTCCTAATGTTGCCTCTCCTGAATATCTTGTATAGATAAACACCACAAAAACATACAGGTAATTACAAATCTAACAGGCATCATGACATAGATCAGATGAATAAGTCTATGTTAAAGAGAGTGGACATGTTAAAAACTCTCAGCCCAGTCCCCATTTCTTTCAGGGTTACCTATCCTGGGCCCCGCTTACCTAACTATATAAATATATACATGCACACACACACACAAATATGTAACTAGGAAGCAGATGAACTTTAGGCCTCTACTTAAATCTTGCCCAGTAAAAGGTTTTATTCTAATAATGTGGCATTGTGTGATACCTCCCTGCAAAATAGGTGCAAAAGAAAATGTGATAAAGAAAGCTGATGGTGCCTACCTATCAAAAACTTTAGCGTCAGGGGTCTTAAAGGCTTACAGTTAAGCAAGAAGCCATCCAGTAGGGAAGCAACAAAGCCCACATGGAAGAAGCACACCGGCCTGTGTGATCTTGAGGTGTCGACAGGAAGAAGTATCAGAAGTTCAAAAGCCCACAACCAATTCAATGGGGAGGGGCAGAGATGCCATGGAGACCTCAGATTCCACCTGCAGGATGCCGGTCAGTCCCTCCGAAGGGCCACATGGATCGTGTGATAGAGACGGGGTGCATTATGGCACTGATGAACCACGTAACTCTAGTTCTTTAATATTTCTTCCCCTGACTGGTAAGGTTTTACGTGTTTTACCTCATTGATTATGCTAGATTTGCATATGTTCGTCTGTACATTTAAGATCACTAGGTAAGTGAAAGTCAAGATAGATGACCCCCTCAGAGGCAGTGACAGAAAAGGAGGTTCCCTGAGGGCATGGGGGTGGGGCGGGGGGAGAAAGGAGGAGCTGATAGCACTGATGATTGTATAACCCCACCCAAAGGGATTGAACGACGGAATTGTATGTGAATGCATATATTGGAATGTGCAAGATACGTCAATACAAGTATTATTTTTTAAAGAGGCGCACCTCTTATTAGTCTTTCCTGGGGCGCATGGAAGAAGACAGAGATGCAGGGACTGAAAAGGTAAAATTGCCTGGCAACCAAGGTTCCATACTAAGCCAGTGGCAGCTAACTTAAGGTATAAATTCATCTACTACCAAATCTGCACCAAATCAAATCTATAGAAATATTTTCAGAATTGATGAAATTCCACTTATTTGATCTTTTTTAAAGTTGCAGGGGAAAATGATGGGGAATGCAAATGAATTAGCTCAATATTTGCATGAGGATTCCACAGGCAATGTACAATAATTGTCCAATTTCTTATACTTAGCACTAGGCTTGACCACTTCTTGTACAAACCAGTATGTTTTCAGTATTGTTCCTGGCAGACACCCCATTAGCAATCCCTCCCTATCCCCAAACATTCCCAACTCTTGTAGTCACACCAGTTAAACCAAGGCCCCTGAAGCCTTGCATAAATATTGACTTACACTGAAATATATCCCTGGCTGCTTTTCACTGGCTATAAGTTACTAAAATTACCCCAGTCTGTTTCTTTCCATGAAAAATGTAAAAAGGCAGACAAAATACCACTTCTGTCTTCTTGTCTTCGTTGGAAGGAACACAGCAGAGATTGTGTTACCAGCTCAATAAGTATCATTAGTAGTATTAACCTCAGTCCATGAAATAAATGGAGTTTAAATATGTTTTAACATATGAGCTTCAATAAAGTTACAGTTGTGTAAAATTGGTGGTTATTTTAGGTCAGTGGTTTTAAAACTCATTAAACAGTGAAACCTTTATTCCCAGAAAATTATACTGAGATCAGAGAAGATCGAGAGCAGTTGTCATTTCACAAAGGGGTACAAATTCCCAGGCCTTCCTTCCTCAGCTCTCGGGTCTCCCTCACCACACGCCCTGCTGCCCCAGCGGAGGGCAGATTCTGAGAGCTCCCAGGACACAAAGCGTCCTTCACGCCATTCTCCTTTTCCCATAAGCCCTGTTTTGGGAGTCTGTCTTCTGCAGAATGAGTGTTTTCTTCTGAGACGCGTACATTGTATAACAGCAACAATACCTGACATTTGGTAAATTTGGGGTTTTTACTCTGGGTTATGCAAGAGGGCTCAACTGAATTCTAAGGACATCTCTGCTTTAGGACTGATTTCGGCATGCAGAATGTCCCGTCTGCAAGTTAACCACGCAAATGGGAACTTTCTTTATGACAAAATCAGTATGTGGGACAACAGCTATTCTCACATCGTTATGCCGACCAAGTCCCCATGGCCAAGAGGCAAATATAAATCTTTGAAGGTAAGAAACAAAAAACCACTCTAAGGAGTCCTTGATGGCTTCAAAAGAAGTGCATTTCTAAGATCTACATACGTCTCCTTCGTAATGAAAAGGAATAAATCTCTCCTGCGTTATGGAACTACTTCTACGCTCCCACATCCCTTCTCTCACAAATACACACACACACAACCCTCATTGTAACAAAGTCAAAAGAAAGCAAATACACTTTGTTCCTGAAGGAGATTATGTCTTCCCACAGCACCCCATGAGTTAGCAATTTAGAGAGGAGCCCAGGTGGACCTGGGACCCCAGAAAGTTGGCTTGGGCATCAGAATGCTATTGACTTTTCGAAGTGAATTTAATGCTTTTCTGAATGCAAACCCTGCAATGTGCCAAAGTTCCCATAATTCCCTATGATCCCAAACAACTGCATTGTCTCTCCCCTGGAAGCATTTGAGCGTGTGGCCCGAGAACAGTGCTCTGGCTTTGCTAGGCCATTTGTCATCCTGGATTAACATGAAATTACACCGCAAGTGGCATCACTGGATCCGGTGAGTTTCTCTATTCCTAGTCACTGGGTTAGCAAATTGCCTCTCACCTACCAGATTTGTAACCGTCCTTTCAGTAGTTCATTTAGCACATATTTTATTCAAGCATTATATTGTTTATGCCAAAGAATCGATGCATTCACATTATGGCCTTTTTGAAGAATAGTAAAAGTAACATGGAATGCCAATAAAAAAATCTGTCTTGAAAGAAGTACAGAGAGAATGTGCTTTAGAAGCAAGAATTAGGTAAGACTTCATCTCATGTACTTTGGACATGTTGTCTGAGATGGGCCTCCCCAGGGCTGTGGAAGTGGGGGTCACTGGACTTTGGGTGGAAGCCCTGGTTTGTTGGGCATCCAATGGAAAGGGACCCAGAATTACCATGCATTTAGTGCCTCAATGCTCCCCTTGCATTGATATGACAGGTTTGGATCTGCTGGGCAGGGATCTGCACTTGAAAGAACTGATACTGAATACTAATACTGTGTCAATGGAAAAGCTGCTGATGTTATTAATGCAATCACCACATACCCCAGGGGGGTGATTGACAATGTTTTACTTTGTTGTTTTGGAGGGTGTTTTCCTGCCTTTTGTTTTTGTTTGTTTGTTTGGTTGGTTGGTTGGTTGGTTGGTTGGTTGGTTGGTTGATTGGTTGGTTGGTTTTATTGCTGTTGTGGTTGGTCGTGTAGGGTTTTGTTTTTGTCATAATACAATGGCCAAAGTAAACCAAAGCCTGCATAACCTAGTAAACCAAAGTCATGCATAACCTGTGGGTAAGCAGATGGATTCTGGGCTCCCACTTAACTCTAGCCCCAATCCCAGAACAGTTCTGGCAATATGGCCCTGCTACATACTCATCTTCATGAAATAATGATTGACTATAAGGGTGCTACAACAAAGTGTGGTGAAGAAAGTAGATGGTGCCTGGCTATCAACTGGAATGGTGTCTGAGATTTTAAAGGCTTATATTCAAATAAGCAATCATCTAAGTGAGGATTCAACTTGGTCTATATGAAAAAAGCATACCAGCCTGTGTGATCCAAAGATGACAATAACAAAATCCAAATATGACAAAGGGAAAAGTATCAGAGCTTAAATTGTGAACACCCAATTTGTGAAAGGCTATGGAGAACAGTGAAAGCCCAAAACCCATCTGCAGAGTGTCTAGTTAAGATTAAGCCTCTGGCAGATCCCTTCTAGCCACAGGCAAAGGATCAGAGCACTTTTACTACCAAAGATGACTGCAAACATGATTTTGGTGGATCGAACACGGTATGGTTTGACGTTTGAGTCACATGACCTCCCTCTTGACCCAAGCTGAATTTGTTCTAGGCTCAAGTATTTCTTGCTGGTTCCATAAGAAAAAATTCTTCCCTAGATTTTAAAATATCGAAGGTGGTCCCGTCTTTTGTACTCTTTATTTGCATTTTTATCCTTATATTATTTTTTAGGATTATTTTATTGGTAGCTCTTACAGCTCTTATAACAATCCATACATCAAATGTATCAAGCATATTTGTGCATATGTTGCCATCAATATTTTCTAAACATTTTCTTTCTATTTGAGCCCTTGGTGTCAGCTCCTCTCCCCCGTCCCACCTCCCTGTGTTTATCTTATAGCTTGCCACCTTAGTTTTTGGTTTTTATTGTTCCTGTTGAGTTTCCTAGTTGGTGAGATAGAGAAGGACTAGATTCATAGAGATAACAACTGATGCAGGAGTTCATCGGGGATGTGGGAGTTGGGGGACAGAGAAGGAGGGTGAGGCGTTTGGGGGAGCAAACAATGAATGCAGGAGGGAGAGGGAACACTAGAACCGACATGATTATGTACATACAATTCATTTTAAAATTGAAATAACCATGGAAGTGTATGATATGTGAATACTACATCAAGAAAACAATTTTAAAAGAGGAAAGAAGAACGCTGATATAATGTGGAAAGTGTAGCCAACGGCATTGAACAATATGCATAGAAATGGGAACCTAATTTGCTATGTAAACACTAACCAAAAAACAATAAAATATTTTTTTAAATTAATTCCATCTGGAAAAAAAAAAAGAGACCAGTTCCTGGAGTAGAACATCAAGCTCACTAGAGGGGTATTGAAAAGGAGGGACCTTCGACAAGGAGGACTGACACGGTGGCTGCATCAAGGCGCTCCAACCTGAAAACAGTTGTGAGGTGATGGCAGGGCGGCGTTCCATTCTGTTTACCACACGGTCACTTAAGTCAGAACCTATTAGAAGGTACCTGACGACAACAACAGGCAGTACTAGGAGTACGGGTCGTAAGACCCCTCAGTCCTGGGTGGCAAAATGAAAGGTTGATGGTTTGAACCCACCAGCAACTCTGCAGGAACAAAGAAGGAGTGCTCCCCTCCTGCTTCCTTCGAGGACGCCCACGGGGAAGCTCGACCCTGTCCTATTCGGTTGTGAGGAGTCTAAGTGGATTGGACAGCACCAGGCAGTGTGCTAGGGGCTGGCAAAACAGCAATGAGTAGGCCAGGGTTTATATGTCTAAGTGGCTCACAATCAAACAGATGGGCTAGCAAACAGGAAAAGGCAATCTAGTGTGACAAGTGTAAGGATCACACCAAGGAAGGCATCTCCGGGGAATTCCGCTTAGCCCAGGTCGCAGTGAAGAGAGCTGACCAACTGTGAAGTAGGGAGACATGTAAGAGGGTAGCTCTGAGGGCTATTAGTGCTCCAGGGAGTGCAGGCAAAGGCACAGGAAGGAATGGAGGACCTCTATAGAGTACCGTTATGATTGGTGTATTTGATGCTGAGACAGGACCCCTAAGACAGTGGTTCTCAACCTTCCTAATGTCACAACCCTTTCATACAGTCCCTCCCCAACCGTGAAATTATTTTCATTGCTACTTCATAACTGTAATTTTCCTACTCTTCCGAATTGGGTGACCTCTGTGAAAGGGTCATTTGACCCCCCCAAAGGGGTCATGAGCCACAGGTTGAGAACCGCTGCCCTAACACAAGGGAGCATATTTTAAAGCATGCCTATCTACCCATGACAGAATAGTGCCTACTCATACAACAATGGGTGTGCATATGCTGCTATGGCCCTTTCCCCGCACAGAAACAGCTTACCAGATCCCTCTTTCTAATCTCAGTCTACAAACCCACTGAAATCTGTCCACCCTGAGTGACCCAGCTGCTGTTTCCAATATTAGCAGCATAGCTTCCAACATCACTGAAACGCAAAGCCACCACAGTAGGACAAATTGTCAGGTCACGAGTCAGGACCTAGGTGGAGAGTGGCAATCTATGTTGAGGATGGCACAAAGCCAGGTGGTCTTCACGCAGTTGTACACTGGTCTCCATGCGTCAGACAACAGCACCTACCAAATATCTTATGCAGGTAACACTGAGCATTCTGTGAAAGGTTAAATAAGAAAGCATGTCGTTACACTGCCTGGTTGGAAAGCTCTCAAATTAATAAACATTTCTGTATTTTCATATCATATGTAAAGGAAAGATGGTAAAGCAACATTATTATTCTTGAATGAAAGCGTTAAGTCTCAAACAGGGTGAGTTAATCCTCGGAAAAGCATAAATGTGTGAAAAATATGTATCCTATTTCAGTAATACATGAAATACCTTCATCCTACTTCAATAGTATATGAAATATATGTATGCATCCTATATGCACGGGGCTCTGGTGGCCCAGTGGTTACATATTGAGCTGCGATGTGCGAGGTTAACAGTTCAAAACCATCACAAACGCTAAAGGAATATTCTATACATTAAGAGAAGATGGAGGAATCATGTGGTTTCGGTTTGGCTTTCTTGCTGTTTTTTTTTTTTTAAACAAAAGCTCTTTGTATTTCTGTATTTTTAAATCCTCAGAGTTATAGGTTCGCAGTACTCTCCCTGTTGAGAGCTCCCAGTCTGGGAATCACAGAGCAATCTGTTACCAGGCCCCCTGGACTCTCCTTGCTCATTCCTTGTCTTTGTTAACCACTCGCCCCAGGCACTCCAGTCAGCTTTCCTCTCACCTCCCAGTACCCCGCAGCCTACACCACCAGTTTTCTCCCAAGTGCCAAGTCGGACTCCAAGGGAGATAGAGAATCCAAAGGCAGACTCTTCTTCTATTTTTTATTGTTCTAATAAGTTTACTACTAATAACCTCAGTAGGGAGTAATGAAATAATAAAGTTTATGGAAAGAATAACTTCAGCATGTGTACAATTTGAGGACCCAGGTTTAGAATTAGTGACACATCTCCGAAATTGGTAGGTTAAGAGCCTATGGTAACAGGGGTGTTCTGAACATCAGTGATGGCCTGAATTAATCTTTCCTGCAAAAGGACATCGTGCTTGGTAAAGCAGAGGGTCTGAGGAACCTTGCAATAGATGGACTGACACAGTGGCTGCAGCAATGGATTCAAGCATACCCACCAATGGGAGAACGGCACAGGACGACCTGACAGAGTGCCATGCTATTGGACATAGGATGATTATCAGGCAAAAGTGATTTGACACCTAACAATTACACATATATGTCCTACCTTTTCAGGCATCTGTGAGTGTTATTAATAATAGATAATAAAACTAATCATGGTTAACACTACTAAGGCATTCAAAGTTTGTCTAGTTCATTAAGACAGACTTAAAGCCGACAACTCTCAATTACGAAGCAACATTATTTGTGATGTTTGAAAAGTATCGTCTTGCTCTCAGAGGTTGGGAACACAAAAGGCAAGCAAGAGTTAGGTCTCAGGCATGTGGGGAAAAAAACAAGGCTTATGGGGCAACTCCATCTCTTAACTGAGTGCTCTGTCTCAACATCCCTAATGAGGAACATAATAATTCCCTGAGACTGCGTCTGAGGGAAACATGCAGGGCTCTCAGTATTCCATGTGCGAACTCATTCCCCTCATTCCTCACCTGAGGCCTCTGTATTTCAAGACAGAAGAGCAGCTGCCTAGACTAGCAAGCCCTTTGTCCCGCTGAGGACCTCAAAATAAAAGGCCGATTCACAATACCACTGGCCAGCCCTGGCAAAAACACTCTTGACATTTCCTCTCGTTCACAGAAACATAGGAAGTGTACATATGAAAAAAATTATACCCTTAGATAATTTACAGCTCAGTAAGTATTCATATATATAGCTATAGATATATAGATACATACATTTTAATGCTATGTATGTTTTTACCAAGCAGCATATACAACTACCTTTGTCTTCAGAACAAAATATAACTCATTCTTGAAGCGTCAGGAAGGAAATGGTACATTAAGTTTGATCTACAAATTGAATTGAAAATTATTCTCAAAATATGTTCTAAATGGTATAGCTGAAATGGTAATTAAATATATTTCAAGGTAATTACGCGCTCTCTCCATTGGACTCACTTCCTTTAAATGGTAAAGTGAGCCTATTTTACCTGAAATGACACTATCAAGTGAGTATTATGAGCTGATAGGCATATTAAATCAAACAGAGAATTGTTATTTTAAATATGTGACTAGCACGTGAGAATGGAATATGAGTAATAAATATCCTACTCCACTATAGGTTAAGGAAACAATGTACATGCATATATACATATTTATTTTCTCTTTCAGGAATGTTTTCTCTACCGTGAGCTGCAAAACCCTAAAAGGCTTATCAAGCTTTACTGCACCTTTTTACTAGAGGAGGCCTGGTGGGGTGGGTTACAAGCTGGCAGATAGCTGCAGTCAGCAGTTGGAAACCACCAGGCATTCTCAGCAAGATAGGACTTTCAACCCCGGAAGGAGTTAGTCTCGAAAACTCAGAGAGGCAATTCTACCCTGTACGATAGGGTCGCTATGAGTCAGCATCCACTTGATGGCAGTGAGTTTACACCTTTACTTACCAAGCTTTACTTTACAAAACCTTTCCTTTTGAAAAGACAAACAATCACACTAGCTATTGGACCAGTTGTCTCTCCTTTTACATACTGTTCCACATGAGATCTACAAGTCCCACGGATTTAAACCAGGAACGAAAGCAAATCCCATCCCTGTGATAGGATGACAGAGAAAGGGAAGCATGTCTGACTTTCAGAATGCCTCGGTACTTCCCTGATACTTGTTCCTACAGTGAAAAGTGATGTTATCTTAACTAGGTATTTCTGCATTCCAACACTGGGTTGTGCTCCTGGAGGCCGTATTGCCTAAAGTCTTGCTGCATTAACACTATTGCAAGGATGTGCTGACAAAGAATCTTAGTGCAATACCCAGCAGATGTTACCGTTTGTGTGAAATGACTCAAGCCCCTCTTTGCAAAAGTAAACAGATGCTGAAAGAACTCTCAGGTATTATATCTTAAACCAGAAAGTTAGGTTGTTAAAAAGCCTACACAAGGTTTGCTTTCCCTGACCCTACACCTGCCCCTGATGGAACTGCGACACCTGCAACCCAGACCATTTGAGCACGTAAACCTGTGTGGAGAATAATCTCAATGGACCACTTTATGAGTAGCATATCATAACTTAAAATGTTACAAGAGGATAGTAAACATAAACACAGCATTAATTTCATTGACTCTTCTCTAATTTAATTGGGTTAAAAAAAGGTGCTAAAGGAAATGAAAACATACTTAATTTTATTCTGACCCCAAAAAGTACACACTAATGTAAGTGTCGTGGTTCACTGTTCAGCTCTCAACTCTTAAGGCAAACCAGTAAGCCAATTCTGGGGTATAAGGGCTACATGTACAAGTACATATACGGTATCTATGTTGTTTGTTATTGGCTGTCGAGCGGATTTTACCCCCCAGCGCCCTGATGCCCAAAGAACTCTGCCCAGCCCTAAGCCATCCTCACACTGGTTCTCCAGTTTGAGTTTCTGTTTTTTGTAAAATTTGTTTGAGAGAAAGCAGAGTGCAACACAAGTCAATGTGCTTTAAAGGTTCACCTAAACTGCAAGTTTTTTAAAAATGGTTTTTACAGAAGAAAGCTACTTTTGAAGCTTATATATTCTTAAGTGTTGCCATTAGCTCTGAGATATTTTGCAATGTGAGCAAGCATCAGAAGTTGAGTCCTAACAGCAGTGCTGGTCAGAGGATGTGTCTTTGACGGGCCTCTAAAGTGGTCACTGATCTTTGAAACTACCGTGTCCCCCACAAAGGGCTACAGGGGAGAAAATCCTACCTGATCACTTATAAAACCAAGAGGCACATTTGAATGGCTGTCTTTCATTTTAACTCAGTTTCCTGAACACAGAATTGGACTGGGGATTCTTTCAACCTGTTAGTAATTTAATAACAAAATATGCATCTCTCCTTTTTCCCCCAAAGAGAGAAGTGCCACCACACACTCCCAGCCACAGAGACCGCTCCAAATTCTTTCCTGCAGCCAAATGTGAAGACCAACATACCACTCCCTAAATAAAAATCCCTGAGAACTGGGCAACTGTGTTTCTCCAGGTCAACCTTCGGCAGCCTCAATTCGCCAAGACATCAAACTGCTTTGTGACTTCTGAGCGCCTTCATGCATTTCACTTCATACCCAGTAACCCCGCTTTGCACCCACAAAACGTCTTCCCAGACAAACTACTACCGTAGTACAACACGGCAACATCCAGCCTGCAAGAGCCCTGCTCACTGCTTGCACCATGGTTTTACAAACACGCAATCAACCATATTTTCCCTCCGCTATTAAAAGCCCAGAGAGCTGGGACCGGACGAAACAGCAACACCAACCACCACAACAGCAAATACCAGAAAGCGGACCGTCCTAAGAACAAAGGAAAACACAAGCAAGTGTGTGCACAGGAAATGAAGCAACTCTACGCTCAGCAATACCTTTTGGGGCCGCCGACGTAGGTGAAAGTAAAGGTGGAGTCGGAGTACCTGAAATCTGAAACAGAAAGTCCAGTTAAAATCTCGCCTCCTTGAGTAGATGTCTTTAACTCGGCTCAAGATTGGGGTCCTCCGGGTCTTGCTTGTTTCTGTATTGTTTTATTTGTCAAAGAACCAAAGGAAGGCCTGGCGGGGACGTGGCAAGGGGCCCGGGAGCCTCGCGGTCCCCTCTCGCGGCCTCTCCGGAGGGAGGAAGGCACGCCCCGGCCTAAGACCCGGGAGCCCCCCCTCGCCCCCCGCAACAAGTGCCGGGTGCCATGGCAACGGCGGGAATTTCCCAGTCCGGGCGGCCGGAAGCGGCCCCCGCCAGGCTCGGGATGACAACTACAAGATCCGATCCTTCTCCCCCGGGAGCAAAATGGACGCAAGGCGACCCCCCCAGGAAAGGGCGCAGAGCTCCTCGGAAGCCCCGGGAATCCCTTCCCTGGCCGCGGCCGGGCTGCGGGGAGGCGCACGGGCCGGGGCTGGCGCAGCGCTCTCGCCCGGGGGCCTCGCGGGCGCCGGGCGCAGGCGGCCAGCGCAGCGCAAAGCCGCGGGCTCCGGTCCCCGCCGCCGCTCAGCCCGGTGCGCAAACCCCTCGCTCCAGCCCGCCCGGCTCGGCCACTGCCGCTGGGCACCGGGAGACCGGGCCACTGGCTCGGACGCTCCCCGCCGCTGCGGGGGGATCCGGAATGGTTCCTGCACTGCTGGTCCCTGGAGACCCCCCCCCCGCACGCGCGGGGCACCCCGCCCGGGGCCCGGAACCCGGTGGCTGCCCGGGCTGGCGGGTGGGGGGCGGGGAGGCGAGGCTGGAGCCCCCTCCTCCTGGGCGCTCCTGCTGTCGCTGCAGCAGCAGTTGCCCAAAGAAGCCCGGCCTGGGGACGTGCCACCCGCCTGCCCCAGCCACACGCGTCGCGGTCGGGGAGCGCGGGCGGGCCGCGGAAGCGGGCTCTGGGTCGGCGGCGAGAACTCACCTGCAAACAGGCAGTCCTTCTCGGCTCTGGACTTCTGGGTCACGACGTCGATATCCTTCTGAATTCGCTCTTGCCGTGAACACATCCCCATGAAATAAATCCCTGGAAAAGAAGCAGCCGCTATTGCCACCGCACCCCACCCCCCGCTCCTCGCACGCTTCCAGCTTTCGTAAATACTCCGTTTTAAAAAGGCAACCTCTGGCCGAGGCAGGGGCAGACGCTGAAGTGCTTTCCGAAGGGATCCCGGCCGCGAGAGGCGGCGGCGGGGGGGCAGGTCGGCTTGGCATTCCCAGATGTGAGCGCCCAGCTGCCGCGGCCGGATTCCAGTTGCCTCCCCTCCCGACAATGGATGCTGATGACACCGAGGCTCACTTTCGCCCTCCCCCGCCCGGACCAACGGCCGCGGGGGGCCGGCGGGGCTGGGGACGGCCCGAGAGCGGCCCCCGGCGGGGCGGCGGGCGCCGGGGAGGGGCGAGCCCCGCTCGGGCTCACGCGCGCACACCCCTCGCGGCCCGCACGCCGGCCTTGCACGCCCGCGCGAGCGGCCCGGGGCCCAGGCTGCTGCAGCGCCGCCCGCCGCAGACCCCGCCGCGCCCGCCGCTCGGGCTCGGCCGGTCACCCAGCCCCGCCTGGGACGCGCCTGGCTGGAAGAGTAGCGGCCATCCTCGGCTTAAGGGCCCTGGGCGGCTCACCGAAAGGGCCCTGGTTCAAGCACACCCGCCGCGCTACGGAGAAAAAGATGTGGCGGGCTGCTTCCGGAGAGATGCACAGCCTGAGAAAGCCTGTGGGGCAGTTGTGTTCTGTCCTGTAGGGTCGCCCGGAGTCCGAATGGACTTGATGGCAGTGAGTTTGGGATATATATATTTTTTGGCTTGATGTCCCCCAGGCAGGCTGTATTTCCCCACCCACTGACTTCCTTGGAAAGGGGGGGGGGGGGGCGGAGGCCCGCAAGGGGGAAAACAGGTAGTGAAGCCTCCCTGGGGCGCCTAGCCGCCCTCTTACACACACACACACACACGCACACGCACACGCACACACACCTACCTCACTCATCACTCACATGAATTCGACTCCTCTTTCAAAAGGAATTATATGAGTCATATGGGAAACCCAAACCGAAGTTCTTGGGAGGGGAGAGAACGGGGTAAAGAAAAATCTTTGAAAAATAAATAAATAATTGTATAAAATGAACAAGTCTTTCCTTGTTGCCCCAGGAGGCAGGATGGAAAAAGCCATGAACTTCTACCAGCATGCACTCTCCTGCCCTTCAATGCCTGAGAGTTTTTTTCCCTGGATGGAAGCAGTTCAGCCCCTTTGAGGTCTCTTTTATGAAAGGAAGCTTCTGTGAAGGGACTTCCTTGACATCCCCAAGCTCACCAGCTCTTCCCTCCTCCATATTTCTGTCCCTGAAGAATTGGTGGAATCAACTGGCGCTCGCCAGCGTCTTCCTCTAAGAGAGATGTCTACGGGTCTGGCTTTTAAAAGCCACCCCATTGTCAGCCAAGGGCATGCTGCGACACTTTTGTTGTCTCGTTTAGAAATATTATCCCAATCTTCAGGGTCAGTTTTGCCTAAACACATCTGGGCCTGATGTAGCCATTGCACCACCTCTCTTTTGCCAAGTGCCGGCCACAGTGCTTCCTGAACAGCCCTTTCATCCCTACTTCTCTTGTTCACGGTTTCTCCAGAGTGCAGTGTGTGCTGTGGAGTCGATTCCAACTCATAGTAACACCACAGATGACAATACTACCCTACGTGGTTTTCTAGAGAAGTTTGAGAGGGGTCGTGTAAGTGATTTAAACATTGGGCTGCTAAGTGCAAGGTCAGCGGTTTGAAAACCACCCCAGTTCTGCCGGAAGCAGCTGGGGCTCTCTACTGGCCTGGAAACAGTTACATTCTCAGCGATGCACAGAGCAGTTGTGCTCTTTCCTGCAGGATCCCTCCCACCAACAGGATGTTAGTGAGTTTGGCTTTTGCAAAGAGTTACAGTCTCAGGAACCGTGGGGGGCAGTTCCACTCTGTCCTGCAGGATCCTAAGGGTTAGAATCAACTCCCTGATAGTAGGTCAGGCGTTTTTTACCAGGTGTTCTAAACTGTAACCTTTATGGAAGCAGGTTGCCGGTCTTTTTTCCCATGGATCACCTGGTCAGTTTGAACCACTGTCTTTTCAGTTAGCCAAGCGTTTACCCATGGTGTCTCCAGTGCTCCTCTGGGTTAGAGGAGAGTGACTGCCGATGAGTCAATCCTGACTCAAAGCAGCACTATAGGCAGATTAGAACTGCCTCTGGATTTCCGAGGCTATGGAATATTGACAGAAGCAAAAAGCCTCATCTTTCTCCAGAGGAATCGTTGGGGGCTGCACCTTGTGGCCCAACTGGAACCCCGCCATGGGAACACCGGAGGGAGGCTCAACTGTTCGCTTGGTGAATGAATAGTCATGTCCTGCAGCCTTTCCTTGGTGGACACCCCTTTTCTAATCAGCTTCCTTATAAGCCCAAGTAGCCAAAAGTTGTCAGACTGGCTCAGTCCCTTAATCAGCTCCGTTCTGATTCTGACAAAGGCAACCTGCTCTTTGGGAGACTTACAAATGACTGTCGCCTCTGATGGATTTTTAAGATTCTAGGGAATGGGAAACAAGAAGTCGTCTGCGTCAATTTCTTCATCTTACAGAAATGAAACATTATGAAATGATTTGCTGCACCGCTTCGGACATCCATACCCATTGTGAGTTATAAAAGGAATCCTTCCTCTGAATTACCTAGACCGCTGCAGCCCTTGATGCAGTGGAGCCTCAGGCAGAACACAGCATACCTCCTGCCCAGACCTCTGCTGAAATCCTCCCCCACCTGGTTCCTGCCCGGCTCGCTGGGTGTAATACTTGCTGTGGGCCCTGGACTACCAAGAGTGAGTCCTTCTCTCCCAGATTCTCCTGTGTGCTGACTTCCTTCTTCCCTTCTGGGCTCCTGCTTCCCTGCAGCGCTTACAATCCTTTAACTCACAGGAAATCCTTTTGGAGCTGTCTCTCCAGATCCCAAGGTTTACGTTCTCAAGGAGAAGCATTACTACAAAGACGTCTGTAGCATTTTTCAAGCTAACTAGTATTTTCTGTCTGCGGCCACCTCTTGGTTTCCTACTCTCACTCCAGAAACTGGGTCTTCCTGTGATTCGTCCTATGTTTTTGGTTTTTCAAGCTTCACAGACTACTCGGTTTTTGTTAAACAAAGATAACCTTACCCTATTCATGCCCTTTACTGTGTGATGGATCGCATAAGTATTTCAAAGTGTCAAAGAGTAAGACAGAAAGAAAAGCTGACCTTGCTCCTCAATTAGCAATGGGCCCATTTGAAGTTGGACTGCTAACTGCAAGGTCAAGGTTTCAAACCCACCAGCCACTTCTTGAGGAAGGATGAGGCTGTCTATTAAAGATTTACTGTATCAGAAGCTCTGTGCTAGGCTTGGTATGCACTGGAATCAAGTTGGGGACAGTGATTTTCAAACATTTCTGTAGGACACGCTTCTCTAATAAAAACGATGCCAAAACAACTCTTCCAAACTCTGGCCGCTCCCAGTATCCGGTATTCCCTCCTATCCTGCTCCATCTGCCACTTTCATTCAAATATGAAGATTCTTTGTGCTCACGCTGCCTCCTTTATTAAAACTAAATGCATCTGTGAAATCTCCAGGCCTTAAACACTCATCCGGAGAAAAACATGCACATTCGCCTGTGTAGGCGCTTCCATTTGTTAAATCAATGAAAATCAGCATTCATTCCGGGAGGGATCTGGTGGCACGACACAGTACATTGAAGATTGTCATCTACATGCTGAATGATAAAGCAGAGTCCAAAAGCCCAGCCACTTTAGAAAGAGAATTCCAAACCAAAGGAGAATTTATTAGAGGAAAAAATGTAAGTTCTCCAGCGGTGCTCAAAGAAACTAAACAAGTATAAGATCATGAGAACACAGAATGAAGATCAACTGTGGCACTCGTGGTTACACACGGGGCTGCTAACTGCAAGGTCCACGGTCGGAAATGACCAGCAACTTCCCTGGTGCAACATGGGACTGTCTACTTCCTGGCAGCATCGCGCTTCGGAACTTGGGTGCAGTTCTCAAAGGCTGGCAGTTCAAAACCACCGGCCTCACTTGAGGAAATGCAGGACTATCTACCCCCTTAGTTTCAGCTCACACTTGGCCCTGCTGGTTCACGATGAGTCCATCTTTGAAACCCCTAGGGGCAGTTCTACTCTGTCCTCTCCTGTCACCACAGGTGGGAATTGACTTGATGGCAGTAAGTATGAAGTGGGTAATGACAACAATTACCACGGAGCCCTGATGGCATGCTAAGTTAAGCCATGGGCTGCTAACCAAAAGGTTGGCAGTTCCAACCTCAGTCAGGACTACCTACATTGCAATGGGTGATTGACTAGTTATTAAGGGCAGACACTGTTCTGAAAGTTTTCACTTATTTAATACCCTCAACAACTCCATATAGTAGCTGTGATTGTTATTATCCATATATTTTCAAAAGAGAAAACTGAGGTACCAAAGGGCTAATTAACACATTTACAGTGGAACATAGATTACAATGAACTGTTTGTGTGTGTTTTTCTCTCTCTCTTTAAAATATTTCAGCAGTTCCTTCTAAACTATAAAGAAGTTACACGCCCAGAAATCTCACTGGGGAGTGAACTGATGGAGCAAATAGCCTCAGACCAAGAGTTGAGCGAGCGACATAAAGTTTCCAACTATGTAGCCAGCCCTGAGCAGAATGGGAATTCCAGAGCACAGAACACTTCCTCGTGCTGCTGTGGAGCCTGTGCGGAGGTCGGGGAGGGGTGGGCCAACATAACAAGGAAATACTGCCTGGTTGAAAATCTAGACAAGTGTGCAACAGGGTCCTGTCTTCTCACCACCCTTTTCAATCTGCCTGCTGAGCAGATCACCAGGGAAGCTGGAATACAAGAAGGAGAATGTGGTATCAGCTTTCTACCACGGCTCACTTGATGGATCCCTTTGTGGAGAGACCCTGACTGCTTTCCCCACACAACAATGTGAGTTTCAACTCACATCCAGCCAGAAGCAGTCAGATCAGTTTTCACCCCAACTAAAGCAGTTAGGGCTTCCACTCCAAAGTGGGATTGAGAGATGGAGAGTCCAAAAGGAGGAAAAGAAGCCCAGTGGTGGGAAACATTGGGAGTGGCAGATATCTGGAAGGGTGATCTCAACAGTCTAGGACAATTTTAGCTTAAATGCTTAAATCTGCCGGCATCAGACCCCTAGGCTGATTCTAAACTCCAAAGTCATCAAACCCATGACTTTTTACTGACCTTTGCCCATGTACTTCCTTGTACATGCTCAGACAAGAAACAGCGGGGAAAGAGCATGACCGAGTTTATGATTGCATCTGAAAAATAGAGCCAGTCCCAGGATCTGTTCATCACCCGGACATCCAGACAGGCCTAGTGCCTCACACCCGATAAAAATAAATTTTAAAAACCCAAGCACAGTTCACGCTGCGTCAGCTGCTTCTCTTTCCTTTCCAAATAAACCTTGCTGTCTGCTTGCCATTTGTGGTCCGTGAATCCATCCTTCGGTTCACAAGATCAAGAGCCCCAGGACATAGCAGAACAACTACCTCGTATGCATGTGAAAACTGGACCTTGAATAAGGAAGACCAAAGAAGAATCCATGCATTTGAATGATGGTGCTGGTAAAGAATATTGAAGGGAGACAGCGGACGGTGTAAGATATAAACATAATAATATGTAATCTGTCAAGGGGTCATGAGAGTGGGAGGGGAGGAAAGTAAAGGGAAAAAGAGATGATACCAAGGCCTCAAGTAGAAAGAAAATGTTTTCAAAATGATGATGGCAACATATGTACAAATGTGTTCGATACAATTGATGTATGGATTGTTATAAGGGCTGTACGAGCCCCCAGTAATATGATTTTATTTTAAGTACAGTGGACTGCCAAAAGAACAAACAAATCTGTCTTGGAAGCATTACAGCCAGAATACTCCTTAGAGGCAAGGATGATGAAGCTTGGTCTCATGTGCTTTGGACTTGTTTTCCGGAGATACCTGTCTCTGGGAAAGGGTCTCATGCTCGGTAGAGTCAGTGAAAAAGAGGAAGGTCTACTTAGCTGGTCAAAATGTGGCAAGGGTAGAAATGATGTTACGTGGAGAGAAAATGGCAGGAATCTGAAACACACAGGCTTCCTCACACAACTCTCCAGTGCAAAGGAAGATGGGAGGCAGATAGGACCTACTTCCTTCTCAATAGACAGAACCAGAGGTAATGACGAGGCTGGGTGGAGAGAGACCAGATATTCAAACCAAAATGACCGAATCGTTTTGGATCTGAATCAAGATCACAGCACGACCTCTGGAATGCTGGCCTGCTCGTACCTGCAAAGAGAGAGGACCAGCCAATAGCAGGAGACCCACCAGAAAGCCAGCCTTTGGTGGGAAGTCCTCTATTAGCCAAGACAGTGGCCAGCATTACGCTTTACTGGATCTTTTAGACTAGCTAAGTGTCCTTTAGACTTCCAAAGATCTCCCTTCAATAAACTCACTTTCTATTCAAACCTTTTTTCTGACTCTTGTCTTAGCTTTGCTCCTGACCTGAAATCTTTCTTGTGAGTGGGACCAAAACCAAAGAGTAGAGAGGCTTGAAAGCCTGAGACTCATCCCCATACAAGAGGATGGATTGATACAGTGGCAGACACAATGGGCTCAAAGCTAATGACCATGAGGACGGCCCATGACCTTATGCTGTGCGCAGAGTTGCTGTGGTCAGAACCACCTCAAGAGGACCCAACAAGACCACTCAACAAGGAGCCCTGGTGGTGGTGCTGAAGAGTTGAACTACTAACTGAAGCACCAGTGGTTCAAACCTGCCAGCTGCTTCACAGGAGAGCGGTGTGGCTAGCCTGTTCCTGAAATGACTTGCAGCTTTGAAACCCCTATACAGGCCGGCCAGGACTTCAGACTCGGTGACGTGGGGGGCAACAAAAAAGAGGAGGCCCTCGGTGATCTGGACTGAGAGCCCATTTGCCCCTCAACTTTAGTGAGCACGCTGGCCTTCTCCAGGTGACTCAGAGGAACCTTCTATAGGACTCTCAGGCGGTGAATCTTTATAGGGGCAGGACCGCCACATCTTATAGGGCAGCTGCTGGGTTTGAACTACAGACATTACAGTTCATAGTCCAACACTTCCTCAACAGCAGCGTCGGGGCTCCTTGTTCTCCATGCTGGGTGCCTCAAGCCCATGACCCTTGGATAGGTTAACAGTGCATGGGACCCCTACATACTGAACAAGAGTCACCAAGTTCCACAAGTCGACAATGGAGAACCTACTAAAAGCTGTACCATGTACATTTTGTTTCAGTATCTTCGGGTGGCGAGGTAAATTCTCGGCACAGAGCTGAACCCAAATGGACCGCTTTGAAGCCCTTTAATGGATTCTGTGGCTTGTGCACACTCAAAATTGCCATTTGTAGAGGCAGCTGGGAGCCCTGTGGCGCAGTGTTGAAAGTGCTCAGCTGCTAACGGGCAGGGGTGCCAGGCTGCTTCGGTAAGGATTACCACCTTGGGAGCCCCTTCGTTCTCCTGTGTCCTGGAAATTCGCTATGAATTGGAATTGGCTTGACGACAAAGGGTTGGGCTTGTATTTTACCGGCAGTTATATTCCCCTTCCTTCACTGAACTGCCTTTTCCCAGTGACCCCCACCCCCCTTAGTAAAGTCTTCAGAAAAGGCAAAGGCTCTCCTCCGCTGTTCCAGGAGGAGTTACTGGAAGAGACTCCCCCGAAGGGCAGTCTCCCCGCCCAAATGTGTGATGCTATTACCAGTTGCAGAGGCCCCTGGCCGCCTTTGCAAACAGCTGTGACAGGTTTATTTTTGTGGCGCCTGGAACAGAATGAAGGAGGAGGGGGCGTGTCCAAGGACGAGATTGGGAGGGGCCTTTAAGGCAAGGTAAGGAAGTGGAATTCTATCCCAGTGAAATGGGAAAGCACGGGAAGGAGGAGGATGGTAAAGATATTCTTTTCGGTTCCTAGATTTGTATAACTTCTCTACAGAAAGAAAGCATTGCAATGATTCTGGAAAGAAATCACTGAAATTCTATACCTGCTAGCTAGGCCTATCTGGCCTCTTCAAAATCAAGTGAAATAGATTTTCTTTTTCTCTTTATAAAACTGCTAGTATTTTTTTTTTTTTTGGAGAGAGAAACTAATCCTGCTACACCTGACCACATCGGAATGGGCAAACCAAGGTCAATCTTGAACAAGCTGGACATATCGGAGAATTTTAGGTGGTTTGATGTAAAATGTACTCACATTTGTTTCTTCCCATACACCTAACCTAATGTACTGGGACCTGGGGGTGCTGTGGGTTAGCCATTGGACTGCTAACAAGGGGGCTATCAGTTCAAATCCACCAGTCGCTCCATAGAAGAAAGATGAGGCAGTGTGTTCCTCTGAAAATTCACAGTCACAGGTCGCTGTGAATCCATATAGACCGGTGCCAGCGAGCTTGGGATTTCAGTGGTTTCAACCAAATGTCAGATGGGAACAGCACAGCGGCCACACAAGGCTACCATTGTTCTTATTTAGTTGTTTTCGTGAACATCGTTAATAACAAATCTACTGGAAAACCCAGACCTTCTCTTTCTGGAGCCAAGGTTCGCCTTAAAATAGCTTCAAACTTTCATTTCCATTTTTACCATAAAAACATCCTCAGCCCTGTTTAGATCAACACCCGGTGGCAATAAGCGAATTCTTCTCAGTTTGCACTAACTTACATTCATTAATACCTCTTCCTGATTTTAAAAAGCACATAAACACTGCATGGATATGCTGTCAGTGCAAACTTTTTAAGACATACATTTGTACCTAAGAAATTATTCCTACTTACCCATCCTAACCCTATTCTACTCCCCAAGGGGATAACAGGAATAATTATGAATGAATCCTTCTACTCTTTCATGTATATATGACCCATAAATATGCACAGATATAAAGATTCATACATGTGAAATTTCATTTGAACAGAATCACATCATGCATATTTTCCTGCAAGTTAGATGTTCTTCTTGTCATGGAGAATGTTGGTTTTTTTTTGTCTCTATCAGTGCAAAGAGATGGAGCTTATTCCTTTTACCCACTGCAGAGAATTGTATTGCAAGGATGCAGCATAATATATTTTGATCATGCCTCTGCAGTCAGTCATGATAGGTTTTTCCAAAATGTTCTGTGATTAAAAATCGTGTCAATAAATGCAAACCCTGTGCAGCGTTTCAGCAGTTTCTTTGTCTTTTTTCCCCAGCAGTTTCTTTAGCATAATTGTTAGAAGTTATTTAGTAGATCACAGAGAGCTTATAATTTAAGAAGTTGATAGGTACAAGAAAATTGACCTCAAAAACGTTTTATAATTTCACATTCTACAATCTGTCTTTGAGCATACCCAGTTCTATGTAAGATTCCCAGTAAGTTAGTATCTGTCTTTATATTATTTTATTTTTCAATAGGTTGGATTAAAATTATGACTGTTGTTTTTATTTGTATCCTCCTGATGATTAGTTTGAGGGTTTTTTTTTCTTTCTTCAAATTATCCTCGGTAATTGTATATTCTCTTTATTTCTCTATTTGCCTATTGGATTTTCTGGCTCTTATTCTTATTTTTGGTAAGCTTTTAAAATTTTTGGATAGCAATCCATTTTCTGGTGTCAGTAAATACTCTTTAATCATACAGAAGATAAAAAAATTTTATGAAAGTAAAATGAAAGCTAATTGCTTGAGATCCCTCACTTGCTGTCATTAGGTACCTTTTAGTTGGTTCTGACCGATAGAGACCCCATGACCAACAAATGAAATATGGCCATTCTGTGCCATCCTCCCAATTGTTGCAGCCACTGCATCAATCCATCTCCTGAGGGCCTTTCTCTTTCTTGTTGCCCCTCCAATTAACCATGCATGATGTCTGTGGTAGTTACATAGTCTCATTAACCATGCATGATGTTTGTGGTAGTTACATAGTCTCATTAACCATGCATGATGTCTGTGGTAGTAACATAGTCTCATGTCGACTTGAGGATATTAAGAGTGAGGAGGTAGAGTTGTCTGTCAATCAGGTGGCAGCTGGATTGGAGGGCTGCAGAGATAAATGGCTCTCTGGAGTCCCCTACCTCTCTCTGCTTTCATCTTTTTGTTGATAAGCCACACAGAGACTTGCTGAGACCTGTGAGAGTCCCTCTCTCTTCATCACCTTCCTGTTGAAGAGCCACACTCAGAGAGCTGGAGGAGCCATGGGGAGATCCACACCAGCGCTGAGATGCTTCCACTGCCATTGGATCCATAAGACTTTTCACCCACTGGCCTGTGATATTTCTGCTTTCTGCATCATTGCATGCGACTGCAGAGGGATTTGTGGACTAGGATCAGACATGTGGACTAATATTGGACTTACAGACTTGATCTGGACTGGGGTGGGATGTTTTCTCAATATACAATTGCTCTTTGATATAAAGTTCTCTCTTATACACACATGGGTGTCTCTGGATTTGTTGCTCTAGTCAACCTGGACTGGCACAAAATCCTTTCCTAATAATATGTTCAAAGTGTGTAAGGTGAAGTCTTTGCATCCTTGCCTCTAAGGAGCACTCTGGTCATACTTCTTTCAAGACAGATCAATTTGTCCTTTTATCCCTTCATGGTACTTTCAATATTCCTCTCCAGCACCACAATTCAAATGTATCCTTTTTCTTAGGTCTTCCTTATTCAATCTCCAATGTATATAAAGGCAGTTGAAAATATGTCAAGTCAGGTGCACCTTAGTCCTCAAAGTAACAACCTTGTTTTTCAATACTCTAAAGATGTCTTGTGCAGCAGAGTTACCTAATGTAATTCATTCTTCGATCTCTTCACTGTTGCTTCCATGAGCATTGGTTGGGGATCCAAGTAAGACAAAATCCTTAACAACTTCAACCTTTTCTCCATATATCATGATGTTACCTATTGGCCCAGTTTTGAGAATTTGGCTCTTCTTTACATTGAGTTATAATCCAAACTAAAAGTTGGAATCCTTGATCTTCAGTAGCAAATTCTCCAAGTCCTCCTCACTTTTAGGAAGCAAGGTGTGTCATCTGCATATCGCAGGTGGCTAATAAGGGTTCCTACAATCTTGATGTTGATCTTTCTTCATATAATCTAGATTTTCTGATTATATTCTCAGCACAGTTTGAATAAGTCTTGTGGCTCCAGTGGGGTTGCAAGCATCTCAGCACTGATGTGGGTCTCCATGTGACCCCTCCAGCTCTCTGAGTCTCTCAACAGCAGGAAAGGAAAGGCAGAGTGTGTCCCACCTCCAGGGAGGAAGACAGGAGTTACCAGAATCCTCAGGAGAAGGCCATGCCCACACAGTGGCAATATGACCTGAGTGATAGGTTAGACTCCACCCCATCAAGTCTAGTGTATTAAGGATATTATGTAACTGCCACCCCAAGCATAGCAAATCATATGATTTTCAAATTCAAATTGGCCAATAACAGTCCGTTTCAAGTCACTAATGCCTAGGATATTGATATTTATGTGTTCCATTTCATTTTTGATGAGTTCTAATTTCCCCATGTTCATACTTTACACATTCCAAGTTCTGATCATTAGTAGATTTTTGTACATTTCTCCTTACCTTGAGTTGTGCCCCACAAGCAAATCAAGATCTGAAAGCCTCCACTCCCACAGACTTTACCTTCCATGATAATGGTCACCAAGGTCAACCCTCCATGGTCATGGTCACCATGGTGAACTCTACTCCAAGAATGAAACTCCTCCTCAGTCCCATTATGAGTACCTTCAATATGGATTGCAATGAAAAATAAAGAAAACAAAAAAGGAGAGTGCAGTCAGTGTAAGATATGAAAATAATAATAATTTATCAAGGGGTCATAAGGGTGGGCAGTGGGGAAGAGAAGCTGATACCAAAGGCTCAATAGAAAGTAAATGTCTAAAAAATAATGATGGCAACATATGTACAAATGTGCTTGATACAATTGATGTATGGATTGTTATAAGAGTTGTATGAACTCCCAAAAAATGATAATTTAATTTAAAAAGTAAATGAAAATCCTCAGAACTTGACCGATAGACTGCGAGATAAATGAGGCAAAGATTGAAGTTGTCAGGAATTGGAATTTCCTTGGATTCACAATCAAATACGAATGGACGCAGCTAGTCAAGAATGCAAACAACATATGCACTTGGCAAGACTACTGCACAGGTGCTCTTTAAAGGGTGATGGAACAAACATGAGAACTCAGGTATGTCTGACCCAAGTCAAACTATTTCAGTGACTGCATATAAATGTGAAAGTTGGGCAATGAATGAGAAGACAGCTGAAGAACCAATACATTTAAATTATGGCATTGGCAAAGAATATTCAAAGTACCATAGACGGCCAAAAGAACAAACAAATCTGTCTTGGAAGAAGTAACCTCTATGTTTCTTAGGATTGAGGAAGGTGAGCTTCTCGGGTACTTGGAACGTGCACTCAAGAGAGATCAATTCCTGAACAAGGGCATCGTGCATGGTTGGTAAAACAGATGGTGAAAAGGACCTCTAAGGACTGACAGAGTGCTACCACAATGGGCTCCAGCAAGGCGACAGTGGTGAGGATGGTACAAGACGGGGCTGTGTGTCAGTCTGTTGTACTTAGGTTCGCGGTGCTCCCAGGTGGAACTGACTTGATACCCACCAACATGTAAGTTGGAAGCAAATCACCATCAGTGGGTTTTGGTTTGGGTTTTTGTTCTCCATTTTGCTAAATTTCTTGTCAGTTCCACATGGGATAGCTAAAGTCAACTTTTAAGCTCTCTTAAGACTTTACAGAGGATAGAATCATTTAGGAAAGGAAGGTTAACGTAGGGAAAGGAATTGCCACCGCACAAGGGCTGTTTGGAGAGCCCTTACTGTCCTTTCTAGGACTCCTTACTCCTGACATGTGCATGAACTGGAGGAACTGTGGAGCAAATGCCTCTCTGGAGATACGTTTTCTTATGATCAGTCACAATCTAGTCTTGCATCTTTGAAGCACCCAGAATAATTTTATTTGTCAGGAAGCATTTTGCTGTCTGACAGAACTCTAACTCACAATAGCAAAAGTAAGATCCGACTTGTTATCATATATGATAAAAAAAGATTCTAGAGCACAGAAAGATCTGGAAGTACCAGTTCTCAAGTACTCCAACTGGGAGCCCAGGTGAACAAGAACCTTTTCCATCTTCCTACTTTTGCTTGGCATGATTGTGGCAGTTATATAAACTGTTGTCAATTTGCGAGGATTAGGATTGCAGGGGGGGAGGGAGTCTAGCCTGTCAATCATTGTATAGTCAATGAGGCCTCTGTGTGGGCATGGCCGTCGCCCTGAGGATTCTGAGAATTCCTGTATTTCCTCCTTGGAGGCGGGAGACACACTCTCTGCTCACTCCCTGAGAGACGCTCTACTGACAAGACAGATGACGATATACTGATAGACCCCATTCCCTGGGAACTCGAGAAGTCATGTGGAAACCCCTGCCAGCACTTGGACGCCTCTACCGCTACTGGATCCACAAGACTTTGCACTCACCAGCCTGTGATCTTCCTGCATTCTGTATCATTGCATGTGTTTCGTGAGTCTGAAGAGGACTTTATAGATTGGTATAGGACATATGTGCTTAAATCAGACATATGGACTTGCTCTGAACTGGGCTGGGATGTTTTCTCAGTATTCAAATTCTCTTGTGTATAAAGCTCTTTCCTATACACAAGTGTCTATAAAATTTGTTTCTCTAGTCTACCCGACTAACACAACAGTTTTATTTAAAAGTCCAGGGCAGGTGGTCTTCTGGTATTTTCAAACTTAATCTAGGTTAATAAGCTTTTTAAGGGAGAAAGTGAGCTTATTTTCCCCATGATCAATATACTAATCCAATACTTAAAAAAAAAATAAGTATCTGTCCACTTTGGATCAGAGGCTTATCTTTTGGGCCATCATTTTTGACAAGTGGATTTAAAAAGACACTGATATGTCAGACTCACATGAAGAAACCATGTCTATCCCTAGTGGCTGCATGTGGGAAAGGGGAAAGGCCATGCTACTTACTGTCCTCTTCTTGAAGTGTCAAAACCTCATTTGCTATAACCGTTCACTGCACTTCTCTAAATCATAGATGATCATTAGTTGTTTTTGCTGGGTGAATAATATCTAGAAATTGAGTAGTTTTATTTTATTCTTCATAGTGTGGATTTTTTTTACTTTTATTCTCACAGAGTAATAATTATAGATTCAGATAATTCTCTGTATTCGCTCCTCTCTTATGTTAAATCTCACGGGGTCTCCGTGAGCAGGAGTCAGCTCAGTGGCCACTGGTTTGGGTTCCTCTGTGGTTTCTCCAGGAATTACACTTACCACACTTACTGATTATTCCCTTTCCTGAGAGGCTGAGCCAATGTGCTCAGAGCCTGGGTAATTTATTCTGTTCACCAGTATTTTTCCTGTACTGACTTAATGCATGAGACACTTAGAGTACTCAGTATTTCTTTTTAAGAACTATATAGTGCCTGCATCATTAAAAGTTCTCCAGAGAAACAGAGCAGGATATATGAGTGTGTGTGTATGTGAATACATAACTTTTACATAAAAATATTTATTATATAGAGAGAGATAGCGAGGGAGAGAAACAGAGACAAAGTCAGAGAGACACAGAGAGAGAACTTTTAAGAAATTGGTTAATGGCACGATGGGGGCTGTCAAGCATGAAATTCATAAACCAGACTGGCAAGCTGGAAATTGGAGTAAGAGGTGATGTTGCAGTCCCGGGGTAGAAATCCAAATGAGTGGACAGCAGAATGGCAACTCAGTAACCTATCTATGTTTCAGTCTTTAAAGCAAGAGTCTGTCCGTCTTCAGAAAACTTCTTCTTTCTGTTCTTAAGATGAGATGAGGACCACTCACTTAATGGGGGAAAAATCTGCTTTAAAGGAACCCTGGTGATGCAGTGGCTAAGTGTTGACTGCTAACCAAAAGACTAACCACAGGAGAAAGATGTGACAGTGTGAGGCAGTAACCCTATGGAGAAATTCTAGCCTTTCCTGTAGGTTGGATATTAGTAGGCATTGAGGTATTATACCAGTTACAGAATTTCCTATCAACTTGTGAAGGTGGCAGGTAGGGGGGTGTCTAGCCTTTCAACCAGGTGAAAGTTTGATGACCTCATATTTGGATACCAATAGCTGACTGGAGGGCAGATACTCTCTCTGCTTTGACTTCCTGCTGACAAGCCACATGAAGCTATATGCTGATGGAGCCAGAACCTGGGATCTGACAGAACCACGTGGAGACCCATGCCAGCATTGAGATGCTTCCACTGCCGAGACTTTTCACCCACTGGCCTGTGATATTCCTGTATTCAGTGTCATTGCATGTGTTGTGTGAGTCTGAAGAGGAATTGATAGACTGGTACTGGACATATGGGCTAACATCGGATTTATAGACTTGATCTGGACTGGGCTGTGATGTTTTCTCAATGTATAATTGCTCTTTTATATAAAGCTCTTTCTTATACACATATGAGTGTCTATGAATTTGTTTCTCTAGTCCACCGGACTCACACATGGTAAACAAAAAGCTAACTCTTTTAAAATGTTAGTCAATGCAAGAACACTTTGTTCTATTAAATTTAGATTAGCATTCCAGGATGCACACCTTACCGACACGACTGCTGAAAAAATATGTGTGCATAAGCAAATGTGGTGAAGAAAGCTGACCGTGGCCAGCTATCAAAAGATATAGTGTCTGGGTCTTAAAGGCTTGAAGATAAACAAGCAGCCATCTAGCTGAGAAGTATCAAAGCCCACATGGAAGAAGCACACCAGCTTGGCTGACCTCAAGGTGTAGAAGGGACCAGTTATTAGACATCAAAGAACTAAAAATCACATCAGTGGATGCCCACCTTCTTGATACGATCACTGAAGACAAACGTGTGCATAAGCAAATGTGGTGAAGAAAGCTAATGGTGCCCGGCTGTCAAAAGATATAGTGCCTGGGGTCTTAAAGGCTCGAAGATAAACAAGTGGCCATCTTGCTCAGAAGCAACAAAGCCCACATGGAAGAAGCACGCCAGCCTGTGTGACCACAAGGTGCAGAAGGCATCAGTTATCAGACATCAAAGAACTAAAAACCATATCAATGGGTGTCCACCTCCCTGATACGATCACTGAAGACAAACATGAGCATAAGCAAATGTGGTGAAGAAAGCTGATGATGCCAGGCTAACAAAAGAGATAGTGTTGGGGGTCTTAAAGGCGCAAGGATAAACAAGTGGCCATCTAGCTCAGAAGCAACAAAGCCCACATGGAATAAACACATCAGCCTGTGTGACCACGAGCTGTCGAAGGGATCAGGTATCAAGCATCAAGGAACTAAATCATATCATTGAAAATGTGGGGGAGTGCAGAGTGGAGACTCAAAGCCCATTGGCAGCCAAATGGACACCCCTTACTGAAGGGTTGTGGGGAGGAGATGACCTAGTCAGGGTGCAGGGAAGCAACAATGAAACATATAATTTTCCTCTAGTTCTTAAATGTTTCCTCCTCCCCCCCACCCACTCTCATGATCCCAATTCTACCTTATAAATCTGGCTAGACCAGAGGATGTACATAGATACAGAGAGCAACTGGACACACAGGGAATTCAGGACAGATGACTCCTTCAGGACCAGTGATGAGAGTGGTGATGCCTGGAGGGTGGAGAGAATGTGGGGTAGAAAGGGAGAACTGATTACAAGAATCTATGTATAGCCTCCTCCCTGGGGGAGGTTAGCAGAGAAGAAGGTGGGGGGGACATCAGACAGTGTAATATATGACAAAATAATAATAATTTATGAATTATGAAGGGTTCATGGGGTAGGGGGTAATGGGGAGGGAGGGGGGAAATGAGCAACAGATATTAAGGGCTCAAGTAGAAGGCAAATGTTTTGAGAATGATGATGGCAACAAATGTACATATATTCTTGACAAAATGGATGTATGTATGGAGTGTGATAGGAATTGTATGAGGCCCCAATAAAATGATTAAATAAAGAAAAATGTTAGTCACATTTGACTACTTTCATGGCAACATCAAGATTGGTGTTTGATCAAATAAGTGGGTGCCATAGCCCAGTCAGATTGACACATCAAATTAGTATCTGAATCATAGTCAATTAATATGGCCTTTCTAGCAACAATCCCTTTTGTGATGTGTAATCAATTCTCTATCACTGGTCTCTCAGGTTGCCATTCCGTAGTGGCTTGTGTGTTGCTGTGGTGTTGGAAGCTAGAGCACTAGTGTTTCAAACACCAGCAGGGTCACTGAAAGTGAACAGGTTTCAACAGAGCTTTCAATGGGGAAAAGGGACTTAGAAGAAGAAATAGGCTGTCACATATGAGGAATTAACCACTGAAAAGCTGATGTATAGCAGTAAAATACTGTCAGGTACGGAAAACCTACTCAGTAGCACCACAACCTGGTCAAGACTGTGGCAGAATGAACTTATCGGGTAAAAGGGCTCAGCATGTCACTGAGGACGTTCTTTGAGCCCGTATGCAAGCACGCAATCAGGATGAACGGGCAATTATTGCAACTAGGATGCAAACGTTGAAAACAAAGAGGAAAGAACAATAATTATAAAATATGACCTGGGTAATAGAAATCTCCTCATAGGCATGTGAAAGTTAGATGTTGGATCAAGACAATCAATTTGAATGATGGTGCTGGTGAAGAATATTGGAAGTAGCACGGACTGCCAAAAGAACAGACAAATCTGGCTAGGAGGAAACACAACCAGCAAGCCCCTTTGAGACATGGATGATAACATTTTGTCTCGTGTACTTTGGGCGTGTTGTCAGATAGACCAGTTCCTGGAGAAAGACATCATGTTTGGTAAAATAGAAGGGCAGCCAAAAAGAAGAAGCTCTTGGAGAGCTTGATTGACACAGGGGCTGCAACAATAGGCTCACACATAAGAACATTTGTGAGGATGCCGCAGGACAGGGCAGTGTGTTGTTCTGCTGTGCACAGGCTTGCTATGAATTGGAACGGATTGATTGGCACCTAACAACAACAACACGAAGTCTAGCCTCCGGCCATGCCTGTACTTCCAGTGGGCAGAGAGTTCTTTGCTATGCTAATGCACGGGATTAGAGAGGGCTGGATTCTGAGTCCACACCTTACTAGAGTGTGAACCAAATTCTCAACCCTTTGTTGTCTTGGATTGAAGCGTGGGTAAGAGTGAGGAAACTAGAGAACGTTCTAGAAGTGGGAAGCTATGAAATCAGTGGTTTCCTGCAGCGCACTTCCATCAGCACACCAGAGCCAATGCTCTTCCTCTCTTCCCTAGTCCACACGTAGCAAGTTCAAGTAGCTAGCGACTGGGACATGTTGACATCATAGAAACTGGAAGCACTATAAAGCTTTTTTCCCCCCTATTATAAAACAAGATTCTCTCTTTTGGCCTGGAATCAATTGTTATACATGCACCATGCCATTATATCATAGATTCCCTAAATCATTTGACCTAGTGCACCCTTTCCAGAAAACAACAACAACAGAAAACGCAGTGCCCTTGACGATGAAGGTTTTTCTTATTCTAACAATAATGCAGGATAAAGTGTGGGTCTCTGCTTTGACCATCACACAGGATCATTGAAACACCCCTCAAAGGGGTGGGATCACCCACTTTGGGAAACACTACACTACATGAAACTCTGCACTCTATAAAAGTTGAGATTTGGTGAATTACTTGACATGGTCCTTCTAGCCACAGTCCTCCCTCTTGTGACAGCTTCTCATTCTACCCTCTGCACCTGTGATTATAATACCAGTGGTGGGGGTGGGGGGTGGATTATCTGTTATGCAAATTTGACAGGTGTTATATATTTTTAGTCCCCACCCTGCATGACGGTGTGACTCAGTAGCCACTTTTTATTTCCTTGGAAATAAATATTTCCTTGGAAGGTATGGTATGCAAAAAACTACACCTGCATTCCAGTTTTTATGACTTCTCCTTCCCCTCTGACTATGCAGAAAAGACGAGTGCTGAGTCACCAGTGAAGAGCACCCATCTGACACCAGTCACCACTCCAAAAGACTGCTGACCCAAGACTCAGGTAGCCAACTTGACCTGAATCCCAACATGCGTTTGTCCCGAATAAGCAAACAAGACCTGCTTTTACTTTCAGACCTTTCATTCTCTTGCTCTGCATCTGACATGTCTCTACCAGATCATGGGGCCTGAGCTCTGGCTGATCCCTTGACCTGATTCACCAGCTGCTGAAGCCTTGTGGAGAAGGAGGATCTTCCAGACGGTTGTCTGAACTTTGTGTTTGGAACTTGCCAGCCCTACAACTATGTGAACCTTTTGCTTCATGGCCTGTGGGTTCGGTGAGTCAGTGCAGCAGATTGCAGGATCCAGAGATCGGGGGAGTATCCTAAGGGAAATGGTGCTGGCTGATGTCAAGCATAATGGAGTGGGATAGCATTTTGGAAAAGTTGGACACCCGGGACACTTTAAATCTCCACTTCACTAGGGCTGGTATTAATCTTTCAAAAAGAAATTATTTTTTGCAGAAGCATACAAGGTATTGGAATATAGTGATAGATGAGGATAGAGAGATACTCCTGAGTAGCAAATGGTAAAGGAAATTAGATATTGAGCATAAACCTCTGAATTTCTTAGCTACTGAAATGTTTCACAAGAGAAATGATGTGATACAACTATCTTCATATTTACATAACAAAATTAGCAGTGGTATCTTACATTTACATACACACACACATACTGCTGAATGTATTCCAATTCATAGTGACCTATAGGACAGAGTAGAATTACCTCCTAGGGCTTCCATGGCTGGAAATATTTGCAAAAGTAGACTACTACATCTTTTTCCATCAGAGCAGCTAATGGGTTCAAATAGTTCACTTTTGACTTAGCAGCCAACTAGTTAACCACTGAACCACCAGGGTCCCGGTATATCTAAGTAAAACAAAATGGACTCCTGCCAAGGAGACTCAGACTTATTGCAAGGTGAGGTAGTGCATCTTTACAGACGCAGACAGTCGCATCTTTCTCCTTAGAGCTGCTGGTGGGCTTGAACTGCTGACCTTTCGGTTAGCAGCCTGCAGCCAGCTTCCAGCACATGTGCACATGGGCACCCTATATTAAAAATGTGCAGTTTTAAGGAAGTTTTTACCTGTCCTAGCAAATCTGTTGTCCGGCTATCGCTCAGCTTAGAACTATGCCAGGTCCCATCTAAGCTTAATTCCATCAGGACCTGGTATGATCACAACAGTACTAACAGCTTAAAATCCAGACTCGGGAGGAGGTGGAGAGTTGGCTTCTAAAAGTGTGTGGAAAATGGGATTTAAAGATACTGAGATTCTTCCATGAACATTTTGAAGACTTCTTATATATCTAATAAATACAGACTAATTTCCTCATGCTCCCTTCCTGAAATATCGATAGCAACAATCTTAAAAATATATATGTTTTTTCAGCCCTAGTCATGACATAATTTTTTTCTTTAACAAGGATCAGTACCAGACAGTGTCGTATGAGGTAGAAGTTAAAGATATCCCAAGTGTTCAACTTTTCCAAACTGCTTTACTACTCTATTTACGGTAACGTAAATCACTCTTTCTCCCTTCAGGACACTTCCACCTGTCTCTGGGTTCCACAATTCGCTGCAATGTCTCACAGAACTCACTAGGCTTTAAGGAAGTGGCTTATAGTTTTGGGGGCTCCCAAGTCCCAAACCCATAGGTCAAGTACCTGGCTGAAGGCCTTTTCAAACTCACATGGAAGAAAGGGATGATGACGCTAACGTGGCAGGTCACAGGAAAGGTTGTCTGCTCACAGGGATGCAGAAGCCAGCAAAGCAAGTCAGAAGATAGATTTCTGGCTCAAGTCCCAAGAACTGGGGCTCAGATGAATGAATAAGAGCCAAATGCAGAAGCCAGAAAACATGAACTCTCCTTCCTTGACCAAGACTGTACAAGGTCGTGTAGGTTGGTGAATGGACTAAGAGTCATGATTTGAGTCACACCGTCTCATAAGAATTACCCCACCCTATATGAGGATAGAGGAATAGATCTATGTGCCTATAGTTATAGGTTTAGTATTAAGGTGGTGGAAGGACCTTAGGCCTCCACTCAAGCACTCCCTCAATGCATGAATACTTTCCTCTATTAAATTGGCGTTCTATGATGCTCACCCTCCTGACACAACAGCTGAAGCCAAAGCGGGTGAACAAGCAAATGTGGTGAAGAAAGCTGATGGTGTCCGGCTATCAAAAGATATAGCGTCTGGGGTCTTAAAGGCTTGAAGGTAAACAAATGGCCATCTATCTCAGAAGCAACAAAGCCCACATGGAAGAAGCACACCAGCCTGTGCGATCACGAGGTGTTGAAGGGGTCAGGTATAAGGCATCATCAGAAAAAAAAATCTTACCATAGTGAATGAAGGAGAAAGTGCAGAGTGGAAACCCAAGGCCCATTTATTGGCCACTGGAGATCCCCTTGCAGAAGGGCCTAGGGGAGGAAATGAGTCAATCAAGGTGCATTGTAGCACCGATGAATAATACAGCTTTCCTCTAGTTCCTAAATGCTTCCGCCCCCCCCCCCTCAACTATCATGATTCAAATTCTACCTTGCAAGTCTGGATAGAGCAGAGGATGTACACTGGTTCAGATAAGAGCTGGAGGCATAGGGAATCCTGGGCGGATGATACCTTCAGGACCAGGGGTGGGAGCGGTGATACGGGGATAGTAGAGGGAGAGTGAGTTGGAAAGGGGGAACCAATTACAAGGATCTACATGTGACCTCCTCCCTGGGGGACAGACAACAGAAAAGGGTGAAGGGAGACATCGGACAGGGCAAGATATGACCAAATAATAATTTATAAATTATCAAGGGTTCATGAGGGAGGGGGGAGTGGGGAGGGAGGGGAAAAAAGAGGACCTGGTGCAAAGGGCTTAAGTGGAGAACAAATGCTTTGAAAATTATAAGGGCAAAGAATGTACAGGTGTGCTTTACACAATTGATGTATGTATGTATTGTGATAAGAGTTGTATGAGTCCGTAATAAATTGTTAAAAAAAAGAATTACCCCACCCTAATCTTTCTTCATTAACATAACAGGTGACACATTCAAAAATGGAACCATGATCACAGAAACTAGGATTTAACAACACCAGAAGATGGAGGACAATGAAGGGTCGTATTAGATATTTCACCGTAGCACAGGCATTCTTTGAATCATGGGGACCAGGAAAAGTCTGAAAGGGAACCATCAGTGGGAGAGGGGTGTTACTGCGATGGCCTGTCCACTCTGCGGCCATGATGGGACAACCACAATGAGAGACGCATAGCCCCCCTCCTCCCTGCCCCCCCAGAGGGGGATGAACAGCAGAAACATGGGGGAAGGGAGACAGTGCTGGGTGTAAGATATGAAAATAATAATAATTTATAATTTATCAAGGGGTCACGAGGGTGAGAGGAAGGGAAAAAGGAAGAGCTGACACCAAGGCCTCAAACAGAAAGTAAATGCTTAGAAAATGATGGTGGCAACATGTGCAAACATGCTTAATACAATGGATGTGTGGATTGTTATAAGAGCTGTAAGAGCCAGCAATAAAATGATCCTTATTTGAAAAAAAGCAAGAAAGAAAATTTCCTCTGGCAACACCTGCTATCTTCAAAGAGTGAACAGGCACCTTATGGTGATGGAAAAGAATTCCTTGGTACAACTTTCTTTATATATATAATTTTAAAGAAGAAGAAGAGGAAAAGGAGGAAGAGGAAAAGTAGGAGGAGGAGGAGGAGGAGGAGGAACCCTTTGTATACTAACATGGTCTTTTTCTCACCCACGCAGTTTTCAATGTTCTTCAACAAGTCTTCCTAATGAGCCACAGTGACTGTCCTTTGCCCTTCAAGAAAATCTCTCATGACACCCCCTTGAAGCTCCCCAAACCAATCATCAGAATCGGAGCTGACCTCTCTGCCTTGAATTACCAGCTGAGAGGATCCTCTCAGAAGCCACTGCTTTAGTTGAATGGCACCCCAACAAGCGTATTACGGAGGGAACTTGCCTGTACCCATCTGCTGACTAAGCATATGTTATTTGGAATAAGCCCATGCATGTATTCACTGGAACTCTAGTATCAAAACTTTCTGAACGTATACACCATGTGTGTGTTCACATCTCTATCTACACTTCTCTCCCTCTCTCTATTTTTGGTCTCTGTTGTTTTAGGTGCAGACGTGTCAAATAGTAGAGGTATGTACTGAGGGGGTTTCATGTTGCTTCCAAATGTATGAATCTATGCATAGAAAAACATTCAAAAACAGAAATAAAAAGGTGGAGGGTGGGGGAAAAAAGAAGGAATGAAAAAAATCCCATACTTTTGAGCAGGAGGTATCTCACTTGTTTGAGAAGAAGCAGTCCTCTTTTCAGAGTTGTTGGGATGAAAATTCACGCAAAGGTAAAGCTACCATAGCGCATGTAAGTTGGATGAACTGAGGCAGCACACAGGAGCACTCTCTTTAAACTCACCTTGTTGTTGTTGGTGGTGGTGTTGTTGCGCTTTTATGAAATCCTGCATGCTAATCAGTGGACAGACTCTCACAACTTTTCACTTGACATTCCAGTTATCAAAGTGCCTTCTTCCTCTATGAGCAGTCTCTAACCCCGTGACAGTCTACAGAACCTTGAAAAAGAAAGAAAGGAAAAAAAAGTTGTCTTCAAGTCTGTTCACGCTCATGGTAACCCATGGATGTCAGAACGGAATTGTGCCCCAAAAGGTTTTCAATGGCTCAGCTTTCAGAAGCAAATCACTAGATGTTTCTTCTGAAGTTTCTTTGGGTGGATTCAAACCTCCAAACTTTGAATCCAATGACATTAACCATTTGTGCCATCCTGGGACTCTCTTATTGAGACTAGTTATCTTGAATCTGACACTCTCTTCTCCTGAAGTCTGATGGGACTCCTTTGGCTTTCAGACTGATACAACGTGATTCTTCTACTCTTTCAATCTTCTGGTTTACAAAGAAAATATATCATAGTCAATCAATATGGCCATTCTAGCCCCAATCCCTTTGATGCATTATACATTCTAGCCTCTTTGCCTGTTCTTACAATCCCATTTTGGAGGGCATTATCTCCTATGCTACTGGACAGAATTAGGGTGGGGCCAAGTCTCCCCCTTAGTAGACTGTCTGAACCAAGTCAATCCCTCACCCCACCCTTTGTTTCCTTGGGCTTATGGTCTATGGAAAGACAAAAATGACACTTCCGTCAAAGTCATTGGAGCCATTTGGGAAGCACAGAAAGAAATCCCAGGACCATCAGAAGAGTCACCAGTGGAACACATTCAAGATCTCAGTCTGAAGGGATGTGGCACAGAGACCCTGGGACAGAGCAAGTTATCCCGGCAGAGACCAGAGGCAGAGGCAAGGACGCTCGATAAGGTAGACCAGAAGAGCAGCACCAAGACTATGTGACTGTGAGACACAAAGACACGTGAGCCTCCTGGCTCACAGCGGCAGAAGCCAAGAGACTGTGTGACCGAGAGGCTGAGGACCAGAGAGAGTGTTGGCTGAGGAGTTGTTGTTGACCAATGACTATATGCTTACTGTTAACTGTATCCTTACTATTGACTGATCCTGACATGTAGAAACCTGTTAGCTTCCCTAATAAGCCCCCGTAATTGTGATTTTTATTTGTGAGTTCTGTGTGTGAACTTTGCAATATATAATGAACCCAGTAAAGAAGTAGAGGAATGATTGGTCTCAGAATAGGTAAGGAAAGATGGAGGGTGGAGACCTTCTAAATTCTGCCTCTTAACAACAGGGAATCAGGGTAGGTCAAATATGGGTGTCATGCCACTTTTTCACAACAATTATAATTATTTTATTGCTAGTTTCTGTCATAGAAAAGCAGTTACAGAGCAAGCTGGTGAGGATAACCTCATTAAACTCATGTTTTTCTTCCTCTGTCTTATGAAAATGAGCCACCCATGAAAAAATTATTACAGGGCAGTTTGTTATAAATCAAAATGTAATTACCATTAGTTTCAATAGTATACAGTCATTACAGGAGTTAACAAATCAAATGTATGATACTCAAGAGTATACTAATGAATTAAACTGGGTAGATCAAATTATTACTTAAAAATCCTCTTTGACTTCAGTTATTCATGGGAGTTCTTCATATTGTTCTTGGATGTCTTCTGGTGAGTGCAGTGTGCGCTCCTATCCTGTAATTTTGGGCTAAACCATCGACTTGCTTTAGCCAATTGGTTGTTACACGCAGTGCCATTCAGTTTGTTCTTAACCTGTATAAGGTTTCTGAGACTAAGTTTTCCTGGGACCATATAGTTTCATTTTTATCCCATAGTGGGTTCTAACCACCAACCTTGAGCTTAGCAGTCCAATGCCCAGCCCACAGCATCACCAGAACGGAAGCTTGACTTGTGCTCCTATGGTTAGACTTGCTCTCTTGAATTTCTGCCATTACCTTGAAAAGACTATGATTTAAGTATTACGGATTGAATTGTGTTCTTCAGAAAATATTGTAATGTTAAAGCCCCGACTCCTGTATCTATGAATGTGACCCTCTGTGGGAACCGAGTTGTATAGCTATGTTAATGTGATCCTATCAGGTCATCCAGTGGGTCCTAAACCTAATAACTTCTGAGAAGTGCCTTATGAAAAGTGTAGCAGACACAGAGGCACCCACAGGAAGAATGATGCCAGGTAAGTTGGTGAGCAAGGTACACCCGGTTATCTGTCAGCAGACAGGAGACACTTGGAGCGGTCCAAAGAAGAAAGCAGCAGGTCTGAACTCCTGATCCGGATTTCTAGCCTTCAAAGCTGGGAGGGAGGGGGAGATTATTTTCTTTAAAGCCACCTACTTTCATTATGTCTGTTAGAGCAGCATAGGAAACTAAGACACTCGACAATCTGTCAATTCTCAGCAGCATGAGTGGCATGTAGAGTAGACGTGAATTCCACATGCAACTTGCTCACAAGTCCAGTCTTAGCTCCATGAATGAGAATAAATGCCTTTTGTTGAAAACCAGAGTTTGAGGTGGATTGTTAATCAGCAATTCTGTGGCAGTTACTGTCTGATACAAGCAATAAAGACAAATGAAATGAATGAAAACAATACAAAGGGTCTACTAGAACATCTCTTTATATGAACTAAAAAACTGAGTTGATTTGTTTGTTTTTTAAAGGAAAACCTGATACAATAATCATCAGCTCACACCTGCGGAGATGTTCTTGTCTCTTTTGGCACGAAAGGGTGGCTCCCGTGTTGTGAGGTTCAGCCTAGGCCCTGTGAGCGGAAAGGAGCGTCTACAACCAAACTCTTGGAAACTCAGCATCTTGAAATCAGAATGGTTTTATTTCACAACACGCGTTGAAATTTTACATAGCGTGCCGTTGAGAGTGGTTCTCTCTGCATGGTAGCAGCATGGACATTTTTCTTTCGCTTTGGCCATTAGGGATTTTTCAGTAATGACATGGATTGCTGAAACAATTGATTTTAAGATATTTTGGTTTATTTTAAAAGGATCCAATATAGCCTGATTTTTAAATCATAGGGTTTTAAATTTTCCTTCCTACCCCATGCTGGGAATTTCATAACTAAGAGCAGAAAAAAGGGGAAATTACCAGTGCTACACACATTACTAAATAAATTAATTACTTCATTCTTGCACCATTTTTAACTCTAAAAGAAAATTTTAAAACTTCAGAAAAACACTACTTCTAAGGGTAGAGTAAGATATATATCTTTGATGTCAGTGGGAAAGTTTAAATGAAGCACTTTTTTAAAAAGTCAATTTATTGGGGGCTTGTACAATTCTTATCACAACCCATACATACATTTTCTTTCTACTTGAGCCCTTGGTCGCAGCTCCTCGTTTTTAGCTCTTCCTCCTCCATCCCCCCTCCCACACGAACCCTTGATAATGCATAAATTATTGTTATTGTGTCATGTCTTATACTGTCCACCATCTCCCCTCGCCTACTTTTCTGTTGTCCATCCCCCAGGGAGGGTAGATCTTTATGGTTGTTGCTGTTGCCCTTTTCCCCCTCACCTTCCCTCCCGGTATCGCCACTCTCATTATTGGTCCTGCGGGATTTATTTGTCCTGGGTTCCCTATGTTTCCAGTTTTTATCTGTACCAGTGCACATGCTCTGGTCTAGCGGGATTACATTGGGATCATGATAGTGGTGGGGGAAGGAAGCATTAAAGAACTAGAGGAAAGGTGTATGTGTGCTTTTGCTATACTGCACCCTGATTGGCTGTCTCCCCTCGACCCTTCTGTAAGGGCATGAAATGGAGCGTATTTTATTAGAGTTTGTGGTTCTCTTCCATTTCACCCCTTCCTAACACCCTTTTTAACTAGACTGCAGCGGTTCTCAATCTGTGGGTCGTGACTCCTTTGGGTGGTGGAATGATCATTTCACAGGGATCGCCTAAGACCATTGGAAAATACCTATTTCCGATGGTTTAGGAACCAAGAAACCACTCCTCTATGTGTCTCCAGGTGGATCTGCCCACATGCAGGTACACCCACATAGGAGTAACCGGCATGAAGACTGTTACCCATGCTACACCATGCTGCAAGACAAAATTTCATTTCTTTGTAACAAGAAATAAAGATTTCACAATATATAATGACATATTGTTTTGGTGACGAATCACTATGCTTTAATTACGTTCAATTTGTTACAATGAAAATACATCCTGCATATCAGATATTCACATGACAAATCATAACAGTAGAAAAATTACAGTTATGAAGTAGCAATGAAAATCATTTTATGTGGGGGTCACCACAACATGAAGCACTGTCTTAAAGGGTCATGGTATTAGGAAGGTTGAGAACCACTGGTCTAGCATTTAAGGGGTGCCACCAGGGGCTCTGGGACATCGGTTAGGCTGTTCACCACAAGGTCAGCAGTTGAGCTCTACCAAAGGCTCTGAGGATTTGTAGCTCCAGGTACCATAGGGAGGAGGTCTACTCTGTCCTGTAGGGTTGCTAAGAGTTGAGCTTTGACACAGGTCACTTGTGATCCTCAAGTACAACACTGCCTGCCTCTGAGGAGAAGTCTTCACAGGCTGGAGGGAAGTCCATCCAGCACCATCCCAGTGGGTAGGCCAGGCATTCTGCTTACGCCAATAAGGACGCTGTGACTATGACTCAGGCTCAGCTCTCAAGGAGTCCTCAACAATATCTCTGACTGAGAAGCAGCATGGTATCAGTCCTCATTCTAGATAAATGCAATCATCACTTTCCCGAAGAGCTAAGAGCTTTAGAAATCAAAGGCAGAAAGCATTTTTCTTTGCTTCCTCTAATCACATCCTACCTCAGAGACAATGAGCACTGGGTGGTCTAGAAGATAGTTCAAAGAAATAGGTGGGAAGAGTGAGAAAAAAGTGAAATGAATTCACTAGCATATGGCTAAATAAATAAATAAAGATATATTTAATAAATTAAAAACATATGTTGGTTGAGGAAGGAGGGAGCAGGGAGTGAGGGGAAAAATGAGGAGCTGATATCAAGGGCTCAAGTAGAAAGCAAATGCTTTGAGAATGATGATGGCAATAAATGTACCAATGTGCTTGACACAGTGGATGGATGGATGGACTGTGATAAGTGTATGAATCCCCAGCAGAATATGATTTAAAAAAAATAATAAGTTGCTGTTGAATGGATTCTCACTCATGACAACCCCAGGTGCTGAAAGCAGTATTATGCTCAGTAGGGTTTTCATGTCGATGACCTTTCAGAAGGTGATCACGGACCTTTGTTCTGATGAGTGGGTTTGAATCATTAACCTTTTGGTTATTTTTAAAAAACATTTTATTAGGGGCTCATACAAGTCTTATCACCATCCATACATATACATGTATCAATTGTATAAAGCACATCCGTACATTCTTTGCTCTAATCATTTTCAAAGCATTTGCTCTCCACTTAAGCCCTTTGCATCAGATTCTCTTTTTTCCCCTCCCTCCCTGTTCCCCCTCCCTCACGAGCCCTTGATAATTTATAGATTATTATTTTGTCATATCTTGCCCTATCCGGAGTCTCCCTTCCCCCCTTTTCTGCCATCCATGTGACCTTTTGATTATTAGTTGAACATTTAACCACTTAGATTTGTGCCACCCAGAGACTTGTACAATTTAATGTATATATTTATATGTATTTAACAGCTGACCTTTGAATAACACGGGCTTGTACTACTGGCATCCAATTATACACAAAATTTTTTAAAAAAACTTGATTGTTATAAGAGCTGTCAGAGCCCCAAATAAATTATTTAAAAACAAATCAAGAAACACTCTGTAACACTAATCACCTCTGCTTATGCAGCTCATTCCTCCAGTAAATTGCATATTGCAGTAAAAAGTGGCCTCTTAAGGCTATCCTGTATTCTTCATCATGTTCAGTGCAGTGTTGTATACCGGCAATAGCACCATGGGACTCATAGGAGTGCCGCTAGGGATGCTGGGAGTTCTCCCATGAGGGAAGCGAGGACGACATTACAGGAAAGAGCTGAGTTGCCTAATGTGTTTTGTAGATTGAGGTCTGCTGCTATGTAGCCGGGCCTTTCAAGGGAAATAAATCCAGCCGGAGGAGCCAATGTAAAGACAGGACAAAGATTCATTCTTACTAAAAAAAAACAACAACAAAAATATAGGACAAAGAGATCGTGAAGCTATCGCTGTAGCTATGCCGTCAGGTGTGAAAACCTTGCACTTTTTTTGTGAAATATCTTTTGATCTTGTATTGAAAATGCAGTAAGGTTAAACCGTAGCACCCTGTCATATGATCTCCCTCATGATTCATTTAAATTTATTCTAGTTTTTAATATTTTCTCCTTTCTTCTGAGTTGAGGTTTCTATGCTTTACTTTGTTAGGTTTGTTTGTTTTGAACGCTATTCTTGAATTTTATTTATTTATTCTCCTTTTTAATAATCATTTTATCCGGGGCTCTTACAACTCTTGTTACAATCCATATGCCGATTGTATCTGACATATTCGTACGTATATTCCATTGTTCTTTTCTAGACACTTACGTTCTGTTGAGCCCTTGAGATCAGCTCCTCTTTTTTCCCTCTCTCTCCCGCAACCCTCGTGGCCCCTTGATAGATTGTAGATTGTTAATTATTTTCAAATCTCACACCAACCGCTGTCTCCCTTCCTCTCTGGTTTCTGTTATTCTTCCCCCTGGATGGGGGTGTGTGGTTATGTGCCATTCATTGTGATCTGCAACCCCCTCTTTGTTTTTCAATGTTTTTCTGTATATGAAATTCTGTGTAGCAGCATCTCTGTAGACACACAAACTGGATTAATAATTCCTTGTGGGTGTGGCAGAGGAGGTTGGGAGAATTGGGGAGATAATAATGAGGCTTTCAAGAATGAAAAGAATGTTCTAAAACTGATTGAGGTGAGACTGCACAACTCTTCTTGGTGTGATTGAACTATTGAATTGAATGATATGTGAATTCTATACCAATAAAATTGTTGGGGGGGAAAATTTAAAGGGAAAAATGCAGCTTTCACATTGGTGCAGACACAATATCCTCATTGCTGTTATGGTGTTCAGTTCTATCTAGCGTTGTCCTCACAATTGTTTGGCTATTCTTGCAGCCATGGTGTCAATCCATCTCCTTGATGGCCTTCCTTGTTTTGACTGTCCCTCTACTTTTACCAAGCTTGATGTCCTCCGGGGACTGGTCCCTCTTGATAACATGCCCAAAGTACGTGAGGCAAAATCCCACCATATTTGTTTCTAAGGAGCATTCTGGCTATACGACTTGCAAGATGGAATCATTTATCCACTCTTCTGGCAGCTCGTATTATTTTGCATCAACTTTGCCAGCACCGTAATTCAAATGCTTCAGTTATTCTTCTATTTTTCTTTATTCATTGCCCGGCTTTCACAGGCATATGAGGTGAATGAGGCACACGGATCATTCTCAATATGTGTTCATTGACAGTTTATATTATTGTTAAGGCTGTCATCAGTAGTAGGCTATTAGTAGTTAAATTCTGGTGGAATCAAAAGTTATATTTTGATTTTTTATTGTGCAGGGGCCAGCACTCCCAAGCCCCACGTTGTTCCATGGTTAGCTGTCCACATAAAATCTAGAGTTGTCTCTCAAAATATTATATCTCACAATTTTTATTTACCTGTGCTAGTTTTTAGAGGGAAGAAAGACGAGGCTTTCTACTCCCATAGAGAGTTAGTCTCAGAAACCCACAAGGTCCATTGTAGCCTGTCTTGTAGGGTCCCGTTGAGTCAAAATTAACTCAACGGCAATGAGTTGAGTTTTTAGCAGATAGCCGGTAGCTGTTCCAGAACGATATCAATAACACACCACCACAACAAACTGTCCATCCACTCGTCAACCACTTTCTTAGTCTCCAAGGGAGGAACTGAGTACTTGGGAAAACGTTCAGCCAACTAATTTGATCACAAGCCTTGGATTTTGTTACAGCCTTAAAGTAGCAAAGCATCTGCCCTCGTGTGCACCACCCGCATTTCGTGGCTCATGGTTTTCTTACACATCCTTGCGGGCACGGCTTTCCTTGCTCCCAGATTTTCTTACTGTAGTCTCTCTATTCTCTTTCGATGATGAAGGAAGTCCACGTATTTTAATTTTGCTGCTGACATTTACCCCCATTTGTTTTCACCAAAATCCAGCTGTACCAGAAGGACAGCACAAGTTCTACTTCAGCAGATGAAGTGTCCTCCACTCTAAGCCAAGTCCTCCTCCTTTATCTGCTACTATCAGTACAAAGTGTTTAACTCCCACCCATTGCTTTGAGTCTCATTTGACCTTTTCATATAACTTTTATTTACATACAACAAATCATTGCAGTTGTGTTGGACACTCTAATGAAGAAAGGGTATTAAAATGGCTACCCACTACTCAATTAAAGAATGCTTAGCTGATAGATTTTCAAAGAAATGTAATATTTATATCTGTGTGCACATTTCTATTTCCCAGCACCCATTTGAAGAAATGATTTTTTGCCCTAGTGTTATTTGCTTTCTATCAGCTATCTCATATAACATCCATCTTAGGTCGGGGCTCTAAGACAGCAACATTAGTCAAGTTTACAGAGGTATACTCAGAGTTTATGGAAGTATATCCAGAGAAGTTTATAGCAAGGAAATGGCTCACACAGAGGTGGTACAGGCAGGCAAGTTTCCTGGAGCAAATGTTATGTTGGACTTACCTAGTAGTAGAGCTGATACACCCAAGATAGGCAGGTCAGTAGGCAAGCATCTCGCTGCAGAAGCAAACAAATCCAAGGTTGTTAGGAACATTGTCATGATCAGTACGTAGTACATCAGATCACTGTCTCAAGGTGAAAGGCTTGGTGGTTAGGAGAGGAGTCAGATGTAGAATTCAGAGTCAGCCAAATAATAACTAAGAGTAGGCCACACCCACAAGATCTCATCATGAGGGGTAATTAGGTTTTAACTCCCAAGCCACTGAGAATCCTGGCCCAATTGACACAGAACTTTATCATATATCTGAAAACCTGGTAAAAAATAGTTATATTTAGAAATTCTTTCTTTTTTTTTCACGAAATCCTTACATTTTGGTTCATCTTTTGATTAAGTTTCTTTGGCTGGCAAGGAAAACATTCTCATGAATTATCTCCATCAAAGCATAAATAAATATATATTTTTCTTTTCTTATAAAGTCAAATTGTACCCAATGAAACAACCACAATTCAGTCAATGCAGTCATCTACCAGGTTATTGTTAGTGAGACTATAATATTTTCAAGAGATGGTTTCTATAATTAAATAATTGAAAGAGAAACACTGTGTCACATGTGCATATGTTCAAGCAGGGAATAAAGACCCAGAAGGGAACCAAAATATACATTTTCACCTTTAGAAGACTCAAGATTCATTGATCTCTTTGCAGACGAAGTAGAGATCCTGCCCCATTAAGTCAAAACATCCATGTGTTTGCAGAAGACATAGAAGCAAGACTTTAAAGAGCTTATAATCAATTCCCCAAAGAGCCTATTGTATGTCATTTACTACATCTCAAAGGAACCCTGGTGGCATCTTGGGTAAAGCACTGGTTGGCTAAACACAAAGTTAGCGACTCTACAGGAGAAAAATGAGGCTTTCTACAGCCAGGTAGAGTTACATGTAGTCTCAGAAAGCTACAGAGGCAGCTCTACCCTATCCTGGAAGTTTACTGTGAGTCAGAATTGATTCCATGGCCATGAGTTGTTATGGTTGGTATTTTTAACCACATCTCAATAATAAAATTTATGATGAAGACTGAGTTAGATTATTTGTATATGTCTGGTTATATCTTTAATCAATTCCATTGGATGAGAGTTAATTTGGCTGTAGAGTTCTAGGTTGAGAGAAGCATTTAGGCAAAACTTGGAAAATATTATGTCCCTATTATTTGCTTTTGTTGTTGAAGAAGAAAAGTCTACAGTGATTTAGTATAATCCAGTTGCCCCTGCCCCAGGATAAATCTGCATAGCTTTTCTTATTCATATATGTAATCCTCAAAATCTTTCAATTTTATTGTAGTGTGTCTAGGTATGTATTTCAGCATATTGATCTTTCTCAGGGCTTGAGATTCTTGCTCAGTAAGAGAAGAAAATGTTCCCATTATACATCTTCTTTTCCCTAATCATAAAAACATTGTTTTAAAATAACCATTTTATTGGGGGCTCTTACAACTCTTGTTACAATCCATACATCAGTTATATCCTACATATTAGTACATATATTCCATCATTCTTTCTAGATATTTACTTTCCATTGAGTCCTTGGGATCAGCTCTTTTTTTACCTGACCCCACCCCACCAACCTTGTGGCCCCTTGATAGATTGCAGATTGTTAATTATTTTCAAATATCACATCAACCACTGTCTCCCTTCCCCTCTGGTTTCTGTTGTTTTTCTCCCTGCATGGGGGTGTGTGGTTATATGCCATTCATTGCAATCGGTGCCCCCTTTCCTCCCCACCTCTCCCCCACTTCCTCCTACCCTTCTGGTATCTCTATTCCCATTCCTGTTCCTGGGTTCCATGTGTTGTGAGTTTTATCTCTTGCTTATGTCCATGTACATGCTCCTGTCTAGTCTAGATTGGGAAGCTGCACTGGGATCATGATAGCGGAGGTTAAGGAGGCCTCAAGGGATCAGAGATATATTACATGACCCATTCGTGCTCTACTGCACACCGATTGACTCATCCCCTCCCTGTGACCCCTCTGTGGGGGGATGTTCCATTGTCCATAGATGGGCTTTGGGTCTCCACTCCAACCCACCTCCATTCTCACCAATGCATTTTGTTTGCTTGTTTACTGTTTGTTGTGAATCTTCTTGATGCCAGTTGCCCAGTCTCAATGACACCTCATGATTGCAAAAGCTGGTGTGTTTCTTCCATGTGCGCTTGTTGCTTCACTGTTGGATGGCCACTTGTTTAACTTCAAGCCTTAAAGACCCCAGACACTATATCTTTTAATAGCCGGTCATCATTCTCTGTCTTCACATCTGTTTATGCATCTATTCTGTCTTCAGCAATCATGTGTGTGGGGTGAGCACAGAATGCCAATTTGTTAGAACAATGTGTTCTTGTATTTAGGGAAGGTATGAACTGAGACCCAAGGCCCATCTTCAGCCTTAATGCATTGCCTTATAAATATGTGTACATAGACCAATACCACTGGATATAATTTCAAATTGTAATAAATTTGAAAATAAAAAGGAAAAATATTGTATAAAGAAGACCTGTACATCATTCCCACTGTTTCAACTATTGTAATAAATTTAATGAATTTGCATGATCATTTGTCTCATGTTCTCTCTCTCTCTCTCAGCATGTATGCTAATTTTCAGTTCTTTGACCCAGATCTTATAGCAACTTAGACCTTTATGGCTCCAGCTTAATGTTTGTTTTGCATCTGATTGGGGAAAGGGATTATTGTATTTGATTCTAATTCATCTCTATATTTTAAAAAGTTCCCTGAATATCTGACTAATCAGCACATTTGACAGCTAAGTGAAATGTTGGAAGTTCAAATCCACCCAAAGGAACTTCAGAAGAAATGTCTCATAATTCAGCAAAATCAGTCATTGAAAAGCCTGTGAAGCACAGCCTATGCTAACACATATAAGGTCACCAAGAGTTGGAATTAGCTACACAGCTCATTATTTTTATGAATAATTATCTATGATATGTTAACTATCATTTATGTATCGTTTCAGGAAGAATTTAATTAATTTAATTAAAAACATTAAAAGAAAAAAGATATACCATATATATTCATGTATAAGATGAGTTTTTCAGCACCTTTTATTTTTTATTAAATACTTTTATTGGGGCCTCTTACATCGCATCACAATCCATACATCATTCCTCCAATGTGTCAAGCACACATGCCACCATCATCTTCAAAGCATTCTCTTCCCACTTGAGCCCCTGATATCAGCTCCTCATTTCATCTCCTACCCTCCCCATCTGCCCTCCCTCATGAACTCTTGATAAATTATAGATTATTATTTTCATATCTTACATCATCCTCCAGCGCCCTCACTCAGTTTTCCATTGTGTGTCCCCCTGAGAGGGGGTTATAGGTTGATCCTTGGGACCAATTTCCCCTTTTAACCCCCCCCCCAACCCTCCCCTAATTCTCCTGGTATCTCTATTTTCATTGTTGCCCCTGGGGGCGTTATCTATCCTGGATTCCCTGTTTGGGACTCTTGTCTGTAGCAGTGTGCATGCCCTGGTCTAATCCGATGTGTAAGGTAGAAGTGAGGTCATGATAGTGGGGGAAGGAAGCACCAAGGAACTAGAGGAAAGTCGTGTGTATCATCAGTGCTACACTGCACCCTGACTGACTCATCTCTTCCCTGGGACCCCTCTGTAGGGGGATGTCCAATTGGCTACAGATGGGCATTGGGTCTCAACTCCATGCCCCCCACCACAGCCCCACTCATTCACCTTGTGTATGATTTTGTTCTGGACCTTAGATGCCTGGTACCTGATCCCATCAACACCTCAGGATCACACAGGCTGGTGTGTGTGGGTTTATAAAGAGAATTTTTCCCAGCTTTGTCTCTCTCCAAAATATGCCAAACATTAGAGGCTATTTGCCAGCATAGGGTGGGAGGTCAGATGCTTAGAGACATCCTCCCTGAAGGCAGTCAGTTGCCAGACAACTGTCAGGGCCCACCACAGGTAGGGCCTGCTCCCTGCTGTTAAGGACAATGGGCTATTGCCCCCTAAAGGCTTGGGCCATCAGTCTGGTTCCTGCAGATGAGGTTTACACTCTACTGATGATGGTTTCTATAGTGAGCCAGAGCACAGGTCAAAACTGCTCAGTGACATCCAAAGTTAGGCCACCATCATGAATCCAGGGTCTGCCCATTTTGTCACATGTATACCCTTATTCACTCCTCTTCCAATAGCATATAGACCCCTAGATCACCCCTCTCCCATTACTGTATTACCTATAGCACAACCCCTTTCTGTGACTTATGTCTTTATCTGTAATTAGTGGTCTTGCACGCCCTCCAAAAATATATGTCTTGGGTAGCAATAAAGAGCTCTCGTAGGCTCCCACTTCCTCTCCCCGTCCTTGCTCCCCTATTCCCTTTCCCCTTGTCCTCCTTCCCCTCCCCCTCTCTCCTGTCCTCTCTCTCAATGTGACCCACCAAGTGAGGCTGAGGTGAGCATGCTACCATGAAATGTGTCTGATTCCATTATTTCAATCTCTCTTTTATTGATCATGGTATGACTTTACTATAATCTTTACTTATATTTTAACCATACAATTGGGCCTATTGAACCTGTGATTAGTTGTGGAGGGCTGACCTTTCCCCCACAGCTGTGCTTCTTCCAAGTGAACTTTGTTACTTCTCAGCTAGATGGCCGCTTGTTTATCTTCAAGCATTTAATACCCCAGATGAGATATCTTTCAATAGCCAGGCACCATCAGCTTTTTTCACCACTTTTACTTATGCACCCATTTTGTCTTCAGCAATCATGTCGGGTAGGTGAGCATCATAGAATGCCAGATTGTTAGAACAAAGTGTTCTTCTGTTGCGGGAGTACTTGAATTGAGGCCCAATGTCCATCTGCAACCTTAATTCTTAACATATAGCTATATAAATACATAGTTCTATTTCCCTATCATTATATATATATATATATTTACATGTGCACATGCCTGTATTTAGACCTTTATAAATGGCCTTTGCATCATGGTTCTTTCCTCTATTTCCTTTTACTTTCCTCTTGTCCCACCATCATGTTCGGCCTTCATTTGGATTTAGTAATTCCTCTCTCTATCTTGCCTTTGGTTAAGCCCCATTAGGCTTCCTATGCACTTCTCTCTGTTTATTTTAGTTCCCTTGTTGATCCCTTGTCCCTGGGTTTGTTCCCCTGCTCCACTTCCTTTCTCTCACCTCCCCTTCTCCCATATCCCCCCAGAACCATTGGCTTAGTTCTTTTCATCTCCGAATTATTTATCCTGCCTATCTTATCTTGATAGACATGCAGTTACATTAATAAGTGCAAAAAAACCTGGCAGGGCCAAGTAAAACAACAAAGGAAGTCAAGACCAACAAAACAATAGCAACAACAACAAAAAGAAAGCCAGTGACAAAAATGAAAAGGCCTATAAAGAGTTCAAGTTCTGTTTGTTCACCTTTATGAGCGTTTTCCCGTCTAGTCAGATGGATTGCCACACTGTCGCCATGGTCTATATTTGGCATCCCCCTGGGATTTGGTATTTCCCTGGGATCACTTTGCTTCCCTTGCTGTTCTGTTGCATGACCTTAGTATGTCACCCCAGCATGATGGGGTCAGATTGTGCACAATTCTCACAGTGTCTCCAGTATTGTCCCCCGCAGCACTATAGCTTAGTGAGGGACGTCATGTCTCATGATGGGGCCACCCTATGGTCCTCTCTGTGTTTTGTCTGTTCGAGAAGAAATCTCGTCCTCGGGGCTTGGTGGGCCAGGATGTCCTCCCCTTGCCTCTTTTTTCATTTCTCCTGTGTGCTCTAATCAGACACCCCCCTCTCTCCAAGCTATAGCCCAGTACTGTCCTTTGAAGTACAGTCTTCTGAGGGTGGGTGGTGTCTTCATAGTTGGGATTGGGGCCAGCCCTGAAGACCTCTATATTGGTTCCCTGGCACATGTATTCACATCTTGGTGCATCAGGTTGAAGCCTGCTCTCTCTCTCCTTCTCCTCTGGAGATATAAAAAATACCCTCCCCTTGGGCGGATTAGTGTCCTGCTCCCCCTACTACCTATGACTTCTTTTTTTCCCTCTTTCTTCCCCCTCTTATTAGTTGACTGCTGTATATATTGCTAGATTGGTTTTGGCCCCTGCCATAGTTGCCGGACATCACTCCAGAGATGCATGCATGTGGTAGCTTTTCCCCTATGCCCCGCCTCCTACCCATTTTAAGCTTACTTCAGTGGACTCATGTTGTCCTTGCCGTTTTGTGCTTGGCTTACTTCACTTAGCATGATTTCCTCCAATTCTTCCCATGCGGCAATGTCAGCACATTTCTAATGCGGTTTTTTTGGGGGGTTTTTTTGTGGTAAAATTAGGTGTCTTGGCTGATATTCAGGTCAGATTTACTTGAGTATATAAGATTTTTTTTTGTAATCCAAGTGAGTTTTTATGGGTTATATATATATTTTTCTGTTTTGTTTGCTAACAGAAAAGACCATACCATTTAAAAATGGCAGGAAGGAAGAGAGATTTGAGATTTTTTTCCTTTTCATATATATGGAAGGAGAGATTGATACATAGTTTTAATTCCTTAATTAACTTTCTTACTATGGAGAAACTGAGATCTGAAGAAAAATCTCCCATTATTTTCCTTTCTACATGAATAAGAGTTGTGTCTACCTTTGGCACAAGAATGAAGTAGAGAGAAATAAATTCAGGAAATAATATGGGAGCATTCTTTGCTAAGTCAAGCTTTGAGTGTAGTGTTATCATGTTCCCCCCCCGGAATGAAATATTAGTCTATAATGGGGTTTCAGAATGTTTGTAAACAAATAATTATCTTTCATCACATTTTTTCATGAACTTTTTGAAGGTCCCATGTATCCAGCATACTTCCATTGAAACGCAGTCATGACACAGTTCAAGGTCTGTCACAGACACTTCATTTTTCTCATACTGCTATCACGTAACATCAAAACTTACCCTCAGAAAGAGAACTGAGCCACAAAACTCTGGCTGTTCTAGGTTAACAGGCTGGCTGACAAAACTGTGTCCTTAATCTTGGCTTTCCTCTCTGTAATAACCAGCTTCCGAATCTATGGTTCACACTACATTTCTTAATAGAAATTCAATTTGGTAATTTAACAAAAAGCATGATTAGAAAAACTATGTATTTGTTCAGTCATTTGCGAATAAACTTGATTTCTTTCCTTAGCAATAGAATCTCTTGGGTTTTAAGTAGATAATTTTATAAAGATTTTCCAGTCTTGTTAGTTTAAATGTTTAAGTTTCCATGTAGGCTATAATTTCTCTGAGAAAAGCCCTATTGTTTCTATTTCATTTGAAATCGTCTACAGTAATTGTTGAAACATTAGTTGAATTAGTTGAATGTTTATCACAATCATCACAGAAAACATAGTTTATTAAACAATTTCCATCATTTTCTATATGCCAGCGCTTATGCTACACACAAGGAAATGCAAAGATGAACACTATATTCCTTATCCTCCAGGATAATTCTTTGATAGGGATATTCCAAAAAAATCCTAAAATGTAGACATTGTGCTAGCTCTCTAAATAGAAAATAGTTGTAGAAACTAAGTGCTCAAGTGTCGATTCAAATTTTCCAATTTGAATATTGTCCTCTGTGTTTTTTTTAGCAAATCATTTAATCCTTTTAATCAGCGCTTTTCTCATCATTATGATAATGATGATAAATAATATTCATCTCACAGAATTTTGAGGAGGATTAATTCATGGATTAAGCTTCCTCAATGCCTAATATGAAGCAAACATATCCTGTCTTCAGTTGCAAACATTGCTAAGTTTCAAAGATTGGGTTGTTAATGTGAAAATCGAGTCATGAGAACATGAAGGATGATCACCGAAGATCACAAAATGGAAGATAAGCAGGTCAGTACACAACTGTCAAACTTTTACAGAACTGCCAACATTGTGTAATTATCACAAGGAATGGTGTTGCATTGATCATCATAAAGGAAATTTCAAGAACTATCTTAAAATGCAGTGCTGTTTGTAGTAGGATATTGTCTATCTGCCTACAAGGAAATCCAGTCAATACAACTATCATTCAAATTTATGAACCAACCATGAACTCTAGTGATGAAGAAACTGAAGCATCTTGTCATCTTCTTTAATCTTGAGTAGATGAAACATACAATCAAGTTGCATTGGTAATTACTGATGACTGGAATGCATGCAAAAGTTAGAAACAAAGAGGACGTGAAAGTGCTTGGGATATATGACCTTGGTAAGAGAAATTAAATCGGAGTTCACATGATAGAATTTTGTAAGATCAACAACTTCTTCATCACAACAACTTCTTCAACAACCCTTTCTTCTTGTTCAATAACACAAAAGGTAACTTTACACCTGGACTTCTTGAAATGGAATCCCCAGAAATAAAATCGACTACAGTTGAGGGGAAAGACAATGGAGAAGTTCAATATAAGCAACTAAAATGAGGATAGGGGTGGACTGTTGGACAGACCATCATTTGCTCATATCTAAGTTCGGGTTTAAGTTGAAGAGAATTAAAACAAGTTTATTAGAGTCAAAAACACTGCCTTGAATATATCCCACCTGAGTTTTAAGAGCATCTCAAGTACAGATTTGTTGCATTGAACATTAATGACAGATGACCTGATGACCTGTGGGAGGGGATCAAGACTATTATTCATGAAGGAAGCAAAAGATCATTAAAAAGACAGGAAAATAAGAAATGATCATCCTGGATGCCAGAAGAGAATCTGAAACTTGCTCTTGATGGTAGAGTAGCTAAGGCAAATAGAGGAAAGGATGAAGTAAAATTGATGAATAGAAATTTTCAAAGGGTGGCTCAAAAACACAAAGTCAAATAATATAATGAAATGTAAAAAGACAAAGATTTAGAAAACTAAAAGGGAAGATCATGGTCAGAATATCTACAATGGGAAGAACTCAGGAAAATATTCAAGCCTTGAGTTACAATATTAAAGATTCTATTGGAAAAATGTTAAATGATAGAGGACGTATCCAAAGAAAATGGAAAGAATACACAAAGTCACTGTACCATTTCAAGAGGTAGAACCAATAAGCTAGAACCAATGGTGCTGAAGGAAGATGTTGAAGCTACATTGAAAACATTAAACAAAAACATGGCTCCAGGTTTTGAGGGAATATCAGTTGAAATGTTTCAACAAGCTGATGAAGCACTGAAAGCACTCAATATTCTGTTCCCCAAAATTCAAAAGACAGCTACTTGGCCAACCGAGTGAAAGAGGTTCATATTTGTACCCATTCCAAAGAAAGATGATCCGATAGAATGGGCAATTTTAGAACAAAATTATGTATGTAAGTAAAATTTTACTGAAGATCATCTAACAATGGTTATAGCACAACACTGACAAGAAACTGCCAAAAATTCAGGTTAGATTCAGAGCAAGGTGTGAAACGAGGGCTATCATTGCTGTCATAAGATGAATCTTGGCTGAAAACAGAGCATGCTAGAAAATCGTGTTTTATTGCCTTTGCAGAGGCATTGCACTTTGTAGACCATAACACACTATCGCCAGCTTTGAGAATGGGAATTCTAGAATACTAAATTGTGCTATGTGGAACCTCAACATGTATCAATAGGGAGCTGTGTGAACAGAGCATAGAAATAGTGCATGAGTTAAAATAGAGAAGGGTGTGCATTAATGTTGCATACTTTCACCATATTGCTCACTCTCTATGTTTATCAAATCATCAGGGAAGCTGGATTATATAAAGAAGAATGCAGCATCAGGATTGGAGACAGGCTTATAACAACCTGAGATATACAGAAGACACAATCTTGCTTGCTGAAAGTGAGTTGGACTTGAAGCATTTGCTGATGAAGTTCAAGCACTTACAACTCAATGTAAAGAAAATCTAAATCCTCACAACTGACCCAATAGGTCACCCGATTCCTCTGGGTGGCCAGCTAATTAATTTTTCCTCTTTCAATTTTCCAAGAGTGCTGTCTTGTCATTCCCAAGTCATGATTTTGATATTACAATACAATTAAATATGAGCACTTGTATGAATTTAAGAAGAGACTACCTAGAAACTACTGAGTAGACTGTCTAGATTAGATACATCTTTTCAAAAGGACATACTCTAGAGTAGATTATAGAAAAAGAATATCTCAACATACCTCAAAGAAACATACACAAGTTTTAATATAGTGTATTCTATTAGTTGTACAAGACTTTCTAAACAATATTCTAAACTTAAAAGTCTTAACAGCAAATAGAAAAATAATTTACATAACTTAAAAATATTTATACAAAGCAAAAAACATTCTACCCAAACAAAAAATTAAGAAATTATTAGGATAATATTAAATAAAAAGTTAACTTGTTATAAATTATTAAGATGACATGATCTTAATATATTAAAGGATAGATGGAATGAACTGATATTATTGAAAAACAGAGAAAGAAATTGAATATAGTTAGTCCCCAATTTAGGATAGAGTTTCATCACAACTACTCCATCTTAAGTTGGTCCTGATGCAAGTTGGGTACTTCTTTTTGTCTTCAGTTTTCATTATCAATGCCTTCTACTGTTAGTATCTTTATACATCTTTGCATTTGGGAGTTGTCAACTTTACATCTGAGGATGATAGCAGCTGCCAATCACAGGCTGCAACATTGTATATACTGCATATTACTCCCAATACTAAAGTGGTTGTAAGCCGTCATAACTGGTGAGGAGATGGTGTGAGGGTCACCTCTGACCTCCTCCAGATATGCAAAGGGGAAAGGATAGTGTGTCTCCACAGCAATGCAAGACCTATTGCCCAAGGTCACCCAGACCCCCACTCTCCATTATTCTAACATCAACAAACCCACCCACAGCACTCTAATTTTCTTCTGGTTTCTATAAAACCCAAACTGAACTCACAGCCTTGGAGTCATGCTCAACTCATAGAGATCTTATATAGGGTTTTCAAAGCTGTAAATCATTTTTGGAACAGATACTCAGATTTCTCCCTTACAGGGGATAGTGGGTTTGAACTGCTGACCTTGAACCTAATAGCTCAGTGTGTAGCCCACTGTCCTCAAACAATACAGCCATTTTTAAGTGCTTGTGATACAAGTTAAATGGTAGCATGATACAACTGTAAAAAATTGTAAACAACTCAATTGATGTTAAACTGCAGTAATATTTGTCACACCGTTTAGCAAAACTATAGTTAAAATTATGTTTAGATGTCCATTAGCCTCCCCTAACCTGTTTTCAAAGAACCTTTATAAGTCTATGTACTTCTGGAGAGCAAGCACTTGATTTTAAATAGTGCTTCAGTGTCTTTTTGGGTTCTTTCTCTGACCTGAGACAAGTAACATCAGATTTCCAAACTGCTAACATTCTCTCTGGCAAGAGAAATCATTTTGTCAGGTTTCTTGGGTGGGAAATACCTCGGTTCTTGGCTTTGTCATGAGAGCGAACTCACCCAAAGCCTGGTTTGTGATCCAAGTGGGTTTTTACGAAGGACAGAGAAGTTCCAAGTTTCATAGCCACTGCACCTGGGCAAGTCACGAGACTGCACACCCACACATGGCGGCCTGAGGCCGGGAGACTGTGGCAAGGCTGAGTAAGAGGCAGAGGGGCAGCTGGAAAAAGATGCAGGTGGTCTCCAAGTTATGGCCTTGGGGGCCCTTGGCTGGGAGGCGTGGTCGATGGTGCTGGTTGCATTGGCTGGATTAAACCCACCTGATCTAGTTTGGGCCCACCCCCTGGTTCCTGGTTCTAGATACTTAACAATTTGTTTTTAATCAATAAGAAAAAAAAGTTGTTTTTCCCTTTGTTCATTTCATAGGGTTTTATGTTATACTTTTTAAAAATTGATCTGACTCGTCTTTATTCTCTTAGAATGGTTAGTCCTAATAGTATTTCTTCAAAATTTGTCTTGATTCTTTGACAGTTTGATTAGTTTTGCTCTACAAAATCTTTACAAACAGTCAAAGGAAGCCGAATAGAACATTAATAACAAATACAAATCTCCTGAAACTCTAAAACAGAGGGTCTACCCCAATAGAGTTCTAATGGTTGGTATTGTCATTTATTCCTTAAAACCAGCTAGTCTTCTTTTGACACGAATTACCTGTAATTCTGTGAATTGGATGTTGTGGAGCCTGAGGCAAACTGCTGTGAGTAATTATAAGATTCATTGCTGAGTGATGTGACTTCTTCAAAGAGAGACTATTTCTTACGGAAATTGTATGATTAGGTCTCTAGGCATCTTGGCTTGTTCAGGGAGTCATGGCGGCCCTCTGGGGAGCTAATGTGTCTTTAATTATTTACAGGTTCACTAGAGACCCTTTAAAGCTATAAGCACAGCAGCTAAGGGAATATTTAAAAACAATAGCAGGAAATGTGTCATACAAAGACATTAGTAGAAACTAACACAGGCACAGAAGCTGCCAGCTCTTGTTAGCACCGCATGCTTCTCTATGTTGGTTTGGAGTTGGCAATTTTATGTGTTTCTAATGACACAGGTTAGTCTGATTCTGAAATGTAGGTTTTTTACTCTCCTATATAGGAGGCTGGCAAAAAATTACATCTAAGATGGACTTTGATGTCTTTAAGCTTATAGCTAAATTTGCTTAAGAAAAATCATCTCCTACCAAAAGTTATTTTTTGTGGCAAGGTTTTTTTTTAATAATTCCTACCAGTTTGGGCTATTTGGGAAAATAGAGGCCACACTCCCCAGAGGGCTATGCCACTTAGTAGAGTTCACTACTATTTTGTGGCTTACATTATTTTTTTTAAAAAAGATAAATCATCTCCATGTATTAAATCAGAGTCTAAAATTACAAAACTATTTAGATAACCTTACTGTAAAACATAAGTATTTTTCCCAAGCATAAATATTTATACACACACACACACACACACACACAGATAGGTACATAGCTAGATAGCTAGATAGATAGCCCATGAAGGTATAAAAATGGTTAATGTGCTCGACTTCTAAGCAGAAGTTTGAGGATTTGAGACCAACCAGAGGATCTCCAAAGAAAGGTTTGGCTCCAGCATCAATGCACTCAAAACACTCAATATAATAGAACTCGAAGGGAAATTCCTGTGTACAATACAACCAACAGCCAATATTTCAGTCAATGAGGAAAACTGAACGCATTTACCTTGCAAGTGGGAACTACACAAGGATGCCGGCCATCACCATTCAGCATTCTGCTGCAAGTGTTAACCAAAACCATGAGACAATAAAATGAAATCAAAGGAATACAATTGGGCAAAGAAGAAGCGAAATTCTCACTATTTGTAGATGATATGATTTTATACATAGAAAATCCCAAAGATTCAACAAAAAGATTGTTGGAAACAATAAAAAGATTGAGCAATGTGGCAGGCTACAAGATTAACAGCTGTAAATTTATCAGATTCCTTTATACTAAGGTAGAGAGCTCTGAAGAAGACATTAAGAAAATAGCTACTTAAATATAAAATACTTAGGAATAAATCTAATCAGAGACGCAAAAGATGTACAAAGAAAACTACAGAATATTCTTTTAAGAAATCAAAAATTCCCTACACAAATGTAAATTTTTTGTACATAGGAAGACTTAATACGGTGAAAATGTCAATACTACTCAAATCAATGTATAAATAAAATGCAATTTCTATCTAGATTCCAATGAACTTTTTAAAGAAATGGAAAAACTACTAGCTATATATGTATAGGGAAAAGACTCAGTATAAGCAAAATTCCTTAAGAAGAACAAAGGAGGAGACCTTACACTATGCAAACTCAAAATCTATTACGCAGCCATAATAGTCAAAAGAGCCTGGTAGTGGTACAATGGTAGGTACATAGACCCATGGAACAGAATAGAGAAATAAATTCATCTATCTGCAGACAACTGATCTTTGATAAAGAAACCAAATAAACATTTCATAGGAAAGAAACAGTCTCTTCAACAAATATTTCGGGGAAAAGTGGGTCTTTTTCTGTAATTTTTCATACTAGAGAGGCATATGTGTTGCTTCTGTGATGCTAGAAATTATGTCACGGGTATTTGAAAAACCACCTAAAGTGAACAAGTGTCCGCAGAGCTTCTAGACTCAGAACAGACTACAAAGAATGCATGGGTTGTCTCTGTCTGCTTCATTCCCAACTGAAACATCCATAGACTGCCAGAAGAAACACCTGTCTTGGAAGAAATACAGCCAGAATCCTCGGTAGAGGCAAGGATGATGAAACTTTGTCTTACATACTGTGGGCAGGTGTCAGGAGAGATCTCTCCTGGGAAAAGAAGGGGCAATGAAACAGTTGGATGGACACAGTACTTGCAACAATGGGCCCAACCACAAGAACAATTGTGAGGACTGTGTTTCGTTCTGTTGTGTAAGGGGTCCGTTGAACTGGGACGGACTTGACTGCACCTAACAACTGTAGTAGAATGAAGTCTTGCTTATCCTCTGTACAAAAGCAAACTCAAGATGCACCGAAGACCTAAATGTAAACCCCAGAGCTATAAAGATCATCGATGAGAAATTAGGGACTTAGTTAAGGGCCCTATTTCACAGCATAGGCACATCATAAAACATAACAAAGGAAACACACTCAGTAGGAGGCAAAACAGATGGCTCGGAGACCTAAGGATAACACACTTTTGTGGATCAAAACATATCATCATAAAAGTAAAAAAGCAATGTGCTAGGGAATTTCTTTTATAACCACAGAGTGGATAAGGGACTAATTTCTAAAATCTACAGAATACTGCAAGAACTTACTAAGAAAAAACAAACAGAGATAAACCAAATAGAAAATGTAAAAAGACATAAACAGACACTTAACCAGAAATGACATTCCAATGACTTAAAATCATATGTGAAAAATGCTCAAGATCACTAACCATCCGGGAGATACAAATCAAAACAATGATGAGATAGCACCTTACACTGACAATGACAATCCAATGGAGCGGGCGTGGCAGGGAAACAACAAATGCTAGAAAGGGTGTGGAGGGATGGGAACTCTCACACGCTGCCGGCGGGCCTGTATAACCAATGCAGAAAATTGAAATGGCTTTAAAACACCTGGGATTAGCCCACATGGAAAAAGCATATCAGTCTGCGTGATCGTGAGGTATCAACGAGAGCAGGTATCAGGTATCAAAAGATCCCAAACAAACAATTATATAGATGAGAATGAAGGGGTTAGAGTGGAGACCCAAAGCCCCTCTATAGACAGTTGGACACCCCCCCTTCACAGAAGCTCTACAAGGAAAAGACAATTCAGCCAGTGTGCGGTATAGCACTGACAAAACACATAACATTTCTCTAGCTCTTGAATGCTTCCTCCCTAACCCCACTACCATGACCGCAGTTCTACCTTACAAATCTGGCTAGACTGGTGTGCACATTGGTACAGATAAGAGCTCTCAAGACGTGGAATCCAGGACAGACACACACCTCAGGAACGATAGTGGGAACAGCGGTGGGAGTAGCAATATCGTGAGGGTACGGGTGGTTCCGGGATTGGAGAGGAAGACAAAGAGAGAACTGATCACACGGTTGGATTTAGAGCCCCTCACCCCTGAGGAGGATGACTAACAGAAATGTAGGGGAAGGGTAACAATGGGCGGTGTAAGAAACGAACTAACAATAATAATGTATAATTGATCAAGGATTCACAAGAGTGGTAGGGTAGGAGGGAGGAAAAAAGCAGCTGATATCAAAGGCTCAAGTAGAAAGGAAATATTGATGGAAACATTTGTATAAGTTTGCATAATATAATGGAATGATGGATTGCTATAAGATTTGTAAGAGGCCACCAATAAAATGATTAATAATAACAATGAAAAATCTGGGAATGATGCTTCCATATTCATCAGAGATACTATGGTAGTCTGAGTAGGCTACAGAAACAAATTCATAGACTATCATATGTGTATAAGAAAGAGGTTTATCACAAGAGCAATTGAATATTGAGAAAACATCCCAGACCAGTCCAGATTTAGCCCATAAGTCTGATATTAGCTCATATGTCTGATACCAATCTATAATGTCCTCTTCAGACTCACGAAACACATGCAATGACACTGAATGCAGGAAGATCACAGGCCAGGGGGTGCAAAGTCTTGTGGAACCAGTGGCAGTTGAAGTATCAGTGCTGACAAGGGTTTCCACGTGGCTCCTCCCATTCCTAGGGGATGAGGTCTCTCAGCGTAGTGCCATGTGTCTTGTCAGTAGAGTGTCTCTCAAGGAGTATGCCTTCTCAGTAGTGTCCTGCCTCCAAGAAGGAATACAGGAATTCCCAGAATTCTCAGGGGAAGTCCATAGTCACACAGAGGCTTCATTGGCTATAACCTGATTGACAGACTAGACTCACCCCCTTCATTCTTAATCCTCTTAAGTCACAAATTGACACCAGATTATGTAACTCCCACAGATACCTCCACTGAATATATACCCCAAAGAAGAAAGCCACAGCATGAACTGAAGTATGCACTCAGGTTCATCGCAGTATTGTTCAAAATAGCAAGAAGTAGGAAACAACCCTAAAGCTCATCAGGAGAAAGGGTAAAGAAATATTGGTACATACACACAATATTTCAATAAAAAACCCATTGATGAAACTATGAAGCACCTCAGACATGGATGTGTCTGAAGAACGTTATGCTCAGAAAAGTTAGTCAGTTGCTAAAGGACTGATATTGTATAGACCACTACTCGAAAGACATACACAAAGACCATGACTAACATACAAAAAGGAACAGACTTTGAGGGTTCCCAAGGGAGGGAGGGCAAAAGTGGGAAGTGAACCAATGCACGAGAATATTTACAAGTATAAATTTAGGAGTGAAGGAGGATGGAAGGCATAAAAGGGAACAGAAATTTCAGAAGAAGAGAGAGGGTAGGCTAGAATATGGGGTAGATGCTAATGAGTGGTTTGAACTGTTGAATTCAGATTTGACTGCTTGAAATGTAAACTTCCCATTGAATCCATTTTTAAAAAGGCCTGGTGACTTATTTTTTTAAAAAGCCATAAAAAACTCTGTAGAGCATATGGGTCAGAATCAAATGGACACACACGCAGACAATAACACAAATCAGGAAGTTCAGGGGGAAATTCCATCACCCTTTAAGTCCACCTTTCTATGAACTTTTGGCATGTCCTGTGTGTGTATGTGTGTGTGCACGCACGTGTGTGTGTCTCTGTGTGTGTGCATTGGGCTGCTAACTGCAGGTTTGGACATTCAAATCCGCCTTAGGAGAGGTATGAAGTTGTCTGAAGTCATCTCTAAAAATGTATAGCCTCAGAATCCTATATGAGTTTGCCACATCAGAGGGCTCACACACACACACACACACACACACACACACACGATCTGAACATTGATTCCGTAAGTTTAGAATGGAACATATAGGCGCGTGGGACAATCAAAACTTCTTGAAAGCAATCTCCACAAAGCCTGACTGCTCTAGGCTTTACTCCTCTGGTTTGTGTGTCTTAACTGCAAAAGGGTATTGCTGCCCTTAATTCTCAACTGGGTCATTGTTCGAAGGCGAGCATACCAGGAATAAGTCCAAGAATAAAATTCCAAAGAGGAATGGACAGAAGAGGAAAATGGAAATAGAAAACCCAGGGAGGAAAGGGATTGAATGCTGCTATCTCGTGGGGAATGCACTCAATGTCTTGAAACAAAATGTGTGTGACTTGTCAAGCAGAAACACAATGTGTTCTATAAACTTTCACCCAAATCACAATAAGAGTTTATCTCAAAGTTTATTCGGATAGAAATATAGTGACTATTGTTGGCTATCTCCCAAGCATTCAATGTTCTTCAGCCCCCCACACTCATGAGAAAGTGCATTTCCATTTGGGTGGGATGACCTCATGTCTAACTCTTGCTCACAGTAGTTGGTGCAGAATGAAGTACATGCCTTCAGTTAAGCCAATCCAAAGGAAGTACAGGGTTTTTATTCAATGTTTGAAGGAGCAAAAGTCTTCTTTGTGAACATCAGAGATGTGTTAGTCTGGGTTGACTAGAGGAACAAATTCATAGAGACTCGTAGCTTTAAGAAAGTGCTTTATATGCAAGAGCAGCCGAATATTGAGAAAACATCTCAGCCCAGTCCAGATCAAGTCCATAAGTGCAATATTAGCCTGTCTGATACCAATCTCTAAAGTCTTCTTCAGACTCACAAAACACATGCAATGACACTGAGTACAGGATGATTACAGAGCAGTGGGTAGGAAGCCTTTGGGTCCAATGGCATTGTAAGCATCTCAGCACTGGCAGGGGTCTCCACCTGGCTTCTCCACCTTCTACTGCTGCATCAGGGTAAGTCCCTGTGGCTTCTCCTCAAGGATGTCTCACAGGGAGTCAACATTGTTAGTAGAGCATCTCTTGGGGAGTGAGCAGAACAAGAGATACATCTTTTGTCTCCAAGGAGGAAAATGCGGAAGTTGCCAGAATACTCAGGAGAAGGCCATCCCCACACAGAGGTCTCATTGGCTATCTCTGGATCGACAGGCTAGACTCCACCCCTACACTCTTAAGCCTCAAATTGACACCAGATTATGTAACTACCACAAGAGAGAAAGCATAGGATAGTAGGAATTGACATGAGAATTGAAGCCATAACATCTCATGATGACATGGAATTTGAAGCCATAGAAACAACATATCTAACAAGGCCTAGTGAAGGTACAGAAAGTAAAGGAATAGATAGAAGTAGCTGAATTAAAATATTTTAAGTTTTTACTACTACTCAAACTCTATTATATTAGTTATGCTGAATTAAACCTTTCAGTATTTATCACCCAAATCCAGCTACAGCAGTGATAAAATATGAGACCATAATTAATCGATATGGATATTTACCAGAGAGTTTAGGGGAATATTTGCTGGCTAATTGCTTAATAGTCGTAAGTATGGTAGTTACATAATTTCTTCTCTTATTTTTTAAAATCATTTTATTGGGGGCTCTTACAGCTCTTCTAAAATTCTTTTCATCAATTGTATCATGCATATTTGTACATATGTTGCCATCAACATTTTCTTTCTACTTGAGCCTTTGGTATATGCTCCTCTTTTCCCCCCTCCCTCCCCCACCCTCCCATCCTGGTAAATTTTTTATCAATTTTATATTGCTATTATTATTCCATATCTTATACTGTCATCTCCCTTCTTCCACATTTTTGTTATTCGTCACCTTCTGGGGTGGTTACATATCCAACTTTGTGATGGGTTCCCTCTTTCTTCCCCTTCCCCCCCCGCCCCCCGGACCATACCCCTACCCTCATGATATAACTATTCTCCCTACTGTTCTTGAGAGGTTTGTCTGTGCTGGAGTCCATGTGTCCAGAACCGTTATCTGTACCAATGTATGTTCTCCAGTCTAATCAGATTTGTAAGGTGTAGGAGGTCATAGTCTGGTCCAGGTGTTTCTTGGTGGGTGACTAATTACTCTCCTGTGCCTCTGTTTACCTTGTAACTAACAGCATTGTGAAATAACTCAGTTCTTTATGACCTTGCAGCTAAAAAGCAGTGTGAGATAACTCAGTTCTTTATGGACTTTTTAAGGTTCTTTTGAACCTTGCATGTCCTTGTGCTTATGTTAGAATATAGTGTTATTATTCAAGTGTTTAGAAAGTATGCCTAGTTAAGTAACATCTGCATACATAAGAGGTTCAGAATGCTTTTTAAATTAAGTTCTTTGATGTATATTTTGTAACCATTCCCTTGTAAGAAGAGTATAAAAACCAAGCTTTGAATATACTTGGTACTTCAGTCCATCAGACTGTTGTCCTCCCAATCCCATGCTTTGTATATATCTCTTTCTTTTCCTTTAATCCGCACGCCTCATTTCAGATGCAGCTTGATGTGGGATAGCTGGTCTAATCACCCACATTATTGGCACCCAAAGTTGGGGCTTTGAAAACCGAGGATCCTGTGATGGACACCACTGAGCAGCAGGGCCGTGAGTCTATACAGAGAAAATGAAGGGTAAGTGGTGAAAAGTTGGGAGTAATAAATAATGGGATGAACTTCTAGTTAATGTATGTATGTAAATATGCTTGAAAATATGTTAAAAGCTAGAGGAGCAAAAGTAATCCACCAAAAAGTAGAGAAGTTTTTAGATTTTGTGGTTAAGGTATGTCCTTGGTTTCCTGAGGATGGAACTGTAAGTATTGAAACTTGGCAAAAAGTAGGGCAACGGTTAAAAGATCACTATACTGCTAATGGACCTAGTAAGGTTCCCATAGACAGGTTTAGTCTGTAGAATTTAGTTAGGGATAACCTGGATCCTAGGCATGAGGGACTCCGGGTTTAGAATAATTCGTTTGCATGCTCAAACAAAATTAAAAGTAAAGTTCCTGCTGCACCTCCACCTCTCCCCCTCCACAGCTGAAGCCTCTGAAAAGTGAACTTGAGGGCTTTGAAAGCGAGCAGGAGGAACCCCTTGATCCTGGCGATACAGAGCAGGTAGAGGACGTGTTAGTACATTATTATGATGAGAACTTAGGAATTTTTGCCACCTCCAAAGTGCTTCAACCTGAGAGTGGAGACCCAGTGCAAAAGACCCAGGAGTCCTGCTGGGATGAAACAAAGGTGGTAGCCTGGGAGAAAGCTTATGCATCATTAGCAAGAGAACAGGGAGAAGATTTAAGAATTCCAGGATGTTATCAGGTTAGGGCACAAAATGCTCAAGGACAGGGGAGAATGTTCACCCTCGTTTTATTCAAAACTATAAAAGATTTAAAATCTTCTTGTTCTAAATATGGTCCCGTGACTCCTTTTACTGTGGCGTTATTAGAAGCCGAGATAGGAGATGATGTGCTTTGGGCAGGAGACTGGAAACAGCTGGCTGGAGTGTGCTTGTCAGGAGGAGATTATTTGATGTGGAATTTGGAGTTTCATGAGAGTTGTCATAATACAGCAGATGTAAGCTGTTTGTGTGAACAAAGTGTGTGTGTGTGCGCACGCGTGTGTGAAAGTATTACATACTCTTTCACTTGTATGGACAGAGAGGTTTTTCTGAATATTTATTTTAAGGATCAAATCACTTTGCTTGTGTTTATTATTGCTTGAAGTTGAGCCTTTTTTGAGTATTTAAAAAATAATTATACCAACGAAACTAATCTCCTAAGGAAAATATTGTCATCATTTGTAGACTATGTAAATTTCAAGTATGTGCTAATTTTTTGTCCCTTTGTCTAATTCAAATCAGGAATTGTATTAAAAAATTAAACAACTGGCTTTTAAAAATGAAAATACTGCCTGCCAGGCAGTGCTGAGACTTTTTAGAAAAAAAGGGCAACCTGTCTGATTATATGAGACTATGCTTGAACATTGAACCTTCCTTTACTCAGGGGCTTGCTATAGCACCTGCTTTGCAAGGAAAAACAGTAAAGGAGGATTAATGATACTATGGAATTTATGAGAGCCCTGCAGTCTGGGCTCCATCCCCTTCTGCTATTCCAGCCAATACATATAACATCATTTTAAACTTAAAAGATTGTTTTATACGATTCCTTTGGATCTAAATGGTTATAAAAATTTTGCCTTTAGTATTGCTTCCACCAACTTCCAAGAGCCAATGAAGAGATACCATTGGCTTGTTTTGCCTCAATGCATGGCCCCAACCCGGTATTAATATGGGGAAGAGGGCATGTTTGTGTTTTTCCCACAGGATGCTGATGGAGCAAGGTGACTGCCAGAAAGATTGGTGCAGTTTTCAAACCATGCGGATGGTAATTTGCCTCCAAGTGCTTCTGGGGACATCACACAGTGAGCAGTACTAGGCTTACGTTCCTGATCCACCACTCTTACATTCTGTTGTCTGGGAAGGTCTGGAAATCACGGTGTGGGTTAATGACTCACACCCTCACTTAAAAGGTGAAGAAAACATAATCTCATCCACTTCCACAGTGTTTTTTTCTTTGTGGACTAGAGACTTGAAAGAATAATAAAACCATATTGTGGAGATTGTGTCTCATGGACAAACCCATCCAGTATAAGATCACAAAAGAGAGATATATCATCAATTGGTCCGGCAACCAGGACAACACTCAAAAAAAAAAATACTGGTGAATGGAAATAAAGGCTACTTTGGGAATGTGAAGCTTATGGGCCATTCCTCCAAACCACAAAGAAACATTACTCCCTGTGTAATACACTTTTGGCAGGGAACATTGCTATAGATCATGATGATTGTAAGTTTAAAATGTCTTGTAATAATTGTAATTTGTCTAATTGTATTACCTAGACCCCTGAAGGTATTGTCATTGCTATTTTGTGTCAATCTTCTTTTGTTAGGCTGCCAGTGAATTACAAACTGCCCACTTTGTAAATCAATTATCTAAAAATGTGACTGATGTGTTGGGTACTCAAAAAGATATAGACAGGAAGTTAGAAAAAAAAGGTAAATGCTTGTGTCCATGGTCACAACAGAAGTGTGTGTATTGTTAATCTAATGCATACTTCCTATGATACTGCACAAAGTTATGGTTAAATTATTGGCCTTAGGAACAAAACTTCATGAAGTGCACCCGTGCACTTTGCCCCCTCCCCAAACAGGGGTGTAAGGCAGAGGCTGGTTAGTCAAAGAAGGGTAAGATCAAGTCTGAGTCTCTCAACCTAAGACAGGTCCTAGTTGCCTGGAGGACTGTGACAGGTAAGGGCGATTTCAGGACTCAACAACCCAAGACAGGCACAGTCATCTGCCGACATTTTGAGCAAAGACGTCTTCAGTAAATAAAAAAGGGGGAGAGATGTTAAAGGCAATTAAGACTCAGCCTTAAAATGTATGAAAATTCTCATGATCTATGTGTCAGTATTTGTTGATTTCGTCTGTGACTCTATGTTTTGAACAGACTGTCAAGAACAAGAAAGTATGCAAGGGTCTGGAATAACAGGTTGTTTTAATTTTCTCAAGGATGTCTGGCTTGACAGAAGATGGAGTTACTATGTGTATCAAATGTACTTAAGAATGAGATAAGTTACACTGGGTTGCTTCTGCATGAATATAAGAAATATGTTATTATTAATATTATTTTTGAAAATTTTTGCATTTTACTACCTTGTTATCTGCAATGTCTTCAAACCATTCTGCCACAAATTTCAGCAAAAGTTCATCTGAACAGCTTTGAGTTGAATCAAGTTAATGGAGTTACCCCTCCGCAAAATCTGAAGGACTGGCAGTCAATGACGGGTAAGAGGATTGAGTTCAGATGCATCAACCTGAGACAGGGCACTATTTTTAAATAACAGTAGACCCAATGATGGGTAAGATCATTAGAACCTATCCCAACCTAAGACAGACGCAGTCCCGCTTTGCTCATGTTTAGTAAATAAAGAAGGGGGAGATGTAGGAGGCCATAGGCTGGTCCAGGTGTTTCTTGGTGGGTGACTAATTACTTCCTGTGCCTCTGTTTACCTTGTAACTAAAAGCATTGTGAGATAACTCAGTTCTTTATGACCTTTATAAGATTCTTTTGAACCTTGCATGTCCTTGTGCTTATCTTAGAATATAGTGCTGTTATTATTCAAGTGTTCAGAAAGTGTGCCTAGTTAAGTAACATCTGCATAGATAAGAGGTTCAGAATGTTTTTTAAACCAAGTTCTTTGATGTGTGTTTTGTAACCACTCCCTTGTAAGAAGAGTATAAAAACCAAGCTTTGAATATACTTGGTAATTCAGTCTATCAGATTGTTGTCCTCCCAATCCCATGCTTTGTATATATCTCTTTCTTTTCCTTTAATCCGCACGCCTCATTTCAGACCCAGCTTGATACGGGATAGCCTGTCTAATCACCCGCAGTAAGGTAGAACTGAGTCATGGTAGTTTGGGAGGAAACATTCAGGAACTAGAGGAATGATGTATGATTTGTCAGTGCTACACTGCACCTTGATTTAATCATCCCTTCCTTACAACCTTGTGGGAATTGGGGTGGATATTCAATTGTCTACAGATGAGCTTTGGGTTTCTACTCCAACCTACCTGTTTGCATTGATATAATTGTTTGTTTTGGATCTTTTGATACCTGATCCCATAGACACCTCATGATCACACAGACTGGTGTGTTTCTTCCATGTGGGCTTATTTGCTTCCCTGCCGGATGGCTGCTTGTTTAACCTCAAACCTTTAAGACCCAAGGCACTATAGCTTTTGTATAGTAGCCAGCAGATGGTCGCCAGGCACCATCTGCTCTCTTCACCACATTTGCTTATGCACTCATTTTGTCTTCGGCAATCATGTTGGGATGATTAGTATCAAACAGTGCTAGGTTATCAGAACAAAGTTTTTGTGTATTAAAAGAGGCCTTGAGTAGAGGCCCAAAGACTGTCTGGTATCTAAATACTTAACATATAAATATATGTTGACCTCTATCCCTTTAATTATAAATTAATGTATTTACATCAATACATGTTTATAGATATAACTCTATAAATACTTTTTGCCTCCCAATTCTTTCTTCTATTTCCTTTCACCTTCCTCCTACTTGCAAATTTCGTGTCAACTTGAAGATATGAAAGTGAAGGGGTGGAATTTCACCTGTCAATTAGGTTGCAGCTTGATGACCTCATTTGGATGTCCCGTGGAGAAAAATGGCTCTCTGGATTTCTGTATATTTTATATTCCTGCATTTTCATGCAATGCCTATCAAAAACTTGTGAAATTTCTTTCTCAGAATAAATATTCGAAAATATTATTCAAGATTTTTAATGTGCTTTATTTTATATATTTAATATATTTTGGGGTTCTAATTTTTAAATAAAATCAGAATCAAGACTTTTAGCCAAACTACTGGCATCCAAATCCTTGACATTTTGGAATGTTAGTAAATTATTTGTTTTTTATCTAAATTATTTTCCATTTGGTCAAACTTTAAGCCTGTGTAGTTCTTTCCTTATTACCAATCAGAATTAAAATAGCTTTGGTTTCTACTTCAGTTCCACCTGTGGAATTTTATGCATCCTGCCTCATGGGCTACAGATCAGAATTTAACTTAAAAACATAAGTGTTTGCTGAACAATTGTTACATTCGGATGTCTTGTGTTTTTATACATAAACCCTAGAAGACAAATCATTGTGTATGATTTAAGAATAAACAAGTTGGTTGCATTATATTGTAGAGGTTGTAGAACTGGGAAACAAGGCTCAAAACCAAGCAGACAGGAAATGTGCCCACGTCACACTGTCAGACTTTTCTGGGGAGGAAACCACTGCCACATCGACTAGGAAGCAGGTGTTGCAGCTTGCAGACCACAGCAGCTGTGCTAGTTATTTCATCCTAGGCCAACTACTAAACCACCATTTCCACACTTCTACTTGAGCACTGCACTTGAGATACATACAATAGATGCTGTAGCAGCTGCTACAGTCCTGCAACTAAAAACAAAGAAAGCAAAACTAAATCTGTTCCTTTAAAAATTCATAAGTCAAAATTCAGCACAAAGGAACAGATCGGCAGAAACTAAATCATATGCTTGCTCCCTAGCTGCAAAGGAGGCTGAGGAAAGCATTTGGCATTTTAGCTCCCAAAGTAGGAAATTTTTTGAGGTTTTTTTTTTTTTTTGGCTCTCATCAAGTCTCATAGGTTGGAAAATTCATCAGACATAGAAAGAAACTTCAAATAATCATAATTACTTATTCTTTGTTGATTCTAGTACCAACAAAAACTTTTTAAAGGAAACACAAATACTTATATTTCCTCCCAACATAATTCACCATGCCATATACCTGAACATAAGCTTTATTAACAATAGAGTAATCAAAAAAATCTCATAGACCACAGTGTCTATTCCAATTCCAATAATTCTGGGTGAAGTATATTTTTCTTTTAAGATTTTCATTGCGTCAACGTGATATGCCTACTATGTGATTTATGAAGTTCTATGTTTTATGTGAAAAAGAGGGTGAAGTGGAAAGGAAAGAAGAGACACAAAGCACAGAGCTCTCATTTAGTGGTCATGCTACAAAGAACTAAAATATGTCCTCATTTTGGAAAGGATGTTTTAATCCTTTCAAGGACCGGCATCTCAGACAATTTTCACAAAGAAAAAACATTAATATATTTAAAATATGTTGGAAGACTACCTTATGCCAGCAAAGGCAATTGATATAAAATCAATGGAAATGCCAATAGTGATTTTGTAATAGAAATAAACATAATGAAAATATAAGACCAGACAGGGCAGGTTAATATATGATGCTAGTATAACAACAGAAAACCATGGAAAAATAAAGACATATATACATTAGAAAGTCTGTACTTTCCCATGGTTTTATTGTCTATACATTAGACTTCACATTAGGAATCTTTATATTAAAATCTACCACTTGTCTGTCAGTTTGCTGCACTGGGGTGGCTTTTGTGTTGCTGTGATGCTGGAAGCTCTGTCAGTAGTATTTCAAATGCCAGCAAGGCCGCCTAACGTGAGCAGGTTTCAATGGAACTTCCAGATGGAAAACAGACAGCTAAGAAGAATTCAGCTTCCCACTTCCAAAGACAGAGGCACTGTACACCTTTGGTGTAGCCTTAAACCATTGTCAAATACACAATGAGTGGAAGCAGAACATAGTCTGAGGTAGTGCCAGAGGTTGGGCCCCACGGTCTGAGGGCACTCGAAAGGTGACTGAGGAGGAGCTGATTTAGGAGTGAAGTCGACCATGGACTTGCATTGGGCAAAGTCTGTGGGATTGGAGACTTTGGGATCGTCAATTGGTAGTAGGCATGACTCAAGTTAAGGAGAAACAGCTGCAAACATCTACTAATGATCAGAACTTGGAATGTGCAAAGTAGGAATCTAGGAAAATTGGAAGTGGCCAAAAGTGAAGTGGTACACATAGAGAGCAATATCCCAGGCACTAGGGAAATGGAATGGACTGGTATTGGCCATAATGAGTCAGAAAGTCCTATGGGCTTGGTATGCCCAGAATAACACAATGAAGAGGGACGGCATGGCTTTTATTGTCAAAAAGGACATTACAAAACCAATCAAGGAAGTATAATGCTGTCTGTGATAGAATTATATCAATCGACCATCAAGGCAATCCAACTGATACAAGTATCATTCAAATGTCTGCATTAATCATAAAATCTAGTGAAGAAATTGAAGAATTCTAGCAATAGCTTCAGTTCAAAATTGATTATACACCTAATAAAGATGTATTAATTATTGGTGATTGTAATGCAAAACTTGGAAACAAAGAGGAAGGAGCAATAGTTGGACAATATGGACTTGGTGATAGAAATGAATTTGATAACATTTTCCAAAATCAATGGATTGTACATAGCACATACCTTTTTTCAACAACTCAAATGGCTACTATACATATAGAAATGTCCAGATGGAATACACACAAATCAAATTAAGTACATCCGTGGGAAAAAAAGTGGAGAATTTCAATTTCAGCATTTACAAAGAGGGCAGGGGCTGACTATAAAACAGACATCATTTGTTCATATGTAATTTAAGGATAAAGCTGAAGAAAGTATTTAATATTTCAAGAGAACCAACATATGACCTTGAATCTATTCCACCTGAGTTTCGAGAACATCTCAAGCACATACTTGATGCATTGAACACTAGTCAAAGAAGACCTGATGAGCTGTGGGAGGACTTTGAGAACATAACTCACGAAGAAAGCACAAGATCATTTCAAAAGATAATAAAGCAAAGATAAGTTTGGATGTCAAAAAGACTGCAATTTATTCTTAATCATAGAGTAGATAAAGCAATGGACAGGATGATGAAGTCAAAGACATGGAAAAATGTAAAGGATAGCTCAAGAAGACAAAGCCAAATATTAAATAAAATGCAACTAGACATAGAGTTAGAAAACCGAAAGGGAAGAACATGGTCAATATTTCTTAAACTCAAAGAGAACAAGAGAAAATTCAAACCTTGAGTTGCAAAATTGAAAGATTCCATGGGTAAAATATCGAATGAGAAGCATCAAAAGAAAGTGGAAAGAATACACAGAGTCACTGTAGCAAGAAGAAGTCTACATTACACCATTTCAGGAGGCATTGTATGAGCAAGAATCAATGGAGCCGAAGGAAGAAGTTCAAGCTGTACAGAAAGCATTAGCCAAAAACAAAGCTCTAAGGGTTGATGGAATAGCCATTTCCATGTTTCACCCAGCTGATGAAACTCTGGAAGCACTCAGTCATCTATACCATGGATTAGTAAGGGTAGCAGACATATCCACGTCAAGACTAAATAGGTTGGAAAGCCAATTTAAGAAATCCATATTTATGGTTTATTTCTCTAGAAGCACTCCTGGTACCAACATGTGTTGGACAGGGTTCTCAAGAGAGATGAACCAGATTGCTTGTAATTATATATAAATATATTTATAAAGATACATATATATAATAAAAGAAATGAACCATTAAATTATATACAGATAGATAATACAAGAAATTAAGAGTTAAATTATAAAGCAGTGAGACACTAGCAGTCCTTTAAGGCTTGAGAGCCGCCAGTTGCCAGTCCCCTTCTGTAGAGAGAGCTGGGCTTTATATATATCCAGGCAGCAAACAGCAAGGCAGGTCCCCAACTGCCATCAACTGTTGGTCCCCAGCTCCAGAGATGAACATTCCAATCGTGTGGGCTTAAAGGGACCTCAACTTACAGCAACACAGTCCACAAGCTAGGCATCCCACAGGTAGTGTACCCGTTTAAATTGAGGCACAGAACAAGCAAGGCGAGGCTCACCGAGCCATTTATCCCTCTGCCCTTCAGTTAATCCTACTTGTGTTTATCACCCAGGCTGGCACAATAAACTATCCCACCATCCAAAGAAAAGTGACCCAACAAAATGCTCAAATTATAGAACAGAATCTTTTATATCTTCTACAAGTAAAATTTTACTGAAAATCATCCAAAAATGGTTGTAGCAATACATTGACAGGGCACTTCCAGAGACTCAGGCCAGATTCAGAAGAGATCATGGAACAGACCTGCTGATATCAGATGTATCTTGTTTAAATGCAGAGAATAACAGAAAGATGTTTACTTGTGTTTTATTGACTATGTAGAGGTGTTCAACTGTGTGAATCATAAAAAACCTATAAATAACATTATTAAGAAGTTTGCTCAGATGTCTGACATTCACAGCTGAATACAAAACCATCTGAGAAGTTTAATGACAACAATAAAGAATAGAAGAGTGATTCAGAAATAGAGAACAAGAATTATCACACAATTTGAAGGATGTAATTCATGTCACCGAATTGCAAATATAGAAATTGTTGAGTTGGCATGTTTTGTTGTATATTCTTGACAACAAAAATGTAAAACAGAGTATTTTTTTAAAAAAAAGAAAGAGCAGGAAATGGTTGCTTGATAAGCAGTAAGAGATTCTGCTTCAATTATATACATTTGGGGGGCACAGTTTTCTTTATGCCACCTACTATGGGGAGGTTAGGGGGCCTCTGTTTTCTATAACTCTGTAATCTATTTCATACTATAATCTTTTTTTAGTCATTTTATTAGGGGCTCATACAAGTCTTATCACCATACATACATCAATTTTGTAAAGCACATTTGTATATTCATTGCCCTCATCCTTTTCAAAACATTTGCTCTCTACTTAAGCCTCTGGAATCAGCTCTCATTTCCCCCCTCCCTTCCTCCGTCCCCCTCCCTCATGAACCCTTGATAATTTATAAATTATTATTTTGTCATATCTTCTACTGTCCGATGTCTCTCTTCACCTACTTTTCTGTTGTCTGTGCCCCAGGGAGGAGATTATATGTAGATCCTTGTAATTAGTTCCCCCTCCCTCCACCCTCCCATTCTCCCCACTGTTCCTGAAGGGATCATCCTCCCTGGATTCCCTGTGTTTCCAGTTCCTATCTGTACCAGTGTACAGCCTCTGGTCTAGCCAGATTTGTAAGGTAGAATTGGGATCATGATAGTGGGGGTGGTGGTGATGGGGAGGAAGCATTTAGGAACTAGAGGAAATTTGAATGTTTCATCCTTGCTACATCACACCTTGACTGGCTCGTCTCTTTCCCAAGACCCTTCCATAAGGGGATATCCAGTTGCCTACAGATGGGCTTTGGGTCTCCACTCCGCACTCCCACTTATTCACACACAATGATATGTTTTTTTGTTCTGATGATGCCTGATACCTGATCCCTTCGACACCTCGTGATCGCATAGGCTGGTGTACTTCTTCCATGTGGGCTTTGTTGCTTCTGAACTAGATGGCCGCTTGTTTACCTTCAAGCCTTTAAGACCCCAGACACTATCTCTTTTGATAGCCGGGCACCATCAGCTTTCTTCACCACATTTGCTTATGCACCCATTTGTCTTCGTTCGTATGGGGTGTGTGTGTGAGTATAATCTTACATAATATCATTTGTGTCTTCTCGAACAGTGGTTCTGGTTGAAGATGAATTCATCTTCAATGTAGTCATTGTCACCTATTCTAATAGTTGCCTCCAAATCTTGCAGATAAGGGCAAGGAATATTGAACATATAAGAAAACTGCTAAGAATATTGAATATATAAGATAAAACAAAAGGCTATGACAAAGACCTCTACTCTCCTGTAGCCTTACAACAAAAACCACAAATACAACCAAAACCCCAGCAATACAGGAAACAGTAAAAGATTGAAAGACACCATGAATAAACATGTTTTAATCATCTCTCTGTAATCAAAATTTAAACATTTATATAAGGAACCTGGGAAGTCTGAAATGTCCTTTAAGTTTTGGAATGACAAGTGAAATGACATTAAGCAGTACGGTATATGAACATTTCTCTAAATTTCTATTTTGTTACCGATGTTTAGGTTAGAAAAAAAAATTATACACAATTCTGTTCCTGGGAGGATTTTTTTCTTTTCCATTCTGCACTCTACTTTCTAACATGTGTGCAATTTGCTTTTACTGTATAATAGAAATGAGATTCAGAATGCTTTGTGGATGCATACACAAAATGTCTGACAGGTGATTATTTGAGTTGATTTTCATAATACTTAAAAAAATAGTTATCATTTTCCTGTTATTATACCCTTTTCATTCTATCCTACTTCTTGAATTGTGCCCTGGTGATTATTTTGGGGGGGAAGGAACACGTCTTAGTCATCTCTGTATCTCCCTTGCCTACCTGGTGAGTGGCGTGTAGGAGATGCACAGTATCATTGTTGGTTTAAGTTGATAGAGATTGAGATCAGTGTCTTTGGGGTAAGAACTGTGCCTGCACTGACATTATTTCCATGGAAGTAACTATGGCTTAGAAAGGGTGCTTCATCGGTGTGCTGATTGCCACGGTTAGATCATCAACTCATAGTGAAGGTGATGTTTTATGTGCATTTGAGGTGTTACCACAGCCATTTCTTTAAAAATAATCGTTGTTGTTATTAGGTGCTGTTGAGTCCATTTGGATTCACATTGACTTCATGTGAAGAGGACAACTCCACTTATAGAGATTATTTCTAGGCTTTAATCTTTCTTTCATTGTTCTTTTTTCCCCCAAAGAGTGAAAAAGTTTTTATTCCTTATTTTTTAAAAGACTATTTTATTGGGAGCACATACAGATATCATATCATTCCATAGTTCTAGCACATCAAACAGCATTGTTCAATTGTTACTACAATCAGTTTTAAAACATTCTCTTCCTTCTTGATCTCGTGGACATCAGCTCCCCCCCCCCCCGCCTGAGCCCCATAGGGACCCATTTTCTACTTGTTGTCTCTACAGGTTCATCAATCCTGGGTTTGATATTCTGAAAAACAGAAAATTATATAACAAAAATTCAGTGACAGAATATATCTGATATAAGCCCCAATGTGAAAAACAAACAAACCCCCCTATCCCACCCCTGAAAATCACAGTAAACGTGGAAAGCCAGTTCTGGCCCAATATGTATCAGAGTGACAGGTCTTAATGGTTCAAGTCCAGTTTATCATTGTGATCTTCTGTAGTCATCTCTGCATTATACTCTGTTTGGTAACTAGTTTATTCCCAGCCCTTCATTATGGATAAAGGGAAATCATTGGAGGCTAATTTTCTATGTAGATCTCACAAATGAATATTGGGCTTCCAGTGTCATCCATAGGCTTCTTTAAACCAGAATCACACCATTTTGGCTCAGATACTATTCTCTCCTTTAGCTTCAGATTATATGATTTACAACTTTTTGTCACGGTTGGTGTGCAGCTTCCATGTGGACTTAGTTGACATCTCACTTAGATGGCTGCTTGTTAGGAGATAAGCTTTTAAGACCCCAGACACTATTCTGTCTAATAGCCAGGCACCGTCTAAATTCTTCACATTTTGCTATAGTGCCGTAATCTTCTGCGTTCCTTTCCTGAGGTTGAGTGTTGAGCAGGGCCGTGATGTAAGAACTAATTGTTTTTCAGTTGGAGCGAGGACAAAGTGCGAGCCCCACATTTATTCCTGGGTCTGTGTTTTTTTATTTGCCTTTGGCTTCCTTTAGAGACCTCCTTGCTAATCGATGGTTAATCTATGCTGCGTATTAACATTGCCATTGATTAGTCATAGGCTTTAATCTTTATAAGAACAGATGGGCAAGTCTTGTCTGTGGAGTCTTTTGATGCCCACTTTTTAGTTAGCAGACAAGCACCTGGGCAGTACACCACCAGGGCTCCTTCAAACTATTAAATGGGAATTAGTTAAATACAATCAACCTTTGAGAGATGGAAGTTGATGCAGCTGCCTTGTTCTTCAGAGCTCTACCAATATGGTGTCTTTGAAAGGGTGCTGTGTTGCCACCTCTCTACCTCTATTTTTGTGGGAAATAGTTGAGCTTTCCTTAGCTAGGATCTAGGTGTTCTGACATTGAAGGTGGTGCAGGTCTCATGCCTTAAGGGGCTGACAGATTCCGCTTCTTGTCATTGGAATAATTAAACATGGAGGCCAGATTCATCATGAAAAAGGTGCTACCATTATTCTGAATGGAGAAAGATGAGGTTTTCTACTCTCAAAAAGAGTTGCAGTCTCAGAAACCCACCAGTGCTGTCCCACCCTGTCCTATAGGGTCCTTATGAGTCGGAATCCACTCAATGGCCAGTTGTGTTTGTTTTTGGTGATTGGGCTGAAAAGGTGATCTGGGGAAGTCCGGAGATTGCACAATCATGCTGAGCCTTGACTGCCCGTCCCCCACTGAGGAACAAGCTGCCTTGGCTCTAGACGCTCTTCCATCATGAAGAGCGTACTTTCACTCGACCCGGCTGACTTTAATTCCTGACCCACAAAATCTGATTTGTAATAAATACTGATTTTCACCCTCTAAATTTTGGATAAGTCATTCCACAGTATTAGACAAGTAACAGATTCATTTACCAAAATTCATCACAAATATTATTTTAAAACGTGATATTTAATAACCATTTCAATAAAAATCGGGATTAACTGTGCAATTTGCCTCAGATTAACATTCTTTGAAACATTTGCTTGGAAGTTCTAACAAATGCACTAAGACAAGAAAAATAGCATAATCATTTGTTAAAATTAAGCAATTTTTTCATAGCTTACGATTATATAACTGGAGAACACAATAGTTTCATAAAAATCTTCTGGAAGAGTGATAAGAAGTATACAAATAGATTGTATACAAGTAGATTGACATGCAAATAGATTGTAGCTACAACAATGGGCTAGTAACAATTGTAAGGATATCCCAGGGCTGGGAAGTGTTTAGTTCTACTGTACATAGAGTCAGTGTGAGTCGAAATTGATTCCACAGTGCCTAAAAACAACCCAAATGAGAAGAATTAATTTCCTTTAATGGGATATCAATTTTCAAAAGATGGATATGTTTATTTAATAAAATCCAAAATAAAATCTCAAATGGGATTTTAAATTGCATAATATGTCTAAAATTTTCAAAATTAAAATGCCAAATTAGAAATAAAATAATTATTGAAATCATGCATAATTGCCTTATAAATTACTAAATTCAGAACATAGTTCTCTAATTGGGTGAGTTTTATATAGGTAAACCTTTAAATCCTGTGGATTCTGACTCATTCCCATTGTATTCATAGTGACACCGTAGAACAGAATATAATTTCTCCTTAGAGTTCAGAGACTGTAAATCTTTACAGGAGCACATATATACCTTCATTTTTCTCGTGTGTTGAACAGCTGGTGGGTTTGAATTGCTTGGTGACTTTTATATAGGGGTAGGAAAAGAGAAATAATTCATAAATAAATCTCTACATCCTTGATTTTTTATATATGACAAAAGCTGAACATAATTTCAATAAGGAATGTTAGCCACGGATTGAATTGAGTCCCCCAAAAGGTAAGTTGAAGTCGCAGCCTCTGTATCCACGAAAGTGGTGCAATTTTAAAATGTTGCTGCTGTTAGGTGCCCTCAAGTTGGTTCCAATGCAGAGCGACCTTTATTTGAAAATAAGGTCTTTAAATATACTGTCCTTTGGGTCATACTTCAGTAGGGTGACTCCAGCAGCAAGCTAGGAATGTTGAGGACTGCCAGGAGCCACTGGAAGTTAGGAGAGAGGCACGGACAGTTTCCCAGAGCCCTCAGAAGGAACCAACAACACAGATGACAACTTAATTTGGTTGTTGAGCATCCAGAAATGTGAAAAAATAAATTTATGTTCTTATAAACTGCCTACTTTGGTGTATGTTGTTATAGATGCTGTGAATCAATCATCAGTTCTTCAGGAGAAAGACGGGGCTTTCTAATTCTGCAAAGAATAAAGAGTTACTAGAGAGGATCCAGTCAGGGTGCAGTACAGCACCGATGAAACATACAACTTTCCTCTAGTTCTTTAATGCTTCCTCACCCCGCCCCCACTATCATGACCTCAATTCTACCTTACAAATATAGCTAGACCAGAGCATGTACACGGGTACGATAAGAGCTCGCAACACAGAAAATCCAGGACTTATAAACCCCTTAGGACCAATAATGAGACTGGAAATACCAGGAATGGAAGGAGAAGGTGGGGAGGAGAAATGGGGAACTGAATGCAATGATAGACATATAAGCCCTTTCCAGGGGGATAGACAACAGAAAAGTTGGTGAAGGGAGACAGTAGTCGATGCAAGGCATGGAGGCACAACATGTATAAATTAATTTTCAAGGGTTCATGAAGGTGGGAGGGCTTGGGAGGGGGAAAATGAGGAGCTGATACCAAGGGCTCAAGAAGAAAGACAATGTTTTAAAAATGATGATGGGACCATATGTACAAATGTGCTTGACACAATGGATGCGTGTATGTATTGTGAAAAGAGATGTAAGAGCCTCCAATAAAATGATTTTAAAAAAAAGAATGAAGAGTTAGTTAAGTAAAGAGTTACAGTCTGGGAAATCTAAAGGTTGCTATGTGTTTGGATTGACTTGATGGCAGTGATCTTTTATTTATAACTTGAGGAAGCGAATACAGATATATTATGTATTACATATTGCTAACGTGTTACATATCTGGAAGAAAACAGCTAGACGCCTGTCTTTTATCACATATCATGTTAGGCGAAGGTGACTTAAAACTTGAAAATAAAATATGAAGGACCATGTTGACATAACAATCTAGAAGACTGCATAGAAAACTGAGTGCTATCAGAGATATATTTGAGCTATAAAAATGTAAAACTTTTATGTAGTCAAAAATAACAAAAATTACAATCAGAACTCAAATGATCGATTTTTAAAAATTGCTACTCCAGATGGCAAGAACTAATTGATATGACACATTGCAATGATCTGCTGTGTGTACATGGACAAAGAGATAAGCAGCTCTCTAGGAAAATGGGTACAGGAGCTCTGTGGTGAATCACCAAATAACAAATCTAAATAAACTACCCAACATATGTGAAAATGAGGTAATGGCCAAGGAAATGCAAATGAAGCTGAAAAGTGAGACATTTCTTTGCTCTTGTCAGGAAAATACACACACACACACACACACACACACAAGAGGACCTTCAAAATGGACAAAGAGGAATTCAAAGATAATAGACTATACATATATGAATTGTTTTATCTCTAAGGGAAAGAAAATCCTGGAACTTGTAAATAGAATATGTATGTTCCTAAGTTGAGTAATATTATATGAAAATCCTAGAGAGACCTGTCACTTTTTTCATTGTGTTTAATTCGATATGGGGAAAAAACATGGTTTGTATAATAATTGGCTTCAGTTTTGAAGTACATTTCATCCAAGAACATTTGAATATAATCCAAACCATCTTAAGTCTTTTGTTGTGATGCATGAGGATAGCAACGACCTTCAATTTGAAAATATAAAATCCTAGGTTCATAAAGCTTAAGTATACTTTCTAGTTGCATGCTTAAAACCAGAACCTCATTTTTTCAAATGAGTGTAAAGAATATACTGATTACAAGAAGAACGTCTTCTAGCTTGTCATAATGTGATTGCTCTTGCATATTGATAATCATTCTAATGCTTCAAGAATTAACGATTTATCAAGAGTATTCAATTTAACTTCTGAAATGAAATGACATTGATTGTTGGTTGGTTTGTTTTTGAGGGGGTAGGGGGATTAGAATTAGGAAACTGATTTCATGAATGCTGTCTCGGCAATATTTTCAAGGAAACAATCTGGGGGCGTGGCAGACATTGGATTGCATGTTGGGCTATGTGGCTTCTAGCTCCCTAAAGTTCTGGGAGTCTACGGTTTTTCACGTTCTCCTCCAGGAGGAGAATGAGGAGAAAAGTGTCCAATCGTCCAAGCACTTTCATTCAGCAAATGCAATTGCATCATGGGGACATCTTAAATGAAAAACATTAGTCTCCAAATCTGCTGATGAAAATGCTATGAGCCACAACAGCACAACCTGTAATCAATCGTGGAGATGGCACAAGATTAGGAAACGTTTTGTTGCATTGTATGAGGTCACTGTCAGTAGAGGCCAACTTGACAGCAGCTCACCACAATCTGCTCTCCCCAAAGCCAACTGACTTAGTGGCACGTAACTTCTCCATGATAACAACTAGATCATTGTTTGGCCAAACAACTAGATTAGCCAAATTGACATTTAAAATGAACCATTACCCTGAGAATTTTGATCAATTATTGATTCTAATTCTGTGTGCTGGGTGTGGGTCTGAAATTCTGTCTTTCTAACCAGCTCTCAGCTAAAGCACTTCCTTGTTGCTGCTGGTCCTAGAACTTTGTTTCAATAGCAATGCCTAGAGCACTAAAACCTTTTAAAGTGAAGGAATATAAACAGCTATTAGTTAGGGAACTGTAGAAGAATTGATATTTATATTTTAAAGGAATGTGTTTAACCTCTGAAGACTAAATCCCACAAGAATCCCAGGAATCCCTGGACTTATTTCACTTGTGACTTTGACATCCTCATTTTCTTATGAAAGCATTAATTTTCTTGTTCTCAAATTGGGATAATAATATGTTCTCAATAAACATAGGACACTTTCCCCCTGAATGGTGGTGAGTAAAGTTATGGCTACTGTTTAGAGAAATGCATTAGAAAATAAAAGCCTCAAGAAGTTGCATTACTGCATAAAATATTGAGTTGTGTGGGAATAAGAAAGATCAAACTGAAATAAAGAATGAGTCAGTAGGGTATGGACGATTAAGCTCTTGATGAGATTTCCCAAGTATTGACATGCTGGTAACTTGAAATAAAAAGGATGGGAGAAGAGGTCAATTGGAATGCTTAAAATGTTGAGGAAAGCTTGTACTAATAAATAATAAATCATAGACTCTGGCATTAAATTTTTTTATTTGTCATATGAAAGAAAAAGAGCAACAGACCAGAAGTAATATAAAATGAAAGAACAAAAATGATCTGCACTTATTGAAACAGAAAGGAACTTTATAGAGCTATTTAAAGGAAGAGTGATGAAATTATTTAGATTTATACAGAAAATGTTCTTTAAAAGACATTCTGTGTGATCAACCATTTCTAATTAATATAACAATCTGACAAATTCTGCAGGACATAAGTATAGGGAAATAATCTAGTACATAATATATGAGTAAGACAACATCTAATTTTGCATAGAATGCAATTTTGAATGACAAAAGTAGTGATTTATGGTTTACATAGACATGGACAACAGTAAGGAGAGTGTGCTTGAACCTGGATGATAACGTGGTGAGTAAGGAGCTCTGGTGTTGAGAAACTAGGGGTTAGGCTTTGGGCTACTAACCTGGAAGTTAGTAGTTCAAATGCAACAGCCGCTTTGCCGGAGAAAGAGGAGGCTGTCTGTTTCCACAAGGATTTACAGTCTCTGACACCCTGTGCCCCTAGGAGGTGGAAGGGGTTAAAGGGGGATGGGTTGATTTTGCTTAAGGAGCCTTGGTGGTGCAGCGGTTAGGGGTTCAGCTACTGACCAAAGGCTGGAGGGACGATGGCCCAACAGCCCCATGAGAGAAGGATGTGGCAGCCTGCTTCCTGAAAGATCCCAGCCTTGTAAACCTCATGGGGCAGTTCTACTCTATGAGCTGGTGCTGCTGTAACTTAGAGGAGACACGATGGCGACTGGTGTGTTTGGCTAGTTATCTGGCTTAATTTACTACTATTCAAAACAAAAGAAATACAAGTACAAGTAATAAAGTAACTTTTAAAATCTTGCCCAAATGCATAGGCATAAAACAGCGATACTTTGCTTTGGTGGATGTGCAGTGAAATAGACACTTAAAAAAATCATTTTATTGGGGGCTCATGCAATTCTTATCACAATCCATCTATCCATCCATTGTGTCAGTGCATATGTACATTTGTTGCCATCCATCATTCTCAAAACATTTGCCTTCTACTTGAGCCCTTAATATCAGCTGCTCATTTTCCCCCTCCCTCCCCATCCCCACTACCTCATGAACCCATCATAATTAATAAATTATTATTATTTTGTCATATCTTACACTGCCCAACATCTCCCCAAGCTCTCTTTGCTGCTGTCCATCCCCCAGGGAGGAGGCTATACGTAGATTCTTGTCATCAGTTCCCCCTTTCTACCCCACATTCCCTCTACCCTCCAGGCATTGGCACTCTCACCACTGGTCCTGAAGGAGTCCTCTGTCCTGGATTCCCTGTGTTTCCTGTTGCTATCTGTCCCAGTGTATATCCTCTGGTTTAGCCAGATTTGTAAGGCAGAATTGGGATCATGATAGTCGGGGGAGGAGGCATTTAAGAACTAGAATAAAGTTATATGTTTCATTGTTGCTACCCTGCACCCTGACTGGCTCATCTCCTCCCCACAATTCTTCAGTAAGGGGGTGAAATAGACACTTTTAAAGTATGAACTGATACTATCATTTCTAAGTGGCAATTTGAGAATATGTATCTAAAAGCTTGAAAATGTTCACTAGTTTTTTAGTCAATCACCATTACTGTAGATATAGATGGATGTTTACTTTAGAGATTTTTAACAAAGTCAGCTGAGTACAGCTTTCACTTTTAAAAAGAGGGGAGGCTGGATTAGTTATATGTACAATAACTAAGCAATATAACAGAATGCTGGGAGGGTTTTAGAAGCATATTAAAATATTAATGGCAATGAAAATAATTTGAGTTAATGTCTTCTAAAATTTGATTTCCATTCTCTGCAATACACTGTACTCAAAAACCTTCCAGCTATATAACAACTACAAATACCAAAAAAAAAGCATGCGTGCTATTTAAAGCATACTGCTCACCTGCGGAAAGTATAAGCACCAAAACCAGACACCAGTATAAGGACTGAAACCGGGAGGTTAAAATGTTCTGCCTAGCTGAAGAGTGGGCAGGACTAGGCAGTGTTTCGTTCTGTTGTACACAGGGTTGCTATGAGCGGGAACTATCTCAATGGCCCTAACAACATCAAACTGGGAGATAGCAGGAGGGTGGGTGGCAAAGTCCGGGGCTTGATGAGGAGCAATCTGATGTGATAAAGCCATGCCTCCAGTAAGATATAATTTCTTAATTAAAGTGCAAAGTAGGAAAAAGCAAACAAAAAAGACCCTTCCTTCCACAGAGAAATGACTAGAAATATGCCCACCCCAAAATGAGTGGTAAGTTCAAGGTAAAAAAAAAACCCAACCACAATTCCATCTTCATATTAATTTGTGGATTAAATTCTCACTATATGTATGCTTAGGAGCCCAGGTGACACAGTGGTTATGCATTGGGCTGCTAAACTCAAGGTCGGCAATTGAAAACCACCAGTCACTCAGTGGACGAAGCTTTCTACTCTTGGCAAGCTATACAGTCTTCAGGGACAAGGGAACAGGGCTTTATCAAGGGCAATGTGACCAAGAGTAATTACTGAAACTCAAATGATTGCTGAACATGGTAGTGGGACAAGAGGAAAGTAAAAGGAAATAGAGGAAAGAACTAGGAGGCAAAGGGTATTTATAGAGGTCTAAATACAGGCATGTACATATGTAAATAGATTTATGTATGACTATGGAAATAGATCTATGTTCATATATTTATAGGTTTAGTATTGAGGTAGCAGATGGACATTGGGTCTCTACTCAAGTACTCCCTCAATGCAAGAACATTTTGTTCTATTAACCTGGCATTCCATGATGCTCACCTTCCCAACTCGATCACTGAAGACAAAGAATGTGCATAAGCAAATGTGGTGAAGAAAGCTGATGGTGCCTGGCTATGAAAAGATATAGCATCTGGGGTCTTAATGACTTGAAGATAAAAAGTGACCATCTAGCTGACAAGCAACAAAGCCCGCATGCATGGAAGGACACCAGTCTATGTGATCACAAGGTGTCGATGAGATCAGGTACCAGGCACCAAAGAACAAAAAAATCATATCATTGTGAATGAGGGGGAATTCAGTGTGGAGACTCAAAGCCCATCTGCAGACCAGTGGACATCCCCTTACAGAAGGTCACAAGGAAGACACAAGCAAGTCAGGGTGTGGCATAGCACTGATGAAACATACAATTTCCTCTAGTTCTTTAATTCTCGCCCCCTACCCCCCCACTATCATGATCCCAATTCTACCTTACAAATCCGGCTAGACCAGACCATGTACACTGGTACAGATAAAAGCTGGAAACACAGAGAATCCAGGAATATTAATCTCTCAGAATTAATAATGAGAAAGTGATACCAGCAGGGGAAGGGGAAGGTGGGGGGAGAAAGGGAGAACTGATCTCAATGTTCTACATATAACCTTCTCCCAGGGGGATGGACAACAGAAAAGTGGTTGAAGGGAGTCATCGGTCATTGTAAGACATGAAAAAATAATAACAATTTTTAAATGATCAAGGGTTGATGAGGGAGGGAGGGTGAAGGTGGGAGGGAAAAAATGAGGAGCTGATACCAAGAGTTCAAGTAGATAAAAAATGTTTTGAAAATGATGACAACATATGTACAAATGTGCTTGACACAATGGATGGATGGATGGATTGTGATAAGAGCTGTATGAGCCCCCAATAAAATGATTTTTAAAAATCAGTTGGTAAAACCCTGTGCATCACAGTATTGCTCTGACACAGGTTCTAAGGAAGGGAAAGGCACCACGAAGTGGGTTCAGCTTGACCGCCCACAGGACTAGTATGTAAACTAGAGAAAATGGCTGAGACATATACACTGATTATTTCTGTCAATGATCTTTGCTTCCCCACGAGCTGTATGAGCCCCCAATAAAATGATTTTAAAAAATCAGTTGGTAAAACCCTGTGCATCACAGTATTGCTCTGACACAGGTTTTTAGGAAGGGAAAGGCACCACGAAGTGGGTTCAGCTTGATGGCCCACAGGACTGGTATGTAAACTAGAGAAAATGGCTGAGACATATACACTGATTCTTTCTGTCAATGATCTTTGCTTCCCCACGCCAACAACTGTGTAACGCTAGTCTAGAAGGTTGAAACTCCATCCATCCTTTACCTATTTGCATGTGTCTTTGATCTTCGTCACTCTTCTTTGATTCAAACTGAGAGAAAACAATTATGGCACCTTAGGTGGCCACGTGCCACTTCAACAGAAGCATCAGAATGGGAAGGTGTTTTACTACGTGTCCTCCATCTGTTTCTACACACCTTTAAACCTAGTGTTCCCACCGCTTCCCTTCACCAAAGACAGCCCATTGGAGAGCTGACATTTCAGAGCACTGAGCTTGCAGAAGGCCATGATTTCAGTGGAAGCTTAAAATCTATTCACAAGTCTCCACCTAAATTCGACTTCCATTCAATTACTTCTGACCATTAACTAGCAACATGAATAGCTTTGTCCTCAGGCAGAGAACAGTAGAAAGTGGATTCTCTTCACTCCCGTAGCCAATCCTGGGAGCCCTCAATGAGTCATACTCTGACTGCCTGGGTCCAAGGGTTCTGAATCAGTCCTGTATGCCCTTCTATCTCTTTTGTCTAGCATAATGTGCAGTTCTGACCCATAGTACCACTCTCACATCAGTAGTCACTCTTGTAACTGTGATGTATTAATCTGCTGCCAGTCATGCTTTTGTGACAGTTTCCTTTGCCTTTCCATGTCTTTTTAAGTCTCCAACCCCTGCAAACGCTTGGATGCCATTACAACCTGGGCTCACCCTCACTTGAATGATGTGTCTGTCTTTTCCTGGTTAATACTTGACAAGGGTTTAAATTATAATTTGAGATTTAGGGTCTCTTTTGTACCTTAAAACAATATCCTTGATGGACTCCAGTGTGTTCCTTTTAGAAAATTGATTTTGAGTTAGGGATCAAAAAAAGAAGTCTGAAGGGGCCAGCTCAGGGAAGTGGTGTGCATGGGTGAAGTTTCCCCGTGAAAGTCTTGTACCAGCATGTGCTCCCTAGGACAAGGAGCAGGTGCACTGTCACAATGGAAAACATTCCTCCGTGCACGTTTCCTGGTCTTTTCTCGCCAATACATTTTCTAACTTTTTTAATCAATCATTTTATTGGGGGCTCTTACCTCTCTTGTAACAATCCATACATTGTTTGTGCATATGTTGCCATGATCCTTTTCAAAGCATTTTCTTTCTACTTGAGCCCTTCATAGCAGCTCCTCTTTATTTTTCTTCCCTCTCCCTCTTGATAAATTATAAATTATTGTATTTGGATATCTTACACCACCCATTGTCTCCTTTCACCATGTTTCTGTTGTTTGTTACGCGGAGCAGTGGTGGTGGTGGTAATGGTAGCATTTAAAGTTTGATCATTGCGATCGATTCCCTTTTTCTCCTAACTTCCCTACCCTCATGGTATCACTACTCCCATTACTGGTACTGAGGGGTTTATCTTGCCTGGGTTTCATGTGTCAAGGGCTCATATCTGTACCGGTGTACCTACTCCGGTCTAGCCGGATTTGTAAGGTAGAACTGGGGTCATGATAGTGGTGGGGAGGAAGCATTAAAAAACAGGAGGAATGTTGTGTGTTCCATCAGTGCTATGCTGCACACTGGCTGACTCAGTCCTTCCTTGTGACCCTTCTGTGAGGACATGTCCAATTGTCTGCAGAAGGGCTTTAGGTCTCTAATTCAGTCCCCCTCATTCCCATCGTCTTCATGTTCTTAAAACTTCTTCCTAATAAGCCCCATCCTCATCCTGTGTCATTTGAGAAAAAATATCAGTATTACCATTTGAGAACCCTCAAAAGATTATACAACCTTTTGAACTGAAATCTCCTCCTACAATTGAACTGGCCCAGAAAAGCCACCTCTGAAACCCCAGTTTTCATTATAAAACATTTTGTTATGTGAGTGAAAGTTGACAGAGTAAGTTGGTTCTTTATTCAACAATTCACACACAGTTTGTTTTTAAAATCGTTTTATTGGGGGATTGTACAACTCTTATAACAATCCATCCATCCATGTGTCAAGCACATTTGTTTCCCTCATTGTTCTCAAAACCACACACAGTTTTGTGACATTGACTGTGGCTCTCACAATGTAACAGCACCCTTTCCCCTCCTGCCTGTGCTTATAGCGTCCATTCATGCTTTCCTCTTCCTTCTTGCCTCTGAGCCTTATCCCCGGGCAGATGCTGCCCCTTTGTTGTTCAGGGGTTGGTTGTTCTAAGGAAAGACACCTCCTTGGTGTCATTGTTTACATAATAGGCTTGGTAGATGAAAGATGAGCATTTGGAGCCCACCAGTCCCTACATTCTAGTTATTGCCTCTATAGATTTACCCAACCTGGGTCTCATAGACCAAAAACCATAGAAAGACAGGTATCAGAGAGGCAAGAATGCTACCAACAAGAACATGATAGAGCGGAGATACGCCCCCACCTGGAAAAAAGCAGCAACAACCCAACAACCAGAACATATTAAACGCCAGATCAAGCTCAAAGTGTATGCAATGGGAGATCAAAAAGATAAGATCTTACCCATTCACGTCAGATCTGTCATTTAGAGCTACTACCGTCATCTCTCCAATACGCTCAGATTACCAGCTTATTCTGATCCCTCACTTAGAGTTTGAGGGGAACCACTGGAGGCTCATTCCCCGTGCAGATCCTGGGGATGTATTTTTGGGATCCTGCTGTCATTCATAGCCTTCTGCAAACCAGAATTTCACTATTGAAACCATTCTCTTCTTCGGATTTAGATGATATCTTTTCTAGTCCTTGGATCGCAGATGTTGATGTGCTTCTTCCATGTCGATTTAGTTGACATCTCACTTAGATGGCTGCTTGTTTGAAAACAAGCCTTTAATACTCCAGCTGCTATTCTTTCTGATAGCCAGATGCCATCCAATTTCTTCACCACATTTTGCTTTAGCACCCATATGTTCTGTGTTTTCTTCATGAGAGCATGTATTCAGCAGGACCATGTTGTAAGAACTAATAGTTCTTAGGTTGGAGCTAGGATTAAGTGAAAGCCCCAAATCCATCCCTGAATCTATGTTTTATATCTGCCTCTGGTTCGCCTTAGAGATACCTTGTTATTTTATGGCAAAGAATCTTGTTGATCATCTCTCTGAAGCTAAAGTCCTTCTTTTATAGTGTCATTAATTTAGCCCAATGCAATGTATTTAAAAACAGAATTAAGAAAGGGAGATTAAGCAAGTGTCGGCTAACTACAAATGGTAATGCGTGGATTGTTGACTTGCACAGATTAGTTTTTACAAGAGTGGAGACTATTTATACATATAATGGGAGTTAGTATAAACCATATTTATTTTTTCTTGTTTTTCTTTATAACCATAGTGATAACAAATATTTATCTTGACTGAGTTTACAAAGCATGATGTGCTCTATTTTTGTCCATGTCTTTCAGTGTTTAAGAGAATTATCATCATTTATTATTGATGCATAAAATTTCATAGTATGAATGTACCAGACTTGTTTATCCATTCTATAGTTGATGCTTTTGATTGTTTCCATGTTTTGCTTTTGTGGAAGCTGCTGAAATAAATATAAATGTACATGTGTCTATTTGTGTTATTTTCTTAATTTCTTTAGGGTATGTGGTAGTTACATAATCTAGTCAATTTGAGAGGATTACAAGTGAAAGGGCCTGTCAATCAAGATATAACCAACAAGGCCTCTGTGTGGGCATGGCCTTCTCCTGAGAGTTCTGGGAATTCCTATTTTTCCTCCTTGAAAGCAGGAGCCATCTTCTCACTCTACTCACTCCCTTGGAAACTACTGACAAGGCAGACTCCCTGCAAGACATCCCTGAGGAGAAGCCACATGGACTTACCCTGATGCTGCCCTGGGAACTGGAGAAGCCAGTGCTGAGATGCTTTCAACACCACTGTATCCAAAGACTTTCAATGCCACTGGATCCAAAGACTTTCAATCCACTGAATCCAAAGACTTTCAATCCACTGGCCTGGGATCGTCCTGCACTCGGCCTCAGTGCATGTGTTTTGTGAGTTTGAAGAAGACTTTATAGATTGGTATCAGGCATATGGGCTAATATCAGATTTATGGGCTTGGACTGGACTGGATTGGGATACTTTCTTACATTGAACACTCCTAAATTATACAAATGAACATACCTAGGTCTAACAATATTGATGAGGATACATAAGCCCTAATAATAAGGGGAGGAAATATTAAAGAAGCAGAGGATAATTATGGGTTTCATCTATGCTCTACCATAACTCTTTATAGGAGTAGAAAACCTCATCTTTCTCCCACAGAATGGCTGATGGTTTTGAGCTGCTGGCCTTGCAGTTAGAAGCCCAACTCGTAACCACTATGCCACCAGCACTCCCTTGCTGTGAAAGGATATAAAGCAAATTAGTTTTCCAGGGATACTTTCTTAATGTACAATTATCCTTTATATGAATCTCTCTCTTATACACATATGAGTTTCTGTGGACTTGTTTCTCTAGTCTGCCATGACTAACACAGGGTATAGACCCAGTAGAGAGATTGCTGGATCATAAAGTATTTGGTTTTGCATTTGTTTAAGGAAATACCACACTGATTTCCATTATGATGGTATGATCTTACAGTCTCATCAGCAATATCAAAGTGTTCCTATCTCTCCACATCTTCTCCAGCATTTGTTAATTTTTGTTTTACTGAATTTTGTCTAAAGGAGAAATAATTTGTATTTCCCTGATTGCTAATGATCACAAGCATTTCTTTATATGCTTGTTGGCATCCTGTATAAAGTCTTTGGTAAATTGCCTATCCATGTCTGTGCCCAATTTTTTATCGGGTCATTTATGTTTTCCTTGTTAAGTCCTGTAGTTTTCTATAGATTTTGGAGGTTAGCCCTTTATCTGATGTATTACTACTGAATGTTCATCCTAATCTGTGAGTTCTCTGTTTACTTTTCTGATGAAGTCTTTCATTGTGCATAAATGTATTTTAGGCAGGTCCCAGTTTTTATTTTGTCTTCTTTAGTGTTGTCATTTTTCATTACGTTTGGTAATGTTTATGCCTTGCATTAGGGTCCGTAAGTTTGCCCTATTTTTTCAGTGATTCTCTTAATAATTTGTGACTTATATTTATATCCTTGATCCACCTTGAGTTTGCTTTCATAAATGGTGTAAGCTATGGATCTTATTTCATTCTTTTGCAGGTGAAGATCTAATTTTTCAGGCACCATTTGTTGAAAAGGCTCTCTCTTTTTCATTTAATGTGTTTTAGTTATTTATAAAAAATTAGGCGAAGACTTCAAGTATGGATTATAATTCAATGTAAGGAAGACCAAAATATTCACAACTGGGCCAACGGGTAACATCATGATGAACGAAGAAAGAGTTGAAGTTGTCAAGGATTTTATTTTGCTTGGATCCATCATCAATGCTCATGGAAGTAACAGTCAAGAGATCAAAAGATGTGCTGCATTAGGTAAATCTGATGCACAACACTGCTTTAGAATATTAAAGAGCAAGTATGTTACTTTGAAGACTAAGGTGTGCCTGACCTAAGCCATGGTGTTCTTCATTGCATTAATTGCATGTGAAAGTTGGACAATGAATAAGCAAAACTGTGAAGATGAGATGCATTTGAATTGTGGGGCTGGAGAAGAATATTGAAAGTACCATGGACTGCTAAAAGGACGAATCTATCTGTATTGGAAGTGCGGTCTTAACAATTTTTAAGACAAGGATGGCAAGACGTTTTCTTATGTACTTTGGACATAGTATCAGAAGAGACCAGTCTCTGGAGAAGGGCATCATGTTTGGTAAAGTGGAGGTATGACAAAAAAGAGAAAGGCCCTCGGCAAGATGAAATGGCATAGAGACTACATCCATGGGCTCAGGCATAGGAACAATTGTGAGGATGGTGCAGGTTAGTGCAGTATTTAATTTTGTTGTGCACAGGGTTGCTATGGGTGGGAGCTTGCTTGATGGCACCTAACAACATAGGTGTTTGGTTGTATTTCTGGATTTTCAATTCTAATTCATTGGTCTTCATGTCTATCATTGTACCAGTACCAGGTTGTTTTGATTATTGTGGCTATATAGTAGTTTATAGGGTCACAAAGTGAAAGACCTCCCACTTTCTTTTAATTTTTATTGGTGTTTTATTTATTGTAGGTTTCTTTCTATATAAAGTTGGCAATTAATTTTCCCATTTTGAGACATCAGTCAGTGTAAATAATCAAGGGTTCCAAGTGGAGTGTATTGTTTATATCTCCACAAGGAAAGAGGGAACAGACTTCAACCCTTATGTGTGAATGCAACATTCTGGTGTGGAGTAGAGAACCAGTGGAGAGGTCTGGGGGGCCCCAGTCCCAAATACTAAGTTGATGCCTACCCCTCCCCCAGAAGAATCTATTTCAAAGGAGGGCATTGAATCAACAGTTCTGGCAGAGGGGCATGGGACTAATTAGTCACACACCAAGAAACACCCAGACCAGCTTCCTACATGTGCTCACCTCCCTGATACAATCACTGAAGACAAACGGGTGCATAAGCAAATGTGGCAAAGAAAGCTGATGGTGCCCGGCTATCAAAAGGTATAGGGTCTGGAGTTTTAAAGGCTTGAAGGTAAACAAGCAGCCATCTAGTTCAGTAGCAACAATGCCCACATGGAAGAAGCACACCAGCCTGTGCAATCGTGAGGTATTGAACTGATCAGGTAGAAGGCATCATTAAAACAAAAAAAATCTTACCATAGTGAATGAGGGGGGCAGTGCAGAGTGGATACCCAAAGCCCATTTGTTGGCCACTGGAGATCCCCTGGCAGAGGGGTCTAGGGGAGGAGATGAGCCACTCAGTTGCGATGCAGCAGCGATGAAAAATAGAACTTTCCTCTAGTTCCTAAATGCTTCCTCCTCCCCCACTATCATGATCCCAATTCTACCTTACAAATCTGGCTAGACCAGAGGGTGTACACTGGTGCAGATAGGAACTGGAAACACAGGGAATCCAGGGAGGATGATCCCTTCAGAACCAGTGGTGAGAGTGGCGATACTGGGAGGGTAGTGGGAGAGTGTGTTGGAAAGAGGGAACTATTTATAAGGATCTGCATGTGACCTCCTCCCTGGGAGACAGACAACAGAAAAGTGGGTGAAGGAAGATGTTGGCCAGGGTGAGATAAGACAAAATAATAATTTATGAATTATCAAGGGCTCATGAGGGAGTGGAGAGCAGGGAAGGAGGGTGAAAAAGAGCACCCGATGCCTGCGGTTTAAGTGGAGAACAAATGTTTTGAGAATGATGAGGACAACGAATGTACAGATGTGCTTGACATAATGAATTATGTATGGATGGATTGTGATAAGAGTTGTATGAGCCTCCAATAGAATGATTTTTTTTTAATTCCCTTTTCTTTGAAAAATCTGGTGTGATTTGGATTGATATTGCCTTTAGTTCATAAAGTAATTTTGGTGATTTTGACATTTTCACAATATTTAGCCTGCTTAGCCAGGAACATGCAGCCTTGTGTTATCTTTGTAAGTTCCTTTCAGTTTCTTAAAGGAGTACTTTGTTGTTTTCTTTGTATAAGGCTTCTGTTTCTTTTTCTTTTTACTCATTTTATTAGGGGCTCATACAACTCTTATCACAATCCATCCATCCATCCATTGAATATTTGTTGCCATCATCATTTTCAAAACATTTTCTTTCTACTTGAGCCCTTGGTACCAGCTTCTCATTTTTCTCCTCCCTTCTCCAACCTCACTCCCTCATGAACCCTTGATAATTTATAAATTGTAATCATTTTTTCATGTTTTACACTGACCAATGTCTCCCATCACCCACTTTTCTGTAGTCCATCCCCCAGGGAAGAGGTTATAGATAGATCCTTGCAATTGGCTCCCCCTTCATCCGCCACCTTTCCCTAACCCTCCTGGTATGTCTACTCTAATTATTGGTCCTGAGGGGAAGTCTTCTGTTTCTCTGGTAATAATTATTCCTAAATAGTTTATCTTTTGTGTAGTTATTATAAATGGTAATTTTCTTTTGATATCTTTTTGGTATAATCATCCTTAATCCATACAAATATAATTTCTGTTTGTTGATCTGATAACCTGCTATCCTGCCCAAATTTTGAATTAGTTAGAGCAACTATTTAATTGAATCTTTGGGGTTTTCTATATATAGGATCATGTCATCTGCAAGTTCATTGATTTTTATTTCTTCTGTGCCTATGTGGATGCCTTTAATTTCTTTTTGATATCTTACGACTCTAGCTAAAGTTTCCAGAATATGAACTAAAAATGATAAGGGGCAAACTTGCCTAGTTCCCCTTTGAAGAGGAAATGATTTCAATTTCTCTCCATTTCTAACTCTAGATTTTTATCTTCTAGTTTCCACACCTTAAACTTTGGGAGGCAACAAACATTACTAATTCTTAAAACTTGTGGAACTGAAACCAACTAGTGTTTTTATCGTGCTGCAGTTCCTACAAAGAATATGGATATTGCGAGTAGATTTGTTAAAGTTATGCAATCAACTAGGAAAGATCAGTCTATTAAAGTCTATCACTTGTGAGGATTTGAACTAATTTAAGAAAATAACTATAATACAATTAGAAGAACTGTTTGGAGCTGCTTGGGGGCCTATATAGGATGCAATGTAATCACATTAGGAGCTTTAAAACAAACAAACAAAACAAAACAAAAAAACCCGGCCCCATTCTGTGTCAATTAAATCATAATTTCTCCTTGAGTGTGTCCAGATTATTAGTGTAAGGAAAGAGTGTGATAGTTAGGTTTATTGTGCCAACTAGGCCTACATAGGAACATGTGGGCATGACCTGCCCATGAGAAATCTGGGAATTCTTTCTCTTCCTCCCTGGCAGCCAGAGCCCTGGAGCTGCTTCTACCACCGATGGCTTCACAAGACTTTTCACCCACGGACTGTGATCGTCCTGCACTCACCATCACTGCATGTGCGGTGTGAGTCTGAAGGAGAATTTATGGACTAGTATCAAACATATGGGCTATTATCAGATTTATGGACTTGATCTGGACTGGGCTGGGATGCTTTCTCAATACACAATTGCTCTTTGATACAAAACTCTTTCTTATACACAAATGTCTCTGGATTTATTTCTCTAGTCAACCCAGACTTATGCAAACAGTGATTGTTCCTTGTATCCAGCTGAGAGCTCGTGTCCCAAAGACTCTTTATTTGAAACATCTGTTTTAGGAGAGGGGTCTCTCCAGATTTTGAATGAGGAGAACCAAAGCAAAGCAACGACATCAACCCAAAGGGCAGAAGGAGCTGTAGGTTATTTTGTTTGGTTAAGTTGTCTAGAGAAAAATTTTTACTTAAAAAAAAAATTCCAGCTAAAGAGTCCTGATGACAAAGGAGTCTAGTGATCGGCTGCTAAGCGAAGATCAGCGGCTTCTACTCATCGCACCTGCCCTGTTATCAGGTGGAATGATGATGCTGAGTGCCCTTTTAATAGAAATCACTTTGTGCCTTTCGAGTGGTTTATAAGTGGCTGAAGGCGGTAGACACGTACATCCATTTGCTCAATGCCGGAGGCTTTTGTTTTACTTTATTTATTGAATGTGAACTGCTTGGCCAGGTAGAGCGGTGCAGGAAAGTGACTGTAAATGGAAAATGTAGTCGGTGAGACTGATTGATATCTGTGGGCCGAAAAGAGGCCAAGTGGAAACACTTATTTAGGTAATTGCTTCATTTTACTGTCTACAAACGATTTTGTTTTAGAAATGATTTCAGCTGTTTAACTTGGTGGCTTGCTAGATCAGAGAAAGAGCTTAAGAAATGACATTACACAATTTCGTCTCTAACACGAAATTAAGCTAAAAGATTCATAGGGCACTTTCTGTGTCTACTTTCTAAGACATTTGTTTTGAGAAATAATCATTTTACAACACAAATAGTCGTTGTGAAAGGGACTAGGGGGATAACACAGCTTTCCCAAACACTATGAGCTTAGAGTGATCAAAGTTCAAAAAGTGAAAGCCTCTTATTTAAATACTCACAAATTTATATTCTTTATAAGTCATGCTGCATAAAAAATATAATTTATGAATCTGCCAAGAAAATCCTAGAATTCAATAAGGACAAAAATTCAGTGTAAACCTCCTCTCCCTCCAGTGTCCCATGACCAGACCTTGGACGCCCCCCCAGAAGATAATCACTAGTGACATTTCCTTAGTGCTTTTGAAATAAATTCTCTTCTGTATGAAACATATCTAAAACATTATTTATATCTTTTAGAATTACACAAAATGATGTTCATAAGCAAATTCTGTTTAATAATTTAACATGCCAACATTCTTCCTTACAACTACTGCCTTGTATGAATATATCATAGTTTATTTAAGTAATCTACTACTGACAAAATTTATAACCTAGCTCGGTTTGGGTCTTTTTTGCAAGATTACCTGCATCATAAATTTCTAGCCATGAAATTACTGCAGAGTGTACAAATGTGGAACTTTTGTAGCTGTGACTGACTGTGCTCCACAAATGGCCCCAGTGTAAATTCTTACCAACATCAGCTTTGCTAGTATGACTATCTGTTAAAGAGTTCCAGTAATCTGATAGGAATGATGTTGAACATCTTTGGCCGTATGTAATTATTTGACCTGTTTTACCTCCCTTACACAGTATTGCATTGGATTATTTCCCTGCTGTGCTTCATAGATGCACAAAGATCCCAATGATGGATAATTCTGAACATGGACAAACAGAACTCAAATACTGCAACACACAATATTCAGAGGATAAGTTGGCCATATCTTTTAAATTTTCAATCTTTGACACTGCAATTCCATTTCTAGTGACTTTCCTACTCAAATAGCAATAGAAAGGATACTTAAGATTGTTTTGTAATAATTATAGTATATTACTTGTAACACAAAAACTATTCACAAACGAACGCCCCCCCACATAAGCCTGAATAAATATATGGAACACATGTACAATGAACTGGACCTAAGCTTTGTAAAAAATTGACCAAGACTATATTGTTATGTGAAGACATTTATATTAAACACATAAAGTTAGGAAAGCACATGGTGTATTGAAAACCCACAAAACTGAATATAATTTATTAATGACAAATAATTTTGTCCATAGGAAAATGTTTAGTTATTAATACATGAGATAATATCAATAATTATTTCTGGGATGTGGCACTGCTGGTAACTTTTCCTTTTTTCTTTAGATATATTTTTTTGGTTTTGGTTACAAGGAGCATTTACTACTTTTATAACAGTGAAACTATTTCTATGTTGAAAACTAGATTCTAATTTTAAAATGCAGTGTCGTTGCACTGGAACTACATCCCTGAACTTTCTTGTTCTTGATGCTTCTAGAAAGTACTCGTCAGACCAAATGTTTGTAGAGGTGTTTGGTTTAGTCGTTGTAGTTGTGGATGAAGTTTAAGATTGTCATCACCTAATCCATGAAGTTTTAATCTGGAGTGATGAGTCAGACTCAAATCAATGACAATGAGATTGGTTTTTTCGAATCTGAAATTTAGTGTGCACCAGTAAAGTAATTCATAACCTCACCTGTAAGGCTTTTGTGATGCTCTCACTTAATAGCCATGTTTGCTGGCGTGTTTAAAAGGAAGGCCAGTGTCCAATTCAGAGAGCAGGTGCTTTCTGTTTTACAAGTAAAATATTTTAAGATATTTCAAGTGTGAGTACACCTGAGATCATTAAGAATACATCACTCATGCTTACTCGACATCCACATATTTCACCCAAGATCCGAGTGCGAAAATATGTGAAAGTCTATTAGAAGGTGACAAGCATCCTTATAATACCAGCTCATGAACATTGTTGCTTTCTATGTGCCAGCCAGGATTTGTGGTAAAAAGTTGAATGCATGTTATTCCTTAACTTTATAACCCAAACTACAAGAGATAGATAAGACTATTTTAGATAATGTAGATGTTTTGGAAACGGAAACAGAAAAGTTAAGCAACTTCTGGATGATGTGTGATTTATTTAGAGACTTTTTATCATAGCTAGTGCTTCTTTCGCCATCATTAATATTCTCTTAATGATTTCTATTTTGTCCTTAGTAATATTCAATAAATGATCAATGGCTCCACTATATTCTAGGCTTTATCATCAGAAATGAAACACGTCTTGCTAAATAGTATCCAATGTGGTATCTCCTGAATCCCAATATGGTGCCTAAAGACTACCTGAGTTCTTTTGACATTGTGGTCAGATGTACTTACTCACCAGATTTAGGTGTGGAGTTCTTAGTCATTAGATGTGATATTTTAAGATGCATAAACCATAGTCTATGAAGCCCTTGTGGTGTTGATGGGACATGTTGTCCCACTGATCACAAGGCCCTCAGTTCAAATTCACCAGCTACACTGTGGGAGAAAGTTGAGGCGATTTTCTTTCCAAAAGATTTGCAGTCTTAGAAGAAATAACTTCATAGGGGTTGTTTTGAGTCAGAATCCACTTGATGTCAGTGGGTTTGTTTGGGTGTGACTTGGTTTAATCTATACCCCATCGCCATCGAGTCGATTATGGCACATATAGTCCCATAGGATAAAGTAGAACTGCCCCAAAGGATTTCTGAGATGAAAATCTTTACAGACGCAGACTGCCACATCTTTCTATTTGGGACAGGGTGGTGTGCTAAAACTGCTGAGTGCTTTACCACTGTACCACCAGGCTCCTTACGAGTGCTACAGTGATGGGAAAGGGGTAATTTAACATTTTCCTCATCGAATGCCATGTAGTTCAATACCTGCAGGAAACTTTAGGCACACAAAAGAATTGTCCTTTCATAGGGTAGCGACAGTGGCTGCTAACAATGGGCTCAAGCATGACAATGATGAGGCCAGGATAGGACAGCGCAGTGTTTCCCTCTGTTGCACAAGCAATCGTGCTGCCCTGGGAGCAACTAACTGCAGCATCGTTGCAAGTACTGAGACCATGGACTAGACAGCAACAGAAGCCAGCTGACATCCTGACATCGTATCCACCGTGAAAGACTTAAGGATGAAGAGTAGTTTGGTCCAAGGTATGTTTAAATCTAATGTTCTCTGGTGATTGTCAAAATATTGTTCAGGGATGGCCGTTGATTATTGTGTTAGTCTGGATTGACTAGAGAAACAAATCCAGTGACACTCAGATATGTATAACGGAGAGCTTTATATCAAGAACTAATAACGTAAGTCCATATATCCAATACTAGTCCATAGGGTCCCTCTCCAGATGCACACAGTCACAAGCAGTGATGCAGAATGCGGGAATATCACATAGTTGTTGGTGGGTACAAAGTCATGTGCATCCAACAGCAGTGGAAACATCAGGTCTCCGAGTGGCCCTCCAGCCGGAAGGTGAAGGCAGAGAAAGGGGAGGAGGTTCCCAGCAACCTCCTTATGAGACGATCACACCCAAAAGGTGCCACCATCAGCCTGTGACCTGGCTGACAGGCTGAATACAACCCCTACATTATTACATATCTTCAAGTTGACATGAAATTATGTAGCTACCAAAATTATATTTCCTCCTTGACTTCTCTTACGTTACTAAGACTCCCGGCGTATGCTATTGTTGTTATTAAAATATAGGTGCCTTCTAGTATGTTCTGACTCATAGCAACCCTTTGTTCAACTGAACAAAGCACCGCGCAATCCTGTGCCATCCTCTTAATTGTTCATATGATTGAGACTATTGTTGCAGCCAGTGTCAATCCAGCTCATCAACGGTCTTACTCTTTTTATCTGCCACTCGACTTTACCAAGCATCATGTCCTCTTCTATGGACTTGTCACTCCTGATTACATGTCCAAAGTCCGTGAGATGAACTTTTGCCATCCTGGCCTCTCAGAAGAATTCTCACTGTGTTTCTTTCAGGATAGATCTTTGATCTTTTTTTGGCAGTCCATGTTACATTCAATATTCTTATCCAGCACCATAATTCAAATGCTTTAATAATTCTTTGATCTTCCTTATTCAATGCACACACCTATGAGGCAATTGAAAATACCATGGCTTCAGTCAGGGGCACCTTAGTTTTCAAAGTAACATCCTTGCTCTTCAGTACTTAAAGAGGGTTTTCACAGTAGATTTACTTAATGCAGCGCATCTTTTGATCTCCTGACTGCTGCTTCCATGAGCATTGGTTTTGGATTCAAGCAAGATGAAATTCCGGGCTACAATCTTTCTTCCATTTTTCATGATGTTACCTATTTCTTGGTCCAGTGAGAAGATTTTGGTTTTCTTTCAATGATTCGTAATCCATACCGAAAGCTGCATACTGAAAGATCCGTGATCTTCCTCAGGAAATGTTTCAGGGTTTCCTCGTTTTCAGCAAGCAAGATTGTGTCATATACATATCCCAGATTACACATAATACATTCTCTCTGATTATTTGCTCAGCATACCGGTTGAATAAATATTGTAAGAGGATATAACTCTGATGCACACCTCTCCTCATTTTAAATCATGTGGCATTCCTTTGTTATATTCACACAACTGTTTCTAGATCCATCCATATAGAGGTTCCACATGAGCACCATCATGCTTTCTATAATTCCTATTATCTCAAGGATGCCAGTAGTTTGTTATTAGCAGTCAATAAAGCACAAGAAAACATCTTCCTAGTATTCTCTCCTTTTCAGTCAAGATCCATTTGACATTAGAAAGGATACATTTATTCCAAGTTCGCTTTTAAATTTGGCCTGAATAGCTTGCAGCTCCCTCTCAATGCATTGCTGCCACCTTGTTTGGATGATCTTCAGCAAAAGTTTAATTGCATATGATGTCAATGATAATGTTCTATAATTTGAGCAATTTGTTCACCTTTTTTTAGAATGGGTACAAATATGGATCTCTCCCAGTCAGTTGCCCAAATATCTCTTTTCCAAAGTTCTAAGAATAGATGAGTGCTTTATCAGCTTGCTGAAACATTTCAATAAGAATATTATGCACTTCCATGATGTTCACCTTACCGACATGACCACTGAAGACAAAGCAGGTGCATAAGCAAATGTGGTGACAAAAGCTGATGGTATCTGGCTATTAAAAGATATAACGTCTGGGGTCTTAAAGGCTTGAAGATAAACAAGCAGCCATCTAGCTGAGAAGTAACAAAGCCCACGTGGAAGAAGTACACCAGCCTATATGATCACAAGGTGTCAATAGGATCAGGTATCAGGCATCAAAGAACAAAACATCATATCACTGCTAATGAGGGGGAATGCGGAGTGGAGACCCAATGCCCATCTCTAGGCAACTGGATATCCCCTTACAGAACGGTCACTTGGAGAAGATGAGCCAGTCAGGGTGCAGTATAGCACTGATGAAACATACAACTTTCCTATAGTTCTTTAATGCTTCCTTCCTCCCCCTCACCCCACCCTACTATCATGATTCTAATTCTACCTTACAAATCTGGCTAGACCAGAGGATGCACACTGGTACAGATCAGAGCTGGAAACACAGGGAATCCAGGACAAATGAACCAATAATGAGAGTAACGATACCAGGAGGGGAAGGAGAAGGTTGGGGAGAGAGGGGAACCGATCACAATGATCTACATCTAATCCCCTCCTTGGGGGACGGACAACAGAAAAGTGGATGAAGAGAGACATTGGGCAGTGTACGGTATGGAAAAAATAATGTATAAACTATCAAGGGTTCCTGAGAGTGGGAGGGAAGTGGGGAAGGGAGGGGGAAAATTAGGAGATGATACCAAGGACTCAAGTAGAAAGCAAATGTTTTGAGAAAGATGATGGCAACAAATGTTAAAATGTGCTTGACACAATGGTTGTATGTATGGACTGTGAGAAAAGTTTTATGAACCCCCAGTAAAATGATTTATTAAAAAAAGAATATTATGCACAATTGTGTAAGGTACTTTTTGTTTATTGACATGGAAACATGATCATATTGTATTGATTGTGAGAAAACCAATTTTATATGAGAAGAAATTAAAATTTTGATTAGTTTTATAAAATCTATTACAAGTTTCATAAAGGGCAAAAATATAAATTTAAATTCTTTAAACCTTCTTAAAATAGCATGGTAACTTTTGCAGTTGATTTTTGATGGTTTCAGGATCAAGGGTACTAATTTACCTACATTGTAGTGTAAATGATAACCTCCAGACAATTAGTTCTCATTTTAAATCATTAAGAAGAAAACATTGTTTGGTAAATAGTCCTCCTAGATTGTGTTCTCTTTGTAGTGAATTCAATGTGGGTTCATAGACAAATAATGGTATAGTAGCTAATAATATGAACAAGTTCCATGCTCTGCATGCAGACGTCCTGTCTACAGTGCCCTTACAGGAAACACACATGGTCCCTGCTCTGTGATCCAGAATTCACAGCATCAGAGGTGGACTTGTTGCTGTTAGATACCATTGAGATGGTATGGACTCATAGCAACCCTATGTACAACCAAATGGAAACTGTCTGGTCTGTACCATCTTCCCAACTGTTGCTATAGTTGAGCCCATGGGAGGTTCTTCTATTTATTACTGACCTACTACTTTACAAAGTATGTTCTTCTCCAGCAGTGGTTCTGTATGTGAGATGAAGTCTTAGTTCTAAGTAGCATCATGGCCGTACTTCTTCCAAGACAGGTTTGTTCATACTTCTGGGAAAGAGTATTAATCCTTGGCAATGGAGGGGTACTGAAAAATTTTGGTTATATTTTAGAAAAATTTCCCTTAAGAAGGAAATTAGTACTGCAGATAAAATCTGGTAGAGATGAATTCAATAGTCATTGATCTACTCTCAGCAGAGCTAATAAATTTGTAACAATAAATGAAAACCACAGAGGGTCTATAAACCTCTGGACATTTAAGCCTTGATATCAAATTGCTTCATTAAAAAACTGTACAAAGAGATTATTGCATATTTTTTGTTCTGTTCATGAAAATAGAACTTGTCCAAGTAAAATTTAAAATTAACAATATGGTTGAGAGAATCCTCAAGCAAATGAAGGCAGAGAACTCTGTCCTGTAAGGGGAGAAGCTTGAGCACAGTGGCCCTGTGGGACCGGCGTGCATGGCACTGCTGGCATTGTGAGTAGTGCAGTCTCATGACACGCTACAGAAGAAAGAGGGAAAAAAACCCAAAGCTTTTCACTCTGAGAAAAACAAAAGTCATCCAAATAAAGCCTTGAGTCTTTCCTGTAAATTCCTTTAAAAGTCACTTTATCACTGACTTTTGCAAGATATTGTCTGAAAACAGCCATGAACTTTGTGAAAACAATAACTGATAAGACTGCTGAATTAATTTTTTTACCCTGAAGATGCCAATGTAAGCTTAGTAGTCTTGTCTACAACAGGTTTACCAGTTGCTGTTGAATCTTCCAACTCATGGAAAGTTGTGTTTGGCAGAATTGAAGTGTGCTTTATAAAGTGGTCTTTGGTTGACTTTTCCTCTGAGGTGTCACTGGGTAGAAGACATGAACTCCAGTCTTTCAGTCGACAATAGCTACTGTCTCCAATAACATATATATGTATTTTAAATTGCTGACTTAGTGTTTTTAGCTTGCTTATCTGATGCATGACTTTCTCACATTTGTTTGTAGGTTTCTTAGTCAACTTATTATCTCAGTATGCTTTTGTCTCTAAACCCTTCTTTCACTCCCCATACAAAAACAAAACAAAACAAATGCAGCCAGTGTTGGCATTGACAGCTGTCTTTAAGATTTTGTATCTTATTGTGTACATACACTGGAATAGAATATCTCTGTCCCAGTCTTCTTAACGAGGTGCCTAAAATTCACTTTGAACATCCCTTTAAATACTTCGCTTTGGCAACCCCAAAGTGAATGCCCCACCATCCAGTCAGTTCCAACTCACAGCAGCCCCACAGGACAGGGAGAACTGCCTCTGTCTTGATAAGAGGATGAAGGCTCGCCTTTCTCCAGCGAGGTGGCTGGTGGTTCGTAGCTGCTGACTTGTGGGCTCACAACTCAATTCACAACAACTAAAAGGAGAAGCAAAAATTTCTTTCCACGAAGGTTCCAGTTCAGACATGCATGGGCTTATCCCGAGCAAAACATGTTCAACAGGTCTCTGTGATCAATGGATGACTTCAGATAAGGTCTCTTAGCAGTACACCCGTCTTAGTTTCATGAGGGTGTGTTCCAAAACAAGTCACAAACATACAACAGTAGCAAAAATACCTCCAAACGTTGTAGCAAAAACAATGGCTTCCAAAGGGCTCTGCTGGCCCAGTTATAGTCGAGGCAGAGAGGTTAGCTCAGAAGGCTATGGCATCAGCTACGTTTAATCGCAATGGGTTCCTCTTGATTTTCTCAAAAGACACAGGAGAGAGATCTGAGGAGCCCCCACCCCCATCCCAACAGTGTCCCAGCTCATTTATCAACAGCAGCAAGTCTTGCCCCTTCAGACATCATTTTGTTCCCAAACTCAAAAAAACGTTTCCAAGAAACACCATTTGAGTCTCTGAAAAATGTCAAAGCAACTTCTTTGACATTGTGTACATTAAAGAAAGCATAATTCTTCAGGAGAGATGGAATCCACTCCTACAAAAATATGTAGCCATAGATGGGGGTATATTGAGAGAGAGTAGCTTCACATGTAGATACTTTTGCTTAATAAAAGTTTCTATAATTTTGTACCAATGCTTTTATATTTATTCACATATATCTAGATTAGTACAAGCCTTCATTGGCGGTATTGTGGATTTAGAGCAGATTACGACAATACAATGAATGTCTCAATAAAGGGAATCACGATATTTTGGTCCCCACTGAATAGAAACATTATGCTTCCATTTCCTTTAGGCTGGCTATAAGTCAGTTGACTTGATGGCGGTGAGTTTGTTTGACTGGTCTTGCTGTTAGGGACCATGAAGCCGTTTCCCACTCAAAGCAACCCAATACACAACCAAAGGAAACACTGCCCTGTCCTTTCCATCCTCAAAATTGTTTTACGTTTTAGACCATTGTTGCAACCACTGTGTCGAGCCATCTGGTAGAGGGTCTTCCTCCTTTTCACTGCCCCTCTACCTTACCAAGCGTATGTCTTTCTCCGGGGTTCATTCTTGCCTGGTGACGTGTCCAAAGTGCATGAGACGAAGTCTTGCTATCCTTGCCCCTAAGGAGCAATGTAGCTACTCTTCTTCCAAGACAGATTTGTTTGTTCTTTTGGCAGTCCATAGTACTTCCAATATTCTTCTCCAACATCACAATTCAAATGCATCAATTCTTCAGTTCTCCTTCTTCAATGCACATAAAGTAAGTGAAAATGCCATGGCCCGGGTCAGGTGCGCCTTAGTCTCAAAGTAGCATCTGTGCTTTTGCAATATTTTCAAGAGGTCTGCACAGCATATTTATCCAACAATGATGCATTGTGTTGGTTTGGTATGAAATGAGCACACATTGTAGGAAAAATGGCACCAATAGATTCGTCATATGCAGGGTTGGTACAAATCTTCAATTTATAAAAGACGCAATGCCTGCAAAATGGAATAAAGCCAAGTGCAACAAAGCGAGGTGTACTTTCAAATCCTGAGGTCCTTGCACCCTTCTTGCGAATCCTGATCGATACTCTTATCTTATCTTATGCCCCACTATTTCATTCACTGACTTGATATCAGGCTTAATTTTAAACAACTGAGACCATGGCATGGTTTTGCTCTTTATTAGACATTTTTTTCTCAATATTTTATGGTAACCCTATCTGCCCTTCCTATGCATGATCAAGCCTTCTGCTTATTAACACAGATCCCATAAAATGAATAATCCACTCACTGAGATCTTTTGTCTTGGGCCCTGGACCTAACAGCTTGTGTGAGCTCACTCTGGTTATTGGTTGCTGCAGTTTTTCGATTCTGTACACATCATCTAGGCTACATATCACCTCTAGATAGGACTGTTTCCCTAGAGCCTGTGTTAAAAACCAATTCTTTTTCAAGTTCCATCTCCTTCTCATATAGGCCATATCATGGAAGTTGGAGAAGCAGTTCTAGCAATATACCATTTATAACAAATGGCAATGTAACCGAGAAAAATGTTATTTCCAGGTGACTTCTCAGAAAGCTTCTTGAAGAGTCAGCTGAGTCAGTGATAGACCCTAAAGCACACGAATGATAGAATCATGAAGTGGGAAGTGCAGAGGATGCATATGGCCGTTCCAGATAGAGGCAGTGTGAACAAAGTAGATGGCTTTGAGAAGGCCACGAAAATAATTGAAGTTTTTTGGATCATCAGTGTTGGGGGTGTTGTGCTCTTGATGCATTGCTATGGAAGTGTGACACAGGCTAGCGGAATCATGAGCACTCAACAGGTTGTGAGTGGCTTTTTGGTTTAAACGTGTTTGAAACGGACTGAATATTAAGGCAATTCTTAAGTTTTACCTTATTGAAAATCATACTGACCTCTGATAACCTTCAGAGATTACCTATTGGAAAGATTGATGCCAAGAGAAATTTTATAGGCCAATATACGTGTGAATCCTTATCACATCATATGTCTAGGGCTTCAGTCAGATCCAGTGATTTGTTTGTTCTGACTGTGATTAAAACTCACTCTATAGCCCTATTGGGACAATAAATCTAGTTATATCAGAGGACAGAAGGCACTCAAACAGAAGCATGAGCAAACTACTTCACAAACATTAAGATAAAGGTAAATTAGATCTTGTCTTCCCAACATGCTTCCCCGATATTTTCACATTGCAGAGCTTTCTAGTAACGGAAGAGCCCACTGTCATTAAACTAACCCTATAGGGCAGAGTAGAACTGCCCTGGTGCATTTCCTAAACGGTGATTCTTAAGGGAGTAGAGACCCGAGTTTCTCTCACTGAACACCTGGTGATTTTAAACCGCTGACCGTGCAGTTAACAGACCAATGGGGAACCACTACAATATCAGGCCTCCCTTGTTTGGAGACAGCATCATTAAATTGCTAACATGCATTATATATAAATTGAAGCTGCTCTATTAAGGAAAAGATTAAAAGTAGGAAATAAGAAGAGAAACGTTGTGAGTTTCTTCACCAGGGTTAGTTGAGTGCAATGTGAAAGAGGTTAGGTGTGAAGAAATAACAAGTATATCCAACAGGAATATAAAAATAGTTGGAGGCTAGAAACTGTAAGTCTGTCAGTTAATCCCATGAGTTAAGTTGTTTTGTTTTAACCTGGACCATACTTGTCTTTTTAAAAAGACTTTCCATTTGCATCACAGTGGGGGTGGGGATGGAGGGGGGGAGCTGAGTGCACATTAGAGAGAGCTGACGGCAATCATTTTTAGTTTCAGTTTCTATCTTCAGAAAATTAACCTTTGCTTTTATAAACAACTTTTTAATGTCTTTTTAAAAGCATCTTTTTCAGTTTTTAATATTTTGTGCTTTATTTTCTTTTCATAAAAGCATTTTTAATCTTATCGATCTAGCTATTGTGGCAAAATAAATTGTCCATTCCATTGGGGAAGGATCAGGAGACACGTGAGTGAGGATCAATATTTCATTTGGATAATGGCTAAGAAAAACATCCTAACTGTCAAAGCAAAGAAGTGATTACAGCCATGATAACGACTTCTAAGATGAACTGAAGCGGAAGTGGGACCTAAGGGAAATGACTCAAGGCCTTCAGCAACAAGAAGGTGCGGTTGAAATTCCTTCTGAGAGTTGTTCTCCCTGACTGCTGCCCAGTCAGACTAAACTCACTGCCATCGGCCGATGCCAACTCACAGCGACCCTTTAGGGCAGGGTAGAACTGCCTCTGCTGAGTACCTGCGACTGTAGCTGTTTACAGGTGTAGAAAGGCCCACCGTGCTCCTGCACGTGCTGCCCAAGTAAAGCAAATACATAAACAGAATGCACCAGGGGAACCAGAAGGACATTTGGATATAAGTGTTTGGTGAAAATACTGTTGTCCACGTTCTTATTTATTTGTTTGTTTTTCGTTCTTATTTCTTAAATCGTGTTTTTGTTTCTTTGCTGGTTTGGGGTGAAATTTTACATAGTAAAATAGGGTCCCATTTGTCAATTTCTATACAAATTATTTAGTGACCTTAGTTACCTTTTTCACAAGGTTTAGAGCGTATTTAAGGCAATAGTTTGGAAGCCCTCTACTTTTAGCTGGTCCAGTAAACCTAAACTTTGGAAGGAGCTGAGTTTTGTTCTCCATGTGCCTCCCATTTGACCCCATGCCATCTACTATGATTCTGGTCAGGGCAGCAGATAGTGGTCGCTGGGCAACTTCGGTTCTTCGGAACTCCTGGTGAGTGAGAGCATGGCGGATAACCCCGGGCCCTTGTTTCTTTTCGGAGACCCTGGTTCCCTCTTACTCGGATGAGTAAGAGTGCTTCCATATTCTTTTATTAGATATCCTGTATTACGAGCATTTTTATCATTCTTGTCGGTCCTCATTTACGAAACAGTTTAATGGAAAGATTGAAATGGACAATGAGTGGGCTGAGTTTTTCACACTTTTAATACCTTGCTTCATGATTTTAGTAAGCTATGCCTTAAGGTTTTTTTTTTTTGGAATGAAAATTCAAGTAAGTGATTAGCTTGTGATTTCAGGCCAGGAAACAGAACTATTTGTTAAAGAGTAACTCGACTGAAACTTAATCTTTTATGTTCCAGGGAGAAGTTAGCACAAATTGTTCCATTGTGATGTCACCGGTGATAACAGTGCTTGGAGCATGACAAAGGAAAGAGGATGAGAACATTACATGCTGTCTACAGACCAACTGCCCCCCTCCCCCACTGCAGCAGTTACATAATCTGGTGTCAACTTGAAAAGGGGTGCACTCTAGCCTGTCAATCAGGTCATAGCTTGATGATGTAATTTGGAGGCATCATGGAGATAATTCGCTCACTGGAGGCCAGATACATGCAGACTTTCTGCTTTGACTCTCTGTGAGACATTGCTGTTGACAAGCCAAATGGAGGTACACTGATAGAGCTAGAGCCCTGGAGCTGGAGGAGCCACATGGAGACCCATGCTCATGCTGAGATGCTTCCACCACCACTGGATCCACAAGACTTTCTACCCACTGGCCTGTGATCTTCCTGCATTCTGCCTCATTGCATGTGTTACATGGGTCTGGAGATGAATTTACAGACTGGTATGGGACATATGGGCAAATATCAGACTTTGGACTTGTTCTGGACTGGACTGGGATGTTTTAATATACAATTACTCTTTCATATAAAGCTCTTTCTCATATACACAAGTGTTTATGAATTTGTTTCTCTAGTCAACCTAGATCAACATACCCGCCCACAACCTAGATTCCACAATTTTATGTTCCTTTCTCAGAACACCTCCTTCTCCACTGTGTAATAATCTCTTCCCTTCTTCATTCAGGGGGCAGCTAGAGGAAGCATTCCGTCTCGCGTGATGAATCTTGTGGAGCACTTTGGCTTAGCTTTAGTAGCAGGCTTTACTTTTCTGGCGACAAGCACACTGAATGTTCAGCCAGAATATTTGAGTTCTAGTTCTGGCTGTCTCACGAGTTCTGTGACTTGGGGAGAATGGCTTTATCTCTTACTTACTAATCACTTCATTTGGAAAGTGGCCTGCCTTCCTTAAGAGGTTTATTAACGAAGTATCAGTGCATGGAGATGAAGGAAATGCATTCTAAATGAGTTGAACAAAAAGGGGCAAATTGTTTAAACAGGCAGAGCAGCAAACTGCAGAGGAGGAGATGGAGTCGGGCCGCACGAGAGAGCCTGGGAAGTAAGGAGGCGGGAAAACCTCACGGAATGCTCACCTTTCCTCTTGGGTCCATGCTCACAGAGGCCCTGCATGTCACAGGGACCGGGCCGGCGGTACTCGGAAAAGACACTGCTCCTTCCTCTATTGGCAGTTATGAAGAGCAGACGGAAAATGTTGGAATATCATCATCCCAAAGGGCTTCTTTCTTTTCCTTTTGACATACCCTGCCAGGAAAAAAAAAGTGTGACATATTTTGAGGAAATGGATGTAGCTTAATTTCTAGAGACAAGAATTTGTATGGACGAGAATGGGCGACTCAGAAAAGAAAGAGAGGAAAAAGAGCCCTGACAGTGTAGTGGTTAAAACACGCCGCTGCTAAAGGAAACATCAGCCTGAGAGCCCACCAGCCGCTGCATGGGAGAAAAATGTAGCACTCTCCTATATAAAAGCAGCACTCTCCTATACAAATGCAGCACTCTCCTATATAACTGCAGAACTCTCCTATATAAACGCAGCACTCTCCTATATAAATGCAGCACTCCACTATATAAATGCAGCACTCTCCTATATAAATGCAGCACTCCCCTATTTAAATGCAGCACTTTCCAATATAAATGCAGCACTCTTCCTATATAAATATTTACAGCCTTAACCTCCCTATGGGGTTATTTGACTCTGTCCTGTAAGTGTGTTGAGTCAGTGACTCTAAGGCGGTAGAGTTTGCTGGATTGAGAAGGTCCAGGAAATGGACCTGCTTCAGGTAGGTAATAGGAGACCATATCTAATAGTATTTTGATTATTTTCCTTTAGTTGTTGACACATATCTCTTTGATCTGGATCATTGTTCTAGTCCTTCTCAAGAGGTTTTAGTAGGTTTGCTTAGAAGAACGCGTTGATATTGGTGGGCTTACCACCGAGGGAGCTCCAACTCCCAGGGACTCCATGTTCAACAGCCTGGAGTGTTATTCAGTCCAACACCATATTACCATTGTCAGCACATTTGAGTCCACAACTGTCGCCATTTGGCAATTTGAATGCTTCCAAACTTGGAAGCTTATCTTCTAGTAGTATTTTAGACAACAATCCATAGGAATCCTTTGGCTAATTTTCAGAAGGTGATAAGCAAACCTTTGTGTGAGTCTTAGTCTGTGTGTTACAGATTGAATTGGGTGCCCCCAAATCTATGCTGTAAATTTGCAACTTATGGTGGTGGATGTAATCCCATTTGAGAACTGGATTTTCTTTATGACATCAATGAAGCTGTTTTCAGTGTAGTGTGCTCTAAGCCTCATCAAAGGAGCTGCAGAGGCATCAAGAAAGAAGCACCAAGGGCGGGGAAGATACAAACACAACTTGAAGATCAGCAGCACATGCAAGAGAAGCTGAGAAAAGGATTCTCCACCAGAATGGACAGAGAGGATCTTTTTCTGGATCCCATGGCACCCTGAATACAGACTTCTTCCTCTTGTACCTCAACTTGTCATGCTGTGGCCTGTGATCTTGGAAGCTGTGCCACTGGTATTTCCAATATCTGCAAGGGCATCCAAAGTGAACAGGTGTCATTGGAGATTCCAAACTAATAACAGATTATGAATAAACAATAGTGTATTCAGCTCTGAGGGATTAGCCACTTTAAACCTGATATAAAGCAATATAACATTGACAGATATCGGGCAGAAGAGGAACTCGACAGGATGAAAAATCACTAAAAAGACAACTGTAGAAGAACTGGCTCCCTCGTCAAAGTATTGCTGACCAGAATGATGTGGATGGAGTAGAGCTTTTGAATCCTTGCAGATGGGGCATGGCTCCAACTACAGTCATGAAATCACTGTATGCATTCATTACAAAATAGAACGTGAAATGTATTAAATATAATTCTAGAAAAATTAGAAGTTGTCAAAAATGATGGAAATCAAAGCAAATAATGTGCTAGGCATTAGTGAGCTAAAGTGGACTGGTATTTGGACATTTTGATTCAGAAACCATCTGGTTTAATATGTCAGGAAGAACAAATGCAAGAAATGGCATTGTTTGTTGTCAAAAATGAACATTTAAAGATCTATCTTTAATTGTTAGTTGTGATGTTTGTACACCCAAAAAGAAATCCAGTGAATGCAATTATTATTCAAAAATACACAACAATCACTAAAGCTAGTGATGAAGAAATTGAACAATTTTACCAACTTCTTCAGTTTGAAATTGATACAACATGCAATCAAGGTGCATTGATAATTATTGGCAATTGGAATAAATAATATGAAAACAAACAGGAAGGGACAATAGTTGAAAAATATGGTCTTGGTGATAGAAACAAAGCTTGAACACACATATAATTTTGCAAGGCCAATCACTTCTATATTGCAAATACTATTTTTTAAAAACATAAATGGTGAAGGTAGACATGAATCTTGTCAGAGGAAATACACAGGACTCAAATAAACTACATATGTGTAAGGAGACCATGGAGCAAAGTTCAATGTCATCAGGAAAACAAGGCTAGGGACTGTGGAAGAAACCAACAATTATGCATGTGTAAGTTCAGGCTGAAGTGGAAGAAAATATAAACAAGTCCATTAGAGCCAAAATATGACCCGAGTGAATCCATATATCCTGAATGATTTTGGAGAATATCTCTAGAAAAGATTTGATGCAGCGAACACTAATGACAGAAGACCAAATGAGCTGTGGGATAACATCAGGAACAGCATACATGAAGAAAACAAAAAGTGAATTAAGAAAAGGTCCAAGTGAATCTCAAAAGAAACCCTGAAACTTGTTTTTGAATGTAGGATACAAAAAGTCAAGCTGACTCATAGTGACTTCATAGGACAGGGTATAAGTGACCCTGTGAATTTCTGAGACTATAACTGTGTATAGAAGTAGAAACTCCTGTCTTTCTCCTGAGGAGCAGCTGGTGGTTTCAAATTGCAGACCTTTTGGATAGCTGCTGAACACATAACCACTATGCCAGCAGGGCTTCTTGAATGTAGACAAGCTCAAGCAAACCTGAGGGGGTGTTGGTTGGGGAAGGGTGGGTGGTGATCAAATGAAAAAGCTGAACAGAACATGTCAAGGGCATCTCAAGAAGATGCAGTAAAGTAGTATGTTGAAATGTGGAAACACTTGAAATTACAAAGAGAAAAATAAAGAATGTTTAACTTATCTCAAGTTGACAGAAATGTAGAAAAATTCAAGACTTGAATTGTAATGTTGAAAGATGCTATGGGTAAAGTATTGAGCAATGAAGGAATCATCAAAAATGATAAAAATGAAGGAAGCATAAAAAAAGATGGAAAGTTCATACAGTCACTATACCAAAATAAATAGATAACTGATTGACATACAATGATTTAAAAATGAAGCTTATGATGAAGAACAGATTGTACTGAAGGAAGAAGTTCAGACTACACTGAAGACATCAGCAAAATAAAGACATAAAAGGCTCCAGGAGTTAATGGAATACCAATATAAATGTCTCAACAAGCACTGGAAGCACCCACTCACACAAGTCAACAATTTTTGAAGAACACTATCAGGCTAATCAACTGGGAGAGATCCATATTTGTACCAAATAAAAGTTAGCTAACATGATGAGGGAATTATAGAAAAAATATCATTAATATCACATGAAAGTAAAATTTTTATTGAAAAGAATTTAAAAATAGTTACAGGAGTATATAGACAGGGAGGTATTATGATCTGAGTGAGAGATTAGACTACACTCATATCTACACAGGTATCAAGTTGACATAAAATATAACCATCAGGGTGGGGGTGGAGCAAGATGGTGACTAAGTAACACACACCAGAGGGACTTCGTGCATGTGCAAATCAACATAGGAGAGCCACTGGGAAGGATACTCCACTCTTCCAGGTCACAGGAGAAGCAAAATACAAATAAGTAGGCTCAGATCCACTAGGTTTTAAAGAGCTGTGGCCTTATGGCTTACCACCACAGTGGCTTCCTGGAGCTCAGCTTCAGCCCAGCCAAAGTTGTGGCCCAAGCGAGACTACCTCAAAAGCTTTACTTCCACACCACCACAGCTGCTGCTCCCTCTGTACTATGTTTAACCTCCTTCACCCCCATAGTCCAGTGGTTGGGGCTTCTTTAATTTCTTCCCCCTTTCCCCCGCCCCGCTTCGCTTCTTTTCTCCACAGTCACAGCTGGCTCAGGTTACTTTTCTTTTCATCTGCCACAGCTGACCTTCAGGTCACTCCCCACCACCTAGGGCAACTACTCCCGCCTTTCATGTGGTTGGGGAAACCTCCCTTACCATCCATGGCCTACCATATGGCTAGGAGAATCTCTGCCAACCCAGTATGGTACTCCGCATGGCTGGGGGAACTTCTGCCTACCATCTACGGTGCTCCACATCACCTAAGGCAGCCCTGCTAACTCTCTATGGTGCTCCATATGGCTCTGCAGGAAAATCTGTCATCCCTCTGTGGCACTCTATGGGCGTGTGGGAACCTCCACCTGCATTCTCCTGTGCTCCATGCTGCCTAGTACACCCCAACCGCCTTCCTAGGAACTGAACACAACTGCAGGGACCTCCACTCACTCTCCACAGTGCTTCACATGGCTGTGGGGACCCCCACTAGCTCTCTGTGGAGCTCCATGCCACCTAGGGCCACCCCACAGGCCTTCCACAGTACGCCATGTTTCTGTGGAAATTTCTGCCTGATCTCCGAGATGCTCCACACCACTGGGGGAACCTGTGCTCGCCCTCTGCAGCACCTCATGCCTCAGTGAACATCCACTGGCTAACTCTGGGGCTCCATGCCAATACTAGAATGTTCATCTGCCCTCTGTGGGGCTTCATGCTGCTGCATGAACTCCCTTCTGTCCTCTGGGCAATCCATGGCACTGTGAGCCACACCGCCATGGCTTCCTATGTGATCAACCAACACAGCACCACTCAAGTGGCCCGCAACTGTCCAAGCAGCATCCCCTGAGAGGGCCATCCAACCTGCTCTTCAAACAAAAGAATATCGGTTGGCTAAGGAGAGAGTGAAACTCCAGTGGGATAAAGCAGCAGCCAGATCCCCATTCTCCTATGCCCTGAGCAGTTAACTACAGGCAGTCTGCAGAAGCATTCCTCCAAGCCTCTCAAAGAGAGAGCCCAGTGCTCTTTGATTCTCTGGAGTATGGTGATGAGCTCCTCTTCAATGACATGCAGACAGCAACCAGCCCAAACAACAACCTCAATAAAAAAAACGGAGGGAAAAAAATGCAATGTCAGAGGAAGTCCTGAAACTGGCATGCACAGAAGAATCAGGCACTGTTCTACCACACAGAGAACTCTTCAGAATGCTGTTTGGAGTCATACAGGATATGAGGGAAGAAATAAAGGAAAAGGATGAAATGATAGAGGAGATAAAGGCCACACACCAAAGGGAAATACAAGAGTTAAAGGATGAGTTCATAAAAGCAAACAACAAGTTAACAGGCATCACCAACAGACTAAAAGAAGCAGAGAACTGCAACAGTGACCTCAAGAACAACCAGGCAGACTTCAACAAATGGGAAAGAGAGTCAAATAAGTTACTCAAAAAGCTGGGGGGAAAACCTGTGAACAGTGTCTGATGCTGTGAATAGTAACAACATTCGAATAATTGGATAGCAGAACAAGAGACAACCAAGGAATGAACTGTAGAAATGGCAAGAGAATTCCTCAAAGAAAAGGAACTCAGATTAATATGTGCTCCGACCTATTAGCATACACCATGAAGAGTAGAGTAGAGTAACAACTTCAAAAATTTGAAAGAGAACAATGCTAACCCAAGGATCCTCTACCCTACCAAATTATCTATCAAGATAGATGGAGAAGTAAGAGTCTTCTTGGACAAGGAAAACACAAAGAATATGTTCAAAGAAACCCAGCTCTACTAAAAATCATTACCAACCGACTGTGGTCAGAACAACATGAAACGAGCACAAATAGAAGACCACCACATGAAGCATCACCATCCAAAGGTCAACACTTCAAAAACAGCCTCAAGATAACATTAACCCAATGGTAACAAGAAGACAAGAATGAATCCCACCCCCCCCCCACACACACACAATGCACTGACAGAAGGGACAGGTAAATACACAACACAAAACATACAAGATGTCATCACAGAGTCCACAGATGAATGTAATAACTCTGAATGTCAATGGACTGAACTCGCTCATTAAAAGACAGAGACTGGCACAATGGCTTAGAAAACATGATCCATAGTCTATTGTCTACAAGAGACACAGCTCAAGCTCACAGATGAAAAATAGGCTGCGATAAAAGACTGGCAGAAAATATGCCAAGCAAACAGCAATTCAAAGAAAGCAGAGGTTACAATCCTAATCTCTGATAAAACTGATCTCTGTAAGACATGACAAGAGATAAGGAGGTGTGTTATATAGTGCTCAAGGGATCAGTAGGCCAAGAACCAGTGAACATAATAAATGTAAACATGCCCAGTGATAAACCTGTGAAATTCATCAATCAAACACTCCAAAAGAAGAAAAAATATATCACAGGCTCAGCAATCATAGCATGTGAATTTAATGCACTGCTCTCTGAGAAAGATAGATAAAAGAAATGTAGCTTAACAAGGAAGCTACAGAACTAAACTGTACAATTAGGCGACTTGATCTAATAGACATTTGTAGAGCTCTTCACTCAAAAGCAGAAAAATTCACATTCTTTTCAAATGCACATGGCACATATTTAAAGATAGACCACATGCTGGGACATAAGTTGAGCCTGCGTAAATTCAAGCACTCAGACTTCCCCCTCAAACCACTGTGCAATAAGGCTGGAAATCAACAAAAGGATAGTTAATCAAAGAAGGGCAAATAATTGGAGGAGGAATAACTGCCTAATGCAAAATAAGTGGACACTGGCCCCGATCAAAGATGAAATTAGGAAGTGTTTACAAGCCAACAAGAACCAGAATACAATGGACCAAAACCTTTGGGACACAGCAAAAACACTTATCAGAGGAAGCTTAATGGCGATAAATGCATACATGATAAAAGAAGAGAGACTTATGATTGATACACTGTCACAAAGCCTCCATCATTTAGAGCAGAGCCAACAGAATAATCCTACTAATAGCAAAAGAAAAGAAATACTACAAATCAAGGCAGAGATAATGAGTGGGAAAACAAGAAAACTGCAACAAAAAAAAAATCGATGCAGCTAAAAGCTGGTTCTTTTAAAGGATTAGCAGAATCAACAGACCTTTGGCAAACCTAACCAAAGACATGAAGGAACAAACATCAATAGCCAAGATGCAGGATGAAACAAGGGAAAATACAATGGACCCTAATGATTATTAAGAGGCTAATTACACAGTACTATGGAGGCCTGTATTCCAATGTATTCAACAACTGGGAAGACATGGACAAATAGGTGGAAAAGTAATCCCTCCTAGATTAGCCCATATGGACATCAGTTGGAAAAACAATCCCTCCTAGATTATCCAATATGGACATCAAGAAAATCAACAGACCAACACCAATAGAAGAAAAAAGATTAGGTTATCAAGGGACTACTAACTAAAAAATCCCCAAGGCGAAATGACTTCACAGGAGAATTTGATTAAGCATTCAGTTGAGAACTGACACAAATTCTACTCAAACACTTCAAGAGCATAGAAGAGAACAGAAAACTCCCAAACTCTATCTATGAAGTTAGGATAACACTGATGCCTAAAGAGGGAAAGGATCCCACCAGAAATGAGAATTACAGACTGATATCTCTAATGAACATTGATGCAAAAATCTTTAACAAAGTATTAGCCAATAGAATAAAAAAGTATATAAAATGAATAATTAATCATGACCAAGTGGAATTCATTCCAGGATGCAGGGATGGTTCAATATCTGAAAGTACATCAGCATTATTTGCCACATTGACAAGAAAAAGGTTAGGAATCACATTATAATATCGATAGATGTAGAAAAAACATTTAATAGCATCCAACACCCATTCCTGTTTAAGACGCTCAAGAAGATATGAATGGAAGGAAAATCCCTCAATACAAGCCCTGTATGAAAAACCCACAGCCAACCTAGTATTCAATGGAGAAAAGACAAAAACATTCCCACTAAGAAATGGGAACCGATAAGGATGCTCCTTGTCCCCTCTTTTACTCAACAGTGTTCTGGAAGTCCTAGCTAACAACATAAGGCAAAGGGAAGACATCAAAGGTATTTGCCTAGGGAAAGAATATCATCATTAGTCATAGATTATATGATTTTATATGTGGAAAACCCCAAGCACCACAAGGGGAGTGCTGAAAGTGATATAGGAATATGGCAAAGTGGTAGGATTCAAGATCAACAAACAGAAGTTATTGGATTGTTATACACATCAGATGAGATCACAGAAGATGAGATAAAAAAGTTAATACCCTTCACAACAGGTGAGCACAAATTCAAATATCTAGGGATGTACCTAAGCAAAAAATGCGAATGATTTGTATGTGGAAAATTACAGAAAATTATTACAAGAAATGAAGAGTGAAGTCCCCAAATAGAAGAATATTCCATGCTTATGATTCAGAAGACTCAATACAGTAAAGATGCCAATCCTACCCAAGACACTATATAAATTTAACAATTTTATATATCCTGATATAAATACCAACATCTTTTTTCAAGGAATTGGAAAAACTGACTACCAACTTCATATGGAGAGGTAAAAAGCCCAGAATTAGCAGAAAACGCCTCAAGAAGGACAAAGCAGGTGGGCTTGCTTTACCTGACTTTAGCACCTATTATACAGCCACAGTGGTCAAAACAGTATGCTATTGATATAATGTCAGATACTCAGACCAATGGAAAAGAACAGAAAATTCAGAAATAAAAACACCAGCATCCAGACAACTAATATTTCATAAGGGCTCTAAAAATATCAAATAGGGAGTAGACACCCTCTTCAACAAGTGGTGCTGGAAAAAAGGATATCTATCTGCAGAGAAATATACAAAACCCTCACCTCACTCCATGTACAAGAATAAATTCGAGGTGGATCACAGACCTTGAGGACAACCCCTAAATTATTAGGGCATCAGTGAAAGAATTGGGACAAACCTTAGAATTTTGGTGGAATACACATGCTACCAGAAATAGGGAAGGACACAAACACAGAGGAGGCACAAATTGACAAGTGGTATATACTGAAGATAAAACACCTATGTACATTGAAAGACTTCACCAACAGAGTAATAAGAGAGCTCACAGAAAGGGAAAACATCTTTATCAATGAAACATCAAACAAAGGTTCTATTACCAAATTCTACAATACTCTGCTAGCTTACAGCTAGCTTACAACAAGAAAACAAAACAAAACAAATAGCCCACCGAGGAGGTCGTTAAAAGACCTGAACAGAAGTTTCGCAAGGGTGTAAATCTGAATGACCAATAAACCTATGAGAAAATGTTCTTCTTCATTAGCCATAAGAGAAATGCAAATTAAAACAACCATGAGATACTACCTAACACCCTCAAAGAGAGCCCTATTTAAAAAATCAGAAAGCAGCAAGTGCTGGAAGGGGTGTGGTGAGATAGGAGCTCTCAGCCTCTGCTGGTGGTCCTGTAGGTACATGCAGCCACTATGGAAATCGATCTACCATATGATCCAGCAATCCCCCTATGGGGCATATACCCAGAAAACGCAAGAAACAAACCAAGAAGAGATCTGTGCTCCAATGTTCATCATGGCACAGTTCACAATTGCAAAGAATTGTAAACAATCTACATTTTCATCAGCTGACGAATGGATTGAAAAACTCTGATATATGCATACAATGGAGTACTATGCAGCCCTAAAAAGCAGTGATGAACATATGAATCTCATTGTCTCATAGGAAGAGTTGCAGGAAATTATGCTAAGTGAAGTTAGCCAAGCACAAAGGGACAAGGACAACATGAGTCCATAGAGGTAAGCTCAAAAAGTACAATAGGCATAGAAGATAAGTTACATAATGCATAAATCTGGGTTGAGGTCCAGCACTTTGGATGGGGTCAGACCCAACCCAAGTATGCATATGGCAGCCTACTAAAAAGGAGGGGGAAAGAGAGAGAAAGAGAGAGAGAAAGAGGGTGGTGGGGTCATGGGGCACTAATGCACCCATGAGGAGGGTATTGTTTATGTCTCCACAGGAAAGGGAGAAGAGGACTAGACCCCATCCTGGAGCTTCAAGCCTTGAGGGCAACTTACTGGCATGGAGCAGTGAACTAAGAGAGGACAATGGGGCTGGATCCAAGCTAAAACATGTTGACCCCACCTCAGAAGGTCGTAATATAGAGGAGTACAGAAGATATAACCTGGGGAGGGTGGTGGCTCTGTCCAGACCATGTGGGTGCAATCTAAAAGGGAGGAAGGGAGGGAAGAAGGGAGGGAGGAAAAGAGAGAGAGAGAGAGAGAGAGAGAGAGAGAGAGAGAGAACCTTAACATAGCCCACCAATCTCTGAGGACAACATTCCTGCTCAGAGCAGCCAATGCACAGAAAACTGTAGGGCCAGCCCCACCACAAGACATGATATCCTCTCACTGACCCACAGTGCTATGGGAGACAGCACTGGAGGCACTGTGCAGAAAGTGTGCCCAGTGTGCCCTGCACAGAGCAGGGCAAAACACAAAGGGAGTACAACAGGGCCACAGTGGTGGCAAAGCAATGAAGTCCCCGAGGAATCCTGAAAATAGACTTCTGACTTGAGGGGAGGGGTTGGCACCTCATCAGACCCCATTGGAAAACATTCATAAGGGTCAGCAGACAGACCTATAACTATATATAGACTTTTTGGTTTTGCTTTGCTTCTTTTGTTCTTGCACTCTATATCTATGTAAGATAGGATAAACAATCCTAAGGAGAAAACAATGGGACCAACGGTTCTGATGAACTATCTGGGGTGGGGGTGGGGGAAATGCGACAGGAGGGGCTAAGGAGTGGGAGCGGAGAACCAACAAACTCAGGGACAAGAGACCTAAAATTGATGGTGAGGAGAGTAAATGCCCGGTGGAATTTAATCAAGTGCAATGTATCTGAGAGGAATTACTCAGAACCAAATGGAGGGTGAGCATGATAGTGGGATAGGAGGAAGGTGAAAGGAAATAGAGGAAAGAACTAGGAGGTAAAACCGTAGAGGTATATCTATGGGCATGTATATATGTAAATATATTAATTTATAATGATAAGGATAGAGGTCAATGTACATATATTTATTTGTTAATGGACTTTGGGCCTCTACTCAAGGCCTACCTACCCACAAGAATTCTTTGTTCTAATAACCTGGCACTCTTTGATACTATGATACTAGAGATACCATGAGTGTAGAGGGAGGGTGAGAAAGGGGTAACTGATCACAAGGCTGGATATATAACTACCTCCACTCCACCCCAAGGGGAATGAATAATGGAAATGTGGGTGAAGGGAGAAAATGGATGGTTTAAGATATGAAGTAACAATAATAAGATATAATTGATCAAGGATTGGAGGGAGGGGCAGGGAGGGGGAAAAAGAGCACCTGATACAAGTAGAAAATGTTTTGGAAATCATGTTGGCAACATGTACAAGTGTGTTTTACTCAATTGAATTATGGATTATTATAAGATCTGTAAGAGTCCTGCACTAAAATGATTATTTTAAAAAATCTAACCATCACACCAGGGCTTTAAAACCATATCATACCCACTAATCTTTTTTTTTTCTTCACCAGTGTAGTTTATTCTAATGGTATCAAATTTTACTTTTAATATTTAACATATCCCTAAATATCTCCAACTATGCACAATGCTTTAGGCCAAAGTATATTTTCTTTTTTTAAAATTAATTAATTAATTTATTTATTTATTTTTACATTTTATTAGGGGCTCATACAACTCTTATCACAATCCATACATATACATACATCAATTGTATAAAGCACATCCGTACATTCTTTGCCCTAATCATTTTCTTTTCTTTTTTTTTTAAATCTTTTTATTGGGACTCATAAGGCTCTTATCACAATCTGTACATACATCAAATGAGCAAAGCACCCTTATACATTCGTTGCACTCATCACTCTCATAATTCACCTTCCACTTGGGTTCCTGGAATCAGCTCGGTCCACTAATCTTTTTAAAATGGAGAAGTGATTGCATTCAGATCCCATCTGTTAGATATATTTTTACGAGTGATATATACATCAATATGTGTGGCAAAAATTCTTACTATGATCAAACACATGCCTCTCAAGGATATGTTTAAAAGATTGTAAGTATTTTTGTTGTGAGAATAATATTTTTTAGTGAGGTGAATGAAAGCAAACTTCAGAAATCAAACTGGTTTTTAATACAGTCTCCAATAAGAATGAACCCTTACTTTCTTTAAAAGTTCATAATGCCAGTGTTCAATGCATATGTTCAATTCAGTATTTAAAACTTGATTTAGTATAGTGATCCTTCACTTGAAATTTCTTCAGAATTCTTTTAATGCGTCTTTGAAACTGTTTATATGAAGCAAAGCTACAAGAAGTAAGGTGGTGAGGTTTTGCTCTTGTTTTCTAATGGAATGATAAAATAAACTGAAACTAAAAAAAATTTGATACAGACATAAAAATAAATGCTTTTTATTTATATAGTTCAGTGCTCCCTTCGTTCTACCAAAAATGCTCTCTTCATTCAACAGTTAATTGAGTGCCTTACTTTGTACAGTTTATGCTAACCTCGTTAGGCACTTAAAATTATAGAACTTCTTAAAAGTTAATTTGCAGGACTTCCAGCAAGATAACATGCTACCTGTTACCTAGATCCCTCCAAAACAGTGGCTCTCAACCTGTGGGTCACGACCCTTTTGGGGGTCGAACGACTGTTTCACAGGGGTTGCCTGCTTCATAATAGTAGCAAAATGTCAGTTATGAAGTAGCAACTAAAATAATTTTATGGTTGGAGTCACCACAACATGAGGACCTGTATTAAGGGTCACGGCATTAGGAAGGCTGAGAACCTCAGCTCTAAAAGCTTATGGGTTACCTCGATCCTGTAAAACAAAACACGGAAGACCAAGTGAAACATTTGTGGATGATAACCTTGGAACTCTGAGCTTCAAAGGGAAAGCTAGAGAGGTGCGTTGAATATCAACTATTCAAGTAGCTAAAGGTGAACAAAGCCAGTGAGAAAAGGGTCAGCCGAAACAGGTGAATTGTCTGTCATCTGGCTGGGCACACCATGATCATTCTGAACTTAAAAAAAAATTTTATTGGGGGCCCATACAGCTCTTATCACAATCCTTCCATCCATCCATTGTGTCAAGCACATTTGTACATCTGTTAACACTATCATTCTCAGAACATTTGCTTTCTATTTGAGCCCTTTATCAACTCCTCATTTTCCCCTCCTTCCCCGCCCCCCATTCTGACCTTTTTTTAAAAAAAACCTTTTATTAGGGACTCATACAACGCATCACAATCCATACATACATCAATTGTATAAAGCACATCTGTACATGCTTTGCCCTCATCATTTTCAAAGCATTTACTCTCCACTTAAGCCCTTTGCATCAAGTCCTCTTTTTTTCCTCTCCCTCCTCACTCCCCCCTCCCTCATGAGCCCTTGATAATTTATAAATTGTTATTTTGTCATATCTTGCCCTATCCGGCATCTCCCTTCACCCCCTTTTCTATTGTCCATCCCCCAGGGAGGAGGTCACATGTAGATCCTTGTAATCGGTTCCCCCCATTCTGAACTTTTACAAGCAGCTTTGATGAGGACATCAACCTGCTAGCCCATGGCAGTACAAATGCCGACATCATTGGCTGGTGACAGAAAAGTGCAGACCTGTCGAATGGCCAGCCTCCATGATCATCCAAATCCACCCCTAGTGGGTTTCTGAGACCATAACTGTTTGTGGGAGTAGAAAACCCAGTCCTTCCCCCATGGAGTTGCTGGTGGTTTCAAACTGCCAACCATGTGGATCGCAGCCCAGTGCATAACCACTACACCACCAGGCCTCCATCATAATACTAGGAGAGTTTAGTACATCACTTTTGAAGAACAACAGAACAACTAGAAAGAAACTCAACAAAGATATAAAAGAATTAAATCATGAGATCAATCAACTTGACCTCATAGATGTAAAAGTCATTCCACTCAACAACAGCACCATATACATTTTGTGCCAGCAAACATGTGTAAGATGTCAAAGGAAGCCCCAATAAGTTTCTACAACTTTGAATTGCTACAGGGTATTTTCTAAAATCACAGTACTATAAAATTAAAAATCAATAAGAGAAAGACTATGAAAAAAAAACAAATACATGGAAATTAAAAAACACCCTACTATAATACTACTCGTTCATAAAACCTACTGCCATAAAGTCAATTCTGATTCAAAGCTACAACATACAAGACTCTATCAGCCTCTACTAGACCAAGCATCCCCATCTTTTTCCTACAAAAGGGCTGGTGTGTTTGAACCCTGACCTTGATGTTAGTAGTCCTATAACTAACTGCATAGCACCACCTGGGCTACTTATGGGGTAATAGAAGAAATCAAAAATGAAATTTTAAAACTTCTTGAATCAAACAAGAATTAAAACACAACATAACAAACTCTTTGGGGCTTAGCAAAACAACAACGAACAACCCAAATACACAGAGGATAATGTGTAGCAATAAGCACTCACATCAGAAAGGGAGAAAGAACCAAAATCAACACCATAATCTAAGATTTCCAATGAAAACTGGAGGTTTAGAAAAAGAGCAGAAATATGAACCTACAGTCATCAAAAAGAAAAGAAATAATTAAGATTAGAGCAGAAATAAATACAACAGAAAACATAGAAAGAGTGTATCCATCTGGGTAGACTAGAGAAACAAATCCATGGACAGACATATGTGTATAAGAAAGAGTTTTATAAACAAGAGCCATTGAACAATGAGAAAACATCCCAACCCAGTCCAGTCCAAGGCCATAAATCTGACATTAGCCCACATGTCCGATACCAATACATAAAGTTCTTTTCAGACGCATGAAACACATGTGATGAAGCCAAATGCAGGACCATCACAAGCCAGTGGGTGGGAAGTCCTTGGGTCCAGTGCATTGCAAGCATCTCAGTACTGACAGGGGTCTGTTTGTGGCTTCTCTGGCTTCAGAGGTCTGGTTGCATCCATGTGGCTTGTTTTCTGTAAGGTCTCCCAGGAAGTGACAGAGAGAGAGAGAGAGAGAGAGAGAGAGAGAGAGAGAGAGAGGTGTCTTCCACCTCCAAGGAGGAAGCACCAGATTTCCCAGAATTCTTAGGAGAAGGCCATGCCCACACATAAGTGTCATTGACTATCTCCAGATTGACAGCCTAGACTCCATCCCCACACTCATAATCCTTAAATGGACACCAGATTAGGTGACTACCACAAAGAGTTAACAAGACTTGAGGATGGTTCTTGGAAAACATTTGTAAACTTGACATACCACTGGAAAATCTAACAAAAAGTAAGATTAGATAGATAGATAGATAGATAGATAGATAGATAGATAGATAGATAGATAGATAGATAGATATAACATAAATAAGATATGGAATGGGTGAAATTTATGAGAACTAACTGATAAATGGCTAATATTAGATTACTATGAAGAACTGTATTCAAACCAACTAACTAACCAACCAACCAACCAACCAACCAACCAACCAACCAACCAACCAACCAACCAACCAACCGTATTCCAATTTGAAAACCAAGACGGCAATATCCTAGAAACACATTATCCCCTTAAACTAAGGGGTAGAAAATCTGAACAGACTTATAGCAAAAGAAGAAACTTATTCTGTCATTTAAAAAGTGCCAAAAACAACAAAAAGTCCAGGCCCAGACGACTGTACTGGTGAGTTAATGCTGCAAAAGAACTCAAAGAACTGGCACCGCTGTGACGGAAACTCTTCTACCATCTAGGAAAAGATGGAAAACTTTCAGATTCATTTTATTAAACAAGCACACACTGACAACAAAATCAGAAATATAACATTATAGATTAGAATACTTCATGAACACAGATGCAAAAGTCCTCAACAAAACTCTAGCCAACAGAAAGTGGTCAAGCAGTGCAGACAAGAAAGACACACACACAGCCCAATCTTTTCTTCACTCCTATGAAGTACCTGAGTCAGCATGTGATTCCAGGTCTGAATCCTTGTATTATTCCTACTTTGCGCTTTTCCACCAAGTATAACAAACTATCTAGGAAAAAGCATTAGTTTAATAATGACTTTCAATTTCCCTTTTCTAAAAGAGGAAATGAATCAGTATCACTATTTTATTTGCAATACCTTATCCTAAAATATTAAGAGATACAGTGGAATGATCATAGAAACATCTTCATCTTAAGCTAACTGACTCCACCAGGTTCCTTTGTATCACATATCTCCAGCTTTCTTATTTTTTACTCAATTCAAAACAACAACAAAAATAAGCCATCTCCTTTTCTTGTAAGATTCTAGTAGACATGGGAGAAAGACGAGACGTCTGTTCTGTGAAGATTTGCAACACTGAAAGTCCTGGAGAGCAGTTTTACTCTGCCCTTAGTGTCCTTATGAATTGGAATCAACCCTATGGCAATATTTGGGTTTCCTTCGGTTTTAAAATGGACTTAACTGAGTTGAGCATTCTGTCGATGGCAAAATTTATAAACGTTACCAATAGCTGGGCCCATCCAATTTGAAATCCATATGCCTTAATATTCCCCTGCTAATACTGATTTTCAAAAGAGACATTTCTTCAGTGTTTAAGCTTTCTTCACCTGTGCTCTAGTCTAGTTCCAAGTGCATGCGGTGTTCTATTGTCCTCCGTGGTGTTTCTCTAAAAATACATCTATTATGACTTCCTTTGAGAAGTGATTCGCAGCCCTCGCTATACATTAGAATCACTTGGCTGGACCCAATTAAATCAGAACCTCTGTGCAGGGACGCGGGTGTTAGTATATTTTTAAATGTCAGAATCTAGAGCTGGGACTTATATTTAAGGAGCCCTGGTTGATAGCAGTGGCTAAGCACTCGGGTGCTAACCAAAAGGCTGGCAGTTTGAACCATCAGCTACTCTGCGGGAGAAAGATGTGCCCATATTCTGTAAACATTTAAAACTTTGAAAACCCTGGACGGGGGGGAGGGAGGGCAGTTCTACCCTGTGCTAAAAGTTTGCTATGCGTCCGAGTCCACGCCACAGCAGTGGAATGTTCTATTTCATACTACTTCAAGATAGAAAATCCCACTTTTATTTTCCTTGAAAACAACAACCGTAGGATGTAGGTTTAGCGAGAGGCAAGTCATACCAAACAAGGTTTGGTGTCTTGGAAGCTACAGGGCTCCCCAAACACCGAAGTGGAGAACAGAATCCAACCACAGGCATTTACTCAGCGATCGCATACTGTGCTTGTTGTCATCATTTCAGCTACGTCTCCTAACTCTGCCGGAAATATTTATTGCTCAAGATCAATTTTTTAACTTGATTGAGAATCAAATACGTTAAAAGCTTTCTGGTGTGCCCAGAAGGCTATAAGGAGAATAGTCAGGCACACCTTAATTGTTGCTTCAGTGACATCCATCTCCCATAAATCCCAAACAAATCAACAATCAATACCGTTAAGGCTATTTTGAGGTACAGGGACCCTATAAGGCAGAGTAGAACTGACTTTTTGCACCTCCATGACTATAAAATCTATATGGGATGGAATGATGCTTGGTCTAACTTTTAATAAAATGATTTGGAGAAAAAAATATCATAGTTTGGGTCAGGTACACCATAGTTCTCAAACTGACATATTTTCTTTATAACACTTCAAACAGTGTTTTAAAATGAAAAAGTGTTATAAAACACCTTTTCAGGGTGATTAGCTTATTTCCCCAAAGCAAATATGCTTTCTTGACGGCTACTTCCATGACCATTGAGTGTGGATCCAACTAAAATGAAATCCTTAACATCTTCATCTCTCCTCTGATTATTATGCTATTGTCTGTAGGTCCAGGAGTGTGGATTTTTTGTTTCTTTACACTGAGGTGAAATCCATATTGAAACCTGCATTACTTAGGAAGCACTACAAATCTTCTCCATTTTCAGTAAACAGGATTGTGTCATATTGCAGGTTGTTAACGAATCTTTCTCTAATCCTCATGCCACTTTATTCTTCATAAGATCCAGTCTCTTGAATTGTTTATTCTGTATACATATTGACTAAGGAGCCCTACTGGTGTAGCAGTTACATGGTGGGGTGCTAACTGCAAGGTCAGCACTTCAAAACCACCAGCCTCTGTGGCAGAAAAACTGGAGTTTCTACTCCAGTAAACAGCTAGTTTCAGAAATTCACAGGGGCAGTTCTATCCCGTCCTATAGTGTCATTATGAGTCCGCACTGACTCGATGGCAGTGAGTTCAGTTTTTTATACATATTTGTGATAGGTTTATTGTGCCTTGCTTGCATTTGACATCCCATTGCGCCTGATTCACTGAGCTCCTGGAGCAACTGCCTGTTGGTGACCCACTGTGCTGCGTTTTGCCTGTGGGCAGATTCTGCTTGCCTGACTCTGCTGTCTGCTTCTGGAAGCAGTCCTTGAACCTGGTAGTCCGCATGACTTGAAGGACTTCCTGTATATAAACTGTTCCACAGAAGTGAGTTGAAGTGAACCCTCAGTACTGCTGTGTGGACCAATTAGCTGTTATATTCCTTCTCGCTGTAAAAGCTTATCTGTAAAATTTAACTGTAAAGTCATAAGTGTTCTGACCTCATTTCTCTAGAGAACCCTAACACTATATTGAAGTATGGTGAAAGGATACAACCCTGACATACACCTTTTCTGATTTAAACCATGCAATAGTCCCTTGCATATGACTGCCTCTCTATGTACCTATTTCCCATGAGTACAATGAAGTGTTCTAGAATTCTGTTCTATTCAACTTATCCATAGTTTGTTGTGATCCACACAATCCATTGCTTTTGCATGGCCCATGCAACCCAGCTAAAGACCTTTTTGGTATCCTCAGCTTTCAGTCAAGATCCATCTCAGGTCAGTAATCATATGCCTAGTTCCATTTCCTCTTCTAAATCTGACTTGAATTTCTGGCACCTTCCTGTTGATGTACTGGTGTAGCTGTTTTTAGATTATTTCAATAAAATGCTACTTGTATTTGATATTAATTGTATAGTTCAGTAATTTCTGCATCCTGTTGCACAGAGTATCCTTCAATATTGCAATTCAAGGTCTCAATGTTTTATTCCATTACTTCAGCTTGAAAAATGTCAGTTCTTTCCTTTTTGTTTTTCACTCTAGGGCTTTGCACATTTCATTACAATTCTTTACTTTGTGTTTGAGCTGCCTTCTGTGAGAAAATGGCATTTGGAAAGAAAACTGAAGGAGAGAGTTTCAACACAGTATATTTACCCATAAACCCAATGAAAAAATTTAAAAATTCAAATAAAAGTAAAAAGATTAAAAGAAAAACATCCCGGGTATTTATAATAACAATAAAAATGATGGTTGTGGGCATTTTTACTTAAGTTATTGCTTTATTTTTCCTACTGAAATAAACTTATTCTGTTACCAACTCAAGCATTGTTTAGGGCAAAATCCCCTTAATTTTAGATTAGGCACACTTAGAGACTTTTTAAGCTTATTCTCTATATTGTTCTCTGGGCAAATGTGTTCTCTCTTACGTAGGACTTTTCATTTAATTTACATTCTCTAAACTCTAGGAGAAAATTTTGTTGCTTTCTAAGGCAAAGTAAAAATTCTGTTTTCTCCAGGGAAATTTCAGCTCCTCAGTATAGCTCCTGGGACATGCTGCTGAAAGGCTGTCCAGCTGCTCTGGGAAAAGAGCTCAAACTTCTCCCAAGACACACCCACAACTGTGTGTTTCAGATATCTGTACACATTGTGTGTTTAGCCTCAAAATAACACTTCAAAGAAATGTTTCCACAATCAGTATCCATATCAAATCAGTATCCATATCAAATCAGTATCCATATTAAATTTTCCTATCTGAAAATGTTCTTTTAAATATAAACAAAATTACTTCCTTTTAAAGAGGTTAAAAACCAGGAAGGATGTGAAAACATTCTGTAAATATCTAAGGCACCCAGTTGCAAACAAGAAAATAATTATGCAGCAAAATTACAGACAACAGAGGTAAATAATGTTATATAGCATATATAATGCAGCAATCGCGGTGATCTGTGAGTGGATGCATAGACACACACAGAATGAACAGATGTGGGAAAGAGAATAGGCACGTACCCACAGGTGTATAGATGTGACATTTGTATATGGGTACTTATCTTTGCTGTAAATATATACATGGATGTGGTAGAACATATAAGGTATAAGTTATAAAAACACTTTAGACATAAATACCTTGAAAGAATGCGTTGCTGGGCCTGGGGACATATGATTATCATTTCAGAGGCTGTCAAGGTGGGCTGCCAGAATACAGTCCATAAGGACAATGTTTATATCCTACTGTGGCGAGTGGTCATCTGAGATGCAACTATTGGTCTCTCTGTGTAGAGGGGAAAAATGTGAAGACAATTGAAAACACATAGGAACTATTGGTCCAATGGACTGGTGAACCATGCAAACATCAGTCTCCATGACCTTAAAACCAGAGGAACTAGATGGTGCCCAGCAACTGTTACCAACTACTCTGAAAGGTATGGTCTTGAATAGAGTGGGAAAGGAATGAGGATCCAAACTTAAAAATATAAAACGACCAGGCCTCCTGGCTGATTAGAGACTGGAAGAGACCCTGAGACTGTGCCCCTTAGTCACTCTTTAGGTCTGGAATGGGATTCATCCCTATGTTTCAATTTTCAGCCCAGTAGTAGATAGGTCCATAGGGGGAACAATAATATTGAGGAGGTATACTTACCTTAGAATAATCAAGCATTCGAAATCAAAAGAGTGCATTCGACTGTTAGTCTGGGTGGATTAGGGAAACAAATTCATAGACACACTCATATGTGTATAAGGAAGAGGTTAATATACAAGAGCATTTGAATATTGAGAAAACATCCCAACCCAAGTCAAGGCCGATATTAGCCCAAATGTCCAATACCAAACTATAAAGTCCTCTTCAGACTCGCGAAAGACAAGCAATGACACCAAATGAAGGAAAATAGCAAGCTGGTGGGTGAGAAGTCTTGTGGATGCAGTGGTGTTGTAAGCATCTCAGCGCTGGTAAGGCTCCTCTAGTTCCACGTGGCTTCTTCAGTTCCCAGGGCACGGAGTCTATTAGCGGAGTGCCATGTGTCTTGTCAATAGAGCGTTTGCCAGGGACTGAGCAAAGAGAGAGTGTCTCCCACTTCCAAGGTGGAAATACAGCAATCCCCAGAGTCTTCAGGGGAAGGCTATGCCCACACAGAGGCCTCACTGGTTATACAATGATTGACAGGCTCGACTCCCCACCCTTCACTCTTAATCCTCTCAAATTGACAACAGATTATAAAACTACCACATTGAGTAAGGACAAAACTAAGAGTATTAGGAAAGAAGGAGTAATGAGAATAGGAAACACAGGCAAGAAGTGGTATAAGTGTGTGTGTGTGTGTGGGGGGGAGCTGCAAGCAATGACATGAAACATATGAATGAATTGTTGAATGGAAAACTAATCTGCCCTTTAAATCTCCACCCCATTCACAATAAGGTTTTTGTTTTTAAAAAAGAACAATGGGCAACTTTACTTAAATCCTGCCTCAGTACAAGAAGTTTGTTCTAAGAATGTGGCATTGTGTGATATTCACCTTCCTGACATGATGGCTGAACCCAAAATAGGTGCATAAGCAAATGTGGTGAAGAAAGTTGAGTGATGCCCAGTTATCAAAAGATACAGAGTCCAGGGTCTCACAGGTTTGTAATTAAACAAGTGGTCATCTATCAGGTAAGGAACCAAGTCTGCATGGAAGAAGCACACCAACCTGGGTGATCATGAGGTGTAGAAGGGAAAAGGTCAAAAACACGCAACCAACTCAATGTGAAGGGGCATGGAGGCAATAAGAGACCCCAAACTCTCTCACAAGGTAATTGGATAGTTCCTCTTAGAAGGGTCATACCACATATGTTCACTTGTATATCTAAGATTGTTCAGTACATGAAACTCAAGATAGATAACAGGAGTAACTGTTCCCTGAGGGTGTGGGAAGAGAGAGGGAAGGGAGTCTGTATGGGGAGAATGGGGATCTGATAACCTGGATTACAGTATAACTCTCTTGCTGGAACTGAACAACCAAATTATGTGTGAATGGATATATTGCATTGTGAAAAATATGTCAATAAAATGATCATTAAAAAAAGGAACAAGGCATGGAAAAATATGGAAGAATGGTCTCTTATTTAATTTCTGAGATGATCATTCCTTTACAGTTTTTCCTCAATAGTTATCAAGTTAACCAACACTCTGTTACTTTACTTTTGTTAGTAATTTTTGATTAATTATTATCAAGAATCAATAAAAAAGTTTCTGGTTCTCAATAAACACATAAATTATCTATAATGGCAATCAAATGAAATTCTCATTTTCATTAGTCAAATGCTATTTTATATCAGCAACCTCATAAGGTAAAACCTAATTTCTTTTCCAGTCACTCTTTGAAATCTGAAATGGTTTACATTTAAACTGAATATTTGAGGGTGGGGGATTCATGTTTCCATATCTCTCTAAGAAGAGTTTAATTATATTTCTTTTTCTCTCTCTTATTAATGTAGATATTTTTACTTCAAGTCAAAGTCACCATTTTAAAATAATATTTTATACTATAATTAAGAACCCTGATGGGGATGGTTATGCACTGGGCTGCTAACCATAAGGTCAGCAGTTAAAACCCACCAGCCGCATGACAGGAGAATGACTGGCTTTCTACTCCAGTAAAGAGCCATGGTCTCCAAACTCACAGGGAGAGTTTCACCCTGTCCTACAAGGTCACTTTGTGTTTTGGTATACTACAATTATTCCAGCTATTTAGAAAAAGTTTTAAAAGTCTTAGCATACACTTCTATAATTCATTTTTTAAAATGAATGTTTCTTTGATGTTAAAGAAAAGATATCTAGCAAGTAGGTAAATTAAATCAGAAAGTTTCAGCTTGACTTTTTATTGGGTTCAATATATTATATGCATATGGGACATTAATCAACTAACAGCATTCTTATTTCTTTAGCATGCTTTTCCAATTCTACCTAGCCAAACATAGAAAATATTCACTACCCCAGGTGCTTAGTCAACTCTTAGGTTTTAAATTCCATCATGCAAGAGTATTTCTTAACCTAATCTTCCCATCCCTTTCCCTAAGAGAAACACAACATTGAAAATACCTGTTTCACAATAAAAAAATATGGATTTCAGTTTTAGGTATCAATGGATATTGTGTACTTTGATAATTTCTAGCAAAACATACGTAAGGTGATATGGTTTCGCCACTAATTTAATTCAACTGTCATAGCTTTCTTCCTACCACTAAAATAAACAGAATTTCTACAGATGTTATACCAAAAAAGTATTTGAAAGATGAGATGCATGAATTGTCGTTGTTTTCCTTTCACTTCTTTTTCTATTTTCTGTAATTCATATTTCATGATAATTCATCTATCAGATCTTACACATAGCTACACTCTCAAAATGCTGATATTCTAGAGAGCCTAAGTCTCCCAGAGGACAATTCTAGCTCTTTTCTTAACATTTACTAAGACCCTTTGTCAGTATAATGAGTCCGTTCTTCCCCAGCCTGATTTTCTACCCCCTATTTTAGTTTAGGCACATGAAGAGATTGCTTTACTTATTCTCTGTATTCTTTTCTTGGGTGTACTGTGTTGTCCCTTAGCTGAGAACGTTATGCTGACTTTATCTAAGAGTTAGTTATGTGAGCACATTGAAGTGCCAACTCGGCATTGTCCTACTTCCAGTTTCGGCAGCCTATTACAATAGTGTAAACATATTCACCTACACATCTACCCATTTTTCTTAGGTAGCTACACCAAATTTGATGTTTATTTGCATGAATTTGTTTTCCGTTCAGTCTTTCCCTGATCGGAATGTAGCCAAGAGGCAAGCAGGAAGAGGAAAGGAACATAAATAAAGTGGAGGAGGGTAGGAAAAAGAAGAGTTAAACAGAACTTGAATATCAATTCCCTTCCTTAAGTCTGTTACTAAAACTTACTTCCATTGGGTCAGTTCTGATTCTTAGAGATGACGTGTTATAGAATAGAATTGTGACACATATTTGGTGTTATTTTTAATAATCTTTTACTGTGTTTTTGTTAATGTTTACATAGAAAATTTGGTTAATGGCAATAATTTTAGCCACATTAGTTAGTTTTCACAGTATGTCAGCTTTCTCATTATTTCCATTCTGGTTGTTCTGTTGTCATTAATCTAGCTTCCCAACCCCACTGTGTTAGTCTGGGTTGACTAGAGAAACAAATCCAGAGACACTCATGTGTGTCAGAGAGAACTTTATATCAAAGAGTAATTGTATATTAAGAAAACACCCCAGCCCAATCCAGATCAAGTCTTTAAGTCTGATAGTAGCCCATACGTCTGTTGCCAATCTTTAATTTCCTCTTCAGACTCACACAACACATGCAATGACACCGAAATCATGAAGATCACAGGCCAGTGGGTGAAAAGTCTTGTGGATGCAATGGTGGTGGAAGTATCTCAGCGCTGGTGTGGGTCTCTATGTGGTTCCTCCAGCTCCATCAGTTTAGCTCCATGTGGCTTGTCATGAGAAATATGAAGCAGATAGACAGTGTCTGTCCTACTTCCAAGGAGGAAGATAGGAGTTCCCTGAATCCTCAGGAGAGTTGCCCACACAGAGACCTCATTGGGTATAACCTGATTGACAGGCTACACTGCACTCCTTCACAAGTTGACAGGAGATTATGTAACTTACCTTTTCATCTTAGCTTTATGATAAATATTGATCTTTAGGTCTCATATAGATAATGCGTTAAAGGAGCATATTACCCACGGGTGATATTATTTTATGAGCCAAAATGTTACTTAGAACAAAGGTGATCATAAAAAGGATCATATCAGTTCAAAGTTTAAAAGTATCTCAGGGGAACAGTCTCTGGTTTCTTCTAATCTCTACTGGTCCAGTATATTTGGACTTTTAAAAGAATTTGAGTTTTGTTCTATGTTTTTCTCACATCTCTCTACGATCATTGATTGTGTACCTGCTCAGAATGGTCAGTAGTGGTAATCAGGCACCATCTACTTCTTTTGGTCTCAGGCAAGGCTTGTGAGGTAGGTAGTTTATTGTACCAACCTGGCCAATAAACACATGTGGGGTTAATTGAAGGGCAGAGGGATAAATGGCTCAGTGAGCCTCGCCTTTCTAGTTCTCAGTTCGCTTGCTTTGTGATGGTCGCATCAGGGTGCAATTGCCTTGGCCAGTTTCTTGCTTCAGCTGGCAAGGCTCACTTCCTTCAAGACATCCCTGAGGAGAAGACACATGGACTTACCCCGATGTAGCCCTGGATGCTGGAGCACCCGTGTGGAGACCCTTCCCAGCGCTAAGATGCTGACACATTCACTGACTCGGCTTTCCTCCTGCAGTCGGCATCATTGTGTCTGTTTTATGAGATGGAGGAGGACTTTGTGGCTTGGTGTCAGACATATGGGTTAATGTTGGACTTGTGGGTTTGGGCAGCACTGGGTTGGATGTTTTCTTCAGGTACACTTAAGCTTTATATAAAACTCTCTCTTCTACATGAGTTTCTGTGGAATTGTTTCTCTAAAGTGCCCAGACGAGCACAGCTTGTGTAGGTTATTTATCTTATGGACATGTTTCTTCTTTGTCTTTGATTTCCTTCTTTCTCTTTTGCTCCGGATAAATAAAGACAATTAGCTGTATTTTAGGTGACTCCATGGGGTTGTTTGGATGAAATTCTTGCATGGCACAAACAGTTAAACAAACAACTGCTAGTCAATCATTTGTCAGTTCCACCACCTAAAAGTTTCTCAAAAGACAGGCCTGGTGAATGTCTTTCAAAAGAGCACAGTCTTAAGATTCTATAAAGCAGCTTTACTGTGCACACATGCGATCGCCGTGAGTCAGAATCAACCCAATGGCCACGAGTAGCAACGAATTTTTCAGAATCAGATTACCAGGTCTTTCTTCCACAGACCATGGGGTAGGTTAAATCACCAACTTCTTAGTTAGTACCCAGAATTTAACTATTTGTGCCCACCATGGGTTTTCTATAGTAAAAGTTTCCCCTTTTCCAAAAGTTTGTAAGAAACACTGTTGGCAGCCTTTTGAAATTGGTGACTGATGTATCAATACTTGTTTGAGTAAGAGTTTTGTGGAGAAGGTAATCAAGGAACTTAATGATATTGGGTTCTCAGTTCTTCATTATTTGCACACACACACACACACACACACACACACACACACACACACACACACCAGTTATCACCGAGGGGAATATTTTGGCTTTATAACTGATAAATTGTTAGAACTCCCCCACAGACCAGTAACAAAGATGAAATTCAGCTTTGATTTTTATCAAACTAGGAGAATTTTGTGAAACATGTAAAATACAATCATGACCCGTCTTTAAGTGACCTCTGGCTTGCTTCACGATGACATACCCAATTCTACTTTGCTATGTCTATTACTTGAGATACCCAAGTGCAAAACTGTCCCCATGGCACAAGATCACCCAACCATAGTTAATTATTGTTTGTCCCAGTCCTACCACAGAAATAGCATCTAATCACGAACTGGTCTCTGCTAGAAGTGAGTGGTGTCTACCTATAATTATTAAACATTTTGATAAGAAATTCTCCAGAGGACTCCTAACCCACAGGAAATGCAGAACAGAATTTTAAATTCATATGGAATCCAGGCTTCCTGCATCCATAGAGGATGGGTGAGCCCCCAGAATTAAAACCTCCAAATACTATTTAACCTTAATCCAAGAACAGCACCTGATGACACCAAAGTCAATTAGCATAACACAGCTCCAAAGACAGTATGCTATAACCTACACTGGTGATTAGCCACTGGGGCCTTAAAAGTTCATAAACAGCCATCTAAGGTTTCCCCCATCCAATAGACTAATGGATCACACAAACATCAGTTTTGAAAACCCTGAGCCCGGAAGAACTAGATGGTGTCCAACTACCACAAGATCTAAAGAAAGGATTACTTTAGAACTTTCTGGATCTCTGGTGGCATAATAGTTATGCATTGAGTTGTTTATTGTAAGATCAGCAGTTCGAAGCTACCAGCTACTCCTTGAGAGAAAGATGAGACTTTCTACTTCCATAAGGATGGACAGTTTCAGAAAACCACTAGGGCAATTCTAGCATGTTCTGTAGAGTCTTCATGAGTCAGAATTGATTCCATGTCAGCGAGTTTGATTTTTTAAGAAGGTCCTTGATTAAGTGGGAGAAAAATGTGGGGACAAATTCAAAATTCTAAAAGAGACCAGGTTACTTTGAGATAGAGACTGATGGAGCTCCAAGACTATGGCCCTTAGTCACTCTTCAGGCCTGGGACTGAACTCATCCCCATATTAGAATAATCAACCACCTGTTATTTAAAAAGGTATCCTTGACCCAAGGAGAAACTACAGAGGGTTAGGAAAGAAGGGGGAGTGGAAATAGAGAATTGGAGGATGTGGGACAAGAGATAGTACATGGAGGGATTACTGTGGATGAGCTGAAACACAATGCAGATGGGTTATTGAGTGCAAACTTGATGATCTGTTCTGTAAACATTTACCTAAGTCACAATGAAAAGAAAAATAAAATTTAATATCTCCTGAATTCATGTTTAAAATGTACAATACTACTACTACTACTAAAATCTAAAACCCCAATTTTAACAATTAAATACATAATTATTGAAAAAGGAAAGAAAGGAAAAACCCAAACTCATGAAATCAAGTTTATACAGACTCACAGCAACTCTATGGAACAGGGTAAAACTGCTCCTGCGAGTGTCCAAGAGCAGAACCTTTCTCCCAGGGAGCAGCGGGTGGTTTTGACCTTCAGGCCTTGTGGTTAGCAGGCAAATGGATAACCACTGCCACTAGGACTCCTAAAACATACAATGCACTGGCTCAACTTATAGAGAATTTCCTCCGTGAGCATTGTGCTCTTCCAAAACATTGTCTCTTATCCATATGGCATCCAACTGGCAATAGCAAGTTAAAAAGTTAGATTGGAAGCTAGCGGGGTGCAGGCTTGTGTCAATGGGGAGAGAATTTAGGAAAGTAGGGTGCAAGTGGGTGCACAACTGGAAGAGTGTGAACCGAGTCACTGAATTGTGTGTGTTGAATTTGTTGAATTAGTGTATGTTTTGCTGTGTGTATTTGCACAACAGCAAAAGAAATTAAATTTAGAAAAATAAATAACATGTTTTCATTTTCCTTAGAACGTCCTCAAAATACTTTAGTAGAAATTGAAAACCTTACCAAGGGTATTTACCTTTTCCACTTGTAGAGAGAACACCCCCAAGGCTGCAGAAAGGATTCAGTTCTGTCAATAGCGTGCTTTTAGCCCAGCGAAAGTTATATTGGGAATGTAGTCTACAGAACTGTTAGCTGATAAATTTGTCATTTTATGTCACTAAATGTATGGTAATTTGTTATAGCAACAACGGAAAAGTAGGCACAAATCACATTATATCATCTTGAACGATGCTAAATAATAGTGTCAGTTCGAGGGTGGAGAAAGATATAGTTACATGGCTAAAACAAAGAAGACAGCCATCTCTCAGCAACAAGTTAAATCAGAAGTCTCCTCTACTCAATTATCTAGAGTTAAATTAAATTTATAACTTAGATTTATTGATCACATTACCAATAATAAGTCCAATGCTTCATATTTTACTTTTCTGGCTTGCTTCATTTCTGTTCATTTATTATTTTCTTGAAGTAGTGTTTTCAATGCCTCAAACAAAAGCTCTTTACATATATTTTAAAATAACTTTTGTTGACACCTTCAATGTGTTCTTATTTGAAATACATAATCCCACTAAAATATTGTCCCCTTCTGTTAGATTTTCTAGCATGACTCCCATGCATCTTAAGATGTACATCAGCTATGCATACTTGAGGAAAAAGCACGGAGGCCACATCTTACTTCTTTCTGGCTACGCAAGTCAGAAGGAAAGTCACCATCATCATGAGATGGACAAGGCCAATTCCTCTGAGATTGAAGTCAAACTACAGAGTCCAATGAATCTAAGGTCAGCAGATCAGATGGCAGGTACTGATGACTCCCAGGATTGTAATGATATATGGCAGCCCTTCAAGTCCAAAGAACAAGAGATTTTTGACACATGATCCGGATCTAGAAAAAAGCAAAGAAACTTTCTCACAGTGTCCAGAAACGTTGGAAGCGAATCACATCCACACAGCAATAGGCTCAGGAATAAGAATGGTAGTTTGGATGGTGCAGTACTGACAGTGTTTTGTTTTGCTGTGCACAGGGTTATGAAGGCTTTCAACTGACTTCATGGCAATGGCACCTGAAAACAGCATGCAGAATATTTACACAGTGAGAAATTTCATTTGACACTCAACCATTTCTAAAGACAGCATGTGAGCAAGAATCCATGGTACTGAAGGAAGATGTTCAGGCTTCACTGAAATAATTAGCCAAAAATAACGATCCAACTGATGGAATACTACTTAAAATATTTTTTCAAGCTGATGAAGCACAAGAACTCATTTGTTTATGCCAGGTGAATTGGAAGAGAGCTACTTGTCCAAGTGACTGGAAGAGATCCATATTTGGTGCCCTTTCCAAGAAAGGTGACCTAGTTTGAGAAAACTCTAACTATAGACTCATCTCATTATTTCACATGCAAGTAAAATTTTGCTGAAGATTATCCAACAATGCTTGCTGCAGTGCATTGACAGGAAGCTGCCAGAGTTTCAGGCCAGATTTAAAAGAGGACATGGAACAAAGGATATCATTGCTGATGTCAGATGGCTCTTGATGTAAAGCAGAGTAGACCAGTAATATATTTACTTGTGTTTTATTGAATATGAGAAAGTGTTTGACTATGTGGATCATAAGAAACTAGACATAAATATTGCCTTGAGAAGAATAGGAATTTTAAAACACTCCTTTGTGCTCATGTGGAACCTGTACATGGGTCAAGATGCAGTTATGGAAAGAGAATAAGGGGATATTGCACGGTTTAGAATAATGAAAGGTGTATTCCAGGGTTGAAGGGTGCTGTATCCTCTCACCATACTATTCAACCTGAAGGATGGGCAAATAATCAGAAGAGCTGGATCATGTGAAGAAGAAGGAGGTGTCAGGACTACCTGTGATACTCATATGACACATCTGTACTTGCTGAAAGTAAGGAGCATGTGACGCATTTGTTGATGAAGATCAAGGAGTGCAGCCTTCAGTATCGATTGACGCTCAATGTAAAGAAAACCCAAAACCTCTCAACTGGACCAACGGCTGACATCATGACAAGCAGAGAAAAAAGAAGTTTTAAAGAATTTCATCTTGCTTAGATCCACAATCAATGCTCATGGAAGCAGCAGTCAAGAGATCAGCCAGTGTATTTAATTAGGTAACTGCAGCACAAGACTTCCCGAGGTGCTAAAAAGCATACCGTTGCTTTAGGAACAATGTGCACCTGACCCAACTCATTTCAATTGATCCATAGAAATGTGAAAAATGCACTCATAGGCATGTGAAAACTGCACATTGACTCAGGAAGATGGAAGCAGAATGGGTGCATTTGAATTGTGGTGTGGCGAAGAACCTTGAAGGCACCATGGGCTGCCAGAAGAACCAACAAAATCCCACTCACTGCCATGGAGGGGATGCCAACTCTTAGTGACCAGGTTGGACAGAGTAGAATTACCCCTGTATATTTTGAAGACCAAAACTCTTCAGGAGAATACAACACCTCAGCTTTCTTCTGCCGAGTAGCTGTCGGTTTCAAACCCCGGACTTTGTGGTTCTCAGTTCAATGTGGACACACTCTGGCACCAGCGTCTCTGATGGACACCGAAAGAACAAGCGAAAACACGTGCCTTTGAGGAAGTACAGCGAGAGCCCTTCTTAGTAGCAAGGACAGTGAGACTCCTTGAAGAAGGGCATGAGGCTCGGCCAAGCAGAGGGACAGTGAACAAGAAGAAGCACAATGCGTTCAAATAAAAGAGTAATTGTGAGCATGGGCATGGCCGGGCAGTGATTCACGACGAGCCAGAACTGGCGGGAAGGCACCTACCAACAATAGCATTTATAGGTAATTCAGACATTTAGCCAAACCATTATCCCGGTGTTCTTTTCAAATTCCTTAAGAAGTTTCTCAGAGTCCTTAAAATGACCATGGACTGACCAAGGATGTATTATAGAACCTGCCTCATCGAGTATTTGATTTTTAACAATTTTGCTATCTGTTTTTATCTCTCACAGGTTAAAAATAAAATAACAAAAAAGGAAAATATTATAAGTTTGGAAGATTTGAACACCCTCATTGCTATAGGAGTTAGTCAACTTCAACAAGAAGAGACATGGGTTCTAAAATATGATTACATTACTTTTAAAGTTTGATAGTGGAGTTCATTGTGTTAGACTAAGCACTCTAGAAAAGCAAAACCAATGATCTCTCTCTCTCTCCCTAGAGTGAGAAAGCACAAAAGAGAAACTTATATCAAGAGCATGATTTGTACAGTAGTAGATATGTGTTAAACAGTCTGATTTGAAGTCTGTGAGTTAGATATTATATTGAAGGTGTCTCCTGACTTCAGTACTTTCAGTGATTGATGAACCCAGGATCGGCAAGAATATCACATGATATAGAAGCAGATAAATCCAAGGTCAGTTGATAAGTTGATAATTTCTAACTGGACAGGCAAATAAATCATACACCAGTGGTCAGATGGCAGGGCATTTATGGCCCCTAGGATTAGCAGGTAATATGGCAAACCATTAGTTCTAGTCCAAAGAACAGAAACTAGGATGCAAGCTCCAGATACAGGAATCAGACCCATCAGAAATCAAGACAGCTTTCCACGGTGTCCATTTGTATAGGAAGTAGACCACACACTCAGGGAAACTTCTTTTCCAATTGCATCATGGTTGTAACCTAAGTATGGGGATTGCAGTCCACACTAATCGTTTTACAGCTTGGCTGTCCATTCCACCATGGAATGGACTCCTTTATATTAGGCCACGCCATGTCTCAACTGTCAAACTCCTGAGAATCTTGACTCAATGAAATTGATACAAAACCTACCTATAACACTCATCAAAAATCATCTAGACAATATGAATATATAAAGAATTCATTCAATTTAAAGAGGCAGAAATGAGATGGTTTTGGTAATGATTCATTTACTATTACAAAAGCTTCATAAGGGCAAGGGCAATTTCTCTGTTGTAACACATGGTTGGAGCACAGCAGGCTTATTCAGAATTTATATCTATTTAAAAATTAAAATTAAACATTACCTCTTCAAGCTATAAACCTAGTTACCTAAAAACATTATTTATATGTGAAACAAATGTAGGACACTGAATCTTTAATTATATTTCCAAAAAGAGTAATTCATTTTCAAAATGTCAGTACTGTAATTTCTTCATTTTCTCTTTAATTTAATGAGTGCACACAGTCCAAATACACACAACATTAAATTCTGAAGTCTTCCTTCTATAAAGTACCATAACCATCTTATGCTCTTCCTATTAGCAAATATAATTCTTTGCTTCTGCTTCATCTTTGCTAACGACTATTAAATTCAAGCAAAGTTTAATTTTATTCAATTCATTATTGTTTAGTAGATGTTGCCCTAAAAAAAGCAGGTGTTGCTTTTTAAGGTGTTGCTTTTATAAGGTAAACATGTTATAATTAGAATAATTTGCATCTTGCAGATGAAATGCAGCCACACATTCAATGATCCAGAAGTGCTCCGTGAACATTAAAGTAAAAATGTGCAGTGTTCTTAATTACTCCCTCATGAAATTAAACTTGGCAGGAATAGGATCTGAGACTGTGCCAATTTTGTTCCCAGAGTTTACAATCAAAAGAGCAGGCTATATCAGAAATGAAGGAAGCAATATTGTCAACGAACAGGGCCAGTGCCAGGCATTTGCCAGACATTGGCGAGAAGAAAGGGAACTGACATTTAATAATCAATACTGTAACTGCTCTCACAGCTACTTTCTCTAATACAAATCCCAGGTTCCTATCTGCAAAATGTAACAAGTAATAGTAATTTCTTGAGTTGATGTGAAGGTTAAATAAGACCCTTCACTTAACATGTGAGCTCTACGGGCCAATACTGATGCATAGTGACCCTGTGCATTACAAAATGAAACACTGCCTGTTCTTCTACCTTCTTCATAATTGTTGTTATATTTTAGCCCATTGTTGCAGCCACTGTACAAATCCAGCTCCTCGAGGGTCTTCCTGTTTTACACAGACCCTCCACTTCACCAAGCATGATTTTCTTCTCCAGGGACTAGTCTCTGCTGATGACATGTCCAAGTTATGTGAGAAAAGTCTCACCATCCTCTCTTTAAAGGAGCATCTAGCTGTGTGTCTTCCAAGCAGACTTGTTTATTCTTTTGGCAATCCAGGGTACTTTTAATATTGTTTGATAGCACCACAATTTAAATATATTTATTCTTCTCTAGTTTTCCTTATTCAATTTCCAACTTTCACATGTCTATGAGGGGATTGAACATACCATGAGTTGGGTCAGGATCACCTTAGTCCTCAAAGTAACTTTCCTGCTTTAAAACTCTGTAAAGGGGTCTTGTGCAGCAGATTTGCCCAATGCAATATATCCTTTGATTTCTTTCTTTCTTTTATTATTAAAAGACCATTTATTGGGGGCTCTTATGACTCTTACACCAAGCTATATATCAATTGTTTCAAGCATATCTGCACTTCAGTCGCCATCATTCTTTTCTAGACATCTACTTTCTATTGAGCCCTCCCTTGGTATCAGCTCCTCTCCCCTCTCCACCCCCCATGACCCCTTGAAAAATTATAAATTGTTATTTTCATATCTTACACTGATTGCTATCTCCCTTCCCCAATGATTTCTGTGGTTTGTCCCCCTGGAGGAGTGTGTGTGCTTTTGTGTTGATCATTGTGATCTGCACCCCCTTCCTCCCCTCCCTTCCCATCTTCCCCCTGCTCTTCGGATATTGCTACTCCCATTCCTGTTCCTAGATTCTAGATTTTGTGTGTCATGAGCTCTTATCTCTTATATGTACCAGTGTACCTGCTCTGTCCTAGTCTGAAGTGAGAGGCAGCACTGGGGTCATGATAGTGGAAGGTGAGGGAACCTCAGGAACCATAGGAATAGTGTGTGTTTCATCAGGGCTATACTGCAAAGCTTGAGTAACAGTCTGAGTTGGTGGAATAAACTCCAAATGCACTACGGGCTGATATTTTCACCTGCTTGTGAATTTTCCAGGCATCCAGATTGAGGTTTGTCATCACCTGACATTTCACCTTTTTTGAGATGAGAAAACCACTCCTACACTTTAGTTTTTCCCATTGTGCTGCCCTTGTAAGCTGTGTTCAGCATAACAACAGTTTTTGTGGCATTTTTGCTGAGCAGAAAACAAAATTCCACAGCTACATGCTGTTCTCTTAAATTGGCCATCACAAAAAATGAAGTTTGAATGAAACTGCTTTTGTAAAAAATTCACTGTGACCAGGGAGAACCTTCCTAGGTGATGCCACGGGGTTCAGTAACTCAGAGTGAGTTGCTTGATACTGGCTTAGGGGAAAATGTGTACAAGAAAGCTCCACCCTGCCTAGTGCAATTCCAGGGTTTGGGGGTACCCCTTGTATGTACAACATATGTAAGACAAGGACTAATCATCCTTACTTTCAAGGAGCACTCTGACCATACTTCTTCCAAGACTAATTTGTTTTCCTTTTGGCAGTCCATGGTATGTTCAATATTCTTCTCCAGTACAGCATTTCAAATGCATCCATTCTTCTTAAGTCTTCCTTACTAAATATCCAGCATGCATATGAATGTGTATCATTGAAAACACCATGGCTTGGGTCATGCCCAACTTAGTCTTCAAAGTAACCTTTTTTGAAATGAGAAAAACCACTCTAAATACTTGAGGTAGTTAGTTTATTGTGCCAACCTGGCCGATAAACACATGTGGGGTTAATTGAAGGGTGGAGGGATAAATGGCTTGGTGTGCTTTGCCTTTCTAGTTCTCTGGTCTCTTGCTTTCTGATGGTTGGACCAGGGTGCAGTTTCTTTAGCCAGTTCCCTGCTTCAGCTGGCAAGGCTTACTTCCTGCAAGACGTCTATGAGGAGAAGCCACATGGACCTACCCTGATGCAGCCCTGGGTGCTGGAGCACCTGTGTGGAGAACCCTGCCAGCACTGAGATGCTTACACGTTCACTGATTCAGCTTTCCTCCTGCAGTCAGTGTCATTGTGTGTAATTTTTTGAGATGCAGGAGGACTTTGTGAATTGGTGTCAGACATAAGGGTTAGTGTTAGGCTTCTGGGCTTGGGCAACACTGGGTTGGGATGTTTTCTTGATATGCACTTAACCTTTATTTAAACTCTCTCTTATATATGAGTTTCTGTGGATTTGTTTCTCTAAAGTGCCCAGACTAACACAATACTCCAAAAAATTCTTGTGCAGCAGGTTTACCTAATGCAATGTGTTTTTGTTTTTTGTATCTCTTGACTGCTGCTTCTATGAGCATTGATTTTGGAACCAAGCATGGCTTAATATGGATCACTTCAATATTTTCTCCATTGTCATGATGCTACCTATTGGTCTAGTTGTGAGGATTTGGGTCTTCTTTACATTGAGTTAAAATCCCTACTGAAAGTTGAAGTCCTAATCTTCATCAGCTAGTGTCTCACATTCTCTTCACTTTCAGCAAGCAAGATTGGGTCACCTGCATATCACAGGTGGCTAAGAAGCATTCTTCCAATCTTGATGCTGTGTATTTCTTCACATAATCCAGCTTCTCTGATAATGTTTTCAGCACTCAGTTTGAATAAGCATGATGAGAGGATACAACCCTGATCCACACCTTTCCTGCTTTTCAACAATGAAGTATGCCCTTATTCTGTTCATACAGCTGGCACTTGACCCATGTACAAGTTCCACTGGAGTGCCCTGAAGGGTTCGGGAATGCCATTCTGCACAGGATTGTCCATAGTTTGTTGTGATCCAAACAGTCAAGTGCCTGGGCATAATCAATAAAGCCCAAGTAAATGTCTGGTATTCTCGGATTTTAGCCCAGATCCACTTAGCCTCAGAAATGATATCCCTTGTTCTAACAGTGTGCAACAAAAAAGGCCTGCTTTGGGGCAGACGGGAGACTGGTTTTGCCACCACGACAATGCACGTGCTTATGTAGCCATCTCAGTGTGCCTGTTTTGGGCAAAAAAGAGCATGCCTCTCTTGCCTCCTACACCTTACTCACCTGACCTCATTCCGTGAGACTTCTTTGTGTTTCCACAGATGAAGAGGGCCATGAAAGGACAGTGATTTGACGACCTAGAAGAGGTGAAGAAATAAACCAATGCAGTTGCGGTCAGCTCTCTGAGTCCAAACAGATGAGTTTGAAAAATGTGTCCAAGAATGGAATCACAGATTCGACAAACTCATTAAGTATAATGGAGAGTACTTTAAAGGTGGTTTTGAAAAAAAATTTTTTTAATAAAAAAAGGTTTGAAAGAAATTCGCTTCTTGTGTGGGACAGCCCTGTGTATTATCAGGAAGAGGTCACTGGCTGGAGAAGACATCGTGAGAAGCGGCAGTGAAAAAGAGGGAGGCCCTCAATGGGATGGATTGACCCAGGGGCTGCATCAATGCGCTCAGCTAGGACAACAAATGCGAGGGTGGCGCAGGACATGGCAATATTTAGCTCTTCTGTGCATAAGGTCCCTGTGGGGGCGGCGGTGGGGAGGACTTACCATGGATGGAACATCATCAATGGAGACAACATGGATTTTTATGCCTTTTATTTTCTTTTAAAAAACAATTTCCAGCTTTCCTAGATTCAGACCCCAAACATGACAAGGTCTGACATTTAGTTGATGTTTTTAGCTGTTTATGCTCAGTTTGAGTCTTGCCCCATAAGCAAATGAAGGTCATGTAGGCTTCACTCTCACAGACTTCACCGCCATCCACATCATCTTGATCCCTTCTATGTGGAGACAGCTGCTTTTCCCCAGTCCCATTTTGAGTGGCTTCTGACCCAAGGGGCTCACCCTCTGGCACGGTCTCTGACAATGGTTGGCTTCTTGTCAAGAGGTTTTTAATATCCTACAATGCTTGATTATTTCCATAAGGCTTTCAATGGCTAATTCCTCAGAAATGGATAGCCTACTCATTCTTAATTGTCTGTTCTCAGTCTGGAAGTTATGCTGAAACATGTTCACTGCGGTGACCCTGCCAGCATTTGAAATACCGGTGACATAGCTCTCAGCATCACACCACCACATCAGCCACTACAAGAAGACAAGCTGACAGAAAATGATCTTTTTATAGGTGATAATTTTGTAAGGTCTATACAAACTCTTCAGATCATTTCATTTATTAACACATTGGCTTATTTCTAAGTTATTACCAGGTAATGTGTGTGAGAAAAATACTTAATATGTTACTATCCTGGCCAAGTTATGTAAATACCTAGCTGTAATAAAACTTTGGCAAGAAGGAATATCACCCTAAAATTTTGAGTATGTTTAGGTTCCAGCAAATATTAAAAAAAAATCAAGAATACTTTTGAGCAAATTTAGTATATGCAAATTAAGCTGACATTAAAGCTGGTTTCTGCAAATTTATGATATTAAAGCTGGTTTCTACAAAACATATTGTAGAAAAATTACATACAGAAAAATTACAATTGGCCTACATTTCAAATCTACTTGGTTGGTAATAAAATTATGTAAAGACAATTTCATTGCCACATATTTTTCATGGAAAAACATTCACAAGAGCAATTCAGCTACTCCATGTTCTTAGTACCATCAGAAAAACACTTGACACTAAATCCAATTGTATTTGTACCTGTCACCTGTGCTTTATAATAATTTCATGCACCATTTGTAGAATACCTATAAACGAGGCAAAGAATAATAAATACCAGTTTGATTTAGAGTTTGCATTCAAGGGCACAGAATAAAGAATAACTGAATTTGAACAATGGTCAGAAATCTTTAGAATACTAATCCAAAGGCTGGTAATCAAAAACCCAATTTGTGTTGCTTTGGAAGAAAGTTCAGGAGATCTGGCTTCCAGAAGGTCTCCAAAAACAACAACAAAACAAGTTCACTGCCTTCAAGTTGATGTGAACTTGGAGTGAGTCTGTGTGATATGGTAGAACTCCCCCTGTGAGTTTCTCAGACTGTAACTCTGTATAGGACTAGGAAGCCATGTCTGTCTCCTGGAGTGGCTAGAGGTTTCAGAGTGTTGATCTTGTGCCTCACAGACCAATGAGTAAACGCTGTGCCCCAGGGCCCTTTCCAAAGGTCGCAGCCACTGTAAACCCGATAGAATGTGTCTCTACAGTGATGTACCTGGAGGCACAATTAGTTGGAATTGACTTGAGGGAAATACTTTTTTTTGGTGGAATATTAGATGTCATAATTGATCTAATTTGGTCGTATACAGAATAAGATCATTTTTATTTTCTCACACCAAAATTTTATCAAATCCATGGGCTTTTCCTAGCTGTTGATGGTTTTAGAACGATTTCTAGTTTTAAAAACAGATGGCTGCCAGTTTTGTCCTCTTCCCAATGCATTATCTTCAAAACTTAATAATTTGCCACAACCGAAAAACAGCTATTTTCTGAATTATTTGATCATATATCCTTTGTTAGATATTCCCCAGGTACAACATTCTATTTTGCATTCAAATAAACAGTTTCAGAAAGGATATTTACTTAGCATTCGAAATTAAGTGGTGAGGCAATGGTGTAGTCACATGTGAACGCCCCCAGGTTCCATATGGAGGAAGAGACACTAGTTTCCTACCAGGCCAGTGCAGATTGCCACAGGCGGAGGTCAGACCTGTCTCCACCCTCCAACCGGACACAATCATCCCTTCCACAGCTTCTCTGTGGGTTCAATTATCTGTTGCATTTGACCCAGAGAACTCACAGGCAATACTCACAATGATGGAGGTGCTATTAGGGAATTAACAGGTTGGCCCAAATCAGGATAAGAAAACCTTTGGTCCCTGTTCTTTTTTTGCCCCAGCACTTCTCAGTCATGTCGGCAGGCATCTTTCCTTGGTTCTCAATCTCTCGGTGGTGAGGCCCAGACAGATGTTATAAAGCTTTGTTTACGGGGACACCTACCTACTCTTCAAGACTGACTCCAGCGCAGACACTCAGCTTTATCTGTTCTGTGGACCAGGAAGCCCAGCGCTCTGTCTTATGGTCTCAGCTCTGCTCCTCTGCTCTTTCTCGTGGCCTTGGTCTTTGACTTCCACTGCCTCCACCATTTCAGGCAGGAATCTCATGAGCTCTTTCGTTGTGATTCTTACTTCTTCATGGTCGTGAGATTCCTCTTCCTGGTTCTGAAGTGCTTTCTTATTCCCAGCAGAATGGCTGTGATAGCCTGTCCTGGCAGCAATCACTTAGAACTGGATCCTCTCTGTCTTCCTGCACCTGTTCGAATCCAGCTCCATCGGAAACATGCCGTTTGGTGGGAAAGCAACAACTCTGGCTGGAAGAGCACTAGTAACTAATTCATTGACGTGTACCGCCCAAATGTCAGATAACCATCTGGACAGATTGTCTTGTGGAGTTTAATATAGCTTTATCACTTTACTTTTTACTCTTATACGCTCAAAATTTAAAGGAGACCTTTTTTGTAACATGGTTTAGGGAAGTTATTCTTGACTAAGTTATAGATTTGAATGTATTCCCCATATCCTTAATTCCAGTACACATTCTTGCTTTGATAAACAGAGGCAATTCCTTTTACGTAGTGCAATGATGAGCAAGGCATCTTTCTTCCCAATGTGTTACATTTATCTTAATTCACGTTGAGAATGATGGGGAAGAGAGCTTGGCCTGATAGCATCTTTCAGTTTCTCTCACAAGTGTCTGTCTTTTAAAGGAAAGCGAAAGCTCAGCCCAAGTAGTTCGTGTCTCCCCCCGCCCCCAAACACACGCACACACAACTTTCTCCTGCAGTTTTGGTGGCAGGGAGATTCTCTAAGTAGCTCTCAGTGTACGAACGGGTCAGTGTTGTGCTGCCATTCTGCAACACCAGGAAGGGGTGCGGTGGTAGCGACCGCCCAACTGAAAATAAACCGTTCAGTGCTCCTTGGATTTGGTTTATTTATTTTTAATCCCTTTAACTTCTAAGGACTCATTAAAACCACAGAATGAATAAAACAACAATTTTCAACTCAATGCTAAGATGAAGGAGAAAGAACTTGTAATTCTGTATCATTGAGTGTAACACCAAGAGAGTAAGAGAGGGAAATACCATTGTTAAAGTGAAAGGTAAAAAAGGATAACCTATAATAATTTCCTGACAACAATGGAATTTTTATATCACCATGAGAGTGTATGAAATTCCTGTCTGAAATGGCAGAGGCAGAAGAGACCACAGCAGAATGCAGTACAGGCACTGTGAGGTAGCGTGGCTGACAGGCACAATGAGGCAGATGCTAAAGCAGCACATGACCAAGTAACAGAGAGATAAGCATGTCTGAGAAGAGGTGCTATGGACAAGATGACTATATCATTAACATGTAGCAGCCTGATAGCTTCCCAAATAAACCCACAATCAAAAATATTGTCTGTCGAGTTCCGTGTAACCCTTGCAACAAGTCATGGAATCCAGCAGGGAAGGTGAGTGCCATGGAGGACAGTGGTGTCAGAACAGGATCAAAAGTATGGAGGGTGGAGGCAACTAGTTCCAAATTATCCTCACCGACATTTTACTTTCATGTGATTTTAAGAATACTGTTCAGTAATTTTCAAATTCTGTTTGCTAGCCTTTCTTAGAAATGGGCACAAAAACGTATCTCTTCCCAAGGTTTCGCTAGGCAGCTGCTTTCCAAATTTCTTAGCATAGTTGCGTAAGTGCCTCTGGTACTGCAGAGAACATTTCCATTGGCCTTCTACCAATTTCCAGAGCCTGTTTTTCACCAAAGCCTTCAATGCCACCTGCTCCCCTTCCTTTAGGACCTTTGCTTCTTCAACTAATGCTATATTCTGAAATGATTGAATGTTAATCAATTATTTTGGGTACAGTGATTCTGTCCCCCCCAATCCCTTGTGATGCTTCATTTTCATTCAATATTGTGTACACATAATCCTTCACTATTTTAACTCAAGCTTTGACTTTCTCTGTAGTTCTTTTGTGCGGAAGTGAAACTTCTTAATACGGCTCTTCTAACTCTGTCTCTGTAACTTCCCCCAAATTATTGGACTGGTCTAAACAAACTTATTTGCAAGACCAACATCTCATGCATAGGGAATATCTGTTTTCAACAACACACTCCAGACGGAATGCACAGAAATCTAATTGATGAGAATATTAAGGGTACCATGGAGTTACCCATAATTGCGAGTACTGACTATCAGTTCTGTGCGATCATTGCATTAGATTATTGAACCAGGCAGAGAACAGAGTGCTGTGGGAGGAATGGTTAGTGTCAGAAGGGGGTAAAAGAAGTTGGGAGGGTGGGGGCATGCTTGACCTGTGCCTTATGGAGGTCAGCTTTGGCTTTTGGTGGATGGGATTCGCCTTCTCCCCCGTGTACCTAGAGGAGCACAGATATGGCCTTTGGGCTGCTTCCACGTCTTTCAACTTGAGAAATGGTGAATATGTGCTTCCTTTCTGGATTTCTCCCTGGAAGCCTTTCATATTTCAATACTTTATGTTCTTGAGCTGCATTTTGAAAATTGCTGCTCGGCTCTTTTGCTTCATCATTTAATGTATTTGCTTTAGCTTCTCTGTGTTCTAGAGCAAGCTTCAGCTTTTTTCTACATCTATGTTCACCTATTCCTTCTTTTCAAGAACCCTTTGCTTTCTATATGATGTTCTTGATGTTGTCTAATAATTCAATGACCTTGTGTCATTAGTATTCAATGCATAAAATCTATTCTCGAAATGGTCGCTAAATTTAGATGGGATAAACTCAAGTTCAAATTTAGCTTGTGGGAACTTGCTTCCATTTTCTTTAGCATACAGATTGAATAAATATTTGTGATTTAACCCCAACCCACATCTTTTCTAATTTTAATCCGTAAAATATTCCCTTGTTCTGTTCACTCAACTGTCTCTTGATCCATGTACAAGTTCCACAGTAACACAAGGAAGGGCTGTGGAACTCCCATTCTTCTCAAGACTATCCATAGTTTGTTTTTAATCCTCACAGTTGAATGCCTTTACATAGTCTTTCTCATATTCACTGCATTCAGCAAAAATCTATCTGCCGTCAGCAATGATATCCTTTATTCCACGTCCTTTTCTGGATCCAGCCTGAACTGCGGACATCTCCCCATCCATGTACTACTGCAACCTTTGTTGAAAGATCTCTAGTCAAGTTTTACTTGTATGTGATATTAATGATAGTGTTCTATAAGTTGAGCATTCAGTTGGGTTACCTTTCTTTGGAATGGGTACAAATATGGATCAGTCATTCGGTGAAGTAGCTGTATTCCAAATTTCCGTGCATAGATCAATGAGTGCTTCCAGTGCTTCATCAGTTTTTGAGGAAACACTTCCATTGGTATTCTGTCAATTTCTGGAGCTGTGTTACTGGTTAATCCTTTCAGTGAAGCTTTGGCTTCCTTCAGTACCATTGGTTCTTGCTCATACGAAACCTCCTGAAATGATGGAATGTTGACTTTTGGCACAGGGACTCTGGGTTCTTTCCATCTTCTTTTGTTGCTTCCTGCGTCACTCAATATTTTTCCCACAGAATCTTCCAATATTACAACTCGAGGCTGGAACTTTTTCTTTTTTTTAAAATCTTTTTATTGGGGCTCATAAGGCTCTTATCACAATCTGTACATACATCAATTGAGCAAAGCACCCTTATACATTCGTTGCACTCGTCACTCTCATAATTCACCTTCCACTTGGGTTCCTGGAATCAGCTCGGTTTCCCTGGAACTTTTTCTTTAGTTATTTCAGTTTAATGGATTCTGAGTGTGTTAGGCCTTTTTGGTTTTACAATCTAGGTCTTGAGCATAGGAACACATTTCAGTATAGTGTTTTGCTTGGTCTTCACAAGCTGCTCTTTGACAATTTCTGTTCAGCAACTATATTTCATCATTCCTTTTATTTCAGTCTCTTCTGACATCCACTTTGATCCTTTATTTCTCTCTTGTAAATGACGTCCTGCTTTCTTCGTGAATTATGTTCTTGATGTCCATCTACAGCCCATCAGGTCTTTTGTCATGACTGTTCAACGCAACAAATATTTCTTCAGATGTTCTCTAAATTCCAGTGGCATTTACTCCAGGTTGTATTTTGGCTCTTCTGACATTGTTTTAATTTTATTCAACTTCAATCTGAACTTAAATATGAGTAATTGATGATATGATCCAGTCAGCCCCAGACCTTGTTCTAGCTGCTGCTATGTTGTTGGGGAAGGTCATCACACTGGTAGAGTAGAAAAACAGGAGGGTAAAAAAGACAATGCTTGGCAAGATTGACACAGGAACTGCAACCAAGGGCTGAAACATAAGAACAATTGTAAGGATGTCTCAGGACCTGACAGTGTTTCAGTTTGTTTTACAGAGGATAGGGTTGCTATGAGTTGAAGCCAACTTGATGGCACCTAAGAGCAACAATAATTATTTCTTCTAGCAGATGTAGTCAATTTGATTCCTGGAGAAAAATCTCTGGCTGGAGAAGGACCACATATACAGTCACTTTTGGGTTGTTGAAGAAATGCATTTTCTATGAAGAAGTCATAGAACAACCCGATCAAGTAACCTCTAGATATTAGTCCTTCCTTTGTTGACACCAGATGATGTAACTACCACACCCTGCTTATATTTGAGATAATAGTGACCTAGCTTCCAGCATCACAGCAACACAGAAGCCAACCCAGTACGACAAACTGACAGACATGTTCCCTTTGTTCCTATCAAATCCCAATCACCCGTGATTACAAGTGCACCCCATCTGTATGTTTGATTAATTTCAGACTTAATTTGGTCAAGTTCTTCAGTTTTATCATCATAGGAATTAGTGGCTGGTCAGGAATGTGAAGGAAATCCATCATTCTAATGGACCAAAAATGAGCCTATGTATTTTCAAATCATTTATGCAAAGGTCTTAATTTTTAAAAGAACTTAAATAAATATATTCTCCAGTGAAAAAAATTGTGAAACCGTCACAATTTTAAGGTTAATCTGGAGCCTAGTATTTTAAAATAAATAAACCCATTGTTCCAAGTTGATTCCAACTCAGCGACACCATGGGCCAGAGAAAAATTGCACACACAATTTTCAAGGGTGTAAGTCTTTACAGCAGCATATTGTCACATCCTTCTCTCAGGGAGCAGTTGGTGGGTTTGAACTATTGGCCTTTTAGGGAGCATCCATGTACATTGACAACTGTGCTCCCACTTATTAGGATATACCCAAAGTGATTACATTTATGCTACATTGGAAATTGTAACTAGTGTGCGTCAGACTGGGACTTTCCTGTCACCACTCACCTGGAAGTTCATTGAAATGTGGTGGCTTTGGTGTTGCTATTATCCGGGAAGCATGGTCATTAGTATTTCAAACACTGGTGTTCTTTACTCTAGGCCAGCCAGGCATTCCAAGATCCTTATTTTTAATGGTGGAAACTTTGTAGATGCTAGCCCCTGCCCTTCCTATCATGGAACCTACGTCCCCTTTCTTCCTATCCTTGGACCAAGGTATGGACCAAGCCTTATGACAAATGAAGGAAAGATTGCAATTATCAAGTGTTTCTTTTTACATGGGTCCTCAATCAATGTTCGTGAAAGCAGCAGACAGGAAATCAAACAATATATCTTATAGTGCAAATCTGCTACAAAAGACTTTGTTAACATATTTAAAAAGAACAAAGATATTACTTTGAGCACTAAGGTGTTCTGGACCCAAGTCAATGTATTTTCAACTGCCTCATATGCCCCAATTAATGAAGCCATGGAAGCAGCCGTCAAGAGACCAAAAGACGAGGTGCACTGGATAAATCTGCTGCAGAAGACCTCTTTAGAGTGTTGAAAAGCACGAATTGAAAAGAATTAGATGTGCTGAAAAGAACTAGATGTGCCTGATCCAAGCCATGGTATTTTCAGTTGCGTCATAGGCATGTGGAAGTTGGACCTTGAATAAGAAAGACTGAAGACTAATCAATGGGTGGTGCTGGAGAAGAATATTGGAAGTACTGTGGATTAGTGAAAGGGCAAACAAATCTGGTTTTGGAAGAAGTATAGCTAGAATGATCATTGGAGGTGAGGATGGTGAGACTTTGTTTCAATGACTTTGGGCCTGTGTGGGGAAAGACTGGTTCTTGGAAAATACACCAGACTTACTCAAGTGGAGGCTCCGAGCAAAAGCAAAAGCCCCTCAATAAGTTTGACACATTGGCAGCAAAAATAGGGTCAAATGGCAGTGTTTTGTTGTATTGTACACAGGATAGCTATTAGTTGGAACCAATCTGATGGCACCTAAGAACAAAAACAAAACAAAAGCTAGAAAAAAGAGCAAAAACAACCCGAATTGAATTGTGTTTTCTAAAATATGTGCTATTGATCCTGTGGCTATATTCCTATTTGGCTATTAGTTGTTTTATTACGTTAATGAGATAAGATTAATGTTGGGTGTGTGTTGAATCAATCTTTTACAAAATGTAAACTGAGCAGATTAGGGAAGATACAGGGATGGAGTGAAAGAGATAGCAAGCCACTAATTGCCTGGAAGCAGAAAGTCAATAGAAGGTCCTTCTTCCAGAGCCCATAATGTGAGAATACCACCCTCTACAGCCAGCACACTGAATTTGGATTTTCAGCTTCTAAAACTGTAAGAATGTAAATTCCTGTGTGCTGAAGACATTTATTTGTGGTATTTCTGTTATAGCTAGACTAAATAGCTAAGATAGAATTTGCTTATAAGAAATAGGATTGGTGCTTTAATAAATACTTAAAATGTGGACATTATTTTAGAATGCATGCGGGCAGGAAAAGGTTAGGTGTTTCCTAGTGAAAACCTAGAGTGCTTTGAAGAAACTGTTGGTAGAATTATGGATGGCAAAGCGATTCTGGTGCCAGTAACAGAATGTTGTTAGAAATGTAGATATTAAGTATGCTTCTGATGAAACCTAAAAAGATGACTATATGATTGGACAACGAAGAGATGGTGATTCTTTTAATGCACTGGCAAAGAGGTTACCTGCATTACATTCAAATGTTTGGTGGAAGATAGGACTGTCAGTGCCGAACTGGCACATCTGGTTCGAAAGTATTCTGAGCAAGATCTTAAAGCACTGCATGGTTTCTTCTGGGTGCTTCTAACAGAAGAAACCATAGAAACAGGTCGGCTTATAAACGAAGTGCCCCAAATAAAAACATAACTTAAAAGATGTAGAAATTCTGTGTACAAACTATGGACAGGTGCCCTAGAATATTCACCAAGAATATGTCTACACAACATTTTGTTTAAAAGATTAAAACTATGACTAATGGATCTAACCAGCTTCAATAGCAGAACACTCAGCTGCTTAAACTGAGGGGGACTGACAGTCAGGGGATGGAAAGAACACTGTCTTCCACTTAGAATTCTACAGGCAAGAAGCAGGCCAAAATGGTGTCCATGTGTACACGATATACATGTCCTCCGAAAAAGGAAAGGAACATCTGCATAGCAGTTTGGAGACCAGCAGACCATAGGAAAGAACATGGGGCAATGTCTCCTCGGCTTCACAGGGTAGGGTCATGTCTTAGATTTCAAAGAGTAGGATCTTGGCTAACTTCATTCTAGAGCTTGTGACTGCTGTTAAGAGGTGCCAGGAGGATGGATCTACTGAGGGATTGGGACTGCCATGCTCAGGCGGCAGAAGAATGGTACTTGCCAGGACTGAGGAGGTACTGCCATAGTCGTACATAGACTTGAATAATAGGGCCACCCAGCGCTGAAGAAGTAGATTTGCCATCCCAGGAAACTGGAAGGCACAGCTGAAACCCAGGGCTGTGGGGCCTCCAATCAGAACCCAAAGAGTGTGGTAAGCTCCGAATGAGGACGAATCTACTGCCTAGATGGTCTCAGGAAACTGTTAATTTCATGTCTTGAATTCTACTAGACAAATGTCAGCTGGATTTCACACTTACTTGGTGCCAGTTATTCCTTCTTTCCCTCCAATTTCTACCATTTGTCATGGAAATATCTACCTGGTGCATGTTCCGCCATTGTACTTTGGAGAGAGATAAGTTGCAGCGCCTCTATATTTAATTTAGATAATTTGGAAGAGAAATCTTTGGAGTTGATTTAAGATTTTTTTAAGATGATGAGATGGGGTGAATGTGTGTTGCATGTGGCAAGGATATATATCTCCGTATACCAAAGGGCGGAATGTGATACACTAAGTTATGTTTCCCCTAAATACGTGTAAATGCCCAATCACTATGTTTGTGGTGATAATTCCATTTGTAAATGGGTTGGTTTGGTATTTTGGGTATGAGTGATGTAATATGGGTATTTTCATTACAATCTTTATTGCTCTCAACAAATGACTGAGTGGGTCTGTGTAAGTGAATGGATAGCTTGCCTATTGTGGTAGTTGGATGATTATGTTTAGGTAGATACTCCTGGCTGGGGAGGTGTGTGTGTGTGTGTGGGGTCAAATCTATCAATCAAGGGGTAGCTTGATGACACCTCCTAAGGGTGTGGCCTTCATACGAAGGTGCAGGACTCTGGGACCAGCCTCTATCTCTCTGCCATGTTGCTTTCCTCCTAACTGGGACCTCAGTAGGAGTCTGGGTCTGCCTCCAGGGGTAGCTCCATATGGGCCACCCAACCCTGAGTCCTGTTGGTGTCCTGCCATGCTTCCACGAATCTTGAATCCATGAGACTGTGCCATCCAGTCTATGATCTCCCTGTTCCTGCTTAGCCCTTCTGCAGCATGGGCTCCATGAGTCTGAAGAGAGCCCGGCTAGCATTGGATCTATGGATTGGACTAGAGTGCCTTCTTGATATGAAGCTGTTTCTTAATATAAAGTTCCTTTGTGTACATAGATGACTGACTCTGGCTTGTTGCTCTCGACAACCAGGTCTAATACATCTATAATATAAATAAGTTGAATGACAAGGTTTTGGGGGTGAAACTATCTAAAGAAGATGCATGGGCCATAGCGAGAGGACTGGTCAGGTTTGCTACCCAGGCAGGCTTAAAGAGAGCCATCCCAGAGACAGAAAGGAAAACCTCATGACTGTCAAGAAAGTATAGTCAGAGCTAGAGCATGTCTTTGGACTTGAGATTCTTGCAGTGCAAACCTTCTAGATCAGTGGTTCTCAACCTGTGGGTTGTGACCCCTTTGGGGGGTCAAAAGATCCTTTCGCAGGGGTCACCAGATTCATAACAGTAGCACAATTACTGTTATGAGTAGCAATGAAAATAATTTTATCTTTCGGGGGGGAGGGGTCACCACAACATGAGGAACATATTAAAGGGTCGCTGCATTGGGAAGGTTAAGAACCACTAATCTAGACCAGGGAGAAGAACAGCAAGTGAGAGAGAAAGACACTATAAATCACAGATGCAAGAAACAGTGAGATGCAATGACAAAGATATGGCAACAACAGAGGCAGCAGAATTAGGAGACTGGCAGAAGAAGGTGCAGAGGGCTTCCTTACCCACGGGGCAAGAGTGTCTTTGGGCAAGAGTCTTGCTGGTGGAGTACAATGCCTGTAAGTATTTGATGTATCTAAAATTAACACTCAGTGAGTGGACGAGTTTAACACCTAAAACAAGAGGCTTTCTGGAGGAGAAGGGTGCCTCCAGGAACTTACTGGAAAAGTTAAAAAGCTTTGTAACACTTTCTTGATCAGGGAAGAAGTCAAAAGACTGTGGGGCCAAAAGGCCGAGGGCCACAGAGAGGCCTGCCTGTGGGTGTGAACGAGAAGATGTCTTGATTATGTTCTGACTTATTTCAGATCCTGAATTGTAACCTGTTACTCCCTCAGAAACCTCATAATCACATGTATTGTCTATGAGTTTTGTGTGACTGCTGCAATGAATGAACTGATTTAGCAGAGGAATAGAGAGAGTTGAAGGAGGAAGGGGTTTGTCAGAATTGGTAGGAAGGTTAGAGGATGAAGGCATATCTGATTTCCACTTTATAGGAATCAACTTTGGGGTCATGCCAATGTGATTCTCAGCCTCCCTCATGAAGTCAGAAGAAACCAGACATCTCCATCACACCATTTTTATAGGGTATGAGATAGGCTTACCGTCAGGTGGCTTGAGTTGAGTTAATCATCGCTTACATAATATAAAATGAGGGAAGACAGAGTGATGGAGGAAGAGAGATGACAAGCCACGAGAAAATTTCCCAGGAGCAGAAGCTAAGAAAACAACTGACAGGAAAGAAGCCTCTCCCTGGACTCCATACCCTGAATTGAGTTGGCTAGCCTCTGAAAATATTAGAAAATAAATTTCTATTATAGTAGCACTGGGTAACTACCACCTTAAACATTTTCATCGAAAATCATAACAAACCTAATGAATAAATATGTGCCACCAAATGAAGATGCTTCAAATAATATTTTCTCTAGAGATCAAATTAAAATAATCAAGTGAAGGCAAAAAAATCAGTTAATTTAGTGGTAATGTCAATTAACCACACTGTCTTGCTGAAGAAAAGATTAATCAAGGGAAGGTGTAGAAGGCATACTTGTTAAAAGAAATATTTTTCAAAAAAATCATCGTGAATAAGGGGAGTACATGATGGGGACCCAATGCCTTGCAGAGGGGTAGTAGGGAGGAGATGAGTCACTCAGGGTTTAGTGTAGCAATAATGAAACTCAAAACCTTCCTCTAGTTCTTAAACACTTCCTCCCCCCAACTATCAAGATCCCAATTCTACCTTGCAAACCTGGTTAGACCAGAGGATGAACAGTGGTACAGATGGGATCTGGAAACACAGGGAATCTAGGACAGAAAAACCCCTCAGGACCAATAGTGAGAATGGTGATACCGGGAGGAAAAGGGGTATAGAAAAGGGGAGCTGATCACGAGGATCTACATATAACCTCCTCTCTGGGGCATGGGCAACAGAAAAATGGGTGAAGGGAGATGCCGGGCAGTGTAAGATAAGAAAAAATAATAATTTATAAATTATTAAAGGTTCATGAGGGAGGGGGGAGCGGGGAGGGGGGAAGGAGGAGGGAAAAACGGAAAATGAGCTGATTCCAGGAACCCAAGCGGAAGGCAAATTTTGAGAATGATGAGGGCAACGGATGTATAAGTGTGCTTTATACAATTGATGTATATATGGATTGTGATAAGAGTTGTATGAGCCCCAATAAAATTATTTTTAAAAAAGAAATATTTTCCCTCTAGCACATCGGATTTAAAAATATATAACCTAATGTACTATATTGAGTGAGGAGGTGCATGCATCACACTGGCAAGTGTCTCTGTGGCTATGAGTCAGAACCAAGTCCACAGTCGCTGACAACAACCACAACCCCTTGTCTATCACTTTGTCATGCTGTGGTGACTGGTGGGTTGCTGGAAGTGGTGTCACCAGCAATTTTAATGTCAGCAGGCTCACCCCAAGAGAATAGGTGTCAGTAGAGCGCCCAGACTGAAAAAAGACCATGAAAAAGGAATGAGAATGCTTCTGAAAATCTTATAGACAGAATCAATTAAAACTCAATGTATCCAAGGGCTCAAGTAGAAAGAAAATGTTTTGAGAATGATGATTGTAACAAATGTACAAGTGTGCTTGACATGATGGATGTATGTACGTTTGTGATAAGAGTTGTGCAAGGCTTCAGTAAAATGATTAAAAAGACAACAACACTCAGTGTAAAGAAAACCCAAATCCTTACAACGGGGCCAATAAGTAACATCAGGATAAATGGAGAAAGAATTGAGGTTGCTAAGGATCGTCTTGCTTGGATCCACAATCAATGCTCATGGAAATAGCAGTCAGATATCAAAGAATGCGATGCATTGGGTAAATCTACTGCACAAAAGCCCCTAAGATGTTGAAAAGCAAGGCGGTTACTTTGAGGACTAAGGTCAGCTGACATAGTCACAGTATTCTCAATTGCCTCATATGCACATGAGAAGTTGGACATTGAACAAGGAAGACTGAGGAAGAATTGATTCATCTGAATTGCGGTGCTGGGGAAAATCTTGAAAGCACACCGGCTGCCAAAGAACAAACAGATCTCTCTTGAAAGAAGTACATGCAGAAGGCTCTTTAGGGACAAGAATGAGGAGGCTTCATCTCATGTATTTTGCACATGTTGTCAGGAGAGACCAGTCCACGGAGAAGGGCATCATGCTTGGTACAATGGAGGGAAGCACAAAAGAGGTAGACCTTCAATAAGATGGATTGACCCTCTGACTGCAACAATGAGCTGAACCATAAGGACAATTGTGAGAAGGTCACAGCACCTGGCAGTGCTCAGTTATGTTGCCCAGGGGATCAGTGAGTTACAACTGACTCATTGGCACCCAGAACAACAACAATGAATTTGAGTTGAACATACATAAGAATTCTATTTAAGTAAAGCAGTAATGCAACCTTAAAGAAAATAATTATTTGGTTTTATTGTTTCAGTAAACTGATAATTTTTATAACCTTAAATATAGTAACTATTTCTTACCATTGTAAGTCCTAATGCTTATCATATTTGGGCCAACATTCTAAATCTTGAGGAGAATTATTTATTTATTTTAAAAATTATTTTATTGGGGGTTCTTACAACTCTTAAAACATATGCATCAATTGTGTTAAGCATATTTGTACATATGTTGTCGTCATCATTTCCAAGACATTTTCTACTCGAGCCCTCGGTATAAGCTCATCTTTTCCCTCTCTCCTTCCCCTACCCTCCCACCATCATGAATCCTTGCTCAATTATATATTGTTATTATTATTTCATATCTTACATTTCCCATTGTCTCCCTTCACCCACATTTCTGTTATTCATCACTTTCGAGGGAGGGGGGAGTCTACATAGCCAACCTTATGATGGGTTCCCCCTTTCTCCCTTTCCCCTCCTTTACCCTCATGACATCATTATTCCCACTACTGTTCCTGAGAGGTTTATCTTTCCGGAAGTCCATGTGTCAAAAGATCCTATCTGTACCAATGTGTGTTTTCCAATAGCCAGATTTGTAAGGTAGAACTGGATCATGGTAGTAGGTAGGTAGGAAGCATTCAGGAACTAGAGGAATGATGTGTGCTTCATCGGTCCTACACTGCACCTTGATTGAATCATCCCTTCCTTATAACCCTTCTGTGGAGGGATACCCAGGTGTCTACAGATGGGCTTTGGGTCTCCACTCCAGCCCACATCATTTGCATCAATATAATTGGGTCTTTTTGGAGCTTTTGGTACAAGATACTTGATCCTGTTGACACCTCATGATCACACAGACTGGTAGACTTCTTCCATGTGGGCATATTTGCTTCCCTGATAGGTGGCTGCTTGTTTAACTTCAAGACTTTAAGACCCCAGACATGATATCTTTTGATAGCCAGGCACTATCTGCTCTCTTCACCACATTTGCCTATGCACTCATTTTGTTTTGCACTCTTATAGGGAAGGTGAGTATCAACTAGTGTCAGGTTATCAGAACAAGAATATGTTAAGGGAGGCCTTGAGTAGAGGCCAGAAGTCTGTCTGCTATCTTAATACTTAACATATGTACACTGGCCTCTGCCCCTTTCATTATAAATGAATATATTTACATATACACATGCCTATTGCTATACCTCTATAAATAGCTTTTGCCTCTTTTTTCTTTTTGAGAATTATTAAGGTGATTACAATAAAAAGCAGAATTGGTAATTACATATAAAATGAACTATCATCTTTATAATTTACTGTCACTTATGGTAATTTATAATAGATATTAGCATTACTTTTGTTCTTTTGTTCTTTGTAAATAATCAATTTATCTTGAAATGACCAGCGAGCCCCTATCCGACCTCTGGGCCCTGCACAAAAGGGAAGGAGACTCTAACTCCATTATCTGCCCAAAGATGATTCCTGTGGGGGAGAGGTTAAACATGCCTTCACCATCCATCCTTCTTTATCCTATCCTAACATCAGCATTCTTCCCACTGCATTCTACTTCTTTGCTGGTTTCACTAATTCATTGCAATGCCACAGGCAGAACTCACAGACAGTACTCCTGGCTTGGGGGCAGTTAATAGGTTACCATATCAGGATCAGAAAACATTAGGGATACAGTCCTTTTGCCCATAGTGATGCCTCTTCTCATGCATACTGACAAACATGATCTCAATCTTGTAACCATGTGTTCTCTTGACCCAGTTCCTACACAGTCAAGTGTTACAAAGCCTCTTTACCGCTAATAAATGCCAACTGAGTACCTACTCTGCAAGCCAATTTCCTCCCCAGGCTCACTCAGCTTTCCTCGTTCTGTGAGCTGTCAGGCCTCTCCTATCAGTGCCGTGTCCTTTGATGCCTTCTCTACTTCAGGCAGGGATCTTGCACGTGCTCCACTTGTGGCTCTACTTTATTTTAAAATTTTGTTTGTGGAAAATTCCATGATCCTTTAATTCCAAAAATTATCTTTTAATTACCTTCCATATTAGCATAAACATAAAATACCTAAAAATGTATCAAAGTATACCCATTCAGTATGTGTTCATTTTAAGTTTTAATAAAACAGAGTTTGAAATCAGAAGGCAAGAAAAGGAGCGGGCGGTATAGAGAAATAACTAATTAATGAAAGTCATAGATTGTGGTATTTTCCCACCTTCTGTATGTAAGCTGAGGAACCAGTCTAGAGGAGGGATATCTTTCTTTTATTTTTTAATGATCATCTTATTGGGGGTTCTTACAGATATTATAACAATCCATAAATCAGTTACATCAAGTGAACTGTACAGATGCTGTCATAATTTTCAAAACATTTTCTTTCTATTTGAGGCCCTTGATATCAGCTCCTCTTTAATCCTTCCCTCCCCTACCACCTTGTGAACCCTTAATAATTGTATAATAATTTCTTTTCATAGCTTACACTGGCGGATGTATCCCTTCACCCATAGTTCTGTTACTCCTCCCACTTGAGGGGGTTTATACATCTATCATGGATATTAGCTCCCCCATCCCCTTTCTCCCTTCCCATCCCCTCATGGAATCATTACTCCCATTACTTCTTCTGAGGAGTTTACCTATCCTGGATTCAGTGTGTCAAAAGCTCTTACCTGTACCAATGTCCATACACTGGTCTATCAGGATTTGTGAGGTCAAACTGGGGTCATTATAGTGAGGAAGCATTGAAGACCGAGAGGCATGCTGTGTGTTTCATTAGTGCTACACCGCACTATGACAATGGCTATGAGAACCACACCAAGCAATTCCATGTCCCTACAACCGTTAACTCGAATAAAACTATGAAAAGTTCTGGGAAATGCTATGTAATAAGCATTTGAACAAAACTTGCTGTAGTAGGGTTGATTCCAATCACATGGCCACAATTATATTTCAAAATTGGCTTTATGCAATTACTTTTCTTTTGTCTTACATAGATATCTCAATTTTCTAAACTACACAGATTACATCTTGGCAAAGCACAGGATACTGAGATGAAAGTGTTTTAAGAGAAATTCATTTGGATAGATTCCTAAAATATTCTAAATGATTCACGGGCGACAGTGTAACGGTGGTTAGATTATGGTAACTTTTTTTTCACTTTCTGAAAATGACTGTAATATTTAACTCATATAAAATGAAACCATAAATTAGAATCTAGAAGGCAGTGAAAGAAAGCAAATCTGTCAAAATACATTAAAATGTGTTAAAGATATAAGGCGATGTGTCTGGTTCAACTCAATTTAGATCTTTAAAATCTTCCTTTATTTTACAAAGAAAAAGGACCTTGAATTTAAAAAACTAAACAGAATGATAAAAGAGAACAAATAAGTTGTCCTTAATTTAGCCAGACTCTGTGCTTTCAGTTATTCTTATCATCCATCCATGTCCTGTATCCAAATGATATAACATTTTAATATGAAGAAATTTACTGTGAGAGGAAACTAAATTGAAGAGACCTAATAAATAAATGCTTTATTAGAGTATGATAATTAGCAACGATAAGAGCAATACATAACACAAATTATGAGACTAAAGTATTTTTTCCCTATAGATTGTTAAAAAAAATGTTTTTAAGGGCATATCAGTACCATTCCCTTCTTAATGTAAGCTTGGGCATCAGCCCAGGTGCTGTTGCTAATGCAGTAAGCGCTTCACCAGGCTTGCTACAGAAAGAAATACGTCAGTCAAGGAGCTCAAGGGGGGTGATGCATTCCTAGCGAAAGCACTAAGAAGCCATTAGAGGCTTTTATAGAAATCTTTGGGGCCACTTCCACAGGGGAGCAATGACGTCACCGAATTTCTCTGGAAAACTAGTTCCAAATGAAAGGTATGCATTTGCAATTTAAGAAATTTAACGAACATGCCAATTAACCACATTTCCTGATTTCCTGTTTAAGAAAAGATTACTAGATTTCAAGGTGAAGGTGGAAGAAATATCGGTTCAAGTACTTCCTTCTGCATACATTCTTTCTGATTCGTGTGTGTGAATATATGTGTGTGTGTGTGTGTGAATATGTGTGTGTGTGTGTGAATATGTGTGTGTGAATATATGTGTGTGTGAATATGTGTGTGTATGAATATATGTGTGTGTGTGAATATATGTGTGTGTGTGTGTGAATATATGTATGTGTGTGTGTGAATATGTGTGTGTGTGCCAGTACTTTATACATCACAGATGCGTCTTTTCCTACTATCCACTCCCACTCGTGGTGATCCTATAGGACAGGGTAGAATGTCCCCTGGGAGTTTTCAGGAATATAACTCTTTTACTGAAGCAGAAAGGCCGTCTTTCCCCTGAGGAGTGGCTGGTGGTTTTTAATTGCGGACTGTTGAGTTAGCAGCGTAATGTACAATGCATAACCCACTGCACCACCAGGGCTCTATTCACACACAAACACACGTGTATGTGCACATATGCATATATGTGCAATCAAGAGAGCAGATAGCACATTGCATTGAGTAAATCTGCTACCCAGAACCCCTTTAAAGTATTGAGAAAGAAGGATATTACATTGAGGACTAAGCTACAAATGATTCAAGCCATGGCATTTTCAATTGTCCCATATGTGTATAAAAGTTGAACATTGAAGAGACTGAGAAGAATCAGCGCATTTCGATTACAGCGCTGGAGAAGAATCTTGAAAGTACATGGATTGTCAAAAGAACGAACCAATCTATCTTGGAAGAAGCATAGCCAGCATGCTCCTTAGAGGCAAGGATGGTGAGACTTCTGACATCTTCTGGACATGTCGTCAGTAGAGACCAGTTGCTGGAAAAGACATGCTTGGTAAAGTAGAGGGGCAGCAACAAAAGGAAGACAGATTGACACCGTGGCTGCAAAATGAGCTCAAACAAGAACAAGGGCTAGGACGGTGCAGGATCGAGCGGTGCTTCATTCTGTTGTACACGGTGTCTCTGTGCGTCTGCGCTGGCTTGGTGGCACCTAACAGTAACAACAACAACAACAACAACAAATGGACTTGGGTGCTACAAATGATTTATCTTTGGTTATATACAGAACTTTTGGTGGCAAAAATCTCCCCAGTGGCACTTCAAAAGAAAGACTGGGTGATCAACTTCCCCAAGATACTGTCTATGAAAACTACATTTGAAAAACAATTCTGGTTCCTCCCCTCCAACATCATGATCCCAACTCTGCCTTGCAAACCTGGTTAGACCAGAGGATGCACAGTGGTGCAGTTGGGATCTGGAAACACAGGAAATCTAGGACAGATGAACCCCTCAGGACCAACGGTGAGAGTGGCAGTATCTGGAGGGAAGGGGGCATAGAAAGGGGGAACTGATATCAGGGAGCTACATATAACTTCCTCTCTGGTGGATGGGCAACAGCAAAGTGGGTGAAGGGAGATGCCGGGCAGTGTTAGATAAGATAAAATAATAATTTATAAATTATTAAGGGTTCATGAGGGAAGGGGAACAGGGAGGGAGGGGGAGGGAAAAATGGAAAATGAGGAGCTGATTCCAGGAACCCAAGCGGAAGGCGAATTTTGAGAATGATGAGAGCAATGAATGTATAAGTGTGCATTACACAGTTGATGTATATATGTACGGATTGTAATAAGATTGGTATGAGCCCCAATAAAATGATTTAAAAATCATTTAAAAAATAAAAACAATTCTACTTCAGTAGCAAAGAGTTGTCAACCCAATAAGAGCTAACAACAAAAACATCACCAACATGTGTTTCACATTATTGTAAGTAGCAGCTGTTGAACCGTTCCTATTCAACGTTGACCTGGTGTACAACAAGGAAGCCCTGCCCAGCCAGACCTTTGCTGTCCTCATCACTGCCTGAGGCTACTGTTGCAGCGACTGTGCCAACCCATGCAGTTGGGGGTATGTCTCTATATTAAGATAATTTATCAAGCGATACATATATTGTATCTTCAAGATCAAAAACCTAAAACAGTTAGATGTCTGCTGCCTGAAACAGGAGGAACAAAAGCAGTGAAGCCATCAGAATGGTGATTGTTGCTTAGAATAGTGGTTCTCAACATGTGGGTCACGACCCCTTTGAGGGGTTGAACAGTCCTTTCACAGGGGTCACCCAATTAATAACAGTAGCAAAATTACAGCTAGAAAGTAGCAATGAAAATAATTTGATGGCTGGTGGGTCACCACAACAGGAGGAACTGTATTAAGGGTCGCAGCCTTCGGAAGGTTGAGACCCACTCGCCTAGAAAATCCATGCGTAGCTGAGGCTTCAGGACCTACACAGAGAGAAAAGCCAGGTTTCCACGGTTCACAGCCAGTGAGAAATCATTATTTGGAAGTATCACTGAAACCAGGCGATAGAACGTATTACAAATGCCAAAAGGAAATAGTTCATTAGCAATCAACAAGAACGCAACAATTAAAATGTGTGTGTGTGCTGAACTAGGACTTTGCAATGTATAAAGTTAAACATGGACAGAATTACAGGGGAAAGTCACAAACCTACAATTTTCCTGCAATAGCTTACCAATCAAGGGAATGATAGATTAAACAGGAAAAGGTAGGGTTTTTTGAAATAGCCAGAGCTGATTTATATTTTAGCCATTGATAGTTGAGAAAACTATTCACTCAGCAGGAGCCCTGGTGGCAAAGTAGCTAAAGCTCCTTGCTGTTAACCAAAAGGTGTGCAGTACAAACCCACCACCTGCTCCGTGGAGAAGCACGGGGTCGTCTGCCTCTGTAAAGATTGACAGCCTTGGCAATCATGTGCAGAAGCAGTGGGTTTTAAAAAAATATTTTTCACCCAATAAATAGAAAATATATAAAGTAAGTCTATATAGTGGACCTTTATAAAAAGATCATAAGTTTGAATAAAGTTTTGAAAAAAATTCACAAGAATATCACGCAGTTCATAGCTTTCAAATAGTTTCCCAAATAAAAGACAATAAAAGTACACTCTGACAAGGATAGTAGAACAAAACAAAACAAACAAGACAAATAATTTTGGAGACTGCTATAGGTAAAATCTATAAAGATAAAAAGCAAAGAGACATTTCATATTCTTACCTGTTAGGATGTTATTAAATCAATATTTGATGAAAATGTATAGTCTTATATCCACTAATTAAAAAACAGAATGAATGGAGAATCCATAGCTTAAATGTTCATCTCAAGGAACTAGAACTTCGTTGAATGAAAAGACAGTTAACTAGAACCGACTCAACGGTCCCCAGCATCAACAGCGCGGTGAATGGACACTGGACCAGAGACCCCTTTACATGCAAGGAAGCTGAAGACTAGTTCAGAGATGAAACACTAGTTGGGACAGTGGGAACATGCCAACAGCAGCCCTTGGGAACCTGGGACATTGAAACGGGTGCATAAATTAGGTTGGATTAGAAGAATCTTGAAGGGAACTAGGCATTTGTAATTGTCACTAGAAATGGTAAAGTCCTTTGTTACTGCTGAAGGTCGATGATTCAAATCGATCCAGAGGTATCTTAAAAGACAGGCCTGGTCATCTGCTTCTGGAGCTCAGGACCTTGCCCCTCTCTGGAGCAGTTCTACTTTGCACACGTGCGTTGTCACTATCACATTTATGGACACTGACAACAACAATATTGCACCGATCCTAAAATAATCCACAAGAATTGTTCTCATAAAATCACAAATTAAATTTCTGTTGATGGCGTCACTCTGATTTCCACCATTAGGTGTATATCGACTATTTTTTACTCTGAAAAATTGTGTATCACACAATACCTCTTGCTATTATTTTGCATCATTGTGTCTATTCTGACAGATGGTTACTCACAGTGACTCACATAGGACAAAGTAGAGCTGTACCATATGATTTCTTAGGTCATCAGGTTTTTTCTCTGAGTGGTTGGCATCAAACTATTCTATGAGCCAACAGCAGAACACTACAGCCTGGCATCGGCAGGGCTTCTAGAATATCCACCCACAAGGATCAATACTCAGGCGGTGGTTTGGTCACATTTGTGACTAAACCCTCAACGGAAAAGGATTATTTTTAATCACCACCAAACAATTTTTATATGTTGTTTGTTAGGTGCAGTTGAGTCAGTCCTGACTCCTAGTGACCCGATGAAGGACAGAATACAATGCCACCCTGTCCAGTGCCATCCTCATCACTGTATCTTTGAGACGCTGTTGGTGCCAAGTTTAATACAGCTTTATTCTTAAGACATTGAATTTTCCACACATGCTATAGGACTGATAAAGTGCAGGGTGGACTTGATGGATTTTCCCTAGGCAGATTCTATACTGAACTACTGAGAATGCCCAGAAATGTAGTATCGCATTACAACTACTGGCCAGTGCACTGCATATTTGGGCTCTTCAAATTGTTATGGTGCAACAATGCGGTTTCTAGTCTCGTCATTTGGATCAACCAACCTCTCTAATGGTAAGTCCAGAGGAGGTAGCACCCGATGGAGGAGCTCCCCCACCCAGGATCCTCCAGACATCCCTCCCAGGAGGCCTCCAGCATGCTGGCCAAGCCTCATTAGGAGGGATTGTCAGACTTTCTCCAGCTCTTTCTGCTGATGCTCAAACTTCTCTTCTTCCGCAGTCTGATTCTTATCAAGCCAGTTGATTATTTCATTATTCTTATAAAAAAACTTCTTTTCTGTTATCATTGGTTTTGCCTTGCAGCTTTTCGTCTTCAATTGTTGTTTTGGGTGAAATGTGTAAGATCCAAGTGAATTCTTAAAGGACACCTTATCTCGTCTCTTCGCATCCTCAGCTTTGTATTTCTCAGCTTCCCGGACCATCTGTTGAATATCTTCTTTACACAAATGGCCCTTGTTCTGTTTTTCAGGACTCCTATCCACAGCAGAAACATTGAGAGTGTCTTTAGCATCAAAAGGAAAAGTGACTTCAACCTGAGGGAGACTACAAGGTGCCGGAGGTATGCCAGTGAGCTGCCACTTTCCAAGTGGGTTATAACCCTAGCTTACCATCCTAGGCCATGGCATGTTTGCCTTCAGAAACCTGAATGTTGTCACCAGGCTGGATGTCACAGAGGATTGTGAAGGCCTGTATGTCAGCTTGGTAGAAACGACATCAATGTGCTTGATAAGAACAGTTGTGACCCCACCAGCAGCAAGTAGAGTGACATCCAAAAGCAGCAAGTCTTGCACATTTTCAGATTTGTCTACAGGAAGATGGCTGCCTGGACACTTGTATCACAAGAAACAACCTCACTAGGGTTGATGCTCTTGTTCCATTCCTCTCCATTGAATGAATCCTGAAGATGTGTTGGAATCTTGGGAATCCTAGTTGGATGATCCAGAGTTCTATGGTTAAACATCCAACCCCTAAACCCATCACTAATTTATTTCAACATATAGACACTTTCTTTTTTGAGGAACTGGGAATCTTTACAGGACCAGGCAGTCTCATCTTAATTTTTCTCAGAGTGATGGGTGGGTTCAAACCACTAACCTTGCTATTAATAGTCCAACACAGACACTCTGCTTGTCTTCCTGCTGACAAATCAAATGGAGCTTCTCTGACGGATCTGAGGGAGCCCCATGGAGACCCACACCAGCACTGAGGCCACGTGGAGACCCACACCAGCACTGAGGCCACATGGTGACCCACACCAGCACTGAGGCCACATGGAGACCCACACCAGCACTGAGACCACATGGAGACCCACACCAGCACTGAGATGCTTCCACTGCCGCTGCATCCACAAGACTTTGCACCCACTGGCCTGTGATCTTCCTGCATTTGGTGACATTGCAGGTGTTGTATAAGTCTGAAGAGGAAATTATAGACTGGTATTGGGCATATGGGCTACTATTAGACTGATGGACTTGATCTGGACTGGGCTGGGATGTTTTCTCAATATTCAATTGCTCTTATATAGAAAGCTTTCTTATACACACACACACAAAAAAATAGTCCAACGCTTACCTGACAACATCACCTGTTCTTCTTATGAGTAAACATGTTATTGTTAGCTGCCGCTAACAGAACAACAGAACAAAACACTTTCCACTCTGATACCATCTTCACAATTGTTCCTGGGCTTGAGCCCATTGTGGGAACCACTGTGTTCATCCATCTTGTTGAGGACCTTCCTCTATTTGGCTGCTCCTCCATGTTACCAAGCATTAGGTCTTTCTCCAGGGACTGATCTCTCCTGACACCATGTCCAAAGTATGTCACACCGTTCTTGCCTCTAAGAAGCACTCTGGCTGTACTTCTTCTTCCAGGATTGGTTTGTTTATTCTGGCAGTCCATTGTACTCCCAAGATTCTTCCCCAGCGCTACCATGCAAGTGCATTGATTCTTCTTAGGTCTTCTTTATTCGGTGCCCACTTTCACTGCATTTGAGGAAATTGAAAATACCATGGCTTGAATCAATCACACCATAATCCTCAAAGTAACACTCATGCTTTTTAATGCTTTTAAGCAGTAGTTCTCAATTTTCCTAATGCCGTGGCTCTTTAATACAGTTCCTCACGTTGTGGTGACCCCCAACCATAAAATTATTTTAGTTGCTACTTCATAACTGTAATTTTGCTACTGAAATCAATAGAGTAAATCTAATGATGTGAAAGGGTCATGTGATCCCCAAAGGGGTCACAACCCACAGGTTGAGAACTGCTGCTTTAAAGCAATCTTGGGTAGCTGACTTACCCAGTGCAATGTGTCTTTTGTTCTCTTGACTGCTCCTTCGATGAACACTGATTGTGGATACAAGCAAGACATAATCCTTGACACCTTCGATATTTTCTGCATTTACCATGATTCTATTTATTGACTGAATTGTGAAGTTTTTGGTCTTGTTTACATTGAGTTGTAATCCATACTGAAACCTACAAATTTTTATTTCATCAGCAGTGCTTCAAGTCCTCCTCAGTTTCAGTAAGCAAGCTATGTCATCGGCATATCTCAGTTTGTTAAGAAGCCTTCCTCCAATCATGATGTCAAATTCTTCTCCATGTAGTCCAGCTTCTCTAATTGTTTCCTCTGTATACAAACTGAATAAGTATAGTGAGAGGGTATAATGCTAACACATACCTTTCCTGATTTTAAACCAAGCAGTATGTCCTTGCCCTACTCACACACGTGGCTCTGGATCCAGGTACAGCTTTCACATAAGCACAATGAAGCACTCTGGAATTCCTATTGCTCTCCAGGTTATGCCTAGCTTGTTATGAACCACAAAGGCGAGTGCCTTGGCATATTCAATAAAGCACATCTTTCTGGCATTATCTGCTTCCATCCAAGATCCATCTGACATCAATGATATCCCTTAGTCCACATCCTCTTCTAAATCTGACCTGCACTTCTGGCAGCTCCCTGTCAATGTACTGCTACAACATTTGTTGGATGATCTTCAGCAAAATTGACTTGTATGTGATAACAATAACACTTCTATATTTTGAACATTCTGTTGGGTCATATTTCTTGGGGATGGGTACAGATATGGATCTTTCCAGCGACTTGGCCAAGGCACTGTCTTCCAAACTTCCAGACATAGAGGAGTGAGTGACTCCAGTGCTCCATCAGCTTGTTGAAGCACTTCAGTTTGTATTTCTGTCAACTCCTGGAGTCTTGTTTTGGCTAAGTTTTCCAGTGTAGCTTGAACTTCTTTCTTCAGTACCATTGGTTCTTGCTCATATGCTACCTTCAGGAATTCTGGGATGTCCACTAGCCCTTTTTGGTATAGTCACTCCATATATTCTTTGCATTTCTGATGCTTCTTGAATCATTCAATATTTTGCCCCTAGAATCCTTCAGTATTGTAACTCAAGGCTTGAATATTTTCTGTAGTTCTTTCAGTTTATGATATGCTAAGTGTGGGTAAAGATAGCTGTGTTATTCATCTTCTATTAACATTCCATTGCATGGATCTATCACAGTTAACCTATGTTCTGGAAATTCCCAGCTTCCAAAATGAAAATACGCATAAATTCCTAATTGGTCATTAATAAATTATTGTTCAGTTGGAAAATGCATGAATGATTCTGACTTAGCCTTACTTTAGTAGAAGAAAAAGCTGAGAAGCCTTTTCAATGAATTAAAAGTGAAGGTGGTTATGGTCAAGAATTTGTTATGAGTAGAAGATTTTCTAATTGCTTCAAAGTGAGAGCAGATTTACAAAGCAGTAAAGCAAGGCATCAAAGATAGAAATGCCCCACTGAAAGACGGTGACACTGAACTAAAAGATGACAGTCAACCATATAGTTTTGTATGTGTGCAGCCTACCACAATCCTGCCAATAATCCCACCTTATACATCACGCTACTGAACAGGCTCACCGGTCTCTTCTGATTCTCCCTTTTCAGGAACTCTATTGGGAAAATTTTCCTTTCTAATTACCCTGACAAATCTCCTAAATAGTAAAATTCCCTGTCCTAGTTTTGCTTTGTTGGTCATGATAGAACTGATTTGAAACTCTATAAAGGCCCGACTGTGTTGTATGGTGACTTGTGTGCTGCTGTGATGTTGGAAACGATGTCATTAGTATTTCAAGTGCCAGCAGGCTCACCCAAAGTGAAGTTTCAGCAAAGCTTCCAGACAACAAAGAAGGTGTCAGAGGAAGAAACTACTGCAAACCTTATGCATAGGTGTGGAACATTGTCAGATACTTAAAGTCTAATGAATAGAAGCATTGGAGGGCATTGGAATATGACTGAGGAGGAGCTGTTCTCGCCGAGTAGAGTTGACCACGGTGACATGAATGGAGGAAAGCCTGTGGGAGTGGAGACTTCAGGATCTTCATTTGTTGCTGGGACATACAACTGCAAATATCTGCTAAGAACTGGAACTTGGAATGTGTGAAATATGAATCTAAGATACTTGGAAGTCATTAAATATGAAATAGAATAATATTCTTGATATTAATGAGTAGAAAGGGACTGGAATTGGATATTTTTAGTAAGAACATAATATGATTTACTATGCTGGAAATTTCAAAATCAAGAGGAATGGTATGGCATTCATTGTCAAAAAAGGATATTGCAAAATCAATCTTGCTGTACAATGCCTATAATAGGCTTATATCTCTCCATCTTCATGAAAATTTAAACAATACAACTATTATTCAAATTTATGCACCAACCACAAAAGCACGAGATAAAGAAACTGAACAATTCTACCAAAGTCTTTAGTCTGATATTGATTAAACATGCAATCAAGATGCATTGATAATTATTGGTAATTGAAATGCAAATGTTGGGAACAAAAAGAAGGAGCTGTAGTTGGAAAATAGCGTCTTGGTGTCAGAAATGAAAATGGAGATCACAAGAGAGGATTTTGCAAGACCAAAGACGTGTTCATAGCTAATACCTGTTTTCAACAACACAAACAACAATTATACACACGTACTTCACATACGGAGCACACAGAAACCAAATTGAATACATCTGTGGGAAGAGATGAAGGAGAAGCTCAATAGCAGTAGCTGAAACTAAACTGGAACTAACTGTGGAACAGACCATAAATTGCTCCTATGTAAGTTCAGGTTTAAAATGAAGAAAATTAAAACAAATCCATGAAAGCCAATATACAACCTTGAGTCTATCTCACCTGATGAAAAAAATCATTTTATTTGGAGCTCTCCCAACAGTTCATAGTTCAATCATATCAAGCAGGATTGTACAACTGCTATCACATCAGTTTCAAAACATTTTCTTTCTTCTTGAACTCTTTGATATCAGCTCCCCTTTATCCCTTCCCTTCCCTTCCACACCTTACCCCCCAGGAACTCTTATTTATTATTTTTTCCCTATAGTAGTTTCCCCCCCATATATTTCACAATCCAATATATTCATTCATATCACATATCACCCCGAGTGGGGTGATACAATGATAAATGCTAACATTTCCCTGAATTTTGAGAACATATTAAGAACAGTTCTGATGCACTGAGCATGAATGATAGAAGACTTTATGAGCTGTGGGAAGACATAAAGAACATTATTTACGAAAAGAGCAAAATGGCATTATAAAGACAATAAAGAAAGAAAAAAGATCAAAGCAGATATCAGAAGAGACTCTGAAATTTGCTATTTATCATAGAGCAACTAAAGTAAATGGAAGAAATGACGAAGGGCTGAATAGAAAATTTCTAAGGGCAGTTTAAGAAAACAAAGTCAAATATAATGAAATATACAAATACTTACAGTTAGACAGGGAATCCAGGATGGATAACCCCTTCAGGACCAGCACTGAGAGTAGCAATACTGGGAGAGTGGAGGGAGGGTAGGGTGCAAAGGGGGAACCAATTACAAGGATCTACATATAACCTCCTTCCTGGGGGATGGACAACAGAAAAGTGGGTAAGGGAGACGTTGGACAGTGTAAGATATGACATAATAATTTATAAATTACCAAGGGTTCATGAGGAAGGGGGGAGCGGCGAGGCAGGGGGGAAAATGGGCTGATGCCAGGGGCTTAAGTGGAAAGCAAATGTTTTGAGAATGATGAGAGCAACAAATATACAAATGTGCTTTACACAATTGATGTATGTATGGATTGTGATAAGAGTTGTATGAGCCCCCAATATAATGATTGAAAATAAATAAATAAAATAAAAGCACCAGCTGCTTCGAGAGAAAAACAAACAAAAACATCTAGAGTTAGAATACCAGAAAGGAAGAACATGCACTTACTCGTCTCTCCCAAGAAATTCGGAGGACAGCTACCTGGCTAAATGACTGGAAAGATCCATATTTATCCCCATTCCAAAGAAAGGCAACCCAACCAAATTCTAAAATTATAGAGCAATACCAGTGGTGTCACACTGAAGTAAATATTGCTCCATATCATCCAACAAGGTGTCAGCAGCAGCGCATCGACAGGGCTGCTATAGTTCAGAACCAACTAGATGGCATATAACAACCACATCGAGGGCCCAAAGGGGCTGTAACCAGGAACTTTCTTGCATCTTCTAGGTTGACCCGTCCCATGGGTCATTAACAGCGTGGGTACCTGAAAGAGGGACTGGGAATGAAGACGGGCAAGAGACGTGGAGAATGGAGACAAGAGAGGAATCTGATCAAGTCTCATTTATTGAGCTGCGAGCAGAGGCTTAAATAGCCAGCAAAGGGCGGGCACCATTACGTCATATGGAAATAAGGTATAGCTGGGGTAGCCAATAGTCACGCACCTGCTAAATGGTGGGTGATTGTGCTCAAACAGGTCCGCATGATAATGAGGCATACCGGGCGCCTGGCGGAAGTGCCGCCAGGTGTGTGTTGTCCAATGAGTGTAGCGGCTGCTAGCAAGTGAGCACCAATCCTAACAAAGGCCAAGTAACTAATGACCGCAGGGGAAACAAGGGCAGGAAGACCATTTGGCACAATTTATATGACAGAAAACCGACAGTAAATAGATGAAGGTTGTATAGGGCTTTTGATCCAGGGCTGAGGGACATGAAGTTCCCTACACTAAGTGGGGGTCATATCCTGATTTCTTTTGTTACAAAACGTGGTGTAATTCTCTATCAATTATCAAGAAAGCGATGTTGATTTTGTGACTTGCTAAAATTGGGGCAGCTAATGAATAGAAAAATTTTAAAAACCTAGTTGTGCATGTTTTACATGTGTTTAGTATTTATTGATAATTAAGACTATATTTGTAGCATTTTATTATTTTTACCTCCTAAATTAGATTTTTAAAATTGGGAGTTTATATATACATATATATATATATATATATATAATTCCAGAGTTCAATCACATCAAGCAGAATTTGCTACCACATTTGTTTCCCAAAATTATTTTCCTTCCTGAACTCCTTCACATCTCTCCATTTTACGCCCCTCCCCCACCTCTGCGTTGTATGCCGCACCCCGCCACCCTCCAAGCCATCATTCTACTTGCGGTCCCTATAGGTTCATCAGTCCGTGATTTCATATAGTGAAAAACAGAAAAACATATAACACAAATTCAAGAGGGTGACCCCCAGTGACATAACACATCTGAGATAGACCCAAATATAAACAAACAAAAAATAAAACAAAAGTACAGAAAATGTTGAAAACCACTTTAGGTCCAGCATGCATCAGAGGGAGTGTCAACAGCCAAGGTTTTAACCGTGCAAGTCAGTGTATCCCTTTGATCTTCTGTACGCATCTCTTCAATGCACAGTTTGCAACAGCTCGCCTTCAATCGCCCTGTTTCGGAGAGAGGAGGAGCTCTGGAGGCTTCTTTCCTTTGTCGTTCCCGCTGACCGTGTCTTGGGCTCCCACTGTCCTCCATCGCCTTCTGCAAACCAGAGTCTCAGAACGTAGCTCTGATCCTATTCCCTCCGTCAACTTTGGATGATATGATTTCCAACCGTTTGGTGACTGATGATGTGTGCTTCTTCCATGTGGACTTAATTGATATCTCACTTAGATGGCTGCTTATTTGTAGAATACTGTATTTTAAAACCAAATCAGAGAAGACATTTGTGGGAGGTGGAACAGTATCAGAGTAAAAATGGTTTGCTTAGTTATAATTAGTTATTCCTTACAGTGTTTTCTTTGTTACCTGGAATTGTAGCTAATATATAAAAGGACTTTATAAGTTTTTATAGAATTTGTGAACACTTTGGCAAGACAAATTTAGAAATATTAATAATTTATATTGTGGGAATTCAATTTAAAGTAACTGCTAATTTATAGTTTCACAATGTTGTATTAACATGTATAAAATATGTGTAAAGTTTGTACTACCATTTTTGCTGCAACCTTATTACTAGCAACCAAGAAGACCATTTATTATTCATAGACAGGTATAATAAGTTATAAAATGTAATCAATCCAGGTTGGATCTATAATACCCCTCCCAAGGGGGACGAATAACAGAAATGTCGGTGATGGAAGACAAAGGACAGTGTAAGATATGAAATAAGAATGATAATATATAATTGATCAAGGGTTCACAAAGGTGGGGAAAGAAGAGGTAAAAAGAGGAGCTGATACCAAGGGCTCAAGTAGAAAGAAAATATTTTGGAAATGTTGATGGCAACGTATGTACAAGTGTGCTTAATACAACTGAATGATGGATTATTATAAGATCCCCCTAATACAAGTATTTTAAAAATGTTACCAATGAATTATCCACATGTGAGAAAACATCTGAAATGAGGTGTTCATGCCTTTCTGAAGGCAGATAGAGAACGGTGTTTGCTAAATAGGTAGATAATAGTTTGAGAGAGTCAATTGCTAATGTTTCAAGCATGTCGCACATTTGTGGTTATAGTGCTTCAAGCTTGAAATCAGCCATGGTATAGGGTTTACGCCATGGAAATCATTAAAGAGTATACACCAGTTCGTTTTCCCTCCTACATGGGCTATGGTTACTGAATGTCTATCATTACATGATTGCTTCTACCTTCCTACCTTCCTGTTTATATTCCCATCAGCAATCTAAGTGCTCATCATTGTTATTGTGGTGGGGAATGGTGGTTCAGTGGTAGAGCGCTTGCCTTCAATGAGGAAAACCTGGGTTCAATTCTTGGCAAATGTATCTCATGAGCAACAATCACGCGGATGTCAGTGGAGCTTGTTATGTGCTGAGAAGTTTTCAGGGCAGCTTCTGCACTAAGATGGGCTCGGAAGAAAAAATCTGGTGATCTACTCTCCAATTTTAGCAACTGATTATGGGGATAGCACAGGACTGGCAACTTCCTTCCGTTGTGTATTGATTGGCTCTCTATAAATAGGGGCTGACTAAATAGCAGTTAACAACAGCATCCCTGCAATTGCTGCTCATTTATCTTTTTAAGGCAGCCAGGATATTTTGATACCCTTCAGCTTTCCCTATAATTTTTTGTGTGCAGTGGGACAGTGTAGATCCCAAGAACCGAGTCAAGAAGAAAAGGAGCAAGAGGACTTGCCGTGGAGCAGAAAGTCCCAACACGAAAGTGGTATTCATTGAATGAAGGCAGTGTTCTGCCAAGGGAAGCGATGAACCAATTAGGCCCACCTCTAAATTGAATTCTATTGCCAAATCATAAAACTACAGACCAGAGAAGTTATAATACGGTGCGAAATCTACCTCAATGCTTACTCCAGTCTGGTTCATACCAGTGAAATGGATTCATCCAATCTAGCCCATTTATTTTCATGATTCTGTAATAAGGTTATTTTTATTCTTTTTCTTCAAACTATTTCCTCTAGATGAGCCATACACTATTTTACCTAATTTCTTTCCCCTTTGCCTAGAGTACCTGATCTCTTTTTCCCCATAGACGCTGAGTTCTGTCTTTGCAGCTACGTGTGTACTTCTCTACAATGAAAGATAACCCTACATTGATATTAGTTTGTTGTACTGTGGAAGCCTGTGTGTTGCTCTTATTCTGAAAGCTATGTCACTGGTATTTCAACTGCCAACAGGGTCACCCCAAGAGAACAAGTTTCAGTGAACCTTTCAGATTAAAAACAAACTATGAAGAAGAAATTGGATATTCACTGTGGGGGAAGTAGCACCTGAAAATCTAATATTGAAGGCCAAATGAATGGAAGCAGCTCATTGCTGGAGATAGTGTCTCAGTTTGCAAGGCACTCAAAAAGTTCCAGAGGGGAAGCTTCTTTTTCCAAGTAGAGTTGACATAAAAGGAGAAAACATGTGGGAGTAGAAACTTCAGGATCTCAGGCTCAACTCAAGGTGAAAAGAAACAACTGAAAATGTCTACTATATTTGGAACTTGGAATGTATGAAGTATCAATCTAGGAAAATAGGAAGCACTCAAAAATGAAAGGAAATACAAAGATCAATATCTTAGGGATTAGTGAGCTGAAATGAACAGGAATAGCCTTTTTGAGTTGGAAAAGCATATGGTTTACTAGGTCAGGAAGGACACAATCAAGAGAAATGGCAACTTGTGAATACATTTGGGTTATGCCAGATGGGAGACAAAGAAATCAAATTGGCTACACCTGTGGGAAGTGGTCATGCAGAAGCTCAATATCAGCAGCTAAAACCTGGTCAGGAGCTGACTGGAAATCAGACCCAACACTGATGTCAGCTTGCTGTACTGTGGTAGCTCATATGTAAGTTAAGGTTGAAGCTGAAGAAATTAAACCGAGTCCATGAGAGCCAAATACGACATTGAGTATATCCCATATGACTGTTGAGACCTCTCAAGAACAGATTTGCTGCAATGAATACTAATGACAGAACATCACGCATGAAGCGAGCACAAGGTCATTATAAAGACGGGAAAGAAAAAAAGATCAAAGTGAATGTCAGAAGAGATTCTGAAACTTGCCTTTAATCGTAGAATAGCTAAACCACATTGAAGAAATAATCAAGGCTAACAGCTGGATAGAAAATTTTATAGGGCAGTTTGGGAAGACAAAAGTAAAAATGAAATGTGTATGAATATTGTGATGAGTTGTACGAGTCCTCAATAAAATGATTTTTAAAAAGAGAAATGCGTAAAGACCTAGAGTTAGAAAGCCAAAAAGGAAGAACTCACTAAGTCATCTTCTTTTTTGTTTTTGTCTTTTTGTTTTTCCAAACCACCTGCTCCCTTGGAAGAAAGACAAGGTTTTCGATTCTGTAAAGAGTTGCAGTCTTGCAAACCCACCAGAGGCAGTTCTGACCTGCCCTGCAGGGTCTCTATGAGTCAGTTGATTTGGTAGGAATGAGTTTGGTTTTATTTTGGATTTTTTTTTACTGTACACTTTATTTTTTAATCATTTTATTAGGGGCTTATACAACTCTTATCACAATCCGTACATACATCAATTGTGCAAAGCACATTTGTACATTCATTGCCCTCATCATTCTCAAAACATTTGCTCTCCACTTAAGCCCCTGGAATCAGCTCCTCATATTTTCTCCTGCCTTCCTGCTCCCCCTTCCCTCATGAACCCTTGGTAATTTATAAATTATTATTTTGTCATATCTTGCCCTGTCCGACGTTTCCCTTCACCCACTTTTCTGTTGTCATCCTCCTGGGAGGAGGTCACATGTTGATCCTTGTAATTGGTTCCCCCTTTCCAACCCTCCCTCCACCCTTCCAGTATCGCCCCTCACACCACTGGTCCTGAAGGGATCATCTGCCCTGGATTCCCTGTGTTTCCAGTTCCTATTTGTACCAGTGTACATCCTCTTGTCTAGCCAGATTTGTAAGGTAGAATTGGATCATGATAGCGGGGGAGGAGGAAGCATTTAGGAACTAGAGGAAAGTTGTATGTTTCATTGTTGTTACATTGCACCCTGACTGGCTCATCTCCTTCCCGAGACCCTTCTGTAAGGGGATGTTCAGTGGCCTAAAAAATGGGCTTTGGATCTCCACTCCACACTCCCCACATCATTCACTATGATAAGATTTTTTGTTCTGATGATGCCTGATACCTGATCCCTTTGACACCTCGTGATCACACAGGCTGGTGTGCTTCTTCCATGTGGGCTTTGTTGCTTCTGAGCTAGATGGTTACTTGTTTACCTTCAAGCCTTTAAGACCCCAGGCACTATATCTTTTGATAGCCGATCACCATCAGCTTTCTTCATCACATTTGCTTGTTCCACACTAAGTCTTATCTTTAACTAAAAGAACTGCAGAAAAAAATTAAAGACTCCAGTTGCAATATTTTAAATAATTCTATGGTCAAAATATTGAATTTTGCAGAAACCATCAAAAGAAGATACAAAGAATGTACAGAGTCACTATGTCAGAAATAGCTAGTTAGCATCCCACCATATCAGGAAATTGCATATATGTGAGAGCCAATGGTACTGAAAGAAGTTCAAATTGCACTGGAAGAATTAGCCAAACAAAGGTTCCAGGAATTGATGGAACACTCATTGAAATGTTTCAACAAGCTGGTCAAGTACTGCAAACACTCACTCCTCTACGCCAAGAAATTTGGAAAACGGATCTTTGGGCAACAGACTGGAAGGATCCAGTCTTATTGTACTTATTACCAAAAAAATGACCCTACAGAATGCTCAAATTATAGAACAGTATCATTGATATCATATGCAAATAAAATTTTACTCAAGATTATCCAACAAGGTTTCAGCAGTACATTGACAAGAAGCTGCCAGAGGTTCAGGCCAAATGCAGAAGAAGACATGGCTCTTAGTTAAAAGCAGAGAATACCAGAAAGATATTTACTTGTGTTTTAACAACTCTGAAAAGGCATTTGAGGTTGTGGATCATTTCTAACGATGGAGAGCCTCTATAAGAATGGGAATTCCAGAGTGCTTCATTGTGCTCATGGTGAACCTGTACATGGATCAAGAGACAGTCGTGCAAACAGAACAGGACATACCGCATTGCTTAAAATCAAGAAAGGTGTGCATGGGGTTGCATCTTCTTACTGTGCGTATTCAATCTGTATCCTGAGCAAATAATCAGAGACGCTAGCTTACATGAAGAAGAAGGAGGCATCAAGAGTGACCATGTTGTTAGGAGACGGATTCCTGGAGCAGGACATCAAGCTTGGTCAGGCGGGCGGGGGGTGGGGAACGGCGAAAGTGAGGAAGCCCTTCAAAGCTTCCTCACATATGGGCACAGTGGCTGCAACAATGGCCTCAAACAGACCATAATTGTGAGCATGGCTCAGGACCAGATGGCATTTCCTTCTGTCGTATGTCAGAGCCAACCTGATCGCACCTAACAACAACATCGAGGGGCATTATTTTTATATTCTCTTTACTACTTTTGTCTCTAATCTTCCTATTGTGTCTGCTCCATCTTATTCACGGTAGTTTCTTTCAGCTAATATACATGGGCTTTGGTTCTTGGCTATATTATAAAATGTTACATAGACTCCGGTTAACATTTTACAGGCCGGCAGATTATAAGCTTTGGGAAAATCCCCTTAAGGAGGAAATCTCGGGCTATCTGGAAAGCAGAAGAACAGCTTCAAATCCAAGTAGATCAAGTGTTCTCCAAACTAGAGTGTGTGAACAGATGGAACAGAGGGAAGAGGGAATGGAGTCAAACGCAGAGTCTGGCAACTCCTGCTGACTGCTACTAGCAGCCTCGGTGGCTCTCCCACCAGGAGCAGATGCCAATTCTGGCTCTGCCTGTCACCACTGATCAGTGGCAAGCCCCTTCAGAACCTTCCCACCCCTGCGTGCATGCATTGTAGGTACCCGGTGTCCTAAAAGAACCACCTTCTGTACTCAAGCTCAACCCCCCCTCCCAGGTTAGTTCCTACCCTCAATCCTTTGGTGGTCCTGCATGGAGAATGGACCACAGTAGCTGCTTGGCTTAGGGAAGCCTACTTCCTGTTCAGTGCATAGATACTGCTCCCCTCCTCTACATGCTGCCTCCAGTCCTGTACGGCCAATGCCTGCAGGGCTGCCAGCACATGCTTCTCTCAGGCAGCACTTCAACCAAAACCCAACCCAGCCTGTGACTCCTAGCCGTGAAAAGCCTTGTCCTCAGATGGAATGCACAGGAAAGTGGATTGATGCAGATGTAGTTACATTTACATTTTACATCTTATCATTTGTTTCCCTTTTTGACCAGTCTTAATTTTCTGGTCTATGATATTTTCTGCTTTCTGAGGGAGTTGAAGTTTTTCTGTTTGTTGCAATTCGAAGGCTTTTTCTTTGTATACGTTTCTTTGCATGAACTCAAGGATGGGTAAATCAGTAGAGACAGTAGCTAGAGTCTCTCAGGGCTCCAGCAGGGGAGGTTGGGAGTGGGCTGCCAGGGTGGGGGTGGGGATAGGAAGCTAATAACAATGAGTACAAGAATGAAAAAGCGATTCTAATGTTGTTTGAGGTGATGGTAGCAGAACTCTTTAACATATTTAAATAATTACACTGCATGAAATGTGTATTATATGCTAATAAAACTGTTAAAATAGATCAGATGAAGATGCATAACCCAGGCAAAAAGCTGCAAAGGGAATAAAAAAGCAATCAGTCACGATAAGGAAGAAAGCAGTATCTAGATCTAGATGATGAGGAGAAGGCTGTCACTACAGAGACGCACACAGGGAACCTGGAGTTCACTTGAGTTGTGCATTTACCTTCATCCAAATATTCCGTACATCACCTTTCAAGCCTACCACACACCCCCTGACCACCACTTATGTCGTTGTCATCACGATCATTGATTTTCCTTTTAGAGTCAGCTATGTCCAGTCAGCAAAGCATCTGGTCATGGCTTGGAGGCGAGTGATAGCTGTCTTTGAGTAGACGCTGACTCACTGCAACAGCATACGAAGCCAGGACGCAGTCCGGGGTCATGCCTACAATTGTCCTTTGAGCTCATTGCTGAAGCCACTCTTGCTAAGTCCTCTTCTTTTTCACTGATTCTCCACTTAATCAAGCATGATGTCCTTCTCCAGGGACTGATCGTTCCTGATAATGTGTCCAAAGTACATGAGATGACTGAGTCTCATCATCTTTCACAAGAGCATTCTGACTGTCCTTCCTCTGAGATCGATCTGTTTGTTCTTCTTGGAGTCCATTGTACTGTGAATACTTTTCATTAGCACCATCATTTGCTGAAGGTAGTTGTATAAATTAATGCCAGACCGCAACAATGGTGATACATCACATTTCTATTTCATTTCACAAGCATTTGTGTTCCATTTACTATGCAACAGACCGCGGGGTACCAAGACTCCATGATTGCTCCCAAGTGTGTCACTGTCATGTGCAGTGTGAGTGCACTGGAAGCACTCGCTTGTCTATGCCACGACTGTTAGGTGACAGGCACTTGGCCAACCGACTGGAAGAGATCTGTCTTTGTACCGATTCCCAAGAACGGTGACCCAATAGAATGTTCAATTATAGAACAATGTTATTGATACTACATGTATGTAACATTTTACTGAAGATCATCCAACCATGGTTGCAGGTGTCCAGGGAGCTGCCAGAGGTCCAGGCCACATTCAGAAGAGGATGGGAGATCGTTGCTGATGTCAAAGAGGCCTTGACAGACAGCAGGTGACACAGAAAGGTGTTCACTTTGGCAGAGCCTTGCTCTGTAGTCCACAGGATCCTAACAACAACAACAACAAACAACAAGAATGTGAGAAAGGCATATGTAGACATCAAAACAGAGAGTCACAGATCAGGACATAGATCATGTACAAGGAACAGAAGTAATACACAGAAAGAAGACCTCACTGAAGAGATTGCACCCCAGCAAGGTTTTGAAAGATAAATATGGTCTTGGCATATGAACTAGGAAGGAAAAAAACTATCTCAGGCACAGTGAAGAAATCTATTGTGTTGATGGACAACGTAATGTAAATGATGGAACGCTATACTTTAGAGAAGAAGATTATGCAAATATTGGTTCACATATCCAGATCCACTAGACATTGGTGTGTCTGACTTGTCATACACTGGTTCTATTCAATTGCTCATAAAGAAGAACTATATTTAAAAACTGAAAGAGAACTTGAATATATGAGATGCAGAGCAAATTAGATAGCAGAATATAAACATAAATATAGAGTTTGATAGTGTATGTCATTTAAAGTCAAGTGAGAAATAAGTTAACCTGGATGGCTGCTTATTTTTTTACCAATACAAACACATGCTGCATGCCACGGGCCCCACTCTTTTATACACATTTTATATGTGATGTGTAGTTTTGAGAATGAGCTCTGGTCTTAACACCTGTCTTGGTTTCTGAGCATCATTGTAGCAAACATTCAATAAATGGGTGGCTTCAAAAAGAAGAAACATTTTTCTTACAGCTTGGTGGTTTGAAACTGCTGACCTTGCAGTTAGTAGCCCAGTGAGTAAGCACTATGCAACTGGTACACCCTAAGGAAGGAATAAACATGCTCCCCAAGGAAGGACTCGACATGCTCCCTAAGGAAGGAATAGACATGACTGCAAGGTCAGCAGTTTCAAACCACCAACTGCTCCATGGGAGAAAGAGAGGGCATTCTACTGCTCCTATAAGGATTTTCAGTCACAGATAACCCCCTCAGGACCAATAATGAGAGTAGTGATGCCAGGAGGGTAAAGGAAAGGTGGGAGGAGAAAGGGTGAACCGATCACAATGATCTACATATAACCCCACCCTGGAGGACGGATAACAGAAAAGTGGGTGAAAGGAGACATCAGTCAGTGTAAGACATGAAGTAATAATAATGATTTATAAATTATCAAGGCTTCATGAAAGAGGGAGGTGTGGGGAGGGAGGGGAAAATGAGGAGCTGATACCAAGGGCTCAAGGAGAATTAAAATGTTTTGAAAATGCTGATGCCAACAAATGTACAAACGTATTTGACACAATGGAGGGATGTATGGATTATGATAAAAGTTGTACAAACCCCCAATATAATGATTAAAAAAAGATTTTTTTAGTGGCAGAAACTCACAGGAACAGCCCTCCTCTGTCCTATACGTTCTCTATGAGTTCGAATAGACTCAGTGGCAGTGAGAGATTCTTTCCGTAGAGGTAATTTTGGCATTCCTCAATTCCTTGCCTTAAGAGGGATTTTATATACTGTTTGTCTTTCGACTTTCTGCTTATAGTATTAGTTCACTACTGATTGATATATAATCTTTATCTTACCAAATATATTTAATAAATATTTTCGCTTTTACAGATCAATCACAAGTATCATCAGCACTTTTTCCCCAGCACTGCAGTTAACATTTATTCATTAACGCAATTATTCATTCTTCAGGTACATTGCTTGCAATCATTTCATTTTATATTTACAATAAGAAAATGCATCAAAGAAAACAAAAGTTTGGTGTAACCACACTTAAAGCATTTCAACAGGATATCAGTATTTTGGGGGAAATTACCAGGCTTGCAAAAAGTGAAAAAAAAGATGATTATCATATGCATAACAAATAGGCAACGTGCTGATGACAGCACCACCTGGGCAATTTTAAATTTAGCTTGTAATGAATGGGAAGTGAAGTTCTTTTTCACGTATGTATATTCTTCTTTAAGAAATATAAAACATAAATATAGTAAATCAAATATGAAGCCCAAATAGAGTATTATTCCTGAGATATGTTAAGGAAAGAGAAACATAAAATTTGTGCATGGTTCTGTAGGTAGAATAGGTGATTGATAGATGACTAATTTGTGCATAAAAAATTAAAAATAAAAGAGAAACCAGGTTAAGTTTTAACATAGACTTATGCATATGATAATGCCACATTAGTGGTGGGAAACTTATAAAGATGAGATAAAAAAGACTGAAGCTGTCAAGGATTTCATCTTGCTTGGAGCCACAATCAATGCAGCAGTGAAGAGCTCGAAGGACTCGTTCATGTGGTAAATCTGCTGCACAAGGAGCTGTTCAAAGTGTTGCAAAACAAAGTTGCTACTTTGAGGACTGAGATGCTCCTGACCCAAGGCCTGGTATTTTCAAATACCCCACATGCATGTAAAAGTTGGATATTGAATAAGGAAAGCTGAAGAAGAATCCATGTATTTTAATTGTGGTGCTGATAATGAATATTGAAAGTACCATTGACTGCCAAAAGAACAAACCTGCCTGGGAAGAAGCAATGCCATAATGCTCCTTAAAGGCAAAGATGGCAAGATTTCATTTTGTTCTTCGGATGTGTTGCAGGAAAGACTATTCCCGATGAAGGCTATCACGCTGGGAAAAGCTGAGGGACAAAAAGGAAGACCTGAATATTTTTTCATTGAGGGTAACCATCTTGCATTTTTGTTACACTGTGTTCATCTGGGTAGACTAGAGAAACAAATCCATGGACACTCACATGTGTATAGATGAGAGTTTTATATAAAAAGTAAGTGTACATTAAGAAAGCATCCCAGTCCAGTCCAAGCCCATAAGTCCGATATTAGCCATATGTCTGATACCAATCTATAAAGTTCTCTTCAGACTCATGAAACACATGCAATGATGCCAAATGCAGGACTATCACAGGCCAGTGGGTAGAAAGTCTTTGGATCCAGTGGTGTTGTAAGCATCTCAGCACTGGCAGGAGTCTTTATGTGGCTTTTCCAGGTTCAGAGGTCTGGTTGCATCAGGGTAGGTTCATGTGGCTTCTCCAGCTCAGGGCACTGGTGTAGTTCCATGTGTCTTGTCAGCCACGATGTATTCCAAGGAGTGAGCAGGGAGAGTGAGGTGTCTCCCACCTCCAAGGAGGAAATACCAGATTTCCCAGAATTCTCAGAAGAAGGGCATGCCCACATAGAGGCCTCATTGACTATGACCCCATTGCCAGACTAGACTCCAGCCCTTCACTCTTAATCCTCTCAAGTCCCGAATTGACAGCAGATTATGTAACTACCACAGACACATTTCTCAGTTTTCATTATATGAATCCCAGGACTGGTGCACCTATTGAGACAGCAAGTAGAATAAGGATTTCTGAGGGGTACACTGGGGGTGGGGGAGTGGGGTGGATGGAAGGGTGTAAAGGGAAACTATATCAAGGAGTTCAAGAAGGAAGAAAGAGTTTTGAAACTGGTTGTAGTAGCAAGTTTATAATACTGCCTGATGAGATTGAACTATAGAATGATGTACTATTTCAATTAGCTCTCAATAAAATGGTTTTGGAAAAAACAAACAAGTTGGACTGACACAATGGCTGCATCTATGGCCTCAGACATAGGGACAATTGTGAGGACGGACAGGGCCAGGCAGTGTTTCATTAGGTTCTACAGAGGATCACTATGAGTCAGAACCACTGATGGTGTCTAACAAGAACATGTTACATGTTGTTTGTAGTTGCATTGTTTATAATTCTTTGGACAGTAAACAAGACAGATACTTCAAGGCTGAACTAAATTTTATTATAAACTGCTTGATTTAATCTCGAAAATTGGCAAAAAATAAAAATCATATTTCTTTTCCTCTTCACTCTCTCTCAGAAGTTGAAATAACATACTTTCAGAAAAAAATTCTTCATTTCTTTATTCTGCGGGAAAATGTAATGATTAACATTTGAAACAGTTTTATTTTGAAGTATCTTGATTTTATTTTAAAGTTCCTGTAATATATTTTCACATGCTTTTATCCTCCATAGAAAATTGAGAACATTTGTAATCATAGAAGGGTTCTTACCTCCATGCTTCTTCATTGTATCGTTCTTCCTTACATCCAACTATCTGTTTTGCCCTTAACTGTTGTCCTTTCAGATCTATTTCTTCCCTAAGACAGTTGTAAATTAAAGTTCATCAAGCACATTCCCTCATAAATCCACCTGACATTGGCTGCTGATACTCTCCATTATTTTAGATGTTGTATTATTAATTTAGATAAACTCTTAGTTTGTATTCAGATGGGTGTATCTACGGTGTTTGTTCCTCAGTATTCAGTGTGCTTGAATAAACAACTACCAAATTCTCCTTACTTTCACTTAAAAAATACATGTCAAACTCTTGAAAAGTAGAAATTATACCTCCTATTTACTTTGTGTTTTCTTTCTCAATCCTTGAATATTCATCTAAGAAACAAAGGAAGAATATTTTATTTGGCTCTAAGTTTTTATAGACCTGGAGGAAGTTAGCAACAAAGCAATCAGACAAACACAAGCAATAAAACCCTAACCAGAGAACTGGTCAGTAGAAACCGTGTAAAAATGGATTTTCTTCTGTGACTCTTGTTTAAGAGTCCCTTGTTTCTGTGGATTTGCTCTAGCTGTCTGCAAGGGCAAAGTTCATGCTATTTGCTGAGGCCGTTTCTTTTCCTAGGAGAACATGCTCTGATTGTGTTCCAAACCAGAAAGGAAATAGAGGAGAACAAATGAGTTTAATTAAAATTTTGTTTCCAGTTTATACCTTAAAAATTAGCAGAAGCTTGATGATGAATTTTTACTTTGATCCCCCTGCCTCCTTCCTGCCTCAGAATAGCTTTCTATTTAAGTCCTTTCTAGCTGAGGACTTATTTTCCAATTTCATCTGCATTTACTAAAAGGAAAAAGAAGTTCTCTATATAAACATTGTCTGCAGGGGTTTGTGAGATGCACTTAGCAGTGTTTTATCATGAGAAAAGAAAGACGTGAAAGAAAAGAGAGGTGATTGGAACATAGTAAGAGATAGTCTTTTGTATTTTGCAATTGTTTGAATTTATTATTTTCCCAAAAGATGACAGTAATTTGTCAGTAGGGACTACTTGTGAAAGCTGCTTTCCTTTGAAATGCGGGGGCATCACAGGATTAGTTTGGATGATAATGAAACCGAACATTTTATTTACCTTTTAACCCAAACCAAGCTCACACCATTTAGTTGTGACCCACTCATAGAGACCCAGTAGGAGAAGGTAGAACTGCCCTGTGAGTTTGTGAGACTGTAACTCTCTTTTTTAAAAAAAAAAATCATTTTATTGGCGACTCTTACAGCTCTTATCACAATCCACACATACATCAGTTGGGTAAAGCACATTTGTACATTCATTGCCCTCATCATTCTCAAAACATTTGCTCTCCACTTAAGCCCCTGGCATCAGCTCCTCATTTTCCCCCTCCTTCTCAGCTCCCCCCCTCCCTCATGAACCCTTGATAATTTATAAATTATTTTTTTCATATCTTACACTGCCCGATGTCTCCCTTCACCCACTTTTCTGTTGTCCATTCCCCAGGGCGGAGATCACATGTAGATCTCTGTAATTGGTTCCCCCTTGCTACGCCACCTTCCCTCCACCCTCCAGGTATCGCCACTCTCACCACTGGTCCTGAAGGGATCATCCCTCTTAGATTCCTTGTGTTTCCAGTTCCTATCTGTACCAGTGCTCATCCTCTGGTCTAGCCAGATTTGTAAGATAGAATTGGGATCATGACAGTGGGGCTGGGATGGAGGGAGGAAGCATTTAGGAACTAGAGGAAAGTTGGATCTTTTATTGTTGCTACACTGCACCCTGACTGACTCATCTCCTCCCCGAGACCCTCTGTGAGTAGATGTCCAGTTGCCTACAGATGGGCTTTGGGACCCCACTCCGCAGTCCCCCTCATTCAAAATGATATGATGTTTTGTTCTTTGATGCTTGATACCTCATCCCTTTGATACCTCGTAATCACACAAGCTGGTGTGCTTCTTCCATATGGGCTTTGTTTCTTCTGAGCTAGATGGCCGCTTGTTTACCTTCAAGCCTTTAAGACTCCAGACGCTATATCTTTTGATAGCCGGCACCATCAGCTTTCTTCGCCACATTTGGTTATGCACCTATTTGAGACAGTAACTCTTTACAGGAGTAGAAAGCCCTGTCTTTCTCCTGTGGTTTCCAACTGCTGACCTAAGGTCTAGCAACCCAACATGTAACAACTCTGCCATGTTAAACACATAACAACTCAGCTTTAAACTAAAGCTTAATTTAAATAAAAAATGTATAGAAGGCAGTTTTCAAACTTTTAAGGCAGACTCCTCTTATCTCCATGCCTATATGTTGCTTACGACATATATTTGAATATATTCCAGATCTTAAAATTCCCATCTTTTTAAAGAGTAATATGAGAACTTACAGACTGGGAATCACTGTTTAGCAATGTAATATCTGATACAGGTCTAATTTCTCAAATTTATAGAGAACTTTGACAATTCAAAGAAAAGGAAAAAAATAAGTAGCAAAAGATATGAATAGACACTCACTAAATAAGACATTTATGTTTTTAACAAACACATGAAATGATACTTGAGACAATTAGCCATTAAACATGCCAGCAGAAGCTACAACTTCATCCCTTGCAGTAACTACAATGACAATAAATAAATAGAAAACATCAAATATTGGCAAGAATGTCGGAGTTGGCACTCTTATACACTGTTAGTAGTGTTGTTGCTTGGTGGCATCAAGTCAGTTCCAACTCTGAGGGACCCTGTGTACACCAGAACTAAACTCTGCCATGTCCTGCACCATCCTCACAATTGTAGTTATTTTTGAGGCCATTGCTGCAGTCATGGTGTCAGTCTATCTTGGTGAAGGCCTTCCTCTTCTTCATTGCCTCTGTACTTTACCACCCGTTGTCTGTCAGTCTGTCATAATATGGTGGCTTCGGTGTTGCTGTGATGCTAGAAGTTATGTCACTGGTATTTCACATGTCAACAGGGTCACCCAAAGTGAACAGGTTTCAGCACAGTTTCCAGTCTAAGATTAGACAATAAAGAGCAGATTTGAATTGTGGGGCTGGGGAAGAATACTGAAAGCACGATGGACAAACTGATCTGTCTTGGAAGAAGCTTGACCCGAGTGCTCCTCCCAGGCAAGCTTAACAAGATTTTGTCTCACATACTTTGGATATCTTATCAGGAGAGACCAGTCCCTGGAGAAAGACATAATGGTAAAAAAAATTGGGGTGGGAGGGGCAGTGAAAAAGAGGAAGACCCTCAAGGAAATGGATTGACTTCATGGCTGCAATGATGGACTCAACCATGGAAATAATTGTGAGGAAGGAGCTGGACCAGTGTGTCCTTGTGTTGTGCGTAAGGTCTCTATGGGTCAGAAGAAGTCTGTGGCATCTAACAACAACAAAAACAACAACAATGACTTCTATCTGAAACTGAGCAAACTCACAAATACATTGACAATTTTGAGTGATTTGAATGTAAAAGTTGAAATGAAGAAGAAGGAACTCTGGTAGTCACCTAATCTGGTGTCAATTTAAGGATTAAGAGTCTGGGGGTAGAGTCTAGGCTGTCAGTCTGGAGATAGCTAATGAGATTTCTATGGGCATGACCTTCTCCTGAGAATTCTGGGAAATCTGGTATTTCCTCCTTGGAGGCTGAAGAAACCTCTCACTCTCTACTACTCCCTGGGAGGCATTGCAGAAGACAAGCAACATGGACACAACCAGTCCTTGAAAGCCAGAGAAGCCATAGAGAGACCCCTGCCAGCGCTGAGATGTTTCCAGTGACACTGGATCCAAAGACTTTCTACCCACTGGCCTGTGATCCTTTGCATTCAGCATCTTTGCATGTGTGTCATGAGTCTGAAGGGACTTTATAGATTGATATATGAAATATGGGCTAATATTGGATGTATGGACTTGTTCTGAACTGGGCTGGGATGTTTTATCAATGTTTAATTGCTCTTGTACTTAAACTCTTATACACATATGTGTGTCCATGGATTTGTTTCTCTAGTCTACCCAGGGTAACACAGAACTGTATTTGGAAAATTTGGACTTGGTATTAGAAATAAAGCTAGAGTTAGCATGATAGAATTTTGGAAGACCAACAACTCGTTCATAGCAAAAGCCTCTTTTCAACACCACATGGACTTCTCCACATGGAATACACAGAAATCAAATGTACCCCATCTGGGAGAAGAGACAATGGATAAGCTCAATCTCAGCAGCTTGAACAGACTGTCAATTGCTCATATGTAAGTTCATGTTAAAGCTTAAGAAAAGTCAAACAAGTCCACAAAAAGCCAAAGGACAACCCTGAGTCTTTCTTATTTGAATTTTGAGACCATCACAAGAACATATTTGATGCACTGAACACTAATGGCAGAAGACCTGATGAGCTGTGGTTGAACATCAAGAACGTCATTCATGAAGAAAGTAAAAGGTCATTAAAAAGTCAGAAAGGAACAGATATAAGGGAATGTCATAAGAGACTCTTAATTGTAGAGTAGCTAAATAAAATGGAAGAAATGAGATAAAAGAATTGAATAGAAAATTTCAAAGGGCAGCTGAGAAGACAAAGTAAAACATCATAATGAAATCTGCTAAGATCTAGAGTTTGAAAAGCAAAAAGGAAGAACCTCCTCAGCATATCTTAAACTAAAAGAACTCAATGAAAAAAATCAAGCCTTGAATTGCAATATTGAAAGAAAACAATTGGATGATGCAGGAAGTATCAAAAGAGATTGAAAGACTATACAGAGCCACTGTACCAATAAGAACCAGTCAATATTCCACCATTTCAGAAAATAGCATTTGAGCCAGAACAATGGTACCAAAGGAAGAAGTTAAACATGCAATGAAAGCATTAGCCAAAAATAAGACTCCAGGTTTTTGCACTTATTAATATCTCTGAATGTCTATCTAGATAGGATAGGAGGGATAAACAATTCAGAGACAATAAGAATGGGGCCGATGGTTCTGGGGGCCCTTGGGAGAAGGGAAGGTGGGAGAAAGGAAGTGTGGGGGGAAATTAACCCAGGGACAAGGGAACAACAAGTGAACTAAAATCAATGGAGAGACGCGTGTAGGATGCCTAATGGGGCTTAATCAAGGGCAATGTAGCAGCGAGGAATTATTAAATCTGAATGAAGGCCAAACATGATGGTGGGACAGAGAAAAGGAAAAGGAAATAGAGGAAATAAGCAGGAGCAAAGGACATTTATAGAGGTCTAAATACAAACATGTACACATGTAAATATATATATAATGAGAGGGTAATAGATCTATGTACTTATATGTATATGTTAAGAATTAAAGTTGCAGATGGACATTGGACCTTGACTCAAGTACTCCCTCAATTCAAGAACACTTTGTTCTAATAATCCAGTATTCTGTGATGCTCACCTTCCTTACACGATTGCTGAAGACAAAATGGGTACATAAGCAAATGTGGTAAAGGCAGCAGATGGTACCCAGCTATCAAAATATATAGGATCTGGGATCTTAAAGGCTTGAGGATAAACAAGTGGCCATCTAGCTGAGAAACAACAGACCCACATGGAAGAAGCACAGCAACCTGTGTGATCCTGAGGTGTCAATGGCATCAGGTATCAAGCATCAAAGACCCAGCAAAATATCATATCAATGTGAGTGAAGGAGAGCGCCGAGTGGAGACCCAAAACCCATCTGCAGATAATTGGACATCCCTTCACAGACGGGTCACAAGGAAGAGACAAACCAATCAGGGTGCAGTATAGCACTAATGAAACACACACTTTCCCCTAGTTTGTTATTGCTTTCTTCCTCCTACTATCATGATCTCAATTCTACCTTACAAATTGGATTAGATCAGAACATGCACACTGCTACAGATAAGAGCCCTCACACAGGAAATCCAGCATAGATAAACCCTCCAGGGCCAACCATGAGAATAGAGATACCAGGAGGATAAGGGTAGGTGGGGGATTAAAAGGGGATCAATCACAAGGCTCAACATATAACCCCTTCCCAGGGGGATGAACAACAGAAAATTGGGTGAAGGACAACAGAGGACTATATAACATATGAAAATGATAATCTAGAACTTTGAAAAAACAAACAAAAAGACGCCAGGAATTTATGTTATACCAAATGAAAAGTTTCAACAAGCTGATAAAGCACTAGAAGCACTTACTCATTTCTACCAGGAAATCCAGAAGAGAGCTACGTGGCCAACTGACAGGAAGAAATTCATATTTGTACCCATTCTAAAGAAAGGTGACTCAACAGAATGCTCATATTGTAAAACAATATCATTAATATTATATGCAAGTAAAATTTTGCCGAAGATCATCCAACAATGGTTGTTGCAGTACATTGACAGGGAGATTCTAGAGAGACAGGCCAGATTCAGAAGAGGACGTGGGATAAGGGATATCATTGCTGATGTCAGGTGGATCTCAATTAAAAGCAGAGAACACCCAGAAGATGTTTACTTATATTGTATTGATTATGCCAATAGGCACTTGACTGTGTGGATCATAACAAACTATTGATAGCATTGAGATGAATGGGAATTCCATAAAATTTTTTGTTCTTATGAAGCACTTGTACACGGATCAAAAGGCAATAGTGTAAATGGAACAAGGACTACTGAATGTTTTAAAATCAGGAAAAGTATGCAACAAGGTTATATCCTTTCGTCATACTTATTCCATCTGTATGCTGAGTAAATAATCAAAGAACCAGGGTTTTGTGAAGAAAAATGTGGCATCAGGATTAGAAGAAGACTTCTTAACAACATGTGATATGCTGGTAATTCAACCTTCCTTACTTAAAATGAGGAGTCATTGAAACACTTGCTGATGAAGATAAAGGATTGTAGCCTTCAATATTGACTACCACTCAATGAAAAGAAGATCAAACTCTTCATGACTGGACCAGCAGGTAACATCCTGATAAATGGAGAAGAGTTTGAAGTTGTCAAGGATTTTGTTTTTCTTAGATCCACAATCAATGCTGCTGGAAGAGATATGGCCAGAGTGCTTCTTAGAAGAAAGGATGGTGAGACTTCTTACATACTTTGGACAGGTTATCAAGTGAGACCAGTCCCTGGAGAAGGAAATCATGTTTGGTAAAGTCGAGGGGCAGTGAAGGAGAGGAAAGCCCTCGAGGTGAGGGGTTGACATTATGAGATTAACGGGCTATATATAGCAGAGGGACAACCGTGAGGCTGGTGCAGGGCTAGGCAGTGTTTTGCTCTGTTGTGCCTAAGGTTGTTTGGGTAGGAACCGACTCGATGGCACCTACCAATAATCTAACAATTGAGCTCCTCCATTGCCTCTCCCCACAGTTGTAGTCAATTAGATTTCTGTGTATCTCATCTAAAGAATTCGACATGGATAGTCATGTTTGTTTTGTTTCCAAAAAAGGCATTTGCAACAAGTCATAGGCTTTTCAAAACTCTACCATGTGCTCTCCAGCTTTGCTTCTATCACTAAGGCCATATTTTACAACTACTATTCCTTCCAATTATTTTTTTGCATCCAACTTTTGCATTCTAGATTCCAATAATTATCAATGCATCTTGATTATGGGTGTGATCAATTTCAGATGGAGGATATTGGTACAGTTCTTCAATTTGTGCATCACTAGTTTTTTCTATTGATGTCATTAGGGTCAATTCTATTTTGAGTGCTCTTCCTCAGTCATATTGTGAGTGCCTTCAGATCTGAGGCGCTCATCTTCTGGCACACCATTCTGACAATATTCTGATGCTATCCACTAGGTTAGCTAATTCTTCAGAAGTGCAAAGCCCGATTCTTCTTTTGCAGTTTGTTTTTAATCTAAAAGTTATGCTGATCCCTCTCCAGTTTGGGTGACTCTACTGGTATTTGAAATATCAATGACATAACTCCCACAGCAACATGCTAGTCCTCACAGTATGACAATGACAGGCAAGCAGTGGAGCACTGATGGCCTGCCTTAAAAGCTGTAAATAGAAATCTCATACAATGCAGTCATACAACTTTTATGTACATATATTACAGAAATAAAGGCAGTGAGACAAATAGGCAAATGAACCACCCTTGTTCACTGCAGTAATATTCACAGTAGCAAAAAGATGGATTAGTGTCCACCAATAAATTAATGGGTAGGCAATACTGTGGTATTGAACCTTAAAATACACGAACCTTAAAATCTACAGGCCGATGCATGCCTGGCAGCATCACCAGGGTTTCTATGTCTCTAGCTTTGTCGATTTCCTTGAATCTTTACAAAGCCTAAGTTAATAGAAAACACCATTGGTGCCTACATGGCTTCCCAGGTTTCATTCATCTAATGCATACCATAAACCACTTCCAGATCTTCGAAAATACTGCTTTGCAGTTGAACTCCTTACTCAATAATTCATGAGATTTACCACTGTCACTTCAGTGACTAATGTGGTATAATAATGAAAGACACTGCACTCAGTCAGACGGTAGCTCCAACACAATATCATACATTTTCCTTTATAAAAATCAATAATGTCTACTTCACAGTTTTATTAAAAGATATAAAATAGATAATATGTGCTGAATTTTTTATACATTTTGAAAAATCATACAAATGCTGCTCTTGCTGTTAGGTGCCATCAATTCACTTCTGACCCATAGCATCCCTATGCACTGCAGAAGGACACACTGCTCAGTCCTGCCCCATCCTCTCAATTGTTCCTATGCCTGAGCCCGTTGTTGCAGCAGCTGTGTCAGTCCATCTTGTTGAGAACCCTGCAAAATAAGTTTCAAGGCCTATAAATCGATGATCACACACCTGTTGTGGTAGTTAGTTTATTGTGCCAACCTGGCTGATAAACACATGCAGGGTTAATTGAAGAGCAGGGGGATAAATGGCTCGGTGAGCCTCGCCTTTCGAGTTCTCGGGTCTCTTGCTTTGTGATGGTCGGACCACGGTGCAGCTGCCTTAGCCAGTTCCCTGCTTCAGCTGCAAGGCTTACTTCCTGCAAGACATCCCCAAGAAGAAGCTGCATGGACCTACCCTACTGCAGCCCTGGGTTCTGAAGAAGCTGTTGTGGAGTCCCCTGCTCAGCGCTGAGATGCTTACATGTTCACTGATTGGGCTTTCCTCCTGCAGTCAGCGTCATTGCGTGTATTTGGTGAGATGAAGGAGGACTTTGTGGATTTGGGCAGCACTGGGTTGGGATGTTTTCTTGATGTGCACTTAACCTTTATATAAAACTCTCTCTTATACATGAATTTCTGTGGATTTGTTTCTCAAATGCACCCAGGCGAATACACCCATCTGAACATATTTTCTAGTATTCTCATGGACATACTCTGTTTCAATGAAACTAAGCTTTCTATCCTAATATGTTATGCTCATTCCATACTTTCATTACTTCAGTTCATCCTGTGTTTTTTCACTTCACCCTTTTCAATCTTATCCAAATGCCAAGCTATAATCTCTCTCTCTCTCTCTCTCTCTCTCTCTCTCTCTCTCTCTCACACACACACACACACACACACACACACACACACACACACACACACACAATACCTGACTGACAGTGTCAAGTCATACATCATGGATGTGATCATACACTTATGCGTAAGGATAGGGGTGGAACCCAACCTATTAATCAAGTCTCCATGGGTGTGGCCTTTCATAAAAGAAAGAGAGGCTGAACAGGGTCAAATTCTCTTTGGCCCCTTTGCTTTCTTCTGGAGCTGAATCTTGCGTCAGGTTTCTTGATCTCCTGTTCTGTTGCCTGCCTGCCAATCACAGGAGCCATCAGGGAATTACTTAACAGTGAATTCTTTCAGCCAAATTTTGATTCATATTACCTCTGCATGGGTAATACCCTCTTGTTCGCACCCTCATTCCCCTACCTCAGCATCAGCTGTCTTCTTTGTCATCTGCTTCCTATTCATTTCCTTCCAAGAGTTAAGAGAAACCTGATTTGAGCTTGACTGGACTTACCTAATTCTACAACTGTGTAAGCCATTTCTTTATATAAATATGTTTCTATATACGATACAGAGAGGCATCACTGATTTTGCTTCTCTAGAAAACCCAATCTAGCACAATGGATTATATTTATACTCAAGTTACCAAACCATTAAAGGTATGAGGTCCCTTGTTCTTGTTGTTAGGTCCTGTCAATTCAGTTCCAACCCACAGCAACCCTAGGCCCAATAGAATGAGACACTGTCAAGTCATGTGCCATCTTCACAATTATTGTTACACTTGACCCATTGTTTCAGCCCCTGTGTCAGTCTGTCTCATAGAGAGTCTTCCCATTTCGTGTTGGCCTTCTACTTTACCAAGCTTGATGTCTCCCGACAACATGTTCAAAGTACATGAGACGAAGTCTTGCTGTCCTTGCCTGTAAGGAGCATTCTGGCTGGAATTCTTCCCAAACAGATTTGCTTGTTCTTTTGGCAGTCCATTTTACTTTTAATATTCTTCACCGGCACCATAATTCAAATGCATTGATTCTTGTTCTATCTTCCTTATTCAATGTTTAAGTTTCACATGAATGTGAGACAATTGAAAGCATCATGGCTTGGGTCAAATGCACCTTTGTCCTCAAAGTAATACCCTTGCTTTTCAATACTTTGAAGAGGTCTTGTGCGGAAAATCTGCCCAATACATTACATTATTTGATCTGCTGACTCCTGCTTCCATGAGCATAGACCCAAGCAAAGCAAAATCCTTGACAACGTAAATATTTTCTCTGCTTATCATGTTGTGACACTTTGGTCCGTTGGCAAGGGTTTTGGTTTTCTTTACACTGAGTCATAATTCATGTGAAGGCTGCAAAGTCTGACCTTTATCAGCAAGTGGTTCAAATCCTTTTCACTTTCAGTAAGCAAGGTGTGTCATCTGCATATATCAGGTTGCTAATAGGCCTTCTTCCAGTCCTGATGCCACATTCTTCTTCATGTAATCCAGTTTCTTTGATGATTTACTCAGCATATCGATTGCATAAGTAACATGAGAAGATACAACTGTCACGTACACCTTTCCTGATTTTAAACCATGTAGTATTCCCTTTTTCTATTTGCACAATTGCCTCTTGATTCAAGTACAGGATCCAAACGAGCACAATGTAGTGTTCTGGGATTCCCATTATATCCTCAGTTTGTTTCAGTCTATACAGTCAAATGCTTTAGTACAGTCAAAACATCTTTCTGGTAATCTCTGCTTTCAGCCAGGATCCATCTAACATCAACAATGGTATCCCTTGTCCACAATCTCTTGTAAATTCAATCTGAAGCTCTGGCAGCTCACTTAGATGGCTACTTGTTTGGCAACAACATTTAAGACCCAAGGTGCTAGTCTATGTGATAGCCAAGCACCATCTAATTTCTTCACCACACTTTGCTATAGCACCCATATCTTCTGTGTTTCCTTCATGATGGTGGATATTGAGCCATGTTGTAAGAACTAATTGTTCTTAGATTGGGGCAAAGATTAAATGCAAGATAAAAATACATTCCAGATTCTATGCTATTTTTAATCTGCCTCTGTCTCATCTTAGAGACACCCTTCTTAATTTGTGGCAGAGAACCTTATCAATAATCTCCTGGGAGCATAAGGACCTACTGTTTATGGTACAATTGATTAGCCCAGGGTATTAATTTTTAAAAACACTATAGAGGGAGATTGAACCAAGTGTAAGCCAACTACAAATCACAATACATGAATTATTCACTTGTACAGACTAAATCCTTATGTGACTGGACACTGTTTTTACAAACAATGGGAGTTGGTGGTCAGGCAAAAGTTAAAATAATATTTATTGACAATATCAGGCACAGTCTACCTGAATAATACACATTTTAATACTGTGGGGGAAGACATTGAAATAACAAGTAAATATTAGCTCACCTTCCAACAAAAAAAGAATCAACTTCTTGCCTTATTTTTCCATATTCTTATTTTTTCCATTGTTTTTTTCTGTTTTCCAGTTAATTTATTTCTGCTATAATCTTTATGTATTATTTTCTCCTGTTGTTAGAAGATTAATCTTGTTGTTCTTTCTCTAATTATGGAAGATATTATATTAAGATATTAATTTAGGATTTCTCCTTGCTTTTTCTTGTGAGCATGTATTGCTATAAATGGCTTTTGCCATAGATTTTCTTATATTCTGTTTTCGCTCTCAGTGTCCCCTAGCTTTTGTTGTATTCTGTTTCAATGAATTTTATAATGACATCCCTTATTTGATCTACTGCCCATTTATTTGCTAGAGGTCTGTGGTTCAGCTTCCATGCATTTGATTTTTTTGGTCCTAGTTCTTTTTTTTTTAACATTTTATTAGGGGCTCATACAACTCTTATCACAATCCATACATATACATACATCAATTGTATACAGCACATCTGTTTTATTGATTTCTAGTTTTATAACATTGTGGTCTGTGAAAATGAACATAGGATATCAATGTTTTCGAATTTCTGTAGACTTGTTTTGTGGCCAGACATGTGGTCTATTCTAGAGAATGTGCCCTCTGAATTGGAGAAGAATATATACTGTGTTGGGTGGAATGCTCTGTATATGTCTAGGAGGTTGAGCTGGTTGGTCATGTCTATTTTTTTTTAACACAACTGACTTCTTTATTTTGCTGCTACTGTTCAGATTTAATGTCAGAATAATTAAATCTGACTTTACAATTTTATCATGTAAACCTAATATCTCCTAACTTTCCTTTAAAGGAAAATTATTTTTGTGCTGATGAAGAATATTTTCCAATGTATTAAATTTGTAGCATTGTTCAGTTCTGTCCACATTTCTTTCATGTTGCAAGTGCTCAACCAAATGATCATCAGCTTTGTGTATCTCGATGGAAACCATGTTGTGCGAGTTCTCCAACATCACACCCTGACATAGCATCTTCTGAGCAGGGTTCAGGAGCAGCCATTCCTCCCAGGTGAACTTTACAGCCACGTCGCTGAGTGTCAGTGATTCCCGAGTGTTGGTCATTTTCTTTGGTCCTTTGGGTTCTCTCAGCTTCTTGAATAGTTATTTTCGCCACCTTTATGATTCTGGGGGAAAATCTCTTCCAAGATCTCTTGTACTGTTTTCTCTGTAGATTTGGGGGGCTTCTTTTTTGTTCTGGGATCCCGATGAGACAAAGATTGGTCCTCGTGATGGTGTCCCACACCATTCCTAGGTTGTCTTCATATTTCTTTGCTTTTTGCTACTTATTGCTCTCTTTGGTTGTGATTGGGATCATTGGCTTTAGGCCAACTAATTTGGTTATCCTTTTTTCCCTTCTATTATTCAGGTATTTTATTATGCTGTATAAATATATTAGCTTATTGTGTCTCCTCTAGAGATTTACTTGGTGTATGGTTTCTTGTTTTTATTCTTTCCTTCATTTATTGAAGGTACCCAAACAGCATTTTCTCTATCCTATTTCTGATAATTTAAGCCCCCCCCCCCCTTTTTTTTCCCTCAGAGTAATCCATTGGGCTCCATTAGTTTCTGGTTGCTTGTGTGTGAGTTTTTCTTTTCCATGTTTAGTGCGACATATGGCTGCTCCTGCTGCATTATAGTACAACTATTCGTCTTCTGGGTTGTGTGGGAGTATTTGGATCTTCATCGTGGGACTAGAGTGTGACACTTGATGAGAAGATAGAGACAAGGGAACAGGGTATCGGCCATGCCAAACTGGGATCCTCAGCCTGGAGACACACCTGGCCACAGGATGCTAGGATCTTTCTAGGTGGTGGGAGCCCTGGTAAGTGCGTTCTGTCCCTTTGATCATGGACAAAGTTCCTCTTCATTTTATTTTTGATGACTTCTAATTTTTCTATATTTATATATAATACATTTTAAGTTCCAAATTTTAATGGACATTTTCAGTTGTCTCATCTCATTTTGAGTTGTGCATCATCAGCAAATTAAAGTCTCCAGAGCTTCTTCCATTCATGTCATTATGGCTAACTTGAATTGAAGAAGACAGCTCTTCCTAAGTCCTATGTTAAATGCCTTCCAGTTATAGGAGGATCATCTCCAAACACTCAATTGGATAATGTTCTGTTGCTCTATATGAGGTTCTCAGTATCTGACAATGCTCAACTGGTTTCATGAGGTTTTCAGGGGTTAATTTCATCTGAAGTGGGCAGCTAATTTCTTCTTTGTAGTATGTTCTTAGCCTGGAACATTTGCTGAAATCTATTCGCCTTGTGTGATCCTTTCAACATTATAGAAACATGCAAGTCACCATAGCACAATAGACTGACAGAGACGTGGTGAAGCCCTCCATTAGGAATTTCCAAAATACTTTCCACAACAATGAGCACGCAGTAAATAGATATGAATGAGTTCTTCCCCTTTCCTCTGATTGATCATAATTTTATTAGTTAAATTGAAAAGAAATCCAAAAATAAAAATTAAAACAAATCTAAGCTTATTGCCATCAAGTCAATTCTGACTTACAGTGACCCACATAGTTTTTAGCAGACTGTGAATCTTTACAGAAGCAGCCAGCTTCATCTTTATTTCAATAAGTGACCATTGATGGGTGTGAACCACCGGTTGTTCAGGTAATAGCCCAATGCTTAAATCATAGTGTCACTATTGTTTTAAATTTACACCTGCTGTAGTGGGGTCTTTAGAATGTTGCTTATCAAAGTCATTTGCTCATGCCTGTACAAAATCAGTCACCTTTCAAAGTTAGAGGTTTGTGTCTACTCATATGAACCTTGGAGGAAAGGCCTGGTGATCTACTTAAAAAATATCAGGCGGTGCAAACCCCATGGAACATTGTTCTAATCAGAAGCACACGGGGTAATCCTGAGTCAGAACTCCCTAAATGGCAACTAATTTACTAGGATATTTCATAGCACAGAATCTCCTTAAAAATAGACAACACCTATTAGGTTTACACATAAAGCTTTTTATGCACACATAAATAAACCAATATTGTCAACTATTAAAATACTGAATGTTTATTACAAAACCAACTCTGTAGCTAAAAAAAATGGTTTTGAAATGGAAAACTTTAGAAGTTCCTCCTTGCTTGTCTTTTGTATCAATGTGCATGTTTTGTACTGTGAATATTTACCTATAAAGAAAAAGTAAAGATTTTTCCTACTTCGGTAAAACATATTAAAAATGTAAATGAGAGAAAAATGCTGTTAAAGTACATAGAGAAGAGTATAGTATGTTTCAAAAATTAAAATAATCATTTGCAAAAGATCAGGAAGTAAAATATAAATCTGGTGGTTGGTTTCTTGAGGTCTACTATTTTCTGTTGGCTGGTTTATATATATATATATATTTTAGAATGTAGATTAATTTTTAAAATTCTGCTAATTTTCACATCTTAACTATCTATATACTTCACCTTCCTGATCGCTCTACTTTTAGACATCTTTGTCTATTTTCCAACTGCATGGAATTAGTGTATTTGGGCTTATGTTTAGGAGCCCTGGTGTCATAGTGGGTTGGAGGTTCAGTTCTACCACAAGGTTTGAGGTTCAGGTCTGCTATCCACTCCACAAGAGAAAGATGAGGCCCTCCGTATCTGTGTTTTGTGATTTGGAAATGTAGATGGAAAATGATATTCTGTATGAGTACTGGCATTTGTATTTTAATACAAATTAATTGACCTGAGGGGGATTAGACTAGCTATCCCGCATCAAGCTGGGTTCGAACTGAGGCGTGCGGATGATAGGAAAAGAAAGAGCTATGTACAAAGCATGGGGTCCGGAGGACTCCAATCTGATGGACTGGAGTCTTGAGTGTATTTGAAGCTTGGTTTATATACTTTTCTTACACAAGGGAATTGGTTACAAAACAAACATCAAAGAACTTAAACATTCCTAAACTCTTATCTATGCAAATGTTACTTAACTAGTCACAGTTTCTTAACTTTAGAATAACAAAAGCACTAGGTTCAAGGACAATCACATGGATATGCAAGATTCAAGAGAGCCTCAAAGAGATCTTAAATAGCTCAGTTATCCCTCAATGCTTTTAGCAGCAAAGTCACAAACAACAGTCATTTTGCAATGTGTTTGTCTGCAGAGACACAGAGGCGCAGGGGACTAAATAGTCACCCATTAATAAACATCTTGATCAGCTGGATGCTTCCTACATTGACCAAAGCCTTGCATCTAGGAAGATCATAGTGTGATACAGTTTTATTCATTTAGAACAGAAATATTGGTTCCCTTTAGGATAGGGTGGAGTGGATCTTTCCTTAAGCATCTGCTTCTTTTCCAGGAGACCAACTGTTCTGGGGGTTTCCTATATCAGGAGTCCTGGTGAAGTTACACATTGAACAGCTAGCTGAAAGGTCAGCAGTTAGAAACCAGCAGTTGCTCTGATGGAGAAAGATTGGGTTTTCTGCTCCAATAAAGAGTTACAGTCTTCTGTTGGACAGTGTAAGAGATGACAAAATAAAATACTTTATAAATTATCAAGGATACACGAGGGAGGGGGAATGGGAGGGAGGGGAAAAATGAGGAGCTGATACCAAGGACTCAAGTAGAACACAAATGTTTTGAGAATGATGATGGCCACAAATGTACAAATGCGCTTGACACACAATGGATATATGTATGGATTGTATGGATAAGAGTTGTACGCACCCAAAATAAAATGATTTTTAAAAAAGAGTTACAGTCTTGGAAGTCTACAGCAGCTGTCCTATGTGATAGGGTTGCTATGGGTTGCTATGGGTTGCTATGGGTTGGTGACAGCACATTGCCTTAGGGGCAGGACAGAACCATACACTGAACTGCCCATGCTCCACAAGAGAAATTCCTTTTACACCTCTCTTCCTTCTCTTCTACTAACACACCCAAACCAGACACATTGCCATCCAGTCAATGCAGACTCAAAGAATATCTATAGGGCAGGGGAGCACTGTACCCCGAGTGTTTCTAGACTATGACTCTTTTAAAAAATCTTTTTATTGTGGGCTCATCCAACTCTTATCACAGCCCATACAAACATCCATTGTATCAAGCACATTTGTACATTTGTTGCCACCATCATTCTCAAAACATTTGCTTTCTACTTGAGCCCTTGGTATCAGCTCCTAATTTTTCTCTCCCTTTCTTAACAAACCCTTGATAATTTATAAATTATTATTTTGTCATTTCTTATACTGTCTGACATCTCCCTTCACCCACTGTTCTTTTGTCTGTCCCTTATGTAGATATGTAGATCCTTGGAATTGATTCCCCCTTTCCACCTGGACCTCTCCCAACTCCCAGTATTGCCACTGTCAGCACTGGTGCTGAAGGGATCACCTGCCCTGGATTCCCTGTGTTTGCAGTTCCTATCTGTACCAGTGTACATCCTCTGGTCCAGCCAGATTTGTAAGGTAGAATTGGGATAATGATAGTGGATGGGGAGGAAGCATTTAGGAACTAGAGGAAAGTTGTGTGTTTCATCGTTGCTACACTGCACCTGACCGGCTAACCTCCTCCCCGCAACCCTTCTGTAAGGGGATGTCTAGTTGCCTACAGATGGGTCTGGGGTCCCCAATTTGCACCCCCCCTCATTCACAATGATTTAATTTTTTTGATCTTTGATGCCTAATACCTGATCACACGATACCTCATGGTCACACAGGCTGGTGTGTTTCATCCATGTGAGATTTGTTGCTTCTGAGCTCGATGGCCACTTGTTTACATTCAAGCCTTTTGATAGCTGGCCTCCATCATTTTTCTTCACTACATTTGCTTATGCACCTGCTTTGTCTTCAGAGATTGTGTTGGGAAGGTGAGCATCATGGAATGCCAGTTTAATTGAACAAAGTATTTTTGCATTGAGGGAGTACTTGAGTGGAAGCCAATGTCTATCTGCTCCCTTAATACTAAACCTACAAATATATGCACATAAATCTATTTCCCTATCATTATATATAAATATATTTATATATGTACATGTCTTTATTTAGACGTGTATAAATGCCCTTTGCCTCCTAGTTCTTTTTTCTATTTCTTTTTACTTTCCTCTTGCCCCACCATCATGCTCAGTCTTCACTTGGGTTTCAGTAATTCTTCTTGGAATTACATTACCCTTGGCCAGGCCTCCTATACAATCCTCACCACCGATTTGTTGTTCTCTTGTTCCTGGGTTTGTTAACATCACTTCCCCTCCCCCCCCACTTTCTCCTCTCCCATGTCTCCCCAGGACCATTGGTCCAGTTGTTTTCTCCTCCAGATTGTTCATCCAGCCTACCTGCAGAGATAATAACATGTACAAAAACAAGACAGAGCAAAATAAAGCAACAAAGGAAATGAAACAGCAACAACAACAAAAAACCAACAGGGTAGGGGGAGTTAGTTCAAGGACTGTTTGTAGGCCTTTAGGAGTGTTTTCCAGTCATGTTTGATGGGGTGACATTCCCTGGTCCCAAAGTCTATTTTTGGTATTCCCTGGGAATCATTGCTCTGATCCCCTTGCTGTTCTGTTGCTCTCCCTTAGTGTTTTGCCTCTGTGTGGTGGGTGCAATTCCCACACTGTGTCTCCAGTGTTGTCCCCTGTAGGGCTGTGGGTCAGTGAGGGACGTCATGTCTCATAGTGGGGATGGCCATATGGTCTTCTCTGTGGATTGGCTGTTCAGAGCAGGGATATCATCCTGAAGCCTTCATGGCCAGAATGTAGTCCACTCTCTCTTCCTCCCCCTTCATTTGCTCCAATGTGCTATGATCAGACATGTCCCTCTCCCTGAGCTTCAGCTTCAGTGCCATCCTCTGAAATAAATTCTTTTTTGGGGGGAGGGGCAGGTTAGAGTATGACTCTTTATGGAAGTAGAAAGCACTGTCTTTCTCCCTTGTACCACACACCTGTGCAATTTCCAGTTCTATTTTGCCTCCTAATTATTTTGAATAAAGTTAGTTTCTATGTCATATCCTGCCTGCTAAGCCAATTTCTCGAACAAAGCCATGTTTACATTAAAATGTTAACATTACCTTAAAGTTCCTGTATATTTCGCTATCCTTTATAGATAAAAGGAGCCCTGGTGGTGTAGTGGTTACACGTTGCACTGTTACTCCTAAGGTTGGAAGTTCAAACCACCAGCAGCTTCACGGGAGAAAGCCTGGGCTTTCTCCTCCTATAAAGAATTGCAGTCTTGGAAACCTTCACTGTCACTGCGACCCTGACCCATAGGGCCCCTATGAGATGGCATTGACTCGATGGCTGTGAGTTTATTTGGTTTTTTGTTCACCGTTGTATCTTGTTTTATTAAAGCAGGATCTTTTTTCATTATTTTATCTCTAGTATTTACACAGCACTTTCCTTATAAGCCCAAACCCACTGCCATTTTGTAGATTACAATTTATAAAGATCCTGTCAGACACAGTAACATTTTTCCTCTGAGTTTCTTTGGCCACAGAGTGGCTGGTGGTTTTGAGCTGTAACCAGGACTTCTTGCTTTCCTTACAATAAGCACTTAACAGACAGTTTGTGTAAATTAATTCATATACTTCCTTTAACTTTATTATTTTAATTAGATCTGCCCATTTGTACTCTCCCTGCTTACATAATCTTACTGTTTGTTTGTTGTCCTTCTTTGCTTAACTCCTCCACTTAATGGAATTAAAGTAAATTAAGTGTATCAAATAAGCTTTACTGTGTAATAGAAACTTAACACAGTTATATTAGCTTACATTGATTATGCAAATTGGACTTGTAATTTAAAGAAAGTTGTTATAAATTGGTACCAAAACAGATGGAAGGTTGAACTTCCAATAAGAGCAGATTAAATATCAGATTTGTGCACATTTCTGGATGGTTCCTGTTATCCAGCATCTCTCCTCTCAAGTAAGTATGCAGCCTCTCTGTTCTAATCTTTGCCAGGAGACGGTGATAGCGGTGTGAGTTGGTTTGGACTTACAGCGACCCTCTGCACAACAGAACAAAACACTTGAAGATCATGACTACAGTTTCTACAAAATGTTGCTGTCAAATTTTCTGGCACCAGAAGGACATGCCTTAGTTATTTCACTAGCCCAGGAAGGAAAGGTAATAAAATTGTCTTTATGGAAAGCATTTTTCCCCTCCAAGCTCGAAGAAGAAATACTTAATGGATGTTTTAAGAAGCATAAAATAAATGTTATCAGTCAAACAGTATAGACTTGTTAAAACAAGAGCTATTTCCATCTCATATATTTATTGCCTTAACTTGATCAAGTAATATATGGATAAATTAAGTGGTTTAATATCATATTTTAAATACTTGATCTACTCGCTAAATCTTACAATTTATTACAAAGTAGAGTTCATCTTCAATTCTTCTTTAAAACTCCATTTCATGGTTTATAAATGTAAGATGCAAAGTCTTACAGATAACTCAATTAATTTCATACACTTTAATATAGCCCTCTGTATGATCTATACACCCACTTTACTGTCAGTTTGGTATATGTGGTGGCTTGCACGCTGCCGTGATGCTGGAAAGTGTGTCGCTGGTATTTCAAATGCCAGCAGGGTCACCCACGGTGAACAAGTTTGAGTTTCTAGACTAAGAACACACCTGGCTGCCCACTTCAGAGGAAGCAGAGGCTGAAAACCTTAAGCACAGCTTCAAAACACTGTCAGATACTCAGGACCTCATGAATGGAAGCAGAGCATTGTTGGAGACAATGCAGGAGGAAGGGCTCCTCAGATCAGAAGGCACTCACAATGGAGCTGCTTTATTGGAGTGGGGTCAACCATGGTGGCGTAAGTGGAATAAAGTCTATAGGACTGGAATATTCAGGATCTTCATGAGTTGACAAGATATAACTCAAGCTAAGAAGAACTATCTGCAAAAACCTGTTAATGATTGGAACTTGGAATGTATGAAATCTGAGTCTAGAAAACTGGAAGTCCTCCTAAATGAAATGGAATGCATAAAGATCAACGCCCTAAGTTTTACTGGCTGTGCCGAAATAGTTGACTGTGTGGGTCATAAACTATGGATAACCTGGTGTTGAATGACAATTTCAGAACGCTTCATTGTGCTCTGTGGAACTTCTGCACGGATCAAGAAGCCATTGTGTGAACAGAGGGCATAATTATTCAATCTGTGTGATGAGCAAATCACCCGAGAAGCTGTTTTATAAGAACAAAAACACAGCATCAGGTTTGGAGGAAGCCTTATTTAACAACCTGTAATATTCACATGACACAACCTTGCTTGCTGAAGTGAGCAGGACTTGAAGGACTTGCTGATGAAGGTCAAGGATGGCAACATTCACTATAGAGTACAACTGAATGTGAAGAAGACCCACATCCTTGCAACTAGACCAATTGGTCACATCATGATAAGTGGAGAAAAGGTTGAAGCTGTCAAAGACTTCATCTTACTTGGGTCTACAATCAATCTTCATGAAAGCAGCTGTCCAGAGATCAAAAGACACATTGCGTTAGGTAAATCCGCTGCACATGACTTCTTTAAAGTTTTGAAAAGCAAGAATGTCACTTTGAGGACGAAGGTGTGCCTGACTCAAGGCATGACACTTTAATCGCCCAATATGCACGAGCCTGTTTGCCATTAAATAAGAAGACCAAAGCAGATGATGAGACTCAGTCTTGCATACTTTGGACATGTTATCAAGAGAGATTAGTTGCTGGGGAAGGCCATTATACCAGGTAAAGTAGTAGTCCTTGTTAGGTGTCTCCGAGGCGATTGTGGACAGCAGAATGAAACACTTCAGAGTCCAGCACCATCCTCAAAATTCTTCCTGTGATCGAGCCCATTGTTGCAGCCACAGTGTCCGTCTACCCCGATGAGGGCCTCCTCCCTCTCACGGACCCTCCACTTTACCACGCATGATGTTCCGCAGGGCTTGCTCTCTCATAGCAACATGTCCTGAGTATGTAATAGGCAGTCTTCCCATTTTGTCTCTAAGGAGATCTTTGGCTGTATTTCTTCCTTGACAGATTTGTTTATTCTCTTAGTAGTCGTGTTCTATTCAATGTTGTTTTCCTGCATGACCGTTCACGTGCATTGGCCAAGTAGAGAGGGAGTGAAAAAGACACAGTGGCCGCAACAGTGGGCGGACGCATGGGAGCGTTTGTGAGGATGGAGCAGGACCAGGCAGTGTTTTGTCCAGTTGGGCATTGGGCCACAATGGATCAGAACCAACTTGACGGCACCTAACAACAGAAACAACATCTAATATAAAATATCTATTTGTTGTAGCTATATGGCACAAGAGAGTATGATCAGTTCTTTTTAAAAATATGTAAACAAGTACTAATATACACATTTTTTACCTTTTTAAAATTGTTAAATTAATCTTTTATCGGGGGCTCTTACAAATCTTACAACAATCCATCATTCAATAGTATTAAGCACACTTATGTACATGTTGCCATCAACATTTCCAAAACATTTTCTTTCTACTTGAACATTTTTTAAGATGTCAGCAAGCCAACTTTATTTTACAGACAATGAGGACACCATTTAAGTTTTTAAATATCTTGTTTTCTTCTTCAAGCTTTTCTGTGCATTATAGAAAGCCGACAATCAAAGAGAAAACAGCAAAGAGCACAAAAGGCATCCAGAGTCATTTTCCCGATTTGATAGCTACAGCTCGATACGCCTTTCTACATCCTGCATAAGCAACCAAGCACCCAATTTTACGTGGTGGAGGTCACACAGTATGTATGCATGCAATTTTTCGCTCATCATGAGTATTTGCCAATTCAAAATCCCCAAGCCGTGGGTTTGTCGACAAGCAAAAATACAGCATGCTGACTCAGGCAGGAAAAGAAACAAACAAATCCTCTCACGTAGGGGCAGGGAGAGGCAGGGAAATAATTCAGAAAAGAGTGAAATGGAGACAGACCTCTAGATAAGGATATTGGGAGAGTTACAATTAAAATACTGCATTCCTTTCATGCTTAATTTACATGGCTACATGAAGTATAGTGGTTCTAAGACAATGATCAGATTTATAACCATTAAAATGGGACTGAGGTATTTCCACTGAATTTGGTGGATTCCTATAGTTCAGTCAAGAGATGCACCCATCCAACAATGGTTCTCACCAAAATGCAAATATGGGCACACCGACAGCCACCCCTGCCCTTGCTCTTCCGGCTACCCTTCCAGTCGCGATGCTTACAGCTCAGAGGCGGTTTAATAGCTCCACATCCAAGACCCTTTTCTAAATGATAACAGAAACATAATTGCAAATTGATTAACTCACTAGCACTGCTTTATTAAACATTGTCACTTCCAGACATCTAAAATGCTTACATGCCCTAAAGAGTAGACACTGTCCAGAATAAACACATGCATCTTATTAAAATGCACATACAGAGTGTTAGTAAATATTTTGCTCTGGTGTGCATAACTGACTAGTATACATGTTTACAGGAAATATCGTAAGAATGATGTGGCTTTTCTTGAGTCACTCTAAATTGTAAAAAATTAAAAACAAAAACAAAGCAAAAAACCCAACACAATTAGAAACACCTTGGACATCAATCTGTCTAAAGCTTATTTATTCTCACACAATCTTTATTTTTATTTATTCCTCGAGTTATTTTGTCTTCATTCTATCTCCTACGACTCTCAAGCCTCACTAGAAGTTACTGGCCTACTCATGAATGGTTATGAACGGGTGGTGAAAATTTTGGATTCAATTGTCTAGATTTAAAAGTCTGGTTAGGCAGACATAGAGCAAATTTTTAAAATGTAGTTTTAGCAACATTTTCTCAGAAGCAGTATCTTTCATCCATGATTTATTTGCTAAGATTTTTTTTTAATCTTGAGTTCTATGCTTTGTTTTTAACTAATACCTCCGATTTATTTATACACGTGCTCACATGTCCCAGGTGGTGTGAAGGGCTTGTGCTCGCCGTCTCACATCCAGGTTGGTGGTTGAAACCCACTGCAGTCCTATGCAAGTCAAACCCCAGATGCACTCCTAGGAGAGCAGCAAAGAAACCCTATGAGGAAATTCTGCTCGGGAACACTTGAGGGCGCCACGAACCAGAATCCACTCAATGGCCACAGGAAGAATTCTGTTCTGAAGGCAACCAAAATCTACTCTAAGAATCCCAGTTAGTTTATGGTAGAGAGTCTTAGGGATCTCTCCCTGGTGCGTAAAGATCTTCCGTTAATCATGTCTTTGATTAGCCACTGGTACTAATTTTTTAAAGCACTATTGAGAGAGGGATATTGGGCCAAGGTAGGCTAACTCCATCTCCCAATGCCTGAATGATTCCCTTGTACAGAGTCAGCCTTTTCGTGGATGGGTGCTATGGACACATACAGTGGGAGTGGATTGTCAGGGAACTATAGAAGGTTGGAATGATAAACCTGCCTCGGACGGTTAAAACCTTGTCAGTTGACCCCCCCCCCCTCCCGCGAAGCATGTTAAGCCTGATCTGGTTTTCAACATTTTCTATATTTTTTGTTTGTTCATATTGGGGCTTATCTCAGATGTGTTTTGTCATTGAGGCTGACCCTCTTAATCTGTGTTATCTGTTTGTTTTTCAGTGTGTGAAACCCAGGATTGATGACCATATAGGAAAAGCAAGTAGAATAAAGGTTTCTGAGAGGTACTGAGGTGGTGGTGGGGGGGTGTGGGGGGCGTGTTGTAAAAGTCAGTTTGCTGTCAAGGAGCTCAAGAAGGAAAAGAAAGTTTTGAAATTGATTGTGGCAGCAATTATACAATACTGTTTGGCTGAATTATGGAATGATGTGCTCTCTGTATTGACTCCAAATAAAATAGTTTTGAAAAATAATCGCAGTTAGGTCATTGCTCTTATTTAGATTTCTGATATTAGCAAAAAGGGGCATATGAAGGGGGATGTTTGATTGTTGTTTACATGAATTGACGATTTCTCTTTTCACCGTAAAGCAGTCAAAATCATGTTTAACTTCAGAGTGAGTATAAGTATTTTGGGAAAGGGGATGTGCTAAGAGGAAGGAAAAAGGGCAGTGGTTTATCATAGCAACAAGTTGATTCCAGTAATTGCATCATTTCTTATTCTTTAATTAAACTTCTAGTACATTATGGATACAATCTATCATTCTATCTTAGGAACATTGTTCTTTTTTGGGGGGGGTGCTTGCATTTCAGAAGGCAAAGAAGCTCAAATGTAGAAGTGGCTTGTAATGTTCACAAGACAAGGGTAAGGTCAGGTCAAGGTAAAGAAGGGTTCTTGTTTTGATAGAAGAAAGGACAATAGTAGAACTTCTCTTAATAAAATTTGTGGAGCTGAAGAAAAAATAGTTTTTGCAAAACCATCCTCAAATGGTTCCTTAATACATTTATGAAGAACTATCGCAAATTGTTTGGGATCATACATATTGAACTTAAAAGCAGAAACTATTTGGCTTACTAGTACCAGGTCAACAAAGTGGCTGGAATTTCACGCACACAAAAATCAATGCAATCCTATTTGAAATTACCACTAGAGGGCAGAAAAGGGAGAGGAAAGAAATAAATATGTAATAATAGCCAGTGGGATTCTAGAATCAGAATTTGCTTTAGGTGCTGGAATCTCTGAAAACACCATAATAGTAACAGTAGTCAATGTTTATAAAGTACCTTCTAGGTGTTAGTTAGTTATAATTTTATACATATAAACTCATGAATTTCACAAATACATGAGAGCCAAAGTACAACTTACCTGCGTGTCACCTGGTGGGAAAAATACTGAAGGATATAGGAAGCTTACAAAGAAGATGGAAGGAATACTCAGAGTCATTGTACCAAAAATAATTGGCTAATGTTCAGCAAGATCAGGAGATCTAATACAATCAAGATACAACAGTACTAAAGGAAAAAGACCGAGCTACATTAAAGGGTCCAGGAATTTGCATCACACCAATTGCGATGTTTCAGCAAACTGATGCAACCCTGGGAGAGCTCACTGGTTTACATAAAAACCAAAACAAATATAAAAACAAACAAACAAACACAAAACAACTGGGAACAGAGTTAAGTGATAAGTGATCTGGTAGATGCGCATACTTGTGACTCTCTCCCCCCAAAAAAAGATGATCCAAAAATGCAACAATATTATTAATATCACAGGCAAGAACATTTTTGCTGATAATAATTCAAAATCAATTGTAGCAGTAGAAGGAGCTTCCAGGAATTTCAGCTAAATTGAGAAAAGGATGTGGTAGAAGGATTTATCATTTTTGATGTCAGATGGTTCTTGGCTGAAAGCAGAGACTATCAGGATGTTTGCCTGTGTTTCATGGACTTTGCAATGACATTTGACTCGGTAGATCATAACAAATTGTGGATTACATCGCAAAGAATGGGAATTCCCAAATACTTAATTGTGCTCAGGCAGAACCAGGACATAGACCAAGAGGCAGTTGTTCAAATAGACCAAGAGGACACAGTGTAGTTTAAAATCAGTGAAGGGGTTTTTCAGGGTTATATCCTTTCACTGGGCTTATTCTGTTTTCCATATTTATTACTGTACACTCAGCAAAAATTCTGAAAGCTGGTCTATATGAATAAGTTGACGTCAGGATTGTAGGAAGATTTATTAATAGCCTGTGATATGCAGATGCCAAAGCCTTGTTCACTGACAGGGAAGGACTTGAAGAATTTACTGATGACGATCAAAGATTTCAGTACGGATGGCATCTCAACATAAATAAAGCAAAGCCCCTCACATGTGGACCAACATCATGATAAATAAAGAAAATACAAAAGTGTCAGTCCATGCAGGCGCCTCTGTCGTAGCTGCCGCCATCTCCATCGCCAACGCTTCAGGAGAAAAAGCGAAAGTTGCAGGGAAACCCCAGAGTGAAATCCACTATCCTGCAGGCTGGTCTGCTCACCCCCTCTTTGCTTCTTCCCCAACCTCTGCTTTGCTGGCCCCGCCCATCTCCCCAGGTGCAGCACCAGATGGCAGGAGCTGGAGGAGCGGATGGTAGTCAGTGATTTCCCCCTCAGGTGGAAGGAGCGGAAGATGAGGATGTAGCAGAAGCCGATAAAATCCCAGGACCCAAGTGGAAGGCGAATTTTGAGAATGATGAGGGCAATGAATGTATAAGGGTGCTTTACTCAATTGATATATATATATGGATTGTGGTAAGAGTTGTATGAGCCCCAATGAAATGATTTATAAAAAATTTACTGTAGAATTTATTCATTCTGGAGAATTACTAGCAACAGGAGATAAAGGTGGTAGAGCCGTCATCTTTGAACAAAAACAGAACACAATCTCTTCTCACGGCAGAGGAGAATATAATGCTTACAGCACCTCCCAAAGCCATGATACCGGGTGATGTCCCTCTATCCATCACTGAGGGATAGGGAAAGTGGTCACTACGCAGAGTGCAGGGGAGAGATGAGGACAGACGATCAAAGGGATACGGCTGACTTGAACAGTTAAAACCTTGTCAGTGGATCCCCCCTCTGATGCACGCTGGACCGGATCTAGTTTTCAACTTATTCTGTACTCTTGTTTGTTCACATGAGGGTTTATTTCAGAGATGTTATATCATTGGGGTCCCCTCTTGAAGCTGTGTTATATGGTTGTCTGTTTTTGCTATATGAAACCCAGGATAGATGAACATATAGAAACTGCAAGTAGAATAAGGTTCCTGGGAGGTACTGTGTTTGGGGGTGGGGAGTGGGGGTGGTAAAAGGCAGCTCCTGTCAGTGAGCTCAAGAAGGAAAAGAATGCTTTGAAACTGATTGTGGGAGCAATTGTACAATAACAGCTGAACTTCACTATGGAATGATATGATATATGTATTAATTTCCAATTAAAAATATTTTTAACCAAAGAAAAAAAGGTTAGAAATAGAAGAAAAATCAACAAAATTTGGTGGTCGCCCTTAAAAAATGCTGCTCAGATTTTTGCTTAAATTTTTAAATTAAAATATCATTTTATTGGAGGCTCTTCCAGCCCTTATAACAATCCATACATCAATTATATCAAGCATATTTGTATAGATGTTGCCATCATTATTTTCTAAACATTTGCTTTCTATTTGAGCCCTTGGTATCAGCGCCTCTTATTTCCTTCTCCCTCCTTCTCACCCTCATGACCCTTGATAAATTATGAATTATTACTTTCATATCTTACACTGACCGCTGTCCGTTCTCCCATGGTTTCTGTTGCTCATTACCCTGGGGGTGGTGAGAGGTGGTTAGGTGTCAATCACTGTGATGGGTTGCCCCTTCCTCCTCTCCTCTCCCCATCTTCCCCCAACCCTCCTGGTAGCCACACTCTCATTCCCATTCCTGGGTTCCATGCGTTGTGAGCTCTTATCTCTTATCTGTACCTGTGTACATGCTCCAGTTTAGCCTGCAGTGAAAGGCAGGGCTGGGGTCATGATAGTGGGGGGTGGGGGAACAGGGGTGTGTGAGGAAGCCTCAAGGAACCAGATGGATATTGTGTGTTTTATCAGTGCCATACTGTGCCTTGGTTGGCTTTTCTCTTCCTTGTGATCCTTCTGTGAGGGATGTTCCATTGTCTGCAGGTGGGTTTTGGGTCTCTGCTTTGTTCACAACAATATGGTCTTTGCTTGTTTGTCTGTTTTTTGCTGCTCAGTTTTTATTGTCTACCAATGATGAAACAATAAAATTATGGAAAATCAATGAATGGGACAAAAGAGCTGAAGTGTATAACTGGAAAGAGGGAAATGATAGCTACAGAAACCCTGCTGCCATCACTACACTAGGAGTACGGGTCTTTAGACTCGTGGATCTAATGGTTAAGGCCAGTACACAAAGAATAACTGCCAATGCTCATATATATCACATCAACTCTAGTTCTATTAATAGTGGTTATGATACATATTTATCTGCAGATGATTTTCAGGTTAATCTTTGGCACCTGGAAATTAAAAATAGGAATTCGAATATTGTGGACACTAAGCCTGCCAATATGGAAGAGCTCACCAAGGTGGTAACAGCAGCTGGCAGCTGAGTTCCATCCACATGACTGTGACACACTTGTACACAGCAGCAGAAAGGGAACTATTCGGTGTGTGACACAAGGGCAGCAGCCTCTGTGACAGGCATTCTACACTATTTGAAAACTGAAGATCCCAGTGGCAGGTCATTTTTTCTGAAATCATCTCTTCAATTTCTGATGTAAACTCCAGCCACCATGGGTGATGTATGATGACTAGAGACTATTTGCCAGTCAAAATCTGGGACTTACACATGGAAAACAGGCCCATGGAACCATGTCAGGTGCATGATGACCTCAGAAGTAAACTTTATTCACTGCGTGAAAACCGCTGCATTCATGATCAATGTGGATGTTATTGGAATGGACCTGACAGTGTCTTCATGACTGGATTGTACGAACTTCAGAATGTTTGATGGCAATGCAAAGAGAAGCATAATCGTAGAAGCATTATGGGAAAACAATGAACCTCACAGATCTCTGAAGACCCACAAAGTCTGTGCAAGCAGCAAGCAGAAGAAAGACGAAATATGTGTTGACCGCCTAAACTTCAACAAGAAAATACTTCATACAGCCTGGCGCCCCAAGGAAAATATTGTTGCTGCCGCCACAACAACCTGCATATATTTCAAGGCAACGTGGATTAGGGTTAGGCTTCCTAACTAAGCTGACTTCCTGCTTCAGTGGGATGGTTAATCTAGCATTTGCATCTATAGAAGAGAGAAGTCCATTGGTGACACCCTTCCAGTGTTTAACAAGGTGCTATTTGACAACCCATTGTATAGGTGCATGGAGAATGCTCTGGTGATCCCTCCCTCTGTCATCATCCATGTCTTGTAGCCATTTCAGTAAGGTGTGCATAATTCAAGCCATGGATTTTTCAATAACCCATATGCATTTGAAAACTGAGCAATGAATAGGGAAGCCTAGTGGGAGTAGCTGCATTAGTATGATGTTGTTGAAGACTATCGAATGTACCAGGGGCTGCCAGGAGAGCAAACCAATCAAAGAAGACAACATCCTAGAAACCCTATAGGCCAGAAAAAAATTGCTCCATGGGGTTTTCAAGGCTATAAATCTTTACAGAAGCAAACAATTTTATCTCTTGCCTGTGGAGTAACTGGTGGATTTGAACCACTGATCTTCCGATTAGCAGCCCAAAGCTTAATCCACTGCACCATGAGGGATCGTTTAATCTTAGCAAGAGTGGTGACACTTTGTCTCATGTACTTTGGATGTATTCTCAATAAGAGACGACCAGTCATTGGAGAAGACGTTATATTTGGTAAGTACTGCATCAGTTAATAAAATAGGAAGATCCTTCGGGAGATGGATTGATACAGTGGCTTTAATAATATGCTAAAAGGATGGAGCAGGACCGGGAACTGTGCTGTTCAGTTGTACATGGGATCGTGATGAGTCAGAAACAAATTGATGGCACTGAGAACTGGTTCAGAACAACTGCCTGAGGTAGGTACCAACTGTTGATGAAAAAAACAAGACTCATCGATCAACACAAGGCTCTTTAGCAAGGGCGGTGCCGTGAATCACTAGCTGTAGCTCTTCTAGTCTTCGTAGCTACCATCAAGTGACTAGGGGAGACCATGTGAATAAGGTGTTTGGGAACCTAATGAGCAAGCTGGTCAGCTGTGCCATCCTACTATGTTTAAAATGAGGCATAGAGGAAGCAACCGTGGGGGTAATCTCACTACAAGAAAGAAGAGCCAGGAGAGGAAAATATCTTTGGGGTGAATAACACTTGTTTGCTGAATCTCATCAATGCAGGAGTCAGAGACAGCAGGTGGTGGAGAGAAGGGGAGCAGAGTCAGCAGGACCAGGAGTTGAGTTCCTTCAGACAGGAGGCTTGCTAGCGAAGTGGGAAGCGTCCACTTTGGAGGAGTCAGGTGTGATAGCCTGCGGAGTTAGAGCACAGGACTTTGACTGAGGCTGGTGGTTTGGTGGAGTGTATTGATTCAGTTATTTGGACCTTTCCAGCGCTGGCAGGATGTTGAGAACATTTCCCCAACAGGACATGTGGCTGAGAGAGCAAGGATGACAGAGACCCTTGTGCAGGACTGAGAAGAAGTGCTCCTGACCAGAAGAACTGTGCTGTGAGCATTTCTGAGCCTGGATGGCCAGCTGCTGACGTCCCTAAGAAACCCCATGATTGTGAGTGTTGTCCGTGATTTCTGTGTGGCCACTGCAATGGATTAGCAAACTCAGCCGAGAGGCAGCAAGTGCCATGGGGGCAACCGTTAGCATGAGACTTGGTAAAATAGGTTGGGGGCTAGGGGCACACGTGAACTTCATTCTCTGCTGTTGAGCTTAACTCTGAACTTCTTTGGGGCCGACTCCACACTGTCCATACAGAGAGCAATGGTAGGATGGGTCTCAAACCCAGGTGACTTCAATCCCAGGCTGTGCTCTTTCTTTCCCCAGGACAATCTTTTGGGTATAAATTGTGTGTACTTTATTTCGAAGAACACTGTGTTCAATTGTTCCCTGAATTGGAAACAAGAAATTTCTTCTAGCATGATTTATTGATAAATATTCTAATCTAATTCTACTACATTACCTGAGAAGCTAGGGATTTTCTGGTTGGTTTCACATACATCTTGTGGTAAGCAAATCTGAAAACTTGTTGTTGCTGTTTGACCTTGCAAACTATTGTGTTTTCTAGAAAATCTGAACTAAATAAGCAGGACCTGCACTGGTACCATTCCTGACAGTGTAAGAGGAAGGCCGAACCAAGAGCAGGAGAGTAAATGTGTTAGCTAAGCAAAGAGTTAAGCAAAACGTCAGGGCACTTTTTGGAATACTTCTGTCAAGACCGCATGATACAAGGTGCAGGAAGATAGGGCCCACAGCTTGTTCTCCAGCCATTTGGAGATGGAGGACCAGCACAGTTAAAACAAGAAGGGTTGCAGTAGCTGGTGCCCTGGGTGACTGCACAGGCAAATACTTGGGAGATGACAAAAAGTGCCAGGGATTTAAAAGAAAGGCAACAAGCCAACTAGTCAACAGGATTACTGGACCAGACAGAACAAGGATTTGAAATCTCCATGGTTCATATTTTGAAGGAGCTGCCATCTTATTCCCAGTCAAAACCGAAGCAGGAACTTAACAATTGTATCTAGAATGTTGTAGTTACATAATAGCATGTCAACTGAGAGATACATAAAGGCATAGGGGTGGGTGGAGTTTAGCCTGTGGGTGTGACCTTCTCATATGGAGGATCCTGGGAATCTCCCCTCTCTCTCCCTTCACTTTCCTGCTGGCTGACCCTGGTTGCTGCCAGATCACTGGAGATGTGTCTACCGCCATTGTATCCAAAAGACTTTGCACCCACCAGCCTGTGATATTCCTGCATTCTGCATCGTTGCAGGTGACTGTGAGCGTCTGAAGAAGGATTTATGGACTAGTGTCAGACGTGTGGACTTGAATTGATCTGGACTGGGATGTTTTCTCAATATAACTACTTCTTGATATAAAGCTCTTTCTTACATATATATGAGTGTCACTGGATTTGTTTTGTTAGTCAACCCAGCCTAACACAAATGTATATGGAAAAAAATCAAATCCATTAGTACTTTAGTGATTCTATTTTAAAAAGAGCAAGAAAGTGAAAGACACATTCTAAAAGACGTAAGACACAGTGCAAAGTCATACTAATAATGAATTCATCACAAACAGAAAGACAGACTGAAAAACCTAGTGGCAATTTCAGGAATGCCCACATAGACATGTGCATTTGATATAGGATAAACTTGAACTATAGGTGAGTGGGGAAAAGCTGGTTTACTTAGTGAATAGCATTAGGAAACTGATCTAAAAAATAAGTTGGAGTCAGACCTCACATCCTGGATAGAGTTAAACTGGCTGCATAAAACATCAACGAAAAGTCAAATTACAAACACAAAAACAAGCTCAGGAGAAGCATTTGCTGCCTTGAGGTAATGAAATGTTATATTTAATAAGCCTATAGGAGGACAGCCCATACAGTAGAGTGGGGGTTGTGTATAAAGGAATCATTTAATTACATTAAAATTGATTATTTCTTTTCATTAAAATATCAGAGATAAAATTCCAAAATGATTGAGAAAATTACAATCTATAAGACAAACTAGAGCGTGCCAGTTAGAACATGCAAGAAAAGAGCCAAGAATAACAGGCAGCTTCCACACAGGGAAACCTGAATGGCAAATATAACTCTAGAAAGTTGTTTAGTTCCATTAATAAGTTAATAGTGGATTATGACATTACCCATTTATTGATCGAAATGTAGGAAATTGGGTCTTGGTAACACCAAAAACCAAACTCACTGCCAATGAGCCGCAGTCCATTCATGGAGCCCAGGGTAGAACTGCCCTCGTGCGTTTCTGAGACTGCAGCCCTTCACAGGAGCCAAAGTCTCCTTTTCCTCCCAAATATTTTAAAGCAGCAGAAATCAAATCTAAATCATGTAGCCATATGGGACAGCAAACCAACCACATATCACAGAATTCAAACTACGTACATTCTATACTGCAGTGATTGCGCTTCTGGGACTTCCCAGAGACCCTCCTGAACAAATCCCCAGGGGACATGAATGAAGATGTATGTGGATTATTACATTGTTTTGAAAGCAGGAAATGTTACAAGATTTCTTTTCTTAAACAAGGAGAATGAATAATTTTTTTAAAAAGATGATGATAGTGTACTATGTATACTGGCTGATATATATAACATTAAGTTGCACGTATTTGAAGAGCATTGATAGATTTTAAAATATTATCGAGGAAAAGGGAAGAAATAGTGAGAATATAGGATGCAATCGTTTGTTAAATCCAGAACAGTGGTATCCCCCAAATAAAATGACATTTGCAGGGAAATAGATATATTTAAGAACACCAGATACCCAGAAAGTGTTTACATAATGAGATGTGAAAGGTCATGAGGGTAAAAAATCAGTGATAAAAATCAAAAGTAAGTATAAAAGAGCTTCCAAAAGTGCATAGAAAATTAAACTATAAGATAACGGAATTTTTCACAAAATTCTGTAGCTCCCTTGTAAAAGCAGAAGGAGAATTTTTACACTGACAATACTTCTCAATTAGTTGAGAAATATTAACTAACTCTGTATCTAAGTTAAAAAGAAAAAAAGGAAAAGATAAATGTTTGAAAAGAAAAATAATAGAGATTTCTAAGAGAGTTTATTTTTATATCAAATGCTTAATTAACATTGCTATGCTTATAAAGTTGAACAAGAAAACTAGTAAAAACCATCTTATTTTTATTTTAAGAGTTTTCTTATCTGGTTTTAACCATAAAAACAAACTGGCCCAAACTGCAAAAATCTGCCAGAAACTGCTCTATGTCCATGTAAATGTGTTTTATCCTGCTAAAAAAGAATAGTTGTGAAATCATTAGCTCCCATTTGATATCTCAAAAACTTCAAAGCTGCATGCAGGTGGGTGGAAGGCCAAATTATTAAGAGCCAGGCCCGAAGTAAACTGTTATCAGTTGATCTCAGCACAGGCGGAAAATAGGGTTCAATCAATCTTGTTAAAATCAGCCAATGGTGGGTCTTGTATGTAGTCTCCTCCCCTTTCCTTTTCAAGCCCCATTCTTGGAGCCATTTGCTTTTTCTGAAATCAAAACGACTATATAGAATAACTGCTCAGAATAAGCCTTCCGTTCAAATCCCAGTGATTTTCCACTATTTTTAACAAGAATACGGGAATCCGAGTGGTGCAGTGGGAGACAGACAAGCTTCCTCCTTCTGTGAAGAGTTACCGTCCTGGACACCGACAGGGGCGGTTCTACCGTGTCCTCTAGGTCGCTGTGAGTTACAATCTACTTGAGGGCAAGGAGTTTTGCGAGGGGCTCAGTGACTGAGCTCAGTGGCTGCAGGGAAAGGTTGGCGGCAGGATTCACCAACGCCTCTGCGGGAGAGAAGAACTGTCTTCTGCCGCTGCCAAGACTGCTGGATGGATCAGCTCCTCTGGATGCTGAAGGATCTCCGGAGTCACAATAGACTCGGCGACATGAAGCCAAATTAAAATGCAAAGCGTAGTGCAAAGTTATTCTGAAAACCAGTCACAGTTAAGGAAATATTTTGAATATGAGATGGCCTCATATTTTTATAATAAGAAATAGTAACTTGCATTTGGTATTGGGCATGTTAGCCCGATAAGGGTTCCTGCCCTGGTACAGGGCAGCAAACGCACCAACTCCAAGTTAGAAAAAGAGCCTGCCAGCACGTGCTTCCCCTGCGGCCAGAACACAAGCGTTCAGGTACTTTCCCACTGGATCTTACATTTTCAAGGCATCACGTACTATTGTAGATACTTTCCATTATTCAAGTTGCAAGATATAAACGTCGACCCCTAGCATCCGATGAAATGATAAGACTACCATTTCTGATGCCTAAGCAATCTTCTTTCATGTCTCAATGATCCTGTAGGCAGAGTTCTCCAGACGGCAGAATCATCCAGATGGTCGCACACTATCTGTCTCTGAGCTATACGAAACTTATAAAAATTCCACAGAGGGTGGGGTGAGTGAGAAATAGGTGCAGCGCAGTGTATGTTAGTCTAACAACAAACACAGAACACGTTAAGTTGAGGCTGCATGACAGCACTGAGAGATGACAGGAGGACAGTGCAGCCAGGGCGATGATAAGAAGTCAAAGAGTTTGGAAGATATCATGGAACTAGCCTTTTCTGTGCCTATACTTAAGGAACTGGTGGCGCTACTGGGTCATGTGTTGGGTCGCTAACTGCAAGGTCTGTAGTTTGAAACCACTAGCTGTTTCATGAGAGAAAAAGAAAGCTTTCTTTTACTCACTAAGGATTCACAGCCTGAGAAACCCCAAGGGGTTACTTCTAACCTTGTCCTATGAGTCACCATTGACTCGATGGCAGTGAGCTTGTTTTGGTTTGATTTGGTGCCTGTATTTATATCTGACTGGCAGAACCTGGGAAGAGGAAATCGAGGGTTAAACAGGAAAGCAACTAATGCAGAAAATAAATAGTGGGGAAGCATTTCAGAATCTTAGAACTCTAGAGTGTTGTATGACATTTTCACTATACCTGTGAATAACTGCTAGACACAGGCTACCTGTGATACAAACACGGGAGATATATATTACATCTACAAAAGATCATGATTTAAAAAATCCATTATCTAGTCATTTACTTTTTTCCATAAGAATTTTGAAGTCCCCTTGTATGTGAAACGAATGCCTGATACCTGCAGGCTAACCCACAGGCATTCCTAAGTGATCTTTACTTTGAATTTTTGGTCCTGTTATCTATGAAATAGAATTCACTGCATTCAAATGAATGGTGACTACTAAGCCACTGAAAGTAGACCGGAAACGAAATCACATTTTGGTTTGTTATCTCACGAGCACGAAGAGACATCACCACCAAAGGAAATGGAAACTTATTTACCTTACATCTAGTTCTTAGAATTCAATGAACATTGTCAAGCTGCCACAGAAGCATGAACTATTTTTAGCCATTGTGATCTTTTCATGACTTTATTAAATGGTAAATTTTTCAACTTTTAGAGATTTTCTGAATATTTTAAAGAGACAAATTATATTTGAAAACTTCCCCATTAACTTTTGATTTTTGCTTTCTTCATACTGAAATAGCTTATGTTTATGAAGAGATGGCATATATTCTGTGATTAAAAAAAATGATAGCTACTTACCTGGTCCATTTGGTAGGTAAGTAGTTCACTGTATTTTTAAGTATGCTAGCAGTTTTGCTGTTTAAAGCATTCATTTAATGATGTCAAACTAAATACGTATTTAGCACATGTGGAGAAACTATAAGAAAATATTAATAGTTACTTCCCCTGGGTTATGTGTAACTATTGTTTCTTAATTATTCTTTCCAAATGTATCCAATATTGCTAAAATAAATATGGATTTGAACTAGAAAGTAATATCATTCATTTTTGAGTAGTTTTTTTTATTAGAAAATTGCTCCAGTTGACTTGTTGTCCAACTACCTGATAGTATCAGGGTAGCCAGCCCCTAACAAATCATCACAGGTCCAGTGGGCACAATTGTACAGCAATAATAAGTAAAGATTATAATAAAGCCATAGAGAATAAGATAGAAGAAAGAGATTGAAATAATGGAGTCAGACACATTTCAGGTAGCATGCTCACCTCAGCCCTGCTTGGTGGTCCACATGGAGATGGAAGACAAGAGGGCAGGAGAGAGCACAGGAGAGAGAGTGCTTTGTTGTTAACCAAGGTTTATATATCTTTGAGGGTGTGCATGCCTCCTAATATAGGTAAAGACATATGTCACAGGAAGGGGTTGTACAATAAGCAATACAAGCAATAAGAGGGGGATATTCAGTAGGCATAAGTATAACAGGAAGGGGATGAGCTAGGGGTGTGCACATGATTGGAAGGGGTGCAACTAGAGGTATACATGTGACAAGAAGGGCGGACCCTAGATTGATGATGGTGTCCTAACCTGGGTCACCCTTGAGTGGGCTTGACCTCCCTGGGCTCTCCTACAGGGAAAACATTTACTACTATCCTGATCAGAAGGGAGTGGGTCCTACTTGTTGTTGGATAAACAGTAGTATCTGCTTGCTCTGGATGGCTGATAACCCTTAGGGAGAATAAACCCTGACCTACTTCTGTTGACCTCCCCTCCAAGTGTATGGTTATTTACCACATGCAGCAAACAGCTAGGTTTGGCATATATTTGGGGGAGACAACCTGGGAGAAATCTGTCTGTTTCCCACATGATAGATCATTTTTGGATCACTGTACGCACACTTTGATATATATACGGAATATTGGGAAATTTTAAAACTTACATTATACACCACACACACAATGGTTGATATTTCTGTAAAACTGAAAGCTAGAGGGGCTTTAATTGAAACAAAAATCTATGACATTTTAACTGCAAGCCTCAGTAGTAAGCCAAAAAATACCTATTGCCTCTTCCACATGAGAACATAACATCAAGATTGTTATCACACTTTCCTTTTTAGCCTTCTGTATTTTTAGGCTAAAAGTTTGACCAGAACTCCTTGAAGGGTCATCGTGTATACTTTCAGACCACATTTTATTTGCTTCAATGCTCTCTTCAAATGCAACACTCAGAGCTGAATATCAATACTGTTTACTAAAGATAGTACAATTATTAAGCATGAGAAAACAGTTGGCATCTTTTAAAAAAATAGCCTGGTATGCCTGCAGGATGTTATTACTATTTGGCTTTATGTCAACTTGGCTTAGCAGATCTACGTTTTCCACATTTCCCTTTGCTGTATGGTAGAGTGTACCACAAGGGAGCTTCTTGAGAGATTTGGAGGATGGAAAGGAAGCAACAATTCTTTTGTAGTTTGAACATTTTGTTCATCTGCAGACTCACCTTCATGGGGTGAAGTAGCAGCTGGGTTTCCAATTGTTCTATCTTGCCTTGGCTCTGCGTTCAGATGCTTTTACTCCTTGGCCAGGTATGTGTGTGTACATTAGTAGATAATGAATGTATGAATATCATTAGTGAATTAATTATCCACATATATAGATGAAAAACTTACTGCCGCCAAGTTGGTTCTGACTCATAGTAATCCTATAGATAAAAAAGGAATGTGCATTTGGGTTTCGAAGACTCTACGTCATTCTGAGAGTATAAAGCTTCATCTTTCTCCTGCAGAGTGGCTGGTGAGTTAAAACCTGAGAGCTTGTGATCAGCAGCTGTGTTAGGCTGGGCTGAGTAGAGAAACAAATCTAGGGACACTCATATGCGTATAAGAGAGAGCTTTATATAAAGAGAAACTAAATATTGAGAAAACATCCCATCCCAGGCCAGATCAAGTCCATAAGTCTGATATTAGCCCACATGTCAGATACTAGTCCATAAGTCCCTCTTCACACTCATGTAACACATGCAATGGTGCTTATTACAGGAGAATCACAAGCCAGGGGGTGGAAAGCTTGGTGGAGCCAATGCTGGTGGAAGCATCTCAGCGCTGGCTCCTTCAGCTCTCTGACTGTCTCCTCCACAGGAAGATGAAGCAGAGAGAGAGTGTGGCCCACCTCTCAGGGAGAGAAAGAGAGAGAGACAGAGAGAGAGAGAGAGAAATTTCCCAGGATCCTCATGAGAAGGCCATGCCCACAAGGAGGCATCATGTGGCTGTGACCGGATTGAGAGGCTAGCCTCCACCCCAGACATACTTATCAAGTTGACCTTTAATGATGTAGCCACCACAGCAGCTAGGGGTGTAGCCAACTACCCTATGAGGCTTGCTGTCATGTAGACCTTGGCTAACAGCAGAGGATGCCAAAAGATGTTTGCTTATGTTTTAGGCATTAGGAAAAGGCATTCAACTGTGTGGATCACAATAAACTTTTGATACCATTGAAAGGAATGTGAATTACAAAACCCTTAACTAGGCTCATGTGGGAGCTGTACATAGATCAAGAGGCAACCATTCAAACTGGACTAGGGACTACTTCGTGGTTTAACATCATGGTTTAAATGCATTAGGTATGCATCTGTGTTAGTCCAGGTAGACTAGAGAGACAAATTTATAGAGACTCATATGTCTCTAAGAAAGAGGCTTATATACAAGAGCAATTGAATATTGAGAAAACATCCCAGCTCAGATCAAGTCCATAGGTCTGTAATTAGCCCCTATGTCCGATATCAATCCATAAAGTCCTCTTCAGACTCACGAAACACATGCAATGGTGCTGAACGCAGGAAGATCACAGGCCAGTGGGTTGGAAGTATTGTGGATTCAGTAGTGTTGTAAGCATCTCAGCACTGGCAGGGGTCTCCACATGGTTCCTTCAGCTCTGAAACTCTGACTGACTCTGGGTAGCTTCCTGTGGCTTTTCCAGCCTTATCAGTACAGTGTCTCCAAGGGAGTGAGCAGAGAAGAGAGTGTCTCCTGCCTCCAAGGAGGAAATATAGGAGTTCCCAGAATCCTCAGGAGAAGACCATGCCCACACAGAGGCCTTATTGGCTATATCCTGATTGAAAGGCTTCACCCCTTTATTCTTTTTTAAATGATATTTTATATATCTCTTTATTTTTAGATAAATACTTTTATTGGCGTCTCTTACAGCTCTTAAGCCAATCCATACATTCATCCATTGTGTCAAGCACATCTGTGCATATGTTGCCATCATAATTTTTAAAGCATTTTCTTTCTACTTGAGTCCTTGATATCAGCTCCTCATTTCTCCCCTCCCTCTTCCACCTTTCCTCCCTCATAAACCCTTGATAAATTATAAATTATTATTTTTATATCTTACATCATCCACGGTTTCCCTTCACCCACTTTTCTGTTGTTCGTCCCCCTGGATGGGGGTTATATATCTATTCTTGTAATTGAACCCCTCTTTCTCCCTCTACCTTCCCCTTATCCTCCTGGTATCTCTATTCTCATTATTGGTCCTGAGGGGTTTATCTATCCTGCATTACCTGTGTTGCAGGCTCTTATCTGTAGCAGTGTACATGTTCTGATCTAGTCATATGTAAAAGGTAGAATTGAGGTCATGATAGTGGAGGGGAGGAAGCATTAAAGAACAAGAGGAAAGTTGTACATTTCACCGGTGTTGTACTGCACCTTGACTGGCTCATCTCTTCCCCGTGACCCTACTGTAAGAGGACATTCAATTGTCTACAGATGGGCTTTGGGTCTCTACTCCATATCCCTCACCCTACCGCCCCCATTCATATAATGGTATAATTTTGTTCTGGATCCTAGTTGCCTGGTACCCGATCCCATCGGCACCTCATGATCACACAGGCTGGTGTGCTTCTTCCATTTGTGCTTCTTACTTCTCAGTTAGATGACTGCTTGTTTATCTCCAAGAATTTCAGACCCCAGATGCTATATCTTTTGATAGCCAGGCACCATCAGCTCCTTCACTCTTAATCTTCAATTTGACACCAGATAATGTAACTACCACAGCATCACCAAACTTATTCAAATTATATGCTGAACAAATAACCAGAAAAGCTGGACTATATGAAGAAGAACAAACCACCAAGACTGGAGAAAGGCTTATTAAGAACCTTTGATGTGCAGGTGACACGACCTTGCTTGCTGAACATGCAACGGCCTGAAGATCAAAGATTGAAGTCTTTAGGATGGATTGCAATTCAATGTAAAGAAATCCATACTCCTAACAACTGGACCAGAAGGTAAAGAAATAAAGAACATAGAAATGACTGAAGTTGTCAAGGATTTCATCTTTCTTGGATCCATAATCAATGCTAATGGGAGCAGCCATCACGAGATCAGAGGATACATTACATTGAATAAATTTGCAGCATACAACACCTTTAAAGTGCTGAAGAACAGTGTCATTTTGAGGACTACAGAGCTCCTGACCCAAATCATAGTGTTTTCAATTGCATCATATACACGTGAAAGCTGGATATTTAATAAGAGAGGCCAAAGAGGAATTAATTCATTTGTATTACCATGCTGGTGAAGGATATTGAAAGGCAATAGAGCGACAAACAAATGAACAAATCTGTCTTGGAAGAGGAACACCGAGAGACAAGAATTTTGAAACTTCATCTAATATACTTTTAACGTGTTATCAATAGAGACCTATTTCTGGAAAAAGACATCATGTCTGGTAAAGAAGAAGGGTAGTGAAAAATGAAAGATGCTCAGTGAGATGGATTGGCACAGGGGCTGCAACAATGGGCTGCGACACAGCAACAATTGCAAGACTAGGCAGTGTTTTGTTCTGCTGTACATGGGTTCATTATGAATCAGAACGGACTCTATGGCACCTAACAGCACCATATGTGGAAGATTTTATATATAATCATTATATCTCACTTTACACATACGTAAGTTTTGAGAATTCCTTAATCTCTTTTAACTCATATATATTCAAGAAAATGATTAAAAATTATTAAGGTGCTTTGACACCTAAAATTCTCCATCCTTCTTTATATATGAGTGATGGCATGCTCACTTCTAAGATGTCAGATGCTGTAATAAGTGAGAGAAGATAAGGATGGAGTCCATAAAAATGGCTTAATAAGAGTTGATGTATTTTTTGCATCAGTACCTGCCCCAATCTTTCCCCTCTGTTGTTAGATGTTAACAAGCTAGTTCCAACTCATAGTAACCTTATGTACAATTGAATGGAACACTGTCCAATCCTGTGTGAGTATCACAAATGTTATGTTTGAATTCACTGTTGCAGTCAGTCCATCTTTTCAAGGGTGTCCTATTTTTTCCTGACCCTCTACCTAGCCAAGCATGATGTCCTTTTCCAGTGACTGATCTCTTCTGATAACATGTCCAAAACACAAGTAATGAATTCTTGCTATGCTTGCTTACAATGAGCATTATTGTTGTATTTTTTCCAAAATAGCTATTGAGAAAAATCTATAAATTATACATATCTATAATCTAGTTTATTCTTCTGGGGGTATCTTCAACAATCTTAGCCAGTACCATAATTCACTGACAAATTTTTCCTCTACCTATCCAATTTTTTAAAAAGCAATTTATTTTAATAGTTTTATTGGAACACACATCTTATAATTATACATCATAAATACAATATACATAAATATACAATATAATTTCACTATCATATTAAGATCTGTGCAATCATCACCACAATCAGCTGAAGAGCATTGTCTTCTTGTCCTCCTTGTTGTTAGCTCCCCATTTCTCCCAGGCCTCCCCTTTCCGCCCTTAGACAATTATCAATCCAGTTACTGTCTTTAAAGATCTACTTTAAATCCTGGACTTCATATACAGAAAATCATACAAAGAAGAGGAAGCAAACAAGGAAGTGAACAAACAATGACATCAACAAAACAACTCATAACAATGACGAGATCAAACAGAAAGGCCTCAATCAAAAAAAAAAAAAAAGCAGAGAATAATAAACACAGACAAGTTTAAAAAGGGTCAGAAGAGACATCAAACGGTATGGTATTACATTGTAAGCCATGTCGATCTGCCTTAAGCAACTTCACAATGCTCTCTGTCTGACAGCAATGCCATCCTTAGCCCTTGGTTTTGGTAAGAGAGGATTCATCCGAGGCTCCATCCCTGTGGGGACCATGAAAATGAATTTTGGTGCTCCTCTGTCACCATCCTTAGATCACTCAGGCTGACTTGCTTTTTCCACTTGGACTTAGTTGACACATCACTTATATGGCTGCTTGTTTTAAAACAAGCCTTTATGATCCCATACACTATCCTTTCTGATAGCTGTCCAGTTTTTTTGCATGAACATGCTGACAGAATATCTAGCAATTATACTTCACCTTGAGGTAACCCCAAGCATGTAAATCATGTGCTAGGTTGATGGTATAAAAAGAGATTTCTCTCATTCTCTCTGTCAACAGACAGGCAAAATTCCTACCTAGTATTAGATTGAACATATTCTAGGAGCTCACAAATATCATCTATGAGAAAGTGATGTTTCCATCTACTTGCCCTGCTGACTATAGATCAGGTTTCGCCTTATATTGTTATTGCTGTTACGTGCCGTCAAGTCGGTGCCAATCATAGTGATCCTATGTACAACAGAAGAAAACACCACCTTGCCCTGTGCTATTCTTATGATGGTTGTTAGGTCTGAGCCTATAGTTGCAGCCATTGTGTCAATCCATTTTGTCAAATGTCTTCCTCTCTTGCCATGCCCCACTTTACCTAGTTTTTTACAGTCCTTTGCCAGGTCTCTCTAGATAATATGTCCAAAGTATGTGAGATGAAGTTCCTCTGTTTGATCTGAGGAGCATTCTCACTGTACTTCTTCCAAGGCAGATTTGTTTGTTCTTTGGCTAGTCTAACGTACGTTCAATATTATTCAACTGCACAATAATTCAAATGTATCTATTCTTCTTCAGTTTTCCTTATTCAAGGTCCAAGTATCATAAGCATATGAGGCAAGAGGAAATAGCATGGCTTTGATCAAGCACATCTTAGTCCTCAAATTAGCATCCTTACTTTTCAACACTTTTAAGTAGTCTTGTACAGCAGTTTTGCCCAATGTGACACATCATTTGATGGCTTCACTGCCGCTTCCATGAAGATGGATCACCACCACAAGGGAGATGAAGTCTTTGCCAATTTCAGTCCCTTCTCTGTTTATCATAAGCCCTTTCCACTTTCAACCAGCAAAGTTGTGTCATCTGCGTACTGCAGAGTGTTAATCGGCCTTCCTCCAAACCTGATACCACATTCTCCTTCATATAATCCAGTCTCTCTGATTATTTGCTCAGCATAGAGATTGAATAGGAAAGGATATCACTCTAGAGCACACCATTCCTGATTTAAACATGCAGTATTCCTTTGTTCTTTTTGCACAACTGCCTCTTGATTCATGTACAAGTTTAGAAGAGCACAATGAAGTAGTCTAGAATTCCATTATTCTCAAAGGTACCCATAGTTTGTTATGACCCACACAGTCTTTGCACAATCTCTAAAACACAAGTAAATGTCTTGTATTCTCTGCCTTCAGCCAAGAGATAGCTGGCATCAGCAATGACATTCCTTCTTCCACATCCTTTTATGAATTTGCCCTGAGCTGCTGGCAGCTTCCTCTCAATGTACTTCTGCGACCATTGTTCAATGATCCTCAGCAAAATGTTATTTGCATATGATATTAACAATAGCATAAAACAAAACAAAATACCTCAACCCTAACTGTCATCAAGTCAATGTTGACTCATAACGACCCTGTAGGACAGGGCGGGACTGCTCCTGTGAGTTTCTTAGAGTGTAACTCTATGGGAGTAGAAAGCCTAGTCTTTTTCCCATGGAGCAGCTTTTGGTTTCAAACTGCTGACCTTGCAGTTAGCAGCCCAATGCATAACCACTACAACACCTGGGCTCCATGACATTAATGGCACTGCTCTATAATTTGTGCATTCTATTGGGTTACCTGGTTTGCAATGGACACAGATATGAATCTCTTCCAATCAGTTAGCCAACTGTGAAAGACGGCTATCTTTCACATTCCTGATTTAGAGGAATGAGTGCTCTTAGTGCTACATTAGCTGTTGGAAATATTTTAATTGGCATACCATCAATTATTGGAGCCGTGTGTGGGGCTAATACATTCAGTGCATCTTGGATCGTCCTTCAGTAGCATTGGACCTTTTGATTCTCCATTTCATTCTTGTACTCATTATTATTGGCTTTCTACATCCCCCCAACCTCTTCCTGCCATTACTCTAAAAAAGGTAGTAATCCTGTTTCTGTCTGTGTGGACTGGCCTAACCTGAATTTCATATTAAGAAAAAAACAAATCTTATAAAAAAGACCTCAAGAACAACAACAAAATAAAACAGAGAAAAATATAATTGAAAATAAGCAGAAAACAAAAACTCAAACAAATTTCAAAGAGGTCAAAAGGGGAAACAAATGATAAGTTGTTAAATTGTAACTTAACTACATCTGTATTAATCCACTTTGTGATACATTCTGTTTGATAGCAAGGCTGTTCATATCCTGGTCAATAAATACCATTAGTTTTTAATCATCTGCTACATATTGAAATGGTTTAATATCGACTAATTCTTTTTGGGTATAGTGACTGGGTATATTCTTTTCTTCTTTGGATGCTTCTGATTTCATCTGTGGGAAGAGATAACAGAGACACTCAATATCAGGAGTGAAAGCCAGGCTAGGGGCTGATTGTTCATATGTAAATTTGGGGTGAAGGTGAAGAAAATTAATACATGTCCCCCCAAGAGCCATAATATGACCTTGAGTCTATCCCACCTGAATTTGGAGACCATCGCAAGAACAGAGTTAAATTCATTGAACACTAACGACAAACGGCCTAATGGCATCAAGAACATCCTCTATAAAGAAAGCTAAATGTCATTAAAAATCCAGGAAATAACGACAAGATCAAAGTGGATGTCAGAAGAGAGACTCTGAAACTTGCTCTTAAACAAATAGTAGCTAAGGCAAATGGAGGAAATGATGAAGTACAAGGATTGAAGAGAATATTTGAAAGGGCACTTGAGAAGACGAAGCGTTACAGTGAAATATGCAAAGACCTAGAGTTAGGAAACCAAACACTGAAAGAATTGAAGAAAAAAAAATCCCGGCTTGAGGTGCCACATTGAGAGGGCAACTTTGTGGGCACCATGCTGAATGGTGAAAGAAGCATATAAAGGTTATGCCTGACAGGCAATTTAACCAGCTTGCACAGTGTGTTCCTTCTAATTTCTAAAGTTCCCTATCACTCATTGTTCTCCTTCTTTCTTTGAACGCAAGCGAAGTCCAGGGCTACCCGCTGCATTTTTATCACATGGCAAACAGATTGCTTTGTTTTTATAAAACAAATTAAAAATATATTGCCAGCAAGCTGATTCTGACTCCTGGTGAGCCGACATGCTGCAGGGTAGAACTGAACTCTAGCGTTTTCTGGGTTGTAATCTTTAGGGAAGCAGATTGCCAGGCCTTTCTTCCTTGGCGCTCCTGGGTGGCTTAACTGCAACCTTCTGATGAACAGCAATCGTTTATGCCACCCAGGGTTCTGTGTGACAGCACCCTTCTTTTTAGCATTCCTCTACCTTAAATCTTCATTCCCTAATCACCGAGTTTTACAGTATTTCTCCTTTGGGAATCATAAGACTTACTGGTTGGGTGTTAAAAAATATACCTTTCATTTATTTATTTAACATTTTTATTGGCACTTCATCCACATATTATACAACTCAAAAGTTTAATAATATCAAGAAGAGTTGTCCAGTCTTCACTGCAATCAATTCTAGAACATTTTTTATTAATGTGTGCACTTTGTTTCAGACATCAGGCATGCTTTGACATCTAAGAAATGAATAATTCTCATAGTGAGGGGCTATTTTAAAATGGTGTTACTGTCAAAACCACTTCCTGGCCTTTAAAAAAAATTTTTTTTCCATCAGTTTTATTGGCATTTCATTCACATATCAACCAATTCAGCAGTTCAGTCACACCAAGAAGAGTTGTACAATCATCCCCACAGTCAGTTTGTGGTCATCTTCTGGCCTTTTCCTTTAAAGGCAGACGTCTTTCTGTCACGTATTTGCAGAATTGTGCAGAGGAATTTAGTCTTCCAGTTGCTGATTTAACGGTTTTGAAGGGGCTCTTCAGCAGGTGGTGTGTCAGTTGTAGTTAACATTACTGCACTTTCAAGTAATCTGCAACTGGTTTCCTGCGTCTGATGGAAGCCTTTTAACTGAGAGACCAGGGCCTCTCCCCACCCTTCCTGCAGACCATGGGGAAGCGTTCCACCCTTTATCTCACACACAGCACATGCTTCCTCACCTGTTTTGTATCAAAGGGCTTTCATGAAACCCAAGATAATTATTTAGACTGGAGAATGCTGTTTTCCAAAGTGTGCCTGGAAGTTTACAAGCTGCGTAAATAAAAACGTCAGACTAGAGGGTGATGATAAACAAGAAAACAAATAAATACCTAACCACTGCTTAAAAGTTTCAACAAAAAGTATCTCATTGGATCCCATAACAATCTTGTCATGGGTGAGTTTCAAGGTTCTTCACCCCACCCTAACCCTTTCTTTACACGATAGGCTGATCGCATGGAGATGGTGAAACCATTACATCATTGATCAATTGTGTCATGACGGTGGCATTTAAGGTTTGTTGTCAACTTGGCTGGGCCTGACTTGCAGTAGTTTGGGATCTGAATTATCTTTCAGGATTAGATCTTCTTGGGGGTATGACTTGCTTCCAAAGGAAGTACACATGGCAGATTGGTCCAAAGGCGACATCTGGCTCATATCTAGCATCCAGTTCTTCGGACAGAAGCCAGTGCCCTGCTGTATTGCCTTGGAGTTGACAGCAATTCACCATCCTACGTGGCAGCTGTGGACTCATTCACATCTGCAGCCACAAGCCTGCCTCTAACCTCCTGATCTTGGGTTCATCAGCCCGTGTAGCAACGTGTGTGAAGAGAGGCCTGTAGCTTGACATCTGCCATGAGCTTGGAATGTGCCCTACTCAAACTATATGAGCTTTTTCTTTGATATAAACCTATCCATCAAATATTATCTATCTAGATAGATCCATACCCATATCTATATCTAAATCTTTAGAGTACTTCTAAAGCTATGTGAGCTGTTTATTAGGTATAAACCTCTCTTCCTTTATAGATATTTATATCTATAGCCTTATGTTTCTATAATTTATATTTCTATGAAGATATATTTATATCTACATCTATATGTTAGGAGGTTTATATAAAAGAAACAGCTTACATAGTTTCAGAGGAGGATAAGTTAAATAGATAGAGAGAGACTTACATATAAGCTTTATTTGTTTGGATTCTCTAGAGACCTAGTCTAAGATACCACATGACTTTATACAGAAGTGTTAAGAGCTCATGCTCAGGGAACAACCTTCTAGGTTCAAATCCTATCTCTACTACTTACGACTTATGAGATTTACATTAAGCTATAACTTACAGTATGCTTAGCTTTTATAAGCCATATTTTCTCTACTTGTAGACTAAGAATAATGTAAGCTGTGAAGGTTAAATGTGTTCATTAAGTTATATTTTATATGCAGATGAAATGAAATTTTATATAGCTATGTGTAATTGCCATTCTCTTCCTTCCATCCTTTCAGGGCCTTTCGTGAGTCCACTGCACTGTCCTCTGCACCTTGAGTGGTGGCTGGCACGTGGCTGATGCTCTATGATCACTTGCTGAATAAATGAGTAAACCACTCCTCAAACTCTGGACCACCCTCAGCCCAAACATATGACCCCTAATTAAGGTCCTCCCCTTAATTTACACACTTACTGTAAAGATTCTGATATCATCACTCATTTTTAAAATCATCTTATTAGGGGATCATACAATTCTTATCACAATCTAAACACAATTGTGTAAAGCACATTTGTACACTCATTGCCCTCATCATTCTCAAAACATTTGCTCTCCACCGAATGCCCTGGCATCAGCTCCTCATTTTTCCTCTCCCTCCCTGCTCCCCCTCCCTCATGAACCCCTGATAATTTATAAATTATTAGTCTGTCATATCCTGCATTGTGCGACGTCTCCCTTCACCCACTTTTCTGTTGTCTGTCCCCCAGGGAGGAGGTAATATGTAGATCCTTGTAATTGGTTCCCCCTTTCCAACCTACCCTCCCTCAACCCTCCCAGCATCACCATCCACACTGATCACCACTCATTTTATGGTTAAAAAAACAACAACCCCAAAACACCATGTTTGTTTCTGCCCTATCCTTATTAACTCTAGTCCGTGGAAAAGAAGCATGCCTTCTCATGGGCAGGTCTTCTGGTCAGAGGGTTCTCCTATTGTAGTAGTTGTCCTCCCACATGAGTATAATTTTCTTTTTACCTCTTCCTCCTTTTACTTCTTATCAAGTCTGATTATTTTTTTATTTTACATGAATTAGAATAATGCTAAAAAAGCAAATACAAATATCACAAGTTAAAAGATACACCACGGCTGGAACAAAGGAAAAATAACTATTTTTAGTACATTTCCCCCAAACATTTTTATTGGCATACAATGTACATATCATACAGTTGACTATTTCAATTGTTCAATCATATCTAGGGGAATTGTACAGTCAGTACCACATCTATCTTCGAGCATACCCCCACCCCCATGGTTAAATCACCTTTAAAATGAGTTGTGTAATCACCACCACTTCTAGTGCTCACCCACCCCCCCACCCCTTCATTATTTACTCCTGAAATTCCCTTTCCCTCACTCAGCCATCTCCAACCACTGCAAGTCCTATAATACCTTGTACCAGTTATTATCCTTATACCTCCACTCCTCTTGTGCTTCACATCTGGGAAAACCCAAGAGAAGACAAAGAAAAATTGCACTAAGGCGGTAAGGAAAAGATCATAATAGAACAAACACAAAAATACAAATAATGCATGAGAGGGAGAAGACCCCCCTCAACATTCAAGAAGCCAGGAAAGAAATTTCTGTCCTGCAACATCTAAGTAATGCTTGCACCCGGAACACATCCCGTACTTTTAAGGATATTTTTTTTTTCAGTTTCTGAACAAATAAGGAGCCCTGGTGTCATAGAGGGTTAAATATTGGTCTACTAGCTGTAAGATCAGAAGTTCAAACCCACCAGTCACTCCATGGGAGAAAGGTCAGGCTATTTGAGCCCACAAAGATGTAGTTTCCAGAGCTCAATGGGGAAACTCTACTGAGTCTTATAGGGTCTCTGTGACTCAGTTGGTTGTTTTGTGTTATTTTTGTCTGAATAAAGTGTCCCACATTTTCAATTTGCATTGCACCCTGCACACTTTGAGACAGCTTGCTCAGTATTATTGAGGCATACAGGTCAATGACACTGCCTAGTCCTGTAGTAGGTACTATTCTTTGACTATGTTTTTCCTGATTCCTCCACATAGCAAACCTGGACAGTCTTCTCTATCACCTTGTTGAGGCCAGCTTCATCCATACTCACAACATGGTCTTCATCTTCCCCACACCCATGCTGTTTACTTATTTTTCTGACAGAGGGCACAGCATTTTCAAAATGTCCTAAAGTATTGCCAAGAACATAGCTCTGTTTCCCAGGCAAAGGCATCTTTCCAAGCCACAAACAGATTGTGAGAATGGAATTCATCTTCTCAGAAAACTAGATGCTGAAGTCCTGTAGCACTTTTTCCTGGAACCCATGATCGGAATGAACTTGCTGGTTACTTTTCTAACTGTCTTTGTGCCTATCAATGACTTTGCTGATGGTGATCTCTATTTATTCTGACTGATTGAGGAGCTCGTTATGGAAACCATTACCTGAGACCTATGGAGACTGGGGGGATTAGACCAGCTATCCCACATCAAGCTGGGTCCGAAATGAGGCGTGCGGATGAAAGGAAAAGAAAGACACACAAAGAATGGGATTGGGAGGACTTCCATCTGATGGACTGAAGTACTGAGTATATTCAAAGCTTTGTTTTTATACTCTTATTACATAAGGGAATGGTTACAGAATAAACATCAAATAATTTGCTTTAAAAACATTCTGAACCTCTTATCTATGCAGGTGTTACTTAACTAGGCACACTTTCTAAACACTTGAATAATAACAGCACTATATTCTAAGATAAACACAAGGACATGCAAGGTTCAAAAGAATCTTAAAGAGGTCTTAAAGAACTGAGTTACTTTGTATTGCTTTTAGCTGCTAGGTAAACAGAGGCACAGGGGACTAATTAGTCACCCACCAAGAAACACCTTTACCAGCAGACCTCCTACAGGAGACTAGCTGAGAAAGCCTAGAAACTGCAATGGACTTCATTTTAGGCCTTGATTTTGTAAGAATAGGAAAATTAAAACAAATCTATGAGAGCCAAATATGACTTTGAGTATCTCCCAGCTGAATTTTGAGACCATTTCAAGAACAGATTTGAAGCATTGCACACTAATGATAGAAGACCTAATGACATCAAGGACATCCTACATCAGATAAACCCCTCAGGCACAGTAGTAGGAGTAGCAATATCCTGAAGTTAGGGGGAGAGTCAGGGATGGGTAAGGGAGAGAAAGTGGGACCCCGTCACTAGATTAGATATAGAGCCCTGCCCCCCAAAGGGGACAAATAAAATAAAATGGGTGAAGGGAGGCAACAGAGTGTCAAATATGAAATAATAACAATATATAATGGATCAAGGATTCACAAGAATGGGGGGGGGGAAAGTGAGGCGCTTATACCAGGACTCAAGTAGAAAATGTTTTTGAAATGATGATGGCAACATATGTATAAATATGCTTGATACAATTGATGTATGGAATGTTGTAAGAGCCCATAATAAAATGATTTTTAAAAGGGAGAACATCCTACATGAAGAAAGCAAAACATTATAAAAAATGCAGGAAAGAAAAAAATGATCAAGCTGATGGTGCCCGGCTATCAAAAGATACAGTGTTTGGGGTCTTAAAGGCTTGAAGATAAACAAGAGGCCATTACAATGTTCTACCTATAAACCCTTCCAAGAAGGAAGTGAGTGAAGGGAGACATTGGTCGGTGTAAGAATGAAAAAAAAATTAATAAACTATCAGGGGTTCATGTGGGAGGGAGGGTGTGGAAGAGAGGGGATAAATGAGGATCTGCCACTCAAGTACTCCCTCAATGCAAGAACACTTGTTCTATTAAACTGGCATTCCATGATGCTCATCTTCCCAACATGAACGCTGAAGATAAAGTGGGTGCATAAGCAAATGTGGTAAAGAAAGCTGATGGTGCCCAGCTATCAAAAGATAGAGTGTCTGGGGTCTTAAAGTCTTAAAGATAAACAAGTGGCCATCTAGCTGAGAAGCAACAAATCCCACCAGGAAGAAGCACACCAGCGTTTGTGATCATGAAATTCGATGGGATAAGGTATCAGGCATCAAAGAACAAAATAATCACATCATTATGAATGAGGGGGGAGTGCAGAGTGGGGACCCAAATCCCATCTGTAGGCAACTGGACATCCCCTTACAGAGGGTTGTGGGGAGGAGACAAGCCAGTCAGGGTGCAGTGTAGCAACGATGAAACATTCAACTATCCTCTAGTTCTTTAATGCTTCCGCCACCTCCCATTATCATGATCCCAATTCTACCTTACAAATCTGAATAGACCAGAGGATGTATAATGATCCAGATAGGAACTGGAAACAGGGAATCCAGGACAGATGAACCCCTCAGGACCAGTGGTGGGAGTGGTGATACTGGGAGGGTGGGGGGGAAAGTGAGGTAGAAAGGGGAAGCGATTATAAGGATCTACATATAACCTCCTCCTTGGGGGATGGACAACAGAACAGTGGGTGAAGGGAGACATTGGACAGTGTAAGACATGACCAAATAATAATATTTTATAAATTATCAAGGGTTCGTAGGGGGCAGGGAGAAAAAATGAGGAGCTAGGGCTCAAGCAGAAAGCAAATGTTTTGAGAATGATGATGGCAACAAATGTACAAATGTGTTTGACACCATGTATGTATGGATGGATTGTGATAAGAGTTTTACGAGCCCCCAATAAAATGATTTTTTTAAATTGAGGAGCTGATACCAAGGGTTCAGGTAGAGGGGAAGTGCTTTGAACGTGATGATGGCAACGAATGTACAAATGTGGTTGGCACAATGGATAGATGTATGGTTAATGATGAGAGTTGTACAAGCCCCCAATAAAATGTTCTTTTTAAAAGTATAATCAAAAGCAACAATATTAAAGAATAATGAGATTAAAAACAAAAGAAAATGATGATGGCACTCTGTACAAATGCGCTTGGTATAATTAATGTACTAATTGTTATAAGAGGTGTAAGAACACCCAATAAAATGAATTATTAAAAAATTTTTAAATTATCAAAAGAGATTTCAGAAGAGACGCTGAAACTTCTCTTAATCATAGAGCAGTGAAAGCAAATGGAAGACATGATAAAGTCAAAGAGCTGAATAGAAATTTTCAAAGGGCAGCTTGAGAAGACAAAACCAAATATAATGAAAGGTGCAAAGACCTAGAATTAGAAAACCGAAAGGGGAAAACATGTTCAGCTTATCTGAAATGGAAGTAACTCAAGAAAAACCCAGGCCTTGTGCTGAAATGCTGAACGATCTCCCAGCAACTTAGTCGGTGACGCAGGAAACATCAAAGGAAGATGGAAAGAAGACACAGAGTCTCTGTAGCAGAAAGAACTCATCGCCATGCCACCCTTTCAGGAAGTAGCATGAGAGAAAGAACCGACGATGCTGAAGGAAGAAGTTCAAATGGACTGAAATCATTAGGCAACCAGTCTCCAGGAACTGGGGGTATCAACTGAAATGTTTCAACAAGCTGATGAAGCCTTGGAATGCCCTGTTTGGGAAAGTAGAGGGACAGGGAGAAAGAGGAAGGTCGTCAAGGAGATCGCTTGACACCGTGGCTTCCACAATGAGCTCAAGCATCGGCCAGCTGTGAGGATGGTGCCGAGCCCGTGCTTCTCTCGAAGGTGCATAAGGTCGCTCTGGGTCAGAAGCGACTCCGCGGCAAATCCAAGCGGCATGGAGGGGCGGTGCGAAAGAGGAGTACGCACAAGGAGAGCCACCGACACCGTTAAGAACAACTGCTGCGCAGGCGGGCCCGGGAGGCGGCTCCTGCTGCTGTGAGCTGGAACGGACTCGATGGCATCAACAACAACAACAACAACAACAACAACAACAACAACCCGAATCCCAGTAGCCCTGGAGGTGCAATGATTCCGTGCTCGTCTCAGGACAGACCTGGGGGGTTGAAATCAGCAGCAGCTCTAAATTCATCAAGTGCACTCAAACGTCACACTTGTTCACATGGTTTCTTGATCTTTCCTACAGATTTATTGGTACCTGTCTTGGGAATCTCGTGCTGCCAAAATAAAAGACCACAAATGGATAGCTGGATGGCTTTAATCTACAGAAATGTTATTTTCTCACAGTTTATGAGGCTCAGACACACTGCCACCCAATTTGCCTCCTGGTGCCACGAGGGGCCAGGGCCGACCAGCTTGTGTGGATTTCGGCGGCCGGCACTCCGAGGTCAGACTCCAGGGAAAGGCTTCCAACCATCAGTTCTCGTGGAAGGTCTTCGCGACTCCAGTTTCTGCCTTTCCTTCCTTCCAGGCCGCCGGGTGTCTCGGCAGTGGTTTTACCACCTGCCTCTGCCTTTCTTCTTCCTTGTTTAGCCTCCTCCCCCCGTTATTATTTTATTTTATTTATTTTTAAGGGTAGAATTATTTTATTGTCATTTATAATCAGATGTTAGCTGGGTATATAGTCTTCATACTTGATTCTTCTTTCTTGTAAATACAAAAAGGTTTACACAGCTGATGGCTGCTTACATTTTCAGGAAGCATAATTAACTTAATTCGTTAATGGTAGCTTCAAGTTTTTCCTTATTAGCACCAGAAAATTCACCCACCTTTTGTCCCTTTTTATAAAACTGAAATGTTGGCATGCGTTTGACTTCACACTCTGAAGCAACATCCTGGCAGTCATCCACATCAACTTCAAGGAAGACCACATTGCCATACTTTTCACTGAGGGAATGATAGAAAGGCTTGATCATTTTGCAAGGCCCGCACCACGTGGCGGAGAAGTCCACCACTACAAGCTTCTCTCCAGCACTCTTCAGAGCGCTCTGAAAATCTTCCTTGCTATCGATCTGCTTCACCATTTTGACCGTTGGGCTTGGACGAGCAACCGGGGCAACAAGAAGAACGGAACACGACAGTGAACCAAGCTTGGACCGCCCCCCCCCCCCCGTTATTATTTTAAATGAGGCCATTTATTAACCCGGAATGATTAGTTCTAATGTTTTGATTCGGGTTCTGGAGGAGACCCCAGAGCCGCCCAGAAGCGCAGCATCATGCTGTGGAAGTGCTTTCGGACGCCTTTCCTATTGTCAGGGTCTCACGCCTACCGTTTGGAGTAGGTCTGTCCTGAGTAAATCCCTGGTGCCGTGCTGGCTTTTATGAGGGCTGCCAGCAGTGACTTCTTCGTTAGTCCCCACGCAGGTGTCTGCTGCTCTCGCACGTGCCTCTCCAGATGGCAAACAACTGCTCTTCAGAAATGCTGCCGGTCTGCCGTCCCGGCCAGCTTGTGTGGAGAACTAATTCTCCCCGCAGAGGGCAGGGCTGGTCAGCTTGACAATGTCTACGCATTCAGAGACTTGCAGGCTCCCAGGGGTTTGAGGAAAGCTGCCAGAGCTGAGAGGGCTGCTTGCGGCTTCGTGCCTTGTGCTGTGACTCCAGGCATGTCACCACATAGCAACCAGCTGAAACGCTGAAACTCTTTTCCATATTTTAAAAGAGATTAACTCAAATTAAACCGCCCCACAAATTCTGTCGCATTAGCAATAGCAAAGGCAACACCTTTCCAAATGGGTTTATAATCACAGGCATAGAGGCCAGGATTTATAGCATTTTGGGAGGAGCGGGGGACAAAGACTGTACAAATGGCTAGGAGGCCACGTCTGACCTCCAGGGCTTTGGTAGGAGAACCCATCTCCACACCAGCCCAAGGCCAATCGTTACAAAGACAGACGCATCTCTACTGTCCATCCCTTTTCACCCTATTTTGACACCCACTGTTTCTCTCACGATACCATACTTTTTCTGCTGAGTTTGATCATTCTTTGCCATGGCTACACAGAGCTCACAGACAGCAATCACAATTATGGGGTTTCCTAGGGGAGTTTACTGTTTACTGCAAGCAAGTATCAGTAAACAGTAAGGGTCTGATCATTACTTAGTCTGTCCGTCTGCAGCAGCACCTCTCGTTAGCCAGCAGCCAAGTGGCTCTCTCTGGTCCTCTGCCTCTCAGCCATGCGGCCTCTGCCCTTGGCCGCTGCCTCCGTGGGGCAAGACGTCTGCCGGCTGCTCTGCCTGGTCATCTCATAGTCTCCATGCTGTTGTGCTATGATGCTATCATGGGTCTCCATTTCACTGGTCTTGAAAAACCTTAGGTTTTTATCTTCACATAGTTGAATATAATATTTAGGACATATTCATATTTTTATCATGTAAGAACTTTTGCCTTTGTTAAATGTATACGAAATAACATTGCAATCTATTTCTGTGAATTAAACCAAAAAAGTACTAACTCCTGTGAATTACCTTATAACTGGCTATTTTACTTAATTATATCACTCATTCATATGCTTTTTCTATTGATTGTTCAGAATCTTATATGTGGGAAATATTATACATTTGAAAATAGTGCTGATTTTGTTTTTCCCTGTGTGTCACTCAAACAGCATTCTCACTCTTTAATAGAGGCTCTAATATTCTTTACAATGGCGACATAGAACTCACACTGTTCATGATTCAAGGCTTTATGAAGGAAGTTCGCGGGTAGGAATACAAGTGAGACCTGCTTGGACATTCATATGCGGCCACGACAGTGTTATGGACCCACAGTCACACAGGTGCCTACCTAGGACATGGAAACAAATGGAACTATTGAAAAATCAAGACTGATAGCTGATCAATTCATCCCAGTTGCAGGTGGAACTACAGAAGCAGGGACGGGACTATTGCAGATTAGGTAAATTGACTAGTTTGGTCTAGGGCCTTCCAACCACGCTGGCTGGGGTATGATGGTAATCATGGGGCCCTAGTGCTCCAACTTCCATCCAGGGCACGCCAAGGCAAATTCCCGAGGGTACAACTTTCCACATTGGTGATCGATGGTCACAAAGAATTCAATGGAGGCTCAACAGTGTGGAGATTCAGAATGGATTTAAGGGTTCCATTGTAAATCATAGCCTTCCAGAAGCCTAGTTGTCAGAATTTAAGCTCTTACATAAGAGTAAGCAAAGTTGGCCATGGTGGATTTCCTGACATTTCTGTATTCTTCAATTAGTGGAACATTTCCAAATTACAATAATGGTATTTAGATGTTGGAGAGAAAAACAAAATTACAAAAATGATCTCATGCACACAATAACATCTTGAATACTTTGAGAGTATGGGGTTGTTTTCTTTTACTTTAATTTAAATTCTAACAGTATTCTAGCATTAAATATAATTCTTGTTTTTGATAGTGAGACCTGTAATTATTCCAAAGATTTTTTTCCCTCTACTATTAGCTTACTAAGAGGTTTTCCTTTTGTTATTTTTAATAAAATGTGAATTTAAAATTTTCTCAAAGAATTAATATTTATTTTCCCTTTAGTATAAAATAGTGAATTTTATGAATAAATTTCCAAATGGTGAATTATTCTTTTATTTCAAAGTGTATCCAATTCAACTTGTGGTTTGTTATACCAAGAATATGTTTGCTTTACCTTCTCTCTCTTTATTCTTCTCTTATTGTTGTTGTTTTTAAATCTATTGCTATTTCCTTTCCCTCCTACCCCTTATCTTTCAGTAGGCTCCAAATATACTTTAAAAAAATCTTTTAAGTCATTGCTTAATATAAAACTTTTAAAATTATAAATAAATCATTTTATTGGGGGCTCTTAGATCTCATAGCAATCTATACATCAATTGTATCCAGCACAGTTGTACCTATATTGCCATTGTTATTTTAAAAATATTTTCTTTCTGTTTGAGCACTTGGTATCAGCTCCTCTTTTTTCCCCTCCCTCCCAAATCCTCCCACCCTCATGGACCCCTGATAAATTATAAATTATTATTTTCATATCTTACACCATCCACTTTCTCCCTTCACCCATGCTATGGTTGTTCATTCCCCAGGGGGGTGTGTGGCAAACACAATTTTTAACATCTGGTAAAGTTGGCAATTTCAATTATTTCCTTGGAAATGCCCCCTGCCTTTACCTCATTTTCTTCTATCTGAACAGGTTTACTCTATACTTGAAGCACAAATATCACTCTAAAATTTTATTTTTCGGTCATCGTATTCCTTCTGCCCTCTCCCAGCTTGGACTCATTGTTCACGGGCCTCCGTCTTCTTGCTCCATTCATTGTCTTGTCATGCTGGAGTCATCCACCAGGTTCAGCTCAAGGGACAGCGCCTTTAATGGCATGCCACGACAATCCTCAGCAATTCCAGTGCTCTTCTCAGCCTCAGACTCATTTGCTGGGAGCTTGCTTCAAAGTCACCCTGAAGATTCCTATCCCTCTTAATTTATGCACTCTCCTGGTAGAGGGAGGACTCTCTCCAGTACTGAGAAAAAATACGTATGGGAGATAAAATTGTTGAGACAATTCATATGTCAGTGTGTTTTCACTCTATGCTCCTATTTCATTGATGTTTTTACTGAGCCTAGCATTCTAAATGAGAAACTTTCCTCTCAGAATTCTGGAGGCTGAAGCCATTCTTGTTACTGAATGGCTCCACATTCCTCCCGTCTTCTATGGAATCAAAGAATTTATAGTTGTTAACAGTGTTCTGAAATTTCACAGTAATTTTCCTCCACTTGGCTGGGAATTTTAGTTGGCAATTTTTCCCTTTGGCTTCCATACATTTTAAAATTATTTCATTGATGATAACCACCTTCCATTTATCTCTCCGCCCTTCAATTAACCCCATATGTGTTTATCGGCCAGGTTGGCACAATAAACTACCTCACTCAGCAACCCTATTGGGCATGGTGAACTGCCTCTGTGGCCTTCTAAGACTGTTGCTCTTTAGAAAGCTTAATTTTTTCTTCTGCAGAGCAGCTGGTGGTTTCTGAAATGCTGACCTTGTGGCTAGCAGTCCAAAGAATAAGTAATTAACGATAATCCCAGTCCCTTTAGGCAGGGGGTGTTCAATAATCTTTACTTGTTTTTTCATTTAAGCATGTAGGAATTCAAAGCTGATTTTGATCACTATCGTGAAAGTGGAACATGGAAGAAGGAGAACAGTGGAGGAAGAGATGCATTTGAATTGTGTTGCGCGAGAGGAATATTAAAAGCACATGGACGGTGAAAGGACAAACAGCTTTGTATTGGAAGCAGTAATGCTAGCGTATTCCTTAGGAGCCAGGTCTTGCCATCCTTGAATGCTGCTCCGTGAAGGAATACTCCAGCTTTACTCTAGACCAGTGGTCCTCGACCTTCCTCATGCCGCAAACCTTAATACAGTTCCTCATGCTGCGGTGATCCTCTAACCATAAAATTATTCTCGTTGCTATTCATAACTGTAATTTTGCTACTGTTATGAATTGGGCAACCCCTGCGAAAGGGTCATTAGACTCCCAATGGTGTCGTGGCCCACAGGTTGAGAACCACTGCTATAGACCTATTATAAGGAGAGACCATTGCCTGGAGAAGGACATCATGTTTAGTAAAGTAGAAGGTCAATGGATTGATACTGTGACTGCAACAATGGGCTCAGGCATAGGAACAATTGAGAGGGTGGAGCAGTGTTTTATTCTGTTGTGCTTTATTCTGTCGCTATGGGCTGGAGTCAACACGATGGCACCTAATGACAACAGCATTTCTATGGGACTTTTGGAGTTTGCATTTCACATGAAGGTTATCTTAAGTGATTTGCCTTTTGAGGCCCGTAGACTAGTCATACTCCTGAATATATTCTTCCAGTCTTCTTTAGTAAAGATTTCTCAACATTCAACATTCAGTATAAATATGGACACCTGATATCCCTATATTCAGATAAGTAGGCATGGACTCATCTTCATGAGTTTGGAACCAACCCAATCAGGCACAGAGCCCTGCACTTGGGTCCCTGCTTGGTTTATCTGCTGTTGCCATCTTGAAAATAATTTTTGAATAAGGGATCCTCACTTTCATTTTGCATTGGACTCCACAATTATAGTCAATCCTGGGTTCCCATACCCTTTACTCTAGATTTAAATGGGTAGTGATGCAGGCTGTACTCTCTCCAGGAGTCCTGGTGGCTCAATGGCTTAAGTGTTGGGCTGCTTGCCTTGAGGTTTGCAGCTGCTCTGTAGGGGGCAGATGAGGCTTTCTACTCAAGTAAATAGTTACAGTCTCAGAAACCCAGAGGACAGCTCTACCCTGTCCCACAGTGTCACCATGAGTCAGAATTGACTCGATGGCTGTGATTTTGTGTTTTTGGAGTTTTCTGATCATCAGCATGTAATTCCTAATTGATCTTCAAACAATTCTCCCTAACTGAACATTGCTTTCTGTCCTCCTTTCTTCTTTCTGGAAAGATGCTGTATCATAAACTAGCTTCCCATAGACTCCAAGGAACCGGTCTGCTGGTATAGTGGCTCATGCATCGGGCTGCTTTGCCACAGAGTCAGCATTTCAAACCCACCAGCTACTCGAGAGAGAAAAGATATCGTTTTCTCCTCTGGAAAGACTTAAAGCCTCAAACTCCTGGGGTAGTTGGCTTATGCTCCATACGGTCATTGTGAGTCAACATTAACTCAGTGGCCGTGCGTTGTTAGTGATGAGCACCAAGCTCCCAATATGCTGCCAGCTGCCTCTTCTCTCATTCTGTACAGAGCTGGCACTAACCGTCTATCTGCAGGCTGGAAAGGCATCACCTCTTCCTGCCACCATGAAGATTGCTCTCAAACTTCCGTGGGTAGAGTTTTTCTCCGTGATGGTGCTTTGAAATGAATTATGTCACCCTCCCCCAAAATGGGTTGAGGAGAGGCACTGCTGTGGACAAATAACTATTGTCCTTAATATTTTCTGATCCTGGCTTGTGGCAAACTGTTAATTTCTTTAATAAATCCCCATAACTGTGAACGTTGTCTGTGAGTTCTGTGTGGCTATCACAAAGAATTCTCAAACTCAGGAGAGAGGGAGAGCACCATGGGAGGGATGGTGCCTGTCAGAACAGGGTCAAGGAGAATTGGGTAGAAACCTGTCTGACCTTTACCTGATGGCAGTTGGCCTTGGGCTGATAAATAATTCGATTCTCCTTCTCCTTGATGTAGCCAGAACTTGTCAGATAGGACTAACACCCCATTTTCTCCGTATGAACCCTATGTTGGAATACAGTTTACTGGATTGTGTTTAACAGGCCATGTCAGTGCATGCTTGGTGTGTTTTCCACCTACTCATTTACGAAACTGATCTGTCTTGGAAAAAGTATAGCCAGAGTGCTCCTTAGAGGCAAGGAAGGCACGACTTTCTCTTGTATCCATTGGGCATGTTGTCAGGAGAGACCAGTCCTTGGAGAAGGACATCATGCTTGGTAGAGGGCAGCACAAAAGGGGCAGGCCCTCAAGAATAGGGACTGACACAGTGGCTGCAACAATGGCGCAAGCAGGGGAACCACAGTGAGGGTGAACCAGGACCAGGCAGCATTTCGTTCTGTTGTGCAAAAGGTTGCTATGGGTTGGAATTGATCCATGGCATGAATGTAACAACAACAACAGTTGAGATTAAAAAGAGCAGATTGGGGACAGAGAAGAAGCACTAAAGGAGAATGATTACCCCCAAGTTACCAGGAGTGTCAAAAAAAGATGAGACAAGGATTTTCCTCCAGAGTGAACCCAGGCAGGCTTCCCTTACGCTTGGCACCCTGGTTTCCAGCATCCTGAACTAAAAGAGCCATGGGCCATAAAGGTTGTACCGTTTCTGTATTTCTGTTAGAGTAACACTAAGAATCTGAGAGAGATGGTAAACATACATGTGCACCCCTGGTCCTGACATGTTACAGCAGCCTGGCCCTGGCTCTGGCGTCGTCTCTCTGCGTGATACGGGCCATCTGACCCTTTCTTCCTGGTGATCATCTACTGCATATGTTTACCATTCAGCAAGACCTAAATGCATGCATTTAGCATGGAACTATCTTAAGCAGGGGATTGTGGAGAGGAAGGGCGGAAAAATTTTAAGGTATATAATTTCTAGTAATTAAAATTTATAACACATTCATATAGATGGTTTTATTGGTTGAAATACTGACATTTCACTTTGATGTCTTCAGCACTGCCAGCTATGTATCCTTTCCCTATTGCATAGGAAAGGAAGTTGGATCTGAAGTGGTGAAGTGATTGTTCCAGAGTTCACACACAGAGTGCTGAGCCTCAAATCTGTGGTCCCAAATATCTTTGTTTCCAGTGTAAATTTGCAAGTCTGTTTCATTCACAGGCAGACAAAGCTTTCTGTATTTCGTTTTACGTCTCTACTTTAGCTCAATTTCTTCCTCAAGGGAAGCTAATCCTTCCTCCAGGGCCGCTCACAGCAAGACTTCAGTGTCTTCACTACATTACCTTCGCAAGCACTCATTGTCCAGGGGAAGACAAGGCTGCTTTGTAACAGGCCCCAGCCTAGAGTTCAAGTTTTTATTTATTTAATACCACTCCTTTAAAAAATGTATAAACCACCTCACAGAGTCTTAAAACTGAAATAGGAACTATCTTCTCTGTAATAATGGAACACACAAAAAATAGAGGGTATCATTAAAAATGACCAATTTGCTGGACAGGAATTAAAAAGATTTTACTTTTAGACTTATTTTTGTTAAAATTGAGCACCTGGGGTCTTTGTTTTTTAGTTTAGTTCTCCCCAACCCTCTAAGCCTTTCCTAATCTTTGTAAATAGTTCTTATTAAACTTTTGTTAGCTATTCCATTTTACAGCCTCGATATGCAAATACAGTTCTGTCTATAATTCTGATTGCTCAAATGGTTGTATTAAATGACTCTAAAGAGGCAGCATGTTTGAAAGAAGACAAATGTTCTTAGTGTAAAAGCTAGCTTGAGCAGCATTATTTATCTAGGTTAGAAAGTAACTTTATTTATTGGAAATGATCAATTGATTTGCTTGGGTAGAATGCAAAATATGCTAAATGAAAACTAGAAGAAGCAAACAGGTTTAGAATCCACAATGTAAAATTCGTGCACAATTCAATCTCCGAGAACTCGAATGAATGACTTTTTAGTTTAGTGTATTGCTAGGACTATACGGGCTTAGCTATTAATTCTATGCTTCCATGAGCCTCTTGAAGCCCCCTTATAACAACAGCTGGCTCTAACTCATACAATAAATCACTCATGTAAAATAAAGAAACTTGCATCTCTCTGGTAGAAAATGCTGGTTATTAAACAATATAAAATAAGTTTGTAAATGCATCAAAGATTCAAATATAAAAAGTAAAGGCAAAATAAAATACTAAAAGAAATGGGATACTTTTTTTCCCTTGAAATAATGAGGGCTTTTCTGGTTATTACAAAAACAGAGGCCATTTTTATGAATGATTAATATCATGATAGAACAAATAATTTTGATGATAAATTAGACCACAAGACAAAAATGCAGAGTGGAAAATTAATATAAAAAATTAAACAGGAAATTGAAAAATGATCTAAATAGTTACCGGTAGTTCATCAATTAGGAAATATGTACATGCCAGTACATTTGTCATGTGCTTGGTTCAAGAACAGCACAGAGACCAGACCTGACCTCCTCTGGCTATACAAGGGAGAATCCAGCGCCATACCAGCCCAAAGCAGAGGTCAGACTCTCTTGACCCCCAGCCTTCGCTAACCTTTATCATCACTGGCAGTTCTTCTCACAACACTCTACTTTTCTGCTGGGTCCCCTAACGCATTGAAAGGTCCATAAAGAATTCAGAATTACGGGGGCTGTTTAGGGAAGTTAACAGATGACCACGAAGCAGGATAAGACAGTAGTAAGGATGCCGGCATTGCTCCACAGCAGCACATCTCCCCAGGCAGCACCCAGGTTGCTCTCTCTGTTCTTCAGCCTCTTAGTCATGTGGTCTTTCTGCCTCTGCCTCTGTGAACCAGGAAGCCCACCTGCCTGTCCACCTCACTGCCTCACAATCTTAGGTCTCAGAGGTGTGCCCCTTGGTTCTGCCTCAGTATGGCTCCTTTGTTCTGTCCATCCCTTGGCTTCCAGTGCCTTGGGTCTCAAACTCCCTTCCTTTAAACAGGTATTTCGAATGTACTTCAATCGTAGTGCTTCTTCCTTGATGGTCCCTGGATTCACTGATCCTGCATCTGACACACTCTCTTATACACAGAGAAGTGGCATGCAAAAGTGACCAGTCCCTCTATTAATGTGTCAACACCCTATTTGCAGGCCACCATCCAATCATTTGGTGGGAATTACAGAGACATGGGAAAAAAATCATATTAAGAAATTTCACTTCCTTCAGGAACTAGAGGAACAATGCGAGGTGTTGTGTGTGTGTGTGTGTGTGTGTGTGTGTGTGTGTGTGATATATGGCACCCTGGTTGAATTACCCCTTCCTCATAACCCTTCTGTGAGGAGATGTTCAAGCCCATCTACAGATGGGCTTTGGGTCTCCACTCCAATTCCCTTCTTTCACATCGATAAAATATTTTGTTTTGGTTCTTTTGATATCTGATACCTCCTCCTGTCAATAACTCATGATCACACAGGCTGGTGTATGTACTTCTTCCATGTGGGTTTATTTGCTTCCCTGTTAGATGGATGCGTGTTTAACTTCAAGTCTTTAAGACCCCAGATGCCACATCTTTTGATAGCCAGGTACCATCAGTTTTCTTCACCCCATTTGCATATGCACTCATTTTGTCTTTAGCTATCGTTTTGGCAAGGTGAGTATCAATGAGTCCCAGGTTAACAGAACAAAGTGTTCTTGTGTTAAGGGAGGCTTTGAGTAGAGGCCCAAAGTCCATGAATATATGTACATTGGCCTCTATCCCTTTCAATATAAATTAAGATATTTACATCTATACATACATACAGCTGTGTCTCTATATGTAGCTTTAGTCGCCTACTTCTTTCCTCTATTTCCTTTTATTTTCCTCCTGTCCAGCTATCATGTTCACCCTCCATTTGGCTTTCAGCAATTCCTCTTGGATACATTACAGTTGATCAAACCCCACTAGGTATTATACCCCTCATGAGGGTAGGCAGATGGTGGGGGCAGGGGATAACGTTAGGCAGTTTGCTAGTCTGGGTTGACTAGCAAAACAAATTCATAGACACGCATATGTTTGTAAGAACTTTATATACAAGAGCAGTTGAATACGGAGAAAACATCCTAGCCCAGTCCAGATCAAGTCCATAGGTCTAATATTAGTCCATACGTCTGATACTAATCTACAAAGTCCTATTCAGACACATCAAACACATGCAATGACGCTGAATGCAAGAAGATCACAGGCCAGTGGCTGGGAAGTCTTGTGGATCCAGTGGCGATGTAAGCATCTCAGCACTGGCAGGGATCCTCACGTGGCTACTCCGGCTCCAGAGTTCTAGCATAGCTCTGTGTGTCTTGCCAACGGAGATGTCTCACAGAGAGTGAGTATGTATCTCGCCTCCAGTGAGCTATTTATCTCCTTAGTGCCTCCAAATGAGGTCATCAAGCTGTGGCCTGATTGACAGGCTAAACCCCACCCCTTTACTCTTTATTCTCAAATTGACAAAAGATTATGTAACCGCCACAGGCAGTTTGTTTAATCTATTTAAGTTTCAGTTTCCTCACATGTAAAAATCAGATTGTAATAGTTCTGAATAACATAAGATGATTTGGCGATTAAACGAGGTAATGTCAAAGTATTTAGCATAGTACTTGTAACATATTAAGAACTTAATAAAGAACTAAACTAGCAAAGCATGAAACTAGCATTCAAAACCCAATGCAAACACATTCCTCAATATCATTTGAAACAGGAACACATGCAATTCAAAAAGTAGAATATAGTCACAACTAATTAATAAAAACCAATATAGATTTTATTTGAGTATATATAATTTAAGATTTTCCCCAAATTATATTTCTATCACTCAATAAATGTTTATTCAGATGTTGCAAGCACATCAACCTATCCTTTAGATAATTCAGGTACATGTTATTGTTGTGTTGTTAGGCGTCTTAGCATCAACTCTGACCCATAGTGACCCTATACACAATACAAGGAAACCCTGCACAGTCCAGGGCCATCCTCACAATTGTTCCTATGCCTGAGCCCATTGATGCAGCCACTGTGTCCATCCATCTCACCAAAGGTCTTCCTCTTCTTCATGGCCCCTCAACTTTACCAAATATCATGTCCTTCTCCAGGGACTGGTCTCTCCTGACAATATGCCCAAAGTATGTAAGGCACAGTCTTGCCATCCTTGCCTCTAAGGAGCACTCTGACCTTCTTCTTCCAGTATGGATCTATCTGTCCTTTCTGCAGTCCATGGTACTTTCAATATTCTTCTCCAGCACCATAATTCAAATGCATCTATTATCTACAGTCTTCCTTATTCAATGTCCAACTTTTACATGCATATGATGCAATGGAGAATACCAAGATTTTGGTCAGGTGCACCTTAATTATCAAAGTAACATCCTTGCTCATCAATGCTCTAGAGGTCTTGAGTAGCAGAAGATTTACCTAATGCAATGTCTTTTGATCTCTTGACTACTGCTTCCATGAGCATTGATGGTGAATCCAAAAAAGACAATATCTTTGATCATTTCATTCTCCCTCCCCATTGGTCATGATGTTACCTATTGGTCCATGTGTGAGAATTTTTGTTTTCTTTACATTGAGTTATAATCCACACTGAAGGCTACAATCCTTGATCTTCATCAGCAAATGCTTCATATCCTTATCGATTGGTTGTTAAGAAGCTGTCCTCCGATCCTGATGCTGTACTCTTCATATAATCCATGAAGCTCGCTGATGATTTGCTCGGCATATAGACTGAGCATGTATGGTGAAAGGATCCCACCCTGACACACACCTTTCCTGATTTTTAGACCAGGCAGTATTCCCTTGTTTTGTTCGTACAGCTGTCTCTTGATCCATGTACAAATTCCCAATGAGTATAATAAAGTGTTCCAAAAGTCCCATGCTTCTCAAAGGTATCTACAGCTTATTAGTGCCCACACAGGCAAATGCCATTGCACAGTCAATGAAGCACTCACAAGCATCTTTCTGGTATTCTGTTTTCAGCCAAGATCCATCTGACATCAACAATAACATCCCTTGTTCCACATCCTCTTCTGAATCTGATCTGAACTTTGGGCAGTTCCCTGCCAGTGTGCTGCTCTAACCGTTGTTGATGATCTTAAGTAAAAATTTACTTGTGTGCAATATCAATGATATTGTTCTAGAGTTTGAGCATTCTGTTAATTCACAGGTACAATACTTGAACTTATTGCACCTGTAGATGAACAATCATATGGAAAGGAAGATTCTGATTCTTTGCAGAGTTTTGTTCAATTAAACAAGATTTATTTTCCTGACAAAAATATCATGAATCTTCATGTACTAAATCATTTTGTGTAAATCTACTTAAGTGTCACTTTGAAAAGATGTAGACCATCTTCACAAGAAGAATGGGCTTTTTGAGGGTGTGATCAGTTTAATTGAAATTAACATTTTTCTCATACACAAAAAAATAAAGAATAAAATGTTTAAAAATCTGTTTCTTTAGAATAAAATTCTGAATTTGATTTTAAGATATTGTAAATAATTATATAATTGTAGAGACGGAAATAAATTAGGAGGTTAGAAGCATCAGCACAAAGATCATTACAAACTTTTCACAATTATTTCTATTTAAACCAATGTGTTTTTTTTATTAAAACAAACCAATAAAAATAAGGTTTGTATTTTTACTGATCATGAAAATTGAAGACAATTAGGAATTTAGATAAATTGAAAAGGACATTTAGGCAATCTGCTCACTAGACTTCATCAATACTGTAATAAAGTAAAAGCTAACTATACCTTTTGCTATATTATTATGTGCTTTTTTGATAATCGAAATAAATGCTAAATTTCCCAACACTTAATTTTTATGTTCATTTTTTTCAATTTGTCACAATAAGGTTATTCTTTTAAAAATATGTACAAATGTGAGATACCTGTGGTTGTTCCTTCATCATTCATTCAATCTACATCTGTTTCCTGATGTCCTAATATGCTACTCACTGGGGTGGGGAGAGGCAGAGACATAGACGCAGAATGCAGGAAAAGACTAATAGATTTATGCAGATTATACAAAACCAAGAAATATGATGTAACAGAGCGATAAGAGGGTGCACACCCATGGGATATGGAGGATCCTTCGGGATAGCACATTTGAGTAGTCTTGAATGCCAGATTTTGTGAGAAGGGGAGGGAATCTGGAAAGGAGTTTAGCCTGGGGTAAACTGAAGACACTGGAGAGAGATTAGTGCCCGGGAGGAATGCAATATTCAGAAAATGCAAATGTGAGTCTGAAGAGGTCTGATGTGGAAAGGATCAACTAAATAAGCAAAAAAAAAAACCCCCAAAAACCCAACAACCCCACATTGTCATTGAGTCCATTCTGACTCATAGTGACCCTGCAGGGCAGCCTATAACCGCCCTTGTGGGTTTTCAAGGCTGTAACTCTTTCACATCAAGGTCTCTGCTACCAAGTGGATTCTGGCTCATGGCAACCCTGTAGGACAGGGCAGACCTTTCCCTATGGCTTCCCAAGACTGGAATTTTGCCAGAGTAGGAAACCTGACCTTTGTTCCAGAGAGAAGTTGGTGGTTTTGACCTGCTTGGACTTGTGGTTTGAAATGGAATGCGTAACCACATACCACACTGAGATCTGTGTTGTTGGAGGGAGATGGCTTAGCAGGGTGGAAAACGGGTGGATAGCAGAGGCTGTTGTAGGAAAATCAAGAACCACATGAGGATCTAGTCACTAGACCTGTGGGTGACTACCCCTTTGGGGGTCGAACGACCCTTTTATAGGGGTCACCCGATCCACACAGTACCAAAATGACAGTTATGAAGTGTCAATGAAACTAATTTTATGGTTGCGGGGTCACGGCATTAGGAAGGTTGAGAACCACTGGAACCGCATGAATTAATGAGCAGGGATTCATGACCAACTAACTCACTGTCCTTGAGTCAATTTTAACTCACAGTGACCTTCCAGGACAGAGCCGAGCTGTCCTTATGGGTTTCGGAGACGATAACTCTTTACTGGAGTAGAAAGCCTGATCGTTCTTCTCCGGAATGGATGGTGTTTTCAAACAGCCAACTTTACAGTTAGCAGCCCAGAGGGTAACCCACTACCCATGAACCATTCCGTTCTTGTCCAATAAAAAGCGCTCTTCCATGGGATTGATGCCCACTTATAACCCGGGTAGAACTGCTCATCTGAATTTACAAGACTAACTCTTTCCGGAGTAGAAAGCACTGCCATTCGCCTGCAGAACAGCTGGTAACTTCAAACTGCCGACTTAATGCCCAGCGGCACACCTTGTAACCACTACGCCACCAGGGCTCCTTCTTGGCCAACAGGGACTGGTTGGTTGATAAAGGAGAGGAAAGCTTACCATGAATTTCCAGTTTTGATGTGTGTACCAGGACAGTGTTTGGTTGTTGTGTAGAGGGTAACTATGAGTCGGAGCTGACTCGAGGCACCAAACAACACCACCCACGTGATGGAGCAAACCCAGAGGGAGGATTTACAGTTAAGGACAAACTGAATGTGAACGTGTCTGGGGATTTTATGATATCACTAAATCTACTTATTATGCTGAAAGATTCTGTTAGCCCAAAAGATTAATCGAGGTCCCCAAGGTGTTTCATATGTAAACTTGAAGTGGGTTTCCCACTTAAGCTTTTCTGCTTGTGTAGTATTTGCAGGCAATTTACAATTGGCCACTGAGAGTTAATCCATTTATCAAATCCATGAGCGTCAGTAATGGAAATATCCAATTTAAAATGAACAGTAATAAAGTGATTTTCCAAAAGTCTCCCGCTGAGACTCTGAAAACCCAAATTCAACTTTCGCTTTCTAGACATGTTGCTGCTTAAACGTATTGAAGTACACTGTCTTTGCTAATAACGTAAGTAGCAAGCGATGTGTTTTACAGATTCAACTTACTAGGAAAATATTTCAGTTTCTTTTACCTAGGGGCAGCAATATTTCTTACTTGAAAACAATTGTAACCTAAAGAGTTAGTGGTGCCCAAGCAGTAGGATGCACACTTCCAATGAGTGCAACTTGTTGTTGGTTTGGTACACTGATACGTGCACCTTTTGAGAAGGAACTTAGTAAGATTGCTGATCTCAAACATTTTTTCACAGAATTCAAATAGTTGAGAGAAATAAAGCTAACTGATGGGTTGTCTGCCATCATAGAGATGCTGCCCCAGGATAATTTTTATTAAATTAATGATGAGGAGGAATTAGGCCAAAATAACATATGCCATATGGATTTGAGGCCAAAAATAGCATGGAATATGCTATCATGTAAAGGATGTATTCAACAAATAGTACATGTTCAACAAAACAGGCCTCTTTAGGTAACATTCTTTCCAGCCAAATACTGCTGTGATAAAATATTGAGCGGCTTGTCCCTGACTACCTTATGCTTGTTGGGGACTGAATCTTTCTCTTTTTAAGATTTGTGAACATTAGTTAAGATGTCCTATAATTCTCCCAACCAGAATTTAATTTTAATTCTTACATGCCATATATTACATAACTCTTTTTAAAGCCAATCCTTTTCAAGTCATTGAACTTCTATTTGCTAATTTTTAATCCTCTGACCATGAAAAATCACTGGCTCGCTGCCATCAACCCATGTTTCACCTTCCTTTCCTCTGACCGTGTTCTGAACCCAGAGGGACTGTAAGCAGTGGGGCCTTGGCTCCACTGCATCCTCTTCCTCCCCGAAATCTAACATCCTGTGATGACTTCCATATTTTATCCTAGCCATCGAACATTTTTTATGTCGGTTCAGATTTCATTTAAGTTATTTAATAAAGTAGTGGCAATGATGAATCATACCATTTTCCTCTAGTTCTTGAATGCTTCCTACCCCCCAACTATCATGATCCCAATTCTACCTTACAAATCCGGCTGGACCTGAGGATGTACACTGGCACAGATAGGAACTGGAAATACAGGGAATCCAGGACAGATGAATCCCTCAGTACCAGTGGTGAGAGTGCTGATACCAGAAGGATGGAGGGAAAATGAGGGAGAAAGGGGGAACATATTATAAAGTCTACATATAACCTCCTCCCTGGGGGATGGGCAGCAGATAAGTGGGTGAAGGGAGATGTCAGATGGTGTGAGATATGACAAAATAATAATAATTCATAAATTATCACGGGTTCACGGGGAAGGGGGGAGCAGGGAGGGAGGGAAAAAATGAGGAGCTGATACCAAGGGCTCAGGTAGAAAGCAAATGTTTTGAGAATGATGATGGCAACATATGCACAAATGTGCTTGACACACTTAATGTATGGATTGTGATAAGAGTTGTATGAGCCCCTAATAACATGATAAAATACTTTATAAATATGATAAGTAAAACATAAATAAATAATATAGATAGAATACCTTATGAATATAAAATACTTTATAAAATATTACATACGTAATGCAACCTATCAGATTTTTAAGATGGAATCTTAAGCATTCATACACACACACACACCATTTAGAGCTACTTTTGTGTTAAAGAATCAGCATATAAACAATTGAATGAAGCATCTGGAAGCGCCCTGGTGGCTAGTGGTTATGCATTGGGCTGCTGACCACAGCTCCATGGGAGAACGATGAGCCCTTCTACCTCTATACAGAAAGAAATAGTCTTAGCAACCTACATGGGCCACTCTCCCCTGAGCGATAAAGTCACTGAGTCAGAAGCAACCCGAAGGCTGGGAGAATAATGCCCATTTAGATATTATGAGGCCATCGAATTGGTTTTCACAAACAGACAAAAATATACCTGAAAATATGCGGGGTAAGTGAAGTCAGCAAGGAAAAACGTGACCTTGAACACTGAATTCATGGTATCATCAATTGGGACCCACAGGGGCAGCACTGCACCAGTATTGTCTTTTGATTATTTGGCCTGCACTCTAAAACAGCAACACCAGGCATACCCTAAGCAGAAAGTCCTGGTGTTGTGCATTAAGTTTGGCTTCTAATGAAAACAAATAGTTCAAGTTCACCATCTCTTCTGTGTAAGCAAGACGTGGCAACCTGCTGCTGTAAAGATGGAAAACCTTGGGAATTCTATGGAGCGTTTCTACTTTGTCTTTAAAAAAATCATTTTATTGGGGCTCACACAACTCTCATCACAATCCACACACACATCAATTGTGTAAAGCACACTTACACATTCGTTGCCCCCCATCATTCTCAAAACTCTTGCTTTCCGCTTGGGCTCCTGGAATCAACTCCTCATTTTCCTCTTCCCCCCTCCCTCCCCGCTTCACCCTCCCTCATGAACACTTGATAATTTATAAATTATTATTTTTATCATATCTTACACTGCCAGTCATCTCCCTTCACCCACTTTTCTGTTGCCCACCCCCCAGGAAGGAGGTTATAGGTAGATCCTTGTAATCAGTTTCCCCTTTCTACCCCATCTTCCCTTCCGGATTAAAAAAATAGTTTTATTGTCATATCATTCAGGTAGCATAGAATTCAATAGTTTAGTCACACCAAGGAGGGTTGTACAATTATCATCCCAATCAATTTTAAAATATTTTCTTCAGTCTTATACTCACTGTTATTAGCTCCTCATTTCCACCCAACCTCCCTGCCATACCCCCCCCCCCAAAAAAAACCATTAATCCAGTTATCATCTCTATCGATTTACCTTTCTTGGATTTCATAGATAGAAAAATTATCACAAAACAACAACAACAATAACAAGTAAAGCAGATAAGAAACACAATGGAAAAGAAACAGAAAATATTCAAAACTAGAACAAATTTAAAATAATGCATAAGGCAGATCAAATGATCAAGTACTGCATTTTAGCCTAACTGCATCTGCGACAGTCCACTTTCCGATGCATCTGCAGGACCACAGACTACTCCCATCCCTGGTCCATGCACAGGGGGATTCACCAGAGGTTTAATCCATGGATATTTCTCCACTTTCTTCTTCTTCTTTTTAAAAATAAAACAGAAACAATTTCTCAGTGGATCAAAAGGGAGGTTTGTTTTACAGGGTCACTATGCATCAGAAATGACTCAATGGCAATGGATTCAGATTTAGTTTATATGCTAAGAAGTCTGTAATATGTGGTTTTAAAAAGACAAACCGCTCTGCAGTGTGAATACCTCAGAAACGCCTTAGACTAGTACAGCAAGCATCAGAGAAATAGCCATGAGTGGACCAAAGATAAGACACTTTGCTTTTGCGTTAATGGTGTTTTCAGCCAACTATTTTAATTCTTTGCCTTAATCTAATGCTTATGGATGAAGAGCTTGATTTCCTTTCCCTTCAGAGGGTGGGGGTGGGGTTTTACTGTAACCGTCATTAGCAAAGTCAGAAAGCATTCATTTCCTAGTTGAGACTACTTTTCAATATCACAGACGCATGAACTTTACATAGAAATTATTACAAATACTTAGATATAGTAAGCATAATTACAGGGGAAAAATATCAAAAGGCAAATGGCAAAGGCTTTCTCTTGAATGAAGTCTTTGGTTAAAACTCAGTCTTGAAGGACATTTGCTCCGTGGACTATGAACAGATTTTGCTGGCGTCTGTTTTGTGTGTCCCCTGAAGACCAGAATGACATGATCTATGATTGCAGAATGAAAATCTTGTCTTTGGTTTTGACATAGATATATTATTGAGAGGCTATTGCTGAGCATATTAAACTTTTCATCCTTTCAAAATAAAAAGCTGGATGTATCTTAGATAGTGTGTAAACACATCTGAAATACAAGCTATATAAATCCCCATGACACTTTTGTTGGCAGGAGCAGAATGTATTTCATATAATTTAGAAGACCAACAAGGAACATCTTTTCTTTCCTGCTTTGGGTTTTTAAATTTAAACAGCTTTATTGATATAGCATTAACATATCATCTTATTCAATGGTTTAAATATTGAGTTTTAAAATCATCACCACATCAATTAAAGAACATTTGATTCATTCTTGTGTGCATTATAATTAACTCCTAATTTTCCTCTAATCTCTCCTGTCATAACCCCGAAAACTATTAATCCAGTTATTATCTTTATAGATTCACTGATCTTGGATTTCATGTAAAGAAAAACATACCCAAAATTTCCCCCCAAATAATAATAAAACAAAACTCAGAAAATATCAAAAACTAGAACAAATTTGGAATGAGTCCAAAGGGGAAAAAAGGATAAGGTGTTAGACTTTAGCCTAACTCCGTCTGCATTGATCCACTTTCCAGTGCAGTCTTAGGCAGGGCTACGAGCATCCCTGTCCAATGGTCAGAGGGATCCACTGAAGGCCTAAACTATGTGGTGACCTACAAATGGGGTTTTGGCTTTTACTCTCATCCAGGTTTACTCTCAAACCAGGTGCTCAGAATTTAAGCTCTAATACAGTTCCTTCTTCTGGTCTTGGATTTGATTATTTATAATCTTTGGATCACGCAGCCTGATGTGCTTCTTCTGTGTGGTCTTAGCTGACACCTAGATGGCTGATTGTTTTAAGCTAAGCATATAAGACCCTAGAAGTTATTGTTTTCTGATAGCTGGACACCATCAGATTTCTTCCTGATACTTTGCTACAGCACCCGTATCTTCAGAGATTACTTCATGAGGACAAGTATGGAGTGGGACCACATCAATAGAACTACTTGTTTTTAGATTAGAGCTTCAATTAAGTGTGCACTCAAAATCCATTTATATGTCTATGCTTTATTTATGTCCTTGATTTACTTTAAAGATATTATCATTTTATTGGAGAATATTAAACATCACACCCTTGGGGCATAAGGTAATTCTATAGATACTATCATCAATTTAGCCAATGCTTTGGAATTTAAAATACTGCCAAGAAAAGGAAAGTACATATGGATAGGACAGCATTTAGCCTGAAATACATGAACTGTTGTCTTGTAAGGAATAAACAAGGAGGGCTGGAGATAGGACAAAGCATTTAATAATGCTCATTAAACTAAAGTAGAATTATGGATTAAGACATGTCATAAAAACAGAGTATGAAAATAGAAAATATACACTAGCCTTTTTTTATGCTAGTCTTAAGGGAGACTTAAGACTGCTGCAGGATCCCCTTCTCATTTGCAATAAGGTGCTGAGTGTTGCCTGATAACTCCTTCTGTTTGGGGGTGAGAGTTGGGCGTGGGTGGGCCAAGGTCAGGGAAGTGTGGGAGAGAAGAGCTTTCTTGGATGTCAGAGGGGTGGCTGCAGCTGCCAAAGGTTGGAAATAAAACTTTTAGAAGATTATAAAATATTGAGAAAGAAAACTGTCTTAAGAGCTGTAAAAGAAACTAGTTCACAGTGAGATTATATATATATTTATAAATCGTATATATGAGATTATATAGATATACATACATATAACAATACATTTATAAAAACAGTAAATTTTAGTTATAAAATTAACAAAAGAATTGGATTAAAGTATAGATACCTTCATCACACTTTTCTGTAGCACCCATATCTTTAGTCATCACTGCAGGAAGGTAAACATCAAGCAGGATCATGCTAATTGTTCTTAGATTGGGGCCAGAATTAAGTGAAATCCCCAAATCCATTTACATCTCAAAGATGAATTTAATTATCAGGTTAACTGTATAGACATCATTATTATTTTATTATAGAGCACATTATCAATCATCCTCTCCTAGGAGATAAGGTAATTCTATTGATAGTGTCATTAATTTAGCTCATGACACAGAATTTAATATACTATTGAGAAGAGGAAATCATATGGCCAGTTATGAACTACAATGCATGAATTGTTAACTTGTACAGAAGAAAAAAATTAAGTGATTGGACACAATTTACACAAACAATGGGGTTGGTGATAGGGCAACACTTTTAATAATAGAACAGCAAAACCATACCAACCAGATTAATACATGTCATAATGAGACATGGAGGGCATTCAATCCATAAGTATATGGTACTTTGGGGCCCCAGGTATCAGAAGGAATAGCATCAGGGGTCTTAAAGGCTTGTCTCCAAATAAGCAGCCATCTGTGTGATCCAAGGGTTGTAAATAATCAAATCTAAATCCAAAGGATAGAATAGTATCCGAGCTTAAATTGTGAGAACCTGGTTTTCAGAAGGCTATGCATGAGAGTGGAAATTCAAAAGCCACTTAGGGAATCACAGAGGGATTAAGCCTCCGGTGAACTCCCTGTGACCATAGTTGAAGGCTGTGAACAGCCTTGTTGTCTGATAGAGAGTTGTAAAATCAGTGTAACAGGCATAGCTAGGTCAAAATGTAGTATCTTGCCATTTCATCTCCCTTTTGACTACCTTAAAGTTTTTTCAGATTTTATATATATATATAAATTGATGGAGAAATGCACGTGGGTTTGGTGTATTTCTGGTGAGACCCTGCGACAGTAGCCCGGGCATGTGAATAGTTGGGCTATCATGCAGTAGAGTGGATTGTCGTGGGTACAGTAAGGTTAAAATTTACCATCTTATCATTTGATCTCCCTATGATCCTTTCTAAATTTGTTCCAGTTTTGATTATTGTCAGCTTTCTTTTTTCAGCAGGAGGCAGCAGAGCAGGTGGATTTAGCAGTAAAGTCAGGAGACACTGGGAACAGCCCCTGCCCTGCACAAGCTGGCCTACACTACAGAAAGGGCAAAAGCAGTGCAAACCTTGCTTTCTTTTCTATTGAGGTTTTCATCTGTTTTGCTTTGTCATTGTTATGTTTGGGGGCTGTTCTTGTTTGAGCGCTTCTCTGACTATGAAATCCAGGTTAAGTCAATCTATAGAAGCAGTGACTGGATTAATGTTTCCATGAAGGCGTAGCAGGGGAAGTTGAGGGGAAACGGGGAGTACAAGAATGCAGAAAATGTTCAAAAATTAATTGTGGTAATGATTGCACAACTCTTCCTGATGTGATTGAACTATTAAATTGTAGGCTATGTGAGTTATATGCCAATAAAACCGTTAGAAATACAAGTAACATATATTTTCAATTTTACCTTCTGTATAATTTGGAAATAATTGAATTGTTTCTGTGCCTGGGCATTGTTTTTTACAGCACTACTACTCTTATCTGATTTCATGTACAGACAAAAATGTCACAAACATTTAAAAGAAAAAAAGAATTAGATAATCCTATTGCCCAAAATAAATTCCATATATTAGTTTATGTCACTTATCATATTTAAATGTAAAAAGGCAATGGATGCAGGATTAGCTTTTCCTTAAAATCTTCCTTTAAGGTCTGTCATGAAGTTCAATGTTGTCTGTAGAAGGATAATATCTATAGGTGTTGAAGGAAGTACAGTTAATACAACTATTATTCAATGTATGCAGCAATTGCTAAACAGACTGATGAGGAAATTGCAGAATTCTATCAACTTCTTCCATCTGAAATTGATCACTCTTGTCATCAATATACATCAATAATTATTGACAAGTGGGATGCAAAAGATAGGAACAAAAGAAATCATCGTTGGAAAATAAGACCTTGGCAATAGAAACAGATTGGAGATGGCAAGATACTTTGCAAGACTAATGACACCTTCACGGTGAATTCCTTTTTCCAATAACATAAACGGCAACTATGCACTTGGCCCTTAAGTGATGGACTACACAGGAAGCAAGTTGACTCCATCTGTGGGAGTCTTGTAGCACAGTGGGCTGTAGATTGGGTTGCTAACTGTAAGCTCTGTGCTTGAAATCCTCGAGCTACAATGTGTGGGAGAAAGAGTAGGGCCTTCCGTTTCTGTAATAAACCTCAGACACCCACAAGGGCAATTCTACCCTCTCCCTAAGGGTCCCTGTGAGTGAGGATGAACTCACTGACCTCTGTGAACTGAAGAGCAGATGAGTTAGACAGTGGCACCAAGAACATCACACTCAAAGAAAGGAAAGGTCATCAAAAAGATAGGAAAGAAATAAAAGACTAAAGATGATGTTAGAGGAGACACCGACTCTTGCTCTTGAACACAGAGCAGCTGAAGTTGACGAGAGAAATGATGAGGTAAAATAGCTGAATGGAAGATTTCAACGTGCAGCTCTAGAAGACCCGTAAAGTATTAGATGGGAATGTGCAAAGACCCGGAGTTAGAAAGCCAGGAAGAAAGAACACAGTCAGCATTTTTCAAGCTAAATGAACTGAAGAAAAAATTGAAAACTTGAATTGAAATATTGATGGGTTTTATAGGCAAAATAGAATGATGCAGGAAACATCAAACATGATGGAAAGGAATGCATATTTATGGTATCAAGATTTGGTCAATGTTCAACCATCTCAAGAGCTAGCTTAGCATATGATCAGGAGCCTATGATATTGAAAGAAGAAATCCATCTATAATTATGGCATCAGATGAAAAAGTAAGGTTCCAGGAATTGAAGTAATATCAGTTGCAATTTTTTTGGTCAAATTAATAGTGTTGGGAACACTCACTGGCTTATGCCACAACATTTTAAAAACTACTACCTGATGAAATGAGTGGAAGAGTTCCATATGTGTCCATTTCAGCGAATTTATTGGACACCCTTATTAATATCACATGCAAGAAAGTTACTTCTGGAGAAAATTCAAAACTAGTTGTATCCGTTCATCAACAGATTGCTGCAACAAACTCAAGCTGGATTTAAAAAGGGATATGGAATGAAGGCAACCATTGCTGACATTGGATGGATCTTGGCAAAAGTAGGAATATTCTAGGAAGATTTTTATTTATGTTTTACTGGCTATGCAAAGGCATTCGACCATGTGAATCCTAACAAACTGTGGCTGTAACATTTAGAAGATTGGGCATTCCAGAGCATTTCACTGAGCTCATGTACATAGACCACGAGGGTTGTTTAAAGAGAAGTAGAGGACATCGCATGGTGTAAAGTCAGGAAAAATGTGCTTCGGAGTTGTATCCTTTCACCACACTCATTCATTCTGCATGCGGAGGAAATAAGCTGAGACAATGCACTATGCAAACAAGAACTGGGCATCAGGATTGGCAGATGCAACTGACACAAGTTTGCTTGCTGGAAGTGGGGAGATCTCGAGGCACTTGAAGATAGAAGACTGCAGTCTTCTCCATGGATCACAGCTCAGTGTAAAGAGAGGGAAAAGAAAAACCCAACTAGGTAAATATATAAACAGCATGATAAATGCATAAAAGACTTATGTTTGCAATTTTATCTAACATGGCCCTATAATCAATGCTCAAGAAAACAACTGTTAAGAAATACAATGAGTTATTGCATCCATTGGAAAACCTTCTTTAAAGTATTAAAGAGCAAACATTTCACTTTGAGGAGTAAGGTATGCCTGACTCAAGTCATGGGCAATGGGGACTACTTGTATGGTCTTTTTTCTTTCTTCATTTTTGGGTTGGTGTTTACCTATACAAGATAGGCAGGATAGGTAATCCTACAAAGACAGCGACAGGACCTATGGTTCATCAGGGGAATGGGGAAGAGCTGGTGGGGGAAGGTGAGTGGTAAGCTAATAAGCATGGGGACAGGGGAATAGTAAGGGTTCAAAAATTGAAAACAAGGAGGGTGCAGCTCTTTAGGTTGTTTGATAAATTGAATTGTATCTGAGAGGTATTACTGAGAGGTGAATGATGGATAAACATGGTAGTAGGGTAGAAGGAATGGAAAAAGAAAAAGGAAATAAGAAATTAAAAAATATATCGATGGATATATATATATATATTTAAACATACATATATATATATATAGTCATATGAAGGGGTACAAAAAAATGGAACAAACTTTGGTCTTCATAGTACCCATTTTTCCCTCTAGGTGAACACTGAGCAACTTGCTTGGAGTTAGTGCACCCAGTGCTGTCGCTTGAGAAAGTTCTCTCAGGTCACAGTGAATTTTTTCATAAAAGCAGTTTCAGTCAAACCTCAGTTTTGGTGATGGCCCATTTAAGACTACAGCATACATCTGTGAAATTTTGTTTCCTGCCTGGGAAAAATGCTGCAGAAACCGTTGTAATGTTGAATGCAACTTACAAGGACAGCACTATGGGAAAAACTCAAGTGTATGAGTGGTTTTCTCATTTCAAAAAAGGTGAAATGTCAATTGATGACAAACTTCGTTCTGGACATCCGTCAACTTCCTGAATGGACGAAAATGTCCACTCGTGCATTTGGAGCCCACCTGGTCAAACTTCCTATTTAGAGGTTCTGAAAAGACAGCATAACAGCATGTGACAAAAATGGCCTGATTCGTGGCATATGGGGATTGGTTTTCCCACCAGGACAATGCACCTGTGCATACAGCCATCTCAGGGTACCAATTTTTGGCAAATTCCAGCATGCCTCTCTTGACCCACACACCTTCCTCACCTAACTGTGACTTCTTTTTACAGCCATGAAAGGACAGTGATTTTATAAAGTAGAAAAGGTGAAGAAAAAAAATGAGGGAGGTATTGTTTGAAAAGTGTTTTCGAGAATGGAATCACAGATTTGACAAATATATTAAGTATAATGGAGAGTACTTTGAAGGTGATAAGGTTGTTTTGTAAAATAATTTAAATTGAAAAAATCAATTTTGGGGGGGGTACCCCAATACATATGCAATTATATAAACATAGGTATGTTTGTTTATATATGTATATATATGTAAATACAACAAGAAAGCAGATGGATTTTGGACTTCTACTTAAATCTTACCTATGTACAAGAGCAGTTTGTTCTAAAAAGGTGGCATTGTATGGTACTCACCTTCCCGATACTATTGCTGAAGACAAAAATGGCTGCATAAGCAAATGTGGTGAGAAAAGTTGATGGTGCCTGGCTATTAAATGATATAGTATCTGGGGTATACAAGGGCTATAGTTAAACAAGTGGCCATCTAGCAGGGAAGCAACAAGCCCTCTTGGACTAAGCACACCAAACTGTGTGATCATGAGTTGTTGATGGGAATAGATATCAGACATTCAAAATCAAGCAACAAAATTGATGTGAAGGAGCCTGGATGTAGTGGAGACCCCAAACCCACCTGTAAGATAATTGGAATGCCCCTCTCAGAAGGGTCACAGGAAGGGATAAATCCAGGGTACAGTATGGAACTGATGAAACACACACTATCCTCTAGTTCTTTAATATTTCCTCCCCTTACTATTATAGTTTTTATCTGTTTGACCTCATTAATCATGTTAGACTTGTGTATGCTCGTTTGTATAATTAAGATTGTTCAACACATGACAGCCGAGATCGATAACCATTCAGAAACAGTAAGAGGAGTAATGATTCCCTGAGGGTGCAGGAAGAGGGGCTAGGGGAGAAGGAGGAGCTGCTAGCACTTACGACTGAATAACGCCACTGGAGGAAAATGAACAGCAGAATTGTATGTGAATAGACATATTGGATGATGTAAGCTATAGCCAAATCAATCACAAGGGTTCCAGGGGGAGAGGGAGGAGAAAAAGGGGATCTGATGTCAAGGAGTTCAAGAAGAAAGAAAATTTTTGAAACTGATAGTGGAAACAATTGTATAATACTGCTTGATGTGATTGAACTATGAAATGTTGTAGCTATAAGATCTCCCAATAAAATGTTTTGTTTTTAAAAGTTGGACAAGGAATAAGGAAGACCACAGAAGAAACAGAACATTTGAATTATGGTGCTGGTGAAGAACACTGAAAGTCCCATTGCCTGCTACAGGAGACTGATGGTGGGATGGCTGAGGAAGTGGAAGGCCCAAGGTTGGCAGTTCAAACATACCATCTGCTCCGCACAGGAGAATGATGATGAGGCTATTGCTCCGATAACGATTCATAGTTTCAGAAACTCTAAGGAACAGTTCTATGTTCTAGGGTCTAATTGGAATTCACTCAATGATAGGTTGTTGTTTTTTAATGTACTGCCAGAAGAACAATAACATCAGTTTTTTTTAAAAAGTACAGTTGGACTTCTTAGAAATGAATATGGCTAAACTTCATCTGAAGTACTCCGGAAATGTCTGTGTTAGTTACCCAATTTCATGTCAACTTGAAGATATATAATAGTGTAAGGGTGGAGTGTAGTCTGTCAATCAGTTTACACCCTGATGATGTCTCCTTGTGGGTCTGGCTTTCTCATACAGAGGACCCTGGGGACCTCCCCACCCCCATCCCCCAAACACACCCGTCAGCCTTCACCTTCCTGCTGGTGTGCCACTCTGAGACCTGCCAAAGCCCTATGCTGCTTCCACTGCCACTGGGCCCACCAGACTTGGCACCCACCGGCCTGTCATCTCTCTGCATTCTGCATCATTGCATGTGACTGTGTGATTGTGGAGAGGGACTTATAGACTAGTAGTGTACTTAGGAATTTGAGTTGGATTGATCTGGTATGCTTATAATTACTTCTTGATAAAAAGCTCTTTCTTACCCATATATGTGTGTCGCTGGACTTTTTTCTCTAGTCAACCCGGCCTAACCCACTGTTTAATATCTAGAGGGACCAGTTATGGGAACAAGACATGCTGACTGGTGAAATCGAGGGTCAGTGAGAAGAGGAAACTCCTCGGTGCGATACATTGTGGTTTTCACAATGGGATCAAACATGGTGATAGCGGTGAGGATGCACCATATTTTATTCTGTTCTACACAGAGCTGCTAGAAGTTGGAATTGACTTGCTGGCATTTAGAAACAATAACCAACGTGTTTTACTTGTAGTGTTGATGTTATTATTATTTAATTATATTGGAAAATGTTCCACATTGATGTTGACAAAGACACTGATTACTACAGGCAGAGAAGAATTTTATCTCCCTTGGTATCGAGAGGAAAAAATGCCTGACAGCCATCTCTTATAAAGATTACAGCCTGTAAAACCCAGTTCTAAAAGTCACATGAGGTCACTATGTTTCAAAATCGCTTAGATGGCACCAAATAATATAACCTTATATCTTTACAGCAGTAAACAGCCTCATTTTTCTCCTCTGCTGGGCATGAATCGTTGAACGTTTGGTCAGCTCAGTGCATAACCCACCGTACCACACAAACTCCTCAACTTCCCCATAATTGTCCTCCATGTCTGTGAGTTCTTTCTGTGCAGCCATTGCGACAAATTACCTAAGAAGTAGAGTGTTACGGGGAGGAATGATTGGTATCAAATGGTGTAAAAAGGAATGGAGAATGGAGACGTGTCTGACATCTGTCTGTGGCAGTCTGCCTGGGGTTGCTGTGGAGATGGATTCTCCTCCCTTGTGTAGCCAGAGGACGTCAGGTGTGGTCTCTGCCATGTTCTCACCTGCTTTATATGAAATGCACAAAAATATCAATTTCAATAACATTTACAAGTATCATGATGACAACTGTTTACCTGATTCCTGCTCTTAACACTCACATCTCCGCTCCCTGATAGGAATAACAAGGAATTCCAGCTCTCATTTGTGTTGGTGCCGTTGTTGAGGTGTCTTGTTTCCCAGGTTTCTTTTGTCTGCTTTAATCTTGTGTTATTTTCTAATTCCCAACCCTTGGCTCTATTACTCAGACTTCACTGCCAATCCTGGGCTCCATGCTCAGTTTTCGGCCTTGGAAGAATACAGAACTTCAAGCTTAAGCCAAACCCAATGACCTCTGTGTTAATTCGATTCTCAGCCCTCCTCAGGCTCAACTTCAAACAAAACTTGCTGTAAGAGAACTAGTGTTACAAGTTGTGTTCCATCCCCACCTCCAGCATCCCCTCAACAGAGAAAAAGGGGAGGAGGACTGAAAAACTCTAGGCGATAAGGCTAGCTAGTGATTTTCATCATGACTGAAAACTAACGTCTCCTCTAGATATTTTAATGAATACGGATGTCCAGATCTTATCACCAAAGGTTCTTATCCAATTGATTCAGTAAAGTCTGAAAGCTGTACTTTTAAGAAGCTTCCGAAGTGATCAAAAACATAGCCAGGGTTAACAATTGTTACTTGGAACAAACCAATATGTTCTTTTGGTAACTGAACACCTTCTGTGTATAAAGGTCTGAAGTAAGCATTTTTACATAAATAATAGCAAGTAATACAATATCCTTACGCTGTGAGTACTGTTACTAAAACCAATTTTTTTTCAGAGAAGAAAACTGAAGCACATGGAGGTAAAAGTAATAAAAGGTGGAGATTGATTCTTTTTTATTTTTATTTTTTATAAATCGTTTTTATTGAGGGCTCTTACAACTCTTAAAACAATCCATATATCAATTGTATTAAGCATATTCGTGCATATGTTGCTCTCATTTTCAAAACATTTTGTTTCTACTTGAGCCCTTGCTATCATCTCCTCTTGGGGTGGTGTTTATACATTGATCATTGCTATTGGTTTCCTCTTTCTTCCCCTTCTCTCCCCACCTTCAGCCCCCCCCCGCAACCCCCCACCCCGGTTTCACTATGCCCACTACTATTTCTGAGATTCTGTGTTGAGATCTCTTATCTGTCCTGGATTCCTTGTATTGAGAGCTCTTCTCTGTACCGGTGTGCATGCTCTGGTCTAGCCAGATTTTCAGGTAGAACTGGGATCATGCTAGCCGGGGCAGAAAGCATTTAGGACGAGAGCAGTGTTGTGCGTTTTGATGGTGCTGCAATGCACCCTGGCTGGCTTGTCCCCTCCTAGTGACCCGGCTGTGAGGGGATGTTCTATGGTCTACAGAAGGGCTTTGGGTCTCCATTCGCAGCCCCCCCTCATTCACATTGACATGACTTTTTGTTCTGGGTCTTTGATGCCTGATACCTGATCCTATCGACAGCTCGTGATCGCACAGGCTGGTGTGCTTCTTCCATGTGGACTTTATTGCTTCTCAGCTAGATGGCCGCTTGTTCACCTTCAGGACTTTAAGATCCCAGATGCCATGTCTTTTGATAGCTGGGCACCATCAGCTTTCTTCACCACATTTGCTTATGTACCCATTTTGTCTTCAGTGATCTATTGGGAAGGTGAGCAACACAGGATGCCAGGTTATTAAAGTGTCCTTGCATTGAGGGAGTGCTGAGTAAAGGCCCAACGCCCGTCTGTGACCTGGATACTTAACATATAAATATACATACATAGACCTATATCCCTATTGTTATATATTAATATATTTACATATCTACCTGCCTATAGTTATACCCCTATAAATGTCTTTTGCCTCCTAGTTCTTCACTCTATCTTCTTTAACTTCCCTCCTGTCCCACTGTCATGTTTGACCTTCATTCGGCTATTAGTAATTCCTCTAGGCCACATTACACATCAAACCTCACTGAGCCTGTAAATCTTTATGAGAGTAGATAGATTTATCTTTCTCCCACAGAATGGAGAATGTTTATTGGACCAACACCTTGTGGTTAGCGGTCCAACACTTACTCATAGAAACAATGTGGCTAAGTGTTCAGCAAGACAAGTTCACTGAGATTTTCACTCCCACTAGGCGGAAGACTGGATTGGTCTTCCTCTGAAAGTTACATTACATTGAGCTTTGTTTCATTACCGTATGCTCCATTGGCCACAGACAATTTACTATTCATTTGAATGTTGGCAATGAATTGTTTTCTTTCAATAATAAATCTCTCTGGTCAACTAAAAATGAATTGTGCCTTCCTTTCAAACAATTTAAATAAATTGCTAAATTTAATAAACAAAGGAAGAGTGGAACAGCTTATAAAACATTGGAGCAATTTGGGATGTGTAATATAAGACATGAAAATATGAGGTGACAATTCCCATTTATTATTTTATCAATATATACTAAAGAATAAAATAATAGAAATATAAATTGTCCTAGGAATTTTGTATGTGCAATAAAAATGTCTAGTTTAGTATTTTTACCTGTATATTTTGATTACTACTATACCATGTCCAATTTAAAGGAAAGCAACCTTGACATTTATATGTGAAGACAACAATAGAATCCCACACATAACTACTCACTGATTATTTGTGTGGTTATTTTCCTCATGAAATCCAGGGATTAGGTGATAATTGTTAGGGAAAGATTTTGTAGATGGGGGTGACAATTATGTACCCTTGGATGTTCCTCTAACCTCACCCTTCATCACAGTAATCGCATTCTCTCAGCTTCTTTTCGTTAGAGATATCAACATGCTTCTGCTATTTCAGATGATCCTGTTACTAACAGTAAACCTAGTTCTGAAATGGCCTCTTAGTATCTGTATGTCTGAGTTACAGAGGAGCTCCACCATGGAATATTCTTTCTTGCTTTATCACATGGCCAATGTACATATCTTCCAGTGGAACTGTCTATATCTTCCAGTGGTGAATTTTCTGGTTTAGTATATACAAATCTCTCATTTCTTCTACCATAAGCCATTAAAAGTTAATGCATTTTTCCATATTTCCTTTTTAAAATTTTATTAATTTTAAATCATTTTTGGGTGCTCGTGCAGCTCTTATCACAATCCGTCCATCCATCCATTGTGTTAAACACATTTCTACATTTGTTTGCCATCATTGTTCTCAAAACATTTTCTTTCTACTTGAGCCCTTGGTATCAGCTCAGCTCTTCATTTTTTCCTCTCCCTCCCCTACCTTTCCTCCAAAACCCTTCATAATTATTAACTTTTTTCCTCATGTCTTACACTGTCTGATGTCTCCCTTCACCCACTTTTCTGTTGTCTGTCCCACAAGGAAGGGGTTATATGTAGATCATTGGGATCGGTTCCCCTTTCTCCCCTACTTTCTCCTTATCTTCCTGGTATCTTTATCTCATTATTGGTCCTGAGGGATTTATCTGTCCTCGATTCCCTGTGCTTCTAACTCTGATCTGTACAAGTGTACATCCTCGGGTCTAGCCTAATTTGTAAGATAGAATTGGGATCATGATACTGCGGGGGTGGGGCAGGGGTTAGGTGAGTGGGGAAGGAAGCATTAAAGAACTAGAGGAAAGTTGTATATTTCATCTTTGCTACACTGCACCGACTGGATCATCTCCTCCTTGCGACCCTTCTGTAAGGGGATGTCCAGTTGCCTACAGATGGGCTTTGGGTCTCCACTTCACACGCCCCTTCATTCATAATGATATAATTGTTTTGTTCTTTGATGCCTCATACCTGATCCTGTCGACACCTTGTGATCGCACAGGCTGGTGTGCTTCTTCCATGTGGGCTTTGTTGCTTCTCAGCCTGATGGCCGCTTGTTTATCTTCAAGCCTTTGAGACCCCAGACTATATCTTTTCATAGGTGGGCACCATCAGCTTTCTTCACCACATTTGCTTATGCACCTATTTGTCTTCAGTGATCATGTCAGGAAGGTGAGTATCATGGAATGCCAGGTTAATAGAACAAAGTGTTCTTGCATTGAGGGGAGTACTTGAGTGTGAGGCTCAATGTCCAACTGCTGCCTTAATACTAAACCTATAGATATATACACACAGATCTATTTCTAGATAGACCTTCAGAGATAATAATGTGCACAAAAACAAGACAGGACAAAATGAAACAATGAAAGGAAGCAAAACTAATGACAAAAAAAGAGAGAAAAACCTGTAAATATTTCAATATCTGTTTATCTACTTTTAGGAGTCTTTTCTGGTTGAGTGTGATGGTGTGCCTGCCACTCCCTGGCCCCAAAGTCTATTTTTGGTGTTCCCTGGAGACTTGGTAGCTCTGTTCCCTTCTTTTCTGTTGCACACCCTTAGTGTTTCACCTCAGTGTGCTGGGGTCAGATCAGGTGCAATTCCCGCACTGTGTCTCCAGTGTTGTCCCCTGTAGTGCTATGGGTCAGTGTGGGATGTGATGTCTTGTTGAGGGGACAGCCCTGTGGTCCTTTCTGTGCTCTGGATGCTCTGAGTTGGAATATTGTCCTCAGGGTTTGGTGGACCAGGATGTGCTCCACTCTCTCTTCCTCTCCCTTCATTTGCTTCTGTGTGCGCTGATCAGGCATGTCCCTCTCCCTGAGCTGTAACTTCAGTGCTGTCCTCTGAAGTGAATTCTTCTGTAGGGTAGAGGGGGGTTAGGGGGAGGGCTGTCCATGTAGTTGGGATTGGGGCTGGCCCCTCAGACCTCTCTATTAGTCCCCTGCACCATGCCACTAGGATTTTTTCCCCATATTTCTAAGAACTGTCTAGCCAGGTTGGCAAGGAGTGGATGGAGGAAGTTAGTTTATTGTGTCAACCTAGCCGATAAACACATGTGGGGTTAACTGAAGAGCAGAGGGATAAATGGCTTGGCAAACTTCTTTCTAGTTCTCGGGTCTCTTGCTTTCTGATGGTCAGACCAGGGTGCAGCTGCCTTAGCCAGTTGCCTGCTTTAGCTGGCAAGGCTCACTTCCTGCAAGACATTCCCAAGGAGAAGCCACATGGACCTACCCCGATGCAGCCCTGGTTTCTGGAGCAGCCATGTGGAGACCCCTGCTAGCGCTGAGATGTTACACATTCACTGGTTTGACTTTCCTCCTACAGTCGGCATCATTGCGTTTGTTTTGTGAGATGGAGGACTCTTTGTGGATTGGTGTTGTAGAGATGGGTTAATGGGTTAATATTGGACTTGTGGGCTTGGGCAGCACTGGGTTGGGATGTTTTCTTGATGTACACTTAACCTTGATGGAAAACTCTTTCTTATACATGAGTTTCTGTGGATTTGTTTCTCTAAAGTACTTAGACTAATACACATGTATTTGTGTGTGTGTGTGTGTGTGTGTGTGTGTGTGTGTGTGTGTGTGTGTAGGGGGGGCACTTCAGAATTTTGTATTGATGTTTTAACAGAACTCCAGAGGTATATTTAAATTCTCTGTCTCAAATCTGTATCTTCACTCAACTTCTATGGCTCCTTACAAAGTTAGAAAATGACCTAGAAATGATAGAAATTACCTAGCACGCAAACACACACCACCTCAAAAATCCTCTTGTAAACACTTGGTAACAAATAATAAACTACAGAAAACAATGAAACAACCACCCCATTCTCAGTCCACTTGTTTTTGCTCTTGTCTATTTTAACAATCTCCGGGCATTTGGAATACTGGGTCATCTTTCTCCTATAGAGATTTCAAGGAGAAAAAGATCAGCATTTTAGACTTTTGTGGTGTTAACCTTGTAATTTTTCCCCAGCAGTGTCTGTGAAAGGAACCAGATTTATCTTGGCACAGAACTAAAAGCATCAAGTTAATGAATGTTACATTAGGAAAATTCATAGAGCACTAGCTATCGTTGGTAATTTATGCTGTTTTAAATATATATATTAGGATTTTAACCAGAATATAACTTGTAACTTTTATTTTCTTTTGTGGCAAATAGAATATTCCAGTGTGCAAGTAGAGATGAAAAAAAATCTAAAACAGAAAACCACTTTAGACAAGTCAGAAGATATCGAACCAATCCACTCCCACTCCCACCCACGTGGTTCATTTTAGAGTACATGTTTTACTTCAAAAGGTTCGTTGCCAGGTTATTTGCAAGTCATATCGGTGTCTTAAACTATTTACATATAATACACTTAGAGATTTCTGAGTTATTACATCTCCCAGACTTTGAGCCGATGTTTTGGTTTCCATGACAATGGCTCCTGGGCTTGGGTTTTTTGTCGTTAGGTGTCATCTTGGCGACCTCTGTACAACAGGAGGAAACACCATCCAGTCCTGTGCCCCCCTCACAATCCTTCCTGTGTGTGAGCCCCTTGCTACAGGCCTGGGCCAGTCCATCTCTCTCAAAGCCTTTCTGTGTTACCAACCGTGAGCTCCTTCTTCTTCTGGGATCATGCTGTGAATATATGAGAAAATCTGTTTGTTCTTTTAGCACGCTATGGTTTATTCAATACTCTTCCACAATATCAGAACTCAAATGCTAGTATTGTATTGCAGTTTTGCTTATTCATTGTCAGCTTTCTCATGGATATGAGTTGATGGAAGACACTATAGCTTGGGTCAGGGGCACTTAGTTCTCAGAGAGACATCTTGCTTTTTAACAATTTAAGGAGCTCTTTTACAACAGATTTGCCCAATGGTCTGCCTTGTTTAATTTCTTGAATGCTGTTTCCAAGATTACTGATTGGGAGCCCAAGTAAAACAAAATCCTTAGCAACTTGAAACTTTTCTACTTTAATTTTCTAAACAAATGTAATTGTCATGGTTGGAATATTTCAAGAAGTGAATTTTGTTTGTAGTGTTAGGTATCTTAGCATAGGGACTGGGGCATCCATTACACATGCTCAGATATTCAAACTTCTGGCCAGGACGGGGTGGCACATCTAGGTGGGCATGACACCTGGATTGGCTCATCTAAGCCAGGTGAATTTGATTCAGTCAATGGGGTCGACCAGTATTGTCGACCACACCTCCCAACGGGGTCCCTGCAAAGGCCAGAAGTTTTGCTTTGGTGCTCTGTTTCTCAGCAGCTGCTGCACAATGTAGCACAGCCGGCCTGCGGTCCAGCCAGGCTGCCGTCCCACAATTGTGCCTCAGACTCAGTCTGGCTTGTGTTGCATTTACTGTAGAACCTGAACCTGCTCCTATTCTCTATAAACCCACTTGGATCACAACCCAGGCTTTCGTGTGAATTCTTTCTCACTCAAAGCCAAGGAGCGAGGTATCATCTGAGATCTCACAGTAGAAGTTAGGGTGGTGGGTATGGAATGTAGAAATAGAAGAAATTCTATTATTGTTTTTAAGGTGTCATCCAATTGGCTCCAACCCATAACGACCTTATACACGAGTCAAAGCACCATCCAATCCTGAGTCATGCTCACAAGTGGAAGCCGCTGTGTCAGTCCATTTCATTGAGGGCTTTCCTCTCTTTGGCTGTTCCTCTGCTTTATCAAACACATTCTCCTCCAGGACCTGGTCTCTCCTGACAACACGTGTATAGTCTCAAAGATGAAGTCTAGCCATCCTTACCTCTAAAGAGCACCTTGGCCTACTTCTATTATCAATCCTCTAATATTAACTTTGTAAAGAAGTATCTTGAAGTATTATTTATGAAATAAACATCTTTTATTTTTGTTTCTTTTAAATGCTATGTATAAGGGCACAAATGCTTAGAGTTATCTGATTCGGGATAAAAAAAAGAGACTGGGTTTTACAAGCCTATTCTTTGCTTCTCACCTCCCAGGAGACCGCGAAGTGATGGCTGCCTACTGGTTGCATGCTGGACTGCCGACTTCAAGGACGGATGTTTGGAACCACCAGTTGCTCCGCTGGATCAAGTGGAGGCTTTCTAACTAAAGTACAGAGTTAACGAAACAGAACCCCAAAGAGGCAGGTCTGCCCTGCTCCACAGGGCTGCTGTGAGTGGAAATCAACTCAATAGCAGTGAGTATGTGTACCACGTTAATTTATGGCAATTATTCTTCCCAAGTTCTATCCTTCGATGGCATTTATGAAAAGTGACATAATTTTAAAGAAATAAAATTATTAGAGCCAATTCATAAAAACATAAGCAAGGAAGTAGAGAAAGGGAGATTATGAGAAAGGAACAAAGATATATTATGGTAAAGAGAAAAGGGAAAAATGTGAGGTTAAAAGCCACTTTCATATTGATTTTGTTGATCTCCTGATATTCATGTTCATACATTTCTTAATCAAGATATACAAATAAGTATCTATAATCCCTTAGGGTGTTGTTCTAGCTTCAAATTAGCATAAGATAGGTGACAGAACAAAGTTTAAATCTGTGGTCCTCACACTTTTTTGTAAATAAGGAAATGTGTGTGGATGAAATGGAATGCTTCATAATCAGATGGCAAATGAGAATTTACAATCACAGCACTAATGAGCAATGAAAATTTAATAAGAAACCATTAAGATGGCCCTGATGAAGAAGGCAAGAGAGATGAGTACATGGATGTCGCTTGACCCCGTTAGGAGATTCTCATGAATAACCCCTAATTGTAGGCACTCTAGTCAGCAGGACATAGGGAGCTGACCTCCCCTTCTTAGCAATCCTTTGAGATGTATCTTTGAGTGTATATTCCTACACTCCACACTCCCTTTGGCACCATTAGGCTGAGAGGCAGTAAAGATCTTGTGATTAATATGTGTCCATATTGATGACCTTGCTTGAGACTCACCCTCATGAAGAGAACATTGAAGATACAGGTGTTAGAGCAAAGTATGCTGAATAAACTAAATGGTACCTGGATATCAGAAAGATTAGTGTCTGAGGTCTGAAAGGCTTGTCTTAAAATAAGCAGTCATCTAAGCGAGGCATCAATCAACTAAGTCCACATGGAAGAAGCACACCAGCCTGTGTGATCCAAGGACTGTAAATAAACCCAAATCCAAAACACTCAGTTTGCACAAGACTACGAATGACAGTGGAATCCCAAAATCCATTTGCAGGGTCACACATAGAGTAAGCCTTTGGTGAATCCCCTAGGACCATGTTTGAGTATCTGAATGGCCTTGTTATTGGATAAAGAGCATTGTAAAAATTGTGGTAGTTAGGTTAAAATGTATTATCTTATCATTTGAGCTCCATTTTGACCCATTTAAAAGTTGTTTCAGTTTAAACTCACAGGGGCATTTCTACCGTCTTACAAAGTTGTTACGAGTCAGCATTGACTTGATGGCAGTGAGTTCAGCTTACCAAAAAAAAAAAGAAAATGGAGTGGGAGGAAGGGAAATCCATGAAGACTGGGTCTCTAGTGAATCCCTTGTGACCACGAAGCACGGATGTGAAGAGCCTTGCTATGATGCAGAGTGCACTGGAAAGTGGATTATGGCAGGTGTTAAGTTGAAATTTAACACCATATCATTTGCTCTCCCTTTTGACTGATCTTAAAGTTGTTCCAGTTTTTAATATTTTCTGTTTTTTTTCATTGAGATTTGTCTTGATTTTATTTTGTTATTTATTTTAATGTTTTTCAGTATGTGACGTCCAGGATAGATAAATCTATAGAAACAGCAATTGGATTAATGGTTTCTTAGGGAATGTTGGGGGGGAGAAGGGTTAATAATGATTATAAAACAGAAGAAAATGTCCCCAAATTGATTCTGGTAATGATTGCCATAACTCTTATTGCTATGATTGCACTGTTGAATCATACATTTTGTTGATTATGTGCCCATAAAATTGCTAAAAATCTTATGAGTCCTTGTTGAAAGTGTTTGGAGCTAGTACAAAGTGGCAATGAAATTGGATTTGGATCCAGGAAATATCTGCTTTAGAATTACAGCTTGGGCCTCTCTACCTTTGAGGACTTGGGTAGGTCTTATTCATCCCACTGTGTTCAGAACACAATGTGTGAGAAGCCTGGGATGTAGTACTACAGCACCACATTCAGACTTGTGCTCAGACAAGGGACCCTTCTCTTCATTAAGCTTTCTTCAGATCTACAATGTCATGGTCTCTTCACATAGCTGTTGTCAGCAAATCAATAGGTTGGATTTTCTTTGTGTGAAGTAATGATTTCTACATGAAGCAGAGAACCAGTATGACCTAAAAAAAAAATAAAGGACATTCTAAGTTCATGAACACAATGTAGGATCATGTGGCTATGTATAAATACCAGAGAAAGAGGTAGCACCTCTAAATTGAGTCCCTTACGATTCCCCAGTCCATCTGAAAAAGGAGGTAAAATAACTAGAAATGATGAATAATGCGAGATAAATTCACAGAAGACGATGTTCAGGAGAAAAATACTAAAGCAGCAGATTTCATATAGCCGGATGCAATGCATAAATAGGAGTAAAATTCTTCTATTATAATTTTTTAATCATATGTATATATGAAGCAACACCTCAGTGAAACTGCAAAACCAAGTCTGCTGCCTTAATTAGGTATTCAACTTCTTGGGGGGGTATATCAAATGAGATTATGTTTGTATAAACATGACAATTTAATTGTAAATTAGAACAGTTTGCCTCAGGGTGCCAAATTACCCATAAGAAAGCTTGAAATAGGTTAAAAAGGAAAGTCTTATTTACAGTCTGTGCTAGGTTGGGTTCTATAGAGAAGCAAAATCAGAAATGTATGTATGTGTTTTTATGTAAAAAGAAATAGGTATGTCCATTCTGATTCAAGTCAGGCTTCTCTTGATGGTGACAGCTGACAAACAGAAAGCAGGATGACAAATCAGAAGTGGTACTGGGCACAGGCTGGCAGATGCACACGTAAATGAATCCTAAGTTGACCAATGAAGCAATCCTTGGTAGTCCACTGACAGCTTCTGGGATCAGCAGGTGACACCACAGGAGAGTGAGGAACCAGGGAATAGGATTCACTCTGCTAGATTGCTTTCTTATACAAAAGGACAACCCCCCCAAGAAGTGTCATTAAGCTGTAACTCCAATGCTAGGTTGTGTGTGCTACACCCTTATGCAGGAGTGTCTACTTGACATAATCTCCAGTTATCACCTATATAGTATATGGAGGAGAAATAATACATGAAGTAATAACTTTATATATTGAGAAAACCTTAAGATAAAAAAATGATGCATTCCTTATATAATAGTTTTACCATAAAAGGCATAATTAAAGCAAGTAATACATCAAAATAATCATGATCTCACATTTCAAATAAGAGGGTAATTTCTCACCACATAAGATAATCTTGCTTCCAAATAAAAAAACGCAGTTTCCCTCATGTAAGTGTTCTACCCTATGAGGTCACACTACTTTGTATCATTTGATTCTGTTTTCTCAGATGCAGTCTGCGTTTGGAGACCCAAATAGCACGCCGAGGGTATAAAATAACAAAATAAGCAAATCGGAACTGACTTTAGCCTTCAAGAGACTAGACTGGACATGTGTCCTATCATGCACGACAGTTAAGTATATTTTAAGGTCTTGAGAAATAAGAACAAACATTTAAAAGACACTGTTAATGTGCTAAATTAGGTCGAATCACAGAGCGCTCAATGCTGTATCTGTTTTCTTATATAAAACTACATTTCTTCGTGGGGGTTGTGGTGCTAGAGGACCGAGCAGTAAGAGGTGGAACCATAAGATCCTTTTCGTCTTAGGCCAGGCTAGAACGTGTCTACTGACTGACCAGATAGCCTTTGAATCGCTAACAGTCAAGCAAATAAGAGAAGCCTGGCAAGAGTTCTTTGTCTCTTCCAGGTGGGATCTACATCCGACTTGTTTGCCTATGAGCTTTGTGGTGTGTTATAAAAATTCCATAAGGATTGTAGCAAGTAACATGGGCTACAAGTTGCACACTGACTAGCAAGACTCCATTTTCAGGTCAACCATCAACTACCAGCTAAATCTCTCTTTCCAATGACAGCTTGTTCCGATATACACAACACCTGGTGCGGTTTTAATAATCAGCTGATTGACGTGGACACACAAGCATTTAAGAAGTAATGGCTGTGCTTTAGGAGAAACCTCCAGTGAGATTCAGCTTGGCTGAAATTGAGATTCTTCTCTGAAGACACAAAGTTCCCGTTAGACCTCACAAGAAATCAGAGCCACACCCCCAAGTTCCCTGTGAAGAGGTTGCTACCTGGGCATCTGCATCATTGCTTCCAATTTGTTCTGCTCTGCTGCAAGAACTTCTGGGCCCTGAGTAGGCTCACCTTAAAATAGTTACTACTTGTAAGTGCAGACTGAAGTTGAAACTGGTAGTGTTGGACACTCACTGCTGTTGTTGCTGACTCATAGTGACCCTATAGGACAGGGTACAACTGCCTCTGTAGGTTTCTGAGACTGTCTTTCTTCATGGGAGCAGAAAGCCTCATCTTTCTCCTGCAGAGCAGCTGGTGGTTTTAAACTGCTGGCCTCTAGATTAGCAGTCCAATCTGTAACCATTATACACCCAGGGCTCTTTACAAGCCAGGAATACTTTGTGCATTCTCAGACTGTCCCCAGATTACTCATTGCTCTATCATCCCATGTGTCTTTATGGAAATTAGATCATGCTTTAGCAGGAACATGTGTTGGAATATAATCAAAAATGGAAATTTACCCATATGCTAAGAAAATCAAAAGTGGAAGAAAAGCATTATTTTTTGGGAAACACAGCAACATTTTCACTGTTTTTCAATAACTGCCTAAGATACACTGGCTTGTAAGGCACACTGACAACTGAGACAAGTTTTTCAAGAAACCTTGACTTGCCCATGAGGTTTCAATGTGGAACACATGGCTGCACTGTTAAACCAGATCAATGAAATGTTGACATCACACTGTGGAATGCAGATGACATTGACTAAAAATTGCCATGCAGAAGCTGAAACCAAAGTTCCGTGTTCTTTCCATTTCTGCTGTTTACTTGAAGCCTGCTATAAAGAGCATCAATCACTGCTCCTTTATACTTTATGGCTGATAATAGTAATGTGGGTCTAAATTATAAACTACACTATTCTCTGGGAACAATAATTTATTGATGGTGGTCAATGTTGATTTGGGGCAACTGCTTGTGTTTTGTTGTGAAACAAAAGGACAGTGATACAGTCTTCTCATGTGATCTACTGATCATTCAAAACTATGCATAAAACTAAGACATATGTCCTACTATCATGATCCATCCCCACCTGGGTTTCAGCAATTCCTTTTGGTTACATTGCCCTTGATCATGCCCTACCAGGCCTCCCACACCCACCTCACCACCAATTTGGATCACTTGTTGTTCCCTTGTCCCTGGGTTTGTTAACACCACTTCCTTTTCCACCACCTCCTCCTGTCCATGTCCCCCTGGAACAGTCGGTCCTGTTTTTGTCCTACAGATTGTTCATCCAGCTTATCTTATTTAGACAGACCTGTGGAGATAATAACATGCACAAAAACAAGACAGAACAAAATAAAGCAACAACATACAACAAAACAACAACCACAAACCACTGACAAAGAACAAAACAAGAAAGAAAAGCTTGTAACTAGTTCAAGGATCATTTGTCAAGGGAAATAGAGAAAAGAGCTGGGAGGCAAAGGGCATTTATTGAGGTCTAGATAAAGATATGTACATATGCAAATATATGAGGATGGGGAAATAGATCTATGTGCCTATATTTATAGATTTAGTATAAAGGTAGCAGAAGGACATCGGGCCTCGACTCAAGTACTCACTCAATGCAAGAATACTTTTTTATATCAAATTGGCATTCTATGATGCTCACCTTCCCGACACAACCACTGAAGACAAAGTGGGTGAATAAGCAAATGTGGTGAAGAAAGCTGATGGTGCCTGGCTATCAAAAGATATAGCGTCTGAGGGCTTAAAAGCTTGAGGGTAAACAAGCGGCTATCTAGCTCAGAAGCAACAAAGCCCACATGGAAGAACACACTAGCCTGTGTGATCACAAGGTGCTGAAGGGATCAGTTATCAGGCATCAAAGAACAAAAAAATCATATCATTGTGTGCTCACCTCCATGATATGATTGCTGAAGACAAATGGGTGCATAAGCAAATGTGGTGAAGAAAGCTGATGGTGCCTGGCTATCAAAAGATATAGCATCTGGGGTCTTAAAGGTTTGAAGGTAAAGAAGCACCTATCTAGATCAGAAGCAACAAAGCTCACATGGAAGAAGCACACCAGCCTGTGCGATCATGAGGTACCGAAGGGATCAGGTATCAGGCCTCATCAGAACAAAAAAATCTTACCAGAGTGAATGAGTGGGGGAGTGCAGTGTGGAGACCCAAAGCCCATGTATCGGCCACTGGAGATCCCCTTGCAGAGGGGTCTAGGTGAGGAGATGAGCCAGTCAAGGTGTGATGTAGCATAGATGAAAATTACAAGTTTCCTCTGGTTCCTAAATGCTTCCTCCTCCTCTCCCTCCCCCTCCACCATCATGATCCGAATTCTATCTTGCAAGTCTGGTTAGACCAGAGGGTGTACACTGGCGCAGATAGGAACTGGAAACACAGGGAATCCAGGGTAGATGATCCCTTCAGGACCAGTTGTGTGAGTGGCGATACTGGGAGGGTAGAGGGAGAGTGGGTTGGAAAGAGGGAACAGATTACAAGGATCTATATGTGACCACCTCCCTGGAGGATGGACAACAAAAAGTGGGTGAAGGGAGACGTCAGACAGGGCAAGATATGACAAAATAATAATTTATAAATTATTAAGGCCTCATGAGGGAGTGGGGAGTGAGGAGGGAAGGAGAAAAATGAGGAGCTGATGCCAGGGGCTTAAGTGAGAGCAAATGTTTTGAGAATGATGAGGACAATGAATGTACTGATGTGCTTTACATGATTGATACATGTATGGATTTTGATAAGAGTTGTATGAGCCCGTAATAAAATGATTAAAAAAACCCCTAAGATATATGAATGTCTCAAGATTGGAAAAAGCCAGGTTTGAAGATGATAGGAGTGCTGATTGAAGCTAGCATCTCCCCAGAATCCAAGATTGCCCCAGTGAAAGTGAAAGCTCTCTGGTTTTGGTGGAGATTTGTATCTGAGAATTTCAAGGACTAGGTTATGTAAGTCTATAAATGTATTTGCTGCTGCTATTGTTGTTCCAAGTTATTTAGGTGTTTTCAAACCAGGAAAAAGATTATTCCATATGATTAAAAACCGCTAAATGGACTTCAAAATTGGAATTGGAGGCAAAAATCCCAGTTGATTCAATTCTTCTATTTTTCCACAGGCCTTCAATATTTCCCAAGGATAATGGATGATTGTGCTAACACAGGTTTTAGAATTTTTGCTAAATATACAGATATCACTGTGATTTCCATAAAGTTCAAGTCAAACTATTTGTCCTTTCTTAACTGAATTTTGATATATTTTCTCCTAGGGGATATTATTAGCATCCTAATAGCCTTATTAAAATATATTACATATTCCAGTATATCCATTCACATACAATTCTGTTGTTCAATCCCGTTCAGTGGAGTTATACAATCATCTGTGCTATCAGCTCCTCTTTCTCATCCTTCATCCCAAGGAGCGTTTGTTTAATTGAGGGATAAAATAAAAGCGGCATCAGGCAATTTAAAGCATGCAGTTGCTCACCTCCAGGACGGCCATGATCTCTGCAGCCACGTCCTCACAGAGAACCAGTTTATATATATTTAGGTGACGTGCAAGGCAACACCCCCCCCCCAATTACAAGTAACCACATACATAACAGGAAGGGGCTGTACAATAGGCATACATGTGACAGGAAGGGGATGAGCTAGGTAGGGGTGTACATACATGCAATAGGAAGGGGAGGTACTAGGTGTACACATGTGACAAGATAGGCAGACCCTAGATTCAAGATGGCAGCCTAACCTTGATCCTATTGAGTTGCCTTGACCTTGTCTTTGGGTTGTCCTTCAGGGGGACAATGCACTATCCTTATCAGCAGGAGGTGGACCCCCCTCGGGTAAGATAGACTAGAGGGTCTGACTGCTCTAGATGGCTGATAACCCTCAGGGAGATAACCTCTAAGCAGTTGACTTCCAAGTGTGCAAACACTTACCCTGCGTGGCAAGCAGCATTTTAGGTTGGGCATATATTTGGGGGGACAACCTGGGGAAAAATCTTTCTGTATCCCACACTCACAGGCTTCTATAATCTCGGGCATGCAAGCCACGCCATACACATATGTAACAAGAATGGGTTGTGCTAGAGGCATGCAAGTGATAGGAAGGTACATACATAACAAGATGGGCAGGTTCCAGAGTTAAGATGGCAGGTTAAAGTTGGTTGTCACTGAGCAGGCTCAACTTTAGGTCTCCCTGAGCGCTTCTCCAGGGTAGCAATCTATGATCCTTCTCAGACCCTTCCTTAGGCCTTCTTAGGCCTTTCTTAGGATGGGGCATTCTGGTAGCTTTTACTGGCAGACACCTGCAGCAGCAGCTAATGCTCAAGGAACTAACCTTCAAGCATGCAGTAGCTATGATGTGCTTGCAAACAGCATCTGAGAATTGGCATTATATGGGGGACATTGTGGGAATAATTTTTTGTTAGAATTGACTGGGAATCATCTTTAACTCATGAATGTAAAGGCCTCCCTCCACCAGAGTCTTGGCCTCCCAGACTCCTTAAACAGGAGTGTAGAGAATTTGTCCCCATATACTCTCTGCCTGGTTCTCAGTTTCCCACACAGACCTTCTAACAATTTGGGAAAGGCTCCTACTAGGAGTCCTGCCTCCCCTTGTCATGGTCAGAACTCAAAGAAATCAGCCTCTCACAGATCTAGCACTGAGGCACGTGACTCAGGCAACAATCGAGAGGAATGCTGCCGCTTTGCTGGTCTAGGTAACAGGCAGAATTACATGAGAAAGTTCCTGATGCAGAAGTAACATCCGTTTTGAAAGCAACAATGGGTGTGGGGACATTGAGTACCTGGCATTTCTTGTCTGATGGTCGGTAGTCTCCCTCTCAAGCCGGTTTCCCAAATCATTTTTGGACTTGTCCTGGAAGTGTATCGGCAAATCCATTTCCTCAACAAACCCAAGGAGTATGGACAAACCTCTAAGACAGCGGTTCTCAACCTGTGGGTCGCAACCCCTTCTGGGGTGAAACAACCCTTTCACAGGGTACAGTTATGAAGTAGGAATCAAAATAATTTCATGGTTGGGGTGGTCACCCAACCATATTAAAGGAACTCTATTAAAGGTTCCCGGCACTAAGAAGGTTGAGAACCACTGCAAGAGATTAACTTTCTTGTGAACTAGCCAGACTGGATTTTGTTGTTTGCAACAAGATCTGCACATCACGTTTTAACATATTAAGAAAGCTTACGCTGACTCATAAGAAATACAAATTAAATTGTAATTGCCTTCAGCTTTCACGTATCAGATTAGAAGAGGTTAGCAAACTTGATCTGTTGGCAATGATATGGGGAAACAGGCTTTCATTGTTTGTGAGAATGCTGAAAGTGGGTATTGAGACCACACCCCTCAAAATCAGAAACACAGCTCTCTTTTATTTAGTATCATTTTTACCATTACATGAATATTCTCTTCTACGTACCACTAAAGCACGGTAGAGTGGCAGGAATTTTCGAATTGTTTGTAAATGGAAAATAGCAGCCTTGGAAGAGAACTCTGGCAATTCCTTCTGAGAGGTCACAACCTTGAACTTTCCAAGGAGTGCAGGTCTACTTGGCAACACATGGGGTCACCTTGAGTTGGAATTGACTCCAAGGCAACTGCTTCTGTGAAGGAAAAATCTCCCTGTGGAACAACTAGACCTCTGTTAAAGCTCAGCATGGGGCATTGAGCACAGCATGTCCTCTCCTATGTGGCAAGGGATAAGTATTTAGAAAGGCTAGCATCCATTTGAAGTGTCCTTGGATAAAGGGAGCAGCTCTCCAACTGCCCTAGGCCCTGCAGAAAGTGCTTGAGGCCCTATAAAAAATGCACTTTCTCTCTCTCTCTCTCTCTCTCTATATATAGATATATAATATATATAGATATATATCTATATATATCTGCTTGAAGCATTGCATTTTATATTATTTATCTGTTAACTGCTATGTATAAAAAAAGTCCTTCAGATTGTAAGACAGTACAAAATAATCATTTACAAATTATCAAGGGTTTGTGAGGGAGGGCATCGACTGATACCAAGGGCTCAAGTCGAATGAAAATGTTTTGAGAATGATGATGGCAACAAATGTACAAATGTGCTTGACACAATGGATGGATGCATGGATTGTGATAAGAGTTGTATGGGTCCACAATAAAATGATTAAAAAATAAAAAATAGAAAGGCTTAGCAAATCTAAAAAATCAGTACACTTCAAGGAACTCTTGTGGTGCAAATTTTAGACAAAGAAAAAAAGAAGGAAATGAGTTCCCCACACTGATTTTCTAATAAGGAAGAAACAGAACACACCAAAGAGCACAATTTTTTAAGGTGCTGCAAGAAACACAAAGGTTTGTAGAACTATTCCCAGGAATGGAAAATAGTTGTACTTACACTGGGAAAGAAGATACAATTGCAAGAACAATAATGCACTTAAATGGCAATTCGGGCTAACATTGGCGGTCAAGTTACCACGTTGTAAATTAAGAATCAGCAAATGAATACTCCAGGCAGGATGATTTCAGAGGAGAGGGTTCAGGTTGTTTATTATGGTAATATAAGCTTCCTCCCAAACTTGTTATTAGGTGCCTTTGAGTTCCCACCCATAGTTAAGTTATGCACAACACAAGGAAACTGGTCCCTATCCTGCACCAACCTCAAGATTGTTCTATGGCTGAGCCTATTGTTGCCGACTTGAAACTATGTGAGCTTAAGTCAACATTTTATTTTTGAGCAGAGTGTCCTCTCCTGTGTGGCAGGGGATACATGTTTAGAAATGCTCGCGTCAATTTGAAATGTCCCTGGATGATGGGACATTTTATATCTGTTTGAAGCATTCCATTTTATCTGATTTATCTGTTGATTAACTGCTTATATATAAAAAAAGGGTGGGTGGGTCAGGAATTTAGGCAAGGCTCAGCTGGGAAATTCTTCTCTTCGGAAGACATCCACTGGGATCACTGGGTGGGAGTCAGCTGGGGGCTGGCATCCCACTGCTCGTTGACCTCCCTCTTAGAGCATCACATCTCATCAGTCACAGTCTCTCCGGGTGGGATCGGGCTTCCCTAATGCTGATGGTCCCCAGCTAATGCAGTAGGATTTCTTACTTAGCAGCTGTCTTCTCCAGGTGAGAGCTCAACAGAAAAGAAGGTGGAAGCTCTTTCCATCTGGACCTGAAAACTCCCCAGGTAGCATAACCTTTGCAACATTCAATGAAGCCAAGTCGTCAGAGATCAGCCAGATTTGAAGACAGGTCACACAAGGAGCGTGTCAAAACATGCGTGGCCACATTGAATTCAACATGCAGGAAAATGTCCATTTGGAATAGGAAGCTCAGGAGAACATATGGACAGGAGAGCAAGTGTGTAAGCTGATGGCGAAGGATGCGGAACCTTTGAAAGAATGGAGCAGTTCTAAGAGCACGTCGCATCAACGATCTGGAAAGAGAACAGTTAAGTGGAAAGAAACATGGACAAACGTTGACCCAAACAGGAATCCCCTGTCGCTCTCAAGTTGTGTGCTTAAGCAAATGACAGGGACAGTGGGAATGAATCCAAACTTGAGCAAGTCCATTTTTTCCTGTTCATAAAACAGGGAGATTCAATAGAAAAGAATGTTTCTTCTTCTGCTTTTTCAAAGAATGTTTCTTTTTAAAAAGGCCAGCTCATTTAAGTTTTGTATTTGAAGATATAGGGCTGATTGGGAAAGGTTAGACAGAGGTCCGATTTTTCTGTAAAAGGCTTGTGTTAAAAGTTTTCACAAGGAAGATGTGTTAATCTGGGTACTTTAAAGAAGCAAACCCACAGAAACTCATGTATAAGAGAGAGTTTTATATAAAGGTTAAGTGTGCATCAAGAAAACATCCCAACCCAGTGCTGCCCAAGTCTGCAAGTCCAGCATTAACCCATTAACTCACATGTCCAACACCAATCCACAAAGTTCTCCTCCATCTCACAAAACAGATGCAATGATGCCGACTGCAGGAGGAAAGCCGAGTCAGTGAATGTTTAAGCATCTTAGCGCTGGCAGGGGTCTCCACTCGGCTGCTCCAGCACCCAGGTCTGCATCGGGGTAGGTCCATGTGGCTTCTCCTCAGGGATGTCTTGCAGGAAGTGAGCCTTACCAGCTAAGGCAGGGAACTGGCTAAGGCAGCTGCACCCTGGTGCGACCATCGCAAAGCAAGAGACCCAAGAACTAGAAAGGTGAGGCTTTTGGAGCCATTTATCTCTTTGTCCTTCAATTAATCCCACATGTGTTTATCAGCCAGGTTGGCACAATAAACTAACTACCTCAAAAGGGAAAGTTTGCAATCAGTGTTGGACTAAGATGCAAGGCACAGCTGAGAGGATTTGGGTTTATTGAGCGACAAGGGCTATGGTGCCAAGAGGTCATAGAATAAAATGTTTAGTATAACTGTATCTTAATTGTATCATTATTATCATCATAATTTTTCTGACTGAGTTTTTTTTAGATTTGTAGTTCAAAGATAGAGAACTCTCCAGGTTAATTTATGCATAATACCATGGGGTATGTGAGGCCTATCTTGGGGTACCAAGAACAAGCCTCATTCCAATTCGTAGGACTGTACACAGTGCTTGGCAATTAGTAGGTATATAAGATTGCCTAGAGAAGCCCTGGTGCTGTGTGTGGTAGTTACCCACTGGGCTGCTAACTTCAAGGTCAGCATTTCAAAACTAGAAGCCTCGCTCTGTGTCTACACGCCTATAGATACAGACTCAGAAATGTAGCATCCACTCCATGGTAGTGACTGGTTTTGGCTCAGCAATATTGCTTAATGAACCCTGGTGGCGTAGTAGGCTGCACACTATGCTGCTAAGCATGAGGTTAGTAGTTCGAACTCAGAGAAGGCTGTCTACTTCCATGAAGATTTAACAACAGAAACCTCATGGTGACCTATAGGGCTGGGTAGAGCTGCCCTGTGAGTTTCTGAAAGCTGTACCTTTTTATGCCAGTTGTAAGCCTTGACTTGTTCCAGTAGAGCCGCTGGTGGTTTCTGAACTCTGGACCTTGCTGTTAGCAGCCCAACACATAACCCCTATGCCACAAAAGCTTCTCCCATTAAGATTTAAAGTCTGGGAAATTCCAAGGGGTAGTTTTACTCTATCCCATACGGTCTCTGTGAGCCAAAAGTGACTCGATGGCAGTAAGGCTTTAAATTTTGATCATTATTATTTAGTTAAGCGTTTGGCGAAGTTGATGGTTCACATCCATCAATAGCTGCACTCAGAGAAAAGAGCCTGTATCTAGTCTTGGAACCCCCAAAGAGCAGTCCTACTGTGTTCTATAGGGTTGCGATGAGTCCGAATCCACATGATGGCAGGAAGAGGGATTTGGTAATATTCCTCAGTGAACTGCAGTCACTCCTATGCTCTGAATGTCAATTTTAAAGGTTGACATATTTTTCTGAAGTATGTTTCATAACATTAAATTGAACAAAGGGTAAGATCTTGATAATACATACCAGTGAAACAGAAAGCACTCCTGGGTGAAGTCAGAGTTCCTGTTTAGTCAGTATTTAGATTTTCAAAACCTACTCCTATAATTTTCTTTCCCCTTGCTTTTAATGACACTGAAATATTTTCAAAGTATGAGCAACAAACCCAAATTTCTGATCTAAAGATGGTGTGTGTGGGATGGGGTGGGGTGGGGGGAGGGGCGCAGGGGGGAAAACTCACAAAACACATTAAAATTTTTGTAATTAGTTTTCTTGAGCTATAATTAACATATCAAACAATTCTAAAGTTCGCTCATATTAAGAGAGGTTGTGCAAAGAACATTTTCTTTCTCCTGGTACTCATTGGTGTTGACTCCCCATTCCCCCACGCCCCCTTCCCTGCCCCAGGTAATGATTATTTCAGTTACTGGCTCCATAAATACACCCAACCTGGCTTCCCTTTACAGAAAAAAACAAACACCCAAACAAACAATGATCATATAAAACAAAGATCACAATCGAAGAAAAAGTAAGATATTAAAATTTTAGAATTGGTTGAAAGTGGATTCAAAGGGAGGTTCGATGACAAGTTATTACATTCCAGTATTAGTACAACCGCTAAGAATTGCTTTACAGTGCTATTTGTCCGATATTGCATTGGGCTGCTAACGCCGAGGTTAGCAGTTTAAAACCACCGGGCCCTCTGCAAGAGACATATGAGGATTTCTATTCTAGTGAAAAGTTGCGGTCTCAGAAACCCAGAGAAGCTGTTTTACTTTGTCCTAAGCCTAAAGGATCACCACGAGTCAGAATTGACTCGATGGCAGTGAGGGGTTTGTTGTCGTTGTGTGATATTTGGACGACTCACATTCCGCGCGTACGGACAGTGGAAACTCACAAGCGACTCAATCCATTTAGGGACCCAGCAAAACAGATGTCTAGAATTTAGACACTGGTACTGTTCCCTCCTCCGGGTTTGGATCTTACTGTTTAAAAACTGGTTTAGTGAGTTATAGCATCCTGAAGAATCATCCAATCTTACTATTGCTTTACGTTAAAATGTGGATTCCTTGTCCCTTCCCAGATAAAGCGCTAGTTTCCAGTTGCTTTCTTTGGCCGGTGCACTGAGCACTTCAAGTCTCCTTCTTGCTAGCTCAGGAGAGCGATCTTATTTATGTACAGGGCTGAGTTTGGCGAGGGGTTACAGCAACTCCTGTCAGTGGGTCTCCTTTCTTGAGTCATACGTAGGTGATTCCTTAAAAACGCATGTCACGGCAAGTCAACCAAGGACAAGGAAAATAAAATTACACACCCTCGGGGCCTTGGGATTCTGAACCTTTATTCCGGAGCGAACCGGTTAAGTCTTCAGAGACTGGAGGGGAGCCTGCATTAGATGGCTATACACAACCAAGAAGAGATATCCAAGTGGCAGGGCAGGTGGGCAGCGCCTTACCACCGTGCAAAAATAAACCTGCTTCATACAGTTGCCCAAGGAGGTGGGGAGAGAGCAGGAAAGTGTCATCAAAGTACCAGAGCTGGCCCTGCGCAGGTCCCTGCAGAGCGGAGAGCGCCCCAAAGATAAACACGGGATGGTAGCAGTGTCTCTCCATGCCCCAAGGGGCGGGCTAGCCACCACCTCCTGTATCTGCAGAGCCGCTTCCAGCTGGGCCTGGCCGGGAGGGCTGAGACCCCGTTCCTGGGGGTCTCGGGCGGGGCCCTGCAGACGCGGCCGCAGCGATTGGCCGGCGCGTCGCGGGCTCCAGGGAGGAGCGCTGGTCTCCGGAGGCGGCCGGGCCCCGCCTCTGGGGTCCTGCCCCCCCCCGCACCTACGCCGGCTGCAGTTGGCGGGCCACGAGCCAGTGTGCGCGGGACTCGGTTCTGACGGCCACCAGCCCAGGCTCCCGCTTTCTCGGAGGACCCCCAAGGACCCGCCGGCACCATGTGCGCCCTCCCCAGTCCCCCGGGGCTCCGGGTACCGCCGCCCCGGCTTGTTTTCGTCCTATGCCTCCTGGCAGCGGCGCGGCGGAGCTGGGCAGACAGCACCTCGTCCTCGCCAGGTGTGATGGGTACAAGGGCCGCCGGGGGTGGGGGTGGGAAGTGGAGGGATGGGGCTCAGGGGCGCAGGGCGTCGCTCTCACTGGGAGGCGCGTGGGGAGGGGTGCCGGCCTGTGGGTGAAGGCAGGTGCGGAGCAGCGGCCCTGGCCTCCTCCTATTGGATAAACCTGAGTTACCTAAGCCGAAGGATGGGGCCAGCTGGGCGCCACTGCAGGTGGGCAAATCTGGAGGAAAGGACGACCTGCAAGAGGGCAATGATGGGAGTGGGGACAGTACTGGGGGTTCTTTCGATTAAGGATTGGTAAGTAGGTGAGTGGGTGGGACTGTGAGCAAGGCGGGGACTGCCGATCTACTGATGTGGCATGATTTCTGAAAGCCACTCGCCTGGAGGCCAGTTCACTTCCCTTGAATTATTAATAAAGCTCAGATGGCAGCTTCTTTTTCCTTCCTGGCAGGTGGCTTGGTTTTGAAGATGTAGTTTTTTTTTTAAAGAGCCGAGTTGAAACAAGATCATAGCAACAACAACAACAACAAAATAACCAAATAAGCAAAACCTACAGGACTCAGGATAATGTGTGTGTGTGCTTTCTTACATTATGAAACACACTGTTTGTAGAGGTTGTTTAAGACACTTTAACAGATCAAATGGCACCAAATTTTGTCGTTTTGCCTTGACCTGCTTCTTAGGCGATGGTATGGTGTGTATGTGTTGGACAAGGCCACAGGCGGAAACCACGAGCTGCTTCATGGGAGAAAGACTGAGTTTTCCCCTCCTAAAGCCACTTTCAGCCTCAGAAGCCCCCAGGGGCAGTTCCATCCTGTTCTGTAGGGTTGCGGCAGCATCGACTTGATGGCAGTGGGTTTGGTTTCTTTGGTTTGTTTTATTAAGCAGGTCAGAGAATTTTCATGTTGCAAGTATTCCTTTCTTGTGAAAGATTTTCCGTCACACATTTCAGGCTTAACAGCCGATTAACATCATCGAGGAGCACACTTATCAAGCCGACGAATATTGGCCACCAGTCACTAAAATGAGGACATCGTTGAGTACAACCTGTTCAAAGTTCATAGGACCGTATTCTCGTAACCCAATAGCACGTGGGTTCTTATTCCTGTGAAGAATGATCTTGGAAGCCCTCAGGCGCAGTTCTGCCCTGTCGTAGAATTGCCTCGATGGCAGTGAGTGAGTGATCGTACGGAAGGGATGCATGTCCAAACATAAGAATATTATGGTTTTTAAATCAAGCCCTTTAAAAGGCCTAGTTCATCATTCAGACAAAACATTTTGGGTTGCTTCCATTTTTACCAGGCTCCCCATTCCTCGCATCAGATCTCCCCTCTCTTCCTGCTGCTTAGAGAGAATTGCCATGGGCATTTGCCCTGCTCTGGTTCTCCCTGGCTGCTCTGCGTTCATCCACCATGTTGTTGGTGTGGGCCATGAAGTGGATTCTGACCCAGTGACTGCACGGGACAGGAGAGACTCTCCCCTATGGGTTTTTTTTTTTTTGTGGCTATAATCTTTTTAGGACCCTTCTCCAGGTCTTATCTCCCAGAGAGCCAAGCGCTGGGTTCCTCTGCTAGCAGCCAAGCCCTTAAACTATGGCTCCACCAGGGCACCCTTGACCCCTCCAAAAAAGCTTGAATAATTGCCCAAGTATACATAATTAAGCAGTCGAGCAGGACATTTAACATTGGCCAATCCGACTTCAGAGCTTTCATGCAATACCCAGCTCTGTCTCTGAGTATACATATCTTTGGAAGTTTTAGAAACGTGGGCAGAGAGCACAGCGTGACGCTGAGTATTTGATTTGAGCTGAAAGGAATGGAGTCTTGGAATCAAGATCAGCTCAGAAACTCTTCTCGAACCTTTCAGGCTGTTTTGGTTAAATGAAAACTGCAAAATACCTTTGTCATGGAGAAGTGTGGCATACATGGCAATCATTAAACACCCCTTTATCGCCATGGCCTGAAGCAGATTGGAAGAATAATCGGTCAGCCTTATCTTTTGGGTGATGCTTGCACTGAGTCACTTGAAGTGAATGTTTTACTTTCTGGTTGACAGGGCTTAGAGGAAGGGGTTTCAGAAAGTGTCTGGAAAAAATTCCATTACATTTTAATTACATTTTCCCACACTGTTTTGGAAGTCCCCTCATGTGCTTCCGTGATCAACTCCCTCCGCCAGGGAACCCCTACCCCAGACAGCTCAGTAGTAGATACTTGTTGAAACACATTGACAAACATCGATGTAAGCCTGGTATTGCATTAGTGTAGGCCTAAGAAGAAAACACCAGCAGTTTGCCTGTTGTAAAAAAATCCACAAATAGACATTTAAATTGCTTAAAGGAATAGATTAAGCACACTTTTCGTAGGGTTAGAGCTGAGGCATCCAAGTTTTACCCGAATGTGATCATCATTTCATGATATAAAGTTTGGTTAAAAATTCATTCAGCCGACTCTTCAATGTCTCCTTGCCTTCTTTGCTGAATCATTTAATCCTGTAAGTGGGAGACAGGAGGTGGGGAGTGGGGTGGGACTTTTCACTTGATAGTCTTGACCTGAAACGTGGTGAAATGGGTACTCCTGCAGACCAGCACCTTATGCAGGGTCTCGGCTGAGCACTAGGACAGGTCTTCTCTGAAGTGGACGCCTGGCGCCATGCTGGATGGCAGTCAGCCTGGGGAGGGCAAACCAGCACAGGCAGTAGGAGCCTGGCAGGGGCAAGGATCCATCTCTGGGAGGGCAGGCTTGGTAGTGACAATGGGAGGTTAGTCACTTACAGGAGCACCCACGAAACAAATCATCCTGTAAGAATAAAAGGAGCCCATGGGTCACTGTCATGAAAGATTAGACTGCTAACTGAAATGTTGGTGCTTTAAGCCCACCAACCACTCCACAGGACAAAGAGGAGGCTGTCTTCCCCTGTCAAGATCGACAGCCTAGGAAACCCAGGGCAGGGTTGCTATAGGTCGGAATTGATCCTGTGGCAGTAAGTTGGGTGGGAAGTAAGGATCCTAGCACCCAGGGGTTTTGCTGTGAAAGCAATGAAGAGGAGGGTTCTCATTGCAAACCTTGTGATGTTGGATTATAATTGGTTGTATCATGACTGTAGATAAATACTCTAGAATCTGAGTTATCTAGATTCCAGCTAAACGAAGTGTGAATGTGTCTATATAGTTACATGTAGTATGAGGCTACGTTAAAAAGCATTGCGATTGGGGTTGCAGTTCATGTGTGTTTTTCTAAGCAAACATGTTTAACCATATCTCTCTGAACCATGGATACCTTCAAAAGAAAAAGAAAGAAAGGATACTTACTGCACCACAGAGGGAAAAAAAAAAACCAACCAAACAACTTTGAGGTAAGAGCTAATATAATATTACTACGAAACTCAAGTAGACATTTTCACAAAGCATTGAAGCTTTGCAACAAGTTTACACTGATGTTGCCCTATATAAAACAACTGTTTTGTAGATGGATGTAGCAGGGAATCAGGGCATCAAAGTCAGCTCAGAAGGCTGTAGCAACTCTCTGTTTCTGATTCCAAATGGTTCATCTGGACAGATTTTTTCCATTATGGGGGGTTATTCTTAGGAAATTTAAAGAAAATTGAAAACGGCCCCAAACTAAACCCACAGCCATTGAATCGATTTTGACTCACAGTGACCCAACCTATGGTTTCTGAGGCTGTACATCTTTCCCAGAGAGGAGAGCCTTCAGCTGGCTCCTGCAGGGCAGCTGATGGCCTTGAACTGCTGACCTTAACTCACTGCCATCCAGCTGATTTGTCCTATAGGACAGCATAGAACTGCCCTGGTGGGGTTATGATATGGTAACTTTTTTATGGGAGTTATGGGAGCTGCCAACTGCTCTTTACAGGAGTAGAAAAATTTTGTGTTTCTCCGGTAAAGCGGTTAATGGTTTTGAACTGCTGACCTGTTTTTAGCAGCCCAAGGCCTAACTTCTACACGAACAGGCCTCCACTATGCCACTAAGGCTCCTGGAAAATTATACAGGAGAGGAAAGAACCAAAAAATGTGGCACGGACTTTTTGTCCATCATAACAAAACATGTATTTTGAGAATTGCTATGGCTGTCTTATGAGAATTTCCTTGGGAGACCTAACCCCATCTATCCTACAGCCCTGATTTTATCTTGTCCCTTTAAATGTCTTTTTGATCTTCAAACTCAAAGAACATTTATTAATATTATTTTATAAATCATTTTATTGGGGGCTTTTATAACAATTCATACATCAATAATATCAAGCACATTTGTACATATATTGCCATCATCATTTTCAAAACATTTTCTACTTGAGCCCTTGGTATGAGCCCCTCATTGTTCCCACCCCCTTGATCCCTTGATAAATTATAAATTATTATTATTTTCATATCTTACACTATCCTCTGCCAAAGAACGTTTTAAAGGAATGTTTAAAGGATGCTTCAAAGATGCCAAAGCTGCCTCTCTGAGGTGGTGTGAATTAAAGGTGCAGGATTCTTTGGGAAGGGTTAGAAAGGTGGGAAGAACACATTCAGAAACTTCCAGTGTCTCCCAAAGTGGGCAACACCAGCTCCCCCGAGTGGCACTGTAAAAGCAGATACCTATACTTCATCTTGGATTATGGGCTATAAACCAAATGTTTTTAATGGGGGGTGGGCACTGAGTGATTTTTCCTTTTCTTTCTTTCTTTCTTTCCTATAAAAGGGTCAGTAGACCAAATAAGTTTGTGCCTCTATGATCCTAGAGGGAGAATTGGTGAAGAAACAGTAGCTTTACATTATGATATTGTTTAAGAAAAGTTTCTATGATTTTGTGATCATATCTCTTGGGTTACCCTCATCCATATGTAGCTTATTATACCCATTTACATTCAGACACAGTTCTCCCCTGCCCTATGGAGTTGTTGTGAGTCAGAATAGACTCATTGGTGTTGATTTTGAGTTTGATATATATATCCATGTTTCACATTTGGATGCCTGTGCGGGTATGTTTTTAGGTGTACCCCTGGGAAGGAGCAGTGGCTTCCCATGCCATGAGAATAACTTAGTGCCTAGCTCTTAAATTCTGAACACCTGTCTTTGCTTAAAGGAACCGAGACTTCTTGGTGAAATGGCTGACTTCCAGGCTGGCCTGGGACATGGAAAGTACAAAATGAGGCAGATGCAGTTTGGGCCAGAAACAGTGAAAGCCCCCAAAGAGATAGGTCACATCAGCAGGATACAGCCAGCCCCTTGAAGGTCCCACTGAACAAATTTGAGAAAAGCTGAGTATAAAAAGAAATAGTGACACTCTCAGATTATAGTCCTATGAATAAAGAAGGAATTTGTGCTAAAACAAATTCATGAAAAGAAACGATGCAAAAGATTCAGTACTAAATATTATATAGTTTCAAAGTCATGTCCCACAAAACTCTGACTTGTGCCAAGGGACCAAAGAACAGCCTTCCAGTGAAGAAACCTGGCAGACAGACCACTTAAACCCTCCAAGCGATCACCACCCATAGAGAGAAGGCGATTGTGCGCCCTTTGATAGGATACAAGGAGGGCACAGCATCATCTGTGAGATACTCCTGCCAAAGATATGTGCTCCATCTAATGTTAGCGTATCCCCACGGCCAGCCTGCGATCCGCAGCCTCAGCGGAGACGGCAGCTGTGGGGAGAGGGAGAGGATCAAGTGTGGCCGCTCACAGCAATATGCTGTTTTGTGATGGATCCTTTTGATGAAAAGCATATCCCAGGGACTTTTGTTCATATTTATGGGCATGAGATGGCAAGGCATAAATGCTAACTTCTGAGTTTTAAAGGCAATATTGGGATTGTGTGGGAGTGTGGCCTTGGTTGTAGGAGAGGTGCAGGAATATCTTAGAGAATAATGGGTTCTCTGGCCAGCAATCAATTCTCAAATGGTTGTGAGGGGGAGAGAGTCCTTTGGTCTGGCGTACTTGAAACTTTTCTGTTAGTTTGAGATTGTTTGAAAAGGAAACAAAAAGAATTAGGTCAACTCTTTGAGGAAGCTTGAGTTGGCATAGACATGAAAACCCCTCTGAGGGTGGAAGACTGCTCATCCAATCATGTACTTAGGTACTGTTTCCAAAGACGTTCTTGCTCTGAGCCAGAAACAAATGATGTAGTGAGGCCGTTTGTCCTCATCCTAATTCATAGTTTTTTGAAGCTAACTTTATTATCGTTGGATGCCAATATTTCACAATAAAATGCAAGCCTTCCAAATGAACAACTGAGGACCCACGCTGACAAAGAAAGGAACACATCACACAAGGTTAGATAAAGATAAGCCCTTTTTGCTCCCAATGAAACATTTCCCCGGCCCCTGCCTAACATTGATGTGAAGCAGTGCATTGTTAACAAGAGAAATAATAAACAGAAAAACAATGCACGTGCTCTTGGGTCGTTCTGACAGAGGCCCACCCCAGTGCTCATCCGCGTGCAAGTGTGCTGCTCTGTTTCTGGGGATTGTGTTTCTGGGAGTTGGTCACTAGGTGTTTCTTTCAAGGTGCCTGTGGGTGGTCTGGAGCCAGCAAGAAAGGATTAACAGATTGCACCATCTGGGACTCCATAGGAATGGGAAACACCTTTAAAGATGTTTTTATTCTTTTCAGGAAACAACAGCACTTGTTATTTATTGCAAATAATTAGTTATAGTTCCCCATGCGGCACCTAAAGAGCCATCAGGTCTGCCTTGGAAGAAATGTGGCCCGAGGGCTCCCTGGAGGCCAGGGCGGTGAGACTGGACCTCACGTACTGTGGACATCTTGTCAGGAGAGACCCGTCCTTGGAAAAGGACATCAGGATGGGTGAAGTAGCGGGCAGTGAAATGGAGAAGCCTCTAGGTGGATTGACATGGTGGCAGCAAGAGTGGGTTCCGCCCCAAGAGCAAAGTCGAGGACAGCACAGGGCTTGGCGCTGTTTCGCTGTGTCGTACACAGGCTCCCTGTGAGTCAGAACCGACTCACTGACACAACAGCAACACTTCGTATGGTACAGGACCTTAGACCACCATTTGAATATGATTCAAAATCATTGCTTTAAAGAATCAAAATAGAAATAAATCCACCCCAAGGCCTAAAAATCTACTTGGGACCAATGACAATCACTGGGGACTCTGTACTGTCGCACACTTCTACTCTGACACCCGCGATGTCGCCACGAGTTGTATGGATCATATGGTGACTGGACTGATTTTTGGAGCTATAAGGATCAGAGTTGAGTGTGTATCTGTCGGGCTAAATCAGGACGTCTCAACCTTGGCATTGTTGACATTTGGGACGAGAGAACACTTGGTTGGGGTCGGAGGGACTGTGCTTTCTAAGGCGTATCTCAGTGTCTCTGGCCTATATTTACTAGCTAGTGGCCAGAACCACCTCACCTCCCCAAACATGTCCTCAGACATTGTCGTGTTCCTGAAGGAGGAAGTCACCCTCAGTTGAGAACCACTGACCAAAATCTAAGGACTTTCCCAGAATAGCCTGGTGGTCCAACAATTTTAAAAAGTAAGCAAAACACACTGCGTTTTATAAAGAGCAGAAATCCTGTTCAGACAGATTTCATTGTATAAGAACACCTCAAGAAACTCCTGTAAATCCAAAATTTATGAATACATTTATAACCCAAGTGTTTTCACATTGCCTTCAAGATCCATTATATTGCGAACAGTCTATTTTAAAGGAAAGAGAAATCTTTTTGTAGTCCTATATAAGTTTTCAAGATATTTTTACAAGACTATTTAAAAGTTCCTGTTACTTTTGTCACTGTGTGTGTTTTAAGTAGTTTATAAGTGACTTTCTTGATCAATATTTACCACATCATTGAAAGATTATAAAGATTCCCTCTCTGGGTTATTCTCTGTACCTCCTTTACAAGGTCTGATTTATACATAGGCCCCATCTGGAGTTTATTTTCTTGACAAACTACTTTTCTTTTCTGCCACTTATGCCTTCCAAAAATCTACCTCAGTTGTTGACACATTATTACACTGCCATGCTGCCTTTTAGGACTCTCAGGTACCATGAATTCAGCTGTTAAAAAGCTCTTTCTCTCTGGCATGTAGCTTTGAAGAATCAAGGTAATTTTAACCTCTCTTTTGTCCTTGCTACTATATTTAGCCAAAAGGTTTGCCAAAACCAAACTCAACTTACTGCCATCCATCGAGTTGATACTCACAGTGACCCGATTGGCTAGGGTAGAAGTGGCCCTGTGCATTTTTGAGACTAACTTTACCAGAGTAGAGCGTGCCCTCTTTCTCTCAGGGAGTGTCTGATGGATTTGAACTGCTGACCTTTCGGCTATCCGTCGGCTACATAATCAAGGTGGCCCGAGGGCTCTGGCCACAGGCTTAGGATTGGAGTATTGTATTCCTACAGTCCAGAAATAGAACTCCAAGTGTATTGTCCATAAGCAAATGACACTTAGTGATTTGTTTGATGCTACATTTCACCCATATCACGCTTTATTAAATAGCTTTTATAATTTGTCATGGGACTGCATTGTTATGGATAAATGTTCCATTATGGAAACATTTAGTTTGAGTTTTAAAACTTTTTATTGGTGATTGAATTTCTTCAACAGAGATGCATATTTATAATGCTGAATAACAATGATAAAATGAGACTTGGTTGAACTGATTTAAGCTATCCGTTTGGATATTTATATTCCATGTATGTCAGTAGAAAATGTGTGCGAGAGAATGTTTATTTTAATAAGCCCTTTGTCTTATACTTTTCTTTAAAACAAAGCCAAACTCCAAAACTTTTAAGTTCAAGAGAACACTTTGAAGATTAGAAAGAATGTTTATTATGATTAATCAGAAATCTATTTGTATTCAATTCTGATTTAAGTAAAAGCCAATCTTCAAACTCAAGGCACGTATGTCCCATTCTTTGTACTTTCCTTACTGTGACTAAATGGCGTCTGGATATTATTGTCGTTGCTAGGAGCTATCAAGTTTGTTCCAACGCACAGGGACCCTCGATGCACAGCTGAGGACACGCTGCCGGGCCGCCCGGGCCGCCAGGTGTGCCTGTGCTTGAGCCTGTGGGGCAGCTGTGATGTCTGTCCCCCACCGAAGGGCCTTCCCTGTTTCCTGCCCCTCTCCTGTCCCAAACCGGGTGCCCTCCCCCAGGAAAGTGCTCTCTCCCGACCACAGCCAAAGTGCAGGAGGCGGAGGCTTGCCGTCCTTTTCTCTAAAGAGGATTTTGGTTGCGCTTCTTCCAAGACAGATTTGTTTGTTCTTTGGTGGTCCGTGTTACAAATGTTGCTTTCATTTTAAGTGGAAATTAGAGTGCATTTTTGTTCATTTGCAAATGCCAATAGCCTAAATTAAAAATCACTTCCAAAAATGTATTTTAAAAGGTAATGTATGAAAAATACCCACCTAAAGGTTATAGATGAGAATCCTCGTCTTTTTTTAAATCCTAGTCCTTTTGATGTAATGTCTTCATGCCTGGTCTTTTCTGAAGAGGGAGGGGAGAAAACCTTCAAATCCATAGAACAACCATTCAAGGTTGCTAGTCTTTTGGGTTGGCATTTTTGGCATGACCTGTAAAAGAATGCCAGGTGGAAATGTTCCAGCATCGATTAAGAAAGGGGGCCTATCATAGCCCCAGGAATGTGAGTTATGATCCCGGCACCATCGTTCATTATTTACGCAACTTCCCTGAGCCTTCCTTATGAAATGAAGTCTCAGGCGGTGAAATCATTGTCAAAGAGCTGGATGGATTGCCGTTGGAATCCCCCAGAAGCAACGGAGAGCACAGCATTTTTGTCACTCCTTTTTGTGACTCAGCCTAATCCTTTCAGGGAAGTTTTCAAAGTACATCTGCCTACATCTCCTGCCAATTTCCTTTGATACCAATGTTAGCTGAATCAGCCTCTTGCCAGCTGTCCTTTTACTGAGTACAATAAGGTTTGGACTCTCATTTATTTAATTTTTGCTGTTGTTAAAAATGATCGTGGCTAAACAAAGGGGCACCTGACTTTTGCGGTTCTGTCACCTTCTGGCGGCCGATTGCCCTGCTTCATTCAAGGCATTTTTGTGTATTGCCTTTCACACGGGCCTGTCCCAAGACAGAGATTATGAAGTTATACCTGTCCTTGCACCATTGAAAATGCCAGCGGACAGAGTTCAGGGAAAGGAGAACCCTATTGATCCACAATTTAAAGGGGGTATGGAGTTGGGCACAGCCAGTATCTGGTTAACAGACGTCCGCTTTTATCCTGAACCTAGCAACTGCCTATTGGAAATGGTCATCACAACTGCCATATTCTGGAATTATTTTCTCAAACTACCTTGTTCTGGAAACTGTCTTCCTTATTTCCTACAGGAGCCCTGGTGGTGTAGTGGTTACAAATTGGGCTGCGATCTGCCTGGTTGGCAGTTCGAACCAACAGCAGTTCCAAGGGAGAAAGACTGGACTGTACTACTGTAAACAAGGAGCAGTCTCTCACTGTAAACAAGGAGCAGTCTCTCACTGTAAACAAGGAGCAGTCTCTCACTGTAAACAGGGAGCAATCGCTCACTGTAGGGTTTCCTTTTTCAGCGGACAGAAGCGCCCTCTGGGGGTCACTGCAATGATCTCATTCATTGAGAACCTTCTGCCCCTATGGCTTTTCAAACTGCCAACCTTGTGGTTAGCAGCCCAATGTGTAACCACTGTCACCAAGCCTCTTCATTACATCAGCAAAGACAGGACGAATCCCCAATACAACGGGCCTTTCCTGCCGCCACGTCCCCTCCTGGCTTCTAATCCAGAAGTGAATATCATCCGTTTTGATCTGTTATGTTTTCTCTTTCAAATAGCCTCTAGATGCACTATACTCAAAATGAAAAAGAAAAAAATGGGATTTTATCATGTACATGAGCCCGTTGGGTATAGGTGCAGTGTGCTAGAGGGAGAAAGAGTGTGAACCAGTGAATTTAGGAATGAATGAATATGAATGAATGAATATTGGACATGGGTAGAAGGAAGGTTTTGTGTTTCTGGTAGCCCAAAGGGAAATACAGGGTATGTCTTACTGGAGAGTCACTGTCGGAGAGTAATATGGTGCTTTAGGCATGTTTTCAGTTATGGATTTCTTTTATGAGAATGGCACATTCCAACTTCCAATGCAGGATTTGGACTGACTAAATCTTTGGAACCCAGACTACCAGACAGTTGGATTCTGGCTAGGTAGACCTCCTCCTCCTCCTCCTCCTCCTCCTTCTTCCTCTTCTTCTTCCTCTTCCTCTTCCTTCTTCTAATTAGGCAATATTTGTAAAAGCTGTGTGAATTGTGGAGTAAGAAAATGGATTCCTGACTTTAATAACATTTTTTGTACTTCTAAGAACACAACCAAACCCCAAAATCAAACTCACTGTCAACAAGTGAAATCTGACTCATAATGACCCTGTAGGACAATATAGAACTGCACCTTTTGGTTTCCAAGACATCAGCCTCATCTTTCTCCCACGGAACACTTGGTGGTTTCAAACCACGTACCTTGTGGTTAGCAGCTCAGTGGACAGCCCACTACACCACCAGGGCTCCTCCTTAATAAAAGAAGGGAATAGAAATCTCTCTGTGCAACCTTGTGCTGCGAATACCTGGCCAAGTGTAACAGCTGAGAAAAACTCACTTGATGTTAAATCTATAGGGATCTTTAATTCCAAAAAGCATACACAAAACTTGAAAATTTGATTCTAATAAAAGTTGTTATGATTAGGTGCCATCAGGTTGCTTCCAATGCATAGTGACTCTATGCACAGTGTAACTGCGTCAAGCCAGCTTGCTGAGGGGACTCCTCTTTTTCACTGACCCTCTAATCTACCTTGCATGATGTTCTTTTATAGGGACTGGTCATTCCTGATATATTCTGAAATCTTGGAGTATATGACTGCTAGTGGAAGCTTTGGAAAATATTTTATTTTATTAACAGTATCCTAACGCTTTTTAATTGTTTCAAACTGGCTTTTGATAGCCCTTAAGTCTTGGTCAAACAAACAAACTTAACTCATTGCCATCAAGCCAATTCTAACTCATAGTGACCGTATCAGCACAAGGTAGAACGTCTATTGTGGGTTTCTGAGGATGTAACTCTTCCAGGAGGAGAAAGCCCCGTCTTTCTCCTGCAGAGATGCTCATGGTTTCTAACTGAGACATTGCGTTTCGCAGCCCAAAGCACAACCCACTCTGACACCAAAGCCCCTTACATCTTGGTATGGATATGTAATTCCATGTTCTCCCTCTTTGCAGATTCGCCTTTGACAAGTCTACCTGCCAGAGAAGAAATGATGGCAAAATATTCTAACCTTTCCTTGGAAGCTTACAACATATCACTGACAGGTGAATGCATCATGTTTAAAATAATACAATGCCAAAATACACTGCTTTCTTTTTTTCTATTCTCTTTTTAAATTGCGCTACTACTGTCCTACTCCTAGTTTGGCAGGAGGAATGCCAGTTCCTTATACAATTACACTATTACGTGATGGGAATCCAGTGATCCTGGTGCTTGAAGAAAGCAGCTTTTCTGATCAGCGGGAGCTATGAAAGGCTCTGGAGGGGAGGGGGCACCTGAGAAGGGGAGAATTGTGGTAGTGTGCAGAAGCTGTACTGTTTTCATCAATTAGTGCTTGTGCATCCATTGCGATCTCTGCATTGGGAGGGGACTTCTCCTCCCATTTATTTCTTGGAAGAGCCAGAGAAATATTAATGACATTGAGTTAAAGACAGAGCCATAGGAAAACAAGCAAAGTACTCCAGCAGAAAACTTAGCTCTGGATGAAAATACTATTTCATCCTTCAAGGTTTGGGATTTCAGTGTTGCAAAAACAATCACAGTTGACACATTTTAATAACAATTACAGTAGAGTAGAAAAATTTTAAGTAAGTTATTAATTAATTTCCTGGTTTTTTGAATCATTTTATTAGGGGCTCTTACAGCTCTTATTACATTCCACACATCAATAGAGGAGCTTATACCAAGGACTCAAGTAGAAAATGTTTTGGAAATGATGATGGCAACATATGTAGAAATATACTTAAATCATTTCTTTTTTAAAAAAACCATTTTATTGGGGCTCCTACAACTATTATCACAATTCCATCCATCCATCCATCCATTTTGTCAAGCACATTTGTACATATGTTGCCATCATCATTCTCAAAACATTTTTTTTCTACTTGATCCCTTGGTATTAGCTCCTCATTTTCCTCCTCTCTCCCCCTTCCTCCCCTCATGAACTCTTGATAATTTATAAATTATTATTATTTTTTCATGTTTTACACTGGCTGATGTCTTCATTCACCCACTTTTCTCTTGTCCATTCCCTTGAGAAGGGGAGGGGGTGGGTTATAGGTAGATCATGTGATCAGTTCCTCCTATCTCCTCCAACCTTCCCCTTACCCTCCTGCTATGGCTATTCTCAATATTGGTGAGGGGTTTATCTCTACTAGATTCCCTGTATTTCTAGTTCTTATTTGTACCCATGTACGTGCTCTGGTTTAGCCAGATTTGTAAGGTAGAATTGAGATCATGGTAGTGGGTGGGAAGAAGCATTAAAGAACTAGATGAAAGTTGTGTGTTTCATTGGTGCTATACTGCACCCTGACTGGCTCTTCTCTTCTTTGTAACCCTTCTGTAAGGGGGTATCCAGTTGTCTACAGATAGGCTTTGGGTCTCCACTGAGCACTCTCCCTCATTCACAAAGATATAAATTTTTGTTCTGGGTCTTAGATGCCTGATACTTGATCCTATTGACACCTCATGATCACACAGGCTGATGTGCTTCTTCCATGTGGGCTTTGTTGCTTCTCAGCTAGATGGCTGCTTGTTTATCTTCAAGCCTTGAAGACCCCAGATACTGTATCTTTTGATCCGGACACCATCTGATTTATATACCACATTTGCTTATGCATCCACTTCAAGTAATTATGTACTGATACATCCCAGCCCTGTCCAGATCAAGTCAATGAGTCTAATATTAGCCCATAAGTCCGATATTAGCTCATGAATTTCTCTTCAGATTCACACAGCACATGAATGCAGGAAGATCACAGGCCGATAGGTGGAAAGTCCTGTGGGTCCAATGGCAGTGGACACATCTCTAGGGCTCTGGTGGCCACAAGTGTGGGTCCAGGTAGCTTGTCAACAGGAAGGTGAAGCAGAAGGATAGTGTGTCTCACCTCCAGGGAGGAAGAGAGGAAGTACCAGAATCCTCAGGAGAAGGCCACGCCTTCAAGGGATCGCTAGACTGATGTGAGTGACAGGCTAGGCTCCATCCCTTCATTCTTATTTATCAAGTTGAGAGGAAATTGTGTAATTAATTACCATAGTAATGTCCACTTGCATGTGCATCTCTAAAGCCTATTATATAAAAATTTGAATAAATAGGTACAACTTTGTGATGTACATCAAAACATTATTATTTTTGGTTTATTACTATGTTAATGATGTTTTAATACATCCAGAAATGTTTCTTTGGAGAAACATTTTACTGGCCAAGGTTAAAATATGATCTGTACCTAACTGTTCCAACTTACATATAGATATTTAATATTGACAGACTGAGGAATGGAACTACCCAGGTTACACATGAGATCTGCTCCTGTGTCTGTCAGACTTTGTGGGGATTTCAAACCTGTTCTGCCTGGTTCAGACTAACAATCTAAAAGTTATGGTGACCCAGAAGATAGCTGGAACAGGAAAAGTTATGGGTTGAATTTCGCCTTGCTAAAATCTTAATCTCTCTCAGAGGAGAAGCAGAGTCCATACTGGATAGTAACCAATTCTTTTACCTCCTGATTCTGAGTGTGTTTCAAAGCACTGATGCCCTACCCAAGTTTATGGTACCCAGGCCAAAGATGGTGGCTGACCACACTGCTCTGAATGTGTGTAACTCTCCAACAGTCCTGCCAAGCATCCAGTCTCATGCAGCAGGCTTCTGAAAGGCTAACTGTGCTTTTATGTCTCCCACTTCTGGGCTTTGACTAGAAAATTTCCACATTCCTGTCCTGTACTGAATCTGCCAAATGCTAAAACTTTGTGTCTATTTCTTTTTGGCTTTAAAGGGCAAGTAGGAATCGTCTGTAAGTTAGACATGCCCACCAATGTTAAAGTGTTTGCACTCTGCCCAAACTCTCACAGAATTCTATTTCATAGACTGTATGAAGGAAGGTCAGTGGCACATGGCTGTCTTCGGGTCTACTTCTCTATTTCCATCGACTAGCAAAAGAATATTCTTGCTCCTTCCAATCTGATTCCAAGGGAATGTTTGCTCTGAATTTTTTGTAGCATATTTTACGACATTGTGCAAATCCTGTTTCTTCCCTGAAGTCCCAATCCCTTGCCAGTACTTCATGTTTACTCTTTCTTTAAAAAGGGAATTACAACATTTCTGTGTTGCTATAGTTTGTTTTATGGTTTTAATGGCCCAGTTATTCTTTTCTTCAGGTAGGATGAAATGTTTATTTAAGAGAGATTCATATGAAAACAAGGTTTTCAAGTTCTTTGATCCGGCCTCTTGGCTGCAGCTTACTCCCTCCTTTCCCAGCTAGATCTTGGGAAACAAATGGTCAGCTTACTAAGGAGTGAGCAAAGAGTGGGCGTTTTCATTGATGCCAAGATGGGTATACATTTACTTAACCTGCTTGGAGGGCTCAACTTCAAGCCAGTCTTACTCTAATTGTGTTCTTAAAACCAGTGTTCCTCCTGGAAAGGAGTGGTTCAACATTCATGTGGTAACATTGCATCTCTCTGTTGAGAATCAGATATTGAATTTGTCCCAAGATTGATACTGTCTGGTTGTATCTTTGCACCATAAGGTTTGCTTTCAAAAATTACCTTTACAAAATGTGGAATTCGCATTTGAAGATGATTAGGAATTTTAATGGCGGCCTTCCTGATGTCATCAGTAACTCTCTGCTTGCCAGTGTTGATGGCGCTGGCTGTTCGTGATGATCACTAAAACTTACATTACTTGCCTTTCTCCTTTCCTTTAGGACACTTCATGATCCTGTTAGGATCAAGTATTTCTTTTACAGAGATTCAAATTTCTACATAGTTGGTAAATTTCTGGAGCATCCTGACAACCTTGGCCAGCCTCTTCATACATTTACTTAAATCGAACTGGGGAAATTGGGGGAAAACTGACCATTTGTCTTCAAAGAATACAAACCATGGCGTCTAGTTCATGAATGTCCAGTTGTTTCGTAATTTTATGTGTTTAACACATTGCTATTTACTTGAAAATCCCCAGGTATTTATATCATGTACATATTTATATTTCCTTCTCTTAACAAACCCAAATAGATTTAGTTTGAGATAGTAGTTGTGTTTTGAACTTGAGCACTTTGATGTCAGAGCATGCTGTTAACCATTATGAATTCAGCTTTTCCTAATGACCAACTTTTCATACCATTTAATAGCATTATGAAAACAATTATATCTATTTTAAAGACACTGCCATTACTTTTGAAACAATTCATTCAAAAATTATGACAACAAAGCCATTGTAATTGCTTGATTCCTTGAAAGGTGAGTCATAGAAATTTCATTTGTTGATATTATACATGTATTTTTGAAAGTATAGTTGACTTACTCTGAATAATATACTTTTCTTATTGATATCACTGTTTTACAAAGTGACATTTAACATATAATAAGGCTGCATACAATAGGGGGTAATTAGCACAACAAAAAACAAAAACTGATATTTTGATAATAGAATATTTTTACACTATGACACCAAATTTTCTAGTGTCTATGTTTGGAATTCCCTGTGTTACTGCAATTAGAATATTATGGTACTCTTTTTATTCTTCTTTCCTTCCACACATTTTAGAGTTTGGCATCTCAATCAGTGTTTTCTAGTTTAATTAAAGAGATTAAAATCAAAACATCAGCCTGCAATATTCTTAACCAGCCTGGTAACATTGGAAAAACTCTTCTTTATATTGACCCATTGGCACAATTCCTTGACCAATTTCAGACACAAGCTTGGGAAATTACTGGTCAAAAAATTAGAAGTCAGCGTATTTTGGAGGTGCAGGTGTTCCGGTAAGTGGAACGTGCACTGTGCAAGGTTTGGGATGGCTACTCAAGTTAATGGACAACCAGGGTGCCTTGCCTTAGCCAGGCCAAATTGTTGGTCAAGGACGGAATCCTGTGCACAATCAGTGCAGTTGACAACAGAAACCCCGCAAGCTGAATGGGGGCCAGCAGATTATAAGCAAGGGATCTTGGAGGCTCCTCAACTTGCGGCTGGTGTTATGAGGGGGTACCCGGAACCCTGAATTTGCAGCCCGTCCACGGGGAGTGTTGTGGGGACCCCTGATCTTTTGGCTGGCTTCTTAAAGTTTGGGCAAATTTGGCAATCTGGAAGACTGCACTTTAGTTTGTGAGATGTGCCCTCAATGTGGGTGATTAAGATGAGAGGACTGTTGCATGAACAGCCGGTGTCTGAACAGAGGGACACACATTTCCAGTGGATTCACATTCATCACTCACAGTCCGGCATCAGGGAAGTAGGGTTTAGGCTTTTTTTTTTCTCCGTGCACCTGATTATCTGCATTTTGGCACCCCAGGAATTGATACTGAAAGATATAAACCACTGATGGGCATTTAAATGTCAAGGGCCGACATCAAGGTGTAACCATCTGAAAGTCAGAAACTCATCACCAAACTAGTGGATCATGCTTTCCACCAGGGCATTGGGTACACGGTGTCCTCATGTTCATTTCATGAGTACTGAAGCCCTCATCTTATTCTTCTGTACTGGAATACAAGTATTTTGAAATGCAAGCCATGATTCTCTGGGAAGCACCTTAAGGAACCATATGCGAGTGGAGCATTTGCAGAGAATCACAGGAAATAGTCAAATGGCAATTAGAATCTGAGGATGACCTGCTTCAAATCATGGCTACTTTGCGGTTTTAATGCTATTAAAAAGTATTTTCTTGTGAAGGTGAAGATTTAAAAAGTACCGATCCCTCTGTTCCATCTACCCTCACTCTGCTGTAGTGCCCTCTGCAATTTTGTACTGCCTCACTGCCTTTTATTTAGTGCGTTGGTGCAGTTGTTTGAAAGTGATGAAGAATTCCTTGTCTTTGAGAGTTCATATGTCTTGCTGTTTACGGGGATCTGGACTCAACTACATCAGAATTTGAGAATCAGTCCTCCCATTCTCTTGGTGTGTGATATTGGGCAAACAGCTGTAGCTTCTTCATGTTTAACGCAGGGATAACGACAGTCGTACTTAACCTACTGGGTTGTTGTGAATATTAAATGACAAGCAACATATAACTCTAGCGTGCTACATGACAGCTATTCTTACATGATGGAGCTTCAAGAAATTTATGGAGAAACAGAATTAAAAGATAATGGAATTTTTCAATGAACCTCCCCCACGGTCTTCCCTTCCCCTATGTTACCTCAATAAGGTAAGTGGTGAGAGATTGTGACGAGACCTTTGTTTGCGAAGCTATGTTATGGGAGAAAGACAGGGCTTTCTATTCTCACAGAGTGACAAGCTTGGAAACCCAAAGGCGCCTCTCTGCTCTGTCCTGGAGTGTCTCTGTGAGTTGGCATCAACTCAATGGCAGTGAGTTTGGTTTGGCGTTATATTACTATTATTTTTTTAACAAATGTCTCATTTAATCCTCTGTACAGTCTCATAAAATATATAATGTCCCGTTTTTTACACATGAAATGGAAGCATTTGATGTCAAGAGATTTTGTTTTGCTGATGAGAAGTACTCAGTCAGGAGAGTTCAATGATCTAAGTTTTGCTTTAGAAACATAACTCCAGTGACCAAGGAAGGTCGGGGGTCTGCAGGGTAGTGAATTGTTTATACCTCTTCTAGCCATAGTTAGGTTTTGTTATCCCGCCAAATGAATGCTTTTTCCCATGTGGTCTGGGTAAGAAGATGGGGGAAGATACCGATGATTATATGATTCAGCTGTGAGTGATTGCGATTCTGCTGTGGGTTTAAGTTGCAGTATCTCAAAAGCAGGGAGTGAGGTCTCACTACTAGCAAGAGAGGAGGGCCAGGAGTGGAGGGTGACCTTCAGATCCTGCTGCTGGTTTCTCTGGCAGATTTCAGATTTAAGGGACTTGAGTTGAGGCCAGTCCCCTGACCTGACTTTACCAGTGTCCACAGCCTTGGGGACACGGGGGGTCCTCCAGACAGACACTTGAATTTTGGATTTGTGATTTTCCAGCACCTACATAGGCATTATCAGCACAACCATGGCCCATTTTCCTTCACGTTGTGAATCACATACCCCCGGGATGTAAGGAAATATGCTGAGGGGAGGAGTGGTTGTTGGTGGCAGAAATGATGGAGTGGTAAACGGTTTGGGAAAATGGGTCATTTGGGATATATTTAACCTCTGCTTTCTTGGGAGTAGTCTTGTATTAATCTTTCTAAAAGAAATGATTTCTGCAAGGCCATTTGTCTGCTTCTGGTGAAAGACATGAAAGCCTTTTCAATCGGCTCATATGTATGCAAACACTGGACAGTGGAACGGACCACAGGAAAAGAACTGGTGCATGTGAACTCTGGCGGTGGTAAGAACACTGACTGAACGGCGGATTGCCAGGAGAACACACGCACCAGGCTTAGAAGAAACCCAAGCAGAGTGTTCCTTAGAGCAGAAGAAGATGAGAGTCACCTTTGACACGCCATCAAGAAGGAAGAATTACTAGATAATAACATCAGATTGGGCGGGAATGGGTTGACACAACAGCAACCACAGTGGGTTCAAACCCACCCAGGGTCATGAAGATGGCACCTGCAGACCTTCACACCTGCCCTTACAGAGTCTCCCATAGACTTGGGAAGATAAGTTTGAATGGAACTGAGAGTTTTGACTTTTAGCGAAAAATTCACTGGTCTATTATATTATCTTCAGTGTCATTTCTATCACCAAAGTCTTGTTTTAAAAATATTGATTCTTTTTTGTTTCCAATGTTCACATCCCACTTACTAATAATTATCAATGCATTGCATTGAATGTTTGATCAGTTTCAGGCTTAAAAAATTGGTAAAAATTCTTCAATTTTTCACCTCCGGCATTAGTAGTCAGGGCATAACTTTGAATACAGTCACATTACCTTTTCTTTCTATAGGCATATAGATGCTATCACTGACAGTGTTATGCTTTAGGGTAGATCTTGAAATGTTCTTTTTTGGTGATGAATGTCATGCTGCTGTTATTGAGATTTTCATTTTGGGTATTGTAGACCACTTGATGATCTAATTCAAAATTGCATGTTACTAGTTTACTAATGCCTAGGGTATCTATCTTTAGTGCGCTACCTAATTTTTGATGCTTCGCCATGATCCTTGATTCATACTGTGCATCTCCCACATTCCAATTCTAGTGAATGTCTCTGAGCTTTGTTTTCTTTCTCATTTTGAGTCCTACCACATCAGCACATGAAGATGCTCAAAGCTTCATTCCATCCACACCATTAAGGTAAACTGACTTTGAGTGGAAACTCATTTTTTTATCAACAATATCAACAACAACTCTACATTTGGACCACATTAAATAGAATATACGTTTAAGAAATTGACTATATCTGTAGAAAGAAACAATACAGAAGTTGAATATCATTAGCACAGAGAATGAATTTGTAACAGATCATCAATTACTAGCATGAATGTTCAAGGTGAAGCTGAAGAAAATGAAAGCAAGTTCATGAGAACAACAGTAGAGCCCTGAGGATATGCCACAAGAATTGAGACCATCTCAGGAGTGGATTTGGTGCATGGAACAGTAATGAGCCTAAACCAGATGAGTTGCAGGCGGACATCAAGGACTTCAAAAAGTTCATGGAAAAATTGAATAAAAAGATATTGAAAACATTCCATGAACTTTCTGAAGCCCCTCATACATTAAGAAAGACCCTCAACAATATGAAGTGATACAGTGGTTTCAACAAGGGGAACAAGCACAGCAAAGGTTCGGAGGATCGTGAAGGACCACAGAAGCCTTTCTCTCCGTTATATGTGGGGTCAAGATGAATCAGAACCTACTTAACGTCACCGACTAATGATACCTCTAAGAGATTTGAGATTATTTTGTTTTATTGACGCTCCTTTTACGCATAGGTCTCAAAATCCCTTCTGAATCCATTTTGGTCTTGTCATCTTTCCTGAATTTCAGATGATGTTTTGCTTTCGTCATGTAGAATGTTCTTGATGTCCTCCACTGGAGCATCAGGTCTAGTCATTCGTGTTCAGTGCAGCACATCTGTTCCCGAGATGTTCTTCAAATTCAGGTGCCTTAGACTCAAGATCATAATTCGGTTTCCTTGGACTTTTCAGATTTTTCTTTAGCTTCTACCTGAACTTACATGTGAACAATTGATGGTCTGTTTCAGAGTTGACCTCTTGCTTGGTTCTAGCTGCTGACAGTTGAGCTTGTACATTGTCTCTTCCCTCAAATGTATCCAATTTGATTTCTGTGTTTTCCATCTGAATAAGTCCTGCATATAGTAGTCATTTGTGTTGTGGAAAAAGTGTTCTTTGCTGTGAACAAGTCATTAGTTTTTCAACATTCGGTCATCAACTCTCTAGTTTCATTCCTGCAATCAAGTCCCTATTTTCCAACTCCATTCTTTCCTCTTTGTTCCCAACTTTTGCATTCCAATCGCCCGTAGTTATCAATGCATCTGGATTGCATGTTTATCAATTTTGGACTGCCATTGTTGGTAAAATCCTTCAATTTCTTTATTACTAGCTTTAGTGGTGGGGCATAGATTTGAACAATAGTATTGACTGGGTTTCCTTTACTATGGATAGAGTCTTTTCACAGACAGCATTGTATTGGGAAATGGATCTTGAAATGTCCTTTTTGATGAGTAGCGCAATGCCAATCCTCTGGTTGTGTCATTTCCACCATGTAAACCATATGATTTTCTAATTCAAAGTGGCCAATGCCGGTCCATTTCAGCTCACTAATGCCTGGGATTTGGTCTTTATACAACCTAATTTATTTGTGTTGACCTCTACTTTTCCTAGATTCACACTTCATACCTTCCAAATTCTGGTTATTAATTGATAGTTGCAGCTCGCTCTTCTCAATGTGAGTGGTGCCCCATCAGCAAGTGAAGACCCTGAAGGCGTTACTTCCCCAGGCTTTCCCCACCAACATCAGGAAAGCTGACTGCTTTGAGAAGGCTGCTTTTCCACAGCCAGACGTTTTGGTTTTTGTCCTTTCGGTGCCTTCTGCGGTCCTAAGGAGCTCATCCTCCGGCACAGTAGCTGACAGCGCCCTGCTTCTGTTCATCAAGTCTTCAGTGTCTGACAGTGTTTCGCTGCTACTCATAAGGGGTTCGGTGGTTGGTTCCTCAGAAGTGGACAGCCTATTCCTTCTTCGCAGTCTGTTCTTATTAAAAATTATGCTTTCTCACTTTGGGGGACCCTTGAGCCTTCTTGAATTTTAAACTACCGGTGACATAGCTTCCGGAATATCACAGCAGTGCACATAGAGATATGCTTTAAAGGAGTACAATGCTCTAGATCATGAACACCCAAAGTACTGCCCCTTTTCAGAACAAAATTGCCCAGCACCCCCATGGCAAATACAGTGTTTGGACTCTAGCCCATAATGCAAGACACAGTGGAGGCATTTGGTTTTGCAGACCCCCTGGATCATTTTAGTACTCCACTCTGCCCTGCCAGGGGTAATAACACTGCTTGAGAAACATTGAGGTAGACAGACATTCTATACTAGTTTTAAGCTAACCTCGTGTGAGGAGTGAGGCCAAATATTTTAACCTAAAAGAAAGCAGTTTCTGTAATATGATTATTCAGACATTGAAATAGCTTCGTTGAAGCATGAATGCTGGTGAAGGCATGAAATGTGTGAAAATCATTCTTTTAGGATATTTGCTAATGAGTTAAAAGACAGTACAGTTCCTGACAGGTAGGATCAAGTCAGTCTCAAGGGTACCACAGATTTAAAGATGAAGTGGAGAAAATGGACAGAATAATCCAATTCTCACTGCCATCCAGCCAATTCTGATTCTCAGTGACACTATAGGACCGAGTAGAATGGCCCCCTTTGGGTGCCTGAGGCTGTAAACCTTTATGGGAGCAGAAAGCCTCATCTTTCTCCCAAGAGTGGCCAGTGGGCTCATGTTCCTGGCCTTGGACAGTCCACTACACCACCGGGGCCGCGCTCCAAAGACCCCAGGTTTGAAACATACTCTCTTGTTTCTGGTACCTAGTCGGATGCCTGGTACGCCGTAGGTGTTTAGTAAATATGCTGACATGTGTAAATTCTTTCACATTTCCTTACTCAAGTTTTTGCCCTATATAACTGAGTCTTAGAGAGGTCTTTTACAGCTTGTTTTGTTTTTCATCCCTTTTGAACATAACATTCAGTTCAGCGATTTTTGAGTCACACAGGCACTTATTTCAGGCGTGTGCACACAAAGTACTCCACACTAGCTGTGCTTCACTGTTTGCACACTTCGCCCCTGGCCACCACTTACACAAGCGTCTCTGTAACGTTTTAAATGTAACTAAAAGTAATGTTGTACATTGTATTTAAGCTAATTGTACGTGTGTATTTTAGCTGTGCATTCCAGTTTTAACTGCCCTGCGCCATCAGGCTACCAGCGGGCGTCAGTAGTTTTCCCATCAGTATTTGGAGTCTTGTTTTGACTGGCACCTTCAGTGCAGCGTGAACTTCTTTCAACACTATTGGTTCTTGCTCATGGGCTTCATCTTGAAATAGTTGAACGTGGACTAGTTTTTGGTACAGTGAGTCTGTGCGTTCTTCCAATTTTCTTTTCGTGATTGTTGCATTGTTCAATAGGTTGTCCTTAGAATTTTCAATATTGCACTTGGAGGCTAGCAGTTTTTCGTCAGTCCTTTCCATTGTAGATTGCTGAGCAATTTTTTTGTTTGCATTTTTTAATTCTAGCGCTTTGCATATTTCACTACAATACATCTCAAGCTGCCCTTTGAAATGTTCGGTTTAGCTCTTTTACTTCATTATGTTTTCCATTTGCTTTAGGCGCTCTACAATTCAGAGCAAGTTTCAGAGTCTCTCCTGACATCCACTTAGATCTTCTCTTTCCTTCCCCTCTCCCCTTCCTTCTTTCCTTTCCTCCTTTGGTTTTCCTTTCTGTTACTGAGCCAGTAAATCTTTATGAGAGCACAAGCCCCATCTTTCTCCTGAGAGTGGCTGGTGGGTTCCAAGTGCTGGCCTTGCATTGTCCACGACACCACAAGGGCCCAGGACCAAAGATCCCAGGGCTTGACACTGTTTCTCTTTCTTTCCTGAAACATTTTTCTTTCTCTCCGTCTTAATTACTTCTTGCTTACGTCATGACTGCTGTTCTTGACATCTTTCCACAGCTCATCAGGTTTTCTGTCAGCAGTGCTTAAGCAGTCAAATCTATTCTTGAGACATTCTCAAAGTTAAGATGGGATAAACTCAAGGGTGTATTTTGACTCCTATGGGCTTGTTTTCATTTTCTTCAGCTTCAACTTGAACTTAGCGCATGAACGATTCATAATCATTTCCACAGTCAGCCGCTCACCGGTCTGGTTTGCGTTGCTGATACTGAATTTTTCCATTGTCTCTTCCCATAGATGTAGTCCACTTGATTTCTGTATATTCCATTGAGAGAAGTTCACGTGTACACTTGTTCTTGTGTTGTTGCAGAAAGGCAGAAGTCATTGGTCTTGCAATGTCATGCTACCTGCCTCTTTGCTCCTATCATGAGGCCATAGTTTCCAACTACTGGTTTCCCCCTTTGTCTCTAACTTTTGCATTCCAATCACCAGTAATTATTTATTAAAGTCTTTCAACAAGTTGATAAGGCACTGGAAGCACTCACTCATCCATGTCAGGAAATGTGAAAGAGAACTGCCTGACAAAAAGACCGCAAGAGATCCATATTTGCATCAATTCCAAAGAAATGTAACCCAACAGAACGTACAAATTATAGAACAATGTCACCGATATACCGTCCAAGCAAAATTTGGTGGAAATCATCCAACAATGATTGCAGCAGAACATTGACATGGAGCTGCCATTAATTCAGGACAGATTAGAAGATGTGGAACAAGGGACATCATTGCCGATGTCACATGGATCTCGACTGAAAGCAGGGAAGACCAGAAATATACTGGCTTGCGTTTTATTGACTCTGCAAAGGCATTGGACTGTGGAGAACAAAACAAACTATGGACGGTCTGAGAACAGGCTTCATTGTTGCTTACGCAGAACCTGCACCTGGATTAAGAGGCGGTGTGGACAGAACTAAGGAATACTACATGCTTTAAAATCTAGAAAGACACTCAAGTTGAAAGCAAATGCTTTGAGGACAATGATGGCAACAAATGTACAAATGTGCTTGGCACAATGGATGGAAATATAGATTGTGATAAGGGTTGTATGAGCCCCCAATAAAATGATTTTTTAAAAAGCAAGGAAGATATTATATCCTCCCACTCTACGTATTCAATCCAACTATATGCTGCGCAAGATATACCTAAGGTCTTTTAACAACACCTTCCTCTGAAGTATGCAACCGGTGGATTGTTTCCTCATTGTGAAGAAGACCAAAATCCTCACAACTGCACCCATAGGTAACATATAGATTGAAGTTTTTGTCTTGCTTGGATCCACTGTCACTGCTCATAAAGGAGCAGTCGGGAGATCAAATGACATGTTTCATTGGTAAATCTGTGCACAAGACCTCTTTACTGTGTTGAAGAGCAAGGATGCCATTTTGATGATCAAGGTGCACCTGACCCAGGCCATAAGATTGTTTCTGTTCATTTGTTTTAAATAAATCATTGTATTGGGGGCTCTTACTGCTCTTATAGAAATCCGTACATCAGTTGTGTCAAGCATATTTGTACATATACTGCCATCATAATTTCCAAAACATTTTCTTTCCACTTGAGCCCTTGATATCAGCGCCTCTTTCTTTCACTCCCTCCCACCCTCATGAATCCTTGATAATTTATAAATTAAAAAAATCATTTTGTTGGGGGGTCGTACAACTCTTATCACAATCCATACATCCATCCATTATGTCAAGCACATTTGTACATTTGTTGCCATCATCATTCTCAAAGCATTTTTTCTACTTGAGCCCTTGGTTTCAGCTCCTCATTACCCCCCTCCCTCTCCACTCTCCTCCCTCACAAACCCTTGATAATTTATAAATTATTATTATGTTTTCATATCTTACACTGTCTGACATCTCCCTTCACCCACTTTGCTGTTGTCAGTCCCCCAGGGAGGGGGTTATATGTAGATCCTTGTCATCAGTTCCCCTTTCTTTCTACCCCACTTTCCTTCCACCATCCTAGTCAAAGCTGTACTATTTTTCATTGCCCCATATTGATGTGAAAGTTGGATATTGAATAAGGAAGACTGAAGAAGAATTTGTGCATTTGAAATATGGTACTAGCAAAGAATATTGAAGGACATGGGCTGCTACAAGAGCAAAAAGGCCTCTCTTGGAGGAAGGCCAGCCAAGGGTACCTAGGCCATGTTCTCAGCAGAGTCCAGACACTAGCAAGGCCACCATGCTTCCTGCACTCGTAGGGCAGTGGGAAACAGGGAGACCTGGGCGGTGCACTCAAGCATAGGAAACATTGTGAAGATGGCACACGCCCAGAACGTGTTTTATTTTTATTGTACATGGGGTTGCAGTGAATCAGAACCAACTTGATCACATGTCTCAGATACCTACCTGGGCATTTCTTCCCTACCCCAAAGGATCATTAAGATTTGCAGTACATTCTGTGACAATGAGTTTTTTTTAAATCCCATTATTAAAGAACCCTGTGGCCCATGGTCAAGTGCTCCCTACTAGCCAAAAGGTCAACAGTTCAAACACATCAGCTGCTCCAAGTGAGAAAGCGTGACAGTTTATTTCCATGAAGATAGATAGCCCACTGAACGATATACAGGCAGTTCTACTGTTTTATATAGAAAAAAACCTTGTTTTATAGTTTTTTGAGTCAAAAATAACTTGTTGATAATGAGTTTAGTTTACTACTGGACCCCTTTTTGTCAAGTGGTTAAAGTCCCCAGCTTCTAGCTAAATGGTTGACAGTTCAAACCAACCAGCAATTTTAAGAGAGAAAGATGTGACAGTCTTTCTGTAAGAAAAGGGCAATTCTCCAAGATGAGAATGCAACGTACCGACATGGAGTAGGGAGCCAGTAGAAAAGTCTGAGGGGCCAGCCCCAGTCCTAACTACATGGACTGCACCACCTCCCCTCAGAAGACTTCACTTCAGAGGACAGCACTGAAGCAGCAGCTCAGGGAGAGGGACATGTCTGATAGAGGACACAGGAGCAAATGAAGGGGGAGGAAGAAAGAGTGGAACACTTCCTGGCCCACCAAGCCTTGAGGATGTTATTCCTGCTCAGAGCAGTCAATCCACATGGAGGATCATATGGCTGGCCCCACTATGAGACACGGCATCCCTCACTGACCCATAGCCCCACAGGGGACAACACTGGATACACAGTGTGGGAATTACACCTGATCTCATCCCACCACACCCAGGCAAAACACTAAGGGCCTGGAACAGAACAGCAAGGGGAACAGAGCAATGAAATCCGCAGGGAATATAAAAAATAATCTTCCAGGCCAGTGCGTCACACCCCATCAGCTTCGACTGGAAAACACTCCTAAAGGTCAACAAACAGACCTTTTCTACAGGCTTTTCTCCCCCGCCCCCCCCCAATTGGTTTTTGTTGTTTTCTTTTGTTGGCTTCATTTTGCTCTGCCTTGTTTTTGTGCATATTATTATTCCTGCAGGTCTCTCTAGATAAGATAGGCAGGATAAACAATCTGGAGGAGAAAACAACGGGACCATTGGTTCTGGGGGCACATGGGAGAGGGGTGGGGTGGGTGGAGGAAGTGGTGTTAACAAACCCAGGGACAAGGGAACAACAAGTGATCCAAAATGGTTGTGAGGAGGGTGTACGAGGCCTGGTAGGGCTTGCTCAAGGGTAATGTAACCGAGAGGAATTAGTGAAACCAAAATGAAGGCTGAGTATGATAGTGGGACAAGAGGAAAATAAAAGGAAATAGAGGAAAGAACTAGGAGGCAAAGGACATTTATAGAGGTCTAAATGCAGGCATGTGCATATGTAAATATATTTATATATGATGGCGGGGAAATAGGTATATGTGCATACATTTATAGATTTAGTATTACGATAGCAGATGTACATTGGGCCTCCACTCAAGTATGCCCTTAATGCAAGAACACTTTGTTCTATTAATCTGGCATTATATGATGCTCACCTTCCCGACACAATTGCTGAAGACAAAGTGGGTGAATAAGCAAATGTGGTGAAGAAAGCTGATGGTGCCCTGTTTCAAAAGATGTAGTATCTGGGGTCTTAAAGGCTTGAAGATAAACAGCCATCTAGCTGAGAAGCAACAAAGCCCACCTGGAAGAAGCACACCAGCCTGTGTGATCATGAGGTGTCGATAGGATCAGGTATCAGGCATCAAGGAACAAAAAACATCATATCATTGTGAATGAGGGGGAATGAGGAGTGGGGACCCAAAGCCCATCTGTAGGCAAGTAACTGTACATCCTTTTACAGAAGGGTTGCAAGGAGGAGACGATCCAGTCAGGGTGTAGTGTAGCAACAATGAAACATACAACTTTCCTCTAGTTCTTAAATGCTTCCTACCCCACCCCCCATCATGATCCCAATTCTACCTTACAAATCCGGCTAGATCAGCGGTTGTACACTGGTATAGATAGGAACTGGAAACAGGGAATCCAAGACAGATGATCCCTTTGGGACCAGTGGCGATACCAGGAGGGTGGAGGGAGGGTGTGGTAGAAAGGGAGAACCAATGACAAGGATCTACATATAACCCCCTCCCTGGGGGATGGACAAAAGTGGGTGAAGGGAGACACTGGGCAGTGTAAGACATGACAAAAATACTAATAATTTATAAATTATCAAGGATTCATGGGAGAGAGAGGGGAGGGAGGGGAAAATATGAGCTGATACCAAGGGCTTAAGTAGAAAGAAAATGTTTTGAGAATGATGATGACAAGTGTACAAATGTGCCCGACACAATGGATGTTACGTATGGAGTGTGATGACTTGTACGTGCCCCCAATACAATGATTAAAAAAAAATAGAATGGAGCAGTTCTATACTGTTTAATAGGATCTTTATGTGTTGGAATTGGCAGCAAGGTGTTTTAGTTTTTATGAAGTGACTTAGTTCTGTAAGATTTTTAGAAATTTGATTATATTATATATCTGCCTTTTTCTTGTTTATCTTCCAATTTGTTGAGAAAACTGGCTCTTTTTACATTTTCTCCACAATCTAGATGATGCAGATACATTTAGGGATTGTAATCATCACATTCCTCTCTACTGGGTAATTTTTATAAAGTGGGAATTGCATTGAGAGACGTAACCAATTTCAGTTCTCACTGTGTCCTTTTACTTTTGACAAGATTATTTCGTAGGTGGTGGGCACTCTTTCTTTCAGGAGGTACATCATTCTCTCTGAGATTTTTATGAGAGTCATGTAAAATGCAGAAGTCTATTGATTCATTAGCGGTTGCAACAGTGTATTCTGTTTTATGATTTCATCTTCATTCATTTGCTAGGGTTCTTCCATTAAGATAATTTCTTCTCCTCTACTCATTGGTTAGGCAGTGGTATATATAGTATAAGAGAAGTAGTATAAAAGAAGGATTGTGTGTATTTTAAATTATTTGCCACTGTTCAAAAAAGTTTTTCACCAAATAGAGTCCATGAGTTGGTGATTTTATATGTGTTTTATCTTCAGAAGTTCATGGCACATGCTTATTATGAAAAAAAATCGCATGTATTTAAACCTTTTTGGACCCAAAATAAACTAGCACTAACTTGTCATAACATGTCTGAACACAGTCTGGTTTGGAGTACTAAGAAGAAGACATCCGTTTGAAAAGAGCCCCAATGAGAACCGCATGAATTCTGCTAAAACCAAAGCAAGAACAGACATTAAATTAGTGGCGAAGCATTGGTAGAAGAGTATGGTGTGATCATTGATGTTTTCTGAAAAGTTTACAGGGACAATGCACCCAAAGAAACCAGCAGCTTTCAAAGGCATAGCTTACACAGTATAAGCTGATACTGAAGGTGAGGCCCATAGTGGTAGCCCATCCACGTTAATTTGCAAGAAAAAAAATTGTCTTGGTTAGCCCATACTGACTAAAAAAAGCAATTAACAGTATAGACAATAGCCAACAACAAAGACATAGCAATTGGAAAAGTTTATACAATTGTGGCTGAAAATTTAAGTTGAGCAAGCTTTCTGTTCCATGGGAACCAAAACAATTGCACACAAATCAGCTGCAGACAAGAGGAGGGCTTTCAATGGACAGTTTAAACAAGAGGAATCCTGGCTGTACCAGGTCCATCCTGAAGGCAAAACACAATAAAGACCACAGGGACCAAGACGTGGAAGTGACTCATTCAAAGAAAAGGCAGACTGCTTAAGAGCAAAGGTCATGGAAGCATTTATTAAGGCTGCTTTGGGTATTTTGCTTGTAGACTTTCTGGAAGGCCATTACGAGACTATTTTCAGAAAGTTAGCCAACGCTTTAGCAGAAAAATACCCTTAAAAAGTGTCGGCCAATGGAGATCCCCTCATAGAGGGGCTTAGGAGAGGAGATGGGTTAATTAGGGTGTGAGGTAGTATCGATGAAGAACACAGCTTTCCCCCAGATCCTGGATGCTTCCTCCCCCCAACTACCATGATCCGAATTCTACCTTGCAGGGCTGGATAGGACAGAGGCTGTACACTGGTACATATGAGGGTTGGAGGTACAGGGAATCCAGGGTGGATGATACCTTCAGGACCAAGGGTGTGAGGGACGATGCTGGGAGAGTGGAGGGTGAGTGGGTTGGAAAGGGGGAACTGATTACAAGGATCCACATGTGACCTCTTCCCTGGGAGAGGGACAGCAGAGAAGGGGGGAAGGGAGACCCCGAATAGGGCAAGATATGACAAAATAACGATGTATAAATTACCAAGGGCAGATGAGGGAGGGGGGAATGTGGAGGGAGGGGGGGAAAAAAAAGAGGACCTGATGCAAGGGGCTTAAGTGGAGAGCAAATGCCTTGAGAATGATTGGGGCAGGGAATGTATGGATGTGCTTTATACAATTGATGTATGTATATGTATGGATTGTGGTAAGAGTTGTTTGAGTCCCTAATAAAATGTAAAAGAAGAAAAGAGAAAAAAATGATTAGGGCAAAAACTGTACAGATGTGCTTTATACAATTGATGTATGTCTATGTATGAACTGTGAAAAGAATTGTATCAGCCCCAATAAATTGTTAAAAAAAAAAAAAAGAATCCAATCCATAGGTTTTGGATTACACTTAAAAAAAAAAAGCTTCACAAGAGAGTCCTTCTCCACTGTGACAATGCTTTTGCTCATTCGTTTCAACAAACGAGGGCAGTTTTGTTAGTTATTAAGGAAAATCATTAGATACCTATCAAGATCATGCCGTCCTCTTTTGGCTCCTTCTGACTTTTAAATTTTTCCCAATCTTAAAAAATCTGGACAGGGCACTGTTTTCTTTCTTTCTTTTCTTTTCTTTTTTTTCAGTGAAAATGTGAAAGAGACTCCGGTTACATGGTTAAATCCCCGGGAATCTTGGTTCTTTACTGATGAACTAAATGGCTGATATCACTTACAGAAGTGTCCTTGACCTCGATGGAGCTTTTGTTTAGAAATAAAGTTATAGTTTAAATTTTCATTTTTTAATTCTCAATGAACTTTTTCAAGTCCCTTTGCATTTGTGTGTGTGTGTGTGTGTGAGTGAAATATTTCAGGATTTCATACCGATTGATAAATTCAGTTAAAGAACACTACCACAAAATGTTTAATTTATGTCTTAAGACTGTATCTTCACCCAATTCGTATAGGTCCTTAATGAATAAGAAAACTAGGAACAATAAAAATTATATAGCACACATTACCCACAAAATAGTATTGTAAATATTTGGTAACCAAGGATACGGTTACATAAAATAAACAGCTGCTCCATCCCTCCCTGCTGTTTGTTGTTTCAGTTGGACCGTCTTAGGGAGCCCTTGGCACCCTCTCGACTCTGTCCTGTGTTCTTCTCAGCTGTAGGCGTTTTAAAGCGATAAGGATACAGTGTTAGGCCTTTGATAAAGTCACAGTGGCAGTAAGTTGTCTCCAGCCGATGAAAGGAACCGCACATCTATGTTTGCCTAGCACTTTAAGGCTTCCAGTCAGTGAGTGTTAAATTAAGCAACTGTTGATCGAACATTGGTGTAGGTCATTTACGTTGTGCTGTATGGATTGGACAGATCCTCAGTATGTAATGGGGACCTTTTTTTTTCTTTCATGGCTCCTAGAACATTCTAACGTACCAGTCGAAAGAACTATCACTTTAAAAAGTCCTTCGCATATAGAACTCACCTGCCAACTTACAACATCTGAAGATTTGAAGTCAGTTAATGTGACGTGGAAAAGACATAATGAACTGCTTGAAAATGGCTCCCTCACCAGTGCAGCGGGAAGCATGCTGTCTGCCCGGTACACGTGAGTGCAACGCTTGTCACCTGCTTGGCTCGCAAAACACTGTTTCCTCCTGAACATTTTTGGTGACTTGCCATCTCTTTTGCATTTACTTGAATGTCACCGTCTTGTTGCAGTTTACAAATAGACAGAATTATTTCTTTGTGTTTAAAACGTGTTGATCAATGGATAGGTCTTTTCATTAGGCATCTTTTTGAGAAGTAAGCCTAAATGAATGATTTGGATTATTTTTAGGTTCACGGTCACGAGTCGTAACCAAATGGGAAGTTATTCTTGCTTCTTTGGAGAGACGAAGGGACCCAGGGGCACCTTTAACTTCACAGGTGAGTGCTGACAGACTTTGGGACCACGACCTCAGTCCTCTGTTGTGAGGATTCCAAATTTCTCAGATCCGATAATCCATGTCATAAACATAAGTAAAATACAGCTCAAAAAATTGAATCACAAGGGTGGATGTCTACTTGAAAATGGACCTTTGGCATTAGTGTTCTGCCCGTTGGCAGAGCTGGCCTCTCCCAGTCGACTCCTGGATCCGCTGCCATGCCCCATGTACAGGACAGGTTTTTCTTGGATAGGTCTGGCTCACAGGTTATTGGTACGTCATTTCTGTGTCTTGAACTAATTGGAATATATGTCCAGGTTTCTGAAATGACTGCATCTCCTAGATGTTGAGAATGTGGTGTGGCATTCTATGACAGTGACTCCTGAGCTTGAGATGGGAGAGACCAAGCACATTTAACAATAATATGGAGGTGCACAAAAATGGCATACCTTTTATTTTCTGAAAAAATGACTTTAAACAATACCCATCCACCCCTGAATATGACCCATGGCTGTCCTGTGAGGGGAGACAAACAAAAACATTCTGCTATTGTCATCTCTAAACCAGAACATTAGAACACATCGATCTTGCAATCAAGCCAAATTGAGGTGGAGAATTAAGTTCATTAAAATGTAATCAGTTTTTGGGAGATTAGTGACTCACTGTTCATGGTGGTCTGTCCTCGGAGTCACTGATCTGGGCTTTGCATCATGTTAAACCTCCCTCATCACATCTCCCTTCAACTCCTCCTCCAGACCTTCTGCCTCCACTGCCTCCTTCCTTCCTTTCTTCCCGAGGAAGAGCTCGGAGAGTGTTAAACACACGCATTCACATTCACATCCCCAAAGCTCAGCAGCATTTCATTGAGATGCCTTTATATAAAGAAGCTCCCTTATGTCCTGAGGAAATGCTCACCAAATATTGAGATTAAAATGCTTCCAGGTGATTCCATTTAAATATTTATTTTCTTACAGTCAACATCAGTTATCTGGAAATATGTATGACCCACGCCTCTGTAAAGTATAAATATCGAACATGTTCTATTTTGTCTTGTTGTTAGGTGTTGAAACATTGCCTCCCCCTCTTTTTCCTGCCCCTTCACTTACTCAGCATGATATCTTTCCCCAGGGATTATTCTTTGCTGATAACGTGTTCAAACTAAATGAGACCAAGTCTTGCCATCCTTTCCTCTAAGGAGCATTCTGGCTGTCCTTCTTCCAAGACAGCTATTTGTTCTTTTAGTAGACCATGGTATTTAAGCATTCTTTGGCATCACTATAGTTAAAACGCATCAATGGTTCTTCCACCTTCCTTATTCAGTGTCCAACTTTCATATGCTTATTAGGCGATTGAAAAGATCATGGCTTGGTTCAACTATACCTTAATTCTCAAAGTGATATCCTTGCTTTTCAACACTTTAAAGAGATCTTGTGCAGGGGATTTCCAGTTTGTCCTTAATCCTTTTAACTGCTTCCTCCATGAGCATGGTGGTATAGTGGGTTACATGTTGGGCAGCTAATGGCAAGGTCAGCACTTCAAAACCACTGGCCACTCCATAGGAGAAAAATGAGGCTTTCTACGTCCAAGAAGATTTACTGTCTCAGAAAGCTTCTAGACCAGTTGTTCTACTCTATTTTATCTTAGTAGCTCTTTAATATAATAATTAATTTGAAACATAATTTGGAAGTGATCATTCTTGTCTTTAATTCAAAGGTTAAAAGACACATTTTACTCCTCAACATATCAGGAGGTAACATTTCAAATATTCTTCGTGAAGGCTTCTTGAATTCTTACAGATCTGTAATAAATAGACGCATGATCTTGGGAGAAGTACAGCTAGACTCTTCTTAGAAGTGAGGATGGTGACATTTAATCCGATGCACTTTGAACAGGAGAGATCAGTCTCTGAAGAAGGACACTGTGCTTTGTAAAGTAGAAGGTCAGATAAAACCGCCAGACCCTCAGTGAGATAGACTGACAGACACAGTGGCTGCACGATTGAGTTCTAATGTGGCAGGCAGGGATTGTAGACAGCACAGGACTGCATGATGATTCATTCTGCTGAACATAAGTAGCTTCATTAAGAGTCTGAAGGAGCTTGACAGCAATTAATAGTGATAGGTGCTGCTGGCCCATATCAGGAACAATAAATGCATGCCTCCATGTGAAATTAGTGTTTGAGACTAAAAACAGTCATTGAATAATACTATTTTGGGGGGGCGAGGGTTTTCTAGTTTGCTTGCTGTAACTCAGATCCATAAATTTGTTTTTCATGTCCACTTAACATAAATGTAATTAAAAATCATTTTATTGGGGCTCATACAACTCTTATCACAATCCATACATACCATCCATTGTGTCCAGCATATTTGTACATCTGTTGCCATCATCATTCTCAAAACATTTGCTTTCTACTTGAGCCCTTGGTATCAGCTCTTCATTTCCTCCCAACCTCTCCTCCCTCATGAACCCCTGATAATTTATAAATTATTATTTTTTGTCATGTCTTACGTCATGTCTGAGGTCTCCCCTCACCCATTTTTCTGTTGTCTATCCCCCAGGGAGGTGATTATATGTAGATTCTTGTGATTGGTTTCCCCCTTCTATCCCACTCTCCCTTTATCCTCCTGGTATCACCGCTCTCATTATTGATCCTGACGGGTTTATCTGTCCTGGATTCCCTGTGCTTCCACCTCTTATATGTATCAGTGTACATCCTCTGACCTAGCCAGATTTACAAGATAGAATTGGGATCATGACAGTGAGGGAGAGGAAGCATTAAAAAACTAGAGCAAAGTTGTATGTTTCATCCCTGTTATACTGCACCCTGACTCACTCATCTCCTCCCCCATTAGTGTAATATTTGTAAATTTACTAAGTTGGATTCTTCCTAGATCTTCTTTGGTATATAATTCTTCTTTGCAAACCATCTAAATTGATTTTTTTCAGAAATAATTTGTGTCCAATTTAAAGACAATCCAGGACAATTCCTAGAATGGTTACTTTTTAACCAGGTCTGTAAAGTACCTAGGAGAGTGTGTATTTTTATAACTGTTCTCCATTTATACTTGACACACGGGATGTGTCAAGTGTATGCTTAGAAAAGGGAATGATCTTTTGCTTAGTGGAACTAGAATTGAGTGTGGAAGAAAAGTCTCCTTTACTCTCTTTTAAAATTGAATGAAAAAGAATTTCTGCTGTTAAATACATGAGTCATATAGTGTATGAGTCTGAGTCATCTGGTCTATTCATTGGTAAAATTCGTGCTTCTGCTTTTATGGGAGCTGGTTGATTTGTTACTTTGTAAATGTAGAAGAGCCTCAGCATCATTGGTCAGCACAAGACACACACACACACACACACACACACACACACACACACACACAAAACCCCCCAACTTGCTGACTTTGTGTGTTTGGCAGTTGATTCCAGTCCATGATGGATATAAACACACACACACACACACACAACCCCCAAACTTGCTGACTTTGTGTGTTTGGCAGTTGATTCCAGTCCATGACGGATCTAAAAGTGCACACTATAAGCGTTCATCAGCTCATATGTCTGTGAATATTTCCATTCAAGAAAGATGGTTAAGGGGCTACAGTTTTTCTCCGTGGTAAATCAAATACAAAGCAGTTGCTGAACACTTTCACACTATTCATCATGGCGTTTTCTTAGTCGAAGTTTAATTGGTAAAGGACACAAACCTTTCAGAAGTCGTGGTGAAATTTACATAGTAGCAAGTTTTCTAAGCCCTAGGTTAGCATCTCCATCTCTCTTCCTTAGGAACGATCCCAGAACTACTGGGGGAAAATAGCAAAATTTAATCAGTTGGGACTTCTGCCTGCAATCCCAGGATTAATGTCCATTTAGTTGTTTGTGGCCTTGTGGAAGAATTTTTCCCAAAATTTGGTATTAAACCAAATTTCCTTGAAACATGTAGATTTAGGCTTGCTAGGTCCAGTCCATGAACCTTGTTAGGTTCTCTTGAGTTGCCTCTGAGTCTTTGTGACTTAGTGTGCGAGAGAAGGACACGGTGTCCAGTTGTGCACCAGCCTCACAACAGCCTTGCTAAGCGTGAGTCTTTTGCCACAGCCACCGTTGTTACTCCATCTCCTTTAGGACCTGCCTCTTATTTTGCTGGCCCGCTCTTTTGACTCCCTTTATCTAGTGACGGGTCTCTTCTAATGACACGTCCAAAATATGAGACTGGGTATCACCATGCTTACTTTGAAGGAGCATTTGCTTATACTTCTAAGATTTGTTTGATCTTCTGGCAGTTTACGACACATCTTCCATATCCTTCACCAATACTGTGATTCAAAGGCGATAGTTCTTCTCAAATGTAAACCTCCAATCTTTACCTCCCCACAGGGCTTTCAAGTTCACTGCTTATGCTGACTTTGTCTGGACACCCACCTGAGTCAGTACTTTCTCCATTTTAAAATCTGGTATTTTCCAATCTCAAGACACTGTCCAACTATAGTCAGAGTTTCCAAAGATTAACAAGGAATATGAGAAGATTGTATTACTGTCTTGGTTAATAAGTCTTTCCAAACATAAGCCATGGTCTCAAACCGAAATTAACCCCTAGAGTAGTTCAAATAAATTGTTCCCCAAACACAATCCATTTTATCATTTAGATCCATGTTGCTTCTGTTCGCTGCATAGAACACAGTGATGAAATCGGGGGAAGAGCCCAATCTAGACCACAGAGGAGAGGGGACAAACGCAGAACTTTGGTTCCGGCTTCTCCACGACATTCCTTCATCAGTGCCGGTTTTCTGTGGTCTGCCGTGTGATGTCAACATTTCATCGGCCTGGTTTAAGAATGCAGCATGTGTTCCTCACAGAACCTTATGGATGAGCCAAGATTTTCTTGAAAAACCTGTTTCGGCTGCCAGTGTGCTTGGAGGCATGTGCATCTTAGAGGGTTACTGAAATATACAACACACAAAAACGACGACTCTCTGTTTTCTTCCTAAATGTGACCTTTCTTCCACTTCCAGATTTCCGGCAGAAGGGGGTGGGGAGGACGAGGAGGCTTTTTGGTCTCATAAAAATGTATCGTTTTGGAAACCCAAAAGGGCAGTTTTACTCTGCCTGCAGGGTTGCGATGGCTTGATGGCAAGGTGTTTATTTTTCGGCAAACTTCAATATTTTTCCAATGTCGAGCAGATATATTCCTGTTAAAGCATGATCTAATTTCCACAAGGACACACGTGAAGATAGCGAAACGAGGGAGCGGGGGGATCAACAATCTGAGAAGGGAAAAACAAGATTCCCGACTAGTGCTTAACACAGCCAGTTTCAAATTCACCGTCTTCACTTACAAGTTGTGACTATTTTAAGGTGCGCCTACCCAGGCCCAGAAGTTCTTGCAGCAGAACGAATGGGAAGCAGTAGTGAAGATGCCCAGGTAGCAACTTCTTCCCCGAGAACTCGGGGGTGTGTGGCTCCGATTCCATCTGAGGTCTAGCGAAACCTTGTGGCTTCAGAGAAGAATCTCTGCTTTAGTCACGCTGACTCCCACTGGAGGCTTCTCCGAAAGTACTGACGTTACTTCTCAAATGCTTGCGTGTCCACGTCCTTCAGCAGATTACTAAAGCCACACAAGGTGTTGGGTATATTGGGTGGAATAAACTGTGATTGGAAAGGAGTGTTGAGCTGATGGTTGAATATGTTTCACCTGAAAATTCAGTCTTTCTAGTTCAGTCTCCGCCTCACAATGAGAAATCTCAGATATGGAAGCATGCACACTAGAAAGGAAACCCATGCGGGGGCCTTGAGCACAAAGTGTTCTGCAGAAATCGTCTGATGAGGCACCTCGGACCACGTGGCGGGCTTTGCCTCCCGCAGGTGGAGCTGACCAGTCTTAGTCCTTCCAGCTTCAAAGTCAGTTTGGTTCATTTGGCTCTAGAGGAAAAGGCGGGCATAGCCTCCTCACGCAGAAAAAGAACACTGCTCTTGAAAATAATTGATTTCTCCCAACTTCCAGACTTGCAGACATGGTTCAGTCAATGCGCTCAAATAGAAAATGCAGGGTCGAATAAAGGAATAGAATTTACATAGTGATCACAGGGCCTTCAACCCACAGCTCTCTCATTTAGCTCTTTCATATTTAATCATTTAAATATCCCCCCAAGAACCTAAAATATACGTAAGGTGCATGAACTTCAGAATGTAAGTCCAACCCAGTAGCTTGAATGCTAGGTTTGTAGTGTTCATTTTTGGTTCTTCGTCGATCCGCGTCCTCGAAGGCTCTCTAACCTCGCATAGCTGCAGAATGGAAAACTGAACCAAACTGAGGATCGTCGTTTGATTTCATAGGGTACAACACTGACACGAGACACACCTGTATTTGTAAACAAGGCTGTATTATTTGGTCAGAAATTGGTCTTTTTAAGAATTAGCTCCTGGTTGTTTCAACGTATTTGTTTTGTATTCTGCCTTTTGTGGTAAAACCATTGTTATGAATGAGTACTTCCCTTTCCCCCCTGTTTTTCCTCATAGTAATAAGTAATTATTCTTTCTTCATATTGGTGAAGAGCAGTAATTTGTTACTCTGATGTAAGTTGTTCTAATTTACAGATAATTGTCATGTTTATCCAAACACAGCCTTGGCAGCTGTCCTTGCCAAACACCTGAATGCCTAGATCAAGGCAGTATAATTGGTGTCGGTTTTCTGAAGAGTGAACTTAATACATTAAGTGTTATTGTGTGCTGTCTTAATTCGTGTTCTTTATTTTACATCTTTGGGTCTAATATCTGGTGCAATAGCTACACAAAACTCAGACAAAAATCCATGAATTTTGCTTTATTAAGGAAGTTACCACGTTGCAGTGCCAATGAGAAATGAGACTCAAGGTTGAGTTGTTTATGAGGACATGCGGAGAGTTCTGCAAAGTTGGCGGATACATCTCCAAGGAGCACACCCCTCTGCTATCAGCCTCCACTCAAAAGCTTAAGCTCGTGGGTCAGCCAGCTCCGGTTCCTCAATTAAGTTCCCAGAGGCATCCCACTTCACAAGACAGCTTTCTGTGCAGAAGCACTCACTCAGCTTTACTTGTTGCTTGAGCCCATCACCCTGTTCCATGCCCTGGTTCCTGGTCCTGTGGCTGCTCTGATGGTCTAGCTGTCACCTGGATCCAGGTGGTTCATTGCAAGGATCCTGGGTCCAGATGAGGTGCTCCACTCCTGGCTCTGGCTGGTAATGAGATCCCTCCCCCCGCTTCACAAAGGGCTCTCCTTGTACACAGCACAATGGCGCTCCAGGGAATCCTGTTTGCAGTTACTCACAGGTGAATCCTATCAGTAGCTTCTCCTACCTTCTTACCAGATCCATTTAGGGAAAGGGCCTTTGGTGGGAGTTAGAGACTTTGGCTAGAAGAGCCACATTACATAATTCATTGCTCCTTCAACGAAATGGTGTGGTCAATTTCATTTATTAATTAAAAAATTTTTTAAAAATTGAGCCAACTGGAAGTTGCTGTTTAGGTGAGTTTTCGCCCAGTCTTTGTCTCTTGTGAATGTACCTCCTGCTCTTTATCATGTCTGATTTAACCTTCTGTCGCAGATGGGTAAGGGGCTCAGTAAGTGGCTCAATTTGGAGCCATTAACTCTTTCTTGGGTATATGCACCTATCTGTGGTTCTGAAATGTGTTCACATTAGCTCCCACATCTCTGTTTTCTTCTAATTTCTTCTCGGTTCTAAATGCACTTTCCGATGGTTCTGAAACGTGTTCAGATTAGCTTCCAATTTTCTTTTTTCTCTTGGGTCTCATTTCTTCTCGGTTCTAAATGGCCAGGTGGCCTAGAAAACATCCCTCCACATGAACACAATCCTTCCTGTGGGGGTGAGGCTAAGGTATGCAGTGTAGAAAGACTACTACATTACAAATTGGCCACAGCTTAAGGATACAAATAACTTTAATTTCGGACAGAGATTATTGTAAACTTGATTATGGCGGATGGAGCTAATGATTAATGTGCTTGGTCAGTTGACATCCTTCTTGTCCCAACCTGAATTTGCTCTAGGTTTAAATATTTCTCACTTGTTCTAAGACGTAACATTTTTCTGCTAGTTTTTATTATTGCAGGTGGTCTTTTCTTTCTCTCCTACATTTTTCCTGTTCTGATTTATTTTTTATTGTTTATGTTTCCCAGTTTATGACACACAAAAAAGAGACAATGACTGATGTAATAACTTCTCAGGAATTGGGGGTGGGGATGAGGGGAGGGGAGGCAGGAGGAAGTTGAGGGGAATTGAAGAACAAACAGTGAATATGGGAGAGAGGAGGGAGCGCTAGAATTGATGGTGATGATGTATATACAACTGTTTTGAAAAGCAAACTTAACCTTGGAAGCATATGATATGTGATTTTTGAATCAATAGAACTACTGAAAAAAAAACCCCGACATAATTTCAACCATCGTTTCTTTCATGGCAAACTAAAATAAATAAAGGTAAAACACAAAAATATGCTAAAAGTAGGAAAACAAAAATGAACAGATACAAAAGTGATCTTTGTTAAGTGTACCGTCCTGGCTGACTGTGAAGGAGAGAGTGAGATAAATATTTACAATCTGTTGTTTGTGGGCTGACTTTTTATCACATTGTCGATATGCTCATGGTTTCATTTTCTTTACCAACTTATTTGTACCCCTAAAATGGACTTCCCCCTAAAGTCAATGTCCATATTTATTATTTACTGATAATTTCTGCTTGAACTCTTCTTGATTAAGAGTTTGACGACAACATCAATGGTGTACATGTGTTTTCATCACGAAGTAAGTTTTAATCTCAGTTCTATTTTAACCCTTATTCTCTGTCTCATAACATCTGTTCTTCTTTCCGGTTGCAACTTTCTCTCTTTTCTGACTTTCCACAAGTCTACGAACTAGTGACGCTACATCCTGAAAATTTGTCCCTTCACTCAAATGTAATCTGATTTTAGAAATTTGAAAAGAATAGCTCTCAAGTGATTTGGTAGGTGGAAAGCATTGGTTTACAAATAGGTTACTATATTCCTTATCCACCGCCTAGTAACTTGAAGCATGTATGTTCACATAGGTGACAATACTAAAGAAACTGAAATAAAGCTTTTCCCATACTTTTTACTGTTATTATACTTCATTACAAAAGTATTTCTTCTATTTCTACGTTTATTATCTAGTGTATCAACTATTATAAATACGTTTCATTTTATATAGAATTTAAGTGAAATAAAATCACGTTAGTGAGAAAATGAAAGTAGAAATTAACTGTAGTTGGGGCCCTGTCTTCAAACTCCTCTACTAACCTATATTTCTCTTAATTTCCCATAGTCCCTGAAATTCAAGGTAAAACCAAACCAGCGATCACATATGTGGGAGATACTACTGTCTTGACATGTAGATGTCCAAACTGTGTTCCTGTAAGTTGGATCTGGTACAATAGTAATGGGAGTGTGCAGGTAGGAGCAAATGTCCTTGATTTTTAACTAAATGAGTTCTCTGCATAAAGAATGTTATATAACTGAACTATATAGCTAGAACTATTTATACTTCTAGGACCTTGCTCTTTAATATGTATTTATTAAGTGATAGCAATAAGTGGGGTTCTCATCTAATATTTTCAGTATATATCTGATGTTACCCTAAATTTCATAAACTGTTTCCCCATTTAAAAAAAAACAATTTAGTGAAATTTCTTGGAAGTTACAATCCACAAGCGTTTTCTTATTATATGAGAGTACTTAGAAGAAAAAAGACCACCGTTTCCTGTTTCTGGCTTCTCAGACATCTGTGGTGAATGTAGCATAAGTACACCATTTGGGAAAGGAGTATCAATTTGAAAACAAACGTGAAAATTTTAAACTTTGAAAATTTGACAACTTAAGCCTGTATCATAGTTAATTAATAAATGAAATTGACCTTTTGTGGCCTTTGGAGGCCTCATGGGAGCCAACTCATGTTAATACCTACTTGTTTAAGAGAAATGATCTTAAAAGCACGTTAGTATTAAAGACATCATTTCTAGCTTTCGTCTTTCCTCCTAATGGCTAGAGTTCAGGACATCACCTCACAGGGAACACCCTTCTTTTTCCCTGGTGCTGATAAGTGTTCCAACCAAAGTCTTGTTCAAAGCAAGCTGTAATTCTAAAAGGAACAGGAAGAGATGGTGCCGATGTGACAGTGAGGTGGTAAATTACTTTAGTCAAAATTGATGGCATGCGAGGCTGTTGAAGGATGGCCGAGGGAGGACTTGGACAGAATGTTGCCTGATTCTATAATAACAGTGGGTTATGATTTTAGAGAAGACTTTCCACATCACTTGGGGGCAGATTTTGATCATTATCATTTCTCTCTTGCGGGCAACTAGAAATGGCCGCAGTTTAGTTAGTGTGTTGGTAAACATTTTAAAAAGATGTAAATAGGTAAGAACAAATAGATTTTACATATGTATAGGAAAAAACTTTATATTTCTCTATATATAGACGTATAGTTTATATATATATATATAGAAACACGTTATGTATATATCACAGTAAAATTAGACCTTTCCAATTTATCTTAAAGGAGCCCTGTTGGCGTAGTGGTTACTCATTGCAAGGTTAGCAGTTCAAAACCAATGATGGACTTTCTACTCCCATAAAGAATTACAACCTGATAAATGCAAGAGCAGGGAAGGAAACTAGAACTGATCGTAATTTCACAATTCATTTTAAAGGCAATTTAACCCATGGGGAAAAAAAGAAGAAAGAAAATGTTCTCAAATTGATTGTGGTAATGATTGTATAATTCGTCTTGATATAATCGAACTGTTGAATTGTACGATACGTGGATTACACCATTAAAACTGAGTTGCTCCCAGGGCGAGGGGAGGGTGGGAGAATTACAGCCTCAGACGCTCCCAGGAGCAGTTCTGCCCAGTCCTGTAGGATTGCTATGCGCCTCATTGACTCGATGACACTGAGGTGGTGGGTTTGTTTGTTTTTGATGTGTCCTAAAGTTTTGGAATAGTCTCACAGTATCTGGACTCACTGCGTCAACAACCACAAACTAAACAACACTCCTCTGCAGCGGAGTTGCTTCTGACTCACAGGGAGCCTACAGGACAGAGTCAGGCTCCTCCACAGGTTCACGGACTCAGTTTACAGGCTCAGGAGCGGACTGCCTCCTCTGGCCCTGGAGAGGGCTGCTGGGTGGGAACCACTGACCTAGCTGCTTGCTAGTCGCCCAGTGGTTAAAGGAGATGGCACCAGGGCTCCTTTGCTTCTCTCCCAGCTGTGCTAATCCTGGCTTAATTTGACCCTGTGCATAGGGACCACATTAGGTAGGGATAAAAAGCCAGGGAATAAGTAGGCACAGAAACCCTGAGTCGAGGATTTTTCACAATAGAGTGCGGGTCTGTGGCAGAATTACCCTCCGGGGGCCACCTGGGCAATTGCAGAGCTTTCCATTCACTAGCTGTGCCTGGAGGGCACTCAGAGCAGGACGCCCGGCCACTTTGCTAAGATCGTTCAGCAAATTATCCTCAGACGGCTCTTCATTAGACAATCTCCAGGAATGTATGTATGCAGAGGAGTATTTATTGAACTGTGCAGTGGAGTGAGAGCAATGAAGGCAGCAAATGGCTTGAAAATAAAATGTAATGCAAATAGATTAAATTAAAAAGCCCTATGAAATATGTTGGTCTGGCTCTTGAGAGTTTGAAGAGAATTCAGAGCATCACAGGCGCCTGTTTGCAGAAGCGTCTCCGAGAAGAAAAGGCAGAATGATGCCCTCTGACGGTCGCCCTCTAGTGGGCTCCGAAGGAGCACTTTCTCCCCAGGGTCCCCAGGTGGTGGAACTGCATGCATGTTTGGTAAAGTAGAGGAGCAGCGAAAGAGGCAGGCCAGCAAGGAGGTGGGTTGACACAGTGGCTGGAACAATGGGCTCAAGCACAGGAACCATCGTGAGGATGGCCACAACCAGGCAGTGTTTCGTTCTGTTGTGCACCGGGTCACTTTGGATCAGGGTTGACTTGATGACACAACACCACCACCACCACCAACAACAACTACCAACATTTGTGCAAACAGAACAGCTGGGGTCTTGGAACCACAGAGCTATTTTTTGCAAATCATTTGATCAGGGGCTTGTACAACTCTGGTGACAAGCCATCCATTGTGTCAACCGCAGACCTTTTGGTGGATGGCTAAGGGCTCGCTCACTGCAGCGCCGAGGCTACTTCTGAACATAGATGGACACTATGCTGGGCCAAGGGCAGTTTTCACCATTCGTTCCTTTCCATCAGTTCTACAACCTTGAAGATTTCACCTTGTTAGGAGCGAGTGCTCTTTCTCGGTGACAGCGACCAGAGGTTGTAGTGTCACGGGACTTGTTGTTTGGGTGTTTGCCTGAGATGGATGGAGGAGGAAGCACTTTGACTAAAGAGCTAGTTGCAAGACTAGAACATGAAGCCCAGATGGCTGGAATTTTCCCTTTATCCCTCATGAAATATTGTCCATGATAATCTCTGCACTGTAGTTTGAAACCTTTCCAAGTAACACTGTGGAGTAAAGTATACTTTAAATTGTTTGCTACCTCCAGGAGGTCAAACTTAAAGCTCTTGATATATAACTTCTCACAAATTTTAATATGCTATCCTGTGCCTTTTGCAGTAAGCAATTTTCCCAGCATCCTCATATAGCTGTAACTGGAAACTAGGTCGTTTAGGACATGCATCCTTTATACAATATGATACTTATGCATTTTAATATCTCTTTCTATCAGGTCCCTGTCAACATTCAACTGAATGATAAATTCCATGTGATCAATGGAACACATGGTAATGAAACAAAGCTCAAGATAATGCACCTTGCAGAGGAGGACCAGGGCGCTTACTGGTGCCGGGCAGTCTTCCAGTTAGGGGAGAGAGAACTTCTCACGGAATTGGTTGTGCTGAGCTATTTGGTGCCCCTGAAACCGTTCTTTGCAGTAGTCGCTGAGGTTATCCTTTTAGTGACTGCTATTCTGCTTTGTGAAATGTATACACAAAGGAAAAGGAGTCAACCAGGTAGGACTTTTTCTTTTCTTCCCAAACTTGTTTTTTTAAGTGAAATGAATATTTTTGGGAGAAATCCAGTTATTTTATTTTCGTTTTAATTTGAACTGTTTTATGTTCAAATAGTATCAGAATTATGAGCTTGCAGCCATGTACGTCCTTAAACTCAGAGCGTTAAAATTATTTGGTATTGTCTTTCTTCTGGTTTTCCTGTGCCTGAACACCAATTAGGTCATGTTTGTTTTTGCCCCAGAAATTAGAAAATGCTGGCATGGTCTAACAGAAGACGTGACAAAAACAAACAACGTTTTTATTTTTTAATGAAATACCTTTATTGGAGATTCTTACATCTCTTCTCACAATCCATACATTCATCCAGTGTGTTAAGCACATTTGCACACGTGCTTCCATCATCGTTTTCAAAGCATTCTCTTCCCACTTGAGCCCCTGATATCAGCTCCCCGTGTCTTCCCCTCCCTTCCTCGCCCACTCCCTCGCAAACCCGTAATAAGTTATCGATTATTATTTTCATATCTTACATCATTCACCGTCTCTTAGATAATTCATTCTTTGCAATCAGTTTTATCAAACCTTCTGGAGTTTCCTAGCAGGAGACATTTTTTTTTTCTGTCAGCTTCCTTTATTTGATGCTACGCTTGACAGATTATGAGTTGAGAAATCCAAGGTCTGCTAAGAAAATCAGTTTTACATTCTGTAATGTTTAAGCCCAAGTCTAATCATTGGAAATCATTTATATATTGTTTCTAAGTCCCAGGGCACTCACTTATGTTTGGTTGACTTGTGGGGAAGGCCTGGGGAGTGCCGATGTCTACCGTGGGGCTTCTCTCCTTCGAGCCAAAGGGAGAGAACAGCACAGTGCTCCTTTCCTCGGGGAAAGTGAAATGAACGTAGCTGCTACACAGAAAGAGTGAATGGACCTTAACACTTACATTCTTCTGTTTACGCAGATGGAGGAAAAGAATTTGAACAAATCGAGCAGCTGTAAGTATTGCTGAGTTGACTAAAATACAACATTGGGGACAATGGAACAGAGAGTACGTTGAGTAAAGGGCCCAAGGTTTTCTCTCTCCGTACCCCCTCTCCCCCCCCACCCACACGCACGGCAGGTATCTCTATCCCTCTGTATTCTCGGTGCTGCGATGAGAGTGGCACCCGGAGCTCGCCTGCCTGCGATCCCCTCGCCCCTGTCCTGCCACCACTGCCTGTGCGTCAGTGTACTTCTCTGAACATGATTTTAGTAACCACACTTACCATGTTACATTACATGGGATTCTTTATATAAAAATGCTTACTTCAGGCTTTGGTGCACGAAAGGTGTTCATTAATCAAAAGGAAGCATTAATTTGCTTCAAGGAGCCATTCTCCGCTCTGACGATATTTTGGCTCACTTAGGAAGCTCTGTAGTGGACTAATCAACCACAGAAGCTTAGCGATGCGGAGGAATGGAAGCAGGAAACTGGGAGAGAGAACAAATGGTACATTGAAGAAATGGCAATGGATGAGTTGAAACAAAATTTGCATACATTGTTTAGTGTGAGACTAATGATCTACTTTATAAACCTTCACGTAATTCCCAATTAGGAAGTTAAATATATATAGAGAGAGTTGCTTAAGCCTTATTGAAGCAACTGGATCCGAACCTTTGGGGATGAGAACTCTCATGCTTATTAAAATCTCTACCAATGATTCTTTTTTAATGATTATTTTCAGTTTTACTGGCACATAGTTCACATCATACAATACAGTTGTTCAATCATGTCAAGATTTGTACCAGGGATTCTAATTCTCATGTTGAAAACCACTGGCCTAAATTCCTATTAGAGTTTTTTGAGGTTTGTTTTTTTTTTTGAGGATCAGAGAAGAGAATGGAAATGTTTGTGCACGTTCACGTACAGTCTCTTGAGTAGAGGTTGAGCATTAGGAAGGCTGGGATTGAAGTAAAAAGAGTAGTAATTAGATTTGGCAAAAACTAGAAGTTCTCTGATCTTTCAGGTCAGAGAACTGAGACTGGAGGCCAGTCTTAGAGGTCCTGAAGATGGGTATTAATGCCCGAGTAAGAATGTGACTGGCTGGGAATCAGGAAAACGATACCAGATTAGAGCGGACAAAAGAAGCCTGGGAAACCAGAGGCCCAAAGTACTGTACCAACAACACAGAGGCTACGTGGAATCCTTGTTACTGCCTACACGACTCTGAGATGTGAGTGCTGAAGCCATAGTTCAAGAGCAGGAAGTGCTAAGATATTCATAGATATTATTCAAATAGATTTTCCTTACTGCAGACAGGACAGGTAAATTCACCAAATATGAGCATCTTGGTGTGTTAGTCTGGGTGGATTAGAGAAACAAATCCAAGCGCTCATATCTGTAAAAGCTTTAGATCAAAGATTAATTCTTTATTGAGAAAACATCCCAGTCCAGTTCAGATCAAGGCCATACGTCCGACATTAGCCCATATGTCCGATGCCAGTTTATAAATTCCTCTTCAGACTCATGCAGCGCAAGCAATGGTGCTGAAATCTGGAAGATCACAGGCCAGCGGGTAGAGAGTCTTGTGGATCCATTGGCAGTGGAAGCACCTCTGCACTGCTGTGGGTCTCCATGTGTCTTGTCGGCAGGAAGATGAAGCAGAGAGAGTGGGTCTGGCCTCCAGTCAGCTGTTTATCTCCTTTGTGCTTCCAAATGAGGGCATTGAGCTGCAACCTGGATGACGGGCTAGGTTCCACCCCTTCACAAGTTGACAGGAGATTATGTAACTGCCACACTTCGTTACGGACACATAATGCTATCACCATGGAGCCCTGAGGATGTAGTGGTTACATGTTGGGCTGTAATCTGCATGGTAAGCCATTCAAAACCACCAGCAGCTCTGTAGGAGAAAGAGTGGCTTTCTGCTCCTGTGAACAGTTGCAGTCTCAGAAACCCACAAGGGGTTGCTATGAGTCAGCGTTGACCCGATGGCATGAACATTCTATCACAGCCTCCACAGAGAGGGGAGACGGGGTGCTGTCTTAGTGTCGTAGACGCTCACAGTTGAAAGGAATTGAATCTCACGGCAGCCCTTCTTCCTAGAAAACACGAACATCTGACTAATAAGAGATTTGATGAAATCTCTTTGATTCTTTTTAATGGTCTACTTTCTTACACTTAATAGACATATAACATGAATGGCAGTCATTGAGGTATTTGAAGACAGTTAGAACCTTACACATATTCTATTCTCCCAGCTTAGCATCTCCAGTGTCTCAGCCATTCCTTTTGAGTTTGCCTTTGGAGGTTGCTCTGGTTTTAGTAGAAAACCCTGGTGGAGTAGTTGAACTGCTAGTCCCAAGATAATCAATTCGAAACCACAGCTACTCAACAAGAGAAAGAGAAGGCTATCTACTTCCGTAAAGAATTAATCGTTACAGAAACTCCCACGAGCAGTGCTACTCTGTCCTATCGGGTTGCTATGAGTTGAAATCAACCCAAAGGGAAGGGGAGGCTGTTTTTTCTTCTTTTGTTTTTTCCTGGTCTCAGTGTATTCTGATGGCTTGAACCTCTCTGATATTGTGGTGCCAGAGCACCGCAGAGTAGACTGTTGCTTCCAAAGAATTCACTGTTTGCTCTGCCGCCTACTTTAATCTTTCCTGGGTTATTTTTACAAGAATGGTTGGTTAGATCCAATCTGCAGTATAAGCAGTGTCTTCTCTTTGTCACTGAGTCATTGAGCCACCTTTCTCCTGTGCTGTTCCTCAGAGATTGCTGACGGTGCTTCAGCTTCGTGCCTGGGTTACTTTAAAAGCTTTAGATTAATTTAAGTGCCAAGGGCATTTGAGTTTACTTAGCACAAGTCTTTGCCAATTCTTTTCTTAAGGTATAGAGTTAGATGATAATTTTTTCTTGACAGAAAATAAATGTTATTGTATCTTAGACATATCTAGGTGATTAGCAGGTAAGCTTAGGCTGCGAACAACAAGGTCTAAACCCACTGGCCGTTCTGCTGGAGAAAGACGAGACGATCTGCTCCTGTAAAGATTGATTTTTAATAAATCATTTTATTGGGGCTCTTACAGTTCTTAGAACAATCCATGCATCAGTCGTATCAAGCGCATTTTTACATATGTTGCCATCCTCATTTTCAAAACATTTTCTTTCTACTTGAGCCCTTGGCATTAGCTCCTTGTTTTCCCCACACTCATGAACCCTTGATAAATTATAAATTATTATTATTTTCATATTGTATACCAGCCACTGTCTCCCTTCACCCACATTTCTGTTGTTCATCCTCCAGGGGGTAGGGAGGGGATTAATACGTCTATCATTGTGATCGGTTCCCCTTCCCTCGTGGTATCATTACTCCCATTATTGTTCCTGAGGGATTTTTCTGCCCTGGATTCAGTTTGCTGGGAGCTCTTATTTGTACTAGTGTGCATGCTCTGGTCTAGCCAGATTTTTAAGATAGAACTAGGATCATGATAGCTTGGGGAGGAAGCATTAAAGGACTAGAGGAGTATTGTGTGTTTTGCTGGTGCTGTACTGCATCATGACCAGCTCATCCTTTCCTTCTGACCCTTCGTGAGGGGATGTTCAATTGTCTACAGATGGGTTTTGGCTCTTCACTCCAACTCCCACCATTTGCATCGATATAATTGCTTGTTTGGGGTCTCTGAGGCCTGATACCTGATCCTGTCAACACCTCATGATCACACAAGCTGGTGTGCTTCTACCATGTGGACATTGTTGCTTTCCTACTAGATGGCCACTTGTTTAACTTTAAGCCTTTAAGACCGCAGACAGTATATCTTCTAATAGCCAGGCACCATCAGCTTTCTTCACCACATTAGCTTATGTACCCATTTTGATTTCAGTGATCGTGTCAGGAAGATGAGCCTCACAGAATGCCGGGTTATTAAGATAACGTGTCTTGCATTGAGGGAGGACTTGAATAGAGGCCCGATGTTCATCTGCTACCTTGATACTAATCATATTAATATATGTACACAAATCTATATCCCTGTCATTATATATTAATATATTTACATATGTATGTGCGTGTATTTAGACCTCTCCAGATGTCGTTTGCCTCCTAGTTCTTTCCTTTATTTCCTTTTACTTTCCTCCTGTCCCACTATCATGCTCAGCCTTCATTCAGCTGTCAGTAATTCCTCTTGGCTACATTGCACTTGATCACACCCCACCAGACGTTCTTTATCCTCCTCACCAACGGTTTTCAATCTCTTGTTTTTCCCTCGTCCCTGAGTTTATTGGCTTCTTGTAAAGAAGCCTCAGAAACCCTATTTTTGGTTACTGTGAATTAGAATCAACTTAATGGCACTGGATTTTGATTTTGGTACATGTTTAGATGGCAGTGATTCAAAAGTTTCTTAGTGAAAATGACTGAAACATAATAATAAGGATACAGCATGAAAATGAGATAATTCCATAAGGAACTTTTTTGTCTGATCCTCTCAGATATGTAATCCACACAGTGCCCTTCCCTCCAACTTTTACTTGAGTGATTTAATTATTTTTTTCCCTACTTGTGGTAATGACTTAATTGATTCAAGTACCTAGGAAGGCATTCCTTATGGACCCTTGGCTTGGCCATTTTTCTCTTGGGGATCTGAAGTCCACATTTGTAGTGTGTTCTGGTGCTCTTGAATAGGTTAAAGACCCGTGGTTTCTCCTCCAATTCAGGAAAATGAGCATGTTGGTGCATATCACCTGTGTCACTATGTCCACACCCCTATATTCCAACTACATTCATGCTGTTTGTTGCTATGGTTGATAGGTGCCTTCTACTCAGTTGCAACCCATTGAGACCCCCATGTGCCAATCTCGAGCTGTTCCCTAGGGTCTTGTCAGCTGTAATATTTATGAGAACTGATTGCTGGGGCCTTTTTCCCATAGAAAAATCAAGAGAGAAGAAAGTTTCCTTCTACATGTAACAAACCTTGTCTGTGGGAGCATTTATCTCTAATGTAAATATGAGCATTAAGAGTAAAAATCTTTTTAAGGAATGTGAATTCTGCTTGCATTAACTTGCTCTTTTTTTCTTAAACAGTTTTATTGGCACATAATCCATATATCATACCAGTCAATAGTTCAATCATAAGTTGTACAGTCAAAAAGAAAAAAAGTTGTACAATCATTTCAACACTCGATTTTAGAACACTTCTTTCTTGAACTCGGCACTAGGTCCATGTTCCCTTCCCCTCCAACCTTCCCTGCCAGACCCTCAAGAACCCATTAATCCAGTAAGTTTCTGTCTGTATAGATTTTCCTATCCTGGATTTCATATACAGAGAAACATCCAATTGAAACAACAACAATAGCAAGGTAAAGCAGAGAAAACTGCAGTGGAAAATAAAATTTAAAATATCAAAAAACTAGAATCATTTAAAGATGAATGGGTCTTCATGGGGATCAAATGATAAGCTACTGAATGCCAACCTAAGGACATCTGTAAGGATCCATTGTGCAATGCATTCTGCATGAGAGCAAGGCTGTTCACCCCCCGATTGTGCTCAGAAGGGATGCACCAGACGCTTGCTTAATCTAGGCGGGGACCCTGCAGATGGATTTTGGGCTTCTACTGTCACCCATAGTTTTCTACAAACCAGGTGTTCACAATTTAAGCTCTGATACCATTCCATTCTTCTAGTTTGGATTATATTAATTATAATTCTTGGATCACATAGGTTGGTGTGCTTCTTCCAAGTGGACTTGGTTGACACCTCACTTAGATGATTGCTTCTTTGAAGATAAATCGTCCAGAACCTAGATGCTATTCTTTCTGGTTATTGGACATGATCTGGTTTCTTCAGCACACTTTGATCTAGCACCCAAATCTTCAGCGATCCCTTCCTAAGAGTGAGCACCAAGTAGGGGTCATGTCATTAGAACGAATCGTTCCTAGATTGGGGAAGAATTATATCTGAGCCCAAAATCCATTTGTAAATCTATGTTTTATATATGTCTTTCTTTCACCTTAGAGACATTTTATGTTATGTTAGAGAACATTATTAATTATCTCTATGGTTCATAAAGTAGTTCTTTTGGTAGTGTCATTAGTTTAGCTAATGATATATAATATCTTACACAGTTGAGAAAGGAAAATTATACAAATATAGACCAGATATAAACTGTAATACATTGCATTGACTTTTTATATTCAAGTACAATAGACAGGCTACAGTAATTGGTATACTGAGTTATTCAATGCAGTAGTATACCTAATGGGTTTGCTTTTGTTTTCTATACAGGAAATCAGATGATAGTAGTAACGGTATAGAAAATAATGCCCCTCGGCACAGAAAAAATTCAGTTACTTCCAAATGATACTCCAAATAAAAGGTAAAATTGATTAAACATTCACTATTAAGACAGTTAATTTTTAGGTTCATGTCTAAATATAACAGAACTAGTCTTTTGTTATGTGCTGGGCATCTTTATGTATAATTAGAACTCAATTGAAAAGTATATCTAATTTCAAAGCCTTATGTCATCTTTTCTTTTCCTTAGCATGAGCTGCTTTCTTTTTTTTTAAACCTTCATATTTATTTATTTATTTTTGTCAGTGTAATTCTTTTTTTAATAATCGTTTTATTGGGGGCTCATCCAACTCATCGTAATCCACACATACATCAATTGTGTAAAGCCCATTTGTACATTTGTTTTCCTCATCATTCTCAAAACATTTGCTCTCCATTTAAGCCCCTGGCATCAGCTCCTCATTTCCCCCCTCGCTCCCCCTCCCCTGCACCCTCCCTCATGAATCCTTGATAATTTACAAATTATTATTTTGTCATATCTTACATTGTCCAATGTCTTCCTTCACCCACTTTTTTATTGTCCGTCCCCCAGGGAGGATGTTATATGTAGATCCTTGTAATCTGTTCCCCCTTTCTACCCCACCTTCTATCCTCCCTCCAGGTATCTCCGCTCTCATCACTGGTCCTGAAGGGAACATCTGTCCTGGATTCCCTGTATTTCCAGTTCCTATCTGTACGAGTGTACATCCTCTAGTCTAGCCAGATTTGTAAGGTAGAATTGGGATTATGATAGTGGGGGGTGGGGGGGAGGAAGCATTTAGGAACTAGAGGAAAGTTGTATGTTTCATCATTGCTGCACTGCACCCTGACTGGCTCATCTCCCCATGACCCTCCCGTAAGGGGATGTCCAATTGCCTACAGATGGGTTTTGGGTCTCCACTCCGCACTCCCCCTCATTCACAATGATGTGATTTTTTGTTCTGACACCTTCGACACCTCGTGATCGCACAGGCTGGTGTGCTTCTTCCGTGTTGGCTTTGTTACTTCTGAGCTAGATGGCTGCTTGTTTACCTTCAAGCCTTTAAGACCCCAGATGCTATATCTTTTGATAGCTGGGCACCATCAGCTATCTTCACCACATTTGCTTATGCACCCATTTGTCTTCAGTGATCGTATCGGGGAGGTGAGCCCACAATGATATGATTTTTTTGTTCTTTGATGCCTGATAACTGATCCCTTCGGCTCCTCATGATCATGCAGGCTTGTGTGCTTCATCTATGTGGGCTTTGTTGCTTCTCAGCTAGATGGACATTCATTTACCCTCAAGTCTTTAAGACCCTAGATTCTATCTATATCTTTTGATAGCCGGCCTCCATCAGCTGTCTTCACATTTGCTTATGCACCTGTTTTGTCTTCAGCAATTGTGTCAGGAAGGTGAACATCATGGAATGCCAGTTTAATAGAACAAAATATTCTTGCATTGAGGGAATACTTGAGTGGAGACCCAATGTCCATCTGCTACCTTAATACGAAACCTATAAATATATGCACATAGATCTATTTCCCCATCCTCATATACTAATTTGTTTACATGTGTATATGCTTGTATTTAGATCTCTGTAAATTCCCTTTGCCTCCTAACTCTTTCCTCTATTCTATTTTACTTTCCTCTTGTCCCACTATCATGCTGAGCCTTCCTTTGGGTTTCAGTAATTCCTCTTGGTTACATTACCCTTGATCACGCCCTACCAGGCCTCCTACATTCTCCTCACCACCGTGAGCTGGTTTCTTTTGCAATTTTTTATACAGACTTTTTTTCCCCGCTCAACTTTTGTTAATCATTTAAAAAATTTACTCTTATATATCCCAAGCTGTAAACTAGAATATAACAATAATAATTTCCTTTTTGCTTTGATTCAAAGTATTAATATTTTGTCAAATTTTTGAGTGTTTAATGTAAGAGATCTTTGTTTCAGCCATAGTTTAGATTACGTATCATCACCTTTTGCTTTGATAAAGTGATAAAAAGTTGATGTAGAAGAACCAAGACCTGCTAACTGTGTTTCATTATGCTTTATTCAACTCAGGCGTCTGTGAGACAAGGAATGAGAGACGTTCATCTTGTCAAGCGTCATGGGAATTTATTTCAAGAGTTTGTGTCTCAGCTTTGTTTATGCTTTCTCTTAGGGTCATCTGACTTTACGTTTTGAAAAACGGAAAAGCTCCACAAGCTCAGCTGCAACTTCATAAGTTATACATGCTGTCTCCGAGCGAAAGATATAGCTTGATTCTGTAATCATTGTACATTAATGCCGGGTAAATTGTATGAACTATATTTTGTGAGCTGTATAATGCAGGAGAGATCACTTAATGCTCGTCCTCAAAGCACGTGCTGAACAGATGCCTGCAACGCCTGTTAATAGTTCTTGGAGCAAATGTTATTCAAGGCCGAGTCATAACCAAAGACTTCATTCAAGAGAAAGCCTTTGCCAGTTCTCTTACCAAGCTTCCCCCATAATTATTCCCACTATATATCCAAGAATGCATAGCATTTCTATGTAGTTCCTCCTTCTGGGTTACTGGAAAAACATATCTAAACTGGGGAATGAATTACTTTCTGTCTTTGCTAATGATGGTTAACGCTCAGCCTCCAGAAGAAAGACATACTTTTCATCCATCAATATTATATTAAAGCAGGAAATGAAAAGCATTTGCCCCCTAGCTCTGTTACACAAAAGCAGGTTTCCATTCATCTTTCCAGCATGCACATCCCATGCTAACATGCTTCCTGGTCTTCCCCTCTGGAGAGCAGTTCTCTCTCTTAAAGCGACGTGATTTAGACTTCTTGGAATATGCCTGATGTGTGAATGCTTCAGGGTGCAGGGCCATGTAACCAGAACGCAATACTTCCATAGAGATATCTTGGATTCATTGCTCAAGGGCAAATATTTCCGTGCTGCCTTCATGTTATACACATATATTCAGGCAGAATCTTGGTCAGTGTGTGGAAACTAATTCCATGGCCAAACAATGTCTAAAAAGTGCTTATCAATGCTAACTTTGATTCAAATCCAGAATGAACCTGAACCCTGATGTAGTGTGTAAATGATTCTGTGAATGCTTAAGATTTAACCTTTAAAATAAGAAAGTTCTTTTCTATTGCATATGTAACTTAAATCTTTTGTAAAAGAACTAAAATGAAATCTGGACACATGAATTGTGAATGCTGTGGAATAAGGTATAAAATTAGCTTTACGGTGCTCCCTTAGGGGGAAGATGGGGATGCTTGATGCAGGTGGATTCAATTTCCCCTTCCTCTTAGTAGCTCATGAGTCAGAATAAGAGCAGAACCAAAAAGGAAGAGTGTGGGTTGGTAGTGAGGTAACCATGATTCTTGTTGGCTAGGGGAAAGGGTAGTTGAACACTTTGAAAAAAAAACTATTTCATGGAAATTTACATGATGTATGGAATGTGAAAATGATAAAATTCTGGTTGTGAAATTCTTATGACATCTTAACCAATAGTTTCCAGTCTTGCAAGTGTGAATAATCACTCAACTCAGCTGAAGTAGTAAATGGCAAGCTGTTCTTTTTTTATTGCAGCAGTATTTTCTTGTAAAGGATGTTGCCTGTGCATGGTTGTTTTGTGGAACACATACTATTTTGTCTAATACAGCCCTTAAGTAGTAATGGACTTCATTTCACTATTGGCCTCAGCGTCAGAGGACATGCATTTGTTTCGTTTGAATTCATGGTCTCTGTTAGATTTTTAAAGTCTCGGAGTGGTATCTACCTGATGACAGCCACTACTCTACAAACATGAACTCTGTGAGAAGTTGGTGGAATCTGCTGTTTCGAAGCTGAGGGCCTTGGCTTGTGTGGACTCCACAGCTACACCGCTTTTAGCTCTTTGAAGTAAAGCTCCTTTTGTTTAGCTCTTTAGGCGCCAATCATTTTTAAGCAAGAAAATTGCTGCCCCAAGGGAAAAGAAATTGAAATATTTTCATAGTAAATTGAAGTTTTTAATGACAATGCTTGTTGTTTTTTTCCCCCTAATAAAGCCAATTCACACCAGTAAGATTCAGCAGAAAAAATATCCGGAAAGGAAAACTGAACTTTGTTTTCTCAGAGACTCTCTGAGAGACTTTTGGAAAATGGCTTCACTGAGTTTCATTTGAAAATGGAATGTTTTCATTATTTATCCTCCTGAAACAATAAATGGAAGCTAGTAATGACCTGTTGTAAATCGACTGCAAAGACTAAGCAAGCAGAAAGTAGAAGTGGGGAAGCCACTCTAAGTTTATGTATTGGACAGCTCGGGAACCGTAATTCATCTTTCCACCAGTGGGGTTTTTCAGCCTAATAAGTAGATGTAATGATATCATAAAATTCCCAGATACTTCCATGCTCAGCTCAGTTCATACTCAAATGTAAATCTCCCTTTGTCCTCTGTTCGCCCCCCGCCCCGCCAGCTTCTAGTTACTCAGGCCAAAACCTAGAACTCACTGTAATTTTTCCTCTCCTTTTTTAACTCGCCCCAATTGGTCATGAATTCTAATTCTTCTGACCTTCTTAGTAATTCATTAACCCACCTCATTGTTTCCCCTGCCTGACTCTCACATGCTTCAAGAGCAGGGGTGTTCATTTTCTGGCCCGAACGTCATCTTCTATCTACTTGTGTTTCACTCTGCTCTCCAGGTCATCTGTGTCAGAAACAGTTCTCATTATGAAACTCACTGTGGCAGATTCTACACCAAACCTCCCCAGGTTCGCCCTTGTCGTTTCTTAATATCGTTTTCTTCCACATCGCTAATTGCTCTCCAAGATTGCCAGTCCAACCTCAAGCGTCTTTCCAGATCAGATTCTTTCCCCTTTCATGCCCTCTGCCCTGACCTAACTCAAGATTAGCCACCAAGAGCACTCAAACATAGCCTCCAGCAGGATCCCCCATGCCCAGTGAGGTGCGCACCCTCCTCGGTAACACATCACCCCATGTGTCTGTGTGTATCAGCATTACGCTTCGATCGCCTCTTCCTGGATTCTGCTTTATTCCTGTGCTCTCTGCCTACCACAGTGAGTGGCATGCTAGGGACATCAAGAAATGGAATGAATGAATGAATATATGAAGAAACCACTCAGATTCTATACATTTGCACTTATTTTTTTATAGGAGCAAGTTGTTGGTTTGTGACAAATCAGAATTGAAAAATAAATGATGGAGAAAGGGTTTTGTGATGTTCGCACTTGTTTCCAGTGTAGCATGGAATAATAGGATAAAAGGCCCTGCCAGCTTCTCTTCAGTACTGTTTACATCTCTAGTGAGTAGAGGGCGTCTAATACCTAAACTAGTGTAAAGACGCTTTCCCTTCCAATATACGAACTTCCTAATTTTTTAGAGAACAGTAAAAATGCAGACCTTCTTTTGAATTCTTTTAAGAAGCAAACTCATTAGTTTTCAATAAACAAGAATTTAAAAGTGATATTTCTTCTGGCATGCACTAATATTTGTGCCTATTGTCCTTACCTCTTTTTCCCTTCCTTTCTCTGGTACCTTATCTACTTTAGACGATCTTAGAACCCAGTTGAGAATTTCATTGTAAAGAAAGAGGTATCTTAAAATCATTACTATTTAATTTTTATCTGCCAATTTTTGTTTTTCATCATATTTTATATCACATGCACACAAGGTCCAAACCTGCATCTTCATCTTAGTGGCACATCCATCGATTTGCACAAAATTATTTCTCAGTGAAGATTTACTGTATTTTCTTGTCAGAAAGTGACTCTTGGGTAGTTGGACAAAACTATGCAAAGAATCAGTCTTCTCCATTATTAATGTCCATCTTTTCGTGGGAATAAGTTCATGTGTCTGTAATACTTAAAAGGCACAGCGATCTCTTTTGTAGAATGCACTGAATAAATATTTTTGAATGAATAAATACAGACTTAATGGTCAGAGAATCTTAAATTTTATGTATTTATATAATGTCTGCTTTTTTTTCTTTTTTTTAGAATTTCATTATGTTCTTTAAACTCCTTATATCTCCATATTTTATTTTAAATTTGGGGTAAAAGAAAGGATAATTATAACTACTCTGGAAAACAATTTGGCAGCATAGACCAGGAGCCTTCAAGAGTACCAACTCTTTGATTCTGAATTTAACTTTTTCTTGGCTCTCCATGTGGACTATCTATAATTGTATACCAAATTCCTTCAGAGGGTTGAGTCACCCTTAGGATAGAAATCACACTTAGATAGAAATAACGCTTCCAAATAGGACCCGTGATTGGCTCAAGATGTGTAGTGAATGCCCAGGACTCAGCCTGTTTTTGACATCGCGAATATTTTTAATCAGGTTAAACAATGTGACCACTATTTGGGCATCCCTCATTAATGAGGTTTAGGCATTCTGAAACTAATCTTGTTTACTTACTCTGTAAATAGTTGTCCATTCATCATCTTCTGCCAGGGTAGTTCAGAAAGGCACCAGTTTTTCATTTCGTTCTTCAGGCTCAGCCTGGGGAGCTACTGAGCTCAGAGGCCTCTTCAGTATTCTTTCATTGTCCGCTCTCCCGCCAGACAATGCTCCTCTGTGTTCTTGAGATTATTGGGCTGAGCTAATTTATTATGGACACATGCCTTTACTTCTGGAGTATGTCTTTGCTGGTCAACAGCGTTTTCCCCTTCTCTCGGTGTGATATTGGACGAGGAGGCAGGCCTCCCTTCCGTGTCAGATGCTGTGCTTCTTGATCCTTGCTCATGTCTTTTGATGCCCTCTAAAGAATAGGATGTCACACTTGATAGGCCAATTTTTAATGAAGTATTTTCTATGGGCTCCTTCTGGATCTTAACGTTCGCAGAGGTTCTACTGATGCCTTGCTTCACCTTAGGCTGGGAGTGATCGCGGTGGCTTCTAATAGTCTCTGGGCATTGATCCCTCTGTGAACTGTCAGTGCACATTTCTGTACGGTGGCTAGAAGGCTGGTGAAGTGCTTTGCGATTGAGTTTTTTTATTGAGTGTTTAGCGCATGACAGAGGACGCCTGGTGGTGCTGTTGACCACGCCTTGGCCTGCTAATGCAAGGGGGCAGCTTACATCTGTGAGGGAGACAGGAGACTCTCCTCTCTTAAGCCTTGACAGCCTCAGAAACCCCGTCTAGGGCTGCTATGAATCAAGCTTTACTCGATGGCAGTAGGTGGGTTTGTTTTTTTAAACATGTGGTTGATACTGTGCTAAATGCTGTGACATGTATTATCTCATTTAATCCATCCATCACCCTATGTCATGGAAAATGATCCCTTTTCACTTTTTTAGATGAGGAAATTGAAGTTTAAGAAAGATGATATAAACTGCTTAAAATTATCTTAATGCATAATGCATAGGATTGCTATCAAAATCCAAGAACTCTGTCTCCGAAATAATCAGTGCTGGCTCGCTACTTGCATGCTTCCTAGGAATGAGGCTCTGATGTAGTTATCATTTAACTTTCGAGATTTCAATGGTTAGGTGCTAGTTAAGGCATCAGTCTGCGATCAGCATTTTCCTGTTTATAGAACGCGAGTTTGGGCAAACTTGTCTCTGCAGTGGAGAATCAATGTGTGTTTGTTGTGGGAGTGCTTCCCCCTCATTTTATTTGTCAGTAGCCATTGTGGCCATACATGTCATCCAAACCCCAAGGAAAAAAGGAAGTGCTAGTTGCTATTTTCAGAAGAACCGCAGCAGAAAGCAGAGCCTCAGTTCACTCTCTGCCTGCAAGAAGGAAGGGCGTACGTACGTGTGGATGCTCCTTGACACACATGGCAGTAACATCTGCAGCAAGTGCCTGATGAATCTAAGTTCACTTTCGGGGAAATTGCTGTTTATCATATGACAGATGATACTCACTGCAGAGAAGGTGATAAGAGTAAGCCTGAAGATTTATCACTTTACCAAAGCGTCTGCTTTGATGGCTATGTATTAGTACAAAAGGATGATGCCTCTGCAGTAAGAGAAACTGGAGACAGAGTCATGGTTTGGATGGCCGGTGAAATTACCTACACGATTCTGTTGATTTGCTTATATTCATTACTGTGTGGTAATGACAACAGGTGTGGAATTCTCAATCAACCAGGAGGCATTAATTTTTCTTATGCTTTTACATTATGAAATTAGTGAAGCTCACTCGTGGATACCATTGTCAAAATTACTTTTTAACCATATGATTAACATGTCCCATCTATATCTTTAGTCCCTCATTTCTGTAATGGTAGGAAAAGCTTTTAAGGGTATTGCTTCAAATCTGTGTATTACTTTGATGTGTTACCTAATATGCTCAATAACTTATATTTGTAGAAAGCTAATTTTGCTATTTAACTGGTAATTTTCTTTACAAAATTGGCACAAATCCTTATTTTTCTAAAGTTTATTTGATGAATATATTAGATTTTTACATATGGAAGTAACTATAATGATAGTTAATGCCATAAAAAGAATGTTTAGAATGTGATTCTTTTAATTGCTTTTATAAATTTTTGAAACAAGAAAGATGACTGTGTAAATTTTACCTTTTAAAGAATGAATAACCATGGATTTATTGTGACATACTTACTAGTAATATTTTTTGCTATCTAGCATATTTGTCTAAATTTTCATCAATGCCCATATTGTATAATTAGAATTGAATAGATATGTATGAAAATATTTTTCTGATGCATAAAATGCAAAGGTCTACATATATTCTATGCAACTTAGCTCAATAAAGTCTATTCTGTGACTTAAAATTTTGTGTGACACTTGGGTAAGATTTTCTCAAATGTTTAATAAGAAGGTGGGGGAGAAAGGAGGAACCAATCACAATGATCTATCTATAACCCCCTCCCAGGGGATGGACAACAGAAAAGTGGGTAAAGGGAGACATTGGGTTAAGTGTAAGACATGAAAATATAATGATTTATAAATTATCAAAGATTTGTGAAGGAGAGAGCATGGAGGTGGGAGGGGAAAAATGAGCTGATACCAAGGGTTCAAGTAGAAAGAAAATGGGTTGAAAATGATGATGGCAACAAATGTACAAATGTGCTTGATTCAATGGATGGATGGATGGATTTTGATAAGAGTTGTATAAGCCCCCAATACAATGATTTTTAAAAATTAATTTAAAAAATTAAAAGTGAATTGATAAAAGCAGTAGATAACAGACAACCAGACTATTTTTTCTTGGCATATATTTTAGACAAAAGAGTTATGTTTTAAGGCATTTCATCTTTCTCAAGCTCACTGAGATAGTTTATTGTGCCATCCTGGCTGATAAACACAGGTGGGATTAATTGAAGGGCGGAGAGACAGCTTGGCAAGCCTCGCATTTCTTGTCTTTCGCTCTTAGATCATTGGACCAGTGTGTGGCTGCCTTGCTTGTTCTGTGCCTCAGTTTGCAAACTACACTACCTGTGGGACACCTAACCTGTGGACTGTGTCGCTGTAATTTGAGCTCCCTTTAAGACTTGCCTTGCCAGAGAATTGGAATGTCCATCTCTGGAGCTGGGGACTGACGGTTGGTGACCTGGCTGACTGTTGGTGACCTGCCTTGCTGTTTGCTGCCTGTGCTGGGATAGCCTAGCTCTCTCTTCAGAGGACTACCTGGTGGCCCTCAAGACTTGAAGGACTGCCAGTGTCTCGCAACTCTCTCACGGGAGTGAGTTGCACTGAGCCATTTGTACTGCTTTATAATTTAACTATTCATTTCTTGTATTATATATCTATCTGTATATAATTGAACAGTTCATTCATTGTGTTGTATATCTATCTGTGTATATATATATATATATATATATATATATATATATATATATATAATAGCAATCTGACTTTATCTCTCTAGAACCATGTCTAACACATTTTGGTACCAGGAGTGCTTCTAGAGAAATAAAATCATAAATATGAGCTTCTTAAATTGGCTCTCCAGCCTGATTAGTCTTAGCAACACTAATAATGTTACTTCAGTGCCCCAAAGCATGGATAAACCAGCTACACTTCCTAATCCATGGTGTGAAATAGCAAAGATAATAACTAAAGTAGGACCACCAGTAGATGAGTTTCTGGTTAAAAGAGAGGCTCTGAGTGATCATATGTTTGATATTTTCCAGGAGTTTTGTAAGGATGACAAGTATAGGGAAGCTGGTTGGCTGGTCCTTCTTACAATGGAAAGTGTGATTAAAGAGAGGGATGGTCTCAGAGCCTCAAAAGCACGCCTCAGGGGTAGACTAACAGATTTGAAAACTTCCATCTGTGCTATAAAGGAGAGCCTTCTCTCCTCTAGGAAAAGAGCTGACATTGCTGAGAACCAGGTCCAGAGTCTCATTATATGAGTGACTGAATTACAACGACAGCTGAATTGCAGATCTAGAGCAGTGTCTGAAACCAAAATAAGGGCATTGATTGGGAAAAGTTGGGACCCTGAAACGGGATGGGAACATATGGGCTGTTGATACAAAAGAGGAGGATATTGAGCTCTTAGAAACAATTATATCTATAATTAGAAAATATATATAAAATTATCAGAAATCTGGTTTTATCTCTCTAGAGAACCCTGTCTAACACACTCACCTGAAAAGTGCACCTAGCACTGAGATCTGTACTTGGACACATCATCTAGGAAGTCTTGAAGAAACTTAAAACACACTAGGTATATTTACAACTATGGCCTTGATTTCAGTGGGCATTTAAAATTAAAGCATTGTAGTAAATTCCTTAAATTCTGCGTAGACCAGTTTAGTTTTGCTCTAAGCAAATTATTTTTCATCTAAACAATGCTATTTTTATTGATTCTACAAAAATGGTTGTAAATTCTTTTAAATTTTAATTCTGTAGAAATATCTACTACAAAATAAAATGCTTTGAATAGGACACGTAAATGATGCTCACAAAGGGAAAAGAAAAATTGGGGAAGATTCTAGAATATTTAATATGTACTATGTTTTACTCTTTTTTTATCTAGGTTTTACTGTTAATAAAACATGCATTAAAATTATCAAGGGCTAACATTTATGTTCTAATATACATGAGGGCAATTTAAAGGCAGTATGTAATTATTTGGGGGTCAATGACTAGATTAAGAAACAATGGTTAGAAATGTATACCCCTAAAAATATGGAGTAGAAATATTTTCCCATATTCCTCCAGTTCTATACTGTTAAAAATCCTAGGTCTTATGAGACAAAAAGAGACTGAAAGCTGTAGAGAAAAGAGGTAACCTAGAAACCTCAGGTTCTGTATACAATCCATGAGGGAGACCCCAAGTTAGGTGTTTTTTCTCTCTCATATATCTCAAGACTAAATCTTAGCAATACCAAACTCAAACTAACTGCCATGTAGTCGATCCATCTCAAAATGGCCCAGTAGCCAGCAGCCTGGGTACACCAGTGGATGCAGAGAAAAAAAACCATCCCCACCCCCACCTGCCAACACACACAAGCCTTTTCTGTAGCTAAAGGAACAATAAAATCTTGAGGCAACTGTGCTCTAATCAGACACCATCACTGTGGTCCCATTTCTGTATCCAGAACAGAGACTGGAAGGAGAGTGTAAAGTTCACCCTCATCAAAGAGTACTTACTCCCATCTCCGACAGGTTGGTGTCAAGAAAGGCACAGGGGAGAGCAGAGACTTCCCTCGAGGAGACCCAGTGAGACACCTGAACGCCCAATCCCCCTCTGGGTGACGAGAGGCTCTCCCTCCCGTGCAGTGTCAGCGGAGGTTGTGTGGGGAACCTGTGCTCTAACGCCAACTGGCGATGGTAATTTAGTTTTTTAAAATAATTTAGCAGTAATGAAATGCCATGCTCCTTTACCAATGTTATCAGAGGAAGTCAGTTAAAAGTAAAAATTTATGTAAAAATGATGGTGTCCTAAATGTCCTAGCTTAAATAAAAAGTATGTATCATGTTATGAATATGGAAATTCTCAAACAAAGGGAAAAAATGCCAACACTACACCACAGCAGCTAGTACAATTATCTAGGTTATTTTAAAACCGTCATCACCAAAATGATTAATCGAACAATTATAAACAAATGGAGGAAAAAAACAACAGAAAGACTCAGTGAAGAAATATTAAAAACCAGAAAATGATATTAGGTGCCTTTGAGTCAGTTCCAAGTAGAGTCAGAGAGCTCCTTAGAGGCAAAACTTGGTCTTACATACTTTAGACATATTGTCAAGAGACCAGTCCCTGGAGAAGGACACGATATTTGGTCAAGTGCAAGGACTGCAAACAAAGAGGAAGGTCCTAGAGCAGTGGTTCTCAACCTTTCTCATGCGTGACGCTTTCATACAGTTCCTCATGTTGTGGTGACCCCAACCATAAAATTATTTTCATTGCTACTTAATAACTAAATTTGTGAATCAGGCGATCCCTGTGAAAGGGTTGTGTGATCCCCCAAAGGGGTCACAACCCACAGGTTGAGAACCACAGTCCTAGAGGAAAGAATGAGGAGGCAAAGGGCATTTATAGAGGTCTAAATACAGGCACGTACATACATAAATATATATATATATAATGAAAAGGAAATGGATCTATGTGTATATATTTATATGTTAAGTATTAAGGTAGCAGACAGGTAGCCTCTACTCAAGTACTCCCTCAATGCAAGAACTCTTTGTTCTAATAACCTGGCATTCCATGATGCTCACCTTCCTGATGATTGATGAAGACAAAATGGGTGCATAACAAGTGTGGTGAAGAAAGCTGATGGTGCCTGGCAATGAAAAGATGCAGCATCTGGGGTTTTGAAGACAAACAAGCGGCCATCTAGCTGAGAAGCAACAAAGTCCACATGGAAGAAGCACACAGCTTGTGTGATCATGAGATGCTGATGGGATCAGGTAACGGGCATCAAAGACCCAGAACAAAAAATCATATCAATGTGAAAGAGGGGGTGTGCAGAGTGGAGAACCAAAGCCCATCTGTAGACAATTGGACATCCCCGTACAGGAGGGTCACTCAGAAAAGATGAGCCAGTCAGGGTGCAGTATAGCACCAGTAAAACATGCAACTTTCCTCTAGTTCTTTAATGTTTCCTTGTCCCTGCTATCATGATCCCAATTCTGCCTTAGAAATCTGGCTAGAACAGAGCATGCACACTGGTACAGACAAGAGCTGGAAACACAGGGAATGCAGAACAGACAAACCCCTCAGTACGAATAATGAGAGTAGTAGTACTAGGAGGGTAAGGGAAGAAAGAGGAAACCAATCACAGTGACCTACCTGTAACCCCCTCCCTGGGGGTCATACAAAAGAAAAGGGGGTGAAGGGAGAGAATAGTCAGTGTAAGACATGAAAAAATAATTTGTAAATTATCAAAGGTTCAGGAGAGGGAGAGGGGAGATGAGGAGATGATACCAAGGGCTCAAGTAGAAAAAAAAAAGGTTTTGAAATGATGATGACAACATATGTTCAAATGTGCTTGACACAATAGATGGATGGATGGAATTGTGATGAGTTGTGCCAGCCCCCAATGAAATGATTTAAAAGAAAAAGAGGAAGGCCCTTCACAAGATGGATTGACACCGTGGCTGCATCAATGGGTTCCAGCACAGCATTGTTGAGACGCTACACAGAACTGAGCAGTGTTTCACTGTATCGTGTGTAGGGTCGCTATGGGTCAGAGCCAACTCGATGGTACCTAACAACAATGACAAAGGCAGGTGTGGCCGGAGCATGTACACAGGTAGAGAGATACAAGACAGAGCCCACAACACAGGGAATCCAGGAGCAGGAATGAGCGTCCAGGAGCAGGAACGGGAGTAGTGATACCAGAAGTGTAAGGAGACGAGGTGAGGTGGTGGGGAGGAAGGGGAACCACCCACACCCCCTCCAGGGGGAAGAACAACAGAAACCATGGGGGAAGGGAGACATGCCAGTGTGAGATATGAAAATAATATTAACTTATAATCTATCAAGGGGTCACACGGTGGGAGAGAGGGAGCGGGACAGAAGAGTAGCTGATATTAAGGGTTCAATAGAAAGTAATTGTCGAGAAAAGAATGATGACAACATACGTACAAATATGCCTGATACAATTGATGTATTGATTGTAATAAGAGTTGTAAGAGCCCCTAATAAAATGATCTTTTAATAAAAAATATTAGTTCCAATATAAAATCAGCATTATCAGTAAAATTATCATACTCTGCTACATTAAAATCCATTGACATGGTGGTGATTATACAACTGCCTACATTTGTTTAAAAGCATCAAATTATACACCTACAGAAGGTGAGCTTTACTGTATGTAAATTATAAACTGATTTTAAACAACCACAAAAAAACAAATAAGAATCAGAAATAATAGCAATGGAAATTGTGAAGTTTTCTATTGAGTTTCTAGTCATTGACAACATTGACAACAATCAGTTGCTACTTCAAAGCGTTTTCTTGTTAGGGGTTTTCGAGTTGATTTCCATTCATAGCACCCCGATATGCAATGGAAAGAAGCACTGCTTTAGACTGGCGCCATCCTCACACACATTGCTGTATTAGAGGCCACGGTTGCAGCCACGGTATCCATCCAGCTCACTGTAATCTTCCTCTGTTTTGCGGCCACGCTGCCAAGAACGATGACCTCTAGGGAGCGATTGCTCTTGATAACATGAACAAAACATGGGAGACAAAGTCTCACTGTCTTCACTGCCAAGGAACATTCTGGCTGTACTTCTTCCAATGTAGATTTTTCATTCTTCTGTCTATCTGTGTATGGTCAATAAACGTTGCCAACATGGTAATTCCAAGGTTTGTCACTCATTATCCGGCATTTTCTTCTATGTGAGACAGGTGAAAGTAACTTGGGCCCATGTAAACAAACGATCAAACTCACTGCTTTCTAGTTGATTCCAACTCATGGTTTGGACCAGGTGCACCTTAATCTTCCAAAGCAAATCACCTTTGCTTCTTAAAAAAAAACAAATTCAACAGGTCTTTTGCAGCATATGTTAGCCCAATGCGATTTGTCGCTTGTTTCCCAAATGCTGCTTCTAGGCGCATTGATTGTGAATCCACATCAAAAGGAATTCTTGACAACTTCAATAGACCTTCTGTTTATCCTGAAGCTGATCGGTTCAATTTTGAGGATTATTTAAAAAAAACTATGACGAAGTCTAATAATAGCTACTGAAGGCTGTAGTCTTTGGTTTTCATCAGTAAATTCTTCAAATCCTCTTCCCGTTCAGTAAGCAAGATTGTATCAGGTGCGTATTACAGGTTGTTAAAGAGTTTTCCTTCCGTTCGAATGCAGTGTTCTCCGTATAGTCCAGCTTCACAGGTTATGCGTTTAGCCTACAGATTGAATAAGTATGGTGGAAAGATTAAAAGCCTGCCCAAAACTTTATAAGTTAAGCAACACAGTATCATTTTATTCTATTTGAACTTCTGCTGCTGTGTATTAAGTCCTGGTTGGGATCTCCTATTTCCTTTTCCTTTCCACATAATGTTTCATGTGGAAATTGCTTTTATATAAAAATATAATTAATTTTGTATGTTAATATTATATCTTAAGATATTGTTTAATTTACTCATCACTTCTGATTTGCTTGGGGGAGTTTCCTTGGGGAAATGTATATATATATATATATATATATATATATATATATATATATATATATATATATATATATATATGTATATACACACACATATATAAAATCATGACATGAGCAGAAAAGGTATCTTTAAATATGAAATAGAAATTTGAAATTTCACAATAGAACCACATTAGAAATCAATAATGGAAACATAACAGTATATTTTGTCAAATGTCTATATTTATAGATGCATCGACTCTTCTTTGATCCCCTTATTCAATGTCCAACTTTCCCTTGTATATGAGGCTATTGAAAATACCATGGCTTAGGGCAGGTGCACCTTAGTCTTCAAAGTATCATCCTTGCTTTTAGGTTTTAAAGATGTCTTACGCAACAAATTTACTCAGTGTAATTCATCCTTTGATTTCTTGATCACAACTTCCAATGAACATTGGTTCCGGATTCAATTAAGATGACATTCTTGACAATTTCAATCTTTGCTCCCTTTATCACGATATTACCTACTGGTGCAGTTTTTGAAGAGTTTGGTTTTCTTTAAGTTTGATCCATACTGAAGATTGCAATCATTAATCTTCTGCAAGTCCTTCAAATCCTCCTCGCTTTCAGGAAGCAAGGTTGTGTCCTCTGCATATCGCAAGTTGTAAACAAGCCTTCCTCCAAACCTGATGCCACATTCTTCTTCCTATAATCCAGCTTCCCTGATGAGTTGCTCAGCAGACAGGTTGAGTAAGTACCGTGAGGACATACAACCCTGTCACACACCTCTCCTGACTTTAAACCACAAAGTCATCTCTTGTTCTGTTTGTACAACTGCCTCTTGTTCCAAGTACAGGTTCGGCATGAGCACAATGTAGGGTTCTGAGAGTCTTCTCTCAAGTCTATACTTTGGATACGTTGTCAGGAGAGACCAGTCCCTGGAGAAGGACATCATGCTTGGTACAGTAGAGCACCAAAAAGCAGAAGGCCGTCGACAAGATGGATTGATAAGTGGCTGCTCCGTTGGCCTCAACCACAAGGGAATGGCAATCAAACTGAGTAGTCCCCTTTATTAGTGTTTCACACATGTTATGTACATAGAATCACCCACACATTTGGTGGGAAATACAGAGACATGTACCACCAAGTCAGCTCTGATTCCCCATCCACAACAAAATGGAGTCCTACCCAGTGCCACACCATGGACAAAAGAGGCATATTAATAAGTTCACTTGACCGTACAGGCATCCCTCGGAGACATTGCAGGTTCAGTTTCAGAATGCCCCCATAAAGCGAAGAGCACCATAAAGTGAGTTGCATGCAATGTGGGGTTTCTCACGGGATATCGAGGTTATCATTACACTATACTGTACTCCAGTAAGACGACAGCAGCATTGTGAAAAAGTTTAAGACATTACAAGAGTTATAAAAATGCGATATAGATACATAAACTGACACCTGCATTTAGAGAAATGGCGCCAACAGACTTCTCAGTATGAGGTTGCCGCAGCAATCTGTGAAAGATGCAATGTATACAAAGTGCAGTAAAGCTGCCAGCCAGTCCCAGTGATTTGATTTTGACTTCTAGTGAACCTATAACACAAAGTAGAACTGCTCCACTGGGTTTCTGGGATTGTAAATCTTTATGGGAGCAGATAGCCTGTCTTCCTCCCTTCTAGTGGGCTGTGGGTTTGAACCATCCACCTGAAAGTTAGAAGGTCAATAATGAGGAGTTCACTAAAATGAAGAACAATAAAAGGAGGTATGCCTGTATAGTACTTTGGAGAAAAGTTTAGCAATTTCTTACAATAGTAAGCATATACCTACTATATGAGCCAGTAATTCCTAGTGAAATAAAGGCTTATGCTGACACATAAACGTGTATGTGATTGTTCATAGCAACTTTCATAAATATGGACAAAAACTGGAAAGGCTAAAATATCCCCAAATATGTGAAGGTCTAAACAAACTGTACATATCCGTACATGGAACACTATTAAGCAATAAAAAAAGATCAACCAGTGAGTTCAAGTAGTCAACCTTGTTGTCAGCAGCCCAATGCTCACCCATTTTGCATAAATTTTAAGGGTATCATGTTAAGTGAAAAAAGCCCATCTATGTTTGGTTGACCATTTAGATAATGCTCTCCAAATAAGAAAACAACAGAGATGGAGAACATATAAGTAGTGGCCGTTTGGAATTAGAAATGGTTGAGAGTATGACTATAAAGAGATAGGGTGAGAGGAGATTTTGGTGATGATGAATTGGTTCTGTGTCTTGGTTGAAGTGAATACACAGTCCATATATGTGATAAAAGAAGGTGTATAATGCAAGTTATACCTGTGCCAAGTTCCTTGTTTTGATATTATACTATTATGTATGTTGTGCCAATCAGTACATACTAGATATAGGACTTCTGTATATTATCTTTGAAACTGCCTATGAATCTAATATTTTTTTCAAAATGAAATGTAAAGGAACTAGTATGTGATTTGAATAATCTAGATGAATGAGTAGAATTAGAAAAGAAAATAGAGATTTTAATATGCTATTGATATGATATGACAGATATAACACAATTCTATATATATGTAGATATGTGTGTGTGTGTGTGTGTGTAGTTTATGTAGAAAAGGAACCTGAAAGGTCATATAAAACCATCTGTAAAAACCAATGTTGTATTCTTGCACCTCTCCAAAAATATGAGCCTATTTCCTATTTAAATAACAATAGACATGTAGAAATCACTTTGGCACTCAATCTTTGGTGCTGTTTTCTGTACACATTTTATGAAAGCACTGGTATCCAAACAGGAGAAACCAGGACCTGGAAAAGGACGTCGAGCATGGTAAGGTCAGCACACGTCGGGGAGACTGCGCAGGGACGGCTCGATTGGCACACAGCAACATTGTGAGGAGGGCACAGTGTTTTGTTCTGTGCACTTAGGGTCGCTATGAGTCAGAATGGAATCAATAGCACCCAACAACAGCGTGTATAAACTTGAGAAGCACTATCAGAAATAAAAATATTTCTTTTGTTAATAAGAAAATATATGTGTTGCCAGCATGGAGTAGGCAACCAGTGGAGAGGTCTGGTGGGCAGGCCCCAATCCCAACTACTAAGTGGACACCTGCCCCTCCCCACAGAAGAATTTATTTCAAAAGACGGCATTGAATCTGCAGCACTGAATCTGCAGGAGAGGGGCATATCTGATCGGAGTACACGGGTGCTGATGAAGGGGGAGGAGGAGAGAGTGGAGCACAGCCTGGCCCACCAGGCCTTGAGGACGATGACCACAATTACAGCAGCCAGTCCACAGAGAGGACCACATGGCCAGCCCCACTATGAGACATGACGCCCCTCACTGACCCATAGCTCTACGGAGGACAACAGCGGAGACACAGTGTGGGAATTGCATCCGATCTGATCCCGCCACACCAAGGCAAAACACAAAGGGGGTGCAACAGAACAGCAAGAGAATGGAGTGGCGAGGTTCCCAGGGAATGCTGAAGGTGGACTTTGGGGCCAGGGTGTGGTGCCCCAACAGACTGGAAAGGAAAACACTCTTAAAGGCCAACAAATGATCCTTGAACTAACCACAAGCTTTTCTTTCTTGTTGTGTTTCGTTTTGTTCTTTTGTCATTGATTTGTGGTTGTTGTTGTTTGTATATTGTGGCTTGGTTTTGCTCTGTCTTGTTTCTGTGCATGTTATTATCTCCGCAGGTCTGTCTAAATAAGATAGGCTGGATGAACAATCTGGAGGAGAAAACAACGGGACCGACAGTTCTCAGGGGACATGGGAGAGGAGGAGGTGGGGGGAAAGGTAGTGGTGTTAACAAACCCAGGGGCAAGGGAACAGCAAGTGATCTAAATTGGTGGTAAGGAGGATGTAGGAGGCCTGGTAGGGCATGCTCAAGAGTAATGTAACCAAGAGGAATTGCTGAAACTCTGGTGGGGATGGAGCATGATAGTGGGACAGGAGGAAAGTCAAGGGAAATAGAGGAAAGAGCTGGGAGGCAAAGGGCATTTATAGAGGTCTAGATAAAGACATGTATATATGCAAATATATTTATATATGAGGATGGGGAATAGATCTATGTGCATATATTTATAGGTTTAGTATTAAGGTAGCAGAAGGACATTGGGTCTCCACTCAAGAACTCTCTCAATGCAAAAATATTTTTTTCTATTAAATTGGCATTCTATGATGCTCACCCTCCCAACACAACCACTGAAGACAAAGCGGGTGAATAAGCAAATGTAGTGAAGAAAGCTGATGGTACCCGGCTATCAAAAGATATAGTGTCTGGGGTCTTAAAGGCTTGAAGGTAAACAAGCAGCCATCTAGCTCAGAAGCAACAAAGCTCACATGGAAGAAGCACACCAGCCTGTGCGATCACGAGGTGTCAAAGGGATCAAGTATCAGGCATCATCAGAACAAATATCCTTACCATAGGAAATGAGGGGGGGAGTGCGGAGTGGAGACCCAAAGCCCACTTTTAGGCCACTGGAGATCCCCTTGCAGAGGGGTCTTGGAGAGGAGATGAGCCAGAAAGGGTGCAATATAGCAAGGATGAAAAATACAACTTTCATCTAGCTCCTAAATGCTTCCTCCCCCGCTCCCCCATATCATGATCCTAATTCTACCTTTCAAGTCTGGCTAGACCAGAGGGTGTACACTGGTACAGATAGGAACCAGAAACACAGGGATTACAGGGAGGATGATCCCTTCAGGACCAGTGGCGTGAGTGGCGATACTGGGAATGTAGATGGAAGGTGGGTTGGAAAGGGGGAACTGAATCCAAGGATCTGCATGTGACCTCCTCTCTGGAGGATGAACAACAGAAAAGTGGGTGAAGGGAGATATCAGAAAGGACAAGATATGACAAAATAATAATTTATAAATTATCAAGGGTTCATGAGGGAAGTTGGGAGCAGGGAAGGAGGGGAACAAATGAGGAGCTGATGCCAGGGGCTTAAGTGCAGAGCAAATGTTTTAAGAATGATGAGGGCATTGAATGTACAAATGTGCTTTATACAATTGATGTATGTATGGACTGTGATAAGAGCTGTATGAGCCCCTAATAAAATGACTTAAAAAATTTAAAGGAAAAAGATGTATATGTTTTGTCAGCACAGAAAAAAATCTTTGCTGCTCTCTATGTTTAGAACTTGGCAAGTTTCTATTAAATAAAATCTCTTGTTGTAATAATCTATAGCTAGTACATCTGCTATACTGTATTCTGGTCAAAAACATTACTTTATTTGGAAATAAAAATATTATTGAGGTTGAATCAAAGTTATGCACAATTGCAAATAGTTATCTGGGCATATAAAGCACCAAAGTAAATATTCTGATCCATATCATCTCCCTGGTATTATAATGTTTACTCAAATATTTATTTTTTGAATAGGTATTCTTGGGGCCATTGTAGCTACAATATGGAGCAAGTGTTAAAAGTGATCAACCAGGGTTTACAATGATTTGTAACACCAGGCGAGAGTGGACAATGTAGCATTCAACAGGACATGTGTACAAGAGAACTAGAATGGCCTCTTTATGACAGCTCTTCTAAGAGCTAGGTATTTCACAGAGGCTAATCTGTGCTTTAGAAACTACTCTGAATACTACAAAAAGTTTATCGTACGATATTAAAATTATGCTTTTAATTATGCTGTGAATGTTATCTTCATCAGAAGGAAAAAAAATCTTTATCTTAAATGCAAAAAAGAATAAGTTAAAACACTGCTGACAAAATAACAATCTGTGGATTATCATGGGCTCATGAGGGAGGGGGGAGCGGGGAGGGAGGGGAAAAAAAAAGAGGACCTGATGCAGAGGGCGTAAGTGGAGAGCAAATGCTTTGAGAGTGATTAGGGCAAAGGATGTGCGGATGTGCTTTATTCAATTGATGTATGTATATGTGTGGACTGTGATAAGTGTTGTATGAGCCCCTAATAAAATGTAAAAAAAAGAAAAGAAAAAAAAGAAAATGATGAGGGCAAAGAATGTACAGATGTGCTTTATACAATTGATGTATGTATATGCATGGATTGTGATAAGAGTTGTATGAGCCCCTAATAAAATGTTTAAAAAAGGAAAAAAAATAATAACATACTAAGCCCATAGTAGGCACTCAAATATTTACATATGTGATAGATTTTAGTTTGATGAACAGTTTTTATATAAATTAAAATTGACTCATGGGAACACAAAAAAAACACTGCTAAGATTTAACTATATTTTTAAGTGAAGGAAAACCAAAAATCATTTTCTGTATTTTATGAAAGCGTGGAACAACATGACAGGAACCCAACACTATCTATGGAAGAGAAACTATGGTCATAAAAACAGCTGAGCTATGAAAATGAAAGTTCTATTCACACACCTACTGCCCAGTGCCTTGCTAATTCTGATGGTATTATTTGGAACTTATAGATTCCCTGTGGAAGAGCAATTTGAGTTGATGATACAGGTGAAAGCTTGTCCCCTAACGTCAGTGTAGAAAGAAATGATCAAGCGCTTTTTGAAAAAGAGAGCAGACCTCATCTTGTTTTGGTCTCTTAAGCTGACTTTAAGCCAGAAGAGCTTCAACGGTTTTTCTTGCTTTACTATTTTAATCATAGACATTTCCCAAAGTACTAATTCCTTTGTATCTCTTGTCCCTGCCATTGTGCTCACAGAATAAATGGACTCCAATTAAGATAATAACATGTTCTCAAAGTCAATCAGACTCAGTAGGATCAAGCTTAGGCTGGAAACTTTTCAGCCTAAATGATAGCTATTAGAGGTGAAGTCTTGCATTGGGCTGACTTACGAAAAAATGATGCCAAAAGTGGGAACCGTGACACCGCTGACTGGTTTCACAGTGTTGGGAACTGTGGCAACACATTTCCCTTCCTTGATCTTGGAATCACTCAGATCATATCTAAGAGAACATATTTATTTTACATCAACGTTCCTGTTGCGCCACACATAACAGGACGTGGCAGAGTTTCCTCGTTCATATCTTGCAAATTCGTTGCTAGCCAGAATTGGCGGTGGGCAAAGTTGGGTATCACTCACTCATTTCCTTTATATAGTTTCAAAATTTCCAGTCACTTACAGCTGGGGAAGGAAACTAAAGTATGTAGAGAGATCATCATTTAAAACTCACAGGGTTTTTTTTGGAATTAGAACATGGTTAATTCTTGTAAAGAGAAAATAATGCGCCCTGCCCCACCCAGCCCCCGCCCATTGGTTGTTGGTTGCCATCAAGTCAGCGCCAGCACATAGCAACCTGAACACAACAGCAAGAAACATGGCCAGCTCCCGCACCGTCCTCACAAGTGTCTGAGGCCTCAGTCCCTTGTTGCGGCCACTCAGTCAATCCTTGGAGAGGCCCTTCCTCTTTCATCACCCCTCTACTTCACCAAGCATGCTGTCCTTCTCAGGGCTGGTTGCTCCTGACAACATGTTCACAGTTCATTGGACAAAAGGCTTGCATGCTTGTCATCAAGGAGCATTTGGGTTTGTCCATCTTCCAAGACATGTTTGTCCTTTTGGCAGTGCATGGCACTTTCAGGATTCTTCCCCAGCACCACTGTTAAATGCAAATGCATCAGTTCTTCTGCAGGCATCCTTATTCCATGTCCAGCTTCCATTTACATTGGAGGCAACTGATAACACCATGGTTTGGCTCAGGCACACCTCAGTCCTCAAAGCAACACCCTTGATTCTCCACACTGTAAAGAGGTCCTTGTAGTAGATTTATCCAATGCAATGCATCTTTTGATCTCTTGACTGGTGCTTTCATGAGCATTAATTGTGAATCCAACCAAGACGAAACCCTTGACAACTTCAATTTTAATTTTTTTCTCCATGTATCATGTATTTTCCCAGTTCTGAGGATTTTGGTCTTCTTTACTTTGAGTTGGAATTTGTACTGAAGGCTGCAGTCTTTGATCTTCATCAGCAAGTGCATCAATTCCTCCTCTCTTTCAGGAAGCAAGCTTGCATCATCTGCATATCATAGGTTGTTAATAAGCCTTCCTCAATGAGGCTTATTAAACCTTATTGTTAATAAGCCTTTTGAGGGCTTTTGAAAGAAGAATTTCAAAGCGTCCATTAAAAAATAAAGTGCAATTAAGGTCATTTCAGATCAAAGTACTAGGAGTCTAATTCTAATAAACTGTTCAAAGAGTGAGTCATTCAGAATAAAATGGAAAAAAATCACCCCTACACTAGGAAGTAACCTACAGCAGTATAAAGAGATACAAATACTCCAGTAAAGGTAATTTCATGCATAAGTATAAGGACAAGTTTTACTCTATTGCAGTGTTGTGACTCCAGTTTTACTAACACCTAAAATATGAATCTAGATTATTGGGCAGACAATATACAGAGATATGATTTGTGGTGATAACAACAACGTAAGGAGGGAGGCTGGGACTGTATAGGAAAATAACTTTTATATCATATAGAAGCTACATTGGCATCAATTCAAATTAGATTCATGTAAATTTAGTGTAATAACTGTGATCTCCCTGGTAGCTGAAATGAAGACATGTTAAAGATTTACACAGAAGAAAAGATTTAATCAGAATGGTTCACTATAACAACTCAGCTAAGCACACTTTAAAGCCAGGTAGGAAGAAATGAAAGACAGCAGATTTATAAATGTACAAGATTTGTAGAGGACAGTAATTACACAAAAGAAAATATTATTGAGCCATAAAGTGAAATGGAGTTCTGATATATGCTGTGACGTGAAGGAATCTTCTTATATACATCGTGCTAAGTAAGGATGCAGAGAAAAATCACTCATACATTGCAGGTAGAAATGTAAAATTAAGGTATGGTTTCTCTGGATAAGATTATGTTAACTTTATGCAAAACTACATGTACAATGGCTGTACAATCAGCTGTTGATTTCTTGAGCATGAAATACACACAGAATAAAACTTAAGGCCACAGAAAGATGAATTGTTGTTGCTAATATGCTGTCCTGTTAGTTCTGACTCATACTGACCCTATGTACTATAACAACAACAACACCAACACCAACAACACTACGGTGTCTTTAGTCGTAGCCCCAATCATTGCTATGTTTGAGTTCATTGTGGTAGGCACTTTGTCCAGCGATCGAATTGAGGTTATCTCTTTTGTTCACTGACTACTTTACTATAAGGCTTTCTGCTCTCATAAAGATTCAGAGTCTGGGAAATCCACCGGACATTTCTACTCTCCCCTTAGGGTGACGATGAGCCAGTGGGTCGTCACTGTACCCAGCAGTATGGGGGACCGGACCTTCCTAATAGCTCATGCAAACTATGCAAGCAAAGTCTCTCCTGATGCCTCTTTCAAAGGGTCATTCCAGCGGCTATTTTTCTGAGACAGATGTTCTTGTCCTTGTGACATGATATGGTACAATCAGTGATCTTCACCAGCTCCATAGTTCAAATGTGCCAAGAGGTGATTAAAAACACCAACGCTTAGATCAGGCACACTTTTACATAACTCTGCTTTTTAACCCTTCAAATAGCTCATTACAGATTTGCCCAATGCAATAATTTGCGTTCTTGACTGCTGCTTCTGCAGACATAGCCAACTTCAATCTTTTCTGTTTGTGATGATATAGTGTATTATCCAGTTGTTAGGATTTCTGTTTCCTTTATGTTGAGATGAAATCCATACTTGTGTTAGACAGGGTTCTCTAGAGAGACAAAATGAAATTTCTGATAATTAGATAGATAGATAGATAGATGACATAGATATACATAGAAATGAGCTGTTATATAATACAAGAAATGAACAGTTAAATTATAAAGCAATACAATGGCTCAGTGCAACTCACTCCCATGAGAGAGTTGTGAGACACTGGCAGTCCTTCAAGTCTCAAGTGCTGCCATGTAGTCCTCTGTAGAGAGAGCTAGGCTATCCCAGCACAAGCAGCAAACAGCAAGGCAGGTCACCAACAGTCAGCCAGGTCACTAACCATCAGTCCCCAGTTCCAGAGATGTACATTCCAATTCTCTGGAGACACAAGTCTTAAAGGGACCTCATATTACAGCAGCACAGTCCACAGGTTAGGTGTCCCACAGGTAGTGTAGCTTGCAAATTGAGGCACCGAACAAGCAAGGCAGCGGCACACTGGTCTGATGATCAAAGAGCGAGGGACAAGAAAGGCGAGGCTCCCTGAGCCATTTATCTCTCCGCCCTCCAATAAATCCCACATGTGTTTATCAGCCAGGTTGGAACAATAAACTCTCTCAATATTGAAGGCTATATACTTTGATCTTCAAGCTTTCTTCACTTTCAGCAAAGTTTTGTGTTACTGCTAATGAGTTGTCTTCCCAATGCTGGCTCCGTGTTTTATGCGTATAGTCCATCTCAGATTATTGACTCAGCATATCGACTGCATGAGTATGACAATATATACAGATCCTGACACATTCTCTTACTGATTCTAAAAGACGTGCCGTATTTCCTAGTTCTGTTCCCACAACTGCCTCTTGGTCCATGTACAGGTTCTGCCTGAGCACAGTGCGGCGTTCTGGCATTCCTATTCTCCATATGTTGTCCACGATGTTCTATGAAACACAGTCTAATGCATTGCATAATCAATAAAATGCAGGCCCCTTTCTGATATTTCCTCCTGCCATCCAAAATCCATCTGACATCAGCCGTGCTATCTTTCATCCCATGCCCTCTTCTGAACCAGCTTGAACATCTGGCAACTTTCTGGTCTCGTGTAGCTTCCATGTCTCCCTTCAGTATAATTGGTTGGTTTGTAATCATTGACTACCTGCTGTGTGGTTAAACAGTGATTAGTTGTGTTTATTATCTGAATACTTAAAGAATATTTTGTCTCTTTAATATAAAAATCATTTTATTGGGGGCTCATACAACTCTGATCACAATCCATACATACATCAATTGTGAAAAGCACATCTGTACATTCATTGCCCTCATCATTCTCAAACATTTGCTGTCCACTTAAGCCCCTGGTACCAGCTCTTCATTTTCCCCCTCCCTCACCATTCCCCCTTCCCTCATGAACCCTTGATAATTTATAAATTGTTCTTTTGTTATATCTTACACTGTCCGACGTCTCCCTTCACCCACTTTTCTGTTGTCCATCTCCCAGAGAAGAGGTCACATGTAGATCCCTGTAATCTGCTTCCCGTGTCCACTCCACCCTCCCAGGGTCGCCACTCTCCCCACTGGTCCTGAGGGTCATCTGTCCTGGCCTCCCTGTGTTTCCAGTTACAATGAATAGTTTTTATGGTGCACTGGCAACTTAAGACTTGAACGTTTTTATTCGTTTCTTTCGGCTGCAGGAATGATGTGTGAATTCTTCCCTTTGGGTTTTCTAGCTCTGAGTCTTTGCACATTTTATTATGATGCTTGTCTTCTCGAGATGCCATTTGGAATCTTCAGTTCAGAGTTTTAATTCATCATTTTTTTCTTATCACATTAGCTACTCTGTGTTCAAGAGAAAGCATCAGAGTAATCTTGGCCTCCTTTATTGACTTTTATAATGACTTTTTCTTCATGTAGGATGTTCTCGATGCCATTGCACATTTTTCTGTCACTAGTGTTTAAAGCATCAAATATATTCTTGAGATGTTCTTTAAATTCAGGCTGGCTACACTCAAGTTCATATTTTAGCTTCAAGGACCTTGTTTTAATTTTCTATTCAGCTTCAACTTGAATTTTTATATGAGCAATCATTGATGAATGATCATAAGCAGCTTTACTCATGAGAGTCAAATGCTGGAAAAAATCTAAATGTCCCTCAGTAGACAACTTGTAGTGCATCCAAGCCATAGAATACTCCTCAGAATGTAAAAGAATGAGCTATTGATATGTACAACTTGGATACAACTGAAATTATTTTTCTAAGTAGAAAAAGTCAATTAAAATATTACATGCTTTATAATTCCATTTATATATAGTAGAAGAGCTCAAAATATATGTTTATGCTTAAATAAAATTTTTCTACAAGTATTTTATAGAATTTCTGGGTATAATCAAAGAAAAAAAACCCCACCATGAGATTTCTAAATAAAAATTTAAATATAATTTATTTGATTTTCATAAAAGTTGTAGAACATACTCAGCAGTGAATAGGGATTCTTATCCCATATTCACAAAACAATGGCAATCTTTTGCTCAAGAAATACTTTTAAATATCTTATACATGAACAGTTACCATTTTTTATTAAATGTATCATTAAAAAACTCCCATGTGTTCTATTTTTTAAAAGTAGAGTGGATAAAATGTCAGAGAAATGTATTGAAAGTGCCATATAGGTGTGATTTTTGTTATGTTTATAAGTGCATTTATTTGTTTGCTAGAGTCAAATGGCTAAGGATTTGAAACATATCCATCCATCTGTTTTCCTGTTTGTTAGGCGGTAATTCTGTTGAGTATTTTAGATTAACTCAGGGGTATCATGTTTACATTAGCCACAGGTTAACAAAGAGAGGTTTAATTTTTTTCAGTAATTAGAAGAATCAAGTGCATAGCGAGGACTATTGTGATTTCACAACAAGCTTCTCTCTAGCAGCTCTTCTGGTGGCTTTAGGTCAGAAAGAGAATTAGTCTCTTCTAGAATTAAGGCTTTCTGGAGTCTACAACTAGCTAAAAGGAATTTAAATGTATATGTTGCTTAATGTGATGAGAATCAGAATCTACTTATAAATGAGATTGTGAAATCTTATAGATATTGAAAAGTTAGCTTCTTAGTTGTTTTGAAAATTCTCTTAGAAGTCTCTCAGAAAAATCAGATAACCTCTGACTGCTTTTCCCTGTTCTGAGGTTGCATGATTTTGTGATATGATTGGCTTAACTGAATACTTTCTATGTTCTAAAATTAATTCTTCCTGATATTTAATAGGCTCAGAATAAAGAATTGTTTGGAAACGAATGGAAAACTCCCTTTTTGCAATTGTCAAAAAACAGCAAAAGGCATTTATTTAATCTCATTGGAAAGGGTATTAGGAGGGTTAGGTTGTTTTTCTTTATATTTAAGGAAGACACCATGTTTATTTCCAAGTTTGCTATGACCCTTGCTCTCTCTCCCCAACTGGAATCCCTTCCTTTCTCTCGCTCATTCATTTTAGGGCCACCATACTCCCAAATACAGCTCAATTCTCCGTTAGACTTCCTTGCCAAACTCTCCTTTGAGTTTATTGGTGTATTTTACACTTTGAAGACAATTTATTTAATTTATGTCCATAATCTGAGATGCATATACATCAAGCAGAAATTCGTTTATCTTATGGATGAAAATAATTAGACTCATAGTTTAAAGAGCTTGTGTAAAATTGTTCAGCCAGTAACACGGTGTTTTAATTCTCCTGAGTCCAGAGAGCTGGCTTTCCTGGTATTTGGGGCATCCACATGATCACTGCCCATGTGCTTCCATTTCAGTCTTGAACCTGCATGAAATTGGTGTGTCAGAGTCCCATTTAAGTCAAACACGCTCCAGGTAAATTAATGTGACTGTTTTGTTTTTGGACAATGTGTTCTTTTCAAGAAATTTGTTTTGAAGAAATATATTTTAAATGTCAGAATGGGAGTTATGTTTAGGGTAAATTCATAATTATTTGAATCGTTCTTCAAGACAATATTGTAATAAGAAATCTCTTCCTGACCCCATGTTTATCAGTTCTGTGTCACACTTTTCCAGTGACAGTTCTTGTAATATTTGAAGAAGAATTTTGGAATTTTTTCTCATCTTGGAGCATTTCTGGCCTTTGAGTCAAAATGTTACCCTGATTTGAAAATTGAATATTTAATAAACTTCAATCCTTTTCTAGTAATTTGAAATTTTTTTACCAGTAGCAAAAAAAAAAAAAGTCTAAATGTAACTACAGTTCTCTCTCTCTCTCTGGTCTCAACACAACATATTACCTTCTAAATTATAATAGGATTTATTCTATCACGGAGAGAAGAATATGCACTTTTAATATTTAAAATATTTGGCATTGAAAGAGTATAAGAATATGTCAGGTCCTTTGCTTCTCATATGCTTATAATCTAGGTTAGTATGAATAAACACATGTAAAACAATTCAGGGCTAATGTTACATAAGGGAATATTGAGAGGAAAAAGACATTGTGATTCCAAAAGGTCAAAGTTCTTTCAAATATGAGATGAGACTCAAAAGATGAGCAGGGTATGGACTATTAGTGCAGAGGACAATTCAAGAACATTTAATGGAGAGGTGCTTTTTAGACAATACCATACCTGACGTTGTAGTCTGCATTGGAATTGATATACAGTTGTCTGTTAGAAATAGACCACTGAAACTTGAATGCTATGGTCATTTGTTCAATTTCTCTGTACAAAAAGAATGCTTCTTAGAGGCAAGATGTAATCTCAAGTAAGATCAAGACTTTAAGGAAGACTTAATTTCTTTATTGCTCTGGGGCAAGGGGTACTCAGGAGCTCTATCTATAAGATAAGCAAGATAAACAATCCCGAGAGAAAACAATGGGACCAACAGTTCCAGGGCAACATGGGAGAAGGGGAGGTGGGGGAAAGGAAGTGGGGAGCCAGTAAATCCAGGGACAAGGGAACAGCAAGTAATCTAAACTCAATGGCAAGGAGAGCATAGGATGCTTGTTGGGGCTTGATGAAGTACAATGTAACTGAGAGGAATTTCTGACAGCCAAATGAAGGTCTAACATGATAGAGGGACAAGAGGAACGCAAAAGGAAATAGGGGAAAGAACTAGGAGGCAAAAGACATTTTGAGAGGTATAAATATAGGCACATACATATGTAAATATAATTATATATAACGATAGGGACATAGATCTATGTACATATGTTATATGTTAAATATTAAGGTAGCCGATCGATATTGGGTCCCTACTGAAGTACTCCCTCAACACAAACACACTTTGTTCTAATAACATGGCATTCTGTGATGCTCTCCTTTCTGACACCATTTCTGAAGACAAAATGCATACATAAGCAAATGTGGTGAAGAAAGCTAATGGTGTCCAGCCATCAAAAATATTGTGTCTGGGGTCTTAAAGGCTTGAAGATAAACAAGTGGCTATCTAGCTGAGCAACAAAGTACGCATGGAAGAAGTACACTAGCCTGTGTGATCATGAAGTGTGATTGGATCAGATATCAGGCATTAAAGACCCAGAACACAAAGTCATATCAATGTAAATGAGATGAAGTGTGGAGTGGAGTCCCAAAGCCGACCTGTAGACAATTGGACATTCCCTTACAGAAGGTTCATTAGGAAGAGACAAGCCAGTCAGTGTGCAATATAGCACCAATGAAACATACAACTTCCCTCTAGTTCTTTAATGCTTCCTCCCCACCTCCCACCCCAACCCCCATTGTTTGTGTAAACTGTGTCCATTCCCAGAAGGATTTATCCTGTACAAGTGACTAATTCAACTACTGCTACTGCTCTATGTAGTTAGATTACACTCGTTCAATCTCTCTCTCAATAGTGTTTTAAAACTTAATACTGTGGATTCATCAATGACATTATAAACAGAAGGCCAATAGAAAGAGGGAGATGATCAATAAGATTCTCTACCATAAATTAACAAGGATGTCTCTAAGATGAACCAGAGGAGGATAAAGAAAACAGATTCTGGAATGGTGTATGGGCTCGGACTTAATCATAGCTACAGTCTAAGTCAATTAATTTTTATGACATGGCCCTGCTCGATAAGGGTGCTATAGCAGAGTGTAGTGAAAAAAATTACATGGTGCCAGCTACCAGATAGAATTGTGTCTGGGGTCTTAAAGGCGTGTTTCCAAACAAGCAGCCCTTTAAGTGAGATGTCAACTAAACCCACATGGAGGAAGCATAAAACATCCATGACACAGGACTGGAAATTATCCAATCCAAATCTGAAGGGGAGAATAGCATGAAAGCTTAAATTGTGAGATTCTGATGTACAGAAGGCTATGGTGGAAGCCCAAAATACATCTGCAGGATCTGCACAGGGAATAAGTCTCTGGTGGGTGATTACCCTCTAAATTCCTTAATTAAGGAATGGGAATAACCTGTTTATCAGACAGAGGGTATTAGAAAGACGACTATAGTAGATTGAAATGATAAATATGACTTGAATGGTTGAAACCTCATCATTTGAACTCCTCTCTAATACACTTTGGTCTTGAGCTACTTAATTGTTTTCTCTGTGTGTGTGTGTGTTTTTTCATGCTGGGGTTTAATCTCTGTTGTATTTTGTCATTGTTGGTAGCCTTGTTGAATCTTTGTAACGTGTTTTTCTATATTTTTTGGTTTATGAAACCCAGGATCTGTGAATCTACAGAGACAACAACTAGCATAAGGGTGCCTTGGGTGGTATGATGGGGGAGGTGGGGCACACGTGGGAGCTGTTATCAAGGAATTCAAGAAGGAAGAAAATGTTTTGAAATTGAGTGTAGTAGTAATTGTATAATACTGCTTGAGGTGACTGAACTATGGAATGTTATGATGATATCTGGATTTGTTCCTAATAAAGTGATTTGGGGAGAGAAAAGTAAAGAGTTACTCTTATTTTACTTGTGTGATGATTGCATATTTAAAATAAAAATCTCAAGCAAAAATAAAATACAGTTATATCTTGAAATAAATAAAAAAAACTAATAAAATCTTAAATGAATGCAAGTAAAGGAACAATGACTTCACTGAGCACACACAACTAGAAAAACACCTTTCCAAAAATATTTAGGGTGTGATAGGTAGCTTTATTGTGTCAACCTGGCCAATGGGAACATGGGGTGGGGGGGTTAATGAGGTCACAGTTTGATTGGCAGGCAAAGAGGTAAATGGCTCAGCAAGGCATTAGTGACTGCACCACTATGCAGCTGCTTTAGCTAGTTCTCGGCCTCAACTTGTGAGCTACACTACCTGTGGGACAGTCAACTTGTGGACCATGTAAACCAGAGCTTGAGGTTTCTTCGAGACCTGCTCCACCATACTGCTGGTGTGAACATTGCTTGACCTTGAGACTGGTGGATCCTGTTGTCTTGCATTGCTCGAGTTCGATATCCCATCTGGGCCTACTTTGCTAAGCTCCAGAGCTGCTGACTGTTGGTCACCTGCCCTGCTCTTTGCTGCCTGGGGCAGACTTCCTGAATTGGGGGGGTAGTTTCAGCTGTCTGCTTCCTTGACCTTGGACCCAGCAGCCCTCGTGGGTAGAAGGACTTCCAGTATATTCACTGTTCCACTGAAGTGAATTGAACTGAGCCCTCTGTACTGCTCTGTGGACTAAATAACTGTCTGAATACATATAAAAATTCATGTGTTTTGTTTTTGTTTCTCTACAGCAGCAGTTCTCAACCTGAGGATCGTGACCTCTTTCGGGGAGGTCCAACAACCCTCTCATAGTGGTCACTCAATTCAAGAAAGTAGCAAAATTACAGTAACGAAATAGCAATGAAAATGATTTTATGGTTGGGAGTCACCACAACATGAGGAACTGTATTAAAGTGTTGTGGCATTAGGCAGGTTGAGAACCACTGCTCTAGAGAACTCTGTGTAACACATAGAGGAAGTCACTAAACGAATGCAGATTGTAATCTTAGGCAAACAATACATATCAAAAACAACAACAAAACGCTGAAGAAGAGGCACAGTCTAATTGCAAGAGTTACCACATTGTAATATCCCAATGCGCAATTTTCTGCAATAACAAAAAAGCAAGACCACACACAAGACAGGAAAGGAGATTCACCGGGGAAAGAAGTGTAGCGCAATGGGAACTTTCTCTGGAAAGTCCCCAAATGGGCTTCCTTTTTTTATTAATAAATCTTTTTATTGGGGCTCATACAATGCTTATCACAATCCATACATACATCAATTGAGTAAAGCACCCTAATACATTCGTTGCCCTCGTCATTCTCAAAATTCGCCTTCCACTTGGGTTCCTGGAATCAGCTCAGTTTCCTTTTTTTCCCTTCCCCTCCATCCCCACTCTCCCCTTCCCCTGCACCCTTAATAGTTTATAAATAATTATTTTATCTTATCTTACAAATGGGAAGGTGGGTGAGGGGAGACTCCGGACTTCCTTTTTTTAAAAGATCATTTTATTGGGGGCTCATAAAACTCTTATCACAATCCATCCATACATCCATTGTGTCAAGCACATTTGTACATTTGTTGCCCTCATCCTTCTCAAAACATTTGCTTTCTACTTGAGCCCTTGTTATTAGCTCCTCATTTTCCCCCTTCCCTCCCAGCCCACACCTCCCTCATGAACCCTTGATAATTTATAAATTACTATTATTTTTGCCATATCTTACACTGCCTGATGTGTCCCTTCACCCACTTTTCTATTGTCCGTCCCCCAGGGAGGAGGTTATATGTATGTCAATCCTTGTGATTGGTTCCCCCTTCTTACCCCACCTTCCTACCACCCTCCCGGTATTGCCACTCTCACGTGAAGGGATCATCTGTCCTGGATTCCCTGGGTTTCCAGTTCCTATCTGTACCAGTGTGCATGATCTGGTCTAGCCAGATTTGTTAGATAGACTTGGGATAATGACAGTGGAGGGAGGAAGCATTTAAGAACTAAAGGAAAGTTGTATGTTTCATCATTGCTACACTGCACCCTGACTGGCTCATCTCCTCCCTGTAAACTTTCTGTAAAGAGATGAATGGACTTCCTTTTTAAAAAACAGTTTAAACATACAAATGATACATACAAGAACTGGAAATACAGGGAATTCAGGATAGGCAAACCTCTCAGGACCAATAATGAGAGTAGCGATACCAGGAGGGGAAGGGGAAGGTAGGGTAGAAAGAGGGAAACGATCACAAGGATGTACATATAACCCCTCCTTGGGGGATGGATAAGAGAAAAGTGGGGGAATGATGGACAGTGTAAGACAAAACAAAATAATAATAATGATTTATAACTTATCAAGGGTCCATGAGTGAGGGGGTGGGGAGAGACAGAAAAAAATGAGGAGCTGATACCAAGGATTCAAGTAGAAAGAAAATGTTTTGAGAATGATGATGGCAACAAATGTACAAATGTGCTTGACACATGGTTCGATGTATGGATTTTGATAAGAGTTGAAGGAGCCCACAATAAAATAATTTTAAAAAGGAAAAAAAAGTTAATACCACTATACTAATTGTGCTAAAGTGGTTAAGGAAAGTAAAGTAGAAATTATAGGACTAAAGAAAACAATGGATGGGCAAAATAAGAAAATCAATAATTTGACCAAACCAAACTCACTGCCAGCAAGTTGATAACCACACATAGGGACCCTATGGACAGAGCAGAACTGTCCCTGTGTGGTTTTGAAACTGTAAGTATTTATGGGATCAGAAGCCTCATCTTTCTCCCAAGGAGTGTCTGGTACCTTTGAACTGTTGATCTCGGGGTTAGCAGTCCAGTGCACAGCGCACTGTGTGACCAGGGCTCATTATCAATAATGATACAGAAATTATTAATAAAAGGGGCGAAATGAGACGGCAGTCTGTGTAAGACATGGTAAAAAGAGAATAATTTATAAATTAACGAGGGGGCATGTGGAAGAGAGGGTGGAGGAGGAATGGGAAAATTGAGGAGCTGATGCCAGGGGCTCAAGTAGAAAGAAAATGTTTTGCAAAAGATGATGACAAAATATGTACAGATGTGTTTGATAAAATGGATATATGTATGGCTTGTGATAATAGCTGTAAGAACCCCCAATAAAATGATTTTTAAAGGCACAAAACAGAAATACTGGAGCTAAAAAGTATAGGAACTGAAAAAATATATTATGGGGTGTGGTCGTTAGATTTTATGTCAACTCAAAGATGAATGAGGGTGTAGGGGTGGAGTGCAGCCTCTCAATCAGGACCCAGCCCAATGGTGCCTCTGGGAGCGTGGCCGTCTTAAAAGGTGTAAAATTGGGAATCTCCCACTCTCTCTGCCCCTTACCTGCTGCCTGGTGGGATCCTGCCTCTGGGAATGGTCCATGTGGGCTACCCAAACCTGAGCGCTGTTGGCTGCCTGTCATGCCCCCATAGTCCTTGGATCCACAAGACTCTGTACCCACTGGCTGCAATCCTTCTGTTTCCTGCTTCACTTTTCTGAAGAACCCTGAGTCTGAAGAGGGCCTCATGGACCAGCATCAGAGTTATGGACCTGAGTTAGTCTGAGCTGGGATGCCTTCTTGATGTATGATTATTTCTTGCTATAACGCTCTTTCTTCTATGAATATGAATGTCACTGGATTTGTTTTCCTAGACAAATCAGCATGACACAGAGGTATGCAGCATTATATATGAGGAAGAATCAGTAGATTAAGATTAAATTTTGATCATTTGAATGTATAGCCTGAGGAATAAAACTAAAGAAAAAAATGAATATAGCCTAATACACCTCTGGGATATCACCAAGGAAACCCACATTATAGAAACAGTGACCTCCCTAAATTTGATAAAGAGATGTACCTGTTCAAGAAACCAAGCAATTCAAAACCAGGATGAACCCCAAGAGATCTACACGGAGACACCATACAACCAAACTCAGGATAACCAAAGACAAAGGGAGGACTTTGAGGGCAACAGAGAGAAGGAAATTCTCTATCTAAAGTGGAGGGAAGGGAGGACAGTGGTCACGAGGCAGAGTGCTTGGGAGAGAGGAGCTTAGACGATCACAGGCATAAATCTGACCTGAACAGTTAAAAACATTGTCAGTAGATTCCCCCCTCTGATGCAGGCTGGACCTGATCAGGTTTCCAAACAATTTTGTATTTTTGGTTTGTATTGTTTTGTTGGGTGTTTTGTTTGTTCATATTAGACTGTATCTCAGAGGTGTCAATGGAGGTGTATTATATGCTCTTTTTCTTTTGGTATATGAAGCCCAGGATTGATGACCCTTTAGGGACAGCAAGTAGAATAATGAGTTTGTGGGGAGGGGTACAACGGCGGTAATGGGGTAAAAATAAGCCATGTAGAAAAAATGCTTAGAAACTGATTGTAGTAGTAAATACACAATTCTACTTGATGTGACTGAAATATGGAATGATATGATGATATATGTATGAAATCCCAACTAATAGATACATAGACACATATCAAATATGTATTAAAAAAGAAATTCATTATAAAATTCATATTTGATTGCTTCTAGAAACCATGGAAACTAGAAGGCAGTGGACTAATGTATTTTATGTGCTGAAAAGAAAAATCAAAATTATAAAAATACAAAAAGCTGTCATGACTCACAAAATTTTGTTAACTAGTGAGCATAATTAAGACATTCTTAGATAAAGAAAATTTCCTGGAATTTGTTGCTAATGCATTTGACAACCAGAAATATTAAGGGAGTCCTTCAAATTAAATAAATAAAAATCTAACAGAAAAAATTGCAGAATTAAGTTCTTGCTTAGTAGTAATTAAATACAAATTAATTAAATTCTCCAATGAAAAGACAGGGATTGAAAAGAATGAATTTTTAAAGTATGATCAAAGACTGACATTATATTCAAAGCCACTAATTGATTGCAAGTAAAAGAAAGGGCAATTTTGTTGTTTGTAGAACAGCAGCACCTGCTAAATGAGAGCATGTTGAAGGGAATCAACAGATTACTAAACATTCAGTGAGTCAAAGAATGACAAAAGGGTTAATAAAATCTTTAAAATGGATGAAAATTAATGAACAATACATTAAATCTGACAGAATGCTCTGAAAGTAGTGCTCACAAGAAAGCATAAAGCTGCAAGTTCTTGCATTAAAACAAACAAGAAGGATGATCTTACACTTTCAACAAACTTGTGCATATACTTAAGAGCAAACTAGCCAGCCTCCGCCCCTCAAAAAGCAAACTAAAGCCTAAGTCTAGTAGAAAGAAGGAAATAATAAAGGTGAGAGTAGAGGGAGAAGTGAGTATAGGCAAACAATAGGAAGAATCAGTGAATCCAAACTCGGTTCTTTAAACTGATCAGTGTAATTGACAACCCCAAAAGGACACTCACAAAGAAAAAAGGAGAAAGAGAAATAACTAAGACACAAAAATATAAAACAAAAGGATAACAAAATAATGTTTTGAACAATCAAAAATGGAAAATCTACATGCAATAAACAAATTTGTATAAGTATGCATATAATTACATGAGCTCTAAAACATTAAAAAATAAAAACTTTAATCAGAATAAGAATTTCACAACAAAAAATAGAGGTCAGGCTTTGATGGATTCACTGGTGAATTCTACCAATTAGCACCAATTCTTCTCAAACTCTTAAAAAATATATAGGGAGAGAAAGGATCAGTTTCTAACCTATTCAAGGTGGACAGAATTTCTCTGATACTAAAGCTAGTTAGAAAAGAAAATTATAAATTAATATTCCTTATGAATATTGACACTGCATTTCTTAACAAAATACTAATGAACAGAATCCAGAAACATATTTAAAAGGTGATGTAGCATGATTAAATGGCATTTATCCCAGAAATTGAATAGTGGAACAACATGAAATTAATAAATGTAATATACCACTTTAACAGAAAAAAAATATTAAAGCAAAACAAACAATCATCTGAATCAATGTGGAAAAGCCATTTGACAAAATACAAAGCGTTTCATGATAAACATATGCAGCTAACTAGAAAGAAAAGAGACAATTCCCAACACAAGAAAGGACAACTACCTGATAACATTTTCTGAAAAAGTAAAAGTATGTTGCTTTTACCATTGCTATTCAAAGTTTTGTTCCTGATTTAGGCAAGGAAAAAGTGCAAAGCCATCAAATAGGAAAGGGAGAAGTAAAATTCCCTTTATGTAAAAATAACATAATAGAGAAAATCTTTTGAATCCACATGAAAGCTACTAGAGTTAATAAGTGAATTAGGCAAAACCAAATTAAACTAAACATAAAGATCATCCCAAAACAATCATTGTGTTTTTATACATCAACAATGAACCAATTGAAAAGCCAATTAAGAAAGCAATTCAATTTGTAATAGCATCTAAAAGAATAAAATACTTAGGAATAAATTTAATCAAGGAGATCAAAGACATCCATGCTGAAAGTACAAATCATAGGTGAAAGAAATTAAAGTTGACTAAGTAAGTGGAATGCATCCCGTACTCTTCAGCTGAAAGACTTAATTAGTAAGCTGTCATACTACACAAAGAAGTGCATAGTTTGTTTTACATCAAATCATAGGCACCAAAACAGCTTTTAGCTTTCCTCTCATTTGCTTTGTTAAGAAACTTTTAATTTTGGAATAATTTTTAATTTGCAAAAAAAAGTTTGTTAACATAGAGAGTTATCACACACTGCTTGCTAATTTCCCCCAATGGTAACTTCTAACTAATCTTTCCCTATTGCTAACTTCTTGTAGTGCTGCCTTGGCCCATTAATACTAACGAAGCCCTAGGCTTTATTCAGGTTTTACTCATTTTTCTTCCGATCACATGGTACTTAATCTCATTTTCTGGATTCCTAAGCAATGTTTGACTTTGTATATTTGCTGTTTTAACAGAAATACCATAAACGGGAGGCTTTAAAGAATACCTCTTTGCCATCAATCTGTTCTGACTGATAGTGAACCTGTAGGACAGGGTAGAACTCTTCCTGTGGATTTCTGACTCTTTACAGCATCAACTTCCTTCGAAGGAGTAGCTGGTGGTTTTGAACTACCAAGCCCATGTAAGAAGAACAAAGGGAAGCCTGCTGCTCCAAGGGAGAAAGACCAGGCTTCCTACTCCTATAAAAAGTATGGTCTGGGAAACTCAAAGAGGCAGTTCTATCCTGTCTTATAGGATCACCATGAGTTTGAAATCAACTCAACAGCAGTTTTCAGTGTTTAAAGAATATAAATCAATCATTTCACAGTTCTAGAAGGTAAAGGTCCAAATTGAGATCTTGGCCATGCTGATTTTGTTCTTGTAGGTTGTGCTGGACTTTCCTTAGATCTTCACATGATATCTGTTTTACCGTGTGTCCATGTCTAATATTTTCCTGTAATAACTCAGAAGTGGTTATATGAAGAACCACTCAGCTGGAGTATGATTGGATTGACATAAAAACACGACTTTCGGGCAGGATGGCACCTGCAGGTACAGCGGACACATTGAATCTATAACAATGTCTTTCCTGTCCATCCAAAGTATGGGGGCAAAGATGGAAAGAATGCTGCCATCCTTCCTCTAAGGAGTACTCTGGCCATCCTTCTTCCAAGACATACTGTTTTTTCCTTTTAGCAACCCATGATACTTTCCATTTTCTCCAGCATTGCAATTCCAACTCATTGAATATTCTCCTGTCTTCCATTTTCATTGTCCAACGTTCATATGCATTCGATGCGATGGAGAAGACTGTGGCTTGGGTCACGTGTGCCTTAGGTCTCAAAGTGCCCACCTTGTTCTTCACTACTCTTAAGAGGTCGTGTGCAGCACATATGCACAGTGCAACGCATCTTTCGATCTCTTGGCGCTGCTTCCATGAGCATTGATTGTGGAACCGCGTAAGACAAACCCTTGACAACTCCACTCGTTTCCCCTTTATCATGATGTTACCTATCGGTCCATTTGTGACAATTGGGGTCTTCCTTACACCGACTTGTAATCCATACCGAGGGTTACATTCCTTGATCTTCATCAGCAAGTGCTTCTTGGACTAAACAACAATATCTTGTGACAAAGCTGAACACTGAGTTTTGGTTTTAAAGTGACCCTGCAGTGTTTATAGGAAAGTCAATGAGCTGTTCTGTTGCCAGCCAACAAGAATTCCTTATGGTAAAGGGTATCATTAAATAGCTGACCAAGTATACAAACCAACATCTATAACCTTTATTTCAAAGAACACATGTTGAAAATTTAGTACGAGTAATTTTTTGTATTTCTAACAAATAACATTAAAGAGCTCTAGCATGAAAAATTTTTTGATCTACCTCAGAAAACTAACATTTTAATATTTAAAAACGAGTGGATAAACAGGAAGCATGATTTCCTCACATTAGAACGGTGAGCAAGAATGGACAGATCGGGTAAAATGGTTTTTTTGTTGTTGTTATTGTTGTTTTCATTCAAAGGCTCCATCTTTATTTGAAAATAAAATGCAAACCCTAGACCAACAAATTTCCCTTAGTGTTTTATTATTCAGATGTCCAATCGCAGTTGACAATGTAGTTGAAAAGAGAATTATCTGGCAAAGGAGAATAGCTCCTCATTATCGACTAACTTCAAAAAACGAGTCCTCCCTTAATGCTGATATATATCCTGAGAATAGTAAGACCTTGGAGTGTTAATTGGATAGCCGTTGATTCCATTATCAGAAAAGGAAAAGGCAATGATGTGTCCTTCAATGTACTGTTTTTAAACCCACATTCTGGTGTCACCATCTTTATCCCTCTTGTCATCTTTCATCTTGCACTATTTTCATTTAAAGAATAGACAGGTGGCCACCTAGCTCAGAAGCAACAAAGCCAACATAGAAAAGCACACCATCCTGTGTGATCAAGAGCTGAAAAAGAGATCAGGTATCAGGCATCAAAGAACAAAAAAATCATATCATTGTGTGCTCACCTCCATGATATGATCGCTGAAGACAAATAGGTGCATAAGCAAATGTGGGGAAGAAAGCTGATGGTGCCCAGCTATCAAAAAGATATAGCATCTGGGGTCTTAAAGGCTTGAAGGTAAACAAACGGCGATGTAGCTCAGATGCAACAAAGCCCACAAGGAAGAAGCACACCAGCCTGTGCGAGCACAAGGTCTCAAAGGGATCAGGTATCAGGCATCATCAGAACAAAATATCCTACCATAGTGAATGAGGTGGGGAGTGCGGAGTGGAGACCCAAAGCCTGTTTGTAGACCACTGGAGATCCCCTTTCAGAGGGGTCTTGGGAGGAGATGAGCCAGACAAGGTTCAATGGAGCAATGATGACACATACAACTTTCCTCTAGTTCCTAAATGTTTCCTCTGCCCGCCACTTTCATGATCCTAATTCTACCTTACAAGTCTGGCTAGACCAGAGGATATACACTGATACAGATAGGAACTGGAAACACAGGGAATCCCGGTGCAGAGGATCCCTTCAGGGCCAATTGTATGAGTGGCAATACTGGGAGGGTAGAGGGAGGATGGGTTGGAAAGGAGGAATCGATTAAGAGGATCTACATGTGACCTCCTCCCTGGGGGATGGACAACAGAAAAGTGGGTGAAGGGAGATGTTGGACAGGGCAAGATATGACAAAATAATAATTTGTAAATTATCCAGGGTTCGTGAGGGTGGGGTGAGTGGGGAGGGAGGGGAAAAAAAGAAAACCTGATGCCATCGGCTTAAGTGGAGAGCAAATGTTTTGAGAATGATGAGGGCCATGAATTCACAAATGTGCTTTACACAACTGATGTATGTATGGACTGTGATAAGAGTTGTATGAGCCCCTAATAAAACGATTTAAAAAAAAGAATAGACAGAGGGTGAAAATATGAGAAAATTCAGTGGAGAAAAGGAAATGAAGGAAACAGCAGCTGACCACACAGGTCATCTCTTTACTCAACCAGCCCGATTGCGTCTGATCGTATGGCAGCAAGTGAAATAGAGACAGCCTTCTGTAAGGAAACCCTTGCAGAACAATATCTCCATTTTCTCCCAGACACATTCTCTCCCCATGCTCACCATTCTTACATGATCACTTTGATTTTGTCATTGCGATGACTTACTTCCTCCAAGTGCAATAAAGCCAAGTGTCACCCACACATGACAGGCTTGTAATGAGTCAAACATCCCTGGCCGGTGTGTTAGCATCCCCAGTGACTGTCACAGAGTGCAAGATCCAGACACTTCCGTGTATTCTGTGACTCAACTAGCACTTAGTTATTTCCTGAAAAAATTGAAGATAAGAAAATCAAAGTGTGAGCTGGTCATACAATTACATTTATTAAATACACAGAATTATCTTTGCATCTGTTGTTATATCCTCATTACATTTTGTTATGTTTCATTTCAGAAAGGTGATTTGTTTTTGCTGTAATATTTTTATGTGCAGAACAAAAAGTTGAGAACCATGAGTCTATGTTTATGTTTGGCCACGTGCGTCTGTGTGTGTGTGTAGTGAAATTGGGGGTTGTTGCAGGTTTTCAGGGTGTGGGCAGTTCTGTCCCCTTTCTGGTACATGTGTGGAGAGCTATTTTTTGTAGATTCAAGGTCCTTGGTAACATAAGGACCTTTTTATAGGAAGAGTGAAAATCAGAGAGTAAACATTTGGAGACAATGAAAGAGCAAAGCCCAGCAGAGAAAAGAGTCTTCTGATGTGAAAGGAAGTAGACACTACAGATGGCAAGATAATCTCCCAAATATTATATTTTATAGACCAGGTGGTAGTTGTAAGATCTGAGGACAATTCAAGTTCTTAAAATACTTTGTTAGGACTATACGTTGTGTAGTGGCCCGTGAGGCTATGGGTTACAACAATTCTCAAGAAAGCAAACAGAAGAAAATAGCGGTGACCAGCACTATTTTGCTCTATTAGAATTGTCTCCTGCAGTCTTTCTAAAACACCCAGTGGTCCAGAGAAAGAGAGTAGATAGAACTAGGTGAAGTTAATTACTGCTTATCTTTGCATTTCAAGCAAGGAACCTTAAAGATCCTCATAAAATAATCATCTTGAAATCATCATCTTATTCTTATTAGGTAGTCCATGATGATCAAGAATATCTGTCAGTTTGGAGGTTCGACTACAGAGTAGCTAATGTATACATAGTAGCTATTGGGTGCTGTTGAGTCCGTTGTGAGACTCAAGGCACCCGTATGTATGACATTAAACCAAGCACTTCTTGGAACTGCACCATTCTCCCAATCACGGTCATGTTTAAGCCAATTGTCGTAGCAACTGTGTTAATTCATCTCCTTGAATTCTTCCTTTCCCCGCGAACTTTTACATTATGTTCTTCTTCAAAGACTGCTCCCTCTCAATAGCATCTACATAGTCCAGCAGACAAAGTCCTACTATGCTAGATCCTAAGGAATAAACACATTTGTCTTGGTATATTCAAGATTCTTCGACAATACAGGGTTGAGACACAACGTTTCAAAGGCGTTTAGTTCCTCTTGAGTCGCCTGTTTTCATTGACTACTTTCACATTCAGATGATACCATGGTTTGGTTTACGCTGTGGTTTAGGCCTTGGGTAGCAAACTCAGAATTCTTGGTTCAAATGTATCAGCTGCATGAGGGGAAAAGGTGAGACTGTCTACAAACCCTACACAGAATAGAATTGGGGGTCCGGGGTGGGGCGGTCAAGTGCAACTTAGTCCTCAAAGTGACATCTTTCTTTCCAACACCGTAACGAAGTCAGGAACAGCTAATTTTCCCAGCATGTAGGTTGTTTGATTTCCTGACTGCTGCTTCCAGGACATTGATCGTGGAACCTGCTGAAAGGAAATCCATGAAAACTTCATTTTTCCTTCTATTTATCATGATATTTCTTATTGATTCTATTGTGAATATTTCTGTTTTCTTTATGCTGAGATGTAATCCATACTGGAGGTTGCATCATTGAGTTTCATTAGAAATTGTTTCAAGTTCTCCTCCCTTTCCAAAATTAACATAGTGTCATGTGCATATAGCATGATTCATCCACTCCTGATGCTACATTCTCCTTCATATAATTCATTTGCTCAGCACATAGAATGATAGAGCACACAAAACAATATAGCACATAGATATGGTCAGCGCACAAAATAAATACGTCTGATGAAAGGACTACTGCTTGTCTGTCAGTGTGTCATACTGTGACGGCTTGTGTGTTGCTCAGTGTGTCATACTGTGGTGGCTTGTGTGTTGCTGTGGTGCTGGAAGTGATGTCGCTATTTCAAATGCCAGCTGGGTCGCCTAAAGGGAACAGGTTTCAGGGGAGCTTCCTGACTGCCCACCTCAGAAGGAAGTGTCCCTGTAAACTGTATTCATAGCTTTCAAACATTGTCAGACATTGAAGGCCTAGCACGTGGAAGCAGAACAGGAACAGAGATCGTGCCAGAGGACGGGGCTCTGATGGGCACTTTCATTGTGGTTGTGACTGAGGCGGCACTGCTTTCTCAGAATGGAGTTGACCGTGAGGACATGAGTTGGGTAGAGTCTGTGGGAGTGGAGCTTTCTGGATCTTCATTAGCTGATAGAGCACAACTCAAGGTTAGGAAAAATGGCTGCAAAAATATGTTAATGATCATAACTTGGAATGGTGAAGTGTGAATCTACAAAAATTGGATGTTGGCAAATCTGAAGTGGAATGCCTAAAGATTGATATCCTAGGAATTAGTGAGCTGAAAATGATGGTATTGGCCATTTTGAACCAGAAATTCATAAGATTTACTATATTGGGAATAACACAGTCAAGAGGAATGGCATACATTCATTTTCTGAAAGAAACTATAAGAAAAAGTCCTGAAATACAATGCTGTCTGTGATAGGATTATATCTATCTGCTATCAAGGAAACCCAACCATTATTCCAATTTATGCAGTAATCACAAAAGCTGTTGTCTTCTTTAGGTGCCATTGAGTCAGTTCTACCACACAGCAACCAAACACAACAGAACAAGCACTGCCAGGCCTGGGGTCACTGCCACAGTTGTTCCTCTGCCTGAACCCAGTGTTACAGCCACTGTGCACAACTTTCTATCTGAGGCCTTCCTCTCTTTGGCTGTCAGTCCACTTTTTAAAGCCAATGTGCTTGTCTAGGGACTTGTCTCTCCTGACCACATGACCAAAGTATGTCACACAAAGTCTTGCTATCTTTACCTGTAAGGAGCGCATTAGCCATACGTCTTCTAAGAATTATTGATTTGCCCTTTAGCAGCCCATAGTACTTTCAGTATTCTTCTTCTGCAACACAATTCAAATGAATCGATTCATTTTCAGTCTTCTTTCTTCATTGTCCATTTTTCACATGCATATGAAGCAATGGAAAATACTATGGCTTGGGTCAGGCACACCTTAGTCCTCAGAGTAAAATCCTTACTTTTCAATACTTGAAAGAGGTCGTTTGCAGCAGATTTATCTAATGTAAGGTATCTTTTGATCTCTTGACTGCTGTTACCATGAACATTGATTATAGATCCAAGCAAGACACAAATCCTTAATAACGTCAACCTTTTCTCCATTTGTCATGATGCTACCTTTTGGTCCAGTTGTGAGGATTTTGTTCTTTACCATGAGTCATATCCTGATCTTGTTCAGTAAGTGCTTAAAGTTCACCTCACTTCCAGCAAGCAAGCTTGCATCATCTACATGTCTCAGGCTTTCCTCCAATACATCAGCAATGATGTCCCTTGTTCCACATCCTCTTCTGAATCCAGACTGAACTTCTGGCCGTTCCCTGCCAATGTACTGCTCCAACTATTGTTGGATGATCTTCAGCAAAATTTTACTTGCATGTGATATTAATGATATTGTGTTATAATTTGGTCATTCTGATGAGTCATCTTTCTTTGCAATAGTTACTAATATAGCATTGAAGAATGCTTGTTTCCTCTTCTTCATTAGCTTGTTGAAAGATTTCAATTGGTATTTCATAAATTTTTTGGAGCCTTGTGTTTGGCTAATTCTTGCAGTGAACCTTGAACTTCTTCCTTTAGCACTATTCTTGTACAAATGCTACCTCTTAAAATGATGTAATGGCTACTAGTTATTTTTTGGTACAGTGACTATGTGTATTCTTTCCATCTTCTTTTGATGCCTCCTGCATCATTCAATATTTTTCCATAGAATCTGTCAAGATTGCAACTCAAGGTTATATTTTTTCCTTGAGTTCTTTCAGTTTAAGATGTGCTGAAGATATTCTTCCTTTATGTTTTTCTAACTCCAGGTCTTTGCACTTTTCCTTATATTCAGCTTTGTCTTCTAGACCTGCCTTTTGGAGTTTTCTATGCTAGGAAATTTGGAAGACAGCTGCCTTGCCAACTGATTGGAAGAGATCAATATTTGTACCCATTCCAAAGACAGGTGACCCAACCTTAATAAGAATGAGAATTCTGGAACACTTCATTGTTCCTATTAATACATGGATCAAGAGGCAGTTGTGTGAACCGAACAAGGCAATATTGCCTAGTTGAAAATCAGGAAAGGTATGTATCAGGGTATATCCTCCCACCATACTCATTAAATCTGTATGCAGATCTAATAAACAGAGAAGCTGGGTTATATGAAGAGGAATGTGGTATCAGGATTGGAGGAATGCTTATTAATAACCTGAGATAGGCAGATGATACAATATTTCTTATTGAAAATTAGAAGGACTTGAAGCCCTTGCTGATGAAGATCAAGGATTCAAGCCCCCAGTATGGATTATGACTCGGTGTAAAGAAGAACATGATCCTCACACTGGACTAATTGGCAGCATCACAATAAGTTGAGAGAATATTGAAATGATCAAAGATATATGTGTAGCTTGAATCCACAATCAATGCTCATGGAAGCAGCAGCCAAGAGATCAAAGGATGTGTTGCATTAGATAAATTTGCTGCACATGACCTCCTTCAAGTATTGAAAAGCAAGGATGGTATTTTGAAGACTAAGATACACCTGACCCAAGCCACGGTGTTTTCCATCGCATCATATGCATGTGAAAGTTACACATTGAATATAAAAGGCAAGAAAATATTAGATGCATTTGGAATGTGGTACTAAAGAAGAATATTGAAAGTACCATGGACTGCTAAAAGAACCAATTGAACTGTCTTGGAAGAATTATGGTCATCGTGCCTCTTCGAGGCAAGGATGGTGAGATTTAGTCTTATACACGTGGGGATATTGTCTAAAGACGGACGCTGTATTTGGTGGAGTAGAGTGAAAGAAACCATTTGACACGGTGGATGCAACCATGGGTTCAAGCACAGGAACAATTGTGAGAACGTCACAGGACTGGGCCATGTTTCGTTCTGCTGTGCATAGGTTTGCTACGGAGTGGAACAGACTCAAGGACACCCAACAACAACAACACCAGCAGCATTCCATGATTGTGCTGTAACGAATACCTCTTGGTTTACATACAGACTCTGTATAAGCACAGTGAAGTGTTCTGAGATTCCGATTTTCATAATTCCATCACAGTTTGTTGTGATATAAGTAATCTAATACCTTTGCATAATTAAAACAAGAATAAGCATAATTCTGGTACACTCAGACCCTTCCAATATTGGCAGTGGTGTCCCTTGTTTCATGTTGTCTTCAAAATATGGCTTGAATTTTTGGCAGTTTCCTCGCAATGTATGACTGCAATTGTTCTATAATTATTTTCAGCAAGATTTAACTTTGCGATCAACCTGTAACCTCCTCCCAGGGAGAGGGACAACAGAAAATTGGGTGAAAGACATCAGTCAGTGTAAGACACAAAAAAATAATAATAATTTATAAATTATCAAGGGTTCATGAGGGAGGGAGAGCAGTGGAGAGGGGAGAAAATAAGAAGCTGATACCAAGGGCTCAAGTAGAAAGAAAATATTTTGAAAATGATGATGGCAACAAATGTACAAATGTGCTTGACACAATGGATGGATGTATTGATTGTGGTAAGAGTTTTATGAGTCCCCAATAAAATGATTAAAAATAACAATGAATTGGTCCTAAAAAAGATTTGATTTTGTGTGATATTAATGATATTGTTTGTTAACTTTTGCACTCTATTTGATCGTTTTTATTTGAAATAAGAACAAATATGTATCTCTGCTAGATGGCATAAATTTCTTGGCAATAGTGGATAAAAAAGAAATGTTAAATAGTCTGACATAAACAAAGGGGAGCAGAAAATCTGGGCAACAAAAGTGATTTTACAGTTCAAACTTACCAATTATGCACCAAGTAAACATGAATAAAAAGCTCTCAGTGGCACAAATAGTCTAGGCTTAACGAATAACCTAAAGGTTGGCTATTCTAGACCATGTGTCAGATCCCCTGAAGGAGACTCTGGCGACCAGCTTTAAGACATCCCCCAAGCTTACTCAAGGGTATCCATAGTTGGAAACCCTTTATAGGGTTTCCATGAGTTGGAAGAGATTCCAAGGAACCTATGAACTACAACACGAGTCAGCATGGACTGAATGTCAGTGATTACTGTACAGTACTGTGCTATGTTGGCTCAAGAACCCTGGTGGCACAGCGGTTAAGCACTCCTTGGTAAACCAAAAGGTCAGTGATTTCAATCCACCACTCACTCAGTTGGAGAAAGATGTGGAAGTTGGCTTCTGTCAAGATTACAGTGAAAACTGTTTGGGCAGTTCTGTTCCGTTCGACGGGGTTGCCATAAGTGGCAATGGGTTTACTAGCTCACTGATAAACAAGGGACACCCATGAGTAGAGTCGAAGAGTCCACTCCCTAGAGAAGAGAGGAGGGCAGCAATCCCCATTCTTGAGCACCATTTCCTCCCCCTGTGGAGTTGCGCTGACCATTGGCGTGTTCCAAGACCACAGGAAACTCAGCATGAATAGAATGGTGGGACAAGATTCCTCCAGATTTCATGTGTCAGTGTAACCATTTAAAAATCATTATTAAATATTCCTTTATGGTTACCAGGTGCGGAAGGGCATGAACGGACACTTTTGGGGCTAGGGCATAGTTACGTGTTAACTTGCGTGAAAGGACAGGTAATATGTTAAGAAGAAGAAGGTTAGCAAAAATCAATGAGGGCAAGGGAAGATCCCAAGAGAAGTGCACGACTCAAAGGCATCAACGGTGAATCCTGTTGTAAACACAATCCTACCACAGTGGTGACGCACCAGAAGGTGCACGTGGTAGACAGAGTAGACAAACACAGGTTGGACTGATATGGGAGGGAGAAGCAAGGAAATATTAAAAATATACAGCCTTGCTTTTCCCTTACAGATTCCAGCTTCTCCACTTCACGCAGTCGCAGCCCCTGGCCTCCTCAAGATAATGGCGGCCTCTGAGGTGGTGGTCCTTGGTCCAAAGCTCTATGTCGGGAAAACAAAAGTCTATGAGCTGGTCCATCACCCAGGGAAAGTCCTCCTGCAGTCCAAGGACCAGATTACAGCAGGGAATGCAGCTAGAAAGAGCCACCTAGAAGGCAAAGTTGCGATTTCCAATAAAATCACCAGTTGTATTTTCAGTTGTTACAGGATGCAGGTATCAAAACTGCTTTCACCAAGACATGGGGGGAAATGGCTTTCATTGCTCCGCGGTGTGAAATGATTCCCATTGAGTGAGTATGTAGAAGAATAGCAACTGGTTCTTTTCTCAAAAGGAACCCTGGCGTCAAGGAAGGCTACAAGTTTTACCCACCCAAAGTGGAGATGTTTTTCAAGGATGATGCCAATAATGACCCACAGTGGTCTGAGGAGCAGCTAATTGCTGCCAAATTTTGCTTTGCTGGAATTGAGATAGGTCAGACCGAAGTGGGTATCATGAGTCATGCCACACAGGCCATTTTTGAAATACTGGAAAAGGCTTGGCTGCCCCAGAACTGTACATTGGTTGACATGAAGATTGAATTTGGTGTTGATGTAACCACCAAAGAAATTATTCTTGCTGATGTTATTGACAATGATTCCTGGAGACTCTGGCCATCCGGAGATCGAAGTCAACAGAAGGACAAACAGTCCTATTGTGACCTCAAAGAAGTAACTCCTGATGGGCTGAAGATGGTCAAGAAAAATTTTGAGTGGGTTGCAGAAAGAGTAGAGCTGCTTCTGAAATCAGAGTCAGTGAAGGGTTGTAGTATTGATGGGCTCGACCTCTGACCGCCATCACTGCGAAAAAATCAGGAATGCTTGTGGAAATTTTGGCATCCCATGTGAACTTCGAGTAACGTCTGCCTATAAGGGCCCAGATGACACTCTGAGGATTAAAGCTGAGTATGAAGGGGATGGCATTCCTACTGTCTTTGTGGCGGTAGCCGGCAGGAGCAATGGCTTGGGACCAGTGCTGTCTGGTAACACTGCATATCAGCTGTCCTCCCCTCACACCAGACTGGGGAGCTCAGGATGTGTGGTCTTCTCTTCGGCTACCCAGTGGTCTCGGCTGTTCGACTATACTTTCTCCAGAAGGATCAGCTCATTTTGCTGCTCAGATCTTTGGCTTGAACAATCATTTGGTGTGGGCCAAACTGCGAGGAAGCATCTTAAATACGTGGATTTCCTTGAAGCAGGCTGACAAGAAAATCAGAGAATGCAGTTTATGAGAACACTGTAGTGTTTATTATGAGAAAACTGCAAATTCCTAATTTAGCTCCAGGGAAGAATCATGTAAGATAGAAAAATTTTAAGAGAAAAATGAAATGTATTGAATAAATAGTTCTCCGGAAAAAAAATATAGCCCTTTGTTAAAGTTGTTAAATTACTTTACAAGAAACATAAAAAGGGCATTTATAGTTACACTTAATTGAAAATAATGCCCTATGATAACTTAAATAAAATTTAAGTAAATCCTCTGCTTTAGAGTTCATTCAACTTCACACAGACTCCATAGGACTTAAGCAGACTTGTGCTGGGTCCTTAGAATTTCTAAGATTTGAAATTTGGATGGGAGCAGACAACCCCATCTTTTCCCAATGGAGTGGGTGGTGGCTTTGGATCCCTGACCTGTGGCTTCCATCCCCCAAATTTACTCAGAATGCTACCAGGTCTCCTAAATTTAAATTATGAGGTATAATCTGTTTATTGAAAAAAAAACCAAAAGCAAAAAGCCCTACTAGAAATCATGACCCATAATTTTGAAAGTAAAAAAAGTAAGACAAAAATGATTAACATAAAAATTATTCTTTTAAGGAAAGTAAATATAGGTTGAAAGCTCGAAAAAGAGATGAAGATAAGTCTGATCTCACAAAGAAGTTTGGAAGCTCCTCTTACCTTGTTTTATAATAGCAGTGGAACAATTCCTCTGTGCAATTTCATGGGTAGCCAGCAGGTGGCAGTCTCATATAACCTTTTACAATATTATACTTTAATTTCGAAGTAGTAGCTATTTTTGTGATTTTGTTATTGTTGAGATATTCATTAAATTTAGAATAATGGGGAAATTAACCCAAATAAACAGTTATGTTCCAGTTAGAAATGAGGATAAGAACATTAAAATCACTCTTTAGAAGAAACTATCCTCTAATTATCAAATGGGAAGGCTTGATAAGCAATTTTGCATTATTTGTCCAAACTGAGATAAAAAGAATGTAATTTTTGATGGTCGAGTTATACTGATAAATATTCGTTTAAATCGACTGAAAATAAAATCTTAAGCAGAAAATACGAAAACATTATCTTTACTGGTAATTGGAAAAGAATGGTATACAATTATATATACATCTTAGAATAGTGATCTACTACTTACCTCATTACCACAATTTTGTAAAGTGTGTATATGGAGAGCTATCAAACTCTTAACAGTGGTTGTTTGTGCATGTTGTTGTTTAATTGTTTTTCTCTCTGAACCTTTTTATTTTCTAAAATTTCTATAATCACTATACAATGCATATTATAGTGATTATAATCACTGCATAAATGCAGATAATAATAAGACACATTTCTCTAAACTATTCCTGTAAAATGTGAACTTCTGGTTCATTGTGAGCATATAATCTGATAAAATTATAGTGACAGTGAACAAGAGCTTTTAAGGATCAGTGCTTTGTGGAATACCACGGTGGAATGTCAGACACACTCTGCTCGCTCCTCTCGTGATGTTAGTGTAACATTTGCTCCAGCCTTGAGCTTAAGTAGTTCAGATGTCTATGTGTCTGTATGATGGACTTATTGTATCAAGTACATAGATTGTGCAGCTATTGACTTATTTAAACCATATAGTAACTTTAGGAGGTAAGTGCTATATTAATTATATTTGGGAATTAAGGTAGTAGAAATAGGATTTGAAGTCAGACTTCATGTTCTTAGCTCCTCTGCTAACCCCCTAACACCATATGGCTGGAGGGTGCCATTGTAAATGGACGATTTATTATTGTGAAAATATCAGTATGCAAATCTTAGTTCACAAAAAGGTAAATGTAAAGGAAATAGAACTGAAATTTGGCTTGACCTTTTACACTACTTCAGTTCAGGTCTTATGTGCCTCACTGTTTGATTCCTGGGTCTAGGCACCGCTAGGCGGACACACCAGGGCTGTGGCCTGTCTCTGAAGATGTGGTCTACAGCCTTGTCTGTTCATGCACAGGGTATATCTGTTCTTTGGCTTAAGCCTTGCTGCTTCTCCAAAGTCTCACTTCAGAATCAGAATAAAGGTCCTTTCTGTCCTCAGAGCCACAAACCTATCCATGGTGTTGACTCTGCCACAGTGTGGGCATTGGAACACTTGTTTTCTGTCTCCCCAGTCCCTGTATTTCTTTTTGCAAATTCTTTCCTCGCTGAAGGACATAAACACACTACAGTTGAGTAGCTTCAACAAAGGGGGACATGGAAGGAAATATCGGGTAAGAATGAATAGTTCCAACCTGCCATGGAATATCAAAAAGAGAACATTGAATCTAAAGCATTATTTGTGTATATATTACATAATGCAACTAAAATATGCCTAATATTGAATTACTAACTCATAAGGAGATTGCCCATGCATTCTGAGGTGAGTAGGGGTGCTTTAAGTTGCATCGGGGTTAATGATAGCCAATTGAAATGTATCACTTTCAAATTTTTCTATTTTTGTTTGAGAAATAGAGAGAGAGAGAGAGAGAGAGAGAGAGAGAGAGAGTCATAATTCCTCTATGACAAATTCATTATTTTATAAATTAATATTTTTCCAACTGCTGCAATTCCTCAGTTCTCCACTGATTGGCGCCATTGCTATATACTTCTTTATACGAATTACTGAGCTTTGTTTTAAGTTCTGTATGCTTAAATTTTTTTGTATTTTCTTAGTAATTTTTCAGGTGCAATGACCAGCTCTCATTAGTGTGTCTCTTTTCATTGCAACTACCTTTGGGCTTTTAGGAACCACGCTGAGAAGGATGAAATCACCTTGTGAGAGAGCTCTGCTTCACTGGTCTTAAGTAAGACTAGACGTCGCTATTGAAGCTCTCCAAGAGGTTGGTAATACCGACAGATGTTCAGCAGTCTGAGCTGGAGTATCAGTTCTCAATTAACTATTGAATCATGATATTACATTTCACTTGATAAATAACATATAAATATAATCACATTTTATTCGTTTTTTCTATATCTTTAAGTCAGCCATGAAACATGGTCAATGCACTCTGAAACAAGCTGTATGTTGTGTGTTAGTGTAGATATGTGGGACAGTCAGGCTCACTAATTTCTTGCTGGAGTAGACCTTCACGTCTGCTGAGATGAACCTATGTGCTTATGCACGGGATAGCATTCTTCAGAAAAGAGCATATCATCTGTACTATGGTTCTGAAGTGTGCCGATTGTGGAATTAGCAAGACTGATTATTTGTTGTAAGATAAACTGGGGGTGAAGGTGTTGTCTCTCTCCTTAACTGCAAAAATTTTTTTGTCCAAAAGAGGTAATTATATATCCCCTAATAAAAAATGCAACTCATTACTATTGCTGTATCAATGGCTCAAAGGCCTTTAGAATACTTTTACCTGATAAGCAAAGCTGAGAAGAGCTAGCAATTTAAAGTAATATAATTTAAAAGTGCATGGATAGTGAAATCCTTTAGAAAGACGCCTAACTTATTATCTTCAGCTCTAACCACAAAAAGCTAACAACTATTCAAGCATTCATCAGCTGTCGAGACATACAATTTTTAGTCTCTAGGGAATGCCTGTAACCTATACATCCTTGACATAAAAAACTCAATTGCTATTGGGAGTCCGTGGTAAAGTATTTGCCATCTTTTCATCAAAACTTACTTCTTTTCTTTGTAAGCTATGAGGGAGCACACACACACACACACACACACACACACACACACACACACCTCTGCTGCGAGGAGCTTTCATAGTATGCTTTTTTCCCACTAGGCAAGCTTCATCGAACTCGCTCTGATTTAGTGCACACAGTGACATTACCTGGATAGGTTCTCTCTGGTCACAGTGAATTTTTTGTCAAAGCATTTTCACTCAAACCTTGCTTTTTTGTGTGATGGATGATTTAAGAGAATGGTGTTCAGTTGTGAAATTTTGTTTCCTGCTCAGGAAAAATGCTTCAGAAACTGTTGTGATGTTGAACACAGCTTACAAGGACAGCGCTATGGGAAAAACTCAAGTGTATGAGTGGTTTCCTCATTTCAATAAAGGTGAAATGTTGATTGACAACAAACATCAATCTGGACATTTGTCAGCTTCCTGAACAGACAAAAATATCAACAACATTTTTGCACTTGTGCTCGAAGACTGATGACATTGAAGAGATGGGTGAAATTATCTGGACAATCTTGGGGCTCAATTCAATAAATTTTAATGGAAGATGTGGGAATGAGAAGAGTCACTGCAAAATGTGTATCTCGGGTCCTGACTGACCAGGAAAAAGAGCATCAAGTGGAACCAGCCTTGCTTTGAAAGAAGAGCACTGATATGACCCAGATTTTTCCCAAGGTCATTACTCGTGACAAGACATGGTGCTATTCTAATGACCCCAAAAGAAAACATCAATCAAGCCAGTGGAAGAAGCCATAGTCACCAAGCCCACAAAAAGCTTGTCAAGTGCAATCAAAGATCAAGACAATGCTCTTTTTAATTTTTAAAAATTTTTTTATGTCAGGTGATAGTGCCTGTGGAGTTCATCCCACCAGGTCAGATTGTTAATCAAGGTTTCTATTTAGAGGCTCTGAAAAGATGGCAGTAACAGTGTGGAACAAAAAGGATCTGATTTGTGGGAGAAGGGGGACTTGTTTTGCCACCACGACAATGCACTTGCTCCCACAGCTATCTCAGTGCACCAGTTTTTGGCAAAAAAAAAAAAAAAAAAAGCATGCCTCTCTTGCCCCGCACACCTGATTCAGCTGAATTCACTTTGTGTGACTTTTTTTGTGTCTAAGACTGAAGAGGGACATGAAAGGACTGCTATTTGAAGACATAGAATTAGGTGATGAACAAAACGAGGGAGGTGCTGTCAGCCATCCAAACAGATGAGTTTGAAAAATGTTTCCAAGAATGGAATAGCAGATTTGACAAATTTATTAAGTGTAATGGAGAGTACTTTAAAAATGATAAGGTTGTTTTGTAAGAAAAAAGTTAAATACATAGCTTTGGGAAAAAATTCCATTGGGGGGTGGCCCCTCATATTTATTTTATTTCTTGAGAGATTAAGAGGATTTGTTTTGAATTTTAATTTTAGAATTTAATTATTTTTCAGGAAATGCTAAAAATATTATGGACCAATAAATATTCTGATAAATGGAGAAACTAATGAAGCCAGGAAGATTTTATTTTATTTGGATCCACAATCAATGGTAGAGAAAAAACTAGTCAGGAAATCAAATGTGCTGCAAATTACTTCTTTAAAATGTGAAAGAGCAAATCTATCTCTTCCAGGAAGGACTAAGGCATACCTGACTCTAGCCCTGAGTTTTCAGTGACCTCGTATGCATTTGGAAGCTGTCCAATCAATAGAGAAGACGGGAGAATATTGATGTCTTTGGATTATGGTACTGGTGAAGAATAGAAAAATCTGTTGGAAGAAGCACAACTAGAAGATGGTGACACTTTGTCTCACATACTTTGGGCATGTTATTAAGAGAGCTCAGTCTCTGGAAAAGAAAGATCATCAAATGTGGAGACCAGTGGCTGCAGAATGTGCACGAACCCAGCGACAGTTGTGGGAATGGCACACCACCAGGCACTTTCTTCCTGCGGTGCAGAAGGTTGCTAAAGCACCAACTTGACGACACAACTTGATGATAACAGCACCAACTAGAATATTCTATCTAACTTAATAATTATTTCTAGCGTTTAACATTTACCTGCCATTAGAGGACTATCACCTGATGTATATTATCCCAGGATAACTTGCCCACAGGTGCCTAATGACAAACGGTTCTGACATGAAATCAAATGAACCCTGACATGAAAGAAAAGTCATTCTAAAATGAGAAGAGAGTCTTGGCCAAGGTCAGTTATTAACAAGCAAATGTAGGTACTTGAGAGGAGCCAGCCAGTCGGGAAGGCAAGAAAAACATAGGAGAAAGAAGGGAAGAGAAATACTCATTTTACTTTATTCTTTTTAAAATCATTTTATTGGGGCTCGCACAACTCTTACCACAATCCATCCATCCATTGTGTCAAGCACATTTTTATATTTGTTGACCTCATCATTCTTAAAACATTTTCTTTCTACCTGAGCCCTTGGTATCAGCTCCTCATTTTTTCCCTCCCTCTCCCCGCTCCCCACTGCTCATGAACCCTTGATAATTAATAAATTATTATTATTATTTCATGTCTTACACTGTCTGATGTCTCCCTTCACCCACTTTTCTGTTGTCCATCTCCAGGGAGGGGCCGATATGTAGATCCTTGTGATCACTTCTCCCTTCCTACCCCACCCAACCCTTACCATCCTGGTATTGCTACTCTCGTTATTGGTCCTGAGGGCTTAATCCGTCTTGGATTCCCTGTGTTTTTAGTTCTTATCTGTACAAGTGTACATGCTCTGGTCTAGCTGGATTTATAAGATAGAATTGTGATCATGAAAGTGTGTGGGAAGTGGAGGAAGCATTAAAGAACTAGAGGAGAGTTGAATGTTTCATTGGTGCTCTATTGCACCCTGACTGGTTTGTATCCTCCCCGCAACCCTTCTGTAAGGCGATGTCCATTTGCCTAAAGATGGGCTTAGGTCATCACTTCACACTCCCCCTCATACACAATGATATAATGTTTTTGTTCTTTGACACCTGATACCTGATCTCATCGACACCTTGTGATCACACAGACTAGTGTGCTTCTTCCATGTGAGCTTTGTTGCTTCTCAGCTAGATAGTCACTTGTTTATCTTTAAGCCTTTAAGACCCCAGATGATATATCTTTTGATAGCTGGGCACCGTCAGATTTCTTCACCACATTAGCTTAAGTACCTGCTTTGTCTTCAGCGATCGTGTTAGGAAGGTGAGCATCAAGGAATACCAGGTTAATAAAACAAGGTAGCAATGTCCATTTGCTACCTTAATACTAAACCTATAAATATATGAAAATAAATATATTTCCCCATCATCATATATAAGTCTATTTACATATACACATGCCTGTATTTAGACTTCTATAAATGCCCTTGGCCTCCTAGTTCTTTCCCCTATTTCCTTTTACTTTCCTCTTGTCCCACTATCATGCTGAGTGTTCATTTGGGTTTCAGTAATTCCTCTTGGTTACTATGCCCTTGATCAATCCCTATCAGGCCTCCTATACCCTCCTCACTATCAATTTGGATAATTTTTCCCCTGGGTTTGTCAACACCCACTTCCTTTCCCTGTCTCCCCCTCTCCTATGTTCCTCCACCACACCACCCCAGAACCATCCCATTGTTTTTTCCTCCAGATTGTCCTGCCTATCTTATCTAAATAGACCTGCAGAGACAATAATGTGCACAAAAAAAAAACAAGACAAAGCAACAAAAAGCAACAAAAGAAACTAAGCAGCAACAAAAAAGTAATGCCCAAAAGAAAAGCCTGTAAATAGTTCACAGGTCTGTTTGTTGACCTTTAGGAGTGTTTTCTGGTCCAGTCTGATGGAGTGCCAACCCTGGTCGTAAAGTCTATTTTTGATATTCCCTTGGGACTTCCTTGCTCTGCTCCCCTTGATGTTCTGTTGCATGCCTGTAGTGGTTTGTCTCGGTGTGGTGAGGTCAGATCGGGTGCAATTCCCAAACTGTGTCTCCAGTGTTGTCCCCGTGAAGGATGTTGTGTCTCGGAGTGGGGCGGGCCATATGGTCCTCTCTGTGCATTGGCTGCTCTGAGCAGGGATATCATCCTCAAAACGTGATGGGCCAGGTGTGCTCCACTCTCTCTTCCTCCCCCTTCATTTACTCCTGTGTGCTCTGTTCAAACATGTCCCTCTTCCTGAGCTTGAGTTTCAGTGCTGTCTTCTGAAGTAAATTCTCCTGGGGGGAGGAGGTGTACTGTCCACATAGCTGGCATTGGCTGGCCCTACTCATTTTATTAAGATTGATCAATCTTGGCAAGTCAGTGTCTGATTTGCATGGGCTTGTATGGAGCAAATGGTCCCCTGAGTATGTATTGCCCACACTGAAAGCAACTCAAATATAGCATCATCTGGAGGAAAATACAAGTGTGTATGCGACAACAGAACCCTCTTCCTTTTTTCTCATAACTTACAGCCAGGTAATACGACATGTAGATTCATTAGCACTGTGCAGGTATACTTTCTCACTTTGGGGCAGGTGGAAGCTTGTGGTATGGCATTGGAAGAAAAATATATTCGTACTATTTTGTAGAGTAAGAACTTTCCAAGCAACCAATGGTTTTAAATCCCTCAGAAACACTTGCTCTTTCTCCAGAATTTACCCCCATCTTATTGATTTCTTTTAAAAAAATAATTTTATTAGGGGCTCATACAACTCTTATCACAATCCATACATACATCAATTGTGTAAAGCACATTTTTACATTCATTGCCCTTATCATTCTCAAAATATTTGCTCTCCACCTAAGCCCCTGGCATCAGCTCTTCATTTTCCCCTCCCTCCCTACTCCCCCCTCCCTCATGAACCCTTGATAACTTATAAATTATTATTTTGTTATATCTTGCCCTGTCTGACATCTCCCTTCACCCACTTTTCTGTTGTCTGTCCCCAGGAAGGAGGTCACATGTAGATTCTTGTAATCCATTCCCCCTTCCAACCCACCCTCCCTGCACCCTCCCATTATCACCAGTTACACCACTGGTCCTGAAGGGATCATCTGCCCTGGATTCCCTGCGTTTCCAGTTCCTATCTGTACCAGTGTACATCCTCTGATCTAGCCAGATTTGTAAGGTAGATTGGGATCATCATAGTGAGGGAGGAGAAAGCATTTAGAAATTAGAGGAAAGTTGTATGTTTCATCATTGCTACATCGCATGCTGACTGGCTCGTCTCCTCCCCAGGACCATTCTGTAAGGGGATGTCCAGTGGCCTACAAATGGGCTTTGAGTCTCCACTCCGCACTCTACCCCCCACCCCCTTATTCACTATGATAAGATTTTTTGTCCTCATGATGCCTTATACTGATCCCTTTGACATCTCGTGATCACACAGGTTGGTGTGCTTCTTCCTTGTGGGCTTTGTGGCTGCTTGTTTACCCATCTTATTGATTTCATGTGAGGCTGACTTACAAGGTTTTCTTCACTTTCTGTGTGAACATAAAATATTTTGAGTATATATCAAATATTTATCACCAGAGGTTATATAAATGCTTTTGAATTCCATAAAATAAAATAAACACTAGACTTTTCCTCTCTAAATAGGCCTAATTGTATATCAGAATCGAATCTACTGTAACAGGAAAAAAATTATACTGCATGTAATATATTTAATATTTTTAAAGTCTTAACTGAAACAGTAAATTACACCAGGCAATTAATAGAATTATTTTTTTTCTATGATATCTAGAAGCAGCGTTTAACTAGGCTGCTGATTATTCAGTTTTAAGACTGAAATTAATGGCTTGACATTGCTGTGGGAATTTAAAAGTCTGTTCTTCATTAGTATATATCCACTGCTGTCTGTTGTCTGTCTCCTTGTTATATTACAATTTTACTCAAAAGCCTATTTCTAATGTTAAGGAAACCTCTCTAACTCATGAACAAATTGTCTTAACTATCTATGCTATGCTGGACTGCTTAGAGAAACGAACCAGTTTTTGAGATGCTTGTGCGTGTTGTGCATGGAAAGATATTTATACCAAATTGTCAGAAGAGACAAGTCCAGTCAAGTTCAAGTCAGTCTTCTCCTGATACTTGCAAGCTGAAGAACAGGAAGCAAGAGGACCAAGCAGAGATAGCTGGGGTGGGGGTTGGGGGTTGGGGGGAAGAGGCACAGGCTGGTGGATGAAGAGATATGAAGTCAGCCAAAGGAATCCACCCCGGCCGCCCCCTGGTAGCTTCTAGGATTGGCAAGTGATGCAACAAGAGGTCAAGCAACCAAACGCAAGATGAAGCTTTGGAAGAAGGCAAAGGGCCCCCTCACGCTGCTTGGGCTCTCTCTCTGTCTCTCTCTCTCTCTCTTGACAATACCAATAAGACAGGCAGTGTGAGCTCACTCCCACCCATACCCAGGGGTCTCTGTTGTTTCTGGGTGCCACCGAGTTGGCTCTCACCCAAGGGGACCCTGTGCCCAACTAAACAAAGCACAGTCCCATGACGTCCTCTCAATTGTTCCAGTGCCTGAGCCCATTGATGTGGCCGCTGTGTCAGTCCGCCTCTTTGAGGGTCTTCCTCTTTTCACCACCCCTCCACTTTACCCAGCAGGGTGTCCTCCTCCAGGGACTGGTCTCCCTGATAATATGTCCAAAGTCGGTAAGAGGGAGTCTTGCTATCCTTGCCTCTAGGGAACACTCTGGCTTTACTTTTTCCAAGACAGATCAGGTTGTCCTTTAAGCGGTCCATGGTACTTTTAATGTTCTTCTCGAGCATCACAAGGCAAGTGTATCTAATCTTCTCCAGTCTTCCTTCTTCAGTGTTCAACTTTCACATGGGTATAACACAATGAGTCAGGTGCACCTTAAACCTCAGAGTAACAGCCCTGCTCTTCAATACTCAAAAGGGAGCTTGTGCAGCAGATTGGCCTCATGCAATCTGTCTTTTGATGTCTTGTATGTTGCTTCCATGAGCAATGATTGTGGATCCAAGTAAGAGAAAATCTTTGCCAACTTCAACCTTTTCTGCATTTATCATGATGTTACCTATTGGTCCAGTGTGAGGATTTTAATCTTCATTACATTGAATTGTAACCACACTGAAGGCCACAACCCTTGATCTTCATCAGCTAGTGCTTCAATTCCTCCACACTCTCAGCAAGTTAAGATTGTGTCATTTGCAGACCACGGTGGTTAAGCAGCCTTCCTCCAAACCGGATGTTGCACTCTTCTTTATATAACCAGCTTCTCAGATGATTTGTTCAGCAGATAGATTGAACAAACTGGGTGAGAGGCTACAACTCTGATGCACCTTTCCTGATTTTAAACCATGCGATATTCCCTCATTCTGTTCACACAACTGCATCATGATCCATGTACACGTTCCCAATGAGCACAATAAAGTATTCCCAAATTCCCATTCTTCTCAAGGTTATCCACAGTTTATTATGGTCCACACGGTAGAATGCCTTGGCATAGTCAAAGAAAGATCTCTCTGGTATTCTCTACTTTCAGCCAAGATCCTTCTGACATCAGCAAGAATATCCCCCGTTCCACCTCCTCTTCTGAATTCAGCCTGAACTTCTGGAAGTTCCCTGTCAATGTACTGTTGCAAATATTGTTAGTTGATCTTAAGCATTTTATTTGTGCATGATTATCAGTGATATCATTCTAGAGTCTGAGCAATCTGTTGGGTCACCTTTCTTTGGAATGGGCATGAACCTTGATCTTTTTTCAGTCAGTTGGCCTAGGAGTTGTCTTCCAAATTTCCTGGCATAAAGCAGTGAGTGCTTCCAGTGTTCTTCATTCAGCGTGTGAAACATTTCCGTTGGTATTCCAGCAGTCCCTGGGCCCTTACTTTGGCTAATGCATTCCGTGTAGTTCGAACTTCTTCCTTCAGGACCATTGGTTCTTGCTCACGTTACTTCCTGGAATGGTGGATGGTCAACTAGTTCTTTTTGGTTCAGTGATTCTGCATATTCTTTTCATCTGTGTTTGTGCTTCCTGCATCATTCAATATTTCACCTATTGAATCTTTCAAAATTGCAAGCAGAGGCTTGAATTGTTTTTCTTGGATTTGTTCAGTTTCAGATACGCTGAACATGTTCTTCCCGTTTGGTTTTCTAATTCTAGGTCTTTGCACATTTCATTACAATATTTGACTTTGTGTTCTCGAACTGCCCTTTGAAGTTTTCTATTCAGCGCCTTGACTTCATCCTGTCTTCCATTTGCTTTAGTTACTCCATGATTAATAGTAGTTTCAGAGTCTCTTCTGACATCCACTTTGATCTTTTCTTTCTTTCCTTTCTTTTTAATGACTTTTTGTTTGCTTTGTGAATGGTCATCAGGTATTTTGTTATTACTCTTCAGTGAATGAAATCTGTTCTTAGGATGGTCTCAAAATTCTCATGGGATAGACAGAAGGTCGTATTTTGTGTCTTTTGTAATTGTTTTAATTTTCTCCATCTCTATCCTGAACTTACAAATGAACAATGAATGGTCTGTTCCACAGCCAGCCTCTGGTCTGGTTTAGCTGCTCATATTGAGTCTCTACGTAGATACTCCACACATGTTATCAATTTGATTTCTATGGATTCCATCTGGGCAAGTCCACACGTATAGTCACCTTTTGTGTTCTTGAAAATAGGTATTTGCTATGAACAAATTGTTTCAAGTTTTGCAACGTTCTATCATGCAAACTCTGGCATCGTTTCTTACACCAAATCCATGTTTTCCGATTATTGTTCCTTCCTCTTTGTTTCCAACATTTGCATACCAATCACCAATAACTATTAATGCATCTTGATTGTATGTTTGATCAATTTCCAACTGAAGCCATTGGTAGAATTCTTGTTTCTTCATCACTAGCTTTCATGGCTGTTGGATAAAGTTGAAGTGTAGTTGCAATGATCGGAATTCCATGAAATGGATAGATATAATTGATTACATTAACATTGTACTTCATGATAGATTTAGCAAGATCCTTTCTGATAATGACAGCTATGCCATTCCTCTTGGTTATGTGATTCCAGGCACAGTAAAGCCTATGTTTTTCTGATTCAAATGGCTAGTATCAGTCTCTTTCAACACACTAACGCTGAGCATGTCAGTATTCATTTGTTCCTTGTCAGTTTTGACCACTTCCAACTTTCCTAAAATCATACTTCACACATTCCAAGTCCCAGTCATTAGAAGGTTTTGCAACTATTTTTCTTTGGCTTGAGTCATGCTCCATCAGCAAATGATTCCAAAGGCTTTACTCCCACCGACTTTTCCCAACTGATATCACCGGTGGCGACCCTCCAGGAAATTCTCTCTTCTTTGGTTACATTGAGCACCCTTGCTCCTGAGGGGCCCACCTGCGGGCAATATCTTTGACTATATTCTGCTTCCTTTGTTTAGGCTTTCAGGATTTAAACGTACTTCAAAGCTATGCATGAGGTTTACAGTGGCTTCTTGCTCTGAAGCAGGGAGCTAAGTTCTTCTTGGTTGTTTTGTAGTTCCACTGAAACCTGTTCCCTTAAAGTGACTCTGCTGGCATTGGAACACCAATGACATAGCTTCCAGAATCACAGCAGCACACAAGTGACTACAGTGTGACAACCGGACAGACAAGTGATGGAATATGGTGTGTGTAGTTGACATAATCCACAACCATCCATTTCGCCAATATCTGTACATCTTGATCTCTGTTTTAGCTTTTAGTCTTCCTTGTGTTTCTAACATCCTTTAAGCTAACCACTCTGTTACAGTTATTGTAGTTTAGATATCAATTTATAGAGACAACATCTGTTGAAATGAGGAGTACATTTTTAGTCATATAACAATATTATTCTTCCATAGGTCAGGTTCCAGTAATGATAATATCATTTTTATTCCTCTCTTTATACTTCTACTCCTTTGACTCATCACATTTGAAGATCAGTTGGTAGAGTCAGAGGTACAGTCAACCGACGTTGCTTTTTTTTTTTTTTTCTTCTTTTACATTTTATTAGGGACTCCAACAACTCTTACCACAATCCATACATATACATACATCAATTGTACAAAGCACACCCATACACTCCCTGTCCCAATCACTCTCAAGGCATTTGCTCTTCACCTAAGCCCCTTGCATCAGGTCCTCCTTTTTTTCCCCCCTCCCTCCCTTATCCCCCCTCCCTCATATGCCCTTGGTAATTTATACCTCGTTATTTTGTCATATCTTGCCCTATTCGGGGTCTCCCTTCCCCCCTTCTCTGCTGTCCCTCTCCCAGGGAAGAGGTCACATGTGGCTCCTTGTAATCAGTTCCCCCTTTCCAACCCACTCACCCTCCACTCTCCCAGCATCGTCCCTCACGCCCTTGGTCCTGGAGGTATCATCCACCCTGGATTCCCTGTATCTCCAACCCTCCTATGTACCAGTGTACAGCCTCTGTCCTATCCAACCCTGCAAGGTAGAATTCGGATCATGGTAGTTGGGGGGAGGAAGCATCCAGGATCTGGGGGAAAGCTGTGTTCTTCATCGATACTACCTCACACCCTAATTAACCCATCTCCTCTCCTAAGCCCCTCTGTGAGGGGATCTCCATTGGCCGACACTTGGGCCTTGGGTCTCCACTCTGCACTTCCCCCTTCATTTAATATAATATATATACACATACATATATACATATACACATAAATACACATAAATACACACACTTATATCTTTTTTTTTTTTTTGCATGATGCCTTATATCTGGTCCCTTGGGCACCTCGTGATCGCACTGGCCGGTGTGCTTCTTCCATGTGGGCTTATTTGTTTCTGAGCGAGATGGCCGCTTGTTCACCTTCAAGCCTTTAAGACCCCAGACACTATCTCTTTTGATAGCCGGGCACCATCAGCTTTCTTCACCACATTTGCTTATGCACCCATTTGTCTTCAGCGATCCTATCATGGAGGTGTGCAGTCAATGATATGATTTTTTGTTCTTTGATGCCTGGTAACTGATCCCTTTGGGACCACTCGATCACACAGGCTGGTGTGTTCTTCCATGTGGACTTTGTTGCTTCTGAGCTAGATGGCCGCTTGTTTATCTTCAAGCCTTTAAGACCCCAGTCACTATCTCTTTTGATAGCCGGGCACCATCAGCTTTCTTCACCACATTTACTTGTTCACACACTTTGGCTCCAGCTGTTGTGTCGGGAGAGTGAGCATCATAGAGTTCCAATTTAATAAAAAAAGGTATTCATGCATAGAGGGAGTGTTTGAGTAGAGGCCCAAGGTCCTTCCGCCACCTTAATACTTGACCTATAAATATAGACACAAAGATCTATTTCCCCAACCTCCTATATATATTTGCATGTACATGTCTTTGTCTAGACCTCCATGAATGCCCTTTGACTCCTAGCTCTTTCCTCCATCTCCCTTGACCTTCCTCCTGCCCTACTACCATGCTTCATTGCCACCTGGGCTAGAGTATACCTCTTCTCTAAGCAACCTTACCCTTGATCATTTCCCACCAGGCCTGCCACTCCCCCTTCTCTACCCTTTGGGGTCCCATGTTTTTCCCTTGTCCCTGGGTTTGTTAACACCACTTCCTTACCCCCCCCTACCCCCACCCCAAGTCCCCCCGGAACTGTCGGTCCCGTTGTTTTTCCTCCAGATAGTTCATCCAGCCTGTCCTATTCAGACAGACCTGTGGAGTCACTAACATGCACGAAAACTAGACAGAGGAACACAAAGCAACAGTATATAACCAGACAACAAAACAACCAAAACAAACCACTGAAAAAGAACAGAACAAAACAGTTCGCAAGAGAAAAGCTTGTAGTTAGTTCAGGGATCTTTGCTGGCCCTTAGGAGCGTTTTCCAGTCCAGTCTGTTGGGGCACCACGCCCTGGCCCCAAAGTCCACTTTCAGCATTCCCTGGGGACCTTGCCACTCCATTCCCTTGCTGTTCCGCTGCACTCCCCCAGTGCATTGCCTCGGTGTGGTGGGATCAGGTCAGGTGCAATTCCCACACTGTGTCTCCGGTGCTGTCCCCTGTATCGCCCTTAGTCACTGAGGGGCATCATGTCTCATAGTAGGGCCAGCCACCGACGTTGCTTTTTAAGGGCAAAGACTGATCCTAACTGTGCACTGATTTCTCCTTAGAGTGTGGCCCTGGGCTTGGCTAGCACTACGCATTTAATAAATGTTTAGAGGAATGGCTGTATGCAATTATTGGATGCGGACCAAAGAAGCTAATTGATCCTCCAGGGAATTCAACTTGAAATCTCAGCTTCATTAGTCTAAGGCTCTATATGCAAATATAATTATCCAGATTCAGTATATTTCATGAAAACTTCTTAGCAGGAGCCATGTGAGCATTGAATATCTTAAATATCACTTTTGAAAACCTTTGGTTAACCCAAATGTAGAAACATTTAAAAATAAAAACTGAGCTCAGACAAGAAGAACCAACCATGCCTGTCGGGCTGCTGAATCAAGTCTGTGCATGAAGTGAGATAGCGCCAGCCCTCTCTTGGGCCCTGAAGTTGTTGAAGGGCAAAATTGCAGCTTGAGCAAACATCCTTCCAGGGAGAAATTCAACCACAGATAGTATCGCGCTATGCAGGGACATCCCTTGTCACTGACGGGAGACCTCAGAGTGAGCTCGGTTGCTGAAAACCTCTATTTATGTGCTTCTAATTTTAAGCCACAAGGCATTTGAGTTTATGTGTCTGTACTGGCTTCTCTTTCTGTCAGTCAAAGTCCCACCTTCCATAACAGCAAAAATAGTGCATAAGTACCCAGCTTGAGACCTAGGTTACCAGCACCTGCATTTTATCATGTAATGTAGAGAAATATCCGGAACTTGCTGTTTCTCCTTTTGCTGCAGTAAATCTCCAGCTGTTCAGGAGCTCCCTGCAGGCTTGGGAAAGCAATACTGCTAGCTAAGCTAATGTGACATTGGAGTAACAGACTCCTAGTCATTACCTACTTCCCAAAGAAGGAATAAACTGCCACATAAATCAGAAAATAATAACCTTTTAACAATTAGACCCTCAGACGCTTTTCTTTAATCCTTGAAATGATGGTAGCCAGTAAGGTCTACTGTATTTTCTATATGCCTCACTCTGATGACTACGCGACTTGCTTCATTTTGTTCCCCTCTCAGAAATGACTCTGAGGAAGGCTGGGTTACAGTGCGTGCTCTCGAGAAACAGCAATTCGTACGGACACATGGAAGGACACTTATACAGGGAAAATGGTTCACACGTTGGAGAAACAAGTTAGTCCAGACTGGTTTCAAGTCCATGGGTCGATGGTAAACTGGTGACTTCTTCCGACTCACATATCTCTGGTGTAGGATGAACCAAAGAGTGACAGGAACTTCACAGGCTTTATAGAAAAATACATCTACATTTGCAAGATTTGTGACTGTAGATGCAAATGGATTCACGTTTGGCTGGTCAAATGATAGATGGCTCCTGGAATTGATAGGCAATATGGCATGCCCTTGGCTCAAGTTCAGAGACCCAGATGTTGAAGAGTCATATGGGGTCCGGACCCAGCAAAAGCAATCAAGTTTTCCACAGCAATTACTGACATAGCAACAGGCTGCATCTCCAGGGATACCTTCATTCAATTGCATCTCAGTTGTGACAAGATCTTCTTACATGTGTTGGGCTGCTCACAGTAAATGTTGTCATGGAGTTGATGGCATTACGCTAGGTAACATAAGAAGGGATTATAGGTTCATCTGCCAAACCACTGAGAATCCTGTCCCAGGCAAATTGACACAAAATTCAAGTATCAAAAAGGCCTTGCTATTAAACTTCACCTATAGGTTTTTAGAAAAGTGAGTTCAAATGAGGTGAATCCTTCCCCAATTCTCAGAGAATAAGAAATACAACTGAGCTTTTCACTCAGATCCACCCCACACCTCAAACTGTATCTGCTCATTAACAATTGAAAGAGGTCTCAGGCAACAGATTCTCCAATGCAATATGTACTTTTATTTCTTGGCTGCTGCTTATATGGATTTAAAAAAAATTGTAAAGTAGGTGGTATTTCGGGGTTACATTTCAGATCATTAATTTAATATACTACAGTTTCACTCAGTCATCCAACCATCAAATAGTTGACATCTCCCTCCCTCCCTGATTTATCTTCACCCTATTATGGACTATTATTTCACCAAGTTAACAACCATCAACAGTTTAGACCACTGCTTCCACTTTTCTGTTATTTGTCCCCCTGGGAGGGGGTTCTAAATTGATCCTTGTGATTGATTCCCCCTTTCTTCTCCCCACCCTCCCCTAATCCTCCTGGTATATCTACTCTCTTTGTCGGCCCGGAGGGGTTTATCTATCCTGATTTCCTGTGTTGGGGGCTCATGTCTATAGCAGTGTGCATGCTCTGGTCTAATCTGATTTGTAAGGTAGAATTCTGGTCATGATAGTGGGGGGAAGGAAGCACTAAAGAACTAGAGGAAAGTTGTGGCTTCATTGGTGCTGTACTGTTCGTCCTAGTGGCTCTACAATTCTGAAATCCTACTAGCAATATAGAAGTGTTCCAAAGTGTCAACATTCTCTCCTGCATAGTTTTCTGGTTTTTGAATTTTGCTATAAGTGTCATTGTGAAGTGATATCTAATCATTGTCTTAATTGGTATGTCTCTTGTAGCTAATAAACGTGAACACTTCATATGAGCATTAATGTATTCGTTAGTAAATTGTCTATGTCTGTGTGCATTTTTTAATTGGGTAATTTGTGTTTTTCTTATTAAGGTGTAGTTTTATATAGAGTTTTGAAACTAGCCCTTTATCTGATATATATTTACCAAATATTTTCCCCCAATCTGTGTATTTTTTTTACTCTTTTTATAGTCTTTTTCTGTTTTCTTTCAAACCATCTTATTAGGACCCACTGCAGACATCTTACCTTTCTATAGTTCAATAATATCAAGAAATGCTGCGAATCACTACCACACTCCCTTTCAAAACATAATCTTCCTTCTTGCACAATTTTATATAAGGCCCCCATTACCACAACCCCCTGCCACTGCACCCCCTAGGGACACTCATTCTAGTTATTATCTATATAGATTCATCCATCATGGGTTTCATACTTCAAAAACATCAAAAATGCATAACAAAGAATTAAGAAGGCTACCAACAATGACAAAATGCAACAGTGATAACCCCCAAAATGGAAAAACAAAACAAAAACCCAAACTAGGAAATACTAAAAACCAGGTTAAGCACCCAGTCTATGAAAAGGGAGATCAGATGACAAGGCTGTAACTAGTCCAGTCAGATTCTCATTTCAATCCACTCTAGTCATCCCCACCATACTCCCGGTCTGATCCCCAGGCGATTCCCACACCTCAATTATGGCTAGAGTGAAATCACCGAGGCTTATTCCCTGTGTGGATCCTGCAAATGATTTGGACTTCCACTGGCATCCATAGCCTTCTGCACCTCAGAACCTCACCATTAAAATTCTGATACTATTCTCTCCTTGGGATTTGGATTGTATAATTTGCAATCATTGCATCACAGATTTGGTGTGCTTCTTCCATGTGGGCTTAGTTGATGTCTCACTTAGATGTTTGCTTGTTTAAAGACAAGCCCTTAAGACCTCAAATGCTATTCTTTCTGATAGTTGGGCACCATATCATTTTCATACCACACCTTACTATAGCACCTATATCTTTATGAAGGCAAGGATCAAGCAGGGCCATGTCACAAGGACTAACTGTTCTTAGATTAGAGCTAGGATTAGGGTAAACTCAAGATCCATTCCTGAATCTAAGTTGTTGCTGTTGTTGTTTTTTAAACAGGTCTGGTTCACCTTAGAGACATTCTTGTTATTTGATTATAGGGAATATTATTGATCATCTCCCTGGGGCATAAGGACCTTTTATTTATAGAGCCACTGATTTAGCCCCTGGTAATAATTTTAAAATACTATTGAGAGAGGGAGATTGAATAAGTGTAGGCTAACAACAAATCTCAATACATGGATTATTGATTTATGATGAATAAATCCTTATATAACTGGATGCTACTTGTGCAAACAATGGGAGTTGGTGGATAGGCAAAACTTCCATTAGCATTCACTGACAATTTTAGACACAGGTCTTCCAGAATAATACATATCTTCATACAGCACATAGTCATTGTTATAATGAGTGGATGTTAGTCCGCCAACTGGTAATTCAATACCCTTTTTTATAGCTATCATCTGCTCCTCTACACATCATGGAATGTTGGTCTTAAGTCCTTGGGGTAAGCTTGTGTTTGAGGTAGAGTCTAGTTCACCTACTGGAGTTTCCATATCGCATCCCTTTGATAGGATATTTTGGAGCACGTTTTGAACCTTGAAGATCAGGGTTCAATGTCCCACTCTACTCCCTCAGTACTCGACATAATCAGATTTTGACACGAAATGTGTCAAAATTTAAACAAAACATCGGAGTCCTAACCAACGCATGTGATTTTTGTAAACAGAATCAGTTCATGTTCCGGTCACTCAGTGTTAGTTAACACTGTTAGTACGCATTGTTTAAGCCTTCTGTAGCTGTGTTCCAAGCGTTTTTGCTATACTTTTATATTTTGTAGCTTTTTGTACTTTTTTAGATAACAAACAAAAACATGGGTCCTAAAAAGAGTTTTTTGAAAAGAATCATCATGATAAGGAACTGGTTAACCATGTCATCAATATTGTTGATAATTTAGTAAACCCTTTTAGAAAACAGTTAAGGAAATGCCACAGCAGACCACACTAGACAGATTTTTCATTTTTATTTTTAGAGAAAGCCAGCCAGGTCCTAGGGACAAAGACAAAGAAGGGGCAAAACTCCTGAAAAAATAGCTACCAGTTCTTTTATGGAAGGGGATTGCCCTTCCAAACACTGACTCTCTCCATCCCTCCTCTCCACACCCGTGTCCACAGATCCAGATTCTCATCATTCTCGAGGTATGGGCCACACTGCAGTTGTTAAAAATGTTTTAAATGGTGTGTTTCTCATTTAAATTATATTATTTAACTCTGAACCTATTGACTTAGAAACTTTTGTGTAATGTTTCATATAAAAAAGGCAAGATTAGGGTAAAAATTTGGTGGTCAAGAATGAATTAAATCTGTTTTCAGTTATTTCTTATGAGAAAGATTGATTCAGAACTCAACTGTATCACATTTCCACACTCCTTCTAGAATGGATTAGTATCAATGTCCAGGTTTTACTGTATTCTATGGCGCATAGCCTGGGGTGTCTGATTTCCCAGGGCTCAGGTCCCTACCTGCTAGATTCTGACTGAGACTGGTCTAGTTCAATCTGAATTTCTATCTGGTGGCCATGTTTCTACCCAAACTCTGATCAAGACTTTTGATGTACACAGATGTTATATTTTTAGATGATCTAAGTCTCCTAACTTGTCTTCTGTAGTATGGATACTTTCCATTGTTTTTGGTAGCATTTTTATGCCTCCTGTTAGAGCCTGTAGGTTTGTTCCTATTTTTCAAATGTGTATGAGAAGGGCCTCATAGAGTAGTACTGGACTTAGAGATTTGGGTTGGACTGGGCTGGGATGCTTTCTTGGTATATGATTAGTTCCTTACTTAAAGCTCTTCCTTACATATATATGAGTGTCACTGGCCTTGTTTCCCTAGGCAACCCAGCCTAACACACCCACTAAATGTGTTATAGTCCTTTATGAAGAATAATCACATGTCTGTAGGTGTTTGGTTATATTTCTGGACTCTGTGTTCTAACACAATTGTCTACCTACCTCTTTTCAATATCAAGCTATTTTATTAGCATGGCTATATAATAGTTTTTGAAATTAGGAAGTGAAATGCTTTCTACTTTGTTTTTTAATAGTGTTTTTTTAATTTGGTTTATTTCCTTTTCATATAAATTTGGTTATTAGTTTTTTTATTTCGTTGAAGTATTGTGCTGAGCCTTGGATCAGAATTGTATTGAATATACTTTCAGTAATATTGATATTTTCACTTCATTAAGTCTTCCTAATTATGAGCATAGGACATTCTTGCCTTTGTTTAAGTCTCTTTTGGTTTCTTATAGAATGTTATCTTTGTATCAGTTTTCTTTGTATCTGTCATCTTTGTATCTGTCTTCTATTTCTTTGGTTGGATTTTTCCTCAGTATTTCATCGTTGGGTAGTTATTGTAAATGGCATGATTCTTTTAGTATTCTTTTCAGAATCCTCTTCTTTAATGTACCAGAATCCAATAGATTTTTTGTATGTTGATCTTACAGTCTGCTGCATTACCAAATTTTTCAATTAATTCCAATAATTATTTGTTCTTATGAAATAAATCTGTTCTTTTGGAAGAAAAACTTAACTTAAAATATTGTTAATTGAGGACCTGATGCAAAGGGCTTAAGTGGAGAGCAAGTGCTTTGAAAATGATTAGGGCAGGGAATGTATGGATGTGCTTTATACAAATGATGTATGTATATGTATGGATTGTGATAAGAGTTGTATGAGCCCCTAATAAAATGTAAAAAAAAATATTGTTAATTGAGTGATTTACAGTGTATATGTTTTTACTCCACAATTTATATACATTTTGTTTCACATCATTAACTATAGTATAATATAATATAATAATTATAAGCAACATAATCAACATAAGGTATTAATTATAGTATATAATAATGTATAGAAATCCCTGTAATGTAATATTACTTATCTTAAGTTTTCTCTATGTTTCCTATTTTCATTTCTTCTTTCCTAACCCTTCTAAACTATGTCCTTGGCTAAAGGTTGCCCTTTTGATGTCAAGTGGTTGGTTATTCTAAGGAAAGTTTATTTCAATAGTGTTACTGTTCCCTTTACTGTTTCCTTGGCTGAAAATTGAGGCAAGTTCAAGTCTAATCTGAAGAGTGGCTAAGGGCCATACTCTCAGGATTTTCATCAGTCTCTATCAGACAAGTATGCCTGATCTTTTGCGATTTTAAGTTTTATTTCACATTTTTATCTTACTCAACTCAGGAATTCATACATATATATATACACACACACATATATATATACATATATATTTCAGAAAAATTGATAGTGATAGCCTCTCATCTTGACAAGACCATGGAGGCTTATGGTCACTTCAGTTTTCTTCACTCTTCTTTCCTCTATATAGGGACAGACTTATTGCTCCATCTTACATTGTTACTAATGAGCCTTTTACACCCAGTCAATTCTCAACAAAGGAAGATGTCTTCGTGGACTCATGGACTATGTTATGCTAATTACCTTGGTTTTCCCCAGTTGAAATGACTCATTCCCTCAAAGTGTTTCACTATGAATAAGACATTATAACGTTACCCCTGCATGCTTCACCATATGCATGGATACATGGGTAGAATGGTAAAATGCACATGTAGAAATATTCTCTGTCACATCTATTGCACTTCTCCCAAGCCCCATCACTTTTTGCTGACTACGTACCTATTATAAATTGTCTTTCCCTTCACCCACATCAATATGCGTCTACCCTCTAGCTATCAAGAGGGACCAGTCCCTGGAAAGGGACATCATGCTTGGAAAAATGGGACAAGAGGAAAGCCATCAAAGAGCATGACTGGCACAGAGGCTGCAACCATAGGCTCAAGCACAACAATTGTGAACCCGGTACAGGACTGGGCACTGCTTTGTTCCGTTGCACATGGGATTGTTGTGGGTCAGAAATGATTTGCAAATAACTTCTGGTCAGTTATTTATTCTCCCTCTCACTCCTGGCAATTTTTCAAGAATGTTTCTTTTAGTGTGCAAGTTTTTACATTACTTTTTACAGTAGTATTCTTATACAATATTTGTCCTTTTGTGATTCACTTATTTCACTGAATGTAATCCACCAGATTCCTCCATATTATGAGATGTTTCATAAATATATTGTTATTATTTAATGTTACATAGTATTCCATTGTGTGTGTACAATAATTTGTTTATATATGTTTACATTGATGGGCATTTAAATTGTTGCAATCATTTTGCTACCACAAATAATGATATGATGAACATGAGTGTACATATGAAATTATGTACATATATTTATTCATGTTATGGCTCTTATTTATGTAGAATACATACCAAGTAGTTTAATGGATGGACCATATGTTATTTCTATTTTCAAATTTTTATGCATGTACCGTACCATCTTCCAATCACACCATTCACAGTTCTACCATGATTTCTCTCTCTCCCTATCTAAAAATACCTATTGCTTTCTGTTTGTTTGTCTTCTAAGTATGTTAATACTGGGGTTAGATGATATTTTATTGCTGTTATTTTGATATGCATCTCTCTAATCACTAATTGTGTTAATTTGTTCATGTGTTTGTTGTCTGACAGGATGCTTTCTTTGGTTAAGTGTCTGTTCTTATTATCTGTTAATTTTTAAATTCAGTTATATGTGTGTTTTTTTGGTAAAGATACTGGGGTTTCCCATCAGTCTTAGAGATTAGTTCCTTGTTCAATATGTTGCCAAAATTATTTCCCCAGTCTGTGAGTTCTGTTACTACTCTTTTGGTAAAATATTTTGATACATATTAAGTGTTTAATTTTAAGGGATCCCAGCCATTAGGTTTGTTTTTGCTGGTTTCAATATGGCAGAGAGTACTTATGCCAGGTGTCATTCCTAAATTGCCCTTAGTTTTTGAGTGATAATCTTTAGGGTTTTGTTCTTGTTATTTGTCACCAGATTGGTTCTGACTCACAGTGACTCTGTGTACAAAAGGACAAAACAGTGGCTGGTCCTGCACCATCTACCCAATGGTTATGGTTGAGACAATTATTACAACCGTGGTGTCAACCCATCTTGTCCAGGGCTCTCCTCCATTTCACTATCCTTCTACTTTCCTAGCGAAACGTCCTTTTCCAGGGAGTAGTCTTCCCTGACAACATGCCCAAAGTGCTTGAACTGAAGTCTCATCTAAGGATCACACTGGCTACGCCTTCCAAGATAGATTTGTTATATTCTTCTGGCAGTCTATGGTACCTTCAATATTCTTCCACAGAACCATAATGCAAATGCTACAACTCTTCTTCAGTCTCTCTTATTCAGCATCAATATTCACGTGGATACAAGGGGATTGAAAATACCATGGCTTGGGTCAGGTGCACCTTTGTCCTCAAAGGGACCTCTCTGGTTTCAACACTTCACAGTGGTCTGATGCAGCAGGGTTGCTCAATGCAAGACGTCCTTTGGTCTCTTGACTGCTGTTTCCATAAGCATTGATTGTGGATCCAAGCAAGAAAAATCCTTGACAATTGCAATCTCTTCTCCATTTATTATGATGTCACCCCTTAGTCCGGTTGTGAGGATTTTTGCTTTCTTTACACTGAGTTGGAATCCATCCTGGAGGTTACAATCCTTGATCTTCATCAGCAAGTATTTCAAGTCTTCATTTTCAGCAAGCAAGGTTTTGTCATGTGTATATTGCAGGTTTTTTTTTTTTTTTAAAAAACAAACCTTCCTTCAATCTTGATGCCACAATCTTCTCTGTATAATATAGCTTTTCTAATTATTTGCTCAGCATATAGATTGAATAATTAAGGGGAGAGCACAGAACCTGATGCACACTTTCCCTGATTTTAAAATGTGCAGTATGCTCTTGACCTGATCCTGAGGGCTTTCTGACAAAAAGCTGTCCTCCATCCATGTCATTATGGTTGACTCTCCTTTGAGAAGGCATCTCTTCCTCGGTCATATTTTGAGTGCCTTCTGACCTGAGGGGCTCATCTTCTGACAGTATCTCTGACAATGTTCTGATGACACTCATGAGAGTTTCAGTATCTGTGTTTTGATGCTATTCATAAGCATTTCAGTGATTGCTTTTTCAGAAGTGGACAGTCCATTCCTTCTCCACAATCTGGTCTTAGCTCTGCTGGAACCTGTTCTCTTTGGATGACCTTGCTGGTATGTGACACGCTTCCAGCATCACAGCGCCACAGTCACCACCGCAGCATGACAAAGTGGCAAGCAAGTGATATGACAGTATCTAAAGATTTAGGTTTTAGCTTTAGGTCTTTGATCCAGCTTAAGTTAAATTTTATACACGGTGTGAGATAAGCATTGTGTTTCAGTTTCCTATAGTCATGTTTTGACCTGAGAGAGAAAACAAATATTTGAGATAGAATATTTTAAGAACTTCTGGTATTTTTATTGTACATTCAATAAATTGCTTAAGAGACCTCACTCCTTTCCTTGAATAAGATTAATGGATTCAGTTTCAAAGTCTTTCTCATAAAGCTTTCATTCTATGATTTCCTGAATTCTTATGATAGACATGATGAATATAGTCCTAGAACACTTTAACTTATTTTTCACTACATGAAAATTGCTTGCATTTTATTTAAAATATGTCATATTTTTAGTCTGATTTGTTTAATGAACACATGGTGAATTTGTACTAAGTTCAGATTCATCTAATAGTCCAGCATACACAGAGTGCTTTTATAAAACAGAAAAAAATAATAATTTAATCCATTCATAGCCCTTTAAGCCAGGACTGTCATAATTTAACCCATTCAAAGGTTCTGTACACATGAAAACTTGGTTTATTAATTATCATTAACTTCCACCTTATTGGTTAGGGTTAGCTAGGACCTGTCAATGGTGAAATTTACATTCTAGGTATAGTGATAAGAGAGGCATACCCTCCTTTTCCTGTGATACTCAATATTTTCTTCAGAGTGTAGTGAAAGATATTCCACTGTTTCTGAACAAGTTGTTTGAGAAAAGGATAACTTTAAATAACCATTTTAACTCTTACCACAATTTTGAGGACAGTATTTTAATGACCAACCCTGTTTAGGAAACATGATGAGTTATCTCAAATAACACTATCCACTTTTGCCATTTAGGTTCTAGTGTTTATTGCAATGGCTACAGAGAACTCAGACAAGATTCACAATTAAAGTGTTCATTAAGGAAATGAATAGGTTATTACAAGTGAGAAGTGCTCGGGATGCAGTTGTTCATCAGGACATGTTACAAAGTTCTTTCAGGGCTGCTAACAAATTCCCAGAGAGCAAGCTTTAACCTGAAGTCATTCAGCTTAACAACATCCTTGTATCTACAAACCCAGTGCTCCAGAGTAAGTGCCCAAAGCCACACCACTATAGTAACCCTCAGCCGGAAGGCACACGGTGGCCTCTCAATGAGTCAAAAAGTTCATCTCCCCCAATTAAGTGTCCAGAGGCACCCTACTCCACAAGTCAGCCCCATGCCTAAAAATACTCAGCTTTATTTGCTCCCTGTGCTGGGAAGTCTAACATTCTATCAGGCTCTCACTGCTGTTTCTGCTGCTCCTCTGATGTCTCAACTGTCTTCTGGTACCAAGAGGTTCTCTGCATACAGTTCTTGGAGTCCAGAGGACAATCCACCCTTGGCTATGGTGGTACTAAGATTCCTTGTTCCTACTTTTCAGAGGGCCCATTTTATACTCAGCAGGTTGGCATTCCATGAATTCTGAATTACTCACAAGTGAATCCTATCAGATTTTTCCCTCACCTCATTACGCAAACCCATGCCGGAAAAGGTTATTTGATTGGAGTTAAAGACTTTGGCTAGAAGTGTCTTATTTAAAAATCCATTGTCCCTGAACATGGCATTTTAAAATATATAGAAATAGTGCCAAATAATTTGAGAACATAGCTCTATATGGAGTCTGTGCATCTACAAGGTATGAAAATTCATGTGTAGACAAATATATAAGATATATATCACCAGGAATTGAGTTGAAGAAAATATAACTGACAGTGGTAATGCATTTGATTTCCACATATTTAGGGATCAAAGGATATTTCTTTAGCAGAGTGTACTTGGTTTTCTTCGGCACTGTGAAGGTTATTTAAAATAGCTATAAGATGAAATTAACTCTCAGAATTCTTAGCAGAATATTTCAGAAGCAGAAATTGTGCACATTCTTGACACATGAAATAAACAGAGACTCTTCAAAGTTGAAATGTTGACGGAAAAGCCAACTCTACCTTACAAATCCGGCTGGACAGGAAGATGTACACTGGTACAGAAAGGAACTGGAAACACAGGGAATCCAGGTCAGACAAAGCCCTCAGGATCAGTGGTGAGAGTGGCAATACTGGGGGGCGGGGGGGTGGAGGAAAGGTGAGAGATAAAGGGGGAACAAATTACAGGGATCTACATATAACCTCCTCCCTGGGGCAAGGACAGTGGAGAAGTGGGTGAAGGGTGATGTCAGATGATGTAAGATACAACTAAATAAAAATAACATATAAATTATCAAGGGTTCAGGAGAAGGGAGGGGAGCAGAGAGGGAGGGGAAAATGAGGACCTGATACTAAGGCCTCAAGTAGAAAGCAAATGTTTCAAGAATTATGAGGGAAATAAATGTACAAAAGTGCTTGACACAATGGATGTAGGTATGGATTGTGATGAGTTATATAAGCCCCCAATAAAAATATTTAATTATTTTAAAAAGGTGTCTTCTTAAAATGTCTTAATAAAAAGTAACAAATAAATGTAATTTAATAGTATTTATACACCAGTGTATTGCTGAAATCTGAAACTTTCAATCCACTACACATCAGGACTTTAAGGACAAGCACAACTTTCTCTTTCAGAACATGACAACTGGCGTGTATGTAGTTTTCAAGTCATATGGATAGCCACTCTGAACACACTTTACTTACTTAGTAAGCTCTGATCTCAAGACTCTAAACTTGAACAATCCACAGAATAAAGAGATTTTCTGGTTTCTGCCACAAGATCCATACATAGCTCAGTGTATGGACAGGGGATAGAGTAAAAAGAGAGAGGATTCTTTCCAAATGTATTTGTATAGACTGTAGGTAGAACACAGAAAGCCCGGGTGACATAGTGATTAAAAGTGACTGTGCTGGAGAGAGTTGTGCCAGGCTGCTTCTATATAAAGATCGACAGCCTTGAAAACTCCATATAGTACCTCTCTTTCTCAGAGAGTCACGGTGAGTCAGAATCCACTCCATGGTGGTGGACTTGGTTTGGTAAGATAGAACACACTCTTTTCATGACTAATGGATTAAATTGTCCATGGAAAGTGATTGGTTGCATTAGGCTATGTTATGGAATAGCCAATGGATTACTGCTTGGCCAAACCATTGGGAATCATAGCCAAGCTGATGCACACAATTTACCATCACAAACTGCTGGGAGGCCATAGTAAGAAGAAGGATTTCCTGGCAAGAAGCAGGCCTGAATTTGAGTCATAGTTAACTGTGTAACTTTAGGTAGATTTTACAGCTCATTTTAACCTTCCTTTCTGGAAACATGAAGATTAAAATACTTTAAGGGATGCATGCAAGAACTTCATAAGTAATGCACGTACACATACACACATATTTTCATTCTCATGCTTTCTAGTCTAGAAGTTGGCTGTCATTTATTTACTCCGTTAACATACCTTTTTAAGCACCTATTTTTTTGACAAGCATTATTAAAAATTACATAGAGCCAACATTTACATTATTTCTGTTAGAGGAAAAGAAATAATAATCAGCAATAAAAACTAACATTTTGAAGTGTCTTATTATTTGTCCATTATTATTTTTTTAATACTTTTATTGGGGACTCTTACATCTCATCACAATCCATACATTCTTCCAGTGGGTCAAGCACATTTGCACATATGCCGCCGTCATCATTTTCAAAGCATTCTTTACCCATTTGAGCCCCTGATATCAGCTCCCTATTTCTTCACCCTTTCTCCCTTGCCTGCCTTCTCTCATGAACCCAGTTAGGTTATAAATTATTATTTCCATATCTTACATCATCCTCCGTAGCCCCCCACCAACGTTTCTGTTATTCGTTCCCATGGGAGGGGGTTATAGATTGATCCTTGTGATCAATTCTGCCTTTCTCCCCCACCCTCCCTTAATCCTCCTCTTATCTCTCCTCTAAGGTGACCAGATTTTAATATTCGTAAAGTGGGACACCATTGATCCGGGGGGAGGGTGCAGTTCTTGATTAAAATTTTGTTCTATATGGAGCAACAAAAATTTTCATAGAACACAAAAATAGTATTATAATATACTTTTTAAATGTCAACATAAGTACAATTTACAAATATAATACATTGAAATATTATGTATAGTATTATTTTATTCTTTGGTATATTTCTCATTAGAGTGATTTTTTAGTAGATTGCTATCATTTAAAAGTTCATGAACATTTTCATAAGAATTTGTTAAATTATATTTCACACATAAAATGGTTATCAAAGTCTCAACACTTAATTGTGATTTTTCTGATGCCCACACTTTATTTACCGTAGAAAAAACGCGGTCAGTTGCAGCATTAGTTCCTGGTTTCATACAATGAAATAATGAAATATTTCTAACCATTTGTTCTCTATTGTGATTTTTGCTGATATCCAAGATTTAACCTTTTCCTTATCAATATATATTTTTAATAATGATACCTCATCAAAAAGATCATTTTCGTAAATATTGCTATATGGGAAATTTTGAGTAATATGATCGAATGATTTTTGCACATCATTCCAATTATGTTCTTGTTTTAATGTAACCCAATGAAAATGTTCAATATCATTGTAATGTACTGTCTACTCTTCTAAATAATCTATGCGGTTGCTATAGAACTTTTTAACATGATTCATGATATCTACACTGGGGGTGATTACACCAGTTATCCCGAATCAGGCTGCATCTGAACTGAGGCATGCAGATGAAAGGAAAAGAAAGAGACATGTACAAAGCATGGGATTGGGAGGACGACAATCTGATGGACTGAAGTCCTGAGTATATTCAAGGCTTGGTTTTTATACTCTTCTTACAAGGGAGTGGTTACAAAACAAACATCAAAGAACTTGCTTTAAAAAACATTCTGAACCTCTTATCTATGCAGATGTTACTTAACTAGTCACACTTTCTAAACACTTGAATAATAACATCACTATATTCTAAGATAAGCACAAGGATATGCAAGGTTCAAAAGAATCTTAAAGAGGTCTTAAAGAACTGAGTTATCTCACACTGCTTTCAGCTGCAAGGTCATAAAGACCTGAGTTATCTCATCATGCTTTCAGCTGCAAGGTAAATAGAGGCACAGGGGACTAATTAGTCACACACCAAGAAACACCTGGACCAGCCTATGGCCTCCTACACTGCACGATTTATTGCACCTTGTTCTTCTAGCTGGCTTATACTATTATGGATAGTTAACTGAAGAAAATTATTTCTAACCACTCTTGACACTGAAATTTTAAATTATTAACTTCATTTGCTACTTTGATTACCGATATGTTGTCACCTTCAATAAGTTTTATAGAATTTTGAAAAAGAACTGTTTGATTGTGTACAAACTCTAGCCAAATTTTTGAAGATTCTTTTTCAAACGTATCTTCTAAAATTCTAGGATTTTTATCCTGGATAGGATATAAAGTAGGATTTCAAAGAATCATACATTTTCAAAATTCTTTTGACAGCTGGCAAAAGAGCTAACCAGCACGTTTTATTGTATCCAAGTATTTTCGGATGTTCGACTTCCGTAGTTTCACAAAATTCTTTAAGCATTTCAATGAGCACAGTGTATATACAGAAATAATAATATATTTTAATAACAATATTTTCCACATCTATGGGCATCAAATCAGCAGCTGTTTGAATGGTGTTATGTATTATGTGCGCTGCACAACCAACACCAAAAATGTTTTGATTAAGTTTTTTTTTAATTTATAAAAAACATTATTTGTACTCTTCTTGCTTTTCCTCCAAAATTTGTGTTTACGCTTCTGCACAGTATGCAGTCATTTTATGTTTTAAATTGTTTTTCTTTCCAAAATATTAATAATGGAACTGAAAAATTTTCAGAAGTTTCACCGGGCACAGAAACGAAATCTAAAATTCTAATTTTTATTCCAGTTCCCAAATCAAAAAATCTAATAATGGTTGGAAATAACTTTATATCCTTATGACTAGCTGTGCCAGAATATATGGATATAAAATTAATTTTTTCTAGATTTTTGTTTAATTCTGAAAATGCATATGGGGAAAGCACATTACACACAACTGCCTTGGATTTTGTTCTAGCACAGGCAAATTTTTTGTTGATCAACTTTTTGACAACTTATAATGTACAGTCCATAGATCTGAAGGAATTATTGTGATCAATAGCATGAAAAGACATAAGTCCTTCTGCTAATGCTAATTTCTTTTCTTTGTCTCCATAAGTTGTTTTCTGAAAAAAATTCCTGTATTTTGGAGGAAGATGCAGCAGTAGTTAAATCTCTTTTATGTTTCTGTGGCTCCAAGTGCTTTGAAATATCATTCTTCCCGCCGTGCGAAATAGAAAATTCACCATTACATTTCTCACATTTTACCGTGTAATCGCTTTTGGTTTTTTTAAATAAAAGGAAATTCACTTCTTAGATCATTGTTGAATTTGCGTCCTCTTTTCTTACTCATTATGTTAAAAATATCCAAAAAAATAATTTAAAATTGTATTATAAATTATTATATACATATTGCGTAAAAACACAGCAAGTAGGTACATAAGTACATGAACATATTTTATTGATAGTTTATAAATTAATTTGATTGTTAAAGTAACTATATTTTTAAAATTATTTTTATTTTAATCCTATATTTCTTTCTAAATAATAATACTAACTTGTATTATTTTTTTCTCTGAATTTGCCATAACTTAAGTTGTGTCACTTTCAAGGCCCATACTAGACTTTTTGCCGCCACTTTAAAATATAAATAATAAGAGTACTGTCTGCTAAATTCAAGAAAATTTATGAATTTGTGAAATAAATAAATAAATAAATTACCTAAATTATCTGAAGAGCCGATTTGTTGATATCACTTGTTTAACTAGCACGCAGTACGTTGTCTCTCGTCTGAGAGACAGATACAAAATGTTTTCGTCGTTGCCAATGCCAAAATATGCCTTTGCTCATTAAGTCCAAACAATGGTGGTCGAATTCTAACAACTGATCAACAATGCGAACTTTGATAAGCAGTTCTCGATAATCAGTTCTCAAGAATTATTTTTTATTATTAAAGTTTAACTTTATAAAATTAACAAAAATAATATAAAACTCATTTCCTGGTGAAACAGCCACATGGCAGCCCAAAACCGTATATTCCCTTGCCTTTCTCCCGCTGTTCCTTAGCTGTTACTGCATTCTTTCCAAAAATGGGGACTTTTTTAAAACGTTGCGGAACACGGGACAAATTGTTAAAAATCCGCACTATTCGGCCAAAAACAGGACGTCTGGTCACCTTACTTACTCTCATTGTTGGCCGTGAGGGGTTTATCTATCCTGGATTCCCTCTATTGCACGCTCTTATCTGTAGCAGGTTGCATGCGTGGGTCTAATGACCCGATTTGTAGGGTAGAATTGAGGTCCTGATAGCGGGGTGAAGGAAGCACCAAAGAACTAGAGGAAAGTTGTGTGTTTCATCGGTGCTACACTGCACCCTGGCTGGCTCATCTCTTCCCTGTGCCCCCTCTGTGAGGGATGTCCAATTGTCTAAGCAGCCACCACTTGTCTGTCAGTTTGTCATACTGTGATTGCTTGTATGTTGCTCTGATGCTGGAAGTTATGTCGCTGGTGTTTCAGATGCCAGCAGGTCACACATTGTGAACAGGTTTCAACAGAGCTAAGAACAGACTACAGAGAAGGAGTAGACTGTCCACTTGTGAGAAATTATCCACTGGAAACTGTATCGACATCAATGAAACATTGTCAGCTATGGAAAGCCTCTGAATGAAAAACAGAATATTGTAAGAGTTTGTGCCACAAGATGGGCCTCTGGTTAGAAGGCACTGAAACACGATTTTGGGAAAGCTGCCTTTTCAAAGTATAGTAGACAGGAATGATGTGAAGGGAGAGAGCCCGTGGGAATAAAGCTTGAAGGACCTTCATGTGTTGATGGTGCACAACTCAAAATGAGAAGATACCGCTGCGAACATCAATTAATTATCAGACTTGGAAAATTAGAAATTTTCAAAAGTGAACTGAAATGCACAAAAAGCAACATTCTAAGTATTAGTGAGATTAAATGGACTGGTATTGGCCATTTTGAATTAGAAAATCACACGGTTTAATATGCTGGGAATGAAACAAGAAGAGTGGCTGCATTCATAATCTAAAAACAAATTTCTTCTTTCTTTAATCATTTTATTGGGGGCTCATAAAACTTATCACAGTCCATCCATCCATTATGTCAGCACATTTGTACATTTGTTGCCATCATCCTTTTCAAAATATTTTCTTTTTACTTGAGCCCTTGATATCATTTACCCCTCCCTCTCCTTCCTCCCTCATGAACCCTTGATAATTAATAAATTAATATTATTATTTCATGTCTTACACTGACCAATGTCTTCTGTCACCCTTGTTTCTGTTGTCCACCCCCCAGGGTGGGGATTATAGGTAGATCATTGCCATCAGTTCCCCCATGTCCCCCCACTTTCACCTTCTCCTCTTAGTATAGTTACTCTCAATATTGGTCTTGAGGTATTCATCTGTCCTGGATTCCCTATGCTACCATTTCCTATCTGTACCCATGTACATGCTCTGGTCTAGCCAGATTTGTAGGGTAGAATTGAAGTCATGATAGTAGGGGGAGGAAGCATTAAAGAACTAGAGGAAAGTTGTATGTTTCATCATTGCTATACTGCATCCTGACTGGCTAATCTCCTCCCCGTGACTCTTCTGTAAGGGGACATCCAGTTGCCTACAGATAGTTTTGGGTCTCCACCCCATACTTCCCTCATTAATAATGATATGATTTTTTGGTCTGGGTCTTTGATACCTGATTCTATTGACACCTCATGCTTACACAGGCTGGTAGGCTTCTTCATTGTGGACTTTGTTGCTTCTCAGCCATATAGCCACTTATTTATCTTCAAGCCTTTAAGACCCCAGACACTATCTTTTGATAGCTGAGCACCATCAGCTTTCTTCATCACATTTGCTTATGCACCCACTTTTACTTCAACGATTGTGTCGGGAAGCAGAACTTCATGGAATGTCAGGTTAATAGAACAAAGTGTTCTTGTCTTGAAGGACTACTTGAGTACAGGGCCAATGTCCATCTGCTTCCTTAATACTAAACCTATAAATATATGTAGATAGTTCTATTTCCCCATCATCATATATAAATATATTTACATATGTACATGCCTGCATTTAGAGATCTATAAATGCCCTTTGCCTTCTAGTAATCCTCTCTATTTCTGTTTACTTTCCTTTTGTCCCACTATCATGCTCAGCCTTCATTTGGGTTTCAGTACATTGCTCTTGATCACGCCCTTCCAGGCCTTCCACACCCTCCTTGCCATCAATTTTAGATCACTTGTTGTTCCCTTGTCCCTGGGTTTGTTAACACCCACTTTCTTTCCCCGCCTCCCCTTCTCCCACATCCCCCCAGAACCATCGGTCCTGTTGTTTTCTCCTCCGGGCTGTTTATTCCACCTATCTAAAAGCAAATTTCAAGATCTATCTTTTCTGTCAGTGATGGCTTATGTGTTGCTCTGATGTTGGCAGCTTTGCCACTGTTACTTCAAATACCATCAGGGTCAACCAAAGTGAACAGCTTTCATAGAAACTTACACACGAAGGACAGGCTATGGACACAGAAGTGCCTGCCCATTTTGGAGGAAGTGGCCAATGCAAAATGTATGTGTAGCATGAAAATATTGTTACATACCCAACGAATGCCAACAGATCGAGTTGAAAATGACTCATGAGGAAGGCCCCTCCAAGTTGGAAGTTGCTCAAAATGTGACTACGGAGAAGTGGCCCTTTCAAAATAGAGCCCTCAATAGTGACATAAGTGCAGTAAAGCCTGTGAGGATCTTGATTTGCTGATGATGCACAATTCCAAATGAAAAGAAACAGTTGAAAAAATGAATACTTGGAATTTGGAATGTATGATGTATGAATCTAGAAAAATAGGAAATGCTAAAAATGAAGCAAAACATATAAAGATTGATATCCTAGGTATTAGAGTGCTGAAATGGATTGGTATTGGTCATTTTGAATGAGAAAATCATGTGGTGTATTATGCCAGGTATGACACAATGGAGAGAAATGCTTTCGTGTTCATGGTCAAAAGGACATTTCAAGATCTACTGTGAACTCTAATGCTGTCTCTGATAGGATTGTGTATTGATCCATCTTTAAGGAAATCCAATAAATGCAACTATTAGACACATTTATTCACCGACCACAAAAGCTTGTAATGAAAATGTTGAAGAATTCTACCAACATCTTTAGCCTGAAAGTGATAAAATATGAAATGAAGATTCAATGACACTTATTGATGATTGAAATGCAAAAGTTAGAAGCAAAGAGTTCAGTAAAAAAAAGAGAATAGTAGGTGGAAAACATGGTCTTGGTTAAAGAAATGAAGCTGCTGATCACAGGATAGAATTTTGCAAGACCAGTGACTCCTTCATCGAAAATAATATTTTTCAATAACACAAAGGGTGACTAACACATAGACTTCTCCAGATGGAATACACTGAGATTAAATAGATGACATCTGTGAGGAGAGACAATGGAGAAGCTCAATATCAGCCTCTAAAACAAACCTAATTGTGCAACAGACCATCAATTGCGCATATATAAGTTCAAGTTGAAGCTAAAGAAAGTTGAAAAAAGTCCAGTAATGTCAATAAAAGATTTTGAATTTGTTCAACTTGAATTTGAAGAACATCTCAGCTTTGCTGTATTGAACACTGATGATGCAAGACCTGATAAGCTCTGGGAGAACATAATGAGCAATATTCAGGAAGAAAGCCAAGGTCACTATAAAGAAGAAAGAAAGAAATTATCAAAGATGATGTCAGAAGACACTCTGAAACTTGTTCTTAATCATAGCATGGCTAAGGCAAACAGAATAAATGATAAAGCAAAAAGCTTACTAGAAAATCTCAAAGAGCAGCTCATGAAGACCAACTAAAGCATTATAATGAGACTGACAACACCTAGAGTTATGAAAACAAAAAGGAAGATCAAGCTCAGAAAATCTTAAATGATAAGAACTGAAGAAAAAAATTTAGATCTGACGATGCAATATTTAAAGATTCTGTGTGTAAAATATTGAACGATGCAGAAAGAATCGAAAGAAGATGGAAATTCACTCTACCAAAAAAACCATTTAGTGACATTTCACCATTTCTGGAGGTACACTTTAAATAAGACCCAGTAGGACCAAAGGAAGAAGTTAAAGCTTAATTGAAAGCATTTGTCAAAATTGAGGTTCCAGGAATTTTGATGGAACTGAAGTATTTCAACCAGTTGGTGAGGCATTGGAAGCACTCACTTGTCTATGTGAGGAAATTTTGAAGACAGCTATGTGGCCAAATGACAGGAAGAGATTCCCATTTGTACCCATTTCATAGAAAGATGACCCAACAGAATGCTCAAATTATATAAAAATGTGATTAATATCAGATGCAAATAAAATTTACAGACAATCATCTAATAATGATTATAGTATTACAAAACTGAGTCTAAAGAGTAGGTGGAACACAGTATATTACTACTTCTATCATGTGGATCTTAGATGAAAGCAGAAAATACCAGAAAAATAGTTGTGTTTTATTGACGATGTCAAGGCATTAAACCGCGTGGATCGTAACAAATTCTGGGTAGCTTGAAGAGGAAAGGGTACTCCAGAGTACTTCAAGATATCTGGACAATATCTGGATCAAGAGTCAGTTGTGTGAACAGACAAGGGACCACTGCTTGGATTAACAACAAGAAAGGTGTATTTCATGGTTGTATCCTTTCAACATACTTAGCAAACTCTACAGGGAACAAATAATCTGAGAGCTGGACTGAATGAAGAAAATGCAGTATCAGGATTGGAAGGTGTATTAACAAACTCTGATATACAGATGACAAGACATTACTGGCTGAAGGTGAGGAGGACTTTAAGCACTTGCTGATGAAGAGCAAGGAATGCAACCTTCGGTATGAATTGCTGCTTTCAGTACAGATTACAACTCAATACAAAGAAAATAGAAATCTTCACAATAGGACCAATGACATCATGATAAATGGAGAAAAGACTGAAGTTGTCAAGGATTTTATCTTGCTTGAATCTGCAATCAGTGCTCACGGACACAGCAGTCAAGAGATCAAATGACATGTGTCCTTGAGTTGCACAAGACCTCTTTAACGTTTTGGAAAGCAAGGGTGTTATTTTGAGGATGTCTCAAAATATGCCTGAGATATGCCTGACCCAAGCGATGCCTCATAAACAAGTGAAACGTAGACATTGAATAAGGGATACTTAAGAAGAATTGATACAGTTTTTAACACAAGGTTCAATCTAAGAGCAATTCATTCTTATGGCGTGTTACTGATCACTGCTTGCCTTTAAGAAAAGAGCAGTGGAGATGTGGATGCTATAGAAAAGTGTGGCGAAAGACCAGATGGTTCTTGGCTTTCAGAAAACATAACATCTGGGGTCTTAAATGCTTGTTTTCAAACAAGCATCCATCTAAGTGAGGTATCCACTAAGTTCACTTGGAAGAGCACATCAGTCACTGTGATCAAAGGACTGCAAATAATACAATCCAAATATGAAGGAAGCAATGGTGTCAGAGTTTAAATCTGAATACTGGATTTTCAGAAGGCTGTGGATGATAGTTGAAGCCCAAATTTCACTTGCAGGGGTTCCTACATGGATAAAGCCTCTGGCGAATCACCTCTGATCATAGCTGAGTGATGTGAATAGTCTTGCTATCATACAGAGAACACTATAAAATAATATGGCTGGTGTACTTAGATTAGAATGTGACACCTTACCCTTTGAACTGCCCTTTGACCCATTTTAAAGTTATTTTAGCTTTTAATATCTTCTTCTGTTTTATTGGGGGATGTTTCTAGCCTTTTTTCCTAGCCACTGTTGTATTTTTTGCTTATTTGCTTCCTGTTTGTGTTTTATATGAGTTACTTTATATGAAATCCAGGATAGTTACAGCCCTAGAGAGAATAACTGGATTGTATTTTCCAAGAGGTATGGCAGGGGAAGATCTGGGGAAATGGGGAGTTAACAACAATGATTATGAAAAGAAAATGCACTGAATTTGATTGTGGTGATGATTGCACCCATCTTAATA